>NW_026606132.1:3417500-4617500 GCF_029834395.1 Sorex fumeus | reverse complement strand
TCATGTGCCTTTTGGCTATTTGTATGTCTTTTTTGAGGAAACTTCTGAGAACAGATGTTTTATAACCACTTCTCAGGTAACTGGTTTAAAATATGTTTTCCTAGACTTTGGGTTGTCTTTTCAATCTGTTGAGGTTTGCCTTGGCTGGTCAGAAATTTTTCAGTTCTGATGGAGTTACACTTGTTGATTTTTGCTTTTGTGCTTTTGTTGACTTTCTTATCTGAAAGGGGAAAGTGGCTACAACATAGATAGGCAAGCTCATGCATCCACTCTCTGATAAGCACAAATATGAAAGCAGTGAAATAAAATTCTCAATAAGTTGAAAGGATCTCTATAAGTGATTACGCATGCTCTGGTTCTTTTAGTTGTGTGACTCTAAAAATCACAGATTTCAAGGAAAAAAAGATTACACTTTTTGTTTTGGAGGGTGATGCCCAGCAATAAGTAAGGCTTAATCCTGGCTCAGCACTCGGGGATCACTCCTGGCATTGCTTGAGAGACCATATGTGATGCAGGGATGGAACCTGGATTCGCTGAGTGCAAGAGAAATGCCCTACCCACTGTACTCTTATTCTGTCCCATGGCCATAATTTTTTCCTAATAAGTCACATACAACATTTTTTCTAGATATTTTCCAGCCTGTCTTTTGAAATCACCAGTTACCTTTAACACCAATTCTTTCTTGGAACCCAGGAGAAAGTGATTTCTCCCGTCCACCCAGATCTCAAGTGATCCTATCCCGACCTTTTTCATTTTCCTCCCAAGATTTTGAGGCTGGAGATGTTCTCATTACTATCAAGTTCTCCCAAAAATACTGGTCTCCCCAAGGTGTCAATTTCAAGCATGATAAACAAAAGTTTGATTTCCATGGATCATTACACTTAATGATCCATGATACATGCTAGTAACCTTTTTCCACCCCTTGGTTCCCAGACTCATGGATTCTGACAATGATTGACCCAACATTGTACATGTACTGTCAGCTGGTTCAGCATGAATCCATATACTTATAGCAGAGCAGTACTGTAAGGCATTTTATCCCCCAGATGGTACCATCCCTAACTGAATCTCCTATAAGTCTTGCTAACAATCTAGAATCCTACAAGTTCTGGGATGTGTATACACATCAGTGAATCTCAGAGACTTCAGTACAATGTACAAGCAGCACCAACAAGCTCTTAACTCCCCAAAAGTCATCTACTTAAATTTTTTGTTTGTGTGTTTTTTTTTTTGGTGGCCATACCCTTTGATACTCAGGATCTTTTTCTGACTCTGTGCTAAGGAGTGACCGCTGGCAGTACTTGGGATACAACATGCAGTGCTGGGGATTGAACTGGGGTCTGCTGTGTGCACAGCAAGCACCTTACTTCCGGGACTATCTCTTCAGCCAATAATCCTCTACTTTGAGGGGAGTTGTCTGCCTCTAATTTAAAAAACTTTTTTAAAATTTAGTCACCATGACTTAAAAAATTATTCATTTGCTTTTCATGAATACAAAGTCCCAGTACCCATCCTTCCGCCAGTGTCCTCTGCCCTCCACCAATGTCCCCAGCTGCCCTTCCAACCCCACAGCCTGTCTCTATGATGACACTTTAATTATGAATTTTAGGTGTTGTGGTTTACATTTTTGTTACTGATTGGGTTTCATGCTTAAACTTTACCACCTTTCAGCAATGCCCTTCACCAGAATGACCACTTCCCTCCACCATTGTTGGAGTGTTCTCTTCCCTGTCCTATCCCACACCCCACACCCCAAAGTGGCAAGCTTCCTACTAAAGACTATTTCCCGTTTTCTTCATTTCTATTGGTTTGGGAGAATTTGTCACCCCCAACTATGTTTATATCCTGTATGATTAAGAATATCACTCTGTGTTGGTCTCCGCCCCTCTGACTAAATTCACTCTACATGATCGTCTCTACATCCATCCATGTAGCAGAAAAATTACCTGATTTCATCTGTTCTTACAGCTGAATCATATTCCACTGTGTATTACGTATCACTGTTTCCTCATCCAGTCACTTGTGCTTGGGCATTTGGGTTGTTTCCAGATTTTGGATATAGCGAATAGTGTTGTGATGAACATAGGAGTGCAAATGTTCGTGTATTGCGAGTTTATCCCATTCAACTCCTCTATTATGGAGCGGGTAACGTGTTCCCTCACTAAAATAAAATCTCTCTGGAGTTTCTTTCCCTCATCCTGCTCCTATCAGTCTTTTCAACAGAGACAAGGGTCTTTGAGATGCATTCTGCTTGTGACATGAACTTTCTCCAAGAACATTCTGAGGAATCCTTACCATATCTGCTGGGGTGGGGGCATACCTAGTAGTGCTCAGGGGGAATTATTTGAATTAAAATTGGTATGGGGCAGGAGAGATAGTAGAGTGGGTAGGGTTGTACTATCCCCAGCATCCCTTATAGTCCCAACATCCCATATGCCCATATGGTCCTCTGAACCCTGTCAGGAATGATTCCTGGGTGCAGAGCCAGAAAATACCTCTAAGCATCTCTGGATGTGGTTAACACCACCCCCTGAAAAAAACTTAAAAAGAATAGCTCAAGCACAGTACTAGTACTCCCTCAGGCAATGCCTATGTTCCAGGTCTTTGAGCTATCTTCCCAACTGAGGAGTCTAAAGAATTACTGTAGTTTATGTCCCCACCCATCAGAGTAGTACTTTTACATGGAATTTATTGGGCTGGAGAAATAGTACTGGGGTTAAGATGCTTGCCTTGCACATGGCCAACCCTGGTTTGATCCCTGACACCACATGCGGTCCCCTGAGTACCACCAAAGTGATCCTTGAATTTTGTTGGGTGTGGCCCCAACCTCCTAAATAAAATATGTGACACATAAAACTATGAAGATAATAAGTTATTTTATAGTACACAGTTCTATCTTCAGGCTGGCTGTTTGATACCCGAGGCCACTAGTTGGGTCCCAAATGTCACTCACATGGGGTCCCAGTGGCTCCACTGTTTGGGATTCCCTGCTTCATCGCAACATGTGCAATCTCTAGTGCACCACAGCTGGGCATGTTTGAGAACTGAGACTCCCAGTAAGCACCACAACTAAAGGTATGTGAGTGCCAAGGCCAGATGTAGGAGAAAAACTCAAGGATCACTTCCGGTGATCACACCCATATGTAAGCACTACAACTTGAGGTGTGTGGGCACCCCAACCAGAGGCATGAGCTCTAATGAGCAGCACAGCTAAGTGTGTATGTAACCCCTGGCCACTGTGGAAACAACTGTAGCATAAAGAGACAAAGGGAAGAAGAGATTTTTATAAAGAGGAAATAGTTGTGATTCAAAGAGAAGTCACGTTTGGGGGGTGGAGTGATATTATAGTGGGTAGGGCATTTGCCTTGCACATGGCTGACCTGGGTTCGATTTCCAGCATTCCATACGGTCCCCCCAAGCAGTGCCAGGAATAATCCCTGATTGCAAAGCCAGGAAAAAACCCTGAACATTGCTGGGTGTGGCCCCCAAACAAACAAACAAGCAAACAAAACAAAGAAAGGTCAACTTTGTTAGTAAGTCACTTGTTTTACTTATCCATTTGGGGGGCTCTCAAACAATGCTCAGGAGTTTAAGTCCCCATTGGTAGTCCTCAGCCAACTGGGCCAGGGGTTCAATGGGAGGGCCTAAAATGATGGTACTATTCATGCCCCACAATGCCAGACCTTTCCCAGGGCCACCTCAGAGGGGGATGGACGCCTCCAGGGCTGTCCTTAGTGATGCTAAGATGGGGGACCATGTACTGCTGGTGTGTGAACCCAAACCAGGCACATTCTAGAAACACATCTTATTCTTTACATTTTTATTTATAAAATTGTGATTTATCAAGTTGTTTATACTATAGTTGTTTCAGGCATTGAATATTTCAACTCGAGTCCCACCATCAGTATGACTTTCACTTCGTCAGTGTCCCCAGTCTTCCATTCACATCCCAACTTACCCCCTTGCAGGACAAAAATTTTACTTCATATATTTGTTACAACACAAAGGCAAATGGAATTATCAAGACTTAATAAAAGTGAATTGGTGATAAGTGTTAGGTCTCACTCTGGTATTACTGAAGTCACTGTCTTAGCTGGTTGGTGCTAGTTGAGCCTTCTACGTTACTGTTTTCATACATGGAGCTTGGTGGGCTTCTACACAACTTTCCTATCAGATTTTCTTAGACAGGCATCTTTTTTTTAAATTATTTTTTATTTATTTATTTATTTATTGAATCACTGTGGGAAAGGTTACAAAGCTTTCAGGTTTATGTCTCAGTCATGCAAATATCAAACACATTTCCCTTTACCAATACTTATTTTTTACCATGAAGAACCCCAATAAAACCCCACCCCCCACCCCTCCCCGTCCCTGTGAGGCAGATGAATTCTAGTTAACACTCTATCTGCTTTGATTAGATTCATTGTTTCAATAAAAGATTCACCACTATTATTTAGAGTTTACCCCCCCCCAAATCAGACATGCTGAAAAAGCATTGTGAAGTGATTTGCTTTCTACAGCTGGGTTCAAGAATTAAATGTTGGTTTTGGATTTCTGCTATTTTACCTATTGACCCTGGAAGTATTTCTACTGAAAGTCAGATAGTTAAGAAATTGGTTTCTGTGTTCTGGAGTCGTGGCCGTGCTGGAGAGCCGCTCGTGGGGGCAACTGGTGGCCTCGGTAGGGCGTGAAGGGCGGAGCGAAACGCCCCCCTTCCCATGAGGTTTTAGTCGCCCCCACACTCCCGGCTCATACCTGCTGTCCACAAGGCTCCCATGTGGCCGCCATCTTTCTTTCCAGAGAGGAGAGGGCGAATGGGGCAACACCCTTTCCCCTCCGGCAGACTTGATGGCCTGGATCAATGCATAGTCCGTTCACTTTTCTGCTCCAAGCTGCTGGGTTCTGCATTAAGTCCTTGTGCTTCTGGGGCCATGGCCGTGCTGGAGAGCCGCTCGCGGGGGGCGACTGGTGACCTCGGTAGGGCGTGAAGGACGGACCGGAACGCCCCCCGACCCATGAGGTTTTAGTCACCCCCACTCCCCCGGCTCATACCTGCTGTCCACAAGGCTCCCATGTGGCCACCATCTTTCTTTCCAGAGGGAGGAGGGCGGAAGGGAGCAACACCCTTTCCCCTCTGGGCAGAAATGATTGCCTGGATTAACGCATAGTCCTTTCACTTTTCTGCTCCAAGCTGCTGGGTTCTGCATCAGGTCATTGTGCTTCTGGGGCTGTGGCCGTGCTGGAGAGCCGCTCGTGGGGGCAACTGGTGGCCTCGGTAGGGCGTGAAGGGCGGACCGAAATGCCCCCCTTCCCATGAGGTTTTAGTCGCCCCCACATTCCCGGCTCATACCTGCTGTCCACAAGGCTCCCATGTGGCCGCCATCTTTCTTTCCAGAGAGGAGAGGGCGAATGGGGCAACACCCTTTCCCCTCCGGCTGACTTGATGGCCTGGATCAACGCATAGTCTGTTCACTTTTCTGCTCCAAGCTGCTGGGTTCTGCATTAAGTCCTTGTGCTTCTGGGGCCGTGGCTGTGCTGGAGAGCCGCTCGTGGGGGGCAACTGGTGACCTCGGTAGGGCGTGAAGAAGACAGGCATCTTGACTACTGCCCTATATCCTGGCCCAGCAAATCACTTTTCTTTCTTCCTACTCCATCACCGCATAACCAACCCATTGACTTTTGACAATAAGTTGATATGATTAGATGAAAGGTTGGCAAACTTCAGTTTGTTACCTATTTCTTTTTTAGTTTTTATTGAATCACTGTGAGATAGAGCATGACAAAATCATCCATGATTGCGTTTTAGTCATATAATGTTCCAACACCCATCCCTCCTCCAGTATAATTTCCTGGCACCAATGGCTTAAAAGTGTAGGAGGGAAACTGGAAACACTGGTGTTACATATTTCCTAATGATTCACATATTGAGGTAACATTGTATTATTTTTACGTATTTACTTTTTGGTTTGGGGGCCACAACTAGCAGTGCTCAGGGCTTACTCCTGGCTCTTTAATAAAAGATCACTCCAGGCAGTGCCAGGGACTGGACCCAGGTCAGCCACCTGCAAGGCAAATGCCTTATCATACTATTTCTCTGTGCCAAAGTAACATTTTTTACAAGAGTATAAATGTTTATATGTTTTAGGGGCATATTGTTACCACACCAAACCACCACCAGAGTGCCAGTAACTGTCATCTGATGCCTATTGAACCTTTCCTTTCTTCATTTTTATTTGTTTAAGGCCACATCCAGCTGTGCTCAGGGCTTACTCCTGGCTCTGTGCTCAGGGATTACTCCTAGCAGGACATGGGGGACCATTTGAGGAACCAGGGATTAAACCTGGGTCTGCTGCATGCAAGGCAAGCACCCTACCTGCTGTACTATCCCTCTAGCCCTGAACTCTTCCTTTTGACTCCTCCCATCCCCATTAAGTAATCGCAGTTCTGTTAGCAGTGTTTACAGAATTTTTTCCCCTGAACATTTTCTCTGTCCTTGCTTTCCTTCTCTGAATACTGCATGTGAGGAATGCCATATCTTTCTCCTTCTGATCTATTTTGCTTAGCAGGAAATTTTCCAGCTGAGGCCATATTGCCGCAAAAAGAATTAATGTTTCCTTCTAGCTGAGGAAGCATTCCACTGCATTTTTATACAACTTCTTTTCTTTGTACACAGCATAGCCAAGAGGTTAGTTGTAAATATGTTTGTGCTGTCACTTGAGGGAAACATTGAGTTAAGCAAGAAACCAAGCAGTTGAAGCTGATTTGGAAAGTACAGTCACATTGGAGCACTGGTAATATGGACAAATAGAAATGAGTGTCACTTGTCAACATGATTACATTTTGTTCTTGAAATGGGATTTGTTGAACTTATTTGCTTGCATGGATTTAAAATTGTATGTTTCACCTTGGAGGATTGTTCACATTTTCTGGCCCCGCTTAGCATTTTGTCTATTGTCTTCTGGTTTGTTTTATATTTTTATTCAGTTTTGGTGACATGGTGACAATATTTTGAGCATTTATGGTTTTGATGAACCAAGTTTTTGTACCTTCACCACTACTGAAGTGCCCAACACCCTACACTATTGTCTTTTTTACTTACTACAGTGCCACTGGGCCAAGTCCATCTCCAGAGTGCTCTGATCCTTCTATAATTATTCCCAGGTCCCTCTCCTCCCTTACCCCTTGTACTCAACAGTTCACAGTTCTTTTGACCTTATCTCAGTGTTGTCTCCATTGGGAATTATCTAATCCCTTGTTTTGTTTCTTTATTCTCCCATATGAGCAAGATCATCCAGTTATTTATCTTTTCTCTTTTAAGTATTACCTTTTAACTCTGATGATAAATCTGGTTATTTATCTTTTATCTCTTTAACTGCTTACTTTTTCTGACTCACTTAACTTAGCATGACACTTTCCAGTTCTCTCAAAGTTGCAGCAAACTGCAAGATTTTATCTTTTCTTACAGATGAGTAATAGTATTTCACTGTGTCTATAGACCACAATTTCTATCCCCCACCATAGAGACTGCAATTTCTTTTTTATTTTGTTTTTGGGCCACACCTGACGATGCTCAGGGCTGACTCCTGATTTTGCTCCTGGAGGGTTTGGGAGACCATATAGAGTGTGTATTGAACCTGGATCAGCTTGATGCAAGGCAAGTGTCTTACCCTCTGTATGATTAATTTCTTGAACCATTCATTTATTGTTGGACACCCGGACTGCTTCTAGATCATAACTATTGTTAATAATGCTGTGATGAACATAGGCGTACATATGCCCTTTCAAATCAGTTTTATTTCCCCTTAAGGTAGATTCCCAGCAATGGAGTTGCAGGATCATATGGAAGCTCTGTTCTTAATTTCGTAAGAAGTCACCAAACTGCTTTCCAAAGAGGCTAAATCAAGAAACAGTTCCACCAACAGTGAGCCAGGGGGTTTTTTTGGCCATATCTTTGCGGACATTTATGGTTCTGGACATTTTTATACAGGCCATTCTTGCTAGTGCCTACCACAGTTACTTTATCCACTCATTTGCTGCTTGACACTGGGATTGTTTTGAGATATTGGCTATTTTCAGTAGCACTGACATTAATACAGGGGTATATTTTTCAAGTTAGTGTTTTTTTGTATACTTCAAATAGACACTGAGGAGTGGAATTTCTAAATCATATGATAGTTCCATTTTTATTTTGTTTGGTTTAAGGACAACATTAAGAGATGCTCAGGAGCTATTCCTGACTCTATGCTCAGGAGTGATCCCTGGGAGTGCCCATGAGCAATTTGTGGGAGGGTCAGAGGACCACATGTGGTGCTGAGTATCGAACTGGGGTCTGATATTTGCAACATAAGATCCCTAAGCCCTGTATGGTCTCTTTGGCCACTATATATTTTAATTTGTTGAAAATGTTTATACTATCTTCCAGAGAGGTCGACTAGTTCAATAAAGGTTTACTGGAATACAACCACTCTCATATTTATCCACAATTTTTATTTACTTAGTTTTTAGTTATTTGGGGGTTTGGTACTACATCCAGTAGTTCCCAGGGCTTCTTCCTAGCTCTGAGCTCAGGAATCACTCCTAGTGGTGCTTAGGGGACCAAACGGAATACTGGAGATTGAACCTAGGATGGCCACATACAAAGCAATTCCAAATGGAATACTGGAGATTGAACCTAGGATGGCCCACTGTACTGTCTCTCCAACCCATATGTAATATCTTTAGTTGCTTTTGAAGGGTATAATTGAGGTTCTTCCATAGGGTTGTATATGGCCTGAAAATCTGACAATTCAGTCCCTTAGGGGAACATTTTCTGAGCCCTGGTTTAGTTCCTGGCCTAATTGCTAGGCATGTAAAGTGGACCAGAAATTGTACTCTTTGAAGTTCTACATTCAGGGAAGATTCTGCAATGTCTTGCAGGGACATAACTCGGGGCTACAATAAGAGAGCAGTTCATTTTTTTTAAAAAATGGGGCTGGGGCTGGAGCGATGGTATAGCAGGTAGGGTGTTTGCCTTGCACACGGCCGACCAGGGATCGATTCCCAGCATCCCGTATGGTCCTCTGAGCACTACCAGGAGTAATTCATGAGTTCACAGCAAGGAGTAACCCCTGTGCATCGCCGGGTGTGACCCCAAAAGAAAAAAACTGGGGCTATACCCAGTGATGCTCAATTGTTACTCCTGGCTCTATACTCAGAATTTACACCTGGTGGTGCTAAAGGGGACCACAGAGGATGCTGGGGATTGAACCCAGATGAGCCATGGACAAGGGAAACACCCTAACCTTTACTATTACTTTGGACCCACAATTCACTTTGGTTGTTGCAGGTATGTTATTCAGAGACAGCTGTATACAGGTCTTCAGCACCCTAAAAGACTGTCAATGTGATTCTTAGAATAGCTAGGTGGTAGGAGAAGGAATACTGGGGACTATTTCCTTCCTGACCAGATCAGGCCACATTGTAGATATACATACAGCTTTCATTGAGAAAGAATTGCTTCCAGGCACATTTAAGTTTATAGCTCAGTATCTCTCAGCATCCATTTTATAATGAACAGTTTGGGTTACGGGGTCATTTGATGTTTACATTAAATACTGAGATCTCCAAGTCTGCTCGGATCGGTACTGGGCCTCCTCCACCCAGATCCCCCATCTTCCAGTAGCTAGATGTTACACCCACCAACTGCCCCTGGCGCCGTGTTATCCCATCAATGGCCAAGACCAAGCTCCCGGAAGTGCACGGCAGCATTCATGGCTACGCGACATCTTATTGTCTAGTTCTCACTCTTGGAGAACCCAACAGGCTACCGAGTGTATCCTGCCCGCATGGCAGTCTGGCAAGCTCCCCGTGGCGCATTCGATATGCCAAAACCCAGTAACAATAATGGGTCTCATTCCCCTGATCCTGAAGGAGCCTCCAATGTGACACTTGCTAAAATCTAAGGGCTAGGACAAATGGAGATGTTACTGGTGCCTGCTCGAAAAAAATCGATGAACAACAGGATGACAGTGATACAGTGATTACTCAATAGTGGGCCAGAGTGATTGATAGTACATTATAGTGATAGTACCGGTCAGTGATTTGCCTTGCACGTGGCCAACCCAGGTTCAATCCTTGGCACCACATATGGTCTTCTGAGCCCTACAAGGAGTGATTCCTGAGCACAGAGCCAGGAGTAAGTCCTTAACATTGCTGGGTGTTGTTCCAAAACCAAACCAAATAAAATATCAAAGATTTTGAAGGTGTAGTACTTCTGGTGTTCTTAGTTACTAATTCTATAGCGATAGCACAGCGGTAGGGCGTTTGCCTTGCACGCAGCCAACATGGCCGACCCGAGTTCGATTCCTCCGCCCCTCTCAGAGAGCCAGGCAAGCTACCGAGAGTATCTTGCCCGCACGGCAGAGCCTGGCAAGCTCCCCATGACGTATTCGATATGCCAAACACAGTGACAACAAATTCTCCAATGGAGACGTTACTGGGCCCGCTCGAGCAAATCGATGATCAACGGGAGGGCCTTTACTTTTACTTTTACTTTTACTATTTTGTATAACCTGGGGAGGGTTGCACTAATTTTTATAACATTATATTGCATTACTGCACTATTTTGGTTATATGAAGGGTATTATTTTGCACACCTCTAATTTTTTTTCTTGGTGAGTGCTTTCTTCCCCTCACCCAAATCTCATTTCTGATTGATCTAGGAAGAAAACACTTTCATTAGATCAATAGCTACTTGCCAAGTGTTTATAAGATCATATCCGGAACCGAAGCCACAATTAGAACTGATGTACAATTAATGATAATCTAAGGGCACTTTGAGACACAACTGCCTTTTAAAGTAGCCAAGTTATGAATTAAATCGTTGCTCTTACGTATTTCAAGTTATTGATAGTAACACATCCCTGCAATTCTACTAGCAAGGCAGTATTGCTGTCTTTTTTTTTTTTTTTGTCTCTTTGGGATCACACCCGGCAATGCTCAGGGGTTACTCCTGACTCTGTACTCAGAAATTAGTCCTGGCAGTGAGTTGGCCACATGCAAGGCAAACATCCTACATGCTGTACTATTGCTCCAGCCCTAGTGTTGCTGTATTATAGTAGAGGTCGAGCTTTAGGATTTTCTTCAAGGGTCCTTTCTAACAAAAGAGTCTTCAAAACCCTATCTTTGTAGCCTAGGAAAGACGCTGGGAACTTTTTTTTCTTTCTTCCCATTCTTTTTGTTTTTGGGCCACACCCGGTGGTTTTAATCTAGGATTAATCCCGCCTCTACATGCAGGGACTACTCTTGGCAGTGCTTGGAGGACAATATGGAGTTCAGGGGATTGATCCCAGTTTGGTCACATGCAAGGCAAGTATTCTGCCCACTATACTATCTCTCTGGCCCCCTGTTGGGCACTTTTATTTGTTTGTGGATGTGCAATCCAGAAACTGAAGGTATTTCCACTGCCCTGAGTTGGATGGTTTCACTGACTTTATAGTGATAATGTGAAAACTACATCTATACCTTGCCAATTTCTATCCTAAAAGTCTATGACTTATGGCCTGGCTGCCTGTAAATCAGCATTAACTTTTTGCTAGTATCATTAGGGGAAATAGCTTTAAGTTCCTTGGGGAAAGCTAGGAAGACCATACATACATACTTGTGGCTTTCTTCTTGAAGGATATCTGACATCCCATTTATTTATAAAATCTTAAATCTATAAACCAGGGGCAGGAGAGAGATAATAGAGATTTAAGTCACTTGCCTAACATGAGGTTGTGGTTGACCTGGTTCAATACCCAGCATCATATAGGGTTCTCTGAGCACCACTGGTGATCACTCCTGAGTACTGCCCTATATAGCCCAATTCCCTCACACACACACACACACACAAATAAAGAACTTCTTGAGAATATATTTTGCATTCTTTCCAACTTGCTTCTTATCTTCCTCCATAATCACTTCTGGAGTGGGGGCCACAGCTTCAACATTTTTTCATCAGATTTTCCACCCTTTAGCCAAGACAACATCAATTCCAGGATTCAGAGACCCTAGAAGGAAGATCAGAGAAAATAGAACAGTGAGTAGAGTTCTTTCCTTGCGTGTGGCTAACCTGGATTTGATTCTCGACACCACATATGTTAATCCCTCAAGCCCTGCCATTAGTGATACCTGAACACAGAGCCAGGAACAAGACCTGAGCACTGCTGGATGTGGCCCAAAAGCAACAACAACAAAGGTTTGGGGACTGGAGAGATAGCTAGCACAGTGAGTAAGGCATTTGCCTTGCACACGGCCAACCCGGGTTCAACTCCCAGCATCCCCTATGTCCCCTGAGCACCACCGGGAGTAACTCCTGAGTAGAGAGCCAGGAGTAACCCTTGTGCATTGCCCAGTGTTACCTAAAAAGCAAAAAAAAAAAGGTTTAGAGAGATAGTACGGACTTGCACAAGCTGACCCAGGTCTGATCCCCTTAGCACCACCAGGAGTGATCCCTGAGCACAAACACATAAGTACTGAGTACAGTTGAGTCTCGCCCCCACCCCCACCAAAGAGACTTTGGAAAGGAACGGCATTACCCCTGTCAGATGGAGATACTGCAGAGTGGCACATAAAGGTGTACCCCCCAAAACAAGAAATAGAGGTATTATTTCACATCATAGGAAGCCATATATACAGCCTTGTTGGGCCACACCCAGTGGTACTTAGGGCTGATTTTTTACTTTGTGCTCAGGGATCACACCTAGCGGGGCTCCAGAGAACGATACAGGGTGCTAGGGATCGAACACACATTCACTGGGTGCAAGATAAACGCCCTGCCTACTGTACTATTGCTCCAGCCCAGCACTGCATATCTTGAAAGGGCTCATTAAACCACCTAGCTTTGGGTTTATATTGAAAAGTGATTGGGGGCTAGAGCGATAGTACAACGAGTAGGGCATTTGCCTTTCACGCAGCTGACCCAGGTTTGATTCCCAGCATCCCATATGGTCCCCTGAGCACCGCCAGGAGCAATTCCTGAGTGCACAGCCAGGAGTAACCCCTGTGCATCGCCGGGTGGCCAAAAAAGAAAAAAAAGAAAGTGATTAATGTAGCAGGACCCCGGTAGCTAAAAGGGATGAACACAAGAACCCTGGCCTTCCGGAATCACTGGGTGTAGCCTCTATTTAAATCATGAAAGAAATTCTTCATCTGGACAGAGCACAGTATTTTGGAGAGGGCAGGCACAAAGTGGTGCTTAGGAGGTCCAGGGGTTCCATGGGCAATTCTCAGTCAACTAGGTCTTTGGTTTAGCCATTGGTTGTACAGAATGGCCCAAGGATGTAGAGAAGCTCAGACCCTGCATTGTTGGGGATACCAGAGCCACCCTGGCGATGCTTGGCACTTCCAGAGGCACTCCTGGAAGCTCTCAGTGATGTCCAGGGATGCACCTGGCAGTGCTCACTGGACCATGTGGTGCCAGGAATCAAACCCGGTCAGGCACACACCTGGCATGTGACCTAACCACTGTACAGTCTCCTGGCCACAGACCTCAGTTTGGATAGAATGATACTAGAATTGTGTTCTAATAAATTACAAAGTCGGCAATGGCTGCTTTTTTATTATTATTATTTGGTGTTGAGCTACACCCAGCAGTGCTCAGTGCTTGCTCTTGGCTCTGTGCTCAGGGATCACGCCTATCATGTCTCAGGGGACCCTATTTTATGCCCAGGGTAAAATTTGGGTTAGCTGTGTAATCAGGAAAGTGCCTTCCCTGCTATCCTGTCTCTTTGGCCCCGCTGTAATTATTTAATTGCTTAAATTAGCTGAGTTCATTGTAAGTTGGTTGAAGCATAATGATACTCTACAGAACTTCATAAAACAAGCAAAGCCAAACAGTGTCACATATTTAAAATGTTGGAAGGACCCTTAATTATGATTTCCCAGTCCTATATTTTCATGGCAGATGTTGACATTTCACCATTGTTCCCCAATCAAATGTCAAGTTATTCCTGTCCACAACTTTCCATTTTCCATTTTCAAAGAATTACATCTGCAGCTGTATTTGTAAGTGCACTCGGGGCTTGCAAAAAGCCCAGCATTTCTAAGCAGGTTGGTAAATAGGTTTCAAGGAGGATGTGCAAGCCCTAGAGACCTGCTGGGGTTAATTAACTCTCTTTCAGGCATTAGAACCTACACAAATAGGGCAGCTGGAGGTGAAAGTTTCCTTTGAAAGTGATAATTATCTGCCTTACCAATTGTTTGCTTTTCCACATCGCTCCTAGTCAGGTTCCCCAGAATTCATAAACGAAGTACCAGCAGAGGTTTCATCCCTCCTGGGAAACTCAAGATGTAGATGAGCTGAGATAATAATTGTGGATGATGCACAGAGTTTGAAGGTCTCAGTGATGCATACAAATAATTACCAAGCGGGGACTGAGAGCTCCTGCTAAGTATAGCATATCGGGAGCTGCTGTGGCATGGTAGCTGTGTGATTGGGCTGCAAGTCACATTATCTGTCTTTTTGCTTCTGAGATGCATTTCTCTCGGTGGGGGCGTTGTTCATACCATCCCGCTTTACTTCCTGCAGAGTACTATAGAAATTGCTTTTTATGGCCTCTAGGTGTGCCATATCTAGGGGGTTACCCCTCATCAGCCCTGTGGGGAGAGCATGGCACCTGTCACAGGGCAGGGGGTGTTAGAGAGTACGGGACCCATTTGGAAGTTTTCCATACAACCAACCTTTGGCAGCTGCAAAGTCCACCTCCCCCAGGCACCAGCTGCTTTGGGGGTGAGCATTTGATATATAAGCAATGATTTCATTCTTCCTCTCTCTTCCGGATTCCAATTAAGCCTGGTTGCCCCTCCATGGGGTGTGAGCCTTCTTGGTGTGAGCCTAGGGTGAAAAGTTTATATTCCAGGGCCAGGTAAATGTCACAACAGGCTAGAGTACATGCTTTGCATGCTGAATGGCTGGGTTTGATCCCCAGCACCACATGGTGCTCAGTACTTCACCAGGAACGATCCTGATGACAGATATGGGAGTAACGTCTAACTACCTTTGTGGGGGCAGGGAAATGGATAGATTTCTGTTCTAGAAAGTCCTGCGTGCCACTGACCAGGATGGTTGCATGGACCGAACAGCCAGTCTGGTTCTTACTCCCATGCATCTTTGCTTCACAGCTGTTGAGAACATGATCTCTAAAGGCGCTAAGAAAGACAGTACAGGGATTAGGGGGCTTGCCTTGCATGTAGCTAACTGTGGTTCAACATATGTCCTGCTGAAAATTCCAGGTGTGATTTCTGAGCCCAGAGCCCAAAGTATCCCAGATCAATTCTGGGTGTGGCACACACACACACACACACACAAACACCACCAAAACCAAAACAACAAAAATAGCTCTTGTTTGCTTGCCTTTTCTGTCAAGAATGCTCCTTGGCACTGTGCAGACAGGATGGTTGCTCTGAGGACCTGAATCCATCATCTTCTAACATGCCATCATTATCATCATGAAAACTATTTCTCAATGGTATATCTTTTTTTTTTCTTTTCGGGTCATACCCAGCAATGCACAGGGGTTACTCCTGGTTCATGCACTTAGGAATTACACCTGGGGGTGCTCAGGGGACCATATGGGATGCTGGGAATCAAACCCGGGTCAGCCATATGCAAAGCAAACACCCTACCTGATGTACTATCACTTAACTCTGTTGTGTCTCTCTTGACTGGTCCTGAAGTGGTAAAGGAAGCAAATCTTTAACAGTACAGTTCTCCTCTTTGAGGTTTACATCTATTTATTTGTTACTTTACTTAACATGCTTTGCAAAGTTTTTATAATACAGTTGAGCCGTTGATGTTCTAACACCAATCCCATCACATGCGTGACCCTCCCTCCGCCATTGTCCCCATTTTCCCAACCACCCCACAAGCCTGGCCTCTCCGTGGGGCACATAATTTGTTTTTTTTATTGCTTATTACAACCAAATGGCTAAAAGAGCTTGAGCAGGCCCAGTAAGGTCTCCATCATGAGACTTGTTGTTACTGTGTTTGGCATATCAAATACATCACAGGTAGCTTGCCAGGCTCTGCCATGCGGGCGAGATACTCTCGGTAGCTTGCCGGGCTCTCCAAGAGGAGCAGAGGAATCGAAATCTAGTCGGCCATGTTGGCTGCATGCAAGGCAAATGCCCTACCGCTGTGCTATTGCTCCAGCCCCTGGCTAAAAGAATTATCAAAAATACTTCAGTGAAAAGAAATTTGTGAAAATTTTTATATTTCACCATAGGCTTGTTAAATCTTTGTCTGAGGACTTACTAAGCTGTTGTTACTAGTCGAGTCTTCCGTGTTATTAGTTTTATATGTTGAATTTAGTTGACCTCTGTTACTTTCTCATCTAAGTTGTGTGCTCCTACTGGGATTTCAGTACAGCCCCCATGGTCCAGAAACTGAACAATCTGTAGAACTGGGATGAGTCTGCAGGGGTTTTTTTTTTTTGCTTTTTGGATCACACCCAATAATGCTCAGGGATTACTCCTGGCTCTACATTCAGGAATTACTCATGGCAGTGCTTGGGGGACCATATGGGATGCCGAGGATTGAACCCAGGTCAGTCACATGCAAGGCAAATGCCTTACCATGCTTTACTATCGCTCTGGCTCCAGAGTCTATAAACCTTGGAGTTAGTGTGGTGGGAGCAGGGGTGGGAGTGGTGTGTGTGGCTTCCAGGGCTTCAGCAGGGTGGCGACTTGGCCTGTCCCCTTCCTGAGGGCTTCCCAGAGTTTTCAGCAGAGGGGACCCATGTGTCCATGAATTTCAGTTGCTTGGCTGGCATCTCCTAGGAGATTTAGTTCATGAATCTGAGGAGCAGGGCCAGGGGGTGAGTGGATATAGCAGCGGCTGTGGGGTCAATTTTTGTTTGAGACCAGACCCAGTGGTGCTCAGAAGACCTTGCAGTGGAAGAAATTGAATGCAGTGCTCTTGCATGCAAAGTTGCATGTGCTTCAGCCCTTGGAGCCATCTCCCCAGCCCCTGGTTCATCTCTTTTGGAAAGACTTAAAAAAGGAGCAGCTGCTCTGTGCTTCTACAGAGTCCAGGGATTGGATACAGCACCCCTTTTCTAGAGCATGATCTGTGACTGATGAGAAGGCTGGCTGAAAACTGGGTGATCCCTTGCCGCAGAAACTGGAAGGCAGAGCCCAGCAAGAGCTGGAAGGGAGGGCTGGAGTGATAGCACAGCAGGTAGGACGTTTGCCTTGTACACGGCCAACCCAGGTTTGATTCCCAGCATCCCATATTGTTCCCCGAGCACTGCCAGGAGTAATTCCTGAGTGCACGAGCTAGGAGTAACCCCTGTGCATGCCTGGGTGTGACCCAAAAAGAAAAAAAGAGCTGGAAGGGGCTCTGGTATGTGACAAGAGGGAAATGGCAGCAGAGTGCACAGTACTGCTCTGGCATGTCTGTCGCCTCCCTCACAGGTCTCTGCAGTCTTGCACTTATGATCATTAGAAAGAGTCTGCTATAGCCATGCTACTGTACCCTGCACCAGGCTGTTTCATTCGGGGGGTACCACAGAGAGGGGCAAGTGAGAGCCGTCCCTGCCCCAAGGGACCCAGCCCTGGCAGCCAAAAACCTCCACAACCCAACCACCACCATGCTCAAGGCCACTCACCACACACTCAGGCTGAGCCCCACGCACCAGTGACCCTATTCCTGGACTGCGCAGTCGCATTTGCAGCCACACAACACATCATAAGACACTCTCTACCCACTCTCCAAGAGTACCACACCACATTTGATGGGACTAAAATAGTAGGCAACCAATCATAGAGGGAAATATATATGCATATATATTTTTTCAGATATATATATATGAAAGTTCACATCATTCAACCTTTAACAACATGTTAGTGATATCCTAAACAAAGTCTTAATGGCCCCTGCAAAAATAGAACAATCTTCATGCTGTTTCCTCTATGTATACTTTTTCGTAGCATTTTCAGCAGTTTTTAATAAGAAGCAATACAAAATACATTATTTTAGCTGTGCTAAATTGGGGCTTGGTATGGAAACATCCTAAATATGATGGTGGGAAGGTGTAATGGTGGTGGGATTGGTGTTTGAATATTAAATATAATCAAATATTGTGAACTACCTTATAAAATAAAAATTAAAAGTACCCTCCCTCCCCCTCCTTCTTCTCCCTCCCCCTCTCTCCCTCCCTCCCTCCCTTCCTCCCTTCCTTCCTTCCTTCCTTCCTTCCTTCCTTCCTTTTTAAAAAAAATTTATTTATTTATTAGTGAAACACCATGAGGTACAGTTATAGACTTACAAATTTTTGTGCTTGGGTTTCAGTTATACAATGATCAAGTACCCATCCCTCCACCAGCACCCATCCTCCACCACCATGGGTCCCAGCATCCCTCCCACCCCCCATCACCCCCATCCCACCCTGCCTCTGTGGCAGGGCATTCCCTTTTGTTCTCTCTCTCTCTTTTTGGGTCCTGTGGTTTGCAAGAGAGGCATTGAGTGGCAATCATGTTTGGTCTATAGTCTACTTTCAACATGCTTCTCCCACCCTGGGAGGATCCTCCCAACACCCTTTATTTGGTGCTCTCTTCTCTGTCTGAGCTTCCTTTTTCCCTAGCATGTGTGGCTGGCCTCCATGTCATGGAGCAAAATTCCCGGTACTAATCTCGGCCACTCCTGGGTGTTAGTCTCCCATTTTGTTGCTTTATGTTCCCCAGATGGATGCAATCTTTCTGTGTCTATCCCGCTCTTTCTGACTCATTTCGCTTAACATGATACTTTCCATGTAGTACCACTTTATGTAAACTTCATGACTTCATCTTTTCTAACAGCTACATAGTACTCCATTGTGTAAGTGTACCAAAGTTTCTTTAACCAGTCATCTGTTCTCGGACACTCAGGTTTTTTCCAGATTCTGGCTATTGTAAAGAGTGCTGCAATGAACAAACAAGTGCAGATGTCACTTCAACTATACTTTTTTGCCTCTCTGGGATATATTCCCAGTAGTATTGCTGGGTCAAATGGGAGATCAAATTCTAATTTTTTGAGAATCGTCCATACTATTTTCCAAAGGGGTTGGACCAGTCGGCATTCCCACCAGCAGTGAAGGAGGGTCCCTTTCTCACCACATCCGCACCAGCACTGGTTGCTTTTGTTCTTTTGGATGTGGGTCAGTCTCTGCAGTGTGAAATGATATCTCATTGTTGTTTTGATCTGCATCTCCCTGATGATTAGTGATGTAGAGCATTTTCTCATGTGCCTTTTAGCCATTCGGATTTCTTTTTTGCGAAAGTTTCTGTTCATTTCCTTGCCCCAATTTTGATGGGGTTGGGGGTTTCCTTGTGGAATTCAACCAGTACCTTATATATCCTTGATATCAACCCCTTGTCGGAAGTATATTTGGCAAATATCCTTCCTTCCTTCCTTCCTTTCTTTCTTTCTTCCTTTTTTCCTTCCTTCCTTCCTTCCTTCCTTCCTTCCTTCCTTCCTTCCTTCCTTCCTTCCTCTTTCTCTCTTTCTTGCAACATCTGGCGGTGCTTGGTGCTTACTTCTGGCTCTATGCTCAGGGATCACTCCTATTCAGTGCCAGGGATTGAACCTAGGTCAGTTGTATGCAAGACAATACCCTGTTTGCTGTACTGTCAGTCTGGCCCCACAGAACCTTTCATCTCTCTTTATTTTTCTTTGTTCATTTTACTGTTTTAATCAAGTTGTATATAAGAAAACTTTATTCCTGCATCTTATCAAGTTTTTCTTCCTTATATTTGCCCTGTTCCTTTCTGACTTGGTGAGACTTGGCTTTACATTCAAGGATCTTTTTGTGATCTTTGTCCAGGTTTAGCCGCCTTATTGAGGCGAATGCCCACATGGACAATCATGCCATTTGCTTTCTCACACTGGACTCGTTCACTGTAGGTGACATATTTCTTCCTGTAAACCTGAAAAACTTTGCCAATCTTCTGCCCTTTGTAGTGGCCTCTCATACCCTGACCTCATGATCCTTTCAGAAGGGCATGGATCACCCATTGTACCTCTGTCTCAGCTGTTTGGAAAGCAGAAAGACTTAATCTTTCTGTGGATGCGGGAAGGTACATTGAAATGCTCTTTATGGTCCTTGCTCCAGTCAGAAGTCACAAAAGGAATGAACTTCATTTTAGCTGTTACTACTTTGGCTATGGCCATGGAAGGAAAGAGAGAGAAACTTTCATCTTTCTTGTTTATTTTTGTTTGAAAATTAATTTTCCCATTTAGGACTGGAGAGATGGCTAAATGGGCTGAGTTCATACAATGCAGACTTTACAAGTAGGAAACCCAGGTTGATCCCTGACACCTCATGTTCCCCCTGTATCAACAGGAGTGACCCTGAGCACATGGCCAGAGTTGGGAGTAGCCCCTACCTGCTGCCAGGTGGTCCCCAAACTCCACATCAAATTTAAAGATAGGGTACTGAGGAGATAGTGCAGCATGTAGGGGGGGCTTGCCTTCCACTGAGCAGACCAGGGTTCAATCCCCAGCACCCCATATTGTCCACTAAGCCTTGCAGGAGTGATTACTGAGCATAGACCCAGGAGTAAGCCCTGAGCACCTCAGGATGTGGCCCAACCATGCCAAAATAATCTGGGGGCAGGAGAGATAGTACAGGGGTGTTAAAGTATTTGGCTTGCACCTCTTGAACCCATTGAGAGAGCATCTGGCATTGCATATCATTCACACACACACACACACACACACACACACATTCACACACCACTATGGGTCACTCCTAAGCAAGAGTCAAAAGTAGCCCCTGAACACTAATAGGTGTGACCCAACCACCCATCACCAAAGCAAAAATATTAGCTATGTGCTCTCCCTCTCTCCTCAGTCTTCCTTCCTTTCTCTTCCGGAGTGGTAGTTTGTCTGAAACCCCAGACTCACAGGGGAAAGGTGCCTTTTTTCTGGCAAGGGCCGTTTGGCCATTTCTAATATCATTTGTGGGCCATGCAACACAGGCAGTTGGACCTCAGGCTGCCAAAGAGAAGCATGCCTGTCTTCCCCATCTTGCACCAGGGCCAGACCACGTGATTGTGTAAGCTGATGTTTCACACCCCTTTCCCATAATAAAGGTCAGTGGTTCAGATTTAGGCTGTGAGGCTCTCAGGAGTACCAGAAGGGTTTATTTATGCTCGATGATTTGCCAGGACTTCTATTCACCAGAGCGGGTGAAATCCTTTATTTCACCATTGTTCCTAAAGATTTGTGGGTGCTACAATTTTAGTTTCAGATTCCCAGATATCTGAGACCTGATCTAATTTTTTATTTTTCAACAAGCAGCACTGTTTATAATCTACTAATCTAATAATGTCTGTGCCCTTAAGATATTATTTCACTAGTTGCACAGTTCAGTATATAATATTTACATTTGTATAGAAAGATTAGGATAGACATATTTGAGGAAATATATAAGACCCAGAAACCCTTGGAATTGGTGGGGATGAGGGATGATATTGTTGCATAGACTCTAATGTATCCTCGCATTTGGGGCTTAAGAGAGGTTCTGGAGGGACTTCCTCTGTCCAGGGTACCCAAGCAAAGGTTGCAGATGATTCAGGAGTTACAGAGCAGGCCAGGAGAAACACCAGAAGGGAACCACATTGGAATTGGACAAGTACAAAAACAAGCAGAGGCAGAGAACACTTGGCTGATATGCCCAGAGGCCATACATTTGATGTCAAGATCTCTGTTTTCTTTTCATTCAAGATCAGGTGCAGGGCCTTAGAAATAGTACATCAGAGGAAATATTTGCCTTGCATCTGGCTGACTTGGGTTCAGTCTCTGGCACCTCAAATGATTTCCTCCAAGCCCTCTATGAGCACAGAGCCAGGAGTAATTCCTGAGCACTGCTGGCTATGCATCCCCCTGGGAAAAAATCCTGGGAAATGTGTTGAGGCTATGGCAATTCCTGGATGCAAGTCAGTTCAGGAGGAGCAGGGGGGGCAGTAGGCTAAGGCACTTGCTCTGAGGATGCTTTCGCACAGCTAGCAGAGTTTGTTGTATTTTCTCACATGTTGCCCTCCTGTTCCCTTTATGTGACTGATGTCATCACAATGACTAGGGTGTGCACATGCCCTTGGCTGTGGAGCTCACAGTGGGTTGCCCACTATATTTGCTGGGTTCACACCTCTCTGGCTGCAGTGCAACAAAGCTCTCACACACTGTTGCGCTGGCTGGAGGTCCCCAAGCGCAGAAGTGATGGCAACATATTTGGTTCATGCAGGCAGCATGAGGGATTGAACTTGAGGTTTCATGCTTGCAAGACCAGCACTTAATTTTTTGTTGTTTGGACCACACCCAGCAATGCTCAAGGGTTATTATTGTTTCTGCACTCAGAATTCACTCCTGATGGTGCTTGGAGGATCATATGGATGCTGGGGATAGTACCAGGGTTGGCCGCATGCAAAGCAAGTGCCCTATCAGTGGTATTATCAGTCCAGCCCAAATATGGCAGTCACTTTCTACACTTGAGTCAGGCTCCTACGTAGATATTTTTTCCAATGAAAACTTCAAAGGTGCAAATAAAAAGTTGAAGAAAGTATACAGATATGAACAAATATGAACTATCTACCACCTAAACTACCCAGTAGTTAATATTTTTTGTATCTCTCTAGCCACCTCTCAAACTAAATTGCAGACATTGGTATACTTCACTCTGATATATTAAAGCATGCACATCATGAATTAGAATCCAATATTCATTAGCATAATCGCCTCCAGTTTGATACCAGTTGCTGCAAACTGCACGTTATCATCCTTTCTTATAGCTGCATAGTATTTTACTGTGTGTATATGTATCATACGTCTTTATTCATTGGTCATTGGACAACTGGGTTGTTTCTATATCCTTGCTACTGCCTCAATGAACACAGGTGTGCATACATCTTTGTTTTGTTTTCTTCATTGTGCTGTGCTCAGGGCTTACTCCTGGCTCTGTGATCAGGGATCATTCCTAGGGAATGCTCAGAAGACTTTATGCAGTGCCAGGGATCGAACCAAGTCATCTATGTGCAAGTCAAGAGTATTACCCACTGTACTATCTTTTCTGTTTTGTTTGGGGGCTATACGTGGCGGTGATCAGAGCTTACTCCTGGCTCTGAGCTCAGGGGTCACTCCTGGTAGTAATTAGGGGACTATATGGAGTGCCGGGGTTCAAACAGGGGTCATCTAGATGCATGCAAGGCAAGTGCCCGCCCAGCTGTAATATCTCTCCAGATCCCCTGCTGTACTATCTTCCCGGATACATGCATACATCTTTTCAAGTCAAGGTTTTTGTGTTTGGGGATCCATGCCAAGAAGTGGAACCAGTGTGTCATATGAAGCTCTATTTTTCATGAGAAATATCCATGTTGTTTTCCATGTTAAGTAAAATACAGCAGAGAGAGGACCTGATGATCTCACTTCTCTGTGGCATAAAGAGAACTAGAAATGGTAGAATAGTCAGTATCAGATGAAGAGATATCCTTGGCCTGGGTTAAAGAACTGCAAATGCCAGGTGGACAGGCATGTGAGAGATATGGGACATGAGGAGGACCGGCATCTTTTCTTTTTTGAGGCAAATCTCACACATCTCAAGTGCACTATCAGATGAATTGGGACAAATGTGTACATTCATGTAACCTCTTCCCCTATTAAAATATGCACAGCATTTCCTTCTCTCCAGAAAGTTCCCCTTTGGCAGCCAGATCTGGTTCACTCACCCTGAATTGTTCCTTAGGAATATTTCCCCCCTCAAAATACTACAAAATGGATGACTTAAAACAGCAAAAACTGGGGTCAGGCAAATATGACAGGAGTGAAGGCGCTTGACTTGCATGTTGCCAACCTGGGTTCAAATTCCCAAGCACCACCTGGAGTGACCATAAGCACCAAATCAGGAGTATCCATGAGCACTGCCAGGGCTGGATTAAGCTTCCCCACCCAACTCCAATAAAAATGACTTTATAGCTGGAGTCAGTAATTTGGATTTATTTCTCTTGTGCCTTGCCTATACCATAGATCCCGCCTAATTTTATTTGGGGAGGTGTTGCTGGGAATTGAACCCTAGTCCCAGGCAGACAAGTTATATGCTTTACCACTGGTTCACACCCCCTGGCCCCCTGACCTAATTACTTGGAGCATCACCCAAGTGGAGTTCAGGAGGTCCAAGAGCATGGCTGGTCATTCTTGTTAGAAGAGATAGCAGTTCAAAACATTCAAGGGTCCAAGGCTTGATATTGCGCAGGCCCTGAAGTGCTGGAGATTACCCACGCCATGCCAATGGTGCTGGAGGTCTCCAGAGCCACACCCAGCAATGCTCAAATGCTTGAGGGGAGGGTCTTATGATGCCTGGAATTGAAACTGGGTCTAACATGCACCATAACTGTTATTTCTCATCCCCCCGGTCCTAATATTTTTTTAAATTTTGGGCCACACTTGGAGGTGCTCAAGTTCTTACTACTGGCTCTGTGCTCAGAGACCACTCCTGGTGAGACTCATGGGACCATGTGGGAAGCTGGAAATGGAACCTGAGTTGGCAATGCCCTACCTACCTGAAGTGCTATCTCCCCAGTTCCCCCATCCTAGATTTTTATTTTGGCATCACACTTGGTGATGCTTAGGGTTTACTCCTGATAAGCTTCTGGGAATGGATTATGATGAGAAAATAATAATGTTCATGGTCATGGGAGCAGCAGCACTTACTTGCTTTAGAGTAAGAGGTGTGTTTCACTTGGAAAACTAGCATAATAAGTTATGAATAGCCTGATGATAGAGTGATATTTAGCATACTAATAGGTAGCATGCTGATGAATGGATTGATAGATAGATAGATATATAGATAGATAGATAGATAGATAGATAGATAGATAGATAGATAGATAGATAGGATACTGGTTAAGTGCACTGTCTCTGGCATTGTGCAGCTCTCAGCTTGAATACCAACTGTGTACTTCCTTTACTAGCTCCATACAGCCTTGGCTGTGATTTAGGACAAGGGAATGAACTTTCCTCCATGCTTCACCTGTCCTCATTGGTAGGAAGTGTGTGAAGTTATACCTGTCAGAAGAAAAAAGTGCAGTCAATGCAGACAATGGAATACTATTCAGCAATAGGCAAGCAATGGCCTAAAATGACAACTGTCATGTTATATTTTTAACATGGTTTAAAAACTGATCATGCAATAGCCCAAGAGTCATTAAATTGTATGCTTTAAGTGGATGAATGGGCTAGCATGCGAATTTGATCTCAATGAAGTTGTGTATTTATTTATTTATTTATTTTTGGTTTTTGGGCCACACAAGGGCAATGCACAGGGGTTACTCCTGGCTCTGCACTCAGGAATTACCCCTGGCGGTGCCCGGGGCACCATATGGGCTGCTGGAAATCAAACCTGGGTCGGCCGCTTGCAAGGCAAATGCCCTACCCACTGTGCTATTGCTTCAGCCCCTGAAGTTGTGTTTTTAAAAAGTCCTGCTGATACAAGCAAGCATTTGGATGAACCCCAAAATAATTGCACTGAATGAAAGAAGCCAGACAAAACTGAATATTCCATATGATTATATTTATAGAAAATGCTTAAAATATGCATACTAATCTATAATGACAGAAAGCATATCCAATAGTTGCAAGGGAGGGGATGATAAGGGTCAGGAAGGAGAAATTGCAAAGGGCAATAAGAAAACTTTTAGAGATGATGGATATGTTCATTATTTTAATGTGGTGATGGTTTCACGGGTTTATATGTATGTCAAAGCTCATTGAATTTACACATTAAACACATGCCATTTCTCATATGTGTATCATAGTTTTAAAGATCAGGGGTTTTTTTAAAAGAGTTACTTTTAAATATACCTGGTAAGAGGTTGAAATGAAGTCATGAATGAACATTGTCCGGCCCATAGTAAATGCTTAAGAAGCAAAACCAGTATCCAATAACTCATCCAAACATAAAAAATTGTTCATCAGCATTTGGTCTCAGAGGCAAGCATACAAAACCACAATGAGATACCACTTTGTGTCTGCTAGGATGGTTATAATAACAATGATAAATAAAACAAGTGTTGGGCAGGAAGTAGAGAAATCGGAACCCTTGTATATTGCTGCTGGGAATGAAAAAACAGTGCAGGCACTCTGGAAAACGGTTTAGCAGCTCCTCAGAAAAGTTAAACATAGAGTTAGCAGATGATTCACTGCTAGGTATATACTCTGAAGAATTGAAAACATCCACCCACCCCCAAACATATACAAACACATTCAGAATGGGCTGATTCAGACTCTCCTCCAAATGAAAACAACTCAGATGTCCACCAACTGATGAATGGCTAAACAAAATGTGGTCTATCCAAACAAAGGAATATAATCAACCGTGAAAAGTAATGAAGTACTAATCCACGCTACCACGTTGATGAGCCTTGAAAGCATCAGGCAATATGAAAGAAGCCAGTCACTGAGGATCATATATCCTGGACAGGAAAATCCATAGAGACACAAAGAACACAGTTTTTTGCCTAGAGCTGGAGGAGTTTGGCTGAAAAAGAGGAGAATTGGGAATGAAAGCCGGGTTTCATTTGGAAGTGAGGAATGTGTTCTAAAGCTAGAGAGCGGTGATAGTGTGAATATGTTACAGATCACAGAATCGGCCCATACCGTCAAAGGATGATTCTGATAGTCTGTGAATGACATCTTCATCAAGCTGTTACTTATTTATCATCATTTTGTATTGTTTAGGGGCCCACACCTGTTGGTGCTCAGGAACTAGCTACTTCCACTCTGGGGTCACTCCTGATGGGGGTGAACTATGTGGTGCCAGGGATTAAACCCAGACCTTCCACATGTACAGCCTATGCTCAGCCCATTGAAAAGTGATGCCCCTTTCTCTGTACCCTTCACTCCAGGTAATCTGCATTTTTTAAATTTTTTTATTTTTTTGCTTTTTTTGGTGACACCTGGATATGCACAGGGGTTACTCCTGGCTCTGCACTCAGGAGTTACTCCTGGCGGTTCTCAGGGGACCATATGGGATGCTGGGAATCGAACCCGGGTTGGCCGCATGCAAGGCAAACGCCCTACCTGCTGTGCTATCTCTCCAGCCCCAATATGCATTTTTTTAAATTTGGGGGCTATCCCCAATTGTGCACAGGGATCATTTCTGGCACTATTCAGGAGACCATATGTAGGGACAGAGATCAAACTGGGATTGGCTGCATACAAGACAAGCACCTTCCTTGCCATATTACATCTTTGGCTCCCATGGTTCTGCATTTCTAACCAATTCCCAGGAGGTATTTGTGTCTTTGGACCCAAACTTGATAACAAGACTTTAGACTACTTATATTCTATTAGAAATGTTATAACAATGATGCCTTTACCCCCACTCCTTTTGTTTTATTTGGGGGCCACATCCAGTGGTGCTCAAGGCTTACTCCTGACTCCGCACTTAAGAATCACTCTTGGGGGGCTGGAGCGATAGCACAGCAGGTAGGCTGTTTGCCTTGCATGTGGCCGACCTGGGTTCGATTCCCAGCATCCCATATGGTCCGCTCAGCAACACCAGGAGTAATTACTGAGTGCAGAGCCAGGAGTAACCCCTGTGCATTGCCAGGTGTGACCCAAAGAAGCAAAAAAAAATGAATCACTCTCGAATGGGGCTGGAACAATAGTACTGTAGGTATGGCATTTGCCTTGCACGCAGCTGACCTGGGTTCGATCCCTGGTGTCCCGTATGGTCCCCCAAGCACTGTCAGAACTAATTCCTGAGTGCAGAGCTAGGAGTAACCTCTGAGCATCGCTGGGTGCGACCCCAATAAAGAATCACTCTTGGAGGGTTAGGGACCATGTGGAGTTCTGGGGATCAGACCCACGTCAATTGCATGCAAGGCAGTCACCCTACCCAACTTCTTTCATCTCACACTGCTACTATGTTTGACTAAAATATCCAATACTTTCCCTATATAGAAGTTTTCTTTTCTATTCACTCATTGTGACTTATTAAGCACATGAACTTTCTATCAAATACCAGTAGGAGGAGCTGGGGCTATGGAAAGTGGTGGCTCAGCAAAACATGACTTTCCAAAAGCGAATCTTTGAGTTACACCCCAGGTGCTGCACAATATGCTAAGTGAGGTCTTAGCAGCCCTGCTACTTAGGACTTCTGGTACTTCTGGTACTTCAACAGAGCACTAGAGCCAGGTGTGGTCAAGCAAGATTACATCTCAGTGAGCACAGACATATGACATATAGACATATGAACACTGAACCCAGGAACAGGATCCAGGTTGAGTATATGTGCAAGCACCACATCAATCCCTGGTGAGTGCTCTAACCAGACAATCACTCCAGTCAGACTGTACAAAAGCAGCACCACTAAAGGCTTGTATCCCCTGATAAGCAACTGGAGCCAAGTCTCTGATGACTGCAACCAGATGAAACGGCCCCTGGCAAGCTCCACCAACAGAAATGCACAAGCTTTACAACTAGACATGTGTGAGCTATTTGGTCATCAAAATACCCACAAACCAAAACCACAACCAAGGGCAGGGAAGGAGGCAGGGGAACCACCAAGAAGATATTTAACAAAAATATGTGGGCTAACTTCATGTATTTACTTACCTAACTTATTCATTTTGTTTTGATTGGGGGGAACTATACCCCGTGGTGCTCAGGAGCTATTACCAGTTTGGCAATCAGAAGTGTCCCTGATAGTGTTCAGGGGATGACATGTCGAGTTGGGGATTGAACAAGAATCAGTCAAGTTCGAGCAAATGCCTTATCTCCCAGTACTATCTCTTTGGTTCAGTTTCTTTTAAATAACAACTTTAGAATAAGGCTGAGGCTCAGAGGTAGGGCACTCTCCTTCTATGTGCGAGCCCTGAGTTTGATCACTGATACCACTAGTAATGCCAGGAATGAGTCTCAAGCATAAACTGGGAGAAGTTCCTAAGTACCAATATTCCACTGTCCACTGTCCTCCCGTTGTTCATCGATTTGCTTGAGCGGGCACCAGTAATGTCTCCATTGTGAGACTTGTTGTTACTGTTTTTGGCATATTGAATACATCATGGGTAGCTTGCCAGACTCTGCCGTGCAGGCGGGATACCCTCGGTAGCTATTCGGGCTCTACGAGAGGGGCGGAGGAATCAAACCCAGGTCGGTCATGTGCAAGGCAAATGCCCTACCCACTATGCTATCGCTCCAGTCCGAGCACCAACACTAAAGATAATAATATAAGGGCAGTTTCTCCCTCTCGGAGAGCCTGGCAAGCTACCCATGACGTATTTGATATGCCCAAAACAGTAACAATAACAGGTCTCATTCCCCTGAAAGAGCCTCCAATACGCCATTGGGCTATGCTAGCACGTGACAGGAAAAAATGGAGATGTTAGTGGTGCCCACTCAAGCAAATTGATGAACAATGGGACAAAAAGTGATACAAGTGAATATAGAGGCTGGAGCAATAGCACAGCAGGTAGGGTGTTTGCCTTGCACAGCAGCTGACCCAGGTTTGACGTCCAGCAACCCATAGGGTCCTCTGAGCACCACCAGAAATAATTCCTGAGTGCAGAGCCAGGAGTAACCCCTGTGTATTGACGGGTGTGACCCAAAAAGCCAAAGAAAAAAGATAATAATATAAAATTTAAATTAAAAACTTGGGGCTGGAGCTATAGCACAGCAGGTAGGGCGTTTGCCTTGCACTCGGCCAATGCAGCTGACCCGGCCAACCCAGGTTCGATTCCTTCGGCCCTCTTGGAGAGCCCGGCAAGCGACTGAGAGTATCTTGTCTGCATGGCAAAGCCTGGCAAGCTACCCGTGATGTATTCGATATGCCAAAAACAGTAACAAGTCTCACAATGGAGACATTACTGGGCCCGCTCGAGCAAATTAAAAATTCAATGGAGAATCTCTGGTCCCAGGGTGCCGTGATGAATTGGAATCTGCCTTTTAGCAAGATCCACAGATATTTGACATGCCCATTCCAGTCCAAGAACTAGCCAGAAGATTATTAGCAAGATGATTTCCTGACACTTTAATTTGCCTTGTCATCAGTGGGTAAGAGAGAAGGCAGGAGTGTATTTCATCTTGTATCATGTCAGATATTCTCTCTATAGATTCACCATAGATTTGTTATCATGATCTTAAAAATTGAAGATGAGTCCATTCTATTTTAATTACTTCCTATAATTTTAATCTGTTAACTCTCTATAGCCCTTTGCAACATCCTGTAATGTACTCTTTCCAATGATATTTTGCTGGTCATTTGTTAGTAAAATGTTGAATATTTGCACATTTCAAAAAGACATGCCTGCTTAAGGCACTTGAAAGAAATTCTTGGAATCTTAAAAGTATGGGGACAAAGGTAATTTGTAGTTTTTTTTTAAGTTCAACTCAATCATAAGGACCAACCACTGTTTTGTATTTAATATGTAATTCATTTAGTGTGGCAAGTAGGTAAGTTACATTGTTCAGTTAAAAACTGTTCATTTTCCAAGGGTTTTTGTGTCCTCGCTAAAGTACTAAATTACATTTTCAATTTTATGGGACCTGCTCTTTCATTATGAAGAAATTAAGGTAAAATGACAGACTGGTTTTATAAGGTAAAAAACATTAATTTGAGCACTACTGGGTAGCTAGATATTGTATGTATTTGGGAGGAACCGTAGAATACATTTTAAAAGCATTTTTGCAGCATTAATCATGTATCAAAATAGATACAGTAAACTAGTTCCCTTCATGCCCTCCTAAAGCAATGTTAGATCTCTAGAATATTCACTTGGATGATAAAGTGATTTTGTGGATCTTCCTCTGTTACTGGGGAATTTATTTTGCAGTTTAACTGCAGAATTTCTCAAGTATAAGTATGTGCCATTAATAATCACTTCATCAGCCAGAACTTATGTTCATTTTCTTTCTAAGTCATTGTGACATAAATAGAATGTCATTTGTACTTTCTTGGGTAGATGGGAGGGGTGCCCAAACAGTACTCAGGAAGCCTGGGGACTCCACTGGTCATGCTCAGCTCCCCTGGCCAGTGATTCAGTGTAAGAGCCTGAGAATGTGATGCTGCACATCACAGCATGGGTTACATTCACAGTGCTGGGGCTCTTTGGGTCTGTACCTGGCAACGTTCTCAGGAGTCCCCCAAGTTTCACCTGGTGATGTTGGAGAGACTGTGAATGCTAGAAATCGAACTCAAGTCAGAGGCATGCCAGGCATGTGCTCTAGTCTCTCTACTATCTCTCAGTCCTTGATTTTGCTTGCTTTTCACTAGCTTTTAATGTAGGTTGAGAATGTACATGGCCCTATATCTTCTTGTTGTCTTTGCTCTTTTCTGACACTTGCCTTTTCAAATGACAAGGCACAACTTAGTCTTTACAATTTACTCTATTGGAAAATTAACCCATAGGTCATACAAAATCGGGTGATTACCAGAGGAAGACAGAAGGTACAAGGAGAAAGAGTAGAGTAAATCAATCTAATAGCATGATGATGTAAATACTTTGGGTATGGGTATGGTGAGGTTTATAAACATATCAAGGTGTGAAGCTATACCCCACAATCTATTAATATTGCAATCCAGTGATAAATAAGTTTTTTTGTTTTTGTTTTGAGGCTATACCCAGTGATACTCAAGGGCTACTCCTGGCTCTGTACTCAGGAGTTACTCCTGGTGGTGCTCAGGGGACCATATGGGATGCCAGGGATCAAACACAGGACAGCCATATGCAAGGCAAATGCCTTACCTGCTGTACTATTGCTCCATCCCCAATAGTTTTTTTTAAAAAAGATATACTGGGGAGATACTACAGGGGGTCAGATATTGGCCTTGTATGCAGCCAAACCCCTGCTTTGATTCCTGGCATTCCTTATGGTCCCCCAATATTGCCGGCAGTGACCCCTGAGTACAGAGTCTGGAGTTTCCCCTGATCACCCCTGGGTGTAGCATAAAACCAAAAATAAATATATAAATTGTGCCTTGAATTCTCCTTATCCCTGAACTCTCAGTTATATGATTCAATAAATCCCCTTCATTTTAAGTCTGTGAATCAAGCACTGCTACTTATAAGCAGAGACACTGACATTTAATACAAGTGACCTATCCATTTTTATTACTAGTCATTAAACAAAAACTTCTTCATTAAGTATATTTGATAGTTCATTTAATCGGTTTCTGCTTATCTTAATTCCATTGTATTCAAATATTATATCATGCTTACTTCATTGTCCTTTCCCCACTTATATTCTTATTCATTTGTTCACTTACTCAACATGTTTTTCTTGAGCCCTGTTATAAATTTAGTCTTTTTGTTTGTTTTTGTACCACACCCAGTGGTGCTCAGGGCTTACTCCTGGCCCCGTGCTCAGGGAATCACTCCTGGCAGGGCTTTTGGAACCTTGTGGATTGCTGGGGATCAAATCTGAGTCGGCTAGCACCCTACCCACTGCACTATCACTCTGATCCCTAAATTTAGTCTACTTTAAGCTTTTATGTTTGGGCCATACTCAGGAGTGCTCAGGGGTTACTCTTGGGTCTTGTGCTTAGAAGTCTTTCTTGGCAGTGCTTGAGGGGCAATATTTGGTGTCAGTGATTGAATAGGGCGGGCAGCATTCAAAGCAATGCTGTGTCTTAGCCTCTGTTCTCTCTCTCTCTCTCTGTCCCTGAACTTAGACTTATTGAGGGGATGGGGGGATTGGGCTATATACGGCAGTGCTCAAGGACCAATTCTGGCTCTGTGCACTGGAGTGCTCTCTGAAAGTGTAACAGAGGAAGTAGGCAGGGAAGGACCTGAAAGAGGAAGGTGGGCCCAGAGCTCTGATGAATCCTATTAGAGACCCTCATTTACAAATGTGATCTGATTGGTTGACCTCCAGAACTTATTTGCATAACAGAAGATGATATGGTTTTTTACATGTCCATATAAGGGCATGTTCAATTTGATTGGTTGTTACCCAGGTTTTATTCACATATGGGAAGATGTCATCTTACATGTGCATATGAAAGCATGTTGATGACTGGTCATGCTACAATCACCCTACATTCTCTAATCAGATGATCTCAGGATGCAACACATCAAATAATAGACAACTAATGGAAAGGACACACAGTGAATATAACCCAAGCCTCTGTACAGAAGAGGCCCCTTTTCTTCTCACCTTGTTGCCTGCCTTCCTGTGTCCCTTGTTTGTATCAGCTTGAGCTGTTAGTAAGTCATAAAACAGAAAATAAATGGTGGTTGTCCTGCTAATCTTAAACGCTGGCCATAAGAACCCAGTGTAGATACTATCTGCTGTGACATAATTTGGGGCCACAAAGGGACTCTAACAAACAGATTGAGGGAAAGCATAATGAAAGTTCTTTCTCTGTGGCTATCCTGATGGCCCTGTAGGATCTGTCTTTACGTGGTAGCCGTTGAACTTTGGGACCAAGCATCCAGTGCCATGCCAGGCCTGGACACTAAGCTAACAGAGTCCTTTCTAAAGACCTACTTAAAATCAGTCAAGGCTTTAGGTATCCAGGACTTTCACTTCTTCACTTATTCTCTATATATCTGTGTGTCTATTCCTCTATCTCTCCACTTTGAGCTCCATCTTCTTCTGAATCAGGAAAACCCTTCTGAGAATATTGCTTGTACCACTATACCCTTTAGGAAAAAGAACCTGCATATTACTCTAAACCAGTTCAGGTATTTAACTAGGGGGCCTCAGTATTTGATCATAACACTCCTTCCAAGCTATGAATCTAGATTGAAAAATCACATATGAGGAGGCCACTAACCCCAGCCCCTGAGTGTTTACCCACCAGGTCCAGTATTGAGCCAAACCCCTCCCTCCAGGCTCCAAATCTACATTTAAGGGGGACACCCATAACACCCATTTGAGCCTGCCTCTGGCTGTTTACCTGTGAGGCCTTAAGTTTTCAACTCAGTCTCCTCTTCACAAATACGACTACATCTTCAGGACACACTGCTTGAAAATTACCTGCTATGTGACTGGAGCTATAGTACAGCGGGTAGGTAGGGTGTTTGCCTTGCACGCGGCCGACCCGAGTTCAACTCTCAGCATCCCATATGGTTCCCTGAGCACTGACAGGAGTAATTCCTGAGTGCAGAGCCAGGAGCAACACCTGTGCATTGCCAGGTGTGACCCAAAAAGAAAAAAGAAAAGAAAATTACCTGCTATCCCAGTTTCACCCTGCAGGTGCTGGATCAGCAGAAGTTTGAGCGTGTTTCCCCCACCACTTTGAAAGTAGTCACATGGACACCAAGTTATCAACCAAGCCCATGGAAAAAGTCCTTTTATTAGCCACTGAGCTTGGTGATTCTGATCCTATATGCTGTGACCCTGGAAAAAATATCCCAGGAGGTCAGTTCTACTCTGGCATGGAGAGGGGCGACTGTGGAATCTACCTAGGCACAAGGGACAGATGTGCTCATCTTACATGCTACTCACCAAAATCCAAAGTGGATCACTATCTTCTGTAACAGTGGAGCTCAGAGAAGCATAATGTGGTGCAGGGGATCAAACCAAGGTCAGCAGTAGGCAAGGCAAAACCTTAATCCTTACACTATCTCTGGCCCCTACATGCCAGGTTTCCTCAGGTCCCAGATACACAGAATAAAGTAAAGAAAACCCTGCATTTGGGACTGGAGCGATAGCACAGTGGGTAGGGCATTTATCTTGCATGAGGCCAACCCAGGTTCGATTCCCAGCATCCCATATGGTTCCCCGAGCACCACCAGGGGTAATTCCTGAGTGCATGAGCCAGGAGTAACTGCTGTGCGTGTCACCAGGTTTGTCTGAAAAAGAAAAAAAAGAAAACTCTGCGTTTACATTTCTTAAATTCTACCAGAGTCACTAACAGGTCAATTTATGGTAGGTTAGAAGATGGCAAATGATACAGTTCAAGAAAAATCATGGTAAGTAAAGATGATAGAAGACTGGCTAGGGTTAATGCTATTGCATGTAATATGGATTCATTCGAACATGGGGATATCTGGGAAAAGATTTTCTATCAGAGGAGGATAGCAAGCAGAGTCCAGAAGAAGGGGGAATGTAGGGTTATGTGCATGATATGTTCAGGGAGGCCAACCTGTTTGGAACAGAGTTAAGAGAGGTAGAGATGATGTCCAAGAAGAATCTGAAATCCAGATTACGTAGATCCTGGTAGGTTATTATAAGAAACTGGAAATTTATTGTATGGAAGTTTCCTTTCTTAAATAGTGCAATCATATGTTTATCATTTCCTTTTCAACTAATATTCTTGAAATATATGTATCCAAAAATATGGTACACATTCTCTTCTAGTTCATTTATTTTCAGTTTGTTTTTTGTTTCTTTGTTTGTTTTTGGAACATACCCAGCGATGCTAGGTATTGCTCTTGGCTCTGCACTCAGGAATTATTCCTGGCAGTGCTTGGAGAACCATATGGAATGCAGGGGTCGAATCCATGTGCAAAGCAAGCATCTTATCCACTACCATTTCTCCAGCCTCTAGTTTGATTTTTATTATTTTATTTTACTTTGATTTTTAGTTCTTTTCTGCCAATGCCACTCAACAGTGTTCATAGGATCATGTGGTGCCAGGGATCCAACCCAGAGGTCCCATATGTGCTCCATAATTTTGAGTCATCTCCGGGGCCCCTGATTTTCAATTTTTTTCAGTGGAGAGCAACACCCAAAGTTACTCAGAGACTACTTCTAGCTTGTGCTAGGGGTTGGTCCCTATGGTGATCAGAGGATCATGCAATGCCAGGGATTGAAATCAGGCCTTTTTCATGCAAAGCAAACACTCAGCCTGTGAAGCTATCATGCCAATTTCTGATTTTCAGTTCTTAATATTTTAATGCAGCTAGAATTTATGATGTCTAAAGTAAAGTATAGATTCAAACTAGACTCTTCCCCAAGTGACTCTGTTTATACCAGCACTATTAAATAGACATATCTTTTCATAAATTTGATGGGGTTTACCTTATATATCAAATAAACCATGTATAAATTATTTCTTTCCAGATTTCTCTCCTTTTCTGCTCTTCTATTTTTCTTATTTCACTTCAGTACTATAATTTACCTTTATAATATGTTCCAATATTTGGTAAGGTTGCTACCTTTTCCTCTCTTCCCCTTTGCAAAATAATCTTCTGATAGTATTGACCTGTTTTTTTCCAAATGAATTTAACATCATTTTGTCACTTTTGTAGCAAGCATGTTAGAATTTAGATTAGTAACTTATTAAAATTTATATATTATCACTGAACAATGACCTACTACAAAGGGAAAATAATTTTGACTATAGTGAAATGTGTCTGACTACTACTATGGCTGAAAAACAATTTTAAGATATTTTTAAATAAACTTTACTTTTTAGTATAAAACATATAAAGAGTTCCAATACCAAATACCATAGAAGATGAGTATTAGTTACATTTGGGATAACATTTTTTGCATGTTAAACTAGTCTAAAGGAGGGGCTGGAGCAATAGCACAGCGGGTAGGGCATTTGCCTTGCACGAGGCCAACCCGGGTTCGATTCCCAGCATCCCATATGGTCTCCTGAGCACCACCAGGGGTAGTTCCTGAGCACAAAGCCAGGAGTAACCCCTGTGCATCGCCAGGTTTGAACCAAAAAGCATAATAATAATAATAATAATAATAATAATAAATTAAAAAACTAGTCTAAGGAATATAACTAGAAAAAGTTTTTTGAAAAAATTTTAGACATTATCTGACTTATTATACTAGTAATTTTTAAAAAGAAGGTATAGAGTCCCTTATCTTTTTTATTGAATCACCATGAGATACAGTTACAAAGCTTTCATGTTTGAGTTTCAGTCATACAATGATCAAACACCCATCCTTCCAAATGTGCAATGGGTGCACATTTCCCACCACCAATGTCACCAGTATTCCTCCCACCACCCCATGCCCCACCCCTCCCCCTGCCTCTATGGCAGACAATTTCCTTCTTACTCTCTCTTTACTTTTGAGCATTATGGTTTGCAATACAGATACTGAGAGGCCATCATGTTTGATCCTTTATCTACTTTGGCTGAAAAAAAATTGACTCTAAATTTTTTGGATGGGGGCCAGAAAAATAGTATAGGAAGTAGGGCATTTGCTTTGCATGCAGCCAACCTGAGCTTCATGTCCTGCACACCACATGGTCCCTCAAGTACCATTGGGAGTGATCAATGAGCTTAGAGGCAGTAGTAAGTCCTGAGCACTGCTGGGTATGACCCCAAAACCAAAAAATGGAATAAAAATAAAATGAAAAATAAAATGAAAATTTTAGATAAGGGCTGGATAGATAGCGCTTATCATGTATGCAGTCAACCCAGGTTTGTTTCTCAGGATTGCACATGGTCCCCCTGAGCACCTCCAGGAATGACCCTGAGAAGAGCACCACAGAAAATTCCTGAGCACTTCTGTGGCCCAGAAAAATTTTTAAAAAAGGAAATGTGTTTTGACTTAAGTTATATGGGCATTGGCCTTAATGGTAAAAGGAGTACAGAATCCCAGAATGTAAAATTGAGGATGCAGCCATGATTCATTCATCTGGTTAAAGGCCCTTGATGTGTACTAGGTTCTGAGAATACAATAATGTATAAAACAGACCCAAGTCCTGGCCCTCGTGGTGCTCACTGTCTAATCAGGCAGTATTGAATGATCACTGCTAATATTCGAAGTACTTGCTCCTAGGCTGCAGCAGATTTTCCAGAGAAATGCTAGAAGATTGCTTGTCTATAATTTACTGTGCTTACTGCTTGTTTTGTTTGGAACCGATTCTAAGGTTTTGCCAAGGATGACTGGGAATGACTTATAATGCTATTGGGCAATATCCAGAACATAATGTGAATATGGAGTTGTTGTCGAAATATGCTGCCTCTGCACCTGGATTGCATTTATACTCATGAATCTTTATTCTGAGATGAATGGGTTTCTTGTTTGACTTTAGATGAGTTTTGTGATCTCATGCTCAGTGACCCAGAAAATATTGTGAATGTTGCATTAGGCTTATGGAACTCGTTTGACTTGAACTGCTTGGTATATTTTCTCAAAATATTTCTTAAATATTTTAACACTTTTAATTATTCGTTTCACCAAGTATGATATTCTTTTTCTTTTGTTTAATTTGGGAAAGGGTCTGGAGCCATAGCACAGCAGTAGGGCGTTTCCTTGCTCCTGGCTGGGCTGGCCAACCCGGGTTCGATTCCTCCGCCCCTCTCGGAGAGCCCGGCAAGCTACTAAGAGTATCTCGCCCACATGGCAAAGCCTGGCAAGCTATCCGTGACGTATTCAATATGCCAAACACAGTAACAACAAGTCTCACAATGGAGATGTTACTGGGCCTGCTCGAGCAAATCAATGAACAACGGGAGGACAGTGCTACAGTGCTAGTTTGGGTGGGGGGACACACCTGGTGGTTCTCAGGTCTTACTCCCAGTTCTGTGTTCAAGGATCACTCCTGGAGAAACCCAAGGGACAGCATGGGGTGCCTTGGATCGAACCCAGGTCAGCTACATGAAAGATAAGCACTCTACCCTCTGTACTATTGTTCCTGCCCTAGTATGATATTCTTTATTCATTACTTTTTATCTGCTAGAGACTTTGGGAGCATTGAAGTTTCTCTCAGATGCAAATGAAGAACCAGATGCAAAAGCAAATATTTAAAGTCTTAATGGAAGTGATTTGAGGAACAGATGATATAAGTATATGGTGGAAACTGGCATGAGGATGTAGGAGTATTGGAAGAAGATGGCAAAGAAATTCTAAATAAGGGCTGTAGTGATAGTACAGTGGGGAGGTCACTTGCCTTGCACGCAGCTGACCTAGGTTCAATATCTGACATCACATATTGTCTCCCAAGCCCCTGCAGGACTGATTGCTGATTGCAGATTCTGGAGTAAGCACTGAGCACCACTGGTGTGGCTCAAAAACCAAGAAGTAAAATACCAAATAAGGTACATGGACTATAGAGATAGCATAGGAAGTAAAGTGCTTGTCTTACATGCAGCTGACCCCAGTTCCATCCTTGGCACTAAATATGGATCGTTCGCACCACTTTACTGGTAGGAGTCACTCCACAGCACAGAGTTAGGAAGAACTGCTGAGCACTGCTGGCTGTGGCCTAACACATCCCTCCCAACTAAATAAGGTAAATAAATGTCTATAAAATCCTTCAGGTCCTAGCAATTCCACTTTGGGTCATTTACCCGCAGGAAATAAAAACATTCTTTAAAAAAGGATGTATGCACACCAATATTCATTGCTACACTCAGTATAACAGCTAAGACATGGAGTCAACCTAGGTGTCCAACAACAGATGAATGGGTTATGAAGCTGTGGTACATATATACAATGGAATACTATGCAGCTGCCAGAAAAAATGAAATCATGCAATTTGGAATTGAATGATATCATGTTAAGTGAAGTGAGCCCCCAGAAGAAAGACAAACACAGGATGATCTCACTTATCTGTGGTATATAGAATACTGGACCAGGAAACGTATTGTAGTAAAGGTGGGATAACTCGATCATCCTTGGCCCCAGTGTTTAGAGAGGAGAAAGACAGAGAAGGAAAGAAATCATGAGGGAAAATATAATGGGAAATAATGGGTGAACATGAATCGAAAGAGCTATGCTTGGAATATCACGTTTCACTCAAATGAGAGAAAGAATCCGGAGTTCCAACCTCTATCGACGGTCAAAAATCAGGGACACTGTCTCATTTGCCAAGGCGTCGAAAATTAGATGGGCTGGATACGTAATGACATTTGGAGACAACCGCTGGACTAGAGCCATTACCGACTGGATTCCACGGGATGTCAAAAGACCATGTGGACACCCACCTACCAGATGGTCAGATTTCATCAAGACCCTGAATGATCGGTTTGAGGCTCTTCGTGTTCCTAGGATGAACAAATGCCATTAGGCTACACTAGCACGTGACAGGGACAAATGTAAATGTTACTGGCGCCCACTCAAGCAAATCGATGATTAACGGGAAGTCAAGTGACCAAGTGATCAATGGGTGAACAAGCATCAGGGATTCAGTTATACTGGTGATATGGAGAGTGGTAGAGCCATATATCCAAAACAGAGACTCAACTACACCAAAAACATGAGGTCTAAACTGCAACCACTGAAACTTCATATCATGTCTGTCAAGTTGAGAGGTGCGGATGGGGCAGAGTTTGGGGGGTGGGAAGGGAATCTGGGAACAATGGTAGAGGGAAGTTGACACTGGTTATGGGATTGCTGTTCAATTATTGCATGTCTAAAACGCAACTATCAAAAACTTTGTAAATCACGGTTCTTTAATGAAATAAAAACATTCATTTAGAAAAAATCTCTCCAGGTCACTGATAAAGTTACACTCAGCCTAGAAATTAATTGGGGTGTAGTCCATGGTCTGAAAGAATTCCTTTTGGCAAAGGTCTAATCTGCTTCGTCTGGCTTTTTCAAAAACAGCAGTTGTGGTAGAACAGCTGTTATTTTACGTCTGAGAATCTCCACAGGACAAGCCTGTGCCCTGGATTTGCCTATTTTTCATTAGTAGGGTTGGAGGCCCTGGAAGAAAAAGCAATCTTGGGTTTGGGGATTGGGAGAAGTATTGAGCTTTGACACCCTGGTGTTTTAATAGCAGCTTGCAAAAGGGCAGTTTGCAGGGAGGGGATGTTTGAAGAGGCAAGAAGAAAAGTCAAAGAAGGAATGGGGGGAGGGAATCAGCAGTCAAAGTGCCTGCAACAAAAGGAGCAGCTATTGGATCGAGGCTGGAAAACAGGAAACAAATAAGCAGGTTCTGGCTGTGAAAACTGAGTTTACTAACAGAATTGCTGGCAGTGTACTGGTCATTTTATACATATCGTTTCACTGGATACTCACAGCAATTCTGTGTTCTAGTTCCTATTATGGCCCCACGTAGCAAATAAGGAAACCAAGGGGCAGAGAGGTGAGATAACTGATCCGTAGTTGCCCATGTAGTAACTGACGAGCTAAGGTGGTGTGTAGACCATTTGGGATTGAATCCATGCTCTGATCTATCATGGTACAACGTAGCTCTTTCAAGTCCTGTGAAAAGAGCTAGAGAGGGATTTTCCCACCAACTCAAGGCCAAGGAGTTATTCTTGCTTTGATAGTTGTTATTAGTCTGTTTTTAGTATATGATGATTTCTGTTTTGTTGGTGGGTCAGAACTGGCACTGCTCAGGGGCAGTGCTCAGTGGTCAGGAGTATCTGGCTCAGCGGTCAGGAGTGACATCTGGCAGTATTAAGGGGACTATGTGGTGACAAGAAGTGAACCTGAGCCTCCTGCTCGTGAAGCCTGCACTCCAACCTTTGAGACATTCTCCTAGCCCCAGAGATTTTTTTTTGATAGGAGATGCTTTGGACCTCTTAGCTTTCCTACTTGAGTGAAGGTGAATTTTGCTCTTTTATCTTTCAGACTGCGTAGTGGAGTATGGTTGAATTTCTCTAGTCCCATACCAATTCCAAGATAAAATCCAGGCTCATTGGACTAGGCAATACTTTAAATCCCATGTGTATTTTATTTGTGAATCCCATCCATCTTCGTAAGAGCTTCAAACAAGCGAAGGGGAGTAATCATCTCGGGGTGATTTAAAGAGTTTTTGTAGTATCATACATACAAAAGAAATATGTACAAAGTAAAGTGAAAAAAAGAGAATGTCAGAAGTAATCAGGAAAAGGGAAATGGGTTGTCAGAAAACAAAGCTTTGAAGGGCTGGAGTGATAGCACAGCAGGTAGGGCATTTGCCTTGCATGTGGCCGACCCAGATTCGATTTGATTCCCAGCATCCATATGGTCCCCTGAGCAACGCCAGGAATAATTCCTGAGTGCAGAGTCAGGAGTAACCACTGTGCATCACCAGGTGTGACCCAAAAAGCAAAAAAAAAAAACCCAAAGCTTTTAGGGATTGGAAAAATAGTACAGGAATTGATACTTTCCTCTCCTGTTCAATTCCAGCACTGCATAGGACTCCCCTAGCACTACTGGGAAATTACTCCTGAGCACAGACCCAAGAATAAACCCTGAGTACCACTGGATGTGGCCCAACCCTTCCTCCGAAGTAAAAGTCTCACTCTGAACCATCAGAGAGTTCAAAGGACAGGGTGCATACTTTGCATACAGGAGCCCTGGGTTCCAGCCCCACTTAGCTATACTTAAGCACTGCTGAGAACTACCCCTGAGCACCAAGCTGGGAGTCATCCCCAAGAATTGCCAGGTGTAGCACCCAAACAAAATGAAACAAAACAGCGTCAGGTAAAATATGCAAGGCCAGGGAGACAGTGCAAAGTTCTGGGGTGCATGCATGACACAGAGGAACTCTGGGTTCCATCCTCAGCACCACATGGTACCCTCATCACCAGAAGTACCTCACCAAAGTACCCCAAAATAGTCCTTTCATAAGCAATTTAGATTTCTCTCTGTCTCTGGTGTTACTTTTTCTCTGACTAATGATGCTAAAAAACATGAATAGAGGCTGGAGTGATATTACAGCAGGTAGATCATTTGCCTTGCACGTGGCCAACTCTGGTTTGATCACCAACATCCCTTATTGTCTGCCAAGCACCACCAGGATTGATTTCTGAGCACAGAGCCAGTAATAACCCCTGAGCATTGTCTGGTGTGGATCATAACCTTAAAAAAAAAGAGGAAAGAGATTGATTCAGGAGGAAGTCTAGCCCTCCAGTATTTAGGGTTGCCATCTAGGAACGTGAACGCATGCCTTCATTGTTTGGATTTATCTTTTGTATCTCCGAAAAGACTAACTTCTACCCTTGCTCATGAAATGAAGCCTAGAACCGTATGCTGACACTTGTCTTTACTTAAGGGGTCTCTTAGCACCAGTGCAGTTGAGAAGCTAGACTTGAAATTGACCCAAACTGTATTCTATCATTCCCCTCCCCCCGCTCTATCTTTGTGGGTATGTCACTAGCCACCTCTGAGTGTCATTATTCTCCTCTCTAAATAGGGGTTAATGAGAGTGCCTGCTTCATTGGGTGGTTGAGAGCGTTGCATAAGATAATGTACTAAATACAATTTCTATCCTCGTGATTTTATGGAGGTATGTTTGATGGTCTAATGTGTGGTCTATCTTGGAGAATGTCCCATGTGAAGTGGAGAAGCTGAAAGTAAGTGAAAGGAAATTGTATTGCAAACTATAATGCCCCAAACAGGCTGGAGGGAAGGAGGGATCTGGGAACAATGGGGATGGGAAATCTATACTGGTGAAAGGACGGGTGTTGGAACACTGTATGACTGAAACCCAATCATGAACAACTTTGTTAATGTATATCTCACAGTGATTCATTTTTTTTAAAAAGGTAATGTACATAAAGTAGAATCTAACTCAGACACTCAATTATTAATGATTAAGACCAATCCCACTCACATCTGCCTCTGAAAAAAACACTGCTCCCTCTATTTTAGCTTTTTGGGTCACAACTGGTGATGCTCAGGGGTTATTCCTGGCTCTGCACTCAGGAATCATTCCTGGCGGTGCTCAGGGGACCATAAGGGAAGCTGGGAATTGAACCCAGGTCAGCCGCGTGCAAGGCAAATGGCATACCTGCTGTGCTATCTATCACTCCAGCTCTGGGACCCTGATCTCTTCATATCCTGCATATAGACCCCCTAACCTTCTGGCAGAGTGGGGATATGGAAGGCACATCTAACAGCAGACAAACAGAATACTATGAAAATCAGACCATGGAAGGCAAAAAAATAAGTCTTGCTTTCCAGAGCTCCTTCTTTTTCTTGATTCCCATCAATTTCCACTAGGGAAACTTCTAAGCAACCTACTAGCCAGGAGCAGGAAACAAGGATGCTCATTTCCTCTGATATCTGAACCAGCATTAAAGTAGGTCAGGTAGTATGTTTCCTTGCAGACCTGAGACCTGCCTTCTCAGTTTCGTGTTTCTGTCTTTTAAGACTGGAGAGATGGCTCCAATGGGCTGAGTACATGCTCTGCATATAGGAGGCCAGGTTCAATTCCTGGCACTGCATGGTCCTGAGAGTCCTGGCCTTTGAGTGCGGCCAGGTATGATCCCCCAAAAAACAAGTAAATCTCTCCATGGACACACACACACAAACAAAACAAACACACACATTCTTGTCTTTTCCCTTAAATAACTGATCATCTGAAATAGCCAACTGATTTTATGGACACTTGATCCATGCACAGAAATCTGGTCTTTACTTTCACCATAATATTTGGACAACACTAGAAAAATGGGCTAGAGCGATAGCACAGCGGTAGGGCGTTTGCCTTGCACGCAGCCAACATGGCGACCCGAGTTCAATTCCTCCGCCCCTCTCGGAGAACCCGGCAAGCTACCGAGAGTATCTCGCCCGCACGGCAGAGCCTGGCCAGCTCCCCGTGACGTATTCGATATGCCAAACACAGTAACAACAAAGTCTCTAATGGAGATGTTACTGGGCCCGCTCGAGCAAATCTATGAACAACGGGAGGACAGTGACAGTGACAGTGACTAGAAAATAATGCAAATACAATAGCTAAGCATTAACATGAAAAATATGTATAATGTGTGTATGTGTATGTGTGTATGTTGGTTTTTCATTACAATTTCCAATGGTTCTACAGGTTTGTTTTCATTTTGTGGTGCTGGGAATGAAACCCAAGACCTCACACACATGATGTGTTCTTACCCTGAGCCACATAAAACCAGCCTTGTTGCTGTCTTTATATAGGAAATAATTTCTTGTGTTTTCACTTGATTTGTTTATAGTTTGTATTTTCTGTTGTCACTGATCCAATAATTTCACTTTATTTTTTTTCATAACTTAGTGAATTGGTCAGTTCTAAGACAGTATTTTAACAACAAAAGATGTGGGTAGGGTGTTCACCCTGCACGTGGCCAACCCAGGTTTGATCCCTGGCATCCCATATGGTCCCAGAAGCACCACCAGGAGTAATTCCTGAGGGCAGAGCCAGGAGTAACCACTGTGCATCACCAGGTGTGACCCAAAAAGAAAAAAAAATAGAAAACAAAGCTTTGAGGGATTAGAAAGATAGTACAAGAATTGATACTTTCCTCCCCTGTTCAATTCCAGCACCGCATAGGACTCCCCTAGCACTACTGGGGAATGACACCTGAGCATAGACCCAGGAATAAACCCAAAAAGAAAATAAATAAATAAATAAAGATAGAAGGGGGGGCGGCTAGTGAGGTGGTACAGCAAGTAAGGCAGTTGCCTTATACGTAGCCAACCCCAGTTCAATCCCTGGCACTGTATGTGGTTCCCAAAGTCCCACTAGGAGAGATCCCAGAGCTCAGAAACAGGAGGAACCCTAAGTGCCTTCAGGTATGGTCCCTAAAACCAAAATATTATAAGAAGAGGAAGAGCAAGATGAAGAAGGAGAAGAAAGACAATAAGAGAAAAATGTATCTTGATATTTGTTAGTTGGAGGGTAACATCTAGTGGCCTGTGCTCAGGGATCACTCCTGAAGATACCCAGGGACCATATGCCATACCAGAGATTGAACCACAGTCTGCCGCATGCAAGGCAAATACCTGAAACCCTATCTACCTCTCCAGCCCCCTGTTTAAAAACATTATCCGGAGAGCCCGGCAAGCTACCGAGAGTATCTCGCCCGCACGGCAGAGCCTGGCAAGCTCCCCGTGACGTATTCGATATGCCAAACACAGTAACAACAAAGTCTCCAATGGAGACGTTACTGGGCCCGCTCGAGCAAATCGATGATCAACGGGAGGGCCTTTACTTTACTTTACTTATCCTGAGCTGTAGAAGCATACCCAGCTGTCCTGGAAGCGAGTCTTGCAGTGCTGGTGGTAGACCCCAAAGTTCATATATGTGAGACATGTGCTTTATCTCTTAGATCTACACTCGCCGCTCTTATTATACTTGTTTCTTTAAAAGAAGGAATTCTTCGGTGGGTGGAGGGATAGTACAGCAGGTAACTGGCACACAGGCAACTCCAGTTCAAATTCCCAGCACCACCGAAAGTGAGGCCTGAGCATAGAACCAGGAGAAATCTCTTTGAGCACTGCTGGGTATGGCCCAGAACCACCCACCCCAAAGAAAATAAATTCTTTATATATTTTTCTAAATCACAGTTAGATAGACCCTTACAAAACTGTTTATGATTAGGTTTCAGTCATACAGTGTGGAAAAACCCATCCCTCCACCAGTGTACATTTCCCAGCACCAGTGTTCCCAATTTCACTCCCATCACTCCCTACCCCACCCGCAACCTACCTCTATGGTAGGCACTTCTCTCTCTCTTTAATATTCTTTAGTATTTACTATCTATTTATTTCATGTTTCAAATCAATGTCTTTAACAATAAATTCATACATATCTTTATTATATTTATCCTTCATTTTTTTTGTTTTTTGGTTCACACCCAGCAATGCTCAGGGATTATCCTAATTCTCCATTCAGGAATTACTCCAGGTAGTGCTTGAGGGACCATATAGGATGCTGGGGATCAGACCCGGGTCAGTCACTTGCAAGGCAAGCACCCTCCCCTCTATACTATTGGTCTGGTCCTTCCTCCCATTTTTGTTTGGGGGGGCTCGTATTCTTAAGTACTCAGAGCTTATACCTGGCCATGCCCTGTGTGCTGCCAGAGACCAACTGGAGTTTGCCGTGTGCAAGGCAAGTACCTTAACCCCTGTTCTCACTCTTTGGTGCACCTACTGTCTCTTTAAAACCTTCTATTCTTGGGGCTGGAGCAATAGCACAGTGGGTAGGGCATTTGCCTTGTATGCGGCCAACCCACGTTCCATTCCCAGCATCCTATATGGTCCCCTGAGCACCTCTAGGAGTAATTCCTGAGTGAAGAGCCAGGAGTAACCCCTGTGCATCGCTGGGTGTGACCCAAAAATAAAAAACCTTCTATTCTTTATTTTTACAGACTTATAAAGTGTTAGAATTTTGTCTTTTGACTATCTCTTCATAGTCTCCTGCCCCCCATGCCTGGCTGTCCTCACCGGGGCCCCTTGGAGAGGGGCGGGCTGAGTTTCCCTCCCCGCCCCGAGCAGAGCCCCGGCAGCCAAAGACCTCCAGAACCAGCCACAGCCATGCTGAGACCACTCTCCACACGTCCAGACAAGCCTCATGCATGAAGGAACCGGCAGAGGAACCCAGGCATGTGGGTCCCAGGGCTGATATCTCCAAGCCTGCTCGGATCGGGACTGGGCCTTCTCCACCCAGATCCCCCATCTTCCAGTAGGTAGGCATCACACCCACCAGCTGCCGCCGGCGCCAGGTGGTCCCATCAACGGCCAAAATCAGAGACTATAAAACCCAGCTCCCAGAAGCGCTTATTATCTCGTTCTTATTTTGGAGAACCTGGCAGGCTACCGAAAGTATTCTGCCTGCACGGCAGAGTCTGGCAAACTTCCCGTGTTGTACTCAATATGCCAAATACCAGTAACAATGATGGGTCTCATTCTCCTAACCCTGAAAGAACATTGAATATGGCTCTTTTAAAATCTCAGGGCTAGAAAGAAGGAGACGTTACTGGTGCCTGCTCGAGGCAATTGACGAACAACAGGATGATCGTGATCGTGACTATCTCTTGTTAGTGTTTCTTTGGGGGTGGGGGGAGGAGAATGGAATCATGCCCGGGTGTGCTCAAGGCTTCTCCCTGGCTTTGTGCTTAGGGATCACTCTTGGTGGGGCTTGGGAACCCTAGGCAGTGTCATGACTGGAATATGGGTGGGCCACAATCAAGGCAAGTGTCTTAACCCCCGGTCCTATCTTTCTGGCCCTTGGAAATGATTCTTGATGGATTTGGCAGACACGCACTAAGTTTCCACTGTGTGTCAGCTATTGCGAAAAAGTTCTGCGGAGACAAAGATACAAAGCGTCACAGACCAGTCAGAATAAGACAACAGCACAATAAATGCTAGAACAGTGTAGAGAGCACACCACATTACCCCAGAACTTCCTGACCCATGTCCCTGACATCCTGAGTTTGGAGTTTTTTGGGTATTCAGCTGGTCCACAGCAAAATACATCACGTATAATTTGGGAAAACTGCCAAACTATTTCCCTGAGAACTCTGAGTGCTCCTTCCCTGACTTGACTATTCCCTGAAACTCCTCTCCAGACCACCTGGGAATACACCAAGTCATGGGGTAACACCTGACATAGCGTAGGGCTCGCAGGATTCCAATATTGAGCCTGGCATCCATTGTATATATTGTACATTTTTTGCTTTTTGGGTCACACCCAGCAATGATCAGGGGTTACTTCTGGCTCTGCATTCAGGAATTACTCCTGGCGGTGCTTGGGAGACCATATGGGATGCCAGGGATCAAACCCAGGTCGGCCGCGTGCAAGGCAAATGCCCTCCTATCACTCCATCCCCCATTGTAGAGTCTGATTGAGCTGACTGAGCCTTATCACTTAATGCTGTGAATGTCCCCTAGTTCTACATATACCAATAAACCCATTTCCTTAGTTCTAGAACAGCCAGTGGACTTGAGATGGCCAGAACCACCCACTCTCTCCTTCCAGCTAGGAGCACCTTCGTTTGCATTACTCCAGGATTTCATGCAATTTTGAGGGGAGAGGGTATTTGGGCCATACCCATTGATGCTCAGAGTTTATTCCTGGCTCTGTGCTCAGGGATCACTCCTGGTGGTGCTCAGGGGGACCAAATGCAGTTCCAGAGATTTGAATCAGGGTCGGCAACGTGCAAGGCAAGTGCCTTACTCTCTGTACTAGCTCTCTGGTCCCATCCTACAAATATTTTGATTTGCAAGTTTTCGAAGAAGAAGGTGGGAAACCCTGATCTAACCTACAGAGTATTATACGAACAGACTGTCTCAGGTTGAACCAGGTTTTTCTTTCCTCCCCTAAACTTAATTCTCTGTGTTTAAGACATTTTGTTCCTTTCAAGCTTACTAAATTGTATGCTTGGTATTTTTATTGGTGTCTGATTTTCATGTTTCATTTTTCATTTTCTCTGTTTTGAGAGAAGGCCATCTTTGTTTCAACGATGAAAATGGCATATACAAACCTATTCTGTTTCCTTCATCATGGACAATTTGAAACTGCTTCTCATTTAGGTATAGGGACCTTGAGTAAGAGTTTCTTAATTTCGTCCTGTTGTTTTAATTTATTCAGATTCTCTACTTGTCTTGTGAATTTTAATATTTTATACTTTAAAGGAAAGAAGACATCCATTGAATTATATATTTTTTAATTTATTATCACGCAATATGCCAGACACAGTAACAACAAAGTCTCCAATGGAGACGTTACTGGGCCCGCTCGAGCAAATCGATGATCAACGGGAGGGCCTTTACTTTACTTTATTTTATCATGCGATTGCATGGAACGTTTTCTCACAATTAAACAAATATTGTTTACTCTGGTTGCTTCATCCCTTCTCTTGTTTCTAGTTTTATGTGTATTTTTATTACGTAGGTTTGCAGAGGTTTATCTACTTTATTAGCCCTTTCACGCAATCAACTCTTGAATTTATTAACCTCACTGTTTTTACATCCCCTGATTTATTTACTTTTGCCTTTTTATCTTTATTATTTCCTTCCCTTTTCTCTCTCTCTTTTTCTAAAATATTAAACTTGGCCTGGGATATAACTCAGTGGTAGAACTCATACTCCCAACAAAGGAGGCCCTGGGACATCCGAATCCTTTCCCTCACCCCAGATAAAATGTTAGCTCAACGTTAAGTTTATTTGGTTGGTCGTTTCTTTCTTTGTTTTCTTTTCTTTCTTTTTCTTACGGGCTAAATTTGACATGGAAGGTTGTGGGACTTTTGGGGTCATTTCTGTCTTGTCATATTGGTGCCACGCGGGCCTTTCCACTTTCCCAGTGGGGGGTAACCATGGCCTCTGTTAAAAGCCTCTGCGGGGAGAAATCGAAAATGGGGACTGCTGAGAGCCCAAAGCCCTGGAAATGGCAAGTCCCTAAAGGGAACAGGCAGTTTGGCCCACAATCAGCCCTAAGCTGCAACAGCGTCTCGCCACAGGGGGGCAGTAGTGAGTCAGGAGTGATGGAGCGCGCTTTGGAGATGGAGCAGAATAAAAGTAACCCGGGGGCCTGGACTGAAAAGAACCTAGCACTGATTTTGTGCTCAGTACCCTCCACCCACCCTCTCGGCTTTCTTCCAGTCGCTCAGGACTCTGGTTCCCCGCTGCTGTCTGCTTCTTTTGCGTCTTGCTTCATAGTGGAAGACTTCAGCTCACGGGGTGACCGTTGGGCTCCTAATTGCCCTGCTCCCTTCCCTGATCTCGGCCCTAGAAATTTCGGAGCTTTGAGCTCCAGGGAGGACCTGGCTGTGGCCACGGTCGCCGCGGGTCCTTCCTCTTAGCGACTCCATCAGGGCTTTTGAAAACAGCAGAAGCTCAAGGAGCAGATTGGGGGTTAGAATGTGGAAGGATGGTGCGTGATCGATCAGCATCACCACCCTCTCCCCCCACGCCTCCCCACTGATTCTGGAGCTACCCTGGGGGTTTGAATTGTCGTAATAAAGCACGCGAAAGAGAGGCAGAAGAAAGGTGAAAACAGGATTCCCTGGAGGGGAAAGGGGAAACAGGTTTTAGGTTTGCCTTCCCAGAGCCCCAGGATCCTGTTGCTGGGGAATATCCCGTTTCAAAGACTTGCTTCTTCCGTCCTGACTCTTGTTATGTCTCAATCAGTAGGGGGCAGCAGTCCCAGTCCTAAAAGTAGGAACAATAAGTGCCCGTTGTCTCCAGGTCCCTCCAAAAACCCGCCTTCTCCCTCCCGCTCGCTGCTTCGCTGCTAGGCACCCGCCACCCGCTCGAACCTTCTTTTCCAGCCTGAAATCAGACCAATCTGGGGCGGGAGAGTGAGTCCAGAGAATAAGGCTCCTGCTCGACGTGCGGCTGAACCCCCAGCATTACCTATCTATCCCCCCAGCACCCCCCCCCCCCCCCCCCCGCCACCACCAGTGATCCCTCCGCACAGAATCTGGAGTAAATCCTCAGCACTGCCCCCATCCTCCAATCCGCCTTAACCGTTCCCACCTCCTGACCTTTGTACTTCTGGTCATTACCTTCACAGACTTCCTGGCTTGTCTCCTGCTTTGCTCTTTCTCCTCATTTAGGTCTCAGTTCAGAGTAATGGCCCTCTACTTAGAGGTGCTTTCCCGAGCACCCTAATCTAACAAAGCGCGCGCGCCCGCGCGCAGAGAGAGAGAGAGAGAGAGAGAGAGAGAGAGAGAGAGAGAGAGAGAGAGAGAGAGCCTTCCGCCCATTCTTAATGCCATTTTCTTGCTTGATTTTCTTTATCGAAAGTTTCGCTTGCTTGTGTTACCCCACTCTCTACAGTCCGGCTAAGTGCTCAGAGCACAGAGCATGAAACACATATTACTTAGGTTAGAGCATACTGCTTATGCACTAAACCAAGGTGCCAAATCAGAGAACAGATCCTAGAGGCAGTCCCCATGCAGAGAGCTCCTGAAACTTCCCAGGAGAAAAGAGACCTACAGGCTAGGGGACCAAGAGATAGTACAGTGAGTAAGGAGCTTCTTTTGCATGTAGCTGACCCAGGTTTGATTCCCCCACAGCCCATAAGGTACTCCCAGCCTGCTGGAAGTGATCCCTGAGCACGACCAGGTGTGCCCCTAAGCTAAAAAATAAGAGAGGAAGGAAGGGAGCTGGAGAGATAGTACAGAGGATACGGTGTTTGCCTTGCATGCCATGCGGCCCATCAGAGTTGGATCCCTGGCATATCATATGATACCTCCAAGCCTGCCAGGAGTGATCTCTGATACAGAGCCAGGAGGAGTAAGTCCTGAGCATGGCTGGGTGTGGCCCCAAAACCAAGGGGGGAGAAAGAAAAGGAAAAAAAGAGAGCAACATACAGCTTCTATCACTTGTCCTTGGTCAGAAACCTAAATTTATTGGTTTACCTGGGTGCAGTGTTGGAGTCACAGTACTGGTCGCTCCCAGAGGTCTTCAGGGAACTATCTGTGGTGCTGGGAATCGAACCCGGATCTTAACCACTCGTGAGGGAAGCGCCATCACTTCTTTCCTATCTCCCCCTGCCCCCGGAAACCTGATTTTCAATCCTAGCTCCCAGCATACATCTGGGCAACACTCACCCTCTCTGGGCCTCCGTTCCTGCCTTTAGAAAATGAAGCTAATAATAATCAGATACTAATACCTCTCAGATGGCATTGTTAGGATGGTCTAGGCAATGAGCTCCATACCAGGTCAATCCTGGAAGTGGCTGAACAGGACTGATGGCCAGTGAACCCCTAGGGTGCTATTGAGAGCTAGAATTCCAGATGGGTTTGTTGCTTTTGCCCACCTCTGCTCAAGACAGAGCCCCAAGATGCCAGGGTGATATATGTGAGCAGCAGCCCTCTCTCGGGCCGCTGGGGCCTCGCTGCTGGAGCCCGGAGGTGGGGGTGCATGTGTGCGAGCAGGAACTGCCTCCTCCCATTCAATCCATCTGACAGCGCCAGGCCAGCATGCGATATTAATTCAGGGCTTTAATGCTGATAAATGGAGAGCTACTTACTGTTCCTATTTCAATCAAGTGCCCAGATCGAGTTGATTAAAAGAGGAGTCCAACGTTTCTAAGCTGATGGAGCCTCCGTCCCGTAACCATTCTAATGTCAGTACTTTAAAAATATATATATATATTTTTGCGGTTGTTTATTGGCTAGCAAGAAATGCCACATTGCTAATGCTTGAGGGGGGAGGGGACCGAGTCCTATTTTTGTACCGTGCCATTTTGTGTTCATTGGCGAGAAATGGATTTTAATGCATTTGGCAGGCTCCTGGCTCGCCTTGGTAATTACAGGACTAATTAAATGTATACATGTAAGCAATCAGTGTCAGAGCTGAAAGGGATTGGAGGGATTACTCAGGTGAATCCTTGATTTTGTAGAGGAAAGACTGAAGCCCGGCCTCTGGCTCCAGCATGCGAAGCTGCAGGAAATCCGCGTTTCAGAAAGTTTAGTCTGGAAGCACAGCAGGAAACTTCCAATTGGCCTATTACTGATTGCTCCTGCACTTTGCCATTCTCAGTAGGCACCTCACGTTCATGTGCCTGTTTTATTCATTCAAAGAACTCATTGGGGGAGGGGGTGCACCGGAGCGACAGTACAGCGGGGAGGACCCTTGCCTTGCACACGGCCAACCAGGTTCGATCCCCGGCATCCTATATGGTCCCTGGAGCCTGCCAGGAATGATTTCTGAGCACAGAGCCAGGAGTAAGCCCTGAGAATTGCAGTTATGGCTCCAAAACAACAACAACAACAACAACAACAAAACACAAGAATCAAAAAGGTTATTTTAAAAATGTCACTGAGAGAGGCTGGAGTGATAGCACAGCGGGGAGGGCGTTTTCCTTGCAAGCGGCTGATCCGGGTTCGATCCCCAGCATCCCATATGGTCCCCTGAGTACCGCCAGGAGTAATTCCTGAGTGCAGAGCCAGGAGTATCCCCTGTGCATCGCTGGGTGTGCAAAAGAGCAAAAATAAAATAAAATAAAAATGTCACTGAGAGCTGAAGAGATCACACAGTGCATAAGACACTTGCCTTGCACATGGCCCACCCTGGCTCAAACTCCCAGCACCATATAGGGTCCCTGGGCAATACCAGGGCTCAGCCCTGAGCACAGAGCCAGGAATAGCTCTCACGCACTGCCATGTGTGATTCCCCCCACCCCCAACAACAACCCCAAAAGGTAATTGAGTGTCTACTTTGAACCACTGAGTCTTCTAGCAGAACAGACACATGGCCTGGGTTGTTCAGCTTGATAGTTTAGGTGAAAAAAAAAACCCAGACAAATAGACAAGCAATCGGGTTGGGGAAGAGGCAGTATAAGCTATTGAGGAACACCTAGGAAACGTCCTTAAAAGCAGCAGGGGGCAGCTGGGACAATGAGGGCTGCCATCAAAGGTTTCCAGGAGGCAAATCTTGTCATTCCATCTAAATTAGAGAGCTAAAGTTGCAGGAGGAGTTAGCCTTAGGAGCAGGGCAGCGGTGGAGAGGAGGGCAATGTTGCCTGGGAGCAAAGGTCAGACAAGGAAAGCAAGGAGGGTAGGTCCCGCCCCCTCCCCCCAGGAAGGAAATGCTGACACAGGCTCACGGGGAGAAAGTGCCAAGGCAGACCTTTGTGCTGGGGGAAGAAGTCGGCCACCAAAGCCTCCATGTTGTATGGTCCCTCTTTGAAGAAAAGTCCAAGCTTTCTGTGCAGAGGCACGGAAAGTAGATTGCTTTGGAGTTGCGTAGGGCGGAAGCAGTGTGGTGGTGAGGGGTGGGAGGGGGTGACGGCTCAGAGCCCTGGGGTTGCTTTGGGGGATGGTGAGAGGAGTTCCTATCCCGATTGTGGTTATGGCTTGCAGAATTTGGTGAATGCTGGACTGCAAACCATAAGGCTCAAAGGAGGGGGAGGAGGAGAAAGCGGGGAAAGAGAGCGAGGGAGCGAGCAAGAGAGAGAGAGAGAGAGTGAGAGAGAGTGTAGAAATGTGCTTGCCATAGAGGCAGGCTGGAGGGGGGCAGTGGCAGAAAGGAAACTGGGGACACTGGTGCTGGGAAATGTACACTGGTGAAGGGATGGATGTTGGAACATTGTATGACTGAAACCTAATTAATCATGAACAACTCTGGAACTGTATCTCATAGTGATTCAATAAAAAAGAAGAAACAAAAGTAGGCACGGAATAGTGGATTTAAAAAGAGAGAGAAGGGTCGGCAACAGGGCTCAAAAGGCTAGAGTGTAGGCTTTGCTCAAGGAGATCTGGGGTTCGAGACCCCAGGTTCAAAGCGAGAAGCACTGGGAGTGACTCCTGAACAGTGCTCAGTCAGGCAAAGAGGAGAATAAATCAAAAGAAAATCAAGGGGTCTGGAGAGATAGTACAGTAGGTAGGGCACTTGGTTTGCATGTTCCCCACCCAGGTTTGATCCCAGGCATATATTATGGTCCCCCTAGACCAACAGGAGTGCATATCCAGGAGTAACGCCCTGAGCACCACCCGTGTGGCCGCAAAACCAAAAAAAAAATTAAATAAAGGAAAAAGGAGAAGAAAATCAAAAAGAACAATCAAGTGGGTGGCTGGAGCGATAAGAGAGCAGAGAAGTCACTTGTCTTGCCACACAACCAACCTGGGTTCAATCCCCAGCACTACCTAGCATCCCTGAGAACTTCTGGATGTGGCCCTAACACCCTTCTCCCAAATTTATTTTTCTTTTTGGGTCACACCGGCAATACACAGGGGTTACTCCTGGATTTGCATTCAGGAATTAATCCTGGAGGTGCTCAGGGGACCATATGGTATGTTAGGAATCGAACTCGGGTCGGCCACGTGCAAGGCAAATGCCCTACCCGCTGTACTATTGCTCCAGCCATCTCCCAACTTTTTTAAATTAAAAATTAAAAACCAGAACACAATTCTAGTAGGTGGATACTGTCACCACCCCATTTTACAGATGAGACAGCTAAGTTACAGAAAGGTTAAGTTGTGGAGTGTTACCCAGAACTTGATCATGGTAAAGCTGGGTTGTAAGTCCAGCCAGGCTTGCAGGGATCTAAGCTCCTTGCAACTCCTCTTTAAAAACAGGAACAGGAGGCAGGCAGTCTCAGCCACCTAGTGAAAGAATTTGCATTTTCCCCTGGGACCCAGAAAGGTTTGAAGGGGAGGTGAGGTGATAAGATCAGATCTGCGTTGGAAAAGATCAATTGCATTCTTCTTGGAATGTTACCAAATGGATGGGGGGAGGGGCTGATGAGATAAGAAGCAGGGGGGGTTTCTGTAAGGATTTGTTTGGCACTTGGGGACCCAAAGGGGAAATGGCACTAGCAGTGGGGCTGAAGAGAAGTGAATGGAAGAGAAGTGAATGGATTCCAGGAATATTTAGAATTCATTTGTTAGGATTCAGGAATAATTGTGGAAAAGGGAGAGAGAAGGGATGGAGGATGGAGGATTATTTCCGGAGGGTTTTCACTTGGGCAACTGAGAGGATGGTGATGCTTTTTTAGAGATATCAATGAAAAAGGCTATCTATCTTCCGATTGGGGTATGTGGGGTGTTAAGTATATAAATGCTTGTTTGTTTGGGGGCTACACTCAGAGATCCTCAGGGTACTTTTTCTGGCTCTGGGTTCTGGGATCGCCCTTGGCATTCTTTGGAGGATTTATGCAATGCCAGAGATCTAACCTCTTCAACAGCAAGTGCAAGGGCTGGAGCAATAGCACAGCAGGTAGGGCGTTTGCCTTGCACGTGGCCGACCCGGGTTCAGTTCCCAGCATCCCACATGGTTCCTGAGCACTGACACAACTAATTCCTGAGTGCATGAGCCAGAAATAACCCCTGTGCATCGCCAGGTGTGACCCAAAAAGAAAAAAAAAGAAAAAAAATCAGCAAGTGCTCTACCCACTGGACTACCTTTCTCCCCCTGCTAAGTAAATAAATGTTGAGTCAGAAACCGAATATTAGGTCTGAAATTCAAGAGGACAGACACATGACAAAAACAGGTATTGGGAGTTACCAGCCTACAAACATAATTTGAGGTCATGGCAGTAGGAAAATGGGGCTTAGGGTGATAAGTGAGAAAAACAGAGTGCCTTGGACACACCCTTAAGTGAAGACCACTATTTAAAGAGTATCCCAGGACCGGAGCGATAGCAAAATGGGGAAGGCCCTTGCCCTCACGTTAGATATCTCAGCACTTTGCTGGGTCTCCCAAGCTAAAGGGTTACTCCTGAGCACTGCAGGGTGATAAAATGGGACTAGAAGTAACTATTGTGCACTTTTGGGCTTAGAGGGCATAACCAGTAGTACTCATGGATTACTTCTGTTCAGGGATCACTCCTAAAAGGGGACCATATGTGGTGCTGGGCATAGAACTCAGCTCAGTCACATGAAAGACAAGTGCCTTAACCCCAGTACTATCTCTTTCACCCAAGATAACGTGTGTGTGTGTGTGTGTGTAAGGGATTGTCCCATATGAGGAAGCTGAACCGGAGGTGCTAGAGAGGTAAGTCCCAAACCCAAACCAAGAGGGGATGGCATTATAGAAGCCGAATGAACAGTATTTCCAGAGGGAGGGAGGGTCGACTGTATCAGACCCATGCATCTGAAGGCTAATGACAGAAAAGTGCCCAGTGGGTTTTGCAAGAGGGAGACCATTGGTGACTGCAATTTCAGTGGCGTGTGGGAACAGAAAGGCTGATTATAGTCATTGAGAGAGTGATTCATAAGAAGCTTGCTTTTTCCTTTTTTCACAGATCCCACTAGCTGATTTTTTTTCTGACTTGAGTTCTCTCCATTTAGGCGTGTCTCTCCAGCCCTTTACTCTACTTTAATTTGGGTAGCTTTATTGGGACATTCTTAGGGCACCCCTCCCTGCAGCACTCCTGTTTGGCTTTAAGGGTTTGGCTGGTGATAATTAAGTGGAAATAGGCTGAAGATTAAAAAAATCTGGGGAAGTGATTGAAGAGCTTCTAAAACTCTGGTGACTCTCATGGTTATTTCCCAAACCAGTATTTTAAGAAGATATTTTCTGGGAGTCATATTTGATAAAGACGGTTCTCTGATGAAACATTTTGTTACTCTCTGACATTTCAGAGCCTTTCACATTTTGTTAAAAGACGGAGAAGGAAAGAAATGGAGGGCGGGGAAGTAAGATGAGGGAGAGAAGTAATGGGGGAAGCAAGGATCAAGGGCCTCGGGTACCTCTGTAATATGAGGGAATGAAATAGCTCTAATCCAAAGCACAGACTCAACAGCACTGAAAACAGGAGAACCAAACTCCAACCACCAAGTTTTAGAATGCGCCTGTTGGAGGACAGCCACACATGCGAGGGGAAAAGGGAGCTCAGATAGAGAAGGGAGCACCAAATAAAGGGTATTGGGAGGATCCTCCCAGGATGGGAGAAGCATGCTTAAAGTAGACTATAGACCGAACATGATTGCCTCTCAATGCCTCTTTTGCAAACCACAGCACCCAATAGGAGAGAGAGAACAAAAGGGAATGCAGGATGGGATGGGGAGATGGGGGGATGGGGGTGGGAGGGATACTGGGATCCGTGGTGGTGGAAAATGGGCACTGGTGGAGGATGGGTATTTGATCATTGTATAATTGAAACCCAAGCACAAAAATTTGTAAGTCTACAACTGTACCTCATGGTGTCTCACTAATAAAAATTTAAATAAATAAATAAATAAATAAAATGCACCTGTTAGGGGCTGGAGCGATAGCACAGTAGGTAAGGCGTTTGCCTTGCACGCTGCCGACCCGGGTTCGATCCCCAGCATCCCATATGGTCCCCCGAGCACTGTCAGGAGTAATTCGTGAGTGCAGAGCCAAGAATAAGCCCTGAGTACCGCCGGGTGTGACCCAAAAAGCAAAAAAAAAAGCGCCTGTTAAAATAGCAGGCTGGGGTGGGGGGAATTTGGGAGCAGTGGAAGGGGGGAAGTTTACACTGGTGGTGGGATTGGTATTATAGCTAATATGTCTAAAACTCATCTACTGGTAAGTTTGTAAATCATGGTCCTTGACTAAAATAAAAAGGAACTTTTGGGGATGGAAGGGGTTTGAGGGTCACATCCACAGTGGCTCTCAGGGCTATTCCTGACTGTGCTCAGGAGTGATCCCTGGCAGGGCTTAGAGTGCCACGAGTGGTGCCAGGGATGAAATCAGAGTTGGCCACATGAAAGGCAAGTGCTTTTTTCTTTTCCCCCTGTAATATATTTTGGCCCCCTCAGAGCCTTAAATATGCCAATAGCCACTGTGAATTTGTTGTCATTCTGTGTATACAAAGAATCATAAGTGTTTCTAAAACTTGTTGATCATGGTGCCCTAATCTAGAGAAGCATTTGTAGACAATTTTTTCACAGAAGACACTTGGTGAAACCTACAATGTTTCTAATTCTACTTATTCTTTTTTTGTTGTTTGTTTGTTTTTTGGGTCATACCCGGAGGCGATGTACAGGGATTATTCCTGGCTCTGCACTCAGGAGTTACTCCTGGCAGTGCTCAGGGGACCAAATGAGATGCTGGGAATTGAACCCGGGTTGGCCGCATGCAAGGCAAACACCCTACCCACTGTGCTATCTCTAATTCTACTTATTCTTTTTATTTATTTCAAAAGCTGAAGGGGTGGAACGATAGTACAGTGGGTAGGGCATTTGCCTTGCATGCAGCCTATGCAAGTTTGATCCCCAGCACCCCATATGGTCCCCTGAGCACTACCTGGAGTAATTCTTGAGTGCAGACCCAGGAATAACCCCTGAGCATCACCGACTATGACCTAAAAAACCAAAAAATATTTGGAGGTATTGGACCATACTTGTCAGTGCTCAGGGCTTACTCTAGTCTCTGTCTTCAGGGAACCAACCATATGCAGTGCTGGGGTCCCAACAGTGGCTGAACACTTTCTAGACAAGTGCCTATCTTGCTCTTCAGCGCACACATACTCTTCTTAGATGGTTCTACAAATCGAAAAGTCCTCTCATGATTACTCTTTAATTCCTGAGGTTGGAGCTCATGTACCTTCACCACACCTTCTAATTCACATCCTGTTATTGTTCCCATCATTCAAGTAGAGCCTAATATGGGAATACAAATAGGATTGGAGAGTAGAATAACAGTTGGAAGCCATTGTAGATGTCCATTAATTTCATTCATGTATTTATTCATGTCCAGTAATTTTTTTGATTTTTGTTTTTGCTTTTTGGGTCACATCCTGCTCTGCTTAGGGGTTACTCCTTGCTCTGAACTCAGCAGTTACTCCTGGCGGTGCTCAGGGGACCATATGAGATGCTGGTGATTGAACTCAGGTTGGCCGCATGAAATGCAAACACTCTCCCCACTGTGCTATCACTCTAGCCCCCATGTTCAGTAATTTCATTCATTTACTTATTCTTAGCCATTCAGAGATTTGTGTGCCTGTTTATATACCAGACAGTGTATATGGTACTGAGTATATATCAGTGAATTAACAATGAAAAATGGAATTACCCCCATTTATAGTAGGGATGATAGACAATAAATCAGTAGGCAAAAAAGATAGGTTTTGTACAAGAAGGAATGAACTCCTATGTCAAATAAGAGAGAGGAAATTAGATTGGATTAGTTAACGGGTTAGAGAGATAGTACAGGGGTAATTACAGTTCTTGCCTTGCATGTAGCTGTCCACAGTGGCACCTCAGATGGTTCCCCGAGAACCACCCAGAGTTACCTCTGAGCAATGAGCCCTTTATAGCTGTTGAACACCATCAGGTGTGCCCCTACAACCTATCCTCTGAAAAAGAAAGAATGAATTGGCAGAACTTCAGTAATGCATTTAGGGGACGGGGCCAAGGAAAGGCACAGGAGTTTTTTGGTTTGGGGCCCCTACCAGCAGTGCTAAGAGCTTACTCCTGGCTCTGTGTTAAGGGGTCACTCTGCGTGGTGCTCAGGGAACCATATGTGATACCTGCGATTGAACCACGCTTGCCCAATGCAAGGCAACTTCTTTAACCGCTAGTCCATCTCTCCTGTGCCAGTATTAAAGTTTTGCAAAGCTGAGTAAGGAACCTAGGCCTGAGTAGTATCACTTCCGCTTCTGTTTGTATTTTTCTCTATGAGAATAGCTTAGTGCTTATGTTCTCTATGTATAAGACCAGTTGGGTAAGTTTCATCATGTCTATGCCTGGATAAGAATATAAGAGAAAGAATTGAACATTGTAGGGTAAAAGAGACAGCTCAAAGGGCTGGAACAATGTCTGACATGAACAATGCCCTGGGTTCCATCCATGGTTTCCAAGGCCTTTGGAACACCATTGATTAGAACCCTGGTTACCCCCAGCACCTCTGGGAAGGCCTAAACACATGTGCACACAGCCAAATTGAAACCAAAACAAAGAAAAAGAATCACGTATTCTGAAGTGCATCAGAGAAGTAGTTTGACAAACCTAATTTGCCAGAGGTGGAGGAATAACAACTTGTATAGAGCTTTGGGTGACAGAGTGTTCTTATCCAGGGTAAGATTTACTGCCTCCATTGTATGGAAGAGGAAATTTAGTCTCAGAGGTTAACTTACATAACTTGTACAGCTCTTCTTTTTTTTGAGTGGGGGGTCCACTTCCTGCTGTATTTAGGACTTACTCCTTTCTCTGTGCTCAGGTATCAGTCCTGAAAATGCTCAGGGAACCATATGCAGTGCCAGACATTGAACTGGGGTTGACTGACTGCAAGACAAGAGCCTTAACCGCTGTACCTTTTTTTGCTTTTTATTTATTTATTTATTTTTAATTTCTCCTCTTTTTATTTTTAATTAATTTATTTATTTTTTATTAGTGAAACACCATGAGGTAGTTATAGACTTACAAATTTTTGCGCTTGGGTTTCAGTTATACAGTGACCAAGTTTTGTTTTTTTTGGTTTTTTTTTTTTTTTGCTTTTTAAATCATACCCAGGATGCTCAGAGGTTACTCCTGGCTTTGCGCTCAGGAATTACTCCTGGCGGTGCTTGGAGGACCATATGGAATGCCATGGATCAAAACCGGGTCAGCTGCAAATAAGGCAAATGACCTTCCTGCTGTAGTATTACTCCAGCCTGACCCTGTACTATTTCGCAGGCCCTACATAACTCTTATAGCTCTTCAATCTCAGTACTAGATTTAAATCTTTAGCTGGTGGGGCACCAACACAATGATAATATTGCTAGTTTTTCAGTTCTCGTTGAACTTCTCTGGCGGGGAGGGGGCTGTGCATGTGTACCTGCGTGCATGTGGGCATGCGTGTGTGTGTGTGTGTGTGTGTGTATGTGTGTGTGTGTGTAGTAGAGAGGAGATTCAGGTAATGATTAACTCTCCTTAGGGGAAAAATGGTTCCTGTTAATGTTTTTGGATAGAATGAAAGAGTTTTCAGGGCAAGGGCCATGTAACGATTAGATCTTTTTCTATCCAAGTAATCCCTATTCAGAGCTGCATAAATTGAAATCCTGAGGGGAGGAACCGAGAAGCTCAACACACCCTTTACTCTCTCCCAATTAGCCAGACCCTTTGAATGAGAGAATTTGGATGGAGTTTGTGTGAAGGTTTGTGTTTTTAGCTTTGAGGCAGATGAGGAAGATTTCAGAGGATATGGCAAAAGGATTGGATCACAGAAGTTGCATCAAAAATGTTCAAAGGAGATCCAGAGAGATAGGACAGCAGATATGATGCTTGCCTTCCATGGAGATGAGCCAGGTTTGATCCCCAGGGACCACCAGGAGTGATTTCTGAGTGCAGAGCCAGGAGTAAGCCCTGAGCCAGGAGGTATGACCATTAGGAGGTATGGCCCCCAAAACAAAAAAAAGGTTCACAAGACGGCTGGAGACATATCTCTAAGGGCTGTAGTTCATGCTTTGAAGAAGCCCCAGGTTTGACCCCTGACACCGTGTAATCTCCTAAGATCCAGTCCCCTGAGCACCACTAGTATTGACCCCAACACTGAAAAAAAAACAAGAAAGAAAAAGAAGGTTCAAGGGTTTGGAATAGTTTTGGTTAAGCCCTACTCCCATCTCACATGATTTTGCGTCACTTACTTCAGGCTAAATGCTCACTCTGGGACTGGAGCAATAGCACAACTGGTAGGGCATTTGGCTTGCACGCAGCCGACCTGGGTTCAATTCCCAGCATCCAATAGGGTCCCCTGAGCACCACCAGGAGTAATTCCTGACTGCATGAGCCAGGAGTAACTCCTGTGCATCACCGGGTGTGACCCCAAAAGCAAAAAAAAATATATATACTCACTCTGTGATTCAGAAATACTGAAACTCACCTTCCTAGGCCTGTCTCACTGTCACATTTAAATGTATCATGTTGACCAATCACTGTATCACTGTTATCCCATTGTTTGTCGATTTACTCAAGCAGGCACCAGTAACGTCTCTATTCCTCCCAGCCCTGAGATTTTAGCAACCTCTTCTTACTCGTCTTTTCCCAACAATTAGAGCTCTTTAAGGGTCAGGGGAATAAGACCTGTTGTCGTTACTGGTTTTGGCATATTGAATACACCATGCTGGTGGGATACTCTCAGTTGCTTGTCAGGCTCTCTGAAGGGACAGAGGAATTGAACCGGGTTGGCTGCATGCAAGGCAAACACCCTACCCACTGTGCTATTACTCCAGTCCAAGCACTGCATGGTGTGGCTCAAAAATAGAATAAATGAAAACTAAATGTCTCAGTTCTGATCCTGGTTCCACTTAGCTGCTATGTGGTCTTCAGCATGTCATCCTACCTCCCTGAGCCTACTGTGTGTTGCAATGGGGGGCTATGGGCACACTGGTGGTGGGTGTGGTATGGTGACTGTACCCCTAAAGGAAAAACGTTTATACACTGGTAAATCAATGTCACCTCAATAAAAGATCTATTAAAATATACCATCAAAACAGAGGTAACTAGGCCATCTCTAAAAGTTTCTCTGAGGATGAATTGAATGGCCACTAAAAGATTCCGGGGCTGGAGAGGTGGTACGTGCCTTAGATTGATAGAGTACACGCCTTTCGTATGTGAGGCTTTAGGCATAGTTCTGGACACCGGTCAAAATAAGTAAACAAATAAATACCTACAATACTCGGCAAAGTTCTAGAAACTAAGAGCTGTGGGTTTTGGCAGAAAGAATTTTCTAAGGCTATTGGTGAACATGGGACCAATATCAACATGATATATAAATATATGCCTCTCAGAGAGCCTGAAAAGCTACTGAGAGTATACTGCCCACAAGGCAGAGCCTGGCAAGTTCCCTGTGGCATATTCGATAAGCGAAAAACAATAACAAGTCTCACAATGGAGACGTTACTGTTGCCCACTCAAGAAAATTGATGAACAACAGGACAACAGTGCTACAGTGCTACCAGGCAATGCTTAGGGTTCACTTAGGCAGTGCTGGGGATTAAACTGTGATTGGCTGCCACATGCAAGGCCAGCACTTTAGCCATTGTACAATCTCTCTGGCCTTGGAATCCAGATAGTTCTGATTCTAAATCCAACCTCTGATGGTCACCTGGATGCTCCATGGAACAGAAGCCAAGACAGGATTAAACGTGTAATGATCTCCTTAGGGCTAAAGCGATAGCACAGCAGTTAGGGTGTTTGCCTTGCACACAGCCGACCCGGGTTTGATTCCTCCGCCCCTCTCCAAGAGCCCAGCAAGCTACCAAGAGTGTCCCGCCCACATGGCAAAGCCTGCCAAAGTCACCTTGGCGTATTCGATATGCCAAAAACAGTAACAACAAGTCTCACAATGGAGACGTTACTGGTACCCGCTCAAGCAAATCGATAAACAATGGGAGGACAGTGCTACAGTACTACTGTGATCTCCTTAGGGAAAATACCAGTTGAAGAGCAATTTGGGAGGAAGGAGCTAGAGAAGTGCCAGAAAATCTTCAGACTGACATGAAAATCAACCCAGGGTGAAGAGGGAGGAAAGGTGCTATGCAAACATTCTAGATTTGTGTGTGTGGGAAGAAGGTTTGGGCTACAATTGGTGGTGCTCAGGGCCTATTCCTGGTTCTGCACTCAGGACAGAGTCCTGATAGAGCTCAGTTAGATACACAGTGAGGGATATGGCATCTGGATCAGCTGCATACCAGGCCAGCACCATATTCTCTCTCCAGACAGGCAACATTCTGGATTCCCATGCCATCACAGAAAGGTGCAGTTAGACCTTCATCAGTCCTGGGGCCAATTTGCTGTCAGTGAAATCTTCCAGCAGCCCTGCTTGGAGCCCCTTGGGTAGGGCAGCTTAATTGTACATGTACTGTCTGATGTATTTCCAAACACAGTGTCTGGAGCCCATGATCAGATTATGCTCCTGATTGCTCAATGGTTCACAGCCAGACTGGTTTTGTCCCTCCCAGGTACAGTAGGATCTTCCAGTGGGGATGATACTCTTGACATCTAGCAAGTAGAAGCCAGGGCTGTGGCTTGACATCCTCCAATGAAGAGGGCAGCCCTCAGGACACAAAATGATGTGGTCCCAAATATCAAGAGAATCTAGGCAGAGATATTGTCCAGACCCACAAGGAGTAGTTTCCTGGCCCTACCATGATCACCGATCCCCCACATTGCTTCTACCCTTAAGCTGTCTCTCTTTTTCCCTCATGTTCATTCAGCCTCTGATGCTGTGTACACATCATGCCCATCAAACTCCATTATGTGGGGGCTGCAGTGATAGTGCACATGGTAAGGTACTTGGCTTGTATGCAGCTGACCTGAGTCGGATCCCTAGCATCTGGTAGAGTCCCAGGAGCCAGCCAGGAGTGATCTTTTTTTGTTGTTGCTTTTTTGGGTTACACCTGGCAATGCACAGGGGTTACTCCTGGCTCTGCACTCAGGAATTACCCCTGGCGGTGCTCAGGGGACCATATGGGATGCTGGGAATCGAACCCGGGTCGGCCGTGTGCAGGGCAAATGCCCTACCCGCTGTGCTATTGCTCCAGCCACAGGAGTGATCTCTGAGCACAGAGCTAGTGCTGAATGAAGCTGGATGTGCCCCAAACAAAAAAAAAAAAACATAAACTCCATTATTTGGCTGGGAAAAGGGCTCGAAGGGCTGGTGCATGCTTTGCATACAGGAGGTCTGGGGCTAGAATGATCAAAAAATGGGTGGGGAGCTTGCCTGACACACAGCTGATCCTGGTTTGATCCCTGGCATTCCATATGGTCCCCCAAGCATTACAAGGAGTAATTCCTGAGTGTAGAACCAGAATTAATCCCTCAGTATCACTGGGTGTTGCCCCCCAAACAAGCAAAAAGACTAAATGTAGAAGTTTTGGGTTGCTTTCCCCAAGCACCACCAGGAACAGCCCCTGAGCATGGGGCTGGCAGTCGCCCCTGAGCACTGTAGGTTTTGTGTCCCCCAAACCAAAACCAAAACCAAAACCAAAACCAAAAACCATTCACACTCCATTTTTATTACTTATTATTGTCATGACTATTTTTGTTTGTGGGCCCCCGCTGTGTGGTGCTCAGGACTTCCTCCTAGCTCTGTGCTCAGGGATCACTCTTGATGGTGCTTAGGGAAACACGGGTCATGCCAGAGATGGAAGCTGGGTCAGCTATAGACAAGAAAAGCACCTTACCTGCTTGTACTATTTCTCGGACCTCACTTTCCTTAGTTTTTGAGCCCCAGATCTGCAGTCTAAAATTCCACTGTAAGGGCTGAAGTGATAGCATAGTGGGAAGGGCGTTTGCCTTGCATGCGGCTGACCCGGGATCCATCCCCAGCATTCTATATGGTCCCCCCGAGCACTGCCAGGAGTAATTCCTGAGTGCAGAGCCAGGAGTAAACCCTGTGCATCACCGGGTGTGACCCAAAAAGCAAACAAACAAACAAAAAACCAAAAAAAAAAATAAAGTTCACTGTACACACAGGATAATGCAATGATGATTTCCTGCTTTCTGTGGAGCTATGCCCCCAATTCCATTCCCAAAGGTATGGAGGGTAACCATATGTGTATTTCTTTGGAGGGGGAAGGGGGCTCCCCCAGCTGTGTTCAAGACTTCTGGCTTTAAACACAGTGATCACTCCTTGTGGTGCCAGGGATGGAATTTGGATCAGCCATAGATAAAGCAAGTGTGCTACCCACTGTATGATCTCTCCAGCCCTTGAATTCCATTATTATTACACACCAACTCATCTATCTCCCTTCTGTGATGGTCACAGGCTGGAAGGCCTGTTATTTAAGAAAAACACTTACTTTGCTTTGTTTCCCTTACACCCAGCCTAGAGTCTGCCACCCCATGAACATTTATTAAATGAGAGAAGGCACTGAGGCAGTTTAGCAGCAAATGTTCAGCCTAACACAGGCTGTTCCCACCGAGCCTTTTTGGGACTCATACAGGCTCATGGCACTCAGACGTCTTTGTTTAATCCCTCGCAAGGGAGCAAATTCCTCTCAGAACATTTTTCCTTGAATGTCCCAGAGTAGCTTGAGCTCAACATGTCAGCAATAAAATGTGGGCTCCTCCCCAAACCCGTCTTTCTTGGTCTGTTCCCTCTATCTGTGACGGGCGCCATGATTTATTCTATTATTGAAACTAGAAACTTGAGAGTCAGCTCATTTTCCTCTTCCCTCCCCCCAACTCTAAATCACTAGCTTCTAGGAGTTTTACTTCTCATTTGGGGGGAGTTGGGGCCTCCCAAGAGTCCTCAGGAGGCCTTAGAGTCACTCCCTGCAAGACTGAGCCAACTCGACCAGATGGGTTCAATGCTAGGGCCCGCCAAGGTGGCGCTGCCCAGACTCAGAGGTGCTGGGAATTTAGCACAGGCAAAGCATGTGCCCCTGACCTCTGAACCAACTCTCCCGCCCCAGAATTTGACTTAATATCGCTCCAATCTTCCTTCTCCGTTCCACCCCCACCCTGCCATGACCTTTACCCTCATCCTCAGCCTCTCTCTGCTGGATAATTGCCAGAGTCTTCTAACCCCAGTTCCTGTCTTGCTACACATTCCCTGCAAATTTCCACTCTCCCGCGCTGCCAGAGGGGTCGTCTTAACACACAACTCAGTATATCATCCTCTGCCTTGCAATCCTTCAAGGTTTTCTTCTGATCTTCAGGATAAAGTTCGAACTTATCACAGGGCACATGGTTTCCCTGACCTGACCCCCTGCCTGACTTTCTTCCCTCTTTTCCCATCATGCCCCTCACACATACCTTTGGCTCTAAGTAAGTATTTCTCAACTCAGGGGGAGATTTTTGTCCTTTGAGTCCATCAGGCCAGGTCTGGAGTATATGTGCTTGGTTGTTCCCAACTTAGGGTTGTGAGATGCTCCTACCATCCAGTGAGTAGAATCTAGGAAGACTGTTTTGAGATGTTCTATGGCACAGTTTGCTACAGAGAGGATCTGCCCCCAAATGTCCCTAGTTATGCTATCAACTACCTAGAGTTCTTTGGATACGTCATGCTGGTCTCAAGAATCTGTGGTGGAGGGCCAGAGAAAGGAGCACAAGGCACTTGTCTTACATGCAGTTGACCCTGGTTCAGTGCCCAGTACCACATTTAGTTTCATGAGCACTGCCACCAGTGATCACTGAGCACAGAGCTAGCAGTAGACCCTGAGCTCTGCCATATGTGGCCTAAATCCTCTCCCCCTGAAACAAGGAATCTGTCTATATAATGACTAACCATAGTCAGTGCAAGGGGTTTAACTTGGGATAGCCTTGTGCAAGACAGTCACCTTAACCCTTGGCCCTTGGACTATGACTCCGGTCCTCCTCCACTCTTTTACACTTCCATTTTTAATTTTATGAACTGTGAAATGTTCTGCATTTTCTCTTTGGGCTATCTTTTTGAAGTGATTCTTTTTTATTTTTAATTTTTGTGTTTTTTTGCTTTTTGGGTCACACCCGGGAATGCACAGGGGTTACTCCTGGCTCATAAGCTCAGGAATTACTCCTAGCGGTGCTCGGGGGACCATATGGAATGCTAGGAATCGAACCCGAGTCGGCCGCATGCAAGGCAAACGCCCTACCTGCTGTGCTATCACTCCAGCCCCCAGAAGTGATTCTTTTTTAAAGGGGTAATTGAGGCCACAGCTAGCAGTGCTTATGGATTATACCTAGTTCTGTGCTCAGAGATTACTCCTGGCAGTGCTTCTGGACTGTATGCAATTGGTATGCCAATAAGAGTTGGCCATGTGCAAGACAAGAGTATAAACTTCTGTACTATCTCTCTATCTCAAAAAGAATTTGGGTTTTATTTTTGGGGGGGGCACACCTGGTTGTGCTTAGGGCTTACTCCTGGCTTTGTGCTCAGATTTCACTCCTGGTGGTGCTTGAGGGACCCCTTAAGATGCTGAGATTGGAATTGGACTTAACCACATATCAGGCAAATACCTTTCCTGCTGTAGTATCTCTCTGCCCATCGTCATTATTGGGTTATTTGTTCCCTGGAAGAACTACCCACCTAGGCATCCCCTGCACATGGCATATGGTCCATGTTTCAATAAGAGTTTGAACACCTGAATGAGTGACCTCGACCCCATATTCTAAAGCAGAATTTTGCAATTGGGCTCCCAATTGAGCCCCCAGGATATATGAAGGGGCCACAGGAGAAAATTGCATCCGTGTGGGAGTGTAGAAAGCATGAAACAAGAGGTGCAACAAGTAGGACAAAAGGTACACAGGAAGGAAACAAGATTGGAAGGGGGTCATGGTCAGGGAAAGGGTGAGGAACACCAATGTGAACACATGACTGCACAAATAACAAAGAAATAGCAAAAGTTGCTGTTCTCATCCTCACCACTGGCCCTACTTAAAGGGTTGCTGCAAACGTGCTCTGCCGTTACGTCAGTCAATTGATTAGAATCACTCTAAAAAGGATTGCATCAATATTTTATTGGTAAGCGCCTGTGTACCAATCACTGAGCCAAATCCTGAGGACCCAGCACTGAATAAGACAGTCATTTGTTAACTTGCCTGAAGGAACTTCCACATCGAGCAGGTTCTACCCGTTTGACTGAAATCTAGTTAGTCGAAGTAGCCCACCTTGGGAAGCTTGGATAAGGGGCTGGCAATAAAATCTATTAAGAAGTTAGCTTCCCAGTCTGGTTTGATTGGCTGGCAGTAAATTGAGCACCTTGCAAATCCTTGGTGTAACAGGCCTGTCCTTCCCCTGAGCAACACACAGAATCTAGATGCGGCAAAAAAACTGGCTCTATTTCAGGCCCTGGCTCACCAGCCAGAGGAAAGAGTCTGTAAGGAAGAAAGGTTACTGAGTTGAATAAGCTGTGAAATAAGTGAACTTCTTTCATTGACTTTATAGAAAGAAAATGAAAGCTCATTACCCGTCTTGTCAGTTGTCCCACAGCCGAGAGCTGGGGCAGCAAGAGAGTAATGAAAAGCTCACTGGTGCAGAAATGGTTAACATTTATTTTGCACCCTGTGTCAAGTGAGGTTTGGGCCTGTTATCTCTTTCCTAAGAGTCTGTCAAATTCAACTACTGCACAAAGATAGGCCAAGGCAAACCCTACATTGAAAAAAATGGTCTAGGGCCAGAGAGATAGTAAAGGGGTTAAGGTACTTGTCTTGTATACATGGCATATCCAAGTCTGATCCCTGGCACTGCACAGGGTTCCCCAAATACTACGAGGAATGACCCCTGAGCACAAAGCCAAGAGTAAGTCCTGAGCACAATTGGGTGAGGCCCCAAAATAGAAGAAGGTAGATCCAGAAACAATTCCTTCTCTAAATTGTTTCTTTCCCTGTTCTCAACACTTCACTTCTCTTGATTTTCCATTCCTGAATTGGCTCAAAACCAGAATTATTTTGGGGGGAGTTGAGAGATGGTGCAGTATGTGGCATACTTACCTTGCACACAGATGACCCCGTTTTAATCTTTACCACAGAGGGTCCCCCAAACACTGCAGGAAGTGAACCAACCACGCAGAGACAGGGGTAAGCCCTGAGCACAGCTGGATGTGGCCCCCAAACAAAAAAAAAAGTAATTTTTAAAAAATGTGTGTCTAATGATGTTCATTCTATTGATTTGAATAGTTTTGGGCTGACTAATGCTAGGAGTGACTTATTTTGGCCACAGCTGGAAAAATGCTATGGAAAGCGGAAGTATTTAATTGCAGTATGTGAGAGAATGAAAAGGTCAGTATCCTTCCGGTGCCCAGACACATTTCCAATTAAGATAACCTCAGGAGTTATTATGGAGTCTTTGGGAAGCTGAGAAAAAAGAAACAACTATCTTTCAGGAAGTTGTTCATTTGAGGAGTATTTCTCCAGCACCTACTGCATATCAGATAACATCCTGGGTACTAGAGATATAGTAAGGAGTGAGGGGAAGGAGGGGAACAGCCAAAATACAATCTTTGATAGAATCTGGAGAAAGAGGACAGCCAATAAGACACTTGCCTAACCCACTGCAGACTCAGGTTCGATCCCGCAAGCCCCTGCCAAGCAGCGATCCCCGAGCACAGAGCCAGGAGTAAGTCCTGAGTACTAGCCAGCTATGGGCCCCAAATCAAAACTAAGAATCTCTGCTAGGATGGACTAACATATTATTGGATAACATTTGGACACCAAAGGGAAGCTGTGTTGCCTGCATATTGTTGCCTGAGTGGCCCCATTTCCAGTAGAGATGTGAAGTCCCTGACAGCTTCTGAACTTTGGGACAACTAGAAGAGATGGATCCAGCAAATCATTGAACAATTATCGGGTATAGTTTGACTCTCCTCCCCCGCCCCCATACCAACTTTGCCTTTCAGTACTTTAAGGCTCAAATCCTGTTTTGGTTTGGGGATCCATAATGAACCTCTTCTGTTTGAAAGTTCCGATCTTGACGGTGCCCCTTGGGCATTTGGCGAGCATTTAGCACACTCAGCAGCCTCAGGAGCAGAAGCCAAAGAGGCAGCAGGAGTGCATTCCATAAAAGCAGCTCTCTTCCTAGAGCCCATAATTAGAATGTGTTAACTACATCCTCCCTGCATCTGGTACACAGCAATTCAAGGGTGACAGATGCAGTATGGAAATGGGGCCCATAAAAATGTTCTGCTATCTGGAAGGGTTAGAAGTTGGTCTTTAGTCTCATGTAGCCACTGGAAGGTAAGGAAGTGTGTTTGCTAGTTCTTGGGTTTGGGAGCCACCCCCAGCAGTGCTCAGGGCTTAATCCTAGCTTTGCGATGGATCACAACTGGTGGTGCACAGGGGAACACTTGTGGTGACAGGCATCAAAGCTGGGTTGGCACCATGCAAGGCAAGCACTCTACTTACTATACTATCTCTCCAGCCCTTACTATTTCCCTTTCTTTTCTTTAAATTTTGTTTTGTTTTTTGGGTCATAACCAGCAGTGCTTAGAGCTTATTTCTGATTCTGTGCTTAGGGATCACTGCTGGTGAGCTCGGGGGACCATATGGGGTGCAGGGGATTGATCCTGGATTTGTCCCGTGCAAGACAAATGCCCTCCCTAGCGAACTATTACTCTAGCCCCTATTTTTAATTTTTAAATCTTATTTATTTTGTTTACTTCCTTTCTTGTGACAGAAGAAAACACAAAGAGGATTTTGGCTCTGTGATCTGGTTTTGTCACTAATGAGACATGGAGTTTGAGGAAGTCAGTGTTGAGATGCCGCTGGTTGGAGACTAAAATGAGAGGGTAAGGCGCTTGCCTTGCTCAAATTCAACCCCCATTCCATTCCTAGCACCACATATGGTCCACTGAGTATGGCCAGGAGTGGTCTCTGAGCACAGGGCCATTAGTCAGCCAGGGTAAAAGTAAAAAAGTAAAGGCCCTCCCGTTGATCGTCGATTTGCTCGAGCGGGCCCAGTAACATCTCCATTGGAGACTTTGTTGTTACTGTGTCTGGCATATCCAATACTCTCGGCAGCTTGCCGGGCTCTCCGAGAGGGGCGGAGGAATCGAACTCGGGTCAGCCATGTTGGCCGCTTGTAAGGCGAACGCCCTACCCGCTGTGCTATCGCTCCAGGGTACGGCCCCAAAATAACAACAAATGAGTATTTGTTTTGGGAGTGGCTTAAGCAAGGCTATTCTTGACTCTATGCTCAGAAACCATCCCTGGCAGTGCTCAGGGGATGAAATGCAGTGAGAGGGGCGTAGAACCACCGCTGGCCACACGCAAAGCAATGAAATACCTTACCTCCTATACTATCACTCCAACCCAAACGCCATTGATTATTGCACTCCATGCCAAGCCCCAAGTGATAACATCATGGCAGCATCAGACTGCCTCTCCTTTTATTCATTTTATTTATTTATTTATTTATTTTTATTAGTGAAACACCATGAGGTACAGTTGTAGACTTACGAACTTTCATGCTTGGGTTTCAGTCATACAATGATCAAGTATCCATCCCTCCACCAGTGCCCATTCTCCACCACCAATGGTCCCAGTAGCCTTTTCACCCCCCCATCCCCCCACCTATGTGAGACTGCCTCTCCTTTATGTTCCTCAAGTCCCTAGGACCATTTTTGGCACATCTAAGATGAGTTTAATAGAGAAATGAACTTGGGTTAAGGAGAGCTGGGTGATTTGAAGAAAATAGACAACTTGGGGTTCATTGGGGTTAGGGGATTTTGGAGTGTCTGTCCCACATGTGGAACAGCCTAGGGAGAGGGAGTTTTGATTTCCAGGAGAGCAGAAGCCTGTACGCCAAAGAAGACTGGCAGAAATTGAGTATACAGGGGTTAGAGAGAGATTATTGCAGGTAAGGCACTTGCCCAGCATGTAGCCAACTCAGGTTCCATCCCCAGCACTCTATATGGTCTCCTGAGCATCACCACAAGTAATTCCTGAGTGCAGAGGACTTTGCTAGGTGTGTCCTCAGCCCCTCCCCCAAAAATAAATTGAGTATAGATTGAATCTAAGACTCTAGTCACTGAGTGAGGGTCAAGGTAAGGTCCAAACATGCCACTTAAAGATTAAAAAAAAAGCAGCAAGGTGGAGTTAGATGTAATCCTGGTGGTTTGGGGAGAAGGGACTCTCCTGACAGATGGAGTTAAGGTCTGACCTCTCTGGAGCAAGAGTGAAGGACGCTGAGTCCCACAGTTCGCATCCCTTTCCAGATTTGTAACTATTCATTTATGGGAGCTATTTATAGAACACTCTGTTCTGCTGTTGGGACTCACCAATTTCCAGCACTTAACTCAGTTGCCATCCTCTTCCTTCTTGGGGAGAGAATGCATTGAGCAGCCAGTTCTGCTTTTCAGTATCAAATAACAAATGCACTCTGTAGAGAGGGTTTAAGAACATGGCAAGTAGAATCAAACAGAATTTTTGAAAAAGAATCTTAACTTGACCAGCTGAGGCAAGCCATAATCTAAGTCTCAAGGGAATAATTTGCACATGGTGATAATAATACTTTGCTATTTTGGAGAGGGGGTTGATGCCACACCCCACAGTGCTCAGGGGCTATTCCTGCCTCTTTGTTCAGGAGTGACTCCTGGAGGTGCTCAGGTGATCATATGCAGGGCTGGGGATTCAAACCAGAAGTCAGTAGGATGCAAGGCAAATGCCTTAACCTCTGGCACTATCTCTCTGCCCTGGTGTGTATCCTATTTCTCATCGTACTGACTATGTGTGTGAAATCAAATCATTACCAGAGAGCACTGAGAATATCACATATATGTAGTTCATTCATTTTCGGTTCTCATTTCGATTAGTCTTCATCTTTCTGATTAATCCTGGGCCAATCCCTGGCCATCTGGTTAGCCTCAGTGCTGCAGAGAAACATCAAGTTTCAGAATCTATAGAATCGAGGAGACCCACAACCCCTCTGGTACCTCTTGATGAAACTCCTGCAGCCCTTTCTCCCGATGTTTCTCTGCCAACTCCCAGCATGGGTCAGAGGAGAGCTATCTATCTACCTAACTATCTCACTTGGCTTTGCACTTGCTCCTTGTTCACTTCCTGTTTCTCTTCAGGCACTTATCACTCTTTACACGCCTCTTTGTCCTGAAAGTAGGGGCAAGGCCAGACAGAGAAGCAGAGGCTCAGAAATATCTGTATAGAAGCCAGAGAACTCATCATCTGTGTTGCATGCAGGAGGCCCCAGTTCGATATCTGACATCATGCGGTTCCTAGAGAACTGCTGGAAGTGACCCCACCCCCAGCACTGAGCTGGGACTTTTCCCCTGAGCCTGAACAGGTGGACATACCTGTTGATGATTTTTTAAATAAAATTTCCAGGGGCTGGAGCGATAGCACAGCGGGTAGGGCGTTTGCCTTGCACGTGGCCGAATCGAGTTTGATTCCCAGCATCCCATATGGTCCCCTGAGCACCGCCAGGGGTATTTCCTGAGTGCAGAGCCAGGAGTGACCCCTGTACATCACTAGGTGTGACCGAAGAAGCAAAATAAAATAAAATTTTCAGATGGGCATATCCACCTAAGACTTGAGCTCTTCCTTCCTAAGGTCTGAAAAATTGGGGATTGCATTCAGGATTTTGGAGCTGCTGCTTCCCTCCTCTTGATCCAATTCCAAAATTCCTTTCATTCCCAGACACCTACCTCCTGCCCTGAACAAGTGCTGGGAAGCAAATATGGCAGAAAGAAATTCCACTCAGGAACCAGAGTGATAGTACAGTGGGTAGGGCACTTGCCTTGCACGCAGCTGACCTGGGTTTGATCCCCAGAATCCTATATGGTCCCCTGAGCCAGCCAGTGAGTAATTTCTCAGTGCAGAGACAGGAGTAACCCCTGAGTGTCCCAGGCTGTGACCCCAAAACCAAAATAAAAAAAAAGAAAAGAAAAATATATTGCAATCAGGCAGTGCCGACACGGCAGGGAGCCCATAAAAGGAGAAAGCCCCTCTAAACTCGAGATCTGTTTATTTTGCAGTTAACAATGGGTCAGGAGGCCTGGTAAGATATCTGAATATTACTCTGTGCTGTTAGCAAGAATTGTGGGATCTGAAACTTTCTACATTTGGAATTTTTCTTTCAAAGTCCAGGAAGCCCAAGGGTTCTGGGTAAGACGTGAATCACAGCAAAGCATGCTGCCATCCTTTGACCCAAAGGTAGCTCATTTTTGGTGATAGAACAAGGTCAATAGGCCATGGGAGCTCTGCTGAGTTACCTTCAAGTGACCCCTTTGGAGGATGTAACAGATTATTCATCAGTAGCCATATCAGGGAGCTATGGCTAGGGGGGAGTGAGCTTTCAACCTTTGATTTAGGAGCTGGGAGTTTACAGTTCGCTTTCTTCTGCAGGGCCTAAATTGGCTTGACATAATTTTACCCAGGACATTTGTTTAGCTGTTACTCTTTTCGCCATAGGAAATGATGGGACACCCTCCCTTCACATACCCTGATGGAGCGCCTGGGCCGAACCAGGTACTGAACCAGGGCAAGGGAAGCTCCAAAAAGAATAAAGTCTTTTCCACAGAGCATTTAAAGTCTACATGCAGGGGCTGGAGCAATAGCACAGCGGGTAGGGTATTTGCCTTGCATGCGGCCGGCCTGGGTTCGATTCCCAGCATCCCATATGGTCCCCTGAGCATCGCCAGGAGTAATTCCTGAGTGCGTGAGCCAGGAGTAACCACTGTGCATCGCTGGGTGTGACCCCAAAATAAAATAAAATAAAATAAAGTCCACACAAAGGGAAAGAGCAAGGCAGGAAGTCGTGAGAGGCAGCAGGATGGGGTCTGCAGCATCCACTAGCCAGGAAAGAGGGAAGGCAGCAAAGGCTGCAGAGAGGAATGTGTGTGTTTCCCCGCCAGTGAATGAAAAGGCTCCTTCAGTGAAGAAAAGTGCCTGCACGCGGGAGTCCCTCCCTGGGGCTCAGGCCACAGCGCCATTGATCCTGCAGTTCCTTCAGCCGCCTTCTATTGGCTTATTTCTACTTGTCCTTTGAAAATTGGGCTGGAAGTCTTCATTGTCAGATTGGGCATCTCAAACTCATCGACTTGGCCTTTGAAGCTAAAACATTTAACACGTGTCTATCCTTCAGTGAATGCATATATTTAGTTGCTTAGCAATGCGACATTTCTCTACCAAGTTTTGTTAGGTCAGACCGGAAACTTCTGGGAAGGGGGAAACCCTGGGTTGTTATTAGCTACCTGCCTTGGAAGTTTTATAGATTATTTCACAAAGGGCATGCTGGGAGGTGAAGGATGATAAAGCATTTGTTCAGAATAAATTCCCCTTAGCAGTAAACCTTCTTTGGATTAGATCCTTAGCCTGCCTTCTCTCCCTCCTTCCTTCCCTCCCTCCCTTCACTCCCTCCCTCCCTCCTTCCCTCCTTTCTTCTACCTTTCTTTCCTTCCCTCCCTCCCTCCTTCCTTCCTTTTTTTTTTGCTTATTGGGTCACACCCGGAGATGCTCAGGGATTACTCCTGGCTTTGCACTCCTGGCTGTGCTCGGGGGACCATACGGGATGCTGGGAATCAACCCTGGTCGGCAGCATGCAAGGCAAATGCCCTACCCCGCCCTACCCACTGTGCTATTGCTCCAGCTCCACCTCCTTCCTTCCTTTATTCCACCTTTCATTCCTTCCCTCCATCCCTCTCTCCCTCCCTCCTTCCCTTGTTTCTTCTACCTTTCCCTCCCTCCCTTCCTCCCTCCCTCCCTCCCTCCCTCCCTCCCTCCCTCCCTCCCTTCCTTCCTTCCTTCCTTCCTTCCTTCCCATCTTTGGGTCACACCCAGTAATGCCTCTATGTTCACAGCTAACTCTCCATAGTTCCTGGGGGTCCATGTGGTAGTAGGAATAAAACCTGAACCCCCTGTATGCAGAGCACATAATCAGCTTGTTGCACTCTCTCTCTGGCCCATCAGTCACATTTCTTATGTGCAACTAGCCAGGCCACCTCGTATTACTACAGCCTTGATGCTTCCTTGCTAGATGATGGTGATCAGAACCAATTTGATTTTTGTTTGTTCGTCTTAGGAGCATACCCAGCAATGCTCAGGGGTTATTCCTGGCTCTGCCCTCAGGAATTACTCCTGGTGGTATATGGGGGACCATATGAAATGCCAAGGAACAAATCCTAGTCGGTTGTGTTGAAGGCAAGCAAAGTACTGATTGTCTAGTCTCTCCAGCCCCTCCCTCAAGGAAGCATTTTGTTGTGTTTTTATCTTTATGGTTCTCAAATGCTTACACTTGGCTGTGCTCAGGGCTTACTCCTGACTCTGTACTCAGAGTAGGCTCCAGGGACCCTTATGGGTTGCTGGGGATCAAACCCGAGTCAGATGCGTGCAAAGCAAACACCTTACCGGGTATCTCTCGCCCCAAATGCTTTATCAAGCAGCAAGTCACAAGTGTTGTGATACAGGAAGCAAATACAATTCAGAGCGATAGCACAGCAGTAGGGCGTTTGCCTTGCACGCAGCCAACATGGCCCACCCGAGTTCGATTCCTCCGCCCCTCTCGGAGAGCCCAGCAAGCTACCGAGAGTATCTTGCCCGCACGGCAGAGCCTGGCAAGCTCCCTGTGACGTATTCGATGTGCCAAACACAATAACAACAAAGTCTCCAATGGAGACGTTACTGGGCCCGCTTGATCAAATATATATATATATATATATATATATATATATATATATGAAGGAAGGAAGGAGCTGTCCTCCCGTTGTTCATCGATTTGCTCGAGCGGGCCCAGTAATGTCTCCATTGTGAGACTTCTTGTTACTGTGTTTGAAATATCGAATACTCTCGGTAGCTTGCCGGGCTCTCCGAGAGGGGCGGAAGAATCGAACCTGGCTTGGCCAGGTTGGCTGCGCGCAAGGCAGATGCCCTACCGCTGTAGCATTGTAGCATTGTCCTCCCATTTGTTCATTGATTTTCTCGAGCAGGCATCAGTAACGTCTCCATTGTGAGACTTGTTACTGTTTTTTGGCATATGAAAATGTATCACGGGTAGTTTGCCAGGTTTTTCCATGTGGGCGAGATACTCTCGGTAGCTTTTTGGGCTCCCTGAGAGGGGCGGAGGAATCGAACCCAGGTTGGCCACGTGCAAGGCAAACACCCTACCCGCTATGCTATTGCTCTGGCCCAGATATATGAGAGATGAGATACCTGGCTTTATGTCTTCTTGGGAAACTCTAGTCACTGCATTCAAACTGGAACACCTAGTGCAATGGGCACCGAAGGCTTTAGGTATTAAGTGTTCTTCATAGTATTATGAAAATAAATTTTTCAGGCTAGGGGCATTGTTCAGAGGTCTGAGGTACTTGCCTTGCATGCAGCAGCTCCTACTTCTGCACCACCTGGAGCAAGCTTGGGACATAAAGCTGAGTGTGGCCCAAACCCTTCCCACTCCTGAAAAAAAGGAAAGGAAATTTTTCACTTAAAGGATCCCTTTCTACATGTCCCTTAATTAACTTATAGCTTTTTTTTTTACGGGAGCAGGGGAGTGGGGGCAAGCCTGTGGATTATAGCTTAATGATACAGAAAAACATTTTTCAAAACTAGAATATCACAGATTTCACTGCAATCCAAAATGATTATTTAGAGTGTCCAGAACATCTTTGAGGACACTTCTGTGTTATCCCGTGGATGCACATTTGTGCTTTCTGTTTACAAACAAATAGATCATTAAAGTTGACATTAGTCTAAATAATGAGTTCATAAAATCCGAAAAGGGATCATTTAAGAAAAACAAGAATGTTTAGATGTGAGGCAAGAAAGTTAGTACCTGCTCTTGTTGAAATGCAACTTTGGAGGTAGAAGCAAAGTAAATCAGCAGCTGGAGAAAATGCCGCCAAGGATTCTACAGTGATATGGAAAAGAATGTGCTTCAGATTCAGACAGGGAATGTGCAAGAAACACTCGTTTGCTTTTCCATTTGCAAAAGGCTTGAAAATCTGTCTCAGCAAAATCTCATCTATTTGGACTAATGGGGGTGGAGGCAAGCTGACCAATCTGAATTAGTGACAGGCTGGAATTCTGGAATGTTTTAAAACTTGCCCTTTTATTCGCTGGAGTCTGTGTGTACAATAACTCAAATTAACTGTTCACTGTGGCTCCCAGGAGAGATTCCTCAGAGCCTTGCCTTTGTGAATAGATAAGACCCATTTGTTATTAGCAAGATCCATTGACTCATAAACAATGTGCTGAAGTCCTTAATAGTTTGCTCCTTTAAGGAAATGAAAATGTATCTGTGATGTGGTTTCAAGAATCCTGACCAGGAGATCCATTCTTCTCAGAAATTACAAGTCTTAACACCCAAGGACAATAGAAACTAGGGCCAGGAGAACTGGTCCATGGTTCTACACTTGCTATAGAGGTGTGGGGAGAGGCGGGGAGAGTGCAATTAGGAGAAGGGACCACTATGACAATGATAGTTGGAAATGATCACTCTGGACAAGAACTGAGTGCTGAAAGGAGGTAAAGAGATATAAATGATAACCTTTCAGAACCTGTATTGCAAATCATAATGCCTAAAAGGGGAGAGAGAGAGAGAGAGAGAGGAGAAAGAGAGAGAAGAAAAGTGCCTGCCATAGAGGCGGCAGGGGGTGGAGACGGGAGGGAAACTGGGGACACTGGTGGTGGGAAGTGTACATTAGTGAAGGGATGAGTGTTGGAACGTTGTATAATTGAAACCCAAATCATGAATACCTTTGTAACTGTGAAAAAAGAAATAAATTACAGGTCTCTCTTTCTTGCTTTCTCTACCCCTCCCCCCACCCACACACATAGAGCTGCACCTGATGGATAGAGGTATGACAGTATGGGTGAAGTATGTTGAAGGGGGTTTACCCAGATGGTCTGTTTAGATATGCACAGAGGGTGAGAGAGATAGTAGGGATAAGGTGCTTGCCTTGCATTCAACCAACCCTGGTTCAATCCCTGACTCCGTTGATCCTTTGAACACTGCCAAGAATAATTCCCGAGCACAGAGCCAGGAGTACGCTCTGACCACAGTGGGATGTGACCCCCAAACAACCACAAAACTACAAGAAGATGCATAGTGGGACCAGAGAGAGAGTATAGCACATATAGCACATAGGGTGCTTGCCTTGTGCACAACTAATTGAGGTCTGATTTTCTGCATCACATATAGCCCCCCAGAGTCCTGCCAGGAGTGATCCTGAGCACAGAGCCAGAAGCCTTGAACATTATTGGGAGTGCTCCCCCAACAAAGATGCATAGAATATAGGCTGAATGAATTATCCTTATCTCCACCGCCAACTCTGTTGGTGTAGTTCTGACCAGAAAGGGAGATAAGTTCCTTCTTCTGAAGACTGATCAGCCGTTAAGGTTTCTGCATTCAGGAATTATTCCTGGTAGGGCTCAGGGGACCATATGGGATGCCAGGGATTGAACCCGAGTGAGCTGCATGCAAGGAAAGTGCCCTATCCGCTGTACTATCACTCCGACCCCCCCAGCCATCAAGTTTTTAAATTTTTTTTTAAAAATGGTGAGAATGTTTGGTGTGGATTTATCATGTCCAGAACTTTTCCCTCCTTAGTCTCTTCCACTCGAGTCTGCAAGTGGGAATATGATCTTGAATACTGACTCCCCCAGGCTGGAGCGATAGCACAGTGGGTAGGGTGTTTGCCTTGCATGTGGCCTGCCCTGCCGACCCAGGTTCGATTCCGCCGCCCCTCTCAGAGAGCCCGGCAAGCTACCAAGAGTATCCCGCCTGCATGGCAAAGCCTGGCAAGCTCCCAGTGACGTATTCGAAATGCCATACACGGTAACAAGTCTCACAATGGAGACGTTACTGGGCCCGCTTAAGCAAATTGATGAACAACGGGAGGACAGTGCTACAGTGCTACTGACTCCTCCACTTGCCTTCCCTGACTGCTTCCTCTCTCAGCCTGGAACCCTCTAAGAAACAAACAAACAAACAAAAACAAGAAGCAAATCATTGGCTCAAAACCATTGGGGGGGCAGCTGGAGCAATAGTACAGCAGGTAGGATGTTAGCCTTCCATGCAACAGACCCAGGTTCGATCCCCAGCATCCCCTGTGGTCCTCAGAGCACCGCCAGAGGTAATTCCTGAGTGCGTACCAGGAGCAACCCCTGAGCATCACGGGGTATGACACAAAAAGAAAAAACACTTTGGACCTTTAGTGTGTTCCTTACCAACTCCAAAATAATTATGGCAATGCTACATCTTTCAAGATTTCAAAGATGGAGTGGTAGTGCAGTGGGTAAAGTGTTCGTCTTGCACGCAGCTGACTGGGCTTCAATCCCTGGCATCCCATACGGTCCCCCAAGTACTGCCAGAAGTGATTCCTGAGTGAAAATCCCAGAAGAAACCCCTGAGCATGACCAGATGTGGTCCCCCAATTTTTAATATTTAAAATATATTTTTTAATTTAAAAAAGATCCCAAAAAAAGAGATTTTGATGTTGTAATGAATGACAAGCAATGGCAGTGACCTACTCTGGAGAAATGGATTGGGAACAGCCTCCAGTGAAAAACACTGTGGGGCCAAGCTGGCCCCCTTCCATCCCCAATGCACTCACCTTTGCTCTGTTAGGTAATGTAAATATCCAGAGGCCTCTCCATATCTGGGTTGAATGTTTGTGTTCTCTTCTCTGCACGGCCTTGACATGCCTGCCCTCATCACAAAGAGTCTGTCTTACAATGTAAACTCCAGCCAAGGGTTTGTGTTTGTTCATCTCTGTACAGTTCTCCCAAAAGAGTTTCCTAAGGGTTTTTGCAAAGTTGAGAATTGTGATAGTCACACATACCATCCAACTGAATGCCCTGACCATTTTTAAGGGGATCGGATCATGTCTTGCCAATAGATGCTCATTGTTGTACTATGGATCTAGAGAACTTTTTCAAAATCTTGCCAAATGAAACCTCTCTCTACTCATTAGATGGTAATTCTCCACATCACACCCCACCCCCACTCTCGGCCCCTGGCAACTGACCATTGTAAAATTTTAGCCAATGAATTTCACGATTCTCGAGGTACAATTCTTTAGGTACAATCATAAGTATTTGTCATTTTTGTGACTTGATTCTTTTACTTAGTTTCTTCATAGTTCATCCACAATGTAATTTATACTAGTATTTCCTTCTGTTTAAATGTTGAGTAATATTCACTTTGAATGCATATATAAAATTTTGTTCATCCACTCATCAATGGTTGTTTCCAACTTTTTTGGTGTGGGGAGCACATCTGGTGATGCTCAGGGCTAATTTCTGGCTCTGTGCAGAGAGATCACTCCTGAAAGGGGACCATATAGAATGCTGGGGATCCAACCTAGGTCAGCCGTATGCAAGACAAGAGCCCTATCCACTAGTCCTATCACTCTGACCCATGATAATTCTGGTTCTAACCTGTGCATGTGTGTTTGCTGTGGTGCCAGGGGTCAAACCCAGGACCTCATACATGCAAGGTAAATGATCTACTGCTGAGCTACATTCATGTAACCAACCAATCTATCTCCCTTCCTTCCTTCCTTCCTTCCTTCCTTCCTTCCTTCCTTCCTTCCTTCCTTCCTTCCTTCCTTCCTTTTTTCCTTCGTTTAGGGTTTATTCCTTGAACTTTACATTGAGCTCAAGGATAAGCACAGACCATGTTCTCCTTGGACCCACAGTGCCAGTGATTGAACCCAAGCTGCCTGCAATCATGAGTTCCAGCCCATTGAACCTCGTTCCATCCAAGTTAGTGTTTCTTTCTTTAAAATGATTTTTAACACGTTTTCATTGTAGATTAGGCAATATGGGTACAATAGTGTTTATAATGTGGATGTACAAAGTTATTGCACCTTTTCTGCCATTAAAGTGAAGAAGACACTCCACTGCTGTCACTCTGTCCCCTCTAATCTGCCTCTCTACCCTCATCCTCCAGTGATTGCTTATCTCAGTTTTGTAATTCAATTTAAAGTGTTTGTCATCTTCAATGCTGTCTATATACTTGGGTTTTAAACTTTTGGGGGGACACACCCAGCTATACTCAGGAGTTACTCCTGACTCTGCACTCAATAATTACTCCTGGTGGTTCATGAGGGACCATATGGGGGTGTCAGAGATCAAACCTGGGTCGGCCACATACAAGGCAAATGCCCTACCTGCTGTACTATTGTTCTAGCTCCAAACCTTTGTGTGTGTTTGTGTGGGTGCCTGTTTCCTTCCAAATATTATTTTATGAAAGCACCTTGATTTACAAAGTTATTCACAGTTGGGTTTTAGACATACAATGTTCCATCACAGACTCCAGCACCAGTGTCAACTGCCCTATTCCCTTGTTTTCTTTCTCTCTAGTCCACAGATGAGTGAGATAATCTAGTATTTGTACTTCACCTTCTGGCTTGTTTTGCATAACCCGATGCCCTCTGGTTCTACCAGAGTAATATTGTTGTTTTTGTTTGTTTGTTTGTTGTGGGAGGGAATGCAGCGACAATACCAGACTTTGCTCAGGGCCCACTTCTGGATCCGTGTTCAAGAGAGACACCTTGGGGGGATGGAAAGATAGTACAGCACGTAAAGCACTTGCCTTGCACATGGCCAGCACATGTTCAGTTCCCTGGCACCCCATATGATCAGTCATCCAAGCCCAGCCAGGAATGGTGCCTGAGTACATGGTTAGGAGTAAGCCCTGAGCACTGCTAGGTATGACCCAAAAACCAAAGAGAATGAGAGAGAATCCCCTAGGAGGGAAGCAGACACTCTGGTGGAGGTTGTGGTGCAGGAATGACTTATGCAAGAAACCCTCCCATTAACATGGTGCCCGAAATAAAATTAAATTTAAAAATAAATTTAAAAAGAACTGCTGGGGGCTGGAGTGATAGCACAGTGGGTAGGGCGTTTGCCTTGCACGCGGCCGACCCGGGATTGATTCCCAGCATCCCATATGGTCCCCTGAGCACCACCAGGGGTAATTCCTGAGTGCAGAGCCAGGAGTAACCCCTGTGCATCGCCGGGTATGACCCAAAAAGCAAAAAAAAAAAAAAAAAAAAAGAAGCTGCTGGTGCTCAAGGACCATAACTGTGGTCAGAGATGAACCAGGGTTATGGTCAGCTCAGTTCCATGCAGGAAGAGTGCCTCCACCTCTTGTACTAACTCTCCTGCCCAGGAGAATGTTTCTTCATGAGACATTGGAGGAGGAGGGGAAGCATAAGCCGCATGCATTATTGTGTTGACCTCCCATTTGACTATCTATTTATTGAGCACTTACCATGTATTCACTGCTGTATTCGAGGCACTTGATCTTAGCCAAAAGGCTGAGAAACGATTGTTCTATATCCAATAGAACTTTGGAGCTTCTGTTTTTTTTTTTTAATTCTCTAGCCCTCTAGTACAATCTTAACCAGGTGGGACTTTTTTCCCCGTGTCTTTTCTTCTTTCCTGATGAATGCCTTGAACCCAGTATAGTGCCTGGCATTCACCCATGCCTTAGTTTCTCAAATACATACTGAAGTCTCTACCACGGAGTAGGAAAAAGGGTCTTGAAAGTGATGATGGAGTTTCCTGTTAGCTTAGCTAATGGGCAGAGGGGATGAAAAGAGAGAGCAGAGTCTTTACCAATCACTTGGTGCCCTATCAGCTAAACTTTTGGAAAAGGGGAAAGGGCGAATCTCAGACTGGGAAATAGCAACTCAACTAGAAATGAAGACCGTGGAAGGAGATGGAGGGATAGTACAGTAGGTAGGGTGTTTGCCTTGCATGCAGCTGACTCAGGTTCAATCCCCAGCACCACATACATTCCCCCTAGCCCTGCCAGGAGTAATCCCTGAGCACAGAGCCAAGTAAGACTGAGCACCAGCAGGTGTGACCAAAAATCAAAAAAAAGAGAGAGAATGGAAGTAGAAGGCTTTTCCAAGTCATCATGGGTGTAAAAGTAGTTAATCGTCAATATGAAGCTGTATCGAATGTGGAAAAGAACAGAGATTAGAACCTGGATCACCAATCAACTGATTTTTTTAATTCCAGGGGCTGAATCACCAATCAACTGCTTGTTGTAATGTTTTTAAAAGTTCACTGGAGGTTTGAAGGCCACACCTGGAAGTCCTCAGGTGCTGCTATCCATAGCTCAGTGCTCCTGGATGTTCCCCTGGGGGCTGTGTGATAACAGGGATGAAACCCAGGTTTGCCAAGTGTAAAACATGTGCTCCAGCCTTTTGATCACCAACTGCTTATGCTACCAGGGCATAATCCACTCTTATTTGAAAGTATACACATCTGTTGAGGACCGGAAGATAGTTCAGTGGTTAGGGCGCATGCTATCAATTTCCCAGCTTGGATTTGATTCATGGCACCACTTGGTCACTTGAGGTGCAACCCTGGAACTGACCGAGAACCAGTGGATATGACTTAGGAGTCCCCAGCAGCATCGAGGTGACCCAGGTATCCCTGGCACCACAGGACCTGACAAGCATCATATTCTCAGGCCCTTATGTTGAGCTGGTGGCCCAGTTACTCAAAATCACCTGATGGGGCCCTGGATTTACTGAGAACCACTTGAGGATGCAGCCCCCACGAGGTCAGAGCAATAGTACAGCAGGTAGGGTGTTTGCCTTGTGTGTGGTCAACCTGTGTTCGATCCCCGGCATTCCATATCACTGATCACTACCAGGAGTAATTCCTGAGTGCAGGGTCAGGACTAACCACTGAGCACCGCTGGGTGTGACCCAAGCTCCCCCCAGCAAAAAAGAGTGCAGCCCTCAACAATACATGTATAATGCTTTTGCCCCAAATATTCATGAGTATATGGGGGAGAGCACTATGACCCAAGTATCACCTTCAAATTGGTGCTGGAACTCAGAGTTTAACCTACATGATACTAGACCTACCCAGTGAATCTCACACCATTTAACCCAACATATGCTCTCAGATTCTCTGGGATTCACAAACTAGCATATGCATGTAGCAAATGCCTTTTAAAGTCCACTTCTCTAAACTAGCCTAATAGCTCCATCCAAGAGGGCGAGTTTAGCTAGTCAGAGGGTTGACAGGGAAGTACTTATGGTTACTTACGATCCTATGAGTGGAGTAAGGCTAGAATCCCGTTATTAACTAGCTCCAAAGATACTTATTTCCTATCCTTTCTGTGAGCTCCAGAACTTTTCCCAGTCTTGTTTTTCTACTTTTAAAACCACTACAAGAGGGGCTGGAGTAATAGCACAGCAGGTAGGGCGTTTGCCTTGCACGCGGCCCACCCGGGTTCCATTCCCAGCATCCCATATGGTCGCCTGAGCACCGCCAGGGGTAATTCCTGAGCGCAGAGCCAGGAGTAACTCCTGTGCATTGCCGGGTGTGACCCAAAAAGAAAAAAAATAATTTTTTAAGTAAAAATAAAACCACTGCGAGGGCCAGAGCGCCTTTAACTCTCCCGTTAAGCGACTTGCCTTGCTTTCACCCTCATTTCAACTCTCCCGACACCGCGTTTAGTCCCGCAACTACCGCCAGGGGTCGCTCCTGAGCACAGAGCCAGGAGTGGCCCTTGAGATATGCTAGGGGCAGCCCAATCTCTCCCCCACTCCCAGTACTTTTTTTTTTTTAAAAAAAAAACTATAAATTTAAAAACACCCCCCACTTATTCCGTTTTTGAGGGTCTTTTTCACCGCCAGACTTGTCTTTGGGGATGCAGTGTCTCTGGCTGTTTCAGTCTCCTCCCAAACAACACTGCCCCTCCCCCCAAGGGGAAAAGAAAGTTACAAAGACGCAGTTATACAAATGCAAGGCGTTTGTGTGTTCTTTAATCCACGTCCCTTCCTATTTTCCTTGAAGGTACCTCGAGGCCCCAGAGGGCTCCTGCCTGCTTTTATCTGCAAGGGTGGCACTCTATACTGCCTATAGAGTTAGGCCACACTAATTAGCCTAGCATTCAAGGCCCTCTCCAAGCAAACTAAGGCCCATGCTCCATTAATATCTCCCACTCATCCTCCAGTCTACACAAACTGTCTGTTCCTGTCAAATAGTCTCCTAATTGTGTCCCCCACCACCACCCCCCAAGTATTTTCATTCCTGCTTCCTGGTCTTTGTTCACATTCATTCCCTCAGGCTCTCCGCGACCCTTTTTCTTCAGGGCTTGGGGTTTTACCTTTTGTGACCACCCAGGTCTTTCCCCTTCGGAATTACTCTCTCCCTGGAATTCCAATAATCCTTCTAGTCGGCACCACTTCTCAGGATCTTAACAGCCCAGGAGGATGGGCAGCTGCACATGCGCCTAAAACCAAGCACTTATTGCTAGCTCTGGGGCTCAGGCAGTGCCATGCACTGAGTTGGTACTTAGGAAACATTTATTTTTAAGGATGATGTCATGTTCTTTCCTAGGTAATGTTTACTAATGTGAATGAAGTGCTGCTGAGACTTGCTTTTTCTTTTCTTTTTTTTTTTAAAGAGGAGGATGGTGATGACTCAGTGGCAAGATCTTTTGGCAGAGAATTCATCCTGAAAATACTTACACTATCCTAGCAACAGGCATGTAACACGGAGAAACAGCCGCATCAGGCTGGAGGTAAAGGAGGAGATGTTTAATAATTTGAGCAAGGCAGCACCTTCTGTCCTTCCTTCTCCTTTCCCTCCCTTTCCCCCTCCCTAGCTCTTTCCCTCTTGATTGCGAGGCGATTCAATATGGGAATGAGCTACGGGTTTAGATTGTTGAAAAAAATGTGGAAAGGTGGACAATTTATTCATGCATTCAAAGGGAAGCTGGGAGGCAAAGGAAAAGGGGGGAAAAGTTGAAATATGAGGGATTTGGCATTCCTCCATGGAAAACAGAGGCAGACGGATCATTTTTTATTCTTTTTTGCACTTTTGGGACTTTCAACTGTGTATGGCTCCTCCGGTGGAATGAAGGGCCTTGTGGTGGGTGGGGCTCCTGAATTCACAGAAAAAAAGAAAGAAAGAGAGAGAGAAAGAGAGAGAGAGAGAGAAAGAAAGAAAGAAAGAAAGAAAGAAAGAAAGAAAGAAAGAAAGAAAGAGGATGACAAGGTTAACTCTGATAGAGCTCCCCCAGAGGAGTTCGGGGAGAGGGTTGGGGGAGGACTTGCAATTCCAAAGACAGACATCTGGAGCTGGGAAAAGCTGGGCTCACACAAGTGGCAGGACAGGAAGTGAAAGAATAAAGAGAAGTAGGATTGTCTGGTGGTGGATGGAAACTAAGCTTGCGGTGGTGATCATGATGTACTGCATGCAGATGTGCTCGGATAAAGGCGCACACCTGAAACTCCTACAATGTTATACGCCTGTGAAATTTTTTCTTTTTCTTTCTTTCTTTCTTTCTTTCTTTCTTTCTTTCTTTTCTTACCTTTCTTTCTTACCTTTCTTTTTTCCTTCCTTCTTTTCTCTCTCTTCTGCCTTTCTTCCTTTGTTTCTTTTCTCTTTCTTTTTCTTTCTTTCCTTTCTTTTCTTCCTCCCTCCCTTTCTTTCCTTTCTTTCTTTTCTCTCTTCTGCCTTTCTTTTTCTTTCCTTTCTTTCCTTCCTTTCTTTCTTTTCTCTCTTCTGCCTTTCTTTCCTTTCTTTCTTTCCTTCCTCCCTTCCCTTCCTTCATTTCTTCCTTCCTTCTTTCTTTTTTCCTTTCTTTCTTTCTTTTTCTTTCTTTCTTTCTTTCTTTCTTTCCTTTCTTTCCTTCCTTTCTTTCTTTTCCTTTCTTTCTTTTCTCTCTTCTGCCTTTCTTTCCTTTCTTTCTTTACTTCCTCCCTTCCCTTCCTTCATTTCTTCCTTCCTTCTTTCTTTTTTCCTTCTCTTTCTTTCTTTCCTTTCTTTCTTTCTTTCTTTCTTTCTTTCTTTCTTTCTTTCTTTCTTTCTTTCTTTCCTCCCTTCCCTTCCTTCCTCCCTTCCCTTCCTTCCTCCCTTCCCTTCCCTTCCCTTCCCCTTCCTTCCTTCCTTTCTTTCTTTCTTTCTTTCTTTCTTTCTTTCTTTCTTCTTTTCTGTGGAAAAGCAAGTCAGTCTGACAGTTTGTAATCAGATCCTCTGGATAAAGTATGAGCCATGTGGCACCAAAAACTAAAAGCTGATGAGCAAAATGCACTGTGAATACTTTGGTTCCAGGAACATCTACTCTCACACTGCCTGTTTATCACATAATATTAGCGAGTCTAAGGCGTGGATCTGTATTTTTAATAGGGACTCCTGCTGATTTTTAAGATCAAGGAACTTGGGAAGCACCATCCTATAGGAGTTTCTGCCTGACCGTGAAAATAGCAACCCAGTGGTGTGAAAACAGCCCAGGAATTTCATTTGAAAGCTAGTTCAGGCTGCGGATGTAGCACAGCAGTAAAGCGGGTGTCTTGCATGTATGAGGCCCTGGGTTTCATCCCCAGCACTCAACAAACAACAATTTGTGCAATGGAAAGGCTTTTTTAGAATAGGAAATTGAAATTAGGGAATAAATCATTCTTTATTTTGCCCAGCTTGCTCCCCCAATGAGGGGAGATACTGAAGTTTGAATAGTAGCTACTAAAATGTTTTCTATCAACTTGCCACTCTGTGTTTTCTTATTTAATGCTCACAACAACCCTGTGAAATAGGACCTATCTGGTGTTATGCCCATTTTACAGATAAGCACACTGAGATTCAAAGAGATGTTCGGCAAGGAAAGGGCAGACTTGCTATCCATGTGTAAATATATAGTATTCTGCCTCTAAAAATCCAAACTCACTGGCGAGAAAGCCCAGAAATGAGAAATGCAACACACACACACACACACACACACACACACACACACAAAACCCTACTTGAAAGTCAAATGAGAGATTACTTGAAATTTAGATGAGAAATTTAGCTGGTCTCGGAGCTTTCCAAACAGTCAAATGTGGAAAAAAAAAAGACATGATTGAGAGCACCCATAAGATACAAAACAAAACTGCTTTTTAGAAGACACATCACAATTTCTGGAAGAATTTTCTGAGCAAACTGTCCTGGGAGGGTCCCCCCAAAGTGGAGAAGTTTTTCTAGTGAAAGGATTTTTATTTGGCAAGGGAAAGAGAAAACTTCACTGTTTATTAATTTCTTAAGAGGAGGTGAGAAGGGGCTGGAGCCATAGCACAGCGGGTAGGGCGTTTGCCTTGTACGCGGCCATCCAGGGTTTGGTTCCCAGTATCCCATGTGGTCCCCCGAGCACCGGCAGGAGTAATTCCTGAGTGCAGAGCCAGGAATAACCCCTGTGCATTGTTGCGTGTGACCCCATCCCCCCCCAAAAAAAGGAGGTGAAAGAACGCAACTGTTTCCAAAGGGAATCTTTAAATATGGATCTTTCTATTCCGCCCTTGTAAATATATTTTCTAGTTCCTACTGTTTAAAGAATAAAAGAACTGGGACCAGAGCAATAGTAAAGCAAGGGCATTTGCCTTGCTTTACAAGGGCTGACCTGGGTTCCATCCTTGGCATCCTAATGTGGTTCTCCTAGCACGGCCAGGAGTAATTTCTGAATGCAAAGCCAGGAGTAACCCCCTGAGCATCACTGGGTGTGCCCCCAAACGAATAAAAATTAAAGAATAAAAGAACTAACTCATTGTGGAATTTGGGTCTTAGGAAAGCTCCGAGGGAAAAGGGTGACTAGTTCACGGGCTTGGATGCTGGGGAGTCAGGGGCTGGGCTTCAAAATGTTCCTTTGCAGCTCCTGGTGGCTGTGATTATCTACTTCCTTAGCCGTGCAAACATTTCTACCTGGTGCTGTGCCGCGTTACCAGCCTTTATTTAACCTAAAGACTCAACCAGTGTCCTGTAATGAATGCTCCCATTGTAAGAACTCTTTGTGATAAAATAAATGTTGCTGTTTTTTGAAGACACACACACACACAATAAAACAAACGTGCACAACATGCATGATTACGACACACCGAAGGAAGACATTTGCAGTCACAAAACTTTCGTCTCCTCTGAGCTTGTCACTGAGGCACCACCCAGTCCTCTCCGAGTGTTGGCTGAAGTCCTTTGTGTCTTAGATGTCAGGGAAATCATTTCCAAGGGAGGCATCCGCACCACCTCAGGGGTGATGTTTTAAGCCGAAAGGGAGGGGAAAAAAAAGAGAACTTCTCAAAAACTTCTTAGATGATTAGCACGGTTGAATGCCCTTTATGACAAAGCGTGGGTGTGGGGAGTGCAAATAAAATTCGTCAGAAAGAGACTCTCCTCCCTCCCCCTCTTTCTTTTTCTTTCTCTCCCCCCTCCTCCTGCAATCACTTCTTAGCACAGGAAAAGGACTTGCCCACTGGGGGGGGGAGCGGGGGGGGGGGGGCAGCTTGTGGGGGGGAAGCCGGGTGTGCAGTTCAAGCTGACCCAACTCATTACCCGTGGGGTCACAGGGCTCTGAGGCGCTTCCTGACTGGAGGTAGTGACAAACCCGTCAAAGGCCTGAGAGAAGCCAGGTCACCTCACTGCGCACAGCAGGGGTGCGGGGCCTTCGGTGCCGTGAGCTACCACAGACGCGCTCACCTCTGAGAGCCTGTTGGAGTCTTTGGCCTTTTGGCTGGCCTGGAGGGGCCAGTGGGAGCAAGAAGGCAGACGCGAGGTTTCTTCAAAAGAGGGCTAGGCTCTCTGATGCCTGTCGGCTCTCTGATGCCTGTCGCCAGAAAGCCCTTCATCTTTCCCACAGAAGGTGTCACCCTCTTGGGGTGCCTGACAGGCTCCTCCTCTCACAGGTTTTTCCCTTTATAAACAGAGTCCAGCCACTTTGGCCTTATCTGCTTGATTTGAAAATAGCTCGTCAATTTAATAGCATTCAGGTTGTTTATGCGCACACAAGGCCCTTTGAAAAGAACCCTTTTCATGTCGCCAAACAGGCATTTTGAAATCAACTAATTGGATGGTTGTCTGAATTCAACTCGTTGTTTTAAAAATAACCAGTTGTTCCACTGAATTACATTTTTTTACCCCCAAGCCAATTGGTGTGTGTAGACAGAGTTTGAGTCAATCCAGATGGCCGGCTGCATTTTTAGACTTGAACGGACTGCATGTTTTGTGGTCAGATATATACAGCTCTTGATAGCCACTGGGGAAATGGAGTAGAAGGGAAGGAAGGTGTAGGAAAGTTAGGAGAAATTATATCAACAAAAGTTTCCATCTTGAGTGCTGGGGATCCAGACGTTTGCTGCAATCAATCCTCCCTCCCCCTCAACACACATATACACACAGGCGCGCGCGCACACACACATACGCACGCGCACACACATGCACACACACACATAGTTAAGAAAACAGAAATAAAGTAATAACATCCCTCCCAGCTGGCTCTACTCACGGCTGTGGGTCTTTCTTTCTTTCTCTCCATGAATTTCTTCACTGCTTGGGTGGCCTGTTGGACAGATTCAGGCAACGCAGCTTCATCGGTTTAGCTCCCTTTTAGGCTGACTTTTCCCTTCCTGTGGCGACCTCTCCTTTGTGGGACTTGGTGCTTCTCTTGGGATGGGAAGGCAAAGCAGGAAGCAGAGGACTTGGGTCAGCTCGGTACCCCCTCATTCCAAGCATGAGGCCTGACTCTGACCCGTGGAACCACTTTTCCTGAGGGAAACTGAATTTCCTGTGAACACTGTAGCCCCCTTCTCTTTCCCCAGGCACTGTGACTGCAGTTGGAGAACATTTCTGATTTTTTTTTTTGTCTCCTCTGGACTCGCCATAGTTTGCTGTCAAATCCCACTGTTTTGAGGAAGCACAAAGGAGAGGCCTCCAAAGGCGATTTCATTTGGACTCAGCACTTGAATTTCTTGACTTTTGTTCAGAGACCCGAATGGAAGGGGAACACAGAGTGTTCAGGCACCCCCTTTAGTTTAGTTTAGTTTTGTTTTTTAACTTTCCAGGGGAAAAGGTCCTCCAAACATTAAAAAATCAAACTGCTAGTGTGCTTTCCAAAACATCTTCCACTCCCCCACCCCCAAATTTGGAGCAAACTCTGCAATACAAATTCACTTTTCTCCTGCCAACACAGTACCTTTTCTCTCGTGCAAAGGTCATTACTTGCAGCCTAACAAAGAGCACAAAACTATTCTGAAACTGCTCGACGTTGTCCCCCCACTTTTTTTTTTCTGTCATCTGGTAAATCCCAAATTGGCATGTTTTTCATAACATGTCATTTTTCATGCCTGGCTCTTTAAGGTAAGTATTGATTCCCCTGAGCCTTTCAAAGACATCTGGATAACATTCAAAAGTTTTTGCTTATGACATTTAGGTTTAAACCACTGCCACATGACTTGTTGGGATTTCTAATTAAAAAGAAATCTTTTGGTGGGGGGTAGAACTGGAGATATATGATGTGAGTTATGGACCTGCTGTGTGACTTTGGGACCGTTGTTTTATCTTTCTCAGGTTTCTTCATATTTTGGAGGAAGGGGTAATAATTTTTACGTTTTTTATTGGAGGCAATAATTCTGCCTGCCTGGTCTATCTCATCGGGCTGAAGAATAATCCGTGGAGGTTTGGGAAAGCCCTTTGTAAGAACACGAAGTCTCAAATAAACAGAAGGGATTCTGAATCGAGATAGTTTTCCTTGGGATTATTCTGTAGTTCTGGAAACTGGCCCTTCTCGGGTCAAGAGGTTTGTGGTCAGCTAGCCAAATTGCACTAGGTGTTAATATGTGTCTTGGTTTGTTGGAGTTAAACACCCCCAAAGATCCCATTCTAAGGGGGGCAGGGGGGAAGTGGTATGAATGGCTACATTGTCTGGCTTGGAGACACCATGCTAATATTAACATAGGGAGGAGGAAAGTTCTGAGGCTTCCATTTTGATTGTAATAGCAGTGACACTGGGAATGTGGCTCAAATTCATCGGTAAGATAGAAGTTCTTTTGGCAGCAAGACCATGAGCATTCGAGGGTTGTGGTTCTGCCAGCCTTCATCCCAACCCTCCAAATGGATTCTATGCAAATAGATGAAAGGGCCATAGGCAAATCCGCCCTTCATTCTTCAACTTTTCTCTTTAATTAGCTCAGTGTTTGCCCATCCTTGAATGGTGCAGGGGCATTTGATAAACGCCAGATGGTTTCGAAGCATGCAGGATCCTGCTTTATATTATCATCTTGTCTAGCTGCTTGCATGTGATTAAATGACCTTTCTGCCGCCAGAGCAGTTACTCTGAGGAAGAATGAACTTTGCCTTCCATATGTGGGATAAATGTTTCCCTTGCACACACAGATGAGATCGGGTCGGGGGACTGGCATTGTTTTCAGTTGTCAAGAAACCGTGGGTCTTTTTTTTGTCCCTCTGAAGAAGAGTCCCTTAATTGCATAGCAGGAAAAAAAAATACACACACCGAGGAGTAAATACGGCGTGATATTATTTCCATACAGCAGTAAATTAGAAACGGTCTGAGTATCTGTGAAGTTCAAAACTAGGATAGAGCTGGCTACAAGCTCGAGTTTGAAAACATTGGTTTGGGTGTGTTTTTTTTAAAGAAGTGAATTTGAGCTCCTGCAGTTACATCCAGGAAATACGAGCCATTACTAAGGCTGGGAATTGAAGGGAAGCCCCCCCTCACCACCACCACAAAAAGAAAAAGGTCTGGAAATGTAATTGCAATTGGGGAGGCCAAATGATAGAGGTTAGGCCCTGGGAAATGGAAGGCAAATAAAATCGGTGTATGAGAATTCCTGGGCTCGTGGAGAGTCTCTGCTGGACTGTCGCCATCCTGAATATGGCTCAGCTCTCAGGGCTGCCACAGGGCCGTTCCTTCTGACTGAAGGAGGACTGGGCCTGAGCCAAGTTTGGGGAGTTCGAGAGATGGCCCCTTCCTGCTCACAAATCCTGCAAAACCCCAGATCACTGATGCTCTGGTAATGATTTCCCAATGAACATCAGAACCTCAGTTATTGCCCAAGTTCTGGTGGCAACACACACACACACACACACACACACACACGAACCAACAGGATGAAGGACCATGAAGGCCAACATCTTACCCTGACCTTTATTATCATTATTATTCATGTGGATGTCACATCCAGCAGTGCTCAGGACTTTCTCCTCGCTCTGTGCTCAGGCATCATTCCTGATGGAGATTGGGGAACCACGGGGGAGCTGTGGATTGAACCCGGGTTGGCTGCATGCAAGGCAAGTGCCTCATCCACTGTGTTATCTCTCCGTGCTGCCCCCCCCCACCACTTTTTTAGTCGCCTTCTCCATTATTGTCCCCATGAACATCTCACCCATGCTTAAAATATAATTATTTTTAATGCTTGTTAGTCAGAAACAACAAAAAGAAACAGTTCATATGTTTTTTTAAAAAATTAAGAAAACTGGGACTGGAGTGAGAGCACAATGGGTAGGGCATTTGCATTGCACGCGGCCGACCAGGGTTCGATTCCCAGCACTCCATATGGTCCCCCGAGCACCGCCAGGAGTGATTCCTGAGTACATGAGCCAGGAGTAAACCCTGTACATTGTTGGGTGTGACCCACAAAGCAAAAAATAAATAAATGAAGAAAACTGGCTTTGATGACCTATAAAAATAACCTTGGAGTTAGACAGATATGACCATGAGTAAGACACTTGCTTTAAATGGGGACAGACCTCAGCACTGCAGAGGGTCCCCCTAAGCCTTGCTAGAAGTGATCCCCGAGTGAAAGCTAATGGTAAGCCCTGGTACCACTGTTGGGTATGACCTAAACTCCTCTCCCCCCCTAAAAATAGCCTTATGGGTCATAGCAGGCCGTGAATAATCAAGTAAACAAAGTGCCAGACACTTTATCTGCATTATCTCCCCTGCTCTATTGACCTTGCTCGAGTTTACTTTACCTCATACACAGAGAAGCTGAACGAATATTTGAGAGAAGAGTATTCTGGACCATGCGTTCGGTATAGTTAACCTTGGACCGAGTCTTAATCATCACACGGCTCTCTCTAGCCATTTGGCAGTGTAGGTTAAGGTTTTAATCCTCACTTTGTTAAGCGAAGGTGCGGCCAGGAAATGAGGTATTGCCCAAGATCATCTCCACTAGGAACTGAGCTTGAGGATGGATTCAGGACTGCCTGCCTGCAGAAACGCTGCCCATTCCAACATTCAACACAGACTGTCACAATGGAAGGTAATGCTAGGCAGCTGGAGAGTGTGCTGCAATGGCTGCGAAGTTAGTGACTAGTCCTTCAAATTTCAACCGAAGAAATGGTCTATGAAGGGCCTTTGATTCCAAATTACAGTGGGAGGGGCTGGTGCGATAGCAAAGCGGGTAGGGCGCTTGCCTTGCACATAGCCGACCCGGGTTCGATTCCCAGCATCCCATATGGTCCCCTGAGCACCGCCAGGGGTAATTCCTGAGTGTAGAGCCAGGAGTGACCCCTGTGCATGCTGGGCGTGACCCAAAAAGCAAAAAAAAATTACAGTTGGGGTGGGGGGCAGGGGGAGCAAACAATTGCAGGACTACATGGGTTGGAATAGTTTCTAGCAAATGGTAAAGAGGAAAGGAGAAATGATGACAAGGGATTGTTTTATTTAAGAAAGCAAGCTGGGAAAGTAGACTATAGACCAAACATGATTGCCACTCAATGCCTCTCTTGCAAACCACAGGACCCAAAAGGAGAGAGAGAGAGAGAGAGAGAGAGAGAGAGAGAGAGAGAGAGAACAAAAGGGAATGCCCTGCCACAGAGGCATGGTGGGATGGGGGGGTGGGGGGAGGGAGAGATGATGGGACCCATGGTGGTGGAGGATGGGCGCTGGTGGAGGGATGGGTACTTGATCACGGTATAACTGAAACCCAAGCACGAAAATTTGTAAGTCTATAACTGTACCTCATGGTGTTTCACTAATAAAAAAAATGAAGATAATTAGTGGAAAGCTATGTGTAGCAATTTATGTGAGTATTAAATGTTAGAATACTCTCAAAAAAAAGCAAGCTGGGGGGCTGGAGCGATAACACAGTGGGTAAGGCATTTGCCTTGCATGCAGCCGACCCGGGTTCGATTCCCAGCATCCCATATGGTCCCTGGACTACCGCCAGAAGTAATTCCTGAGTGTATGAGCCAGCTGTAACCCCTGAGTATTGCTGGGTTTGACCCAAAAAGCAAAGAAAGAAGGAAGGAAAGAAAGAAATCAATCAATCAAGCAAGCAAGCAAGTAAGCAAGCTGGGGGATGGGGGGGTGGAGTGATAAGGCAGCAGTAGGGGGTTTGCCTTCCTTTCGGTCAACGCAGATTCGATTCTTGGCATCCCATAGGGTCCCGCATGCACCAACAGGACTAATTCCTGAGTGCAAAGCCAGGGCTAAGTCCTGAGTGCCACTGGGTATGGCCCAAAAAAGAAAGAAAGAGAGAAACAAAGAAAGCAAGCTCAGGGGGCCAGGGAGAGAGAACAGGAGTGAAGTAAAGGTGCTTTCCTTGCATGCAGCCAATGCTTGTTCAATCCCCATGGTCCAGTGAGCATTGAGCTGGGAGTAGCCCCATAGCACAGCTGGGTGTAGTACAATCCCCCATCCCTAAAAGAAGAAAGCAATATGTGCGATGTTTCTAGGCCTAGGACAGATTCTACTCACTGTCTCACCATTTCTGTATTCACAACATAGTTTAAATACTGAAACAGAGCATCAAGAACAGATTAAGGGCTAGCGTGATAGTGCAAGGGTTAAGGCACATGCCTTTCATGAGTCACATCCAGGCACTACATTGTCAGACCCTTGCATTGAATCACTGGCCCAGTTGGCAGAGAAATACAGGGAGGGGCCCCCTGGGCACCCCTTGAGAGGCTCCTCCTTCCTAGAATAGATTAGATTTCATATACTTTGTTTACTCAGCTAAAGAAATATGCAATACATTTCTGGAAGTTTATTTTTGCTTTTGGACCACCCAGGGCTGTGCTCAGGAACCACTCTTGGATCAGTGGTCTGGGGTCACTCCTGGTGGGGCTCATGATACCATGCATTGCTTGGGTTCAAACCCAGGCCTTCTGCGTGAAAAGCACGTCCTCCAAGTTTTTAACTCTCTTTTTTTTCTCTCTCTCTCTCTTTCTGACCCCTTCCTGCAGGAATATAAGAAAGAATTGACACAGACGTTTAACAAGGAAAAATTAATAATAAACTATCATCAAAACTTATTACCAACATTTCTAAACAACATAATCATCAATTACATCCCCATACAGTGATTTACATAAACATTCTTTTTACCTTTAGTACTTTACAGTCATAAACAGTCCATATTAAAGGCTCAGTAATTTAAAGCTTTCTCAGTGACTTCATTCTAAAAATCTTGGCTACAAATTTCAGGATATAAAGAAAATATGAACGGGGCCAGAAAGATAGTATGGGGATTAAGATACTTAATTGCCTTACAGCTGGCTGACTCGAGTTCAATCCTTGACATATTTTAGGATCCTCCAAGCCCTGCCAGCAGTGATCCCTGAGCTCAGAGCCAGGAGTAAGTCCTGAGCACTGCTGGGTGTGGCCCCCCCAAAACAAGCAAAATATGACAGATGTCTATATCTCCAATCTTGCAACATTGCTTACAAGGCAGGGTTCTTGCCTTGCATGCGGCCCAATCGGGTTTGGTCCCTGGCACCCCATATGGTCCCTGGAGCTCACCAGGAGTATTTCCTGAGTGCAGAGAAAGGGGTAAGCCTTGAGCACATCTAGGTGTGGCCCAAAAATGAGACACACAGAGAGAGTCGGAGAGAGAAGAAGAGCTCTAAATGAAACAAATATTTTTGACAATCCTCTATAGAGCTTTGGGTAGGGTTTGAGTCATTCCTTCAACAAATAGGTATCAGGGCTTCCTACATCTCGGTGCTGCTCTAGTTGCTGGGTCCAGAAGTGGAGAAATCCTTTCTCCCCTTAAGCAGGTCATTGTCATAGAAACAGTATCTGATGAGAAGAGATTTTAGAGGACTCGCAGCCCACCAGCCTCCATTTGCAATTATGAAGGTTTCAGAGAACTAATTTACGGTGACCGCGCTCCAAATGGCTGAACAAGAACTAGAAATCAGTTCCTTTGACTGCTGTTCCTCTGTCTGCTCAATTATTTCAGCGTATCTGGGAAGACAGGATACTCCCACATGAAACAACAGCAGAACAACATCAGACCCCCAAAACTGCTAACAAACCATATGGCATTAACCATAAGTTTCACAGGAGTTACTGAAGGACTGGAGTCATCCAACAGAACTTAAATCTTCTGAGTAATGACATGCAATTTATTTATGGCCGGGGAGACTTGCTATGCTTCTGACATGTTGCAAGGATGAATGAGATGAAGGCATTCCAAGAAAGCATTACTTCCCTCTGGATCTTATCATCTTGCTTGAAGAAGATATGTTTGGGTACACAGGCAAGCATTTCTTTCATTTACAGCAGAAAGCAAGATAGGAGTTGGTGGGGCTGGGGTGGGCAGGAAGGGGGGGGCAACGATTGATAAAAGAAAACACAAAGTTTACTTCTGTTCCACTGCTATTCTGTAATTTATAGCAAGGACCAAGCCGTGGAGGGCAAAACTCTCATGAAAATGTTATTTACCCGTTTTGGAGTTTTACTGGAATTAAAGTGAGTCCAAGGAGAAGGTTCCTTTGAGATGATTTTCATAGCAGAAATCTTTTCCTTAAAAATGTCTCTTCACCCCTTAATTACTACTGCTTTGTAGTACAGTTTGAAGTTGGGGAGGGTGATGCCACCCATCTTCTTTTCCCCAAGGATTGCTTTAGCTATTCGTGGGGGGATGTTGGTGGTGGGGAGTGTGTGCTAGTGGAGGGATGGGTGCTTGATCATTGTGTGATTATAACCCAAACATGAAAGCTTGTAACTATCTCACGGTGATTCAATAAAAATTTTTTAAATGTAAAAAAGGAAAAAATAAATTTAAAAAATGTCTCTTCAAGCAAAAGGGAGGCAGGGCAGTGTGGGGAGATGTGGTGGGGGGGTGGAAGGGCTACTGGGATCTTTGGTGGTGGAGAATGGGCACTGGTAGAGGGATGGGTACTCGATCATTGTATAACTGAAACCCAAGCACGAAAGTTTGTAAGTCTACAACTGTACCTCATGGTGTTTCACTAATAAAAAGAAGTCTCTTCAAGTAGGCTACCTCTAACAGATTTTTTTCTTTTTGGGTCATACCCAGCGATGCCCAGAGGCTCATGCACTCAGGAATTACTTCTGGCAGTGCTTAGGGGACCACATGGGATGCTGAAAATAGAACCCAGGTTGGCCGCATGCAAGGCAAATATCCTACCCACTGTGCTATTGCTCCAGCCCCTCTGACAATTTTTATGTGATGTAACTTCAACAGGAATGCCAGAGATAGGAATGTGGGAATAAATTAAAGTTTGTAAAGAAAAGCATGGCAGGGCTTTGTTTAAAAAAAAATAATGTTTACTAAGTGACAGCTATGGGCCAAGCAAGGCCTCATTACGATAACGCTTCTCAAATTGTAGGAAGGATCCACTTATTTCCTGTTCTTTTGCTTCTCTGCCTTGCATGAGCAAACACTTTGGGAACAGACAATAAAAATGAAGGACTAAAAATCTGGGAACGTGGAGCCAAATTATAAGGCAGTTTAAAACAATGATTCCTGGCTGGAGCAATCGTACAGTGGGTAGGGTGCTTGCTTGTTTTGCAGGAGCCAGCAAGGTTCAATCTCCAATCCGGATCCCTGAACACAGAGGCACAAGCAAGCCCTGAACACTATTGGGTGTAACCCCAAAACAAAGCAAACAAAAACAATGATCTGATTCAAATGGGAGGTGTGCCAGCCTATATGAAACCATGTGTGGGAGGTATCTAAATGTCAGAAAAGTTTAAATTGCTAAAGACTTAATCGCTCTTCTATTTTTGTTCCCAAACTATCAAGAACTGGACACTTGCACAAAGTTTGGCAAAGAAACAAGAACTCCACTTTGAAGAGGAAATAACAGGGAACACCAACACATGTTCATTTAAAGGTTGCAAGCCAGGTCTGGAGAGATAGAATAGTGGGTAGTGTGCTTGTCTTGAATGTGGCTGACCCTGGCTAGAATCCGGGGCACCGCATATGGTCCCCCGAGGGCTGCCAGGGGAGATTCCTGAGCACAAAGCCAGGAGTAAGCCCTGAGCACATCCTGTGTGTGGTCCCAAACACCAGCAAAAATAAGCAAATAGAGCTTACAATTCATGGTGGAGACAAAAAGCTCAGCGTATGTTTTGTTTCTCAGTGGGTAAGTGTAGCCTCTCCCTCCCTCCCGCCCCCCACCCTCATATTGGTATGGTAAGTACAGCTGACTCTGCACCTGATTGGCTGATTGGCTGGGAGTGGAATAATTTGGTACTGTGTTTGCCTTCCATTGGCTGCAGACTGAAACTATACAAAGAACACAATTCCTAAATGCTACCTTTTCTGATAATAGCGTGGGGTAGGGAGTGGAAAGGATCATTTCCCTGGGGAGACAACTTATTTTTGCTTGTCTTGACGTCACACCCAGTGATGCTCAGGAGTTATTCCTGACTTTGCACACAGAAATTACTCCTGGTGGTGTTGGGAATCGAACCTGGGTAGGCCGCATGCAAAGCAAGTGTCCTACCCACTGTATGATCATTCTGACCCCTGGAGAAAGAACTGTGCAATTTCCCTCAGATTTTGGACTGCGACTGAGGCTGGAGGAGTAGGAGGGGTGAGGAGTTTGAAAACATCAATGGCTGTCTGTTGGAGTGGAGATGGACATCCTCCAGTATGTTGCTGAGAATTCTGGGAGCTCTGGGCATGGGAAAGGAGGGTAATAGAAATGAATATTTGAGAGGCTCACCATTAAAGATCAACTATTGACCTATTAGAGGAATCGAAGTTCCAGAGCAGAAAGACACCCCCCCACACACACACCCGCAGCCACAAAAAAAAAAAAACCTTAGGAAAATTACTTCTAGGTTCACACATCATACATCAAAATAAATACATTACATTACCTGAACCCTTGTGTTTTTTGGCCGCCAATAATTCAAAGCAAAACAAACTATATGGGAATTGCCATGTGGCACATAAAGCCATGCCTTTAAGGCCTGACTTCACCAGCCTTGAGATTTAAAGCTACCCCATTCTCAATCACCAAACTACAAATCCCTAAAATGTCTACAGGAAACCAAATATCCTATGCAAGAGATACAAAATGTTAGATAGACGTACGATATATCTGGCCAATCAAAAAAAAAATCAATGAACTCGAGACATGAAAAAATATGTTAGCAATCTAATCAATAGTCCTCAGACAAACAAAGACCAAATCGAATGAATAGTTTTGTTTGTAGTAATCAACTGGATGCCACTAATAAAACTTTCAGTGGTTTTTTTTTCTTCCCGTCCCCCCCCCCCACCCTCTCACCACAAGTCCTGGACTCTAACTTATAAGAACCTCAGTATATTTTGTGGATTTAGTGAGGGCCAAGCAGAGTCCCTCATCTGAGCTGAGGCGATCCATCCACAAGCCATAATGCATGCATCTCAGTCCGGGCCTATTAATTTTCCATACACACGGCGCCCAATTCTGCCTGGGATTATTAGGCAATTTTCAAAATGGCTTTAAGTCTTTCAACTTACAAAGTTACCATTTACATTGCGCGGGGGCCTGCTGGCTGGGATGAATGAATGAACACTCTTTCCCAGAGGACCATAATTCATTCTCTGATCAGAGCTTATACATTTGGGGGAATTGGGATCAGTGTGCCTGGCGCCTCCCCTCCCCGCTGCCCCACAAAGGAGTCATACACTGCAGGAGAGGGGAGACAAAGTGGCTGTGTGCCACAGCGTGCAGAGCTGTGGCTAGGGAGGTGTTGATGGTGCACTGCACCAGTCGAACATATAAGCAACTGTCTACATGATGTGATTTCAGGTGCACCAAAAAAGGCCTCATTGCCCCTCAGTTTAAACACTCCCTTCCCACTGGCAAATGCCTGGAATTCCACAGTTTGTAGGGCTCTGTTCCTTTGGTTTAAAGCTTTGATCCCTGTTAAAAAATACTCGTACCCCTGGGTGGGCAGCTCCATTATAGCCTATCAACCGTAGACCCTGGGAAGCGACAGTGTTTTTCAGCTTGCCTCTCTGCAAGCGGGTCTTGAGGAAGGGGTCAAAGGGAGAAGAGACTCTGAACTTGGGGCTGGAGGTGGGGGGGCTGAGGAGAGGGGTGCATCACCTGGGGGGGGTTGGACAAAGGGAAATGGGCCCAAGCCAAACCATTTTGTGTGCATTGTGTGCGTGTGTGGCCATGTGCGCGGCATTGCAGGGCTCCCTCCTGCCGCGGCAGCTGTTGAACACCCTTTCTTAACCCTCTCCCAGAAACCTTGATTTATGCTGCTTTTGGAGCTATGGAACCAGACTCTCCCCATTTCCCTTCCCGCCAACCCCCCCCCCCCCCACACACAGCTCTAGCAAGATAATAGCGGCTGGTTACAGCTGGGAATTCTCGAATTCTTGCAAACTGGAGCCTAGGAATGAAAGGTGAAGCAAAGTTCTTCAGGGCCTGCTAGGCTAGGTGGGTCTCCTCCGAGGTCCAAATAGGAAGAGGAGGGCCCAACACTGTTAGCCCAAGGGCCTCTCAGCACAGAACCAGGAACTGTGGAAAGTGAACCCGGGGTCAGGCCTTTTATGTTTCTTAGATGGATTGTTTCTCTTTGTCTGTTCTAGTTGAAGAGGAAGGATGAGGCACTGAGGGACTTGTCTCACTGAAGGAAGGGCGCCTTAAAAGGTAAGCCAGAGGTTTTAAGGCGAAGAGAAATGAAACAGTCCTCATTCCTAATCATCTGTCTGGGCAGAGGAGAGTCTATTAATGTAATCGATTTTATACTTTGATCAAATCATTGGATTTTCAGTGAAAAATTGCATGTGCCTGGCTGGTCTGTTCCAGTGCCCGGCATTGCACGTTTCAAGTCATCGCGGGTGTGACATAAAAGGTGTCTTTAGGGGCTTACACCACTCTGGCATTGCTGTGGTCCAGATAGTATTAAGAAGTAAGGTGCTTTGCCTTGCGTGCTTGACCCGGTTTTGATCCCCTGTACCATAAATGGCCCACAAAGCACCACTAGAGGTCACTCCTGAGCACAGAGGCAGGAATACCCCCCTGAGCATGGCGGGGTGTGCACCCCATTCCCCCAACCATTAGCAAAAATCCCAACACACAAAGCAAAAATGGGAATCACTCCTTTTTTGTTGTTTTGGGACCACAGATGCTGTGCTCAGGGATCACTCCTGATGCTGCCCTGAGAACCCTAGGTGGTACCAGGGCTCAAAACCAGGCTGGCTGTGTGCGAGGCAAGCACCTAAGCCGCTTTACTGTCTCTCTGGTCCTGAATCTCTCCTTAAGCTTACCATCTTTTATTAAATTCCAACTTAGGCTCGGCTTCCAGCCTTGAAGTAGCTGCTCCGAGCAGGAGACCAAGCTTTCAGGCCAAAGAAACAATTCACAAAACTTCGGGGCCAACTTGCCTACAACTTAGCCCCAATCCTAACCGTTCCTTTAGTATTCCCCCACCCCCCGCACGCCCCCCTTGCCTTGTGCTATATCCCCAAGTTTCCAACACAATGAACTCTTTTGCAGTCTGTCAGTTCACACCTCTATTGAAATCCACTCAGCATAGCACCGTCCATTTAGCTTTGTTCTAGCCAAATCAGGGGTCACATGCACACGTATATATTTACTCCACATTCAAAGGGATGATTTCATAAAATCAAATCCCCCCCAAATTGCATGCCCCCCCTATATTCCACCAGGGCTTTGCACACTTCCCTTTGGCAAAGCATTGCTAGCAGCCCTGAGAAGTGTAGCCGATCTAAAAATGCTTTATGCAAAAACCGTGGCTGTTTCTCTTTTCCAAAGTGCTCCATAATTCCCAGGAGTTGGAAACAACCGTTGCCTTTGTAGTTAGTTGCCTGAGCTCTGGAAGATCATGAATTTATGGGAGGTCATGTCTTCCTTGGCGAGGTCAAGAAATTCAATCAATGCTTGCCTTCCACTCTGCCCTTTGGCCACAGGGTTCCACAGGTGGAACATATCAAACTCACCAGCCAAATTATGACTCTTAATTGGTGTTTCTTTTAAAGTGGATATGTCATTTGTCAAATGTTCAATGCAAGGCGCAGGCCTAGCCCCAGGCAAAATTATGAAGTCGGAGAAGAATGCCAGATACATAGACAGCACTCAAATGTTTGTTGAAAAAAAATGAGCCCTCCATCCTTGACTCCTTCCCCCTCTCCTCCTCCCCTAAATCACTATGCCCCGTTGAATTTCCATCTCCGAGGTCAGTCCCCAAACTCCCCCGCCCCACCGCCTTGGAAATCGCCTGTCCCAGTTTTGTTCATTTCTTGTCTGGCAGATTTTCACCCGCCTGCCTCTTAACTTGCTTGCCATCCTCATTGTCCAAGCCACTTTCCACCATGTTGCTGGAGAGAGCTTTTTCTAAGGCAAATGTGATCCTGCTGTCCCTCTGCTTTAAATTTCCTTAAGTGATTCCCCAGGCCCCTTCAAGTGCCTTGGGGACCCTGCTAATCTGGCCCTGGCTTACCTCTGCTTGCTTTAGCAACAGGAGCGACCCAGACTGAAATCATTACTTGTACCGCCCACCCTCCAACCAGACCAGACGAGAGGCTCTTTCTTCGGTTCTCCTTTGTTCCCAGGGCTTCTTTTTCTTTGGCGCCCTCCCTCCCCCCCCCCACACCGCCACCTTTCCTCACTTCAGTTCTTCGTCGTGGTGTCTCAAACCTGAGTTTCGGGATATCATCTCTCTTGCAAAGTTTCTCTGTCTCATCCTGCTCACTACTGAGAACTTGGCTTCTGTCTCTTCACAACTCACCACAAGCTACCTTGAACAAAGAGAGTTGGGCTGCTCTCCCAGGAGACTGGTAGCTCTTTGAGGCCAGGTACCCGGTGCTGGTTAATCCCCCGCATCTCCGTGGTCCTGTTTGCATCCCACCCGAGTCTGGCACATAGTGGGCATGCATATCTTTCTCACCGAATGCGTGGAGCGTCTCTTTTCGCCCTTCCCGCCCACTTGGCCCGCAACCTAGCACTTCCTAGAGAATTCCTGGTGTAGAAATTCCTTGCCTAACACAACCTCCTCTCACCCAGATCTGAAAAGTCACAAGCAGACGATAAATGGATTCACCTTGAAGTGTTAAATCTTTGAATTATTCAAATAGTTTCTGAGTTCCTACTCTGTGCCAGGCACTGTGCTCAGCTGTGTGTAATCACAAAAGCACCGCGTGAGTTAGAGTCCTTGGTAGGAGCATCGAGGCACCGACTAAAGGCATTCCTCCTCGGAGAGGTGTTGGATTGGCAAAGAATTGCATTTCGAAGGGTGAAATTTAAGCAGATAGGTGGGGATGTGGGTCTAGGAGACCTTTCAAACAGCCGTCGATTCCATCTATGAAACGGGAAGATTCTGGCTCAGTGCGTTTGCTGTGTAAAACGGTTTTCCAATGATTAGCCTGGCTCCCCGCGCCGGAATATTTCGGTATCACTAGTTTAGCTTTGCTCCACGAACGACCACCGCCAGAGTCTGGCGGGAGATAGATTCTTTCCACGTCCTGAGCTAGGTGCTTTCTCTGACTTTGTGCGGTTCTTTTGGATTAAACCGAATCAGCTCTTGGGGTGGTGGTGGGGGGTGGAGGGCTTTCACACTTTTTTAAGGCACCTTGGGAAAGATCAGACTGTCCCCAGAGGTCCCTAGCCGCCTCCGTTCTGCTCCCCGCCCCCCCCACCTCGGGCGATTCTTTGTGAGCTGGGTTTGCGAACCTGGCCCCAGCGGCGTTGGGGGGTGGGGTGGGGGCTGATGGTGGGAAACGTTTCTGGAGAAGCTTCTCCCTAGAGCAGCCGGAGGCCGATTTGGTGCGGAGGTGGTGGTGGGGGGAGACCTGAGGCCGGGGTTGGATAATGTGAACCTTGGGCAGGAGGCCTGGGGCGAAGCCCGGAGGGGCACCAAAGCCAGCGCGCTCAAATCCCCCCACCATACACACACCATCACCACCACCACCGCCACGCACCCCGAGGCTGGAGGGAGAGATTGCAAAAATCCGAAAGGGAAAAGCCCTCCCGGCTGCAGGCCAATGAGCGGCGGGAAGGAGAGAGGCCGGGGAACTTCTCCCGGAGCCAGTCAGCGGGGACGGCTGCTGGGAAGCCAATCAGCGCGGCCGAGCCCGCAGCCCCTCTGCAGTAGTTCTGCCAGAGCGCCCTGTGCGGGGCGGCGGCGAGCGGGCAGCAGGGCAGGGCAGCCAGGAACCCCGCACGCGCTTCACGTCCCCCTTTTGCGCCACCCGGGCCGCTTCCCGCGCCCGAGCCGTCCCCCACCCCCCACCTCCCTCCCCTGCGAGCCAGCAGCAGGCAGCCCCCCGCAGCCCCGCCGTGCATCGCCGCCTCCCCCTGGCCGCGCGCGCGGCGCCGCGCTTGGCCCCGCCCCGTCCGTCCTCGCCCCGCCCCGCCGCGCTCGGCCCCGCCCCGCCCCAAGCCGCCGAGCCCTTCCCGCCCTCGTCCGGCGTCCAGGTAGCTGCGAGGAAACTTTTGCAGCGGCTGCGTGGCTGCACGTTTCTCCCGCTCCGCAGGACCCCGTGGCAGGCTTGCCGTGTCCTGCGATCGCTCTCGGCCCCGCTGCCACTCTCCCGCGCTCTCCTCGCCGCCCGCCTAGCAGGATGGCAGGGATCGTGCGCACCGCGTGCTTGCTGGTGGCGATGCTGCTCAGCTTGGACTACCCGGGACAGGCGCAGCCCCCGCCGCCGCCGCCGGACGCCACCTGTCACCAGGTCCGCTCCTTCTTCCAGAGGCTGCAACCCGGACTCAAGTGGGTGCCCGAAACCCCTGTGCCAGGTGAGCAGGAGCCCCTCACGCCGGCCGGCGCGCAGCCGGGAGCCCCCTAGGCGCGTGGTGGCCGTCCCTCTCCCCGGGCGCCCTGGCCCCGGTGGCGCCGAGATCGTGAGCCCTGTGGCCAGGCGCCTGGGAGTGGACGGTGTGCCCGCGGCACGGCCAGGTCTAGTGACCAGGGGAGGAGGGGGCTCGTGTGGTGGTGGCGGGGAGGGGGGGGCCCTGTATCCACAACCTCCCGGCTCTCTCTGCTGCCAGGGAAGGTGTGCGTGGGAGAAACCGCGGGGATGGACTTCCCGCGAGCTCCCATTTTGGGGGTGGTAGGGAGGGCGGGAAGGTGGGAGCTGGTTCCCTTGGTCTCGGCAAAGCGGCGCCTTGTCTCCGAGCTGGTGCCGCGGGAATTTGCTCCAGTCGTTCGCACGTACGTGCTAGAATTTCAGCTGCCGCTGGACCGCGGCTCCGGCTCTACTCCTCCGCGCGCGCACACAAACACACACACACACGCGCGCGCAATCTGCACCCCTCACGCCCTCCTTTCCGCAGCCTGCCTTCCCCGAGGTTCGCGGGCCCAAGTGAAGGCAAAGTTGAGGACCGATCTCCGAAACCGTAGCGGCAGGTAAAGACGCGCGGAGGGAAACTTTTGAGTCGGAGGGTTCCCTCCCCTCCCCCCCCCCCCCCCCAACGACGAGGCACGAACCTCTGCCTGCAAAACCGCGACCCTTTTCTAGGTTGGCCAAATCGCTTCAAAACCCGTGCGGCCGGCTCCAGGAACTGGAGTGCAAAGATGATTGAACTCCTCCCCATTCGCAATTCGTCTGCCTTTGCGCCAGACTGGACCCCTAAAGGGAAGATGATTTTAGGTGGAGGAAACTTTTGCAACGCCTGCCTTTTGTTCTGCACCATCCGATCGTGCAGCACAGGCATATTTTAACCTTAGCCGAGGGCCGCCGCTGTCAACAGATGAATATTAATGGCCTCGCGTGATTGACTGTCCCGCGGCTGGACTCCTAAAAGCCTGCCTTAGAATCCAATTAGAACTAGCGGCTACCCTGACAACCCGGGCCGAAGAGTCGCTTTCAAACAGGTTCATTTTGCCGAGGTGCGCTCGGGAAGAAACGGCCGGTTGCAATTCGCAAAACCCAGAGCCGTTGGTGGCCGCCGCTGCCGCCTCCCGGATTCTCTTCCCAATCCCCCCCCCCTCCCCCGCGTCCTGCGGGGCACGCATCTCCGAGCCTGTGAGGGTCCTGAGGGGGGTTTGGGGAGTGCGGCGGGGGTGGCGGAGGGGGGGAACACGGAACCCTAGCCAAAACTTGGCTGGTGGTTCTCAACAAGTTAGCGAGGCGGACCTGATGGTTGGACCAAGTTGTGAATGCTATGCGCGCCCTGTGGGCGCTGCCAGGGAGCGAGCGTTCACTAGCAGAAGGTTACCTAGGCAGCCAGCGCGCCCTCAGCCTTTTCTTTAGGTGGATAAAAAGAGCCGAGCGAGCCTGCTGTTTAGTTGCAAAGGTAATTGGTCACCCTTTTTGGTGACTGAAACGCATTTGTGCCTATGTTAAAATATTGCTTTGCAGGAATTCGCGCTGAGGGAGGGGAGAACTACCTCTTCCACCGCCGAGTGTTAATAACGTACCACGTGGGCGTGTGCGGGCGCTCTAAGGGGCAACCTATGAATCAGTTCCACGGGACTGGAACAACAGGCGAATCTCTCTCCCCTCCAAGTGCCATGGTAATTAGATTGCCGAGGCCCGAGACCCTGCTTTTGTGGATAATGTAAAAATTGATCAGCGCAGGCTTGAACCTTCCACCCCACCCGCCGACCCCCTCCCCACCCTTCCAAGATGAATGGGGTCTAGGGTTAGGGTTGGGGCCACATTTGCTGATTTTAAGCCTGGGAGTAGAGGTTGTGTTTCAAAGAAGAAAAGGACCATAGGGACACTGCACAGATAGTCATTGAACCACCCCGTTCTGCACAGTCCAACACGCAAGCTTCCCCATCCCCCACCCCCAGCTCGCTGGCCTTCTGCCTCTTTGCAGTATCTGTAGAAAAGTCCTGGGAGGGCCTACAAACTGTGTACGAGGAGATTTGGCCTGGGTTCCCTCCCGCCCGCCCGCCCTCCCTCTCTCTCCCCTTCGAATCTCCCTTTCTGCCCGCCTAAGTAGGGGAGGCCATACTGCACAGAACTGGGAGTTGGAGTCGAGATTTTCATTTTTCCTCCAGCATTTTCCAAACCCTAGAGGGGAAAAAAATCACTTTCCAGGTGTGTGTGTGTGTGGGGGGGGCTTTGCCCATATCAAGCCAACACTCTCTACTTTGTGTCTATTTCACAAGCAGATGCAGGATTGAACACCTTCTACTTGGCTAGCACTCTTTTGAGGCGGGCTGGAGCAAAGCCAACTTTCAATGCTGGTTCTACCCCATATCACTACCATATAGCCTGGCATTTCTGGAGCTGGGAACATTTCTAACACTTTGTCCTGGCGTGAAATCATGTGTTTTGAATTTCCGTCGGGCGAATGTGGTCCCTGTAGATACATACGGAAAACATGGTGAAAATCCCCTATGTCCATGTATGGAAAGAGCTCATCAATTTTTGAGAGAAGAGAGGATAATGGCACACTCAGTACACTGGCAAGTGCATAATTTCAAAGTGAATAAATGTGTCATTTGCTTCTTGTCGATCAGTGGTTGGAAATTGAAAGAGAGCTGCAAATTATTTGGTACTTTAACCAACATGAAGATCGCTGGCCTTCCCCCCCCCCACCCCAATCTATATTTTAAGCCACGTTCTGTTTGCCGGCTCGACTGTCTTAACTGCATTAAGCATTCTTTGTCCCAGATAAAATGAGATTTGGTTGCAGTAAGAAGAAATCCTCAAGAATGTCCTGTCTCACTTAAGGGGAGCATTTGGAATTGACTGCTAACTTCGGCCATTAGCAGAATTGGGTTAGAGTGGATAAGGTACATTTCTTATGCTAATATGGATGAGACTAAATGGCATTTGGAATCAGCCAGCCTAAAAAATAAATCATTGGTGCTGAAGGACTATACTATACTTCTACAAAGCTGATCTAAAGCCTTACAATCTCATGTTCTCGTTTCTTTTAGAGTGTTCAAAAGCACGGGATAGCAATTCTAAATTGCTTGTCCCCCAAATCCATCGATCTTTTCATACCCCACTCTCTTGCTTTCTCTCTCTCTTTTAAATAAAGGATTTGTAACTTGGAAAGCACCACAGATGGAAACCAGGCACACAGAGTTAGCATTTGGCAGAAAAATCCATATAACTGACTTTCAGCGTAGCTCTTTTGCCCTTATTTAATTTAGAAAAATTCAGAAAAAAAGCCAATGAGCTCATAAGTCTAGATGTTTATTTTGTTTTGCTTAACCTACCCACAGGCGCAATCAAGAATGGATACAATTTTAGGCAAGGAAAGTGAGCTAGTAATCAGACAATGATGTTTTCAATTGTCTCAAGGGAATGTTACAGAAGTCTGAAAAAAAATTCCTCTAAACAAAAATCAAGTGTAATTCACTTTATGAATGCCATACACCACTTTTGTGGGGGTTGGTGGTAAAGGGGACGGAAGGGAAGGAGAAAATCAAACAAACCGTGGTAGTGTTGCAACTCCCCAAAGATTGAGGAATTCTTGCCTTCGAGGGCCCTGGAAAGTGCAAGAACCAATCCAGAAGGCCAAATGCCGGCATCGGTAAAAGGCAGCCTGGAATAGTCAAAAGTGACTTGGAGTTTTTCAAAATAGATGAAACAACATAAAATTTAAAATACAAGGCACGCACACACACACACAGTTTCTTGCATTAAGTAACTTGGTACTTGGTTTGTTTAAGAGCTCGAAAAGTAGCAGCTGTGATGGGCTGCCCAATTACTTTGAAGCAGTTAATAGTTCTGCTACGGGCAGAGAGACTCAGGTGATTTCATGAAACTTTGGAAAGGTTATTACTATGTGCTCACTTGAACAGTTTGGAGAATTCTTTAGAATGGGCTCAGTTAGTACGCAAATTCTTATGTAGGGTACCAAGATGGGCTCAGAGGGAAGCGCCCTAAGAGAAGAGATGGTTTTTGCTTGATGGGGGCACTGTGACCCGGAAGGAGTCTTAAGATGACCCACTGCCTGGCAGACTCCAGGTTAGGTGCTGTGGGTACTGAAAGGAGTTAAGACGCAGTCTCTTTTGTCAAGGCTCTCCGTCTAGTGGGGGAGCCTACAAGTAAACAGGCTTCTTAGGAAACTTGTAGGATTAAATAGGGTGAAAGGGGCTAGAAAAGACCTCCAGGAAATTGACTGGAATAGTCACAATAGCCAGCCTGGGCAAGGGAAAAAAACTGAAGAGATGAAGTGGGAGATAGGGAGAGGTCTCAAAAAGACTTCTGAATCCTTGGAGCACATTCCTTTTGTAGGCATTAGGAAATACAGGCATAAGATTTTGATGGATGCTAGATGACACAGATGGTGTCAGTTCTGCAGCCTTTCCCCCCCAAAGGGGTTGCGGCGCGGTAGCCAATATTTGGATGCAATATTTTTCGGCATTCCGCTATTTCCATCTTTAGAGTCACAATGTTTGTTGTTCACTGTAGCCTGGAAAAAAGGCTTCTTATTACCAACCTGGGAGAAAAAGGCCTGGATATGTCTGCTCTAAGACAATACGTTTTCTCCTTAAATGGCAGCTATCAGTGACCACGCCAACTTTAGTGTTTGATGCATATACAAAAGCATGGGTCTTAAGAGATATCTCATTACTCATTTCTAAGAAAATTGAAGATAATCACTTATAACTCGGCACACGATACATCATTTGGAAAGAATTTCACTGGGGATCATATTGCTCAACTGAAAAGTTCTGGCATGCTGAATTTGTACATTTTTGTGAATGCTTCCTTTTACTCTGATCTCTAGCTTTTTTTGCTGCATATGGTTATTTGTATGTTTTAGATTATAAGCGCCTTAAAGGGAAAGCTCCGCATTTGATGCAGCGTTGGCCACAATGCTAAGAGCTCTATAGAGCATTTAGCAAGTAATTGACACTAATAGAATGTCTAGCTCATTGTGTCCTCTCTGAGCTCTCAAATACTTTCTTACGCTATATGTCATCTTATTTTAAGAGCCTCCTTCCAAATTGTTATGGCACATTACTGAGGCGTGCTGGTGGTGATGGGGCACCCTTTACAGAGCACATCTACTTTGGCTAGACAGGATGCAGTCCTACCTTAGTGAAGCTGTTTTTTTTTAAACTATAAACAGAGTGTGGATGTTGCTAATTTCAATTCCTTCTTCCCCAAAGAAGGAATTGAAATTAGCAACATCGTTATGACTTGCAGAGTATTACTAGATATCAACAATTATTAGGGCACATAAATTGTAAGACATCCCTTGGGTCAAACACCCTTCGATTTAATGTTTGCTAGATCTTCCTTCGATTTAATGTTCGCTAGATCTTTCTCGCTTAGGTTAACAGGACCGTGTTTGGGAGTTTGAGCTCTAACACTTGCAGAGACTTGTTAAAACACCTCGTAGGTTTCTGCAACTTCCGATCTGAATTTGTACACAAGCTCAATTAAAGAGACTCTAGAGGGGCCCCCAGGGGCAACATTTTTTTTACAGAGGGTAGGATGCTTGCCTTGTAAGTGGCCAACCTGGGTTCAATACCAGGCACCAAATAAGATCCCCTGAGCATAGCCAGGTGTGGCCCCTAAATCAAACAAAACAAAAGGGCCTCTACTGGGAGCCAGTATCGCTTGGCCCTTACTGAGTCTGTAAACAGGTTTGGTGTTTTGGGCTGATGGAAATGGTGGGCAGAGACATCACCCACTCATCTGCCCATATTTAGCAAATTGTCTGACTTGAAACAGGATCCCCCAGCACTCCATTAAGAAATGAGCATCAGAAAATAGGATCCAAGTCACGAGCCCCGGGCTGGCTTTGGAGGCAGCTGAAAGTAATGGGAATTTGCCTTCTGAGATATAATGACAGGGAGAAAGGCGATTCAGAAAACAGGGTGAAGGCGGGAGGGGAGAGGGAGGATATCTGCAGAGAAAATGGGCTTTGCAAGGCTGTGTGTGAGAGGGGAAAATCCACACCAGTGTTGCATTTCAACACCTTGTTGAATACACAAAGATTGCAACTGGGGCCAAGGAAAGACTAATTATCCATGTGTTAGTTATTAGAAAGCATTGCCATTTGTAAACAAAAACAAATCCAGATCGATTCCCCAGAAAGGCATTTTTCCCCTGGCCCCTTTGTAGCCGGGTCCTGCCTCATTTGAATGTTCGTATTTTCCCTCAAGAGTCGAAAGAAGTTTGCTCCAAGTTGGGACCATAAGGCACTGGCCGGGGTGCCAAACATTTCATGAGCTCTAGGAGCTGAAATTGTATCAGTGAATCTACGATGCTCTTTGAAGTGTATTTTACTAGGCTTATTTTGAGAAATAATTGATAGGGAGAGAACATACAAGCGAGAGGGGCAGGAAGAAGGGAAAGTGTGTGTGAAAGTCAAACGCATGATGCACGTTTCTCAGAAGTAATGAGTTTGAGACTATTCTGCATTAAAAAAGGGCCACTTGAACATTTATGTTCTAATGGAAGCATATATGTATTGTGTGTAAATTCAGAACAATACCTAGGCTTTAGAGGAAATTTTCATTGGCCTTTTTGAATCGGCCTGTTGAAAGTAACTTTATTACTGAGAAATTGGGAATATCCTAATAAGGCATGTGTTCCTAATGTTCTCTGTCTTCCTTATTAGACCGATGTCCTTGAAGTGAAGGACTGTATCTTGTTTATCTTTGTGTCCCTCATACTTTGCACAGTGTGTGGTACTGGCGGAGGTATTCTATAAATATTCGTGAACAAAATGAGTTGAAAATGTATTACAAACATAAGACTTCAAGAAAACCAACATTTTAGCTGGTGATTTTTGCTAATGTACTGTATCTTAAAAAGTAACTACTTTTGCAGGTCAAAAGGCAATAAATGGCCTAGAGGTAAGTGACAAAGAATGTTGGTTTAATTCATTTGGCTGCATTAAAATATCCTGGGAGAGAAGGGTACTAGCCAAATCGCCAAGGTAAGTATCTATACTTGTTTAATTTAACCATGAGTTAAATATAGTTGCAGACACATAAAGACAGGCATGTGTCTTCCCTTTACAGACCTGTGATATTTAAGCTTGTAAAAATAATGCAACTTGGGGTCAGTTATAGAAATAAACCTGATTATGTGTATGTTTTCCCTTGGTGGTTTGTGTTTCTTGTAACATCAAGCTTCATAGAAGCACATTTCAAAGTACATAATCTGGGGTTGTAGAGATAGACCAGGAGATACAGTACTTGTCTTGTATGCTGCCAAACTTGGTTTGAATCATGGCATTACATGTGGTCCCCAGAGCACCGCCAGAGGTCACTTTTGAGCACAGAGCCAGGAATAGCCCCTGAGGACCACCAGGTGTGGCCCTGATACTCAAACCAAAAGAAGTAAATAAATAAAAGGCCTTTTTACAGTTAGAGAATTGTATTAAAGTTGGGACTGGAGAGATAATAAAGCAGGTAAGGGCTTGCACACGGCTTGACCTGGGTTTGATTTTCTGGCACCCCATAATGGTCCCCAGAGCCCTGCCAGGAGTGATCCCTGAGTGCAGAGCCAGAAGTAAACCCTGAAAACTGCTGGGTGTGGCCCCCAAACTCAAAACAAACAAACAAAACCAAAATAGAGTAAGAGAGAGTTCTCTTAATTTCTATATGCATTTGGGTATAGTCAGCTGAGAAAAAAAATCCATTTGCTGGATAGTTTATGACCCACAGGGTTTTGGGACAAGGAGGCCCTTGTCAGAAAGAAGGTTAAAAAGAAAGATGGCAGTGGGGGGGGGACTGGAAAGATAATACAGAGGTTAAGCTGCTTGCTTTGCAGTGGGTGACCACGGTTTGATTTTGGATCTCTTGATCCAAAATCTAGGAGTGATCTCTGAGCAGCAATCCAGGAATATGCACCGAAAACCACTGAGTGGGGCCCTCAATTTTTAAAAAAGGATGATATTCATTTGAAAACGATTAGAATTGTATTTACTGCCTCCTGGCTTCATTTTGGTTTGGGTCCCATATTCTGCATCTCCTATGCCTCCTGGAATCCTGGGCCTTTCAATCACTCTTGGTAGAATTTTGGTTACAGTGATTGAACTGGGGGAAACTTGGTGAAGCACAGACTCATAGGGATGGAAACCTGGCTGTTTGCCTGTGAGCAGAGAAAATTTAGAGGTGTGTTTGAAAAACCTTTTGGCTCCCCCAAATATTTGATCATACCTGATAGCCATGGTTTTGGAAATCTATATTGTATTAGTGGCACTGCCAACCCCAACCCTCAGGGAATGTAGAAACCAATGCCAAGTTTGAGTCCTCTTTCTCTTGCTGAGTAGGGTTGCCTTGTGCAGAGTGACTGATAAACGTGGCAATAAATTGAGATGCCTAAAGACTTACTCTAAGGCAGTACTTTGTAACCTTTTTGCCAACTGTGCCCCCCCTTCCAACCTTGTTTCCTTCCTACGGCCCCAAGTCCTACTAATTGCCCCCTCTAGTCTTGTGCCTTAGCCCTCCATTGACCCAATCTTCACCTGTGGTCCGCTTAGAATATCTCGGAGGTTCCACAGGGGGGCATACAGCTCCAGATTTGAGAATTGCTGCTCTAGAGGACTTGGTAAAGGTAAAGGTAAAGGCCCTCCCGTTGATCGTCGATTTGCTCGAGTGGGCCCAGTAACATCTCCATTGGAGACTTTGTTGTTACTGTGTCTGGCATATCGAATACTCTCAGTAGCTTGCCAGGCTCTCCGAGAGGGGCGGAGGAATCGAACTCGGGTCGGCCATGTTGGCCACTTGTAAGGCGAACGCCCTACCCGCTGTGCTATCGCTTGACTATAGATAAATAAGAGCTTGAGATACCATCTGTCTAGAGAATGATGAGAATGTGGCAGTGTCTCAGTCTATCTGCCATGAGACTAAGGAACAGCGAGTCAATTTCTCAGTCAATTGAACAGGAAGTCACTTTCTCTATCTTCTGTGACCTTAGGAGCTTTGTCCCACTTTCAGAGATGCAGTGTGGGGCTGGAGACATAGTCCAGTGGATAGGACAATTGCCTTGCACCCTGCTGACCTTTGTTCTATCCCCGACACCACATAGCATCCCCTGAACATTGCCAAGAGTGATCCCTGAGCCCACAGTAAGGACTGAGCTCTGAACACCAATGGGGTATGCCCTTCTCCACTAAACAAAGACAAAATTGCCCTTTGAGAAAGAAGTGACAAGTAGACAGGTTTCCATTTGTAACTTTATCTGAATGTGATGTTTGGTTTTGATATAGATGTACGTATACACATACATATATACACACATATGTATAAATATATACATTTCTGTTATTCTTCAGAACAACCCTAAATAATTATCTGTTCAACTGAAAGTTCTAATTGCTCTTCTGTGGGTGGCCCTGGACTATGATAGGCTCCATTTGTGCTGTGTAAAGCCTTGCCTTTGTATATTTTAGGACCACTGAAAGTGTCCACAGACTCTGAGTGCCACTGTCTTGCTTGACTCACAGGCACGCATGTGCGTGCATTTTCATCATGGTATACTCCTGCGCGTTCTTGTATCTGTAGGCCCATAATACTCCAGACAATAACCCTTGGAGGAGCTAGGGGGAGCAGCACCTCCAAGCTGGAGTAGACCATTTTCCCTTGGATTGGCCTGCAAATATGCCAGAGCTGATTGTCACTGATAATCAAGTTCTACCATTTCCCTAAGGACAGAGGTAGGATTTTTATTAAAGTATGGAAGGTGAATCCATACTATAAAGTTGTCTCATTTTAGAGAACTAAGCCCATATGTGTGTGTAGGGGTTGGGGTGAGGATTACACTCAATGGTGCTTTCTGAACTTGTGCTCAGAGATCTCCTTTTTTTTCAATTTTTGGGTCATTCTTGGCACAGCTCAGGGATTACTGCTAGCTCTGGACTCAGGAATTACTCCTGGAGGTGCTTGTCAGGGCATTGGAAAGGGACCATATGGGATGCTGGGCAACAGCCACTGGCTGTGTGCAAGGCTAAAGCCCTTCCTACCCACTAGATTATCTCCTCGGACCCTCAGGGATCATTCCTGGCAGTGCTTCAGGGTACCAGAAAATGAACCTGGGTAAGCCACCTGCAGGGTGGCTTAAGCCTGTACTATCTCCCTGGTCACTTCTTTTATTTTTTGAGGCGGTCACTCCCAGTGGTGCTCAAGTTCGATTCTTCTGGGCTCAGTACTCAGGGGACTAGGGGTGCTGGGGATAGAACTCAGGACACTCACATGCCAAGCCTCCAGAAACCTACTTCCAAACTTCGAATGTGTTCTGCATTGTATGTCGTGCTCCTTAGAAATGAGACAGTGATTCAGGAGGGCAGCTGGGGTTCCCTGGAGTGATGATTGTATCCATATCTAGGACCATATCGAACTGTTTTGGGAAACATTTCAGTTCTCAGAAACGGGACTTCCGTAGAATGGACTTTCCATGCTCTTGCTGCATAAATATTGGCAAGTTTTGCAGTCCGAGTGAACTTCACCCAGCATTGCTTCAGGCCTGGTTCTAGGCCAGCTGATAAGTCAGATAGCATCAGTTCTGGGAGGGGAGGGAGCCAGGCACAGCCAGAGGCACCTTGGAGCTGGGACCCCTGTAGTGGTGTGGGGGAGGTTGAGCTCTGGGGAGGGGAAGCCCTTTGTAGTGTGAGGTAGTATCAAGTTACAGCAGACAAAATGGCTCTTCTGTTGACTGGAAGAGGCTGGTCTGGCTGGGTTGGCACCCAAGTGTGAAGAAGGCTGAGGGGGAAAAAAGCCCACCAGAAGGCCCAGCAGGCAAGGCTGAGGCGGTTCCTTGCTCTGAGGTGCCATGACAGTCATTTGAGAGAGGCTGCTGTTCAGTTCTGAGCTGGCTAGAGAGCAAGTGGTCCTGGCGAGTTTTTAATCATGTGTATGTGAAAAGGGGGTGAAAAGGGAGTATAGAGAGATGGGACAGAATAGACAAGGTTTGCATGTAAAGAAAGAAGAAGAATCAAGAAGTTTTTCTGGGGCTGGAGTACAGAGTTCAGTGCTCAGTGTTCCTGAAGGAGTGAAATAGAAGAGGGACCCCTGGGGAAGTTTCTTTTTTTGGGGGGGGGTTCTCCCAATAGGGGCTGGGGGGATCCCGGAAGCCACTCCCACTGATACTTGCTAAATAAGCTGGTATTTAAGAGTTAGGCCCAAGGCTGTGCTGCTGTGGCTCTGTGGCACAGGGGCCCCTTGATGTTGCTCTGGAGACCAGGTGATGCCCCAGGAATGCAACTCAGGACATGCGCACACAAGGCCTGTGCCCAGTCTCTCTACTTTCTCTCCTCCCCTTGGCTGCAGAGGAACATTTTTTTTTCTTTTTGGGTCACACCTGGCAATGCTCAGGGGTTAATTCTGGCTCTCCGCTCAGGATTTAGTCCTTTCGGTGCTTGGAGGACCATATGGGATGCTGGGAATCAAACCCGGGTCGGCTGCGTGCAAGGCAAACGCCCTACCCGCGGTAGTATGACTCCAGCCCCCTCCAGAGGAACATGTTTAAGGGGTGAAGTAATGAGTTTTAGGGGCTCTTTTGATCATCGACATAGATAGGTCAGCTAGATGAGTTAGCTTGTCTTTTAGATCATAGAAGAGGAGGGAAGAATCAGGGCTGGAGAGAGATCCTTCAATGTTATCAGCATATTAGAAGGTAATTGAAAATCGGAATGGATGAACTCATTGGGAAAGAGTGTATAGATTCTTTTGGAATTCAGGAGTAACATAATTGGGACTCCCCAGCATATAGGCTCCAGTTGGAAATCTTGGGTGTGGATGATATTTTCCAGGCATTTGCATGTGACATGTCTTAGAAAATGTATTTTGCCAACATCTGGTGATTTTAAAAAAAGAAGGCGACCAAACTGCCAAAGGCTTCAAGAACTCTCTTGACTAAGAGCAAGCAGGAGTCTAGATGTGCGATTCTGGGCCAAGACTTTACAAGTAAGATCACGGACAACCCAACAATTCCCACTCCATGAACCCAAACACAAACAGCCGGGCTTCTCTGTCGAGAAGTAATGTGAGAGTTTAGGGCAATCAGAGTTCTGTCATTGTTGATAGCAAGCCTTACAACTTTGGTGTGTTATTGAAACCGTTGGAAAGTTGTTCATTGTTGTTCTTAGCAGTGGGTGGTCTTTCACTCTGATACCTTACATTTGTCTCCGGAAAGCCTGGCTTTCATATATCTTCTGTGCAAAGAATGCAACTACTCATGAGGCATCTGCAGGTTTGGGGTGCCTCTGACTTCCCTGCTTTCCGCATGGATGCCTTCTGCACTGCCCCCCGGAGCAGGAAGCTGTAAAGAGGCTGTAACCCTCTGAGCTCTGGTCGCCATTCAAGTTCAGTAGGAGCCCCATGGCTCGGCTCTGATTCTAGTGGTCCAAGCAAATACTTGGGATATTTGTGTAACTGAGCTGATCTTTTCTGTTGTGTCAATAGCAATGTGATTTCTGTTTGGGTTGGGGCTGGGGAGAGATGGTTGCCTCTTTTTGTTTTTAATTTCTCTGGCATAAATGTTGTCAAAGAGGCTGCCATGATTGAGGTTTTGACTTTTCATTCTGTAGAATTCAAGAAACTCCCTGGTATGGAAGTCAGAGCACTAGTACAGTAGGGAGGGCATATTTGCCTTGCACATAGCTGACCAGGGTTCGATCCCCCGCATCCCATCTGGTCCCACAAGCCCACCAGAAGTAAATCCTGAGTGCAGAGCCAAGAGTCACTCCTGTGCATGCTGGATGTGTCCCCAAAAGCAAAATGCACCCCCCAAAACCTCCCAGATCTGAATTAGGTTTTGGGAGGAGGAGGTGGGGACCACACCTAAAGGTGCCCAGGAGCTACTCCTGGCCCCGTCCTCAGGGGTATTGCTTCTACTGATGCTCAGGGGACCTTGAGTTGGCAGGAATCTAACATGATCTTTCTACTTACAGAACATGAGCAATCAACAGGACCCTTCAGTAGTTTTTTTGTGGGGAGGAAATGTTGCGGGGCATACCCTGTTGGTTAGATCCTCTGGTACTGTGGATTACTAAAGATATCCCAGCACTTGGGGGCTGGAAGGCAGCACTCGGGACCATACTCAGTAGTGCTCAGGGACCTTCAGGACTGCAGCTGGCAGCGTCTAGAGACCCAGTAGTGCTGGGGATCAAACTCTGCCTAGCATGTGCCCCAACAACTGTACTATCTCCAGGGTAATTTGGAGGCCCCTTTGAGGTGATGGGAACCTTTGAAAGGGCCAAAAGGGATGATCACAAACCCTTTACTGAGAACTCTCTATGTACCAGAGGTTTCCTAGTTAAGCGATTCATTGAATTTTTCTTGGGTCTTATTTTTTGTTTGTTTGTTTGTTTCCGGGCTCTGCACTCAGGAATCACTCCTGGCAGTGCTTGGAAGAACATATGGGATACTGGCGACTGAACTTGGATTGGCCTCTTGCAAGGCAAACGCTTTACCTGCTGTATTCTCTCTCCAACCCCTATTGAATATGTTTTATGGTGGTTGTTCAGGGCTTCCTCCTGTCTCTGCTGAGGGATCACACTGTTGAATTTTTTTTGGGGGGGACCCTTATGCAGTTCCAGGGATATAATCTGGTCACATGCAAGGCAGGTGCCTCCCCAGATTGTACTGTTGCTCTGGCCCTCGTATTTAATCTCTTTTTGAATCTGCAGTGAACTCCAAAGGTAAGTGGTATCATCTCCATCAAACAGATGAAGAAACTGAGGCCCAGGAAGGTTGGTGTTCCTCAAGACTGAGTAAGTGCTGGTGCCAGGATCTGCCTCCCATTGTTTTGACTCTTCGGGTCATGCTCCTGGACTTTAGAGGGGTAGGATGATGGTCTTGGTGGGAAGAATTTGACTTCAGTTTCTTCATGCCTTGGACTTTGGGGGAATCTTTTTTTCTACTCGTTTACCCTACAACTTGTAATCCTCTTTGCCTTCTCCCTCCCACACCTTATTAGTTGCAGACATACCTGTAGCCTTGCCCTTTGCCTTCTTTCTTCTTTTCCATGTCCATTCCTGTGACTTTGTGAGTGTCCCTGTTTGAATGATATTTATCTCTCTTTCCAGTCAGATCTCTTTCTGGCTTGCCGGTCGAGAATTTCCCTGTTGCCAGCTGGATGTTTCCATCCCTAAGTCTTGCCTGGGGTTTGCTTTCAACGATCCCCAAATGGACTCCCTTCTTTTTTGTTCTTCCCTAGTCCACGCACGTTTACCTCACCCAACAGGCAACCTTTTGGCATCATGGTGCCTCTGTCTGGTCTCCAGACTCAAAATCTTGCAATCCCCTTTGCTTTCTCTTTTGACATATTACATGCTGTCCATCAACGGCTGGGTTTTACCAACCTGCTTCCAGCATAGCACTCACTCTTACCCAGTTGGCATTGTATCTCGCCTGTTGAACTGGCTATGCAGTCCTTACTGAAAGGACCTTGCAGTTGTTGGCCTCCACAATTTCAAAAATAGGTGCCAGGCCCATGTCATCTTCTTCATGAATAAGTTTATGACTCTGTGCGACCATTTCTGGCTTTGAATCCTGCCCTCACTGTACTCCTATGACCTTGATTTTTTTTCTCTCACTCTTGTAACTATTTCTGTTCTTGACCTTTCTTCTTTGTGTGTATGTATGTGGTGAACTGGGAGTCGGATAGGGCCACACTGTTGCTCGGTGACGATTCCTGGCTCTGTGCTCAAGAGTGACCCCTGGTGGTGGGGAGTGGGACGACCCTGTTCAGTGTTAGCCACCAGAAAAGGCAAGTAAGTGCCTTAACCTACTCAGCGGGCATGGTGGGGGTGGTGAGGGGTTGCATATAATTTGCATTGTTTAGAAAAAAAGATTGCAGTGGGCCAGAGTGATTGTACAGTGGGTAGGGCATTTGCCTTGCAGGCGGCTGACTCGGGTTCAATCCCCTGGCACCCCATAGGGTCCCCTGAAGCTGCTAGGCATGATCTCTGACCACAGACCCAGGGGTAAGCCCTGAGCACAGCTGGGTGTGATCCAAAAATAAAAACCAAAAAGACCCCCCAAACAAAGCATGCAAGCAAACAAGATTGCACAGGTGATTTGTATGGTTGCTATGGTTTAAGAAGAAGGATTGCTTTCAAGTGTAAGCCCTTCAAGAGTAAGAACCATGCTGCCTTTAAAAGAGAGAATCTTGGGCTAGAGTACAGTGGGAAAGGCGTACAGCTGAAAGAGCATTTGCCTTGCCAGCCCCCTCCAAAGAAACCCCCACCAAAAGAAACCCCCACCAAAGAAACCCCCACCAAAGTAAAAGACAGGCACTTGTAGGGGCCAGAGAATACAGCAAAGTGGGTTGGGTGTTTGCCTTGCACAGGGCTACATGAGCTTAAACCCTGGCACCACATATGATCAGTTTACCTCAGCCTGCAGCCTGCCATGAGCCTGAGAACCTCAGGGTGTGCCCCCCCAAGTGAAAATAAAAGAGAGGGTCTTGCAGAGAAAGGATCAGTGTCCCTTTGGTTCCTCATTCTCTTTATTTATTGCTGGGACTCAGATCTGAACACAGGAAATGAAGAAAGGAGGTGGAGTGAGAAAGAAGAAATGGACAGAGAGGGGTTCAAAGAGTCAGGGAGAAGGGAGAGGATGAATGTAGCTAAGGATGTGAGAATGGGGCCCAGAGAGAAGACAGGGGTGAAGGCACTTGCCTTGCTTGTGGTTGACAACAGTCCAGTTCCTGATACTGCTTATGGCCCCGAGCCCAATCAGGCGTGGTCCCTGAATGCAGTGTTGGGAGTAAGCCTTAAGCACTGCTGGGTGTGGTCCAAACACCCAAAGGATGTGAGACTCTTAAGAACTGGAGAGAGGGAGTACAGAATCTCTGCACTGCTACTATGGCTTTTGTGACCCGTTGGGAAGACTGTTTTTGTATCCCCAGGTGAATAAAATCTTTAGCTAAATCCTAGCTTAAGTGACTTTTTTTTTTGCTTTTTGGGTCACACTTGATGATGCTTAGGGGTTACTACTCCTGGCTTTGCTCAAGGAATTACTCCTGGTGGTGCTCGGGGGACCATACAGGATGCTGGGAATTGAACCCCAGTCGACTGCGAGCAAGGCAAACGTCCTACCCGCTGTGCTATCACTCTGGCCCCACTTAAGTGATTGTGGCCAGAGGCAGCTGTATCCTAAGATCGTTTTGCCCTTTCCTTAGTGGCCTGATGCTTCTTCAGTCTCTCTTGCTGGCATTCTGGGTGGGTCTTCTCAGGCCCATCCACAGAAATCAGAACAGAACTTTTTTTGGGGGGGGGGGTGGGAGTGAGGGGGTGAGAGGCACACTCTTAAGTGCTCAAGCTCACTCTGGAGTCACTCCTGGTGGTGTTTGGGCAACATATGGAATGCCGGGAATTGAACCCAGGTCAGCTAGGTCGGTTAGTCATTCCCTACCCTCTGAACTATCGCTCTGACCCCTAGAGCAGAAGTTATAGACGATTTCAAAGAGCTATGGAAGAATTGTGCTCCCATGTTTCAACCGGTCCCTATCAGTTGCCAGACACAGATTTTCTGCTTTGTTTTCGAACTTCAAAGTTGATTTCGGAAATAAAGATTTATCTCTCCCCTCGGAATTCTGAAGGTTTTTCTCCAAGTGTTAATTTCTAAAACCTAAGTCATTTCTGCCCTTTGAAACTTCAGAGCTCCGGGTCAATTTAATAATGTTGCCTGAAGGTTCTTTTGGCCTTCAGAAGCTGTCAGATTGCTTTCTCTTTGTTCTTTGAAAGGGGAAGGTTGCCTCACTCGCAAAGCCTGAAGGTGACAGAACCAGCGTTCAGCATCTTCCGGGTCCTCAACAATGTCCACTTTTAATTTTAAATGAAAGTGCTTGTTGGCAATAAGACCTATACCCAACCAAAACCTCTGGGAAAGTTTCCTAAAAGCTGATCAATCAGTAAGAAGGAATGGGCGGCCGGGAGCTAGCACAGAGATCCTGGTTGCACAGCACTGGGAGTATCCCCTGAGTATCACCCCATCCCCTCCAAAAGAACTAAGAAGTAACTCAAAGTTACTCTGACACCCAACGCTATGTGGGACTCAGTTTACCGCCTGCATTTCTTTAGAGTCTGCCTGACTTGTCCCTACCCCCCCTCTTTTCCTCCTCTTCACATTCTAGCCACCCCCCCTCACACTCTCCTCAACTGGTTATAATTTAGAACAGAAGGTGTTTTATGGTTTGTTATATTTATTGAAGGGTTTTGTGTTTCGTGTCCTTGTTGAAAAAAAATAGACTGTGTGGAATGTTTTCGATTGCCCTCTGCATTTCAGTCTGAAGCTGTTTCCTCCTACCGCTCCTGATTTTCTTCTCTCTTCCCCCATCTTTCTCTCCTCAGTGATCCTTGGGGAGAAAATCAGATTTCTCTGTATGCCCATAGAAACTTGTAACACCATGGCTATTTGGATCAGTAAGAAGTGTCTCTTGAATTTTCTGGGGGATCTGATTGGCGGCATAGAATTCCTTAGTTTGGGAATGAAACAAGCTCAACTCCTACACTAATGAATTTACATTCCACTTTTCTAAAAGCTGAGACTTTGGTGTGTGTGAGAGAGAGACAGAGAGAGAAGATGCACGTTAGTGCAGATGGGACAGGAGTTAAAGACCCTTGCTATGAAGTTCACTTTCTCTCCCTCATCTGCAGTTCTCCTGAATGCAAATTGGATCTTTGTTCTTCCAACTCTCTTTTTAACACTCTCCGCCCTTTTTTCTCCCTAAAGAGGACGATGCCTCTTTGAAACCTGGCTTGTTGCTGGGGTACAAAGGAAACCTACCTGGTAGGTCCAACAAATTGCACCCCACTCTTTTGTCCCTGATGAAGTGATCAGATTTCAGGGTCCTGGTTTCCTTTGTAGTCTTTTTTTTTAAAGTCTAGTTTCAAATTTGACTGGAGGTTAGAGAGTGTATTCCAATTGGATAATCCTGGGTAGTATTTTTCCCCCCTTTGTCTTTTCACTTAGAGGGACTTTTTTTTTTTGGTTTGGCCTGCATCTGTGATCTCTTCCTAGCTTGGCCAAGGTTGTTAGGTTATGCACTTATGTATAAATATTTAACAAGATAACTTAGACACAATGTGCTTGAAGAGACTTTAGCCCTCCCCATCCCCAGCCGCACCCCTGCCCCAGCTCTGGGTTGGTGTTGCACAGATGGTTGCTTTATCTTAGATGTTTAGATTTAGAGGACATTCCTTTGCACTTTGCTTGATGGAAGCACACCATGAAATGGAAGCTTTTTGGAGTCGATCTGGACTACCACAATGGTAGCACCCCGTAATGGATAACATACGACTCCTCTTTCTGTTTTTTCCCTCCCCTAATTCCTTCATCTGAACACCCCAAACTCAGAGCCGTTTAGGTATGAGAGTGTGTGTTTTTTAAGAAAATATTTTGGATTAAAGACGAATGTTCTCAAGGCAGGAATAACAATTAGTCCCATTCATTAATCAGGAGGGCGCATGTTTTGACTTTGAGTCCTGGCTAGGAAATATCAACTGTGAAAGTCACACATATATATGAACTGTGGGCAAATTTATGACTTGTCAGCCTTTTAAGGTTAAATTCTTAACCCCACATCAGGGCTGGCTTTATATGTTGAGCCCAGCACATTCCTCTAGGCCTCTGAGTCCCCCCCCTCCACCCCCCACTCTCTGCTTCAGCCCTCTGCTTAACAGCAGTTAATGGTCTAATGAGCAAGAAGGATTTCGGCCCCTTATCAGCTGCCTAAACAGCAACAGGAAGGCCAATATACAGACTATAGGTCAAAACCTGAGTTCTTGAACCAAAAAACTGCAGGGTCACTCGAAAAATGCTGGCTCTGTTGGATGTCCATCATCATCAATACCTGTCAGGAACGGAGCTGAGCACTAGAGCTTGAACAAATAGTCCTAGTTGGCAAAAGTAGGAGCGAGCGGATGAATTTTGCTTATTGTTCTTGCTATGTTGAATTCATCTATAAATAGCCTTCACAGTCCTTAATGAGTTTATAGTTTGTACTGGGCACTTGCCTATTGCCTAGATTGAGTGAGTCCTAGCAGGTGATTCTGATGGGGGCCAGAATCTTGCTTTTTTTTTTTCGGGGTGGTGGGAGGGTGGTTGGGGCAGCCAGGTTTCAAAGAGGGGTTGTCATGTAAAGGTAAACAAATCGCTGCTACCATGTCTGTCTTTGGAAACGGAGTTTTGGAATCCAGGGAGTCCGAGAGAGCTTTGTCTCCCGTTATATTGTCCTCAGACCTTTTTTAAGGAGAAAGGGGCATGTCCTGGATTTCCATTCAGAATCCAGGCTCAGCCTCCCAGAGAAGAATAAATATTTTGGGGTATTCAGTGCCCATCATAGTGAAAGTCCCTTGACTTTTATCTTCTGCATTTGCATTTTTTTTCCAAGATGAGAATGAAAACATTTTTTTTTCAAGATTCCGTTAGGTTATTGAAAATCCTATTTACATAAACAGGCATTGTTGTGGCTTAGGGAAGAATGTGGGGTGCCATTCTTGAGCTCCTTGTATATCTTTGCGAAGGCTTGTCTAAATAGAAGTAATGACGCTTTAGTCTAAGCGGCTTTTCTCATTTAGGTAAGCAGGGTGGTTTGAAATTTCAGTTTACTACATCACCGAGGCTCTTCTTAATTATTTCAGGCATGCAGGTTGCTGTCTTGCGAGTAAAGACCCTAAAAAAATCGAGTAATCTCCTCAGGCATCCGTTTGGTAATAAAATCCTGTGCGTTTTTCAGGGGTTAATTTTCATGACAATCGCCCCCCTCCCTGCCCCCCACACCCAAAGACTTTCTGAAATCTTCTAGGTTCAGCAGCTTCCAGGACTGCATTCACTGGCTCTTGGAAGAAGAAATTTCCCTGTATTCCAAGGCCTGCTCATTACACCACTTTCATTTCGAGTTTTTAATAGCCTTGTCATATATTTCAGAAGATCATCGGCCTGACTTTGCCAGATTTGGTTTTCTGCTCTGAATGAAAATTGTAAGATCAGCACAAGCACAGCCTAACTATTACCTAGTCGGTGCTTTTTTCTCCAAAGAAAGCGAGTGGTGAGGAAAAGGGAGAGAGCAAAAGAAAGAAAAAAAATATTTTTCTCTGAGGTCATCTGGTGCAGAGTGAGGTGGGAGACCCTTAAAACAAAAAAAAAGGCAAAGAAAGAAAAAAAAAACCCAGGCTGCCTTCACATCTGCTAGTGATTCCCCCTGGTGTGACTTCAATTCCAAGAGTTTTTATTGAGCACCTGCGGTGGGGGTGGTGCTAATAATCGTTAACATTTATTGAACCAGGCGCTGTGCTAAGCTTTTTATGGGCCACATCCCGTTTATTCTACCCAACAATAACTACCAGGTGGGTATGGCGATTTCCCCCCATTGTACAGATGAGAAAACTGAGGCTGAGGGTGGTGTCCTGTTTGGGGCCAGGAGTGATGCCTTGAAAGGAAACTCAAGGAAGCCTGCCTCCGGGGCTTTGGTGCTCACCCACCCTTGGGTGAGGGATGCGCCACCTTTCCCCCTGCTGGAGGAGGCAGACCGGGAGACAGAGAGGTGCCTGTGTGCAGGGGGTTCTCCGTAGCTTTGGGTGGGAAGGACTCCAGTCTCGCATTTGAAGAGTCCTGAGCTGAGAATGGAATATAGGGAGTTTAGGGAATGGAACTTAGCAACCCTATGGTCTGGGCTTTAGATTTTTTTTTCTCTTCCGTGCTCTCAAAATTCTTGGTAAACATGCAACCTCTTAGCATCACTACCCAAGACAGTGCTCCAGCAATCTTTATTTTTTGGGGGATGGGGTGAAGCTACACATGATGATGCTGGGAGACTCTCCGTGTGTCCGTGGGATGAAATCTAGTCTGACCACAGGCAAGGCAAGGCAAGTGCCTTCACCCCTGTACTAGTTCTTTTTTTTTTTTTAGTTCACACCCGGCAATGCACAGGGGTTACTCCTGGTTCTGCACTCGGGAATCACCCCTGGCGGTGCTCAGGAGACCGTATGGGATGCTGGGAATCGGACCCGGGTGGGTTGCGTGCAAGGCAAACGGCCCTACCCGCTGTGCTATCGCTCCAGCCCCTGTACTAGTTCTTGAACCCAGTCCTAACTCTTTTTAGCATGGCTTGGGAGAAATGGCTCTACAGCCCTCATACTCCTCTTTCACTTGGGTTTGGGGTTTACTTTGTCAAGTCCAGGCCTGGAAGGGGTGCGCAGGGATGAAGGTATTATTTGCCTTGCACCAGGCCCATCCCCCACCTTTTCAAACCCTGGCAACACACAGGGTTCCCTGAGCACCACTAGGGGGCACTCCTGAGTCCAGAACCAGGGCTAGCCACACCACTGGGTGTGTCCCCAAAGCACCCCTCCCTCCAAAGAAAAGTACAAATTCAGGATGCACATTTTTTGGTGGTTATTGTCTTTGTTTTGGGGGGCCACCTCTGGCCATGCCATGCCGGGGACTTCCTCCTGGCCCTGCACTCAGTAATTCTGCCTGGTGGGGCTCTGGGATGGAACCTGGCTTGACCATGTGCAGAATGAATGCTCCTACCCGCTGTGCTATTGCTCCAGCTCTAGGAGGCACATCTTACTGATCCATATTTTCATGGTGTTGGAAGGCCAGGGCTTTCTGAAGTCGGCAGAGAAGCCCGACAGCACCCAGGGGACGCAGGATCTAGGCTTGCTGGCTTTTCTCACTGTGATCTGGAAAATTCCTGGTGCTGCCCTTTAGAACCCACACTGCTTCTGAATCAGAATCAGTCACCCCCAGGTGGACTTGCCAGGCCCGTGAAGGTACTAAGAGTAGCTCTGGGAAAGTTTTGGTGAACTCAGGAGACTGAAGAGAAATATCCACATTATCTTTTGTGTTTTTTTGCTTTTTGGGTCTCACTTGGAGATACACAGGGTTTACTCCTGGCTCATGCACTCAGGAATTACTCCTGGCGGTGCTCAGGGGACCGTGTGGGATGCTGGGAATTGAACTCGGGTTGGCTGTGAGCAAGGCAAATGCCCTACCCGCTATACTATTGCTCCAGCCCCATATTTTTTTTTGAGGGGATCATACTCGTTGCTCAGGTTCTTACTCAGGCTCTGGAGGGGCGTGGGGTACCCTATGTGGTGCTGGGGATAGAACCCAATTCAGTGGCATGCAAGACAAGAACCCTTGACCCCTGACTCGATTCCTCCCCATATCACCATTTTTGTTGTATTTTTTTTTTTTTTGCTTGGGGTTGTCGCACTGAGGAGCACTCAGCAGTCATTCCTGACTGTGCTCAAGAGCGACCCCTGGTGGTAAAGAAGTAGGATGCCCACGGGGTGCTTGTTGCCAAGGTTACGTCCAAGGCAAGAGGCTTTACCTCCTGTACTAGCTTTCTCTGCTATCATGCTTTTTTTCCCCCCTCTCACAATACTCGGAGAAAGCAAGGAGAAAAAAAATCACCACTAGCTTTGTTACACGTTTTTGTACGTTTCTTTAATAACAGCTTTCCTGCATTCTTAGGAAGCATTGGGTTCAAGGTAAAATGAACTCATCAGTCTCCTGGATGGTGTGCGTGTTTGAAAAAAAACACACATCCTTTCCTTTCCAATTTCAGCCCAACGCCTTGTGTTGTCTTTGCTTCTCACTTAGATTTGCTCTGCAATGGTTTGCTTGCCAACTCTCTTCCCATGCACTTTTCTCCTTCATTAACTCTCCTCCTCAGAAAGGGGTTACCACCAAGTCTAGACTTTAGGAACCTGCAGGAGGAGGACTATTAGTTAGGATTTTGAGTCATATTACATGTGGATGGCAGGAGGAAGAGGAGGAGGAGGAAGAAGAAGAGGTGGAGGTAGAAGCAGTGGCGGCTGAGGTGGCAGGGGTAGCAGTGGCGGCGATGGAGGTGACACAGGAAAATCTGCCCTTCCCAGTCCTTCAGATCCTCAAGTTCTAACACAACAGTCCGTTGAAGATGTATAAAATTACCGGAGCATTTACACAGCGATTCCCCAAGATGGCATAAATGCCACAGCACTAGAGCATGTCCGAGTAGACGCCCAGATCAGTTGAAGGATACGAGAAAGGAAAAGATCAAGACTGTGGCTTCTCACTTGGGCGTCCAGTGAGTGAGTGATTTTTCTCTAGGTTGCATTTTGCTCATGTGCCCTGTGAGTGTTGCCCTACCCAGGCAACTGACTCCCTTTCCCACAGGTTCCTATCAGAGGGAAAGGGAAATGATAAAATAGAGGGCACCGATTATTTACAGCGCCTGGGAATGTAATTACAAGGTGCAATGGCTTGAAACTAAAATTTAGGTTAGCCATTAGAGCTGGGAGAAGCATCTGAACAGTAAGGGCAATTGGGCATCGGAAAGATTTGCTTGGGGACTAGTTAAACAGCATCTAAGGAGGAGGCACGTCCTGTCCAAGGCAGGGCTGGTTGAGAGGTCCAGTCCAATAGACTTCCTCTTGCTGATTATTTGTTACTAGTCTGAAAAATAATTTTTTTCATGAGGTCCAGCTGCTTCATTTGATAAGCACAGGAAAACAAATGCCTTTGAGTGCAGAGTTTGAAGTCTTTGGATCATTTGGAGTGGGCTGAATGTTCCTTCTGAAATATGGGCCAAGGAAGGACTGATGCAGGGCCTGAGAGATAATACAGTGGATAAGGCACTTGCTTTCCACTTAGCCCACCCAGATGTGATCCCTGGCATTCCCCAGAGCTCCCTGAACACGTGCAGGAGTGAGTGAGCTTTGGGCACAGAGCCAGGAGTGTCACTGTGTGTGGGCCTCCCCCCTTCACCAAACAAACAGTAAAGGGACCATGTGAAGCTATCTTTTTCCTTTGGTTACACTTGGTGATGCTCAGTGGTTATTCCTGCCTCTGCATTCAGGAAACACTTCTAGTAGAGCTTGAGGGACCATAGGGGATACCGGGGATCGAACCTGGGCCAGCCACATGCAAGGCAAACACCTTACCTGCTGTACTATCGCTCCGGCCCCCAAAGCTTCTTCATTCTTATAATCTGCAGCTCTTGCGGGTAATCTAACATTTGGACTCTGTTACTAGCAGGGTTGACCTAAGAAGAGAATTTGGGCTTGCTTCCTAAACTTTTGATGAATCGTTCCTTTTCTCACCTTGTCCTTAGTCATTCCCCTCTCTTTCCTGTGCTGGGCAAAAATATCTCAAGTTAAATGTTTTTGTCTTGAGATAGGATGTGTTGAAGACAACATGGGATGACACTGCCCAGAAAAGCAGCTCACTTTTGAGGATGAGACACTCTGTGTGTTGTTAGGTAGATACAAAGATGAGACATGGTAGGCATTGTTAGGTTGATCCTGTTAGCTGGGCTATGGATAGAAACAGGCTAATATTAGTTTCTTCAGCTGCTATCACAAATTATCTGAAACTGGGGGACTTCCAAAAACTGAAATATAGGGGCTGGAGAAAGAGTACAGAAGGTAAGGCACTTGCTTTGCATGTAGTCAACCCCAGTTCAATCCCCGACAGGGCATAGGGTCCCTGAACACAGCTAGAAATAATTCCTGAGTTCAGAGCCCTGACCACCAACCACCTCCCTCCACAAAAACCCAACCTGGGACTGGAGTGATATTACAGTGGTTTGGGAACTTGCCTTGCATGTGGATGACCCACGTTTAATCCTTGGCATCCCATTGGTCCCAGCGCACTGTCAGGAGTAATTTCTGAGTAAAGATCCAGGAGTAACCCTCAAGCACCGCTGGATGTGACCCTCCAAATCAAAAACCCAAAAACCCCAAACCCAATTCCTTTACATTTCTACTCTCACGGTTCTGGAGAGCAGAAGTCCAGAAAAAAAGGTCTCTATGGGATTAAGTTCTCTCTGCAAAGGCCCAGAAAGGGAATCTTGCCTTGCTGGGCTTCCCATAGCTCCCAATTGTCTCTGGCTCCTGAGCTAGGCTGGCCCAACAACCACAAAAAATATGAATATGTATGTATATTACACCTGAAAGACCATTGCCCCACCTGTAGGATCTCAGAGATGGTCTTTATGTTTGACAAAACCACCAGCAACTGAGAGTGTGGGCAGCCAGAAACATCTGTGAAGCCAAGGACTGCTTTTATAGCTTTAGATTTGGTACAATTTATAGGATGAGGGTAAACATAGAGTTGTCACAGATGAGACAAATGCACAAATATTGTCACTTTTTTGGTGGGGGTGTTTTTTTGGCCACACTTATGGTGTTCTCCTGGCTCTGTGCTCAGGGTTCAATCCTGGAGGGACTCCGGGGCCTCTATGCAGGGCTGGGCCTTGTGCAAGCCAATTATCTGAGATCATCCTATACTGTCTCTGCATCCTGCGAATCCTTTGGTCTTTTATTTCTTTTGCATCTTCCCAACAGCCAGTCTCCATAGGGTGTGGAACTGTGGAGTGATGAGAGTGGAGAAATATGTTCAGACCAGCAGTGATTTTCGGTGTCATCTAGTCCTCATCTAGTTTCTGTGGAACACAGGTCGAGAGAAGTGAGAAGTTATTTGCTTGACTCACTGCTGATTTGGAAACAGAACAGCGAAAAGCTTTAGTCTGGGTCAGTTAGGGCTCCCTACCCTGAGACATTGTCCTCGGGGCAAGGACCTGACAACACTTAAATTGGGTTTAAGGTGTTGCAATTCACAGTTGCGCTTCAGGTGTGCCAATTGGAAGATGCATATCTGAAAAATAAAAATTATACATCTCCTGAAAAGACTGGATCTGGGCTACTTATCTGAGGAGAATAACAATTAGTGAGTGACTTGGGGAGATGGGGGGAAAATTATCTTCATTGAGTCCCTCTGGCAGAATTCAAATCTCAAAGACTCTTTAGCCCAGCTCTGGGCTGACATTGTCCTCCAGTTGAGTTTGATTTTCAGAAGGTGTCATCTCCTGAAACACACACACACACACACACACACACACCGTGTATAAGTGGTGAGTATGAAAAATTATTTCGGACTCTGAGGATTCTCCTTTCTCATTTCTGTTTGGTCGGGCCACACCCAGCATTGCTCAAGGGTCAGTCCTGGCTCCGTGCTTGATCCCAGACTCACTGCAGTGCCAACAATTGAAAGGGGTCAGGCAAGAACCCTACCCATTGTACTCTCTTTCATTTCCTGACGATTCTGCTTTCATTTCCCCAGGAATACAATTCTTCTCCCAAGTTGCTCTAGTAGTATCAATTAGTCTGACCTAGTTCCTTTCAAACTCAATTCTCTTGAATTTTCTGGCTTTGGCTCTGAGTCCGAGGGGAGGGCTTCCAGGCCAAACCTCGGTGGTCTTCTTGAGACACCAAGCTGAGCCCATTAAGGTTGTTTACCTCAAGGAACTTAAATCGAGTGGAGATAAGGCAGGCAACTAGAACTAGCCAGCAAGTTGCAGAGGGTGAGAAAGGTCTTTTCCAAGGACATCCGGTGCTGGAGGAATTTGAAAAGGACTGTTTGTGCGGTCTGGCTCTTTCTGCCCTCACAAACACTGCTGATGATCCAATCAGCCCAAAGACAAGTAGGAATTGTAACCTTAACAATGCTGGAAACTGGATAAAATTTTAAGAAAGTACAAATAAGAAAAAGAAGAAAGCTGGAGCCATAGCACAGGGGTTAAGGCAGTTAGTTGACTCCTGAGCACTGTTGGGTGTGGCCTCCACCCCTCACAGCGTCCCCCCCCCCAGCATGGGAAACATAACAGACTTTCAAAAACTAACCCATAATAAATAGGATTCACCTTGAGGAAGGACTCACACAGCGCCCCAGCGTATGTGGTGCCTACCACTGTTATTTGCCATAGACTTCCAGCTATAACCACGTTCCTTGGCAGTGCCTCAATGTACCACCCACGTTCACAGCCCCGTGCCCGTGCTCATTTCCTTGGAGGTTTTTTTTATTAGCACCACGCTTACCGGCCAGGGTTCTTGGAGGTATTTTTAAAATTTATTTGTTTTGGGACCATGCCCTGCGGTGCTTAGAGCTCATTCCTGGCTCTCTGCTTAGGGATCACTCACAGGTTGCCAGGGATCGATCCCAGGTCAGCTGTGTAAGGCAAGTACCCTGCCCAATGTACAATTGCTCCGGCCCCTCTTGGAGGATATTTTATGGGGATGGGGGAGGGCGGTGCCACACCCAGCCATGCTCAGGACTTACTGCAGGCTTTGCACTCCGCAATCACTCCTGGTGGTGCTCAGTGGACCTGGGATTGAATCTGGGTTGGCTCCCTGCAAGGCAAGTGACATACCCACTGTACTATCATTCCAGCTCCTCTTGGAGTTTAGTTTTTTTATTATTAGTTCTTTAAAATCGAATCACCGTGAGATAGAGTATTACAAAGCTGTTCATGATTGACCAGTGTACATTTCCCAGCACCAATGTCCCCAGTTTTCCTCCCAACTTCCCCCAACTCTCTCACCCAAAGCCTGTCTCTATGGCATGAACTTTTCTTCTGTCTCTGTCTCTCTCTGTCTCTCCCTCTCTCCCCTCCACCTTCCCTCCCTCTCTCCTTCCCTCTTCTTGGAGATTTTTAAAGAAGTCAAGACCAAATATCAAAAAGATCCCTCCAGTGGGGTGGGGGGGTGGGGGGATGGGGGGTGGGAGGGATACTGGGACCCGTGGTGGTGGAAAATGGGCACTGGTGGAGGGATATATTTGATCATTGTATAATTGAAATCCAAGCACACAAATTTGTAAGTCTACAACTGTACCTCATGGTGTTTCACTAATAAAAATTAAAAAATTACATCCCTACATGGATCTTAGAGCTCTTCAGGCTTGGGTAGTGGAGAGTATAGAAACAAGAAGGCCAGTTATTATTGTTTCCCATGTTAAAAAGGGCCGAAGTGACTAAAGCCAAGAAGGAAAGGACTGGTGAGGGACAGTAAAAGAGAATTAGTGGGATGTGGTGGTCCTTGGCTTTAGAAATGGATGGTAAGAGAGTGTTTAGAAGGACTCCTAGCCTGGTTGAAGAGCATGGATTACACCTGTAGGTGTGCCTGGGTTCAAGTCAACCCCAGGCACTGCAAAAACAAAATAACAGGGCCATAGAAAGTCCTGGGGATATGGCACTTGCCTTGCACACAGCCCAGCTCCAATCCCAGGCAATCCTATGGTCCCCTGAGCCCCCATCAGGAGTGATCCTTGAGCACAGAGCTAGGGTGAAATCCTGAGCACTGCTGGGTGTGGTCCCCCAACTCGAACCATAGAAAATGAAACAACACTCTACAGAATGACTTCAAAGTTTTCCACTGCTTTCCAGGGCTTTAACTCCAAATTGGGAGTGTCATCCCTGGCCCAGTCTATGTAGGAACTTCAGGGCAGGCCTTGCATCCTCTTGGTTATTGTTATCCTTGGGTTGGGCCTAAGCCCTGGCACAAAGCAGGCATTCAGGAGAAATTGGCCGAATGAATCGTTGGCTGCCTTGGCGGTAAATGTCATCAGTGAATTTGTATTCCCAGAGTACATGTTGACTGCTGGTGAGGAATAGGGTCCAGAAAGAAGCTCTTTGTGGGAGAGCAGAGGGATCTAGGAATTCAACCTTTAGCGGGCATGGAATGCTAGGCAGTTCATTGATGGTTGGCAGTAGAGATAAAAAGGTAATTCATCCTTTCATTCTTAGGCTGGAGAATGACTTATCTCCAGGGTTGCTTTTAACTCCCAGTACTCAAGTGTGGCGGCAACACTTTGGCCTGCATTTTACACTGGCAGCAGTCTATGGTGGCCTTAGGCATGATGTTTGATTTAAAGGTTGAGCTTGTGATACCCGGTCTCGTTCTGCAAGGTCAAGTTCTTTTAGGCGAAATGCCGGCAGATCACCTTCAGCTGGGTTCTTGAAGATACTTTCTTCCCCCAGCAATCATCGCTTTCCCCCCTTGGTTTCCAATGCAGTCATTTCTTTCATCTGTATTCCTCTCTTGATTAGTGAGAAATTAATGAGCGTGTAAGATTTGATTTAGATAATGATTAATTAGGGGGAAAGGCAGCGTTCTAATAACAAGTCACTATTATATGCTAAGGAAATTAGTTAATATTTTTGCATGGCAAATTGACTTGTCCTCCTTTAAAAAAAAACTTCTAAACGCCTGGTATGTGTATTTGGTTCATTAGTAGTGCAACCTGACTTAATCCTTGGGATCATTTTAATCGGCATCTTTTAATTTTCCCCTGCAAGTTATGAAGCAAGAATGAATGGGGTTCTCATTCATTCTTTTCCTTAATATTACTTTAATGATAATATCACATTATTATTTATGGCACAATGTACCTTTGTGAGCAAAAATAACCGGCTGCTCATAAAGCAGACCGTGACAATGAAATGTGTCATATCACCCTATATATATATGAAAAAGATTTCAATTTTCATTGTTACTGAGCCCTGACGATTCATTCTCTTCTGTGGCTGTTTGAATATTTTTTTTCTCTTCTGTTACTAGAAAAGCATAAGGATCAAGGTCTACATTAATATTTCTTTTATTCTTTAATGTGTTTTTTAATGTGATTTTTGACAATTTATAGTCATTATCTAAAATTGCAGGCGAGTAAAAGAACCAACATATAGAACATAATCAGTGTAATTAGAGGAGGGCTGGAAATGACCTTCAGGGGTTATTTAGTCCATTTCCCAATTTTGTGCTGAAGACTTATCTTCCTAAATAGCGTTCTTTATCATATTCTGCCTCTGCTTGAGAACCAGTAGTGGCCCTTTATGGTTTATGGGGTCAAATATTCAAGGCCCTTGCAAATCTGGCCTTATTTTGATTTTTGTTTCTTGGGCCACACTCAGTGGTGCTCAGGAGTTGCTCAGTAATTATTTCTGGTGGTACTCCAAGGATCACATAGGATACTGGGGATTGCACTTGGGATAGCCACATACAAAGGCAAATGCCCTACCTGCTGTACTATCTCTTCAGCCCCTGGCCTGTCTTATTTTATGAGCTAGTGGTGGCTACTATTCCAGTTCATCTACAGGGAAGCAAGTCTTGCTGTATTACTCCACTGTTGGGTGATAAACAGATTTCATCCACTGATCTCCCCAGATTCTTTACATCTTTTTTTTTATAACTTAGGTATTCTTGTGTATTGGTCTTGGGGGCACACCCAGTGATGATTAGGGATTAATTTCCAGCTCTGTGCTCAGGAGTGACCTCTAGCAGTGCTTGTGTTGCTGGTTGTTGAACCGGGGTTGGCCACATGCAAAGCAAATGCTTTACCCCCTGAAATATTTTTTGGGGCCCTAGCTTAAATGTTCTTTGACCCGAGAGCCTCTGGTGAGCATTCTTCTAACTTGCAAACGTTGTCTTTATTGGTCATTTAAAAAAATAAACTCTTGGGGCCCATGAGGTAGTATAGCAGGTAGGGTGCTTGCCTTTCACATGGCCAATCCAAACCTTGGCACCCCATATGGTTCCCTGAACCCCACCAGGAGTAAGCCCTGAGCACCCCTGGGTGTCACTCTGAAGGATGTTGCTTGAAAAGTAAAGTATATGCATTGTTTGTTCAGGGCCCTGGCTTAGGTCCCCTGTAAGTCAAGGCCCTTGAGCACTGCCAGGAGTGGTCCTGCTGGCCCAATGAGTCCCAGCCGCAGCAGCCTCCACTAGAGAGCAGCAGGACTGAGATACAGTTCACAAACAATTAAAGGCACTATTTTGGAATGGTAACTGCCCTGACTTTGTTTGTGTATGTTTGGGGCTACACTCCATGGTAGTCAGGGGCTTTTCCTGACCACGGGCCACATCCCGTGGTGGTCAGGGGCCTTTCCTGGCTCTGTGCTGAGGAGCGACACATGATGGTGCTTAGGGGATAATCTAGAGGGCCAGGGATTTGAATTGGAGCTGTGTGAAAGGCTTTACTTTTACTATCTCTCCTGGGCTGGAGCGATAGTACAGTGGTAGGGCGTTTGTCTTGCACATGGCCGACCCGGCCAACTTGGTTTTGATTCCTCTGTCCCGACGTATTCGATATGCCACACACAGTAACAAAAAGTCTCACAATGGAGATGTTACTGGGCCCACTTGAGCAAATTGATGAACAATGGGAGGACAGTGTTACTGTCTCTCCTGCTGCTGCAGTGGATCTCTCTCTTCTCTCTCTCTCTCTCTCTCTCTCTTTCTCTCTCTCACACACATTTATATAACCATAACCCAATGAAAATGTAGCCTACATTCATCACCTCAGAAAATATCCTGCCCAAATCGTCACTTAACTGTTCACCAACATTTACTGTTCTCTGTTTGGGTGTGCACAAGGCCGGTGCCTTCTCATGAATTTATTTGTTTACATGCCTTTTGCTTAACAGATATTGAATGTCTTGCCTTGTACCAAGAAGGCAAATGGCGGTATATGTATCATCTCCATCTTTGTAGTAATTCTCTAAGTAAGTGCTGTTGGTAGCCCCATTTCCTAGAGAAGGACCATAAAACAGGCAGGGGCGAAATGACTTACTCTTGCCTATGCAGCTAGCCTCTGGTGGGTTGAGCATTAAATTAGAAGCTGTTTCACGATGAGGGTGTGCTCTTTCTTGCCATGTAGTGCCTCCCATGATGCCGACCTTCAGACCAGTGACTTGAAAGAAAATTCACTCAGGAAAAGTTAATTGGTCATTTCCTCTGGAAAACAGTATGGAGATGTATCAAAATACTAAGAATTGAGATGCCATATGACCTAGAAATCCGTTTCTTGGCATTTACCCCAGACGCCCTGAAACACTATTTTGAAAAGACATTTGTGGTCTTATGTTCATTGCAGCGCTATTCATAATAACCAAGGTCTGGAGACAACCCAACAGTCCAGGAACAGATGTGTGGATGGAGAAATTGTGGTATAGGGCAGGAGAGATAGTACAGTGGTTGAAGTGCTTGTCTTGCATGGGACCAACCTCGGTTTCGTTCCTGGCACCACGTATGGTCCCCAGAACCACCCGGAGTCATATCTCAGCACAGAGCCAGGAATAAACCTCGAGCACAGTACTAAACCACACACCTCCACACACAATATTATGGTACATATACACAATGGACTACTACTTGACTAGAAGGAAAAGATGAAATGATGCTATTTGTTACTGTGTGCATGGATCTAGAGAGTCTCATGCTGAGTGGAATCCATCAGAAGAAGATAGACAAAAAATGATCTCACATATAGGATATAAAGAAATATAGTAAGAGAATGAATGACAGATGGCCCAAGAACCTGAGTAGTCTACAGAACTGAGCTTACCAGGGTTGGGGAGCTTGGGGTGAATGGGAGAGGACCACAGACAATGGTGACAGGAAGTGGGCATTCTCATGGTGGGTCTGATGTTGGAACACTCTATGCCTGAAGTTCTCCATTAGCAGTTTTGAAATCATGATGCTTCATTGAGGGAAAAAATCCACTAGAACGAACACATTTATTATTCATTTTTCTATTTATAGTTTGGGGCGATGCCAAGCAGTGCTCAGAGGCTGATCTTGACTTTGTGTTCCTGTATGATCCCTGATGATGCTTGGGGGACACTATGTGATGCCAAAGATTCAAGCTTGGGTGGTCCACATGCAGAAAAGCACTTGAACCCCTCCCTATACTATCTCTCTAGCCAAAAATAACCATGTACATCCTCCAGTGTCCTTTGCAATTTGGGACTGGCTCAGACATGGATTGGGGTCTCCGAGTGACAGAGCTGAGTTTGCAACTTCCTCTCTAAGAGGAACTTAAGCCTTTTTTGATTTGGGGGCCAATTCTGGCAGTGCTCAGGGGTTACTCCTGGCTATGCACTCAGGAATTACTCCTGGTGGGCTTGGGGGGACCACATGGGGTGCCGGGGATTGAACCTGGGTTGGCTGTGTGCAAGGCAAATGTCTTACCCACTATACTATTACTCTGTCCCCTAAGATCTTGGTAATTAGTTTTTCCAGTGAGGGTGGAGGTGGGCCAGATGTTGGAATGGTGCAGGGAGGAAGAAGCAATCTTGGGTGCAGTTTGGGCCACTTTATTCCCTTAAAGAAGATGGCTTTTGATGGGGGTTCCTGAATGATGTTAGTTCTGTTGATTTTATTTTGCTTTCTTTTTTCTTTTTGGATCACACCTGGCGATGCACGGGGGTTACACCTGACTCTGCACTCAGGGATTACTCCTGACTGTGCTCGGGGACCATATGGGATGCTGGGAATCGAACCTGGGTCGGCCACGTGCAAGGCAAATGCCCTACCTGCTATGCTATGACTCCAGCCCCTAGTTTGCTTTCTTTGAGGACCACATCCAGTGGTTCTCAGGATTATTCCTGACTCTGTGTTCAGGGGTGCTTGAGGGACCTTGAACCTGGGTTGGCTCAAAGCCTCACCCCTCCACCGCTATCATTTTGGCCCCATGCATTATTTTTTTAATCAGGAAAAGGGACAGCAGGCCACGAAAAGTTTGAGAACCTCTATGGGTTGCCTAAAGAAATGCATTAATTTGGGTGAGAGAATTAGTAGAGTGCATGTCAGGTGCCTGTCTCGGGGGTTGATCCCTGGCACTCTGTAGGGTCTTTCGAGCCAGGAGTGCTTCCTGAGCGCAAAGCCTGGGTGTGGGCTTGTAGCTGAGTGTGGCCCAAAATCATGTCCCCCTCAACCTCCCATAAAGTCCCTCCCCCCAATAAACAGTAGACTAAGTTGTCAAGAGAGAAAAATCGACACAGACAGACAGACAGACTGGGCCTCAAAGGGAAGAATCTGTGATATGAGTCAAGAACATGAGGCCATGGGCCAGAAAGAAAGTAAATAGGTTTAGGCCTTGCATGCTGTAGACCCAGGATCATGCCCAAACCCTGTATATGGTTCCTTGCTCATAGCAAGGGTTACTCTTTTTTTTTTTTTGCTTTTTGAGTCACACCCAGCGATGCTCAGGGGTTACTCCTGGCTCTTCACTCAGGAATTTCTCCTGATGGTGCTGGGGCGACCATATGCGATGTCAGGGATTGAACCTGGGTCGGCTGCGTGCAAGGCAAATGCCCTCCCCACTGTGCTATTGCTCCAGCCCCAGGGGTTACTCTTGAGCACAGAGCCAGCAACATCACTCCTTCTGGCTCCAGTGTCCCTGCCCAAGTCCTCCCAATGAAGGCAGGGCTATCTATAGCTAATCCAAAATCCCTTGCCACAACAGTATATCCAGAGGGTCACTTCTGGATTGCCTATGGTTTAGCCCGTGGGAGGGGAGAGAGCTGGAAGGGGGCTCCAGTTAAACTTTCTGAAGTCTAGTAGCCCCTCTTCATGGTCGGACTCCAAGCTTGAGCCCAGTGTGCAAGTGAAACATGGCCTCTAGGGGCCAGAGCAATAACAGCAGGCAGGGCACTTGCCTTACATGCAGCCAACTGGGGTTTGATCCCTGGTTCTCCATAGGGTCCCCCGAGCACCCCCAGGAGTGATCCCTGGGCACAGAGTCCAGAGTAAGTACTGAGTATCTCTGAGTATGGCCCCCAAACCAACAACAACAACAACAAAAACAGCAGCAGACAGATGGAGTCCAGTGATTTGACCTCACGTTTTTCCTAATGAGGCATCTACATCTATGTGCATGTCTTCGAGATGTTTGGCAATATTTTTTGTGGACTGGTATTCCCCCCCCCCCCCCCCAGATTAAAGGTAAAGCATACAGATGTCAGCATTTCTGGGTCATCTGTCTCTGCACTCTGTCCTTTTAGATAAGACAGACATAAAGTGTCTTGACTGGTGTTCCCAGTCAGCTGCCCTCATTTAATTCATTCCCGGATGCACAGGCTGGAAGGGAACGGCAGGGCATCCTGATGGAGATGGGAGTCATTCTCCCCTCTTCAAGAACTAAAATCTAGGAGAGGAGATTATGGGATGAAGGGGCTTTTTAATCCTCCAAAATAAATGGGAACTAGCAGCCCTGTAATGACTTCAGGTATTTTTCGCCCCCCTTCCCACTGGGAATGTAAGTTATTAAGCCCTAAGGAGTTGAACCTTCCATGCTCATTTGAATAGTCAATTGCTAAATTCTCCTCTTATCTCTCTTCCAGGCTGTATTACTGGTCTCTGTTCCCATTTCCTGACTGCATTCCATTTTGAGGCAAAAAATAGGAACACCACTTGTGTGAGTGGCTCTGCAATTAGTTTGCCTTTCCATCTCATAAAAGGGTGATTTTCCTTTAACCTTCTTTTGTTCCAGACACAATGGATGCTTTGCTGTTTACTCAAATGGCTTTTGTAGGTTGCATCTTATTTCTTGAATTGAACTTTCTGCTTTTTTTACCCCCTTACAAGTATGTGCTAGTTAGTTCTTGGTGTCCCTCCTTAGCTATTTCTCTTCAGTTTTACTTTTATTCACCCCATTTGGGATTCAGTTCCCAGAGTGATTCTTTGTTTGATGGAGGGGGATTTTCCCCTAAATTCTTCATTTTCTTTCTTTTTTGTTTCTTTCTTGCACATGTTCAGGCATTGAAATGGTGACGTTATAGCCATTGCATTTTAGGCATGAACAATCTTTTCTGGTCCTTAAACTGTCTCATGCTGAGGTTTACTTTAAGCTGGTCTCTGAACTTTAAGAACTTTCCTTAAAACAGTTCTTTAGTGTGGCATTGATTTCTCCCCTTCCTGATTTGGAAATCCTGATTTCTTATTCATTTCTAGGTATTTAATTTCCTCTTAGCCCACATGTCAATTATACTGTTTTAATGAGTCACAGGAAAGGCTGATAAATACTGTTATATAATCAGCATCCATCCATCTATCTATCGTCTTAGATTTGGAAGTAACACACGTTTCTTCATGACATGATCTGTTTTCCCATAAGTTGTCAGTTGGGATGTGAATCCTTCCAAGATGTTTGGCTAACCTAATCCTGGAGATGGTAGGAATTTAGACAACAACAAGACTTGACCAGCTTAGTGAAGCTAAGTTTACATGATGGAAACTCTTTAGTTAACTTTAAACGGTGACACAAATTGCTGGTAATTCAAGGAGTCATTTATAGGTTTCTGCAGGTATATCGAGTGGCAGTTTGTTACCTTCTAAGATCTAAGTGCCTCATAATTCTTCACTGAGAAAAGATCTTAGTCCTGAGCCAAAGCAGTAGTATAACTGCCAGGGCACTTGCCTTGCACGTAGCTGACCTGGGTTCAGTCCTAGGCAATTCATTGCCTATGGTATCCCCCACAAGCCTTGCCAAGAGTGATCCCTGAGCAAAAAGCAAGAATTAAGCCCTGAGTACTTCCCCAAATAAAATGTCAGGCCTTTGGTTTTACCACTTCCACTAGCTCGACCTGATAGGAGTAAAAACAATTGCTTACAGAGACTTTGCCCGATATATCCCACCATTCCTGGAAACTGGAAGTTAACACCCAGAGAAATTGATGTTGTTTGTTTTATTTGTGGGCCACATCTGGCTACGTTCAGGGATCACTCCTGGAAGGTTCAGGGGACCAAACGTGGTGCCAGGGATCAAACCAAGGTTGACTGTGTGCAAGACAAGCACCTTATCTGTTATACCATCTCTCTGGCCCCTCACCAAGAGAAATTGAGACTCAAAAAGGATTTTATCTCTAATCTTTAATTTTATGAACTCCTGCACTACTGACATTTTAAATACACAGGTATCAGTGTATCAGGAAAGTCATAAAACCTTGCTAAATGGACAGGAACTTGGTATATGGAGTATCTGCTGTATAGAATTTTCCATATCTACACATGTATCCCCACCAACCTTGTTTGAATTTAAATAAGCTCCTCTTCCCCAAGGGAACTTTTCCTTCTTGGTCCAGTAAACCGCATCCGTTTGTAGTCTTAGAATGGCCTTAGATTCTGTAACATCATGTAGAAAGAACACAGTGGGCTAGAACAATTCTGGTTTTTCTTTTCCTGGGGAGAACCAAAGTAAGTCTTTAAACATATTCTCTTTAAAAGCCGTTTTGTTGCTTATTTTGTTGCACTACCCTCTGGCAGTGCTCAGGGATCTCTCCTGGTGGTGCCGGGAGTTGAATGTGGGTCAGCTGCGTGCAAGGCAAGCACCGTACCCACTGTACTATCTCTCCAGCCTTAAATGTGGTTTAAACCTTGGTTATGAGATTGAATTTTATAGGGGATTAAATCTGAATTCTATGTCTCCAGACCCCAAGGTATATCTTGACACATTTAGCATCAACTTTGCATCCCTTCCATTACATTTCGCTACGGATTTTGTTGGGTCATGTGCATTATATGAGCGATCCCTTAAATTTTTTTTTATCAGCAGATCCCTTGAGGAGTGGAAAGTGAAAAGCTAGGAGCCAATATTCTGGACTCTGAAAGTGGTTATATGAACCAAGGTTGATGAATTTCTTGTCCAAGTTAATCAAAGAAAATGTAGATACACATATTCAGGTCATGATTAACTAGAATTCCTAGGGAAATAAGAGAGTCGAATAAAATTTTTTTTTCTGATACTCCTCTCAGCTTTTCTGAAAACCCTAGTTCTTGAGAAGCTATGTATAATGCCTGAGCCCATTGTCTTGCATTACTCCAGAAGGTTTGGTGTTTATTTGTATCTCATCATTTGATTTCACGGCCACTCCTGAAAGTGCTCAGGACTTTCTCCTGACTCTGTGCTTAGGGTCAGTCCTGGTGGGGCTTGGAGAGACTATCTGCCATTCCCAAGTTGGCCTTGTGCAAGACAGGTGCCTTAACCCCTGTGCTAACTCCCCAGCTCTAAAGTTTGCAGTTGATTTCTTCATTGTTGGTTTGGGGGCCACAACTGGCAGTGCCTAGGGCTTCCACTGGATTTTTGAATTCAGTGAGCAATCCTGGCAGTGCTCGGGGGTATGGGGAGCCAGTGATTAAACCTTGGTTGGCCATGTGCCAGGCCAGCACCCTACATGCTGTTCTATGGCTCGGCCCCAAGATTGGCTGTTTATTACTGAACGTGTACCTTGTGGGGTTTGGGAGAGTCATTCCTATATGCTATATCCACCTGCTATTAACCTAGCCATATTGCTCTCTTGCATTCATTGACCAGATACTAGGTATTTGTCCCATTAACCCTCTCTAGAGAGTGAGCTCGTTGGAAGTGGGGCCTTTCTGTATTGTTCCAAACTGGTCTTCCACCATAGCACAGAGCTTGACATTACACTCAGGCCTCTGAGAAGCAGATGGCAAAACAGTATTGCCAGTGTGAAGGAGATTTGTACAGGAGACACCTGTGAAGGCAAGTAAGCGGGGAGAAGAAGGTTGTTGGAATAGCCATCAGAAGATTGTGCCCATCTGGCCCTTTGTGAGGACAGAAGGAAAGAAGGGAAATCTGCGTGTGCAGAATTTCACACTGTGGTAGTTTTAAGAATATTACTTTGAGAGAGACAGGACAGTGAGCATGGAGCTTGCATTGCACATGGCCAAACCAGTTTGAGCTTCAGCATCCCCAAGCACCACCAAGAGTGATCCTTCAGCACAGAACCAGAAAGAAATCCTGAGCCATGGTTTCTGGCATCAATCCCCTCCCTCCGGAGGGAGCTCATCACAAAAGATGACCTGTAAACAGAGTCTTGTGTCTCATGGGACTTAACATCTTTGCCAGGCTCAATCATGGGCTGGTAGCAGCTGCCTCCGCTTTGGGACTTTGAAACATGGTGAGCAGGACACACATCATGTGTGTTTCCGCAGTGCCAACAAAGGAATTCAAGTATTACTGAGGTTTGAGAGATAGTATAGAAGATAAGAATCTGGCCTTATATACGGTGGACTATGGTTTGAGCCCCAGCACCACTTGGTCCTGTGAGCACTGCCAGGGATCATTTCTGAGCACAGAGTCAGGAATAGTCTCTAAGCACCACCCAGTGTTCCCCCCAAATTGAAACAAATCAAGTGCTACTGAAGAGTTGAAGTCAAACTAGTGTTGCAGGGGAAGCAGATTGGACTTCAGATTCATTGAATCCTACTATTTGCTTGAGTTGGTGGAGGATATAAATTCATGAGACTCACCCTCACTTCTCTCAAATGTCACTTCCCTGAAATCTCTTCTTAAATGTCACCTTATAAAAGAAGCTTTTCTTAACTACTGTGTATAAATAAAACCATCCCCACAAACCTTACAATTTCTAGCTACCCCCTCCTGCCTTTTTCACCTTAAAAACACGTTGATTAAGAGTGATAGGACAGTGGGTCGGGTGCTTGCCTCTCATACTGCTGATCTGGGTTCAATCCCCACCTTCCCAAGTGGTCCCCTGATTTTATATATATATATATATGTGTGTGTGTGTGTGTGTGTGTGTTCATATATGTGTAAAAACTTGCTTTTTGTTGTCTCCCCGAGGTAAGATGTATGAGAGTAGGGACTTTGTATAGTGCTAAATCTAAATGGAATGATTTCTGATCACAGACCTATGGAGTTATTCCTGAGCATCACCAGGTGTGGCCCCCCAAACCAAATCAAACCAAACCAACCAACAAAAAACACGTAGCCACTTTATTGAATTCTAATTGACAGATAATCAGCCATGCTTACTTTAAGAGTAAAATTTGATAGTTTTGACATATCTTTTCCAGCCATGAAGCAGGGGCCATAATCAGGGTAATAAACATTTGTCTAACACTCCTTAATTTCCTCGCTACTTTGTATCATCTTTCTTTTTTGATTGATTTTTGTATCTTTCATTCCTTTTCCTTTCTTACTTTCTCCCTGTGCCCAATCCCTACCCAACAACTTTCTGTTATGATTAAATTTTATTTTTTGGACTTGTCTGTACATGAAACCATACAATATGTATTTTTGGATCTGGCTTCTTTCACTTAACCTCATAGTTTTGGGGTTCACTTATGCCATACTATGTAGTAATGTTTAACTTTTTTGTTGATGAGTGGTATTCCACTAGATGTACGCGCCTGGTTTATTTAACCTTCCTTTATTTTATTTCTTTGGTATTTGTCATCCCTTAACATTTTGTGTGTGTGTGTGTGTGTGTGTAAAACATGCTTTTTTTTCCTCCCCGAGGTAAGGTCTATGAGGGTAGGAACTTTGTATAGTGCTAAATCTAAAGTGCTTGCATTGTGCCTAATATTTTGTAAAATGACTCTTACCTTCTCACTTCATTCATATGCTGATGATGCCAATACTTGGAGAAGTTCTTGGAAGTCCTTGGTGAAGAACTGAGAATTTCAAATGTTTCTGTCTTTGGGAAATTTGGTGGGAGAAGATCATGAATTGAGATGCAGAACACAGCAGACTGAACTGTGTGTATGTGTCTATGAGAAATAGCTCTCTATACATACACACACACATATTTCCAGAAGGGTAGCTTGGGTCATACCTAGTGATTCTCAGGACTTCTCCTAGCTCCATGCTTGGGGGTCACTAATAGTGATGCTTGGGTGGACTATATATGGTGTTGGGGATTAAACTGGGGTCGGCTGAATGCAAAGCAATTGTGTTAACCCCTGTACTCTCTGACTCAAGAATGAGATATATTGAGTTCCTTGTTAGGGATGCTGAATTGGAGATTCTTGTTGAGTAGTTGAAAATTTGGGAGTTTGGAACCCAAGAAAGAAGTAAGGGCTAGATATGTTGGAGTACCGAGAAGAGGTTCTAATAACCTAGTTTTTGAATAAATGAAGTGATTCTGTCTTGCAAAATCTTTATGGAGATGTAAAAATGTTAAAAGAATTCTGCATTTTATGAGAGTTACCAAAGTAAACTCAGAAGTTCAGAGGGACAAAAGGTTGTTGGCATTTATAATGGCGCTACAGTGTTGGCATTAGTAAGGGATTTCGGTGCTGGTATGACAGTTCATTTTCTCCTCCTGGTGTTTCTTGCCCCAGATCTTTAGTTAAAGAAACAAACTTCCCTTTGATATTATATTGATGAGTCAATCGTTTCTCTCCCAAATTAGCTTCAGGTTGGACAGACATAGTACATTAGGAAATCATCACCAAAATGTTAACATCGCATCTTAGTTGGATCCTCATTCATAAATTATAATCAGGAAAAGTACATTATATGAGAGAAGATGAGTCTTTTAACAGGCACGTTAAATATTGGTGTTCAATGACGTATACTTGGTGCTATAAATTACTCGGTGCAGAATTTATGAGTCAAATTCAGGCAATTCTGGTGGTTATTCCAAAAGGAATATAGCCTAAGGGTAATTGCAAGAAAACAGGAATTAGGTAAGATAAACACTAAGTGTGAATAATCACGATTTGACTGTATTTTTTAAAAAGATTATTTGTTGGTTTTTGGGCCACATCCAGCAGTGCTCAGAGGTTATTTCTGGCTCTACACTCAGGAATTAACTCCTGGCGGTGCTTATGTGACTATATGTGATGCTGGGGACCGAACCTGGGGTCAGCCATGTGCAAGGTGCACACTGTCCCCGCTGTCCTATTGCTTGGCCCACGATTTGACTGTATTTGAAAAGAAATGTTCCTTTTGTCCTGCCTCCTGTGTGTGTGTAAGACAGTCTACTTACTGAAATGTGAAAAACTTATTTGTTTCAGGATCAGATCTGCAAGTGTGTCTCCCCAAGGGCCCAACATGCTGCTCAAGAAAGATGGAAGAAAAATACCAACTAACCGCTCGCTTGAACATGGAACAACTGCTTCAGTCTGCAAGTATGGAGCTCAAGTTCTTAATTATTCAGAACGCTGCAGTTTTCCAAGGTGAGTTCTCGGGATCATCGTAGATATGTAGCTCAATACAGTCATTATTTGGGCACTGAGCTTTTAAATGCTAAGTCTGATATCTAAGTTAGCATTCCAGCATGCGTGCTTGTTATCAAAACCTCCCCCTGAGAGATTCTGGTTTAGAAAAAAAACACTATTTGTAGAGAAGCTTCATTGCAATCTTTGGAAAGGTGGCTGTTGTAAAAAAAAAGCCATTATCCAAGATGATTTTGTTTGCCTGTATTCACATCTCAGGCAGAGAACCTGGAAGACTTTAAAAAATCCAAACGTTGAACTACCAGGTTTTTTTCCAGCAGTAGATTAGATCTTCCTGGAACTTGGAACAGCTCCTTCTGACCACTAGGGCCATTTCTGTTTAAGAGAGAGAAACTGGCTGGCTGGACCCTGTCTTGTCGTTGGTGTGAGTGGTGATTTCTTCTTTCTCTCTGAGTCTTCAGTTCTTCCTACACTTGTGTCTGTCTGTGAACAAAGATATTGTGCCATGACCATAATGGGGGGGAGATCCATTCTCTTATCTCACAGCGGGATGAGGAATAGCCCCCCTTGATTCAGTGACTCAACTGGTGCTATTGCTGAGGAAGGAGGAGGAGGAGGAAGAAGAGGAGGAGGAGGATTATGATGGAGGCAGGAACCTAGGTGGCCTTGTGTGCTCTGTACGCTTTCAAATATTTTGCATATATTCATTTATTCATTCATCTTCACAAGATATCCTATGAATGAAGTGTGATTTTATTAGCCACCTCCAACGTATGGGCCTTGAGTGAAGGCACAGAACCGGTAGGTAACTACTATACAATTACTGAATGATGAAAGCAGATTTGAACCTAGGTGGCCTGGTTTTTAAAGCCAGTGCTTTTAAATACTTGCACATGCTGCCTTAGCAGAGGGAAAGATCATTATGAAGACTGGCGTTTTTGTCTATCTTTCCTTAAGTAGATGGAATCAGCTGCATTTTTCTTGTCCCACAAAGAAAGCTGTGGGGGTCAGATCGCAAAATAGCACATTTGCCTACTTGACATTTCAAATCTTGAGCTGCACGTCCCCTTTAGACGAATTAATCCTTTTGAATTGTAAGGTGGGTTGATTATAACTTATTTTATGTATTACAATAATTTTTGTTGAATTAGCCATGGAAAACGATTCATATTAGCTAATAAGGCACACCTTCACCACAGTTTCTTGGGTCAGCCCCACAGGGGATGTTGGGTTGATTATGTAAAGTACACTATAGATGCTTGAAGTATTTGTTAACCTATTTATGCAGTCAGACTCTTGTGAAGAGTGTGTTGAGGCTAACAATTTGGCAATAGAATGAATAATTTAAGTTGATTTTAAAAATACATGTACCATTCATGTACTTCTTAAATTGGCTTGGGGGCTGAACTGCTGGTTAAAAGTAGTGTGGGAACAAGTGGAGAAACAAGTATTGGGTTGAAGTAGGAACTGGAATTTTACCCTTTGAGGAATCAGGGGCCTTTCTTGAAGAATGGGGTGGGAGTGACTTGTTTAATTTCCAGAGTATCCAGGTTCATCTTGCTCTCAGTGTCTGGTTGGAGGGGAGTGGTAGGTGATAACTGTGTTATTCCAGTGGGCAGGGAAGGCCCATTTAAGAACCTGGGGTGGCAATATTCCCTTCTGTCCTGCCTTGTATATATTTGTGTTTTCCAGGCTGGACCAGCACACTAGGGGGGAAAGGAAATTCTGGCAAGATATCGATCAGATTAGCTTTGGGTGTGTCCTGTGTAGCATGGCAGTTTTGTGAAAAGAAAGTGGAAAGTGACAGGAAGGGTAGTAGATATTTAAGATTTCTTCCCTCCATGTCTCTCTCTCTCTCTCTCTCTCTCTCTCTCTCTCACAAACACTTCTCAAACTGTGGAGAGACGTACAAGGACCCCATTGCAAATAAAGATGGTGACTGCTTGCTGAATCAGAAGCCCTTACGGGTATCCTTCACCATGTCTACTACAACCATACTAGCTGTGTATCTTGTTTCATTTTATTTTCTGATTGTTCTGTCTGGATTTTAGAAAAAAATGCAAGAAAATAAAAACCATGGTCCTACACCTTCAGGCCTTTTGTCACATGTGTAGGGAAATTGATCTTTTCTCTCTTACCTCCCCCATGCCCAAAGTGGTTTCTGAAACAAATATTTGGAGAATCCAGACATAGCCACTAGACCACTATAAGATGATATAGTACTAATTGCAAAGATAAAGAAAGCCACTTTTGTGGGGGCTGCGGGGAATTGGGAATACATATAGTGGTTCTCAGGGGCTACTTGTGCTCAGGTGTGACTCCTGGTGGTGCTCAGTAGAATTTCTGTGGTGTCAGAGATCTAACCAAGCTTGGCCTCATGCAAGGCAAGTGCCTTACCTCATGTACTAACTCTGCAATCCCAACTTTTTGTTCTTTTCTTTTTGTTTTTTACCACACTCAACTGTGCTTAGAGTTTACTCCTGGTTCTGTGTTCAGGATCATTCCTGCTGGTATTTGGGGACCCTATGCAATATCAGGGCTCCAACTCAGATTGGCCATGTGCAAAGCAAAGACCTTACCTGCTGTACTCTCTCTCTGACTCTCATATTTTTCTTATCACTGCTTGCTTATTTATTTATTTATTTATTTTTTGCTTTTTGGGTCACACCCAGCGATGTACAGGGGTTCCTCCTGGCTCATGCACTCAGGAATCACTCCTGGAGGTGCTCAGGGGACCATATGGGATGCTGGGGATCAAACCTGGGTTGGCCGTGTGCAAGGCAAACACCCTACCTGCTGTGCTATCGCTCCAGCCCCGCTAGCAAATTTAAACTGGGGATACAGTTGCACCCCTGAACACACACTTTCCCAAGATTCTGGTAGAACAAATTTGTCAGTATATTACTGCAGTACTTCCGTTATATGAAGTATGATGTAGCTTCTGTGAGCTGTTTTTCTCCACTACGTGCAACTTTCAGAAGCTCATCTTGGCCTTGATCCACAGTCTCTTTAGGATTCCTTCCTGAGTCCACACTGGGGGCATTTAAGCAGTGAGTGTGTTTCGCAAATCTGTGCACAGTTCTGCGAGCAATCCTTATTGCCTCGATTTGGATTTTATGGGTTCCTTTGCAGGAAGCCTTTGCCCTCATAAATGAGCCCGGGGCCCTTCGCTACAGTGGTTGGCGTGCTCCATCGCTAATGTTGTTTTGATAATGATTGAAGCATTTAAAAAGTTGTTCTTTATTTTCGATCTTTGCATTGCCTCGTTTCCTAAATTTAATTTACTTAGATGTGCTTAGTAAAATGGGACAACACAATCGTTTTCTGTTTCTGCTTAATTAATTCTTTTTGAAAAACTCCACTCAAAGTCGTTTTTCTTTTCTCTTCCTTTCTTTCTCCTATACCTAATAATAATGATGATGATGATGATGACGACAATAATAATACTGGTAGTGAAATTTTATTAAGTGCCTACTCTCTGCTGCTTCCTTTTACATAATTATCTCATTTAATTTTTCCAGCAGCCCGATGGGGTTCATACTGTAATTATCTCCATTTTACAGATGAGATATCCGTGAATGCCACAGCTCCATCTGAGCCATACACTTTTCCTTGTCTTGAGTGTACATGAGGTAAAAACAGATTTTAGGAGTTATAGTTGAGAGACTTGAGTTAAAAATGGGGCAGAATTTTGAACTTTGTATCATTCTGCACCCCTGGTATTCCCATCCAGTCTTGACTTTCTGTGTTCTTCTGTGGAACTTCACAGTAACTATCCCTTTTGAATTCTTGGGAAAGAATCTGGGGTCCAGGTTTTCTCTGGATGGCCGTGATGCCTGAATTCTTAAGGTGCCACTAACCTTAAGTGAGAACAGGCTCACTGGAATGCAGTAAACTTTAGCTTTTCAGAAAGTGGCCCATCTCAGAATTTGCTTTCTCTGCATCAGAGAGGAGAAATAGCACTGAAGCAGGAAAATGCTCCGTGCATCTGAGATGCCATGGAGTTGCTGCTTATGTAATAGACTCATCTGAGAGCTCCTTGGGGAAGTGTTCAAATCCTTCTGGGCCAGAGAGCATCCAGGGACTAAGATGCTTGCCTTGCATGCAGTCAATCCTGGTTCTTTCCATAGTATTAGATAAAGTTACGCTGAGCACCACTAAGAGTGATTCCTAAGCATAGTCACAGCAATAGACCTTGAACACTGCTGGGCATGACCTAACTTTACCTTCTGCAACCCCCTCCCCCAAATAAAAATCCTAACAAAACAAAACCTACTCCTCTTCTAAACTCATATCCTATCTTTGCATGTTTGATGTGCTAGTTTTCTAGTCCCATAAGCAGTTAAGTAGAAGAGTAATGGAAGAGATAGCGAGGTACATATGAGGTAGTTAGGAGTAACAATAAGGGTGGAAGATATAGAAATCACTGAATAAGGCATATGGGGACACTGAGAGGCATTTATGTTCATAGTTACAAATTCATGAGAAAGATCGGTTTACAGATATGACATGCTTTGTCATTTTTCCATTTTCAGTGACTAAGAAAATTTTAGGTGCTTGAAGGCCATGGAAAAAATATTGAACCCAGAGACTGAATTTCATTTCATTTCAAATTTTGCTCGAATTTAGCTCCGTATTTGTGAAGTTCAGGACTTTGGGAGACTATTGGGACTCCAATCACCTCAGCTTTCTTATCTGCAAGATGGGAATGGTAATTCTAATTCCTACCTGGTAGAGCAGTATATGTGATAGTGTCTTGATAGCTATCCAGGGCTCTAATGACTGTGAATTATTGCCCAGATACCAGCACACACCATTGACTAGTGCAGACCCAAATTTCAATCAAACTTGACGTCTCGATGTCACTCTACAACGTTGGCCCACGTTGGTTTGGGGGCCATTTCCAAGTGTCCAAGCGTAAGAGAGAACCTTGGCAAAGGAAGCTTTGAAAAAGGAGCTTATTTTTGTGTGGCCTTCAATGCGAAGCTCAGCTCTTTGAAATGTCAGTATGGCCAGGCATGATCCTTTTTGCATCTTCCGGAAGCTGCCCTTAAGGCCCTCAATCTGGTCGATGTTCCACACAAGCTAGTGGCAGATCAAGAAGGGTTGGCTGTTTTCAGGCCATCTGTGAGTTGCCATTTCTGTTTCATTCCAACGTGGCAGAGGGAAAGAAGAGTTGAGTCCACGTAGAAATCTTCAGTTGCTCCTCAACGAGTCTGCGAAGGTGTTCTGCTACCCGTTTTGTGGGGAAGAGATGAAAAAGGTGTCTCTGAGTGGAGGCAGTCGCTGGTTCTACCGTCTTATTTTCTGTTACCATCTGTTCTTGGTAAAATTTTATTTTTTCTGGGGCAGGTCTCAAGTTTCTCTCTTCCCCCGGTCCCTAAATAAAATTGACCTTGGTTAGAAAACCCTTTTCCATCAGCTCAGTTCTATGCAATTTCTTCAGTCATTTCTGCTTGAAATAACTGTTCAGGGACATGATTCAAGCAAAGCTTTTTTCCTTCACAGTTAATATGTGACTCAATAATTGCTTGAATGTTGATAAACATGTTTTGGAGATTCAATCATTTGGTAATTTGGTTTTTAGAATATAGTGGGAGTTTTAAGTGACCATGGAGCAATTTTTTTCTCCATCTCACAATTTTTCTCCTTGACTAGTCTAACACATCTCCTGCCCAGGCTCCTGCTCTGTTGTCAGTTGAGCCCGCTTAGAGTCCGCCACTCAAACGGCCAGCCAGGCTCACATAAGCTGTTCTCCATTGCAAAATAACATGCGATAGAGAATAATTACAGAGATGTCTAATCAGAACTTAATTCATTTGCCAGGCGAAATATAATAACATTAAATGGAATTGAAGAATTTGAGGAACGCAAACCATGGCCATGAGTGGGATTTTGTATCCTCAAAAATGTAAATTATTAATCAAACCACTCATCTGTACAGCAAAGCTCGAGTAATCCCATTATAAGAGGGTGAATTTCTCATCAGAGCCCAGAAGATTCTGGCTTTAATTAGTGTACTTGTATGGCATCAGCTCCAAGAGATATCTTGGTTACAAAGTTTTTTTCCCCCTAAATGTGATTCTTTCGTTATTAGTGCTATTGGAAAAACAATTGGAAACTGGGTGTTTAAAGCCCTTTCAGTTTTTAAGCAAAGACCTTTTGGATTCCATTCTGTTTTAAAACTCCGTGGTTTTAGCAGAGCCAGCGGCTGGGCGAGCTGTAAACCTTTTCCTGTGCCCTCTTATTGATTTAGTAAAGTCAGTCATTAGAATGACTGAGAACTGGTTAATAAAAAGTGCTTAGAAAAATGACTCAGCGTGTGGGCAGAGGCTCTTGGAGGACCAGCAGTGAGGTGGGGAGATTAAACAGATGAACTCTTTTACCTCAGTGCTTGGTCCCTGATTTAACAGAGCTTCAGACTCATCCCGTCTAGTCACCATCATGGCCACCTACCCTTCTCCCTAGTGGGCTGATGCAGCAAGTGAAAGGACATACTCCCTGCCCTCTAGAAGCTTCCAGGGAAAATGCCACTTTGGCCCAGTGTGATTACTCTGCACCCATCCCCCACTGGGATTTGTTGCTTTTCTGCAAACAGATGTTCCCCCTCCCTTTTCTGTCTCTCTGCCTTGCTGTACCTGATAATGGAGTAATGAAGCGTATGTTTGCAAGATTTGAATTCTCCTGTCAGTTGAGTGGAGGTAGAAACAATTTTCCACTGAGCTGGAAGTGGGAACAGAGAAATGAATACTACATTTCTCTTCCCTTGACTGTGAGTTGCTTCCAGAGCCTGAGAGATACACCTTTAGACTTTTCCCTATCTCCTCTTTCCGTTTGGCTCCCAGGACTGTTTTTTGCTTTTCGACCTCTTCCCACCTTCCTCCCTTCCATTTTCCTTAGCTCTTCTGGGAGGGGCTCTGTTGTCTCCTTTATCACGGTTGGATACTCCATACAGACCTGCGAACTCCGTACTCAGCTTGCATCTAGTCTGTTAGTGAAAGCAGAAGTGGACTTCAGATTTCCTCCTTTGCCTCCTAATTAAGCAGTAAAGTGCAGTCATGAGGAGGAACGGTTGCCTGGGCCTTTTGACTGGTATTGAAGGCACCTAGCTGGAGAGTAGGGAGGAAATTGGGACCTGGTGTGGAGAAGAGTAAGTTGAGGGTTTGGAGATGAGAATGAGAATCAGCCTTTTTTTGTGGGGGTCACACCCAGCGATCTCAGGGGTTACTTCTGGATCTGCACTCAGGAATTACTCCCGGTGGGGCTTGGGACATCATGTAGAATGCCATGGATCGAACCCAGTTTGGCCTCATGCAAGACAAATGCCCTACCCACTGTACTATCACTCCAGCCTGAGAATTAGCCCTTTTATTAAGTGTTCTATTTATATTGTCTAATGAAAGCCATCTAGATCTGTGTGGCTGGTACTATTCATTTCATTTGGAGACTGAGGAAATGGGCTCTTGGAGAGATGAAGTAATTTGTCTTAACAACCACAGAGCCCATACATGGCAGAGGTGGGAATGGAATCCAGGAAGTATAATGCATACCGTGCCCTTCATCACTATAGGCTATATATGAACTCTTCTACCTCAGCGCTTGGCCCTTGATTTAACAGACTTTCAGACTCGCCCCTTTTAGCTGCCTTCATGGCCGCCTACATTTGCCCTACCTCGGTGAATGTTGTTTCCTGGTCAAGGAAACTCCCTAACTCTAGCTTTCCATCTTACAAGGGAATTCTCATATATTCAGTTTCAAAACACTGGCTGAGCCAGTATCCAGCATGTCTGAAGACAGGGATGGTGGAGGAATTCATAGATAGAAACTACTGCACAGTAGCTTCCACTTCAGAAACGAAGTTATTTGTACCTGAATACCTTGGGTCCAAAATATTCTAAGGGGAATGCTCAATAAAAACTGGGAGCAGTTTTTTGTGAAGTCAGAGGATTCAGGAAATTTCATCTGACTCAGCTGATACAATATGGCGGCCCTGGGTAAGAACAAAGATGAGAAAATTAAAAATGCAACCCCCCCTGTTACTCTTGTGGGAGGTTTGCAAGTGTGGGTCCCTGTAGCTTCAGTTTCATTAGTTTCACAGGAAATGCGCCTGTGTGTGGGAGTGGGGATTGGAAAAGATTAATTCCAACTAAGAACCAGAGGTTCTTGGAGGAGATTGCCTGTATGAATTCTCCAGACAGACGTGGCTCTTGATCAAAGAGAAGGGCAGGTCAAGAGAGTTAGGTGAATCAGTGCACATCTTTTTCTAAATTAAATTAAAATGGATACGTTATTAATTGCCTACTAGATACCAGTCTTTCTCAACTCCCTGGCCAGCCTCACTCAGACTCCTCTCTTGAAAGGGCAGAGTACCTTAGAGATGAACCGAGGGGCAAGAGTAGGCCCAGCTCATTAGCTGCCTCAAGTTCCTGTGTCAGCTTTGCTACTTCCTATTTTTCTGAGGAAGAACAAGTCACTCCCTCTCTGAGCCATCCTTTAAAGAGCCTTACATCAGATGAGGGCTGAGAAGAGCTGTTCTCTAGAAATCGAATGCCTGCAAGACATTGTTTTTGTCATTTCCTGCCAGTTATAAACATTTTAACTGTAGTACCTTTGCAGTATGGGATGTCTCAGAGCTGGCACATCTGCATTTTAAAAAGGATTTTTATGCTCTAATATGATTTTAATTGATAACAGAAATGATCTAATAGACCATCCATAATCTTATCATGGAGATACCAGCTTCTAACTTTTTTATGTGTTTTCTTGCTTTGTGTGTGTGTGTGTTTATGTGTATAAGACTGTATCTGTATAGTATACAATTTCCAAATGGTCTCTAGTGGTCTGAATGAAGCTTCTAGATCTACCCAGTAAGGGTAGATTCTAATTTCACTGCGCTACATACAGCAGCGGAGGTTGGAGAACCCGGATGTTGAAAGGAAACTAGTTGCTTGTGCTGGTTCCCTCCTTGGTTGCTGTTTAGAGTGAGTACCAGACCTGATGAACTGAAATGTCAGTATCAACCACATTCAACCGTATTACCCTCTGCTGTTTTTCCCCCTTCTAGCACGACCAAGTTCGTAGTGATCCATGTCTGTTAGTTTGAGCATGGGTCTCCTTTCCTAAAGAATGACCTCTTTGAAGGTAGACTGCATATATATTCTTCCTCACCCCTCTTATTTCCAGGCGAGATAGTGAGTGACCACACACATGCCATTCCAATAGATAGAAATAGATTTCTAACTAATCCATTCTCTCTGTCTCTGCTGCCACTATGATCAGACAGAAAATGCTAACCTGTGGCGCACAGTATTGGTTGATTCTAAAATTTCAAGTCGATTCAGATAGAAACTCTTAAAAGTTCATATAATAAACTGGTATTTGCTCACTGAGATGGATTTGGCTTATGGTTAGCTGAGCCTCCCCCTGCCTTTGTTCTGGCCTCACCATCCCAGGCTGGCTGTTTATCTTTTTCTTCAGCCTCTCCCTGGAGTACTTAAGCCACAGATAAGCAACTTGTGACCAAGATTAGTGATCCCTGCCACCTTCTCCAAATACGCTCTGAAAGAAATAGAACCAACTTTGTTTCAGAAATTTCTTATTTTAGGGAAGTTGACATTGGTGGTAGGATTGGTGTTGAAATATTATATTCTTAAAACTCAATTATCAATAACTCTGTAAATCAGAGTTATTTAATAAAAATAAAAAAGGATGTTCTTCTTTCAAAATAAGCTCTTACTACACCAATAAGTACTAGTTAACAACAACAACAATAAGGAAGAAAAACCAAAAGAGGAAAGTGACCTATACTCTTTATCCTGGAGCATAACTTCTTATTAGCAATTGGGCATTTGATGGTATGTGTTTTTGTAAAATATTGTATATGTATATATGCATATATATTGGTGAGTATATGTATATTTTAGCAGTGGTTTTACAATTAGTATGGGGGACCTATCTTTCATGTCAATAAATATTTCTCTAACATGATAGAAATATAGACCTTAGAGACTGCATGCTGCTTAGTCCTGTGGGCTATCTCATGTCATTAATCTATACTTCCCTAGTGCTAGAAATGTAGGTTACTTTCAGTACATCAGTACACCATAGTGATATAAATAATGTCCCTGGAGATAAATGTTTATGGACATTGTTATTTCCTCAAGGTAAATTCCTGGAAATGGAATTACTGGGGCAGAGATTCTATAGTTTTTAGTGATTTTCACATCTGTCATTCTATTGTGACATCCATGATGTACTGATTTTTCACTCTCAATAATCCCAGGTTGGGTGAAAAAATAAGAGTGCCCTTTGGTTACAAGGGTGGTGTTGGTAGCTTTCACCTTATAATTTTTATTCCTTATTGCTCTTTGATGATAGAAGACAATTTGGGTATTCACTGTTTCTTATGGTGATGCCCGTTTTTCTTATTGATTTGTAAGAGCTCTTTGTATTTTTAGGATGCTAACCCAACTGATATTATATAGTATTTTTACTTTTGTAAATTCAATTTATTCTTTCAGTTGTTCATGTTGTTGAATGGAAATTTGAAAACTCTGTATTATGTATCAAAAATGCTTCTTTGGTTTCCAATATTTTAAAAAATTCTTTACTTAAGTGGTAGTATCCTGCTCACGAATCAAATATGTGCTTTCTTTCCTCTTCTGACGCTAGCTGTGTGTGAAAATCGGTAAGTAATTGAAATTGTCTGAGTTTGATTTTTTTTATGTGCAAGATAACAGTTGACCTGCATACCCACCAGAGCCTTGGAGGATCAAAGGAGGTAACGTATATGAAAATGCTTTGATAAATGGAAAGGGCTATTCACTTGTCCTCCCCCTCCTAACCTTTAGCCTGAATGAATCCCTGTTGACTGATATCAACACTGTCTTTCCCTGGCTCTGAGACCTTGCTGGCCTTGTAATGGGACAGAGTCTTGGTCCAGAAAGTCTGCTGGTAGCTGGAAGGCAGCTCAGAAGGTGGTAAAATGTTGCCTGCCTCTAGTCTGTCTGCTTGCAACATTCATTCTGGGCATCGTTCCCACCTTCCCAGCTGGGGAAATGGGCCCTGCAACTCGTCTTTGATGTAGTATGTGTGTTTATACTCACATGCCCCCAGCCCTAGAAGGGCAGCAAAAGAAACCAAGTGCCTATTTCTGTTCTCCAGAGTCGCAAGTAGGTGGGGTGGAACTCCAGAGCCTTCTGTCCACACTCATAGTCCTTGGGGGATTGGAAAAACTGTGCTCCTTCTAGCAAAGAACATTTGAAACAGATAACACTATCAGCTACATGGGTGGCTTAGCATTGTTGGGAGGGCCACTTTCTGGAAAGATTTGTTTATTAGGAAAGCCTTTTTTTGCTGTAACATGATCAGAACACTGCCTCTCTAAATGCCAGATTAAAAAAAAGATCAGAGTGTGTATGTGGGATGCAGGCGGCATGGGGGCAATGTAAGTATCTCATGCATCAGAGTAATCATTAGTGGAAAAACAAAGTGTGTTCATTCTGGCAGTCTCTGCCAGATGGTTGAGATGGCTTGTCGTGGAAGGAGAGGCTTCAATGATGCACATATTATTTCAAATATAACCTTGAAGAGTTTTGTTTGTATTTTGAAGGGAGGGGAAGATAGTCACTGTTCAAATAAGTTCAGCCGTCTTGAAGGGCAAAAGCCTTTGGCAAGTTGAAGGGACCAGGCGTTTGAACTCACTTGGGTCACTTCAATGAAGGAGCTATAAAAGGAAGTTTTCTGAAAATCTACTAGGTATTGATTTTGTTGTTGCTGTTGCTTTGGGGCCACACCTAGTGCAACTCAGGGGTCACTCCTGGCAGTGCTTGGAGAACCACATGCGATGCCAGGAATTGAACCTGGCTTGACTATGGGCAAAGCAAGCATCTGACCTGCTGCACTATCACTTGGCCTAATGGAAAAATTTAAATTATTATAGCAGGAACTCCATTCCGAGGTGCTCTTCTCCCCATTTCACATATTTGCACAGGGATAACTTGCACCATGTTTGCCTCCAGGCCAAAGGAACTAGGAAGTGTCAGCCATGAGATGTTTCAAAGGCTGAGCTCTTTTCTTCGGGCATTCCTTAGAGTTCACAGATGAAAATAAATTTTAGCAACTCATAAAAATGATCAGAGAAGGTTTTGTCAAACAGAAAGTGTCATGAGAAATCTGGATAGCCAGAGCAAAATAAACAAAATACCCCAAGATGGGTCCCCAAACTCGACTTGGCAGAAGGCTTTGAATTCCATTGATATGAGACACTTTTCTGTAGGGATGTACTAGGGTGAGTTCATTGCACCCCGAGGATTCTAGGGCAGCCTTTACTATTGCATCATAAAGAATCATACACACACCCCCCCTTCAAAGTTCATTTTAGTACTTTTCAGCCTGACATTGAACGGGTCAGCTACTTTGACAAACCTGATCTGGCCAGATGTTATTATTTTGCACTACATTTAATTTCTTCCTGCCAATGCTTTAGAGTTCTTTTCCCTGATAAAGATCATGGGAAATTGTCTGGTATTTACAAAATCCCATCCAGGCATATCTGTTACAATGTTCACTTAGCAAAGTTTATTAGATTATTAGGGCTCTAAACCCTTGGGCTCTTTCGTTATTGAAATTAAAAAAGAAAACCCCAAACATCTTCAACAAATTTAAGTGGCATAATTAGACCCCAGACTTGTCTTACAGGCATTTTAGAATTATGAAAATGATTTCAATAGTAGGCACTTCCTGAGAAACTTGCTGAGTTTGACAGGGATGAAAGGGAAGCCGTTACACTCCTTTGGTCTCCCGAGTTAATGGGTAAAGTGATATCTGGGGCTGAAATAAATTTGCTATCGTTGTATGGCCAAATTGCTCCCATAAGTAGTTAGCCATACCACACAGGACCTAGTTAAAATGTGGGTACCAACCGTAGGCGAGAAACATGTGGGTTTTAGAATCAGGCTAAGTTTAAGCTCTGCTTCTTTTCTTAGTGCCACTCTAGGAGCCAACAGGAGACCTTAATATATGGAAATACTTGACAGTTCCAAGGTGTAAGTAGTCACGGTTTGTACGTGCTGCAGCTTTCCTCAAGGGATTTGCTCGCTCTTTCCATGCAGTGGGGATCATTTTGAGCATTAGCAAGTTCACAGTTGGTGGTACAATATCTATGATGAAAGTAGGCTTGGGAGAGTTGAGACTTGAATTGACTGTGGGGATCCATAGCTACATGAAGAACACAGGTGACAGAAATTGAACAAAGCCGTGTCAGTTGTGGATATATGTTTTGAGCAGTGAGGTAGAGGGGTAATAATTCAGACCCCCCAAGTTTGGAGACCATGAGTTTTCCTGAACAAAGGGGTGTTTAAGTACATTGAATATAAGCCAATGAGTGTTTTAATTATATTTCAGAGAATTCCAAATTTAGTTGACCTACTGACCCCTTTTCAGAAAATAATTCACTCAGGGGACTGGAGGGATAACACAACATATAGAGTACTTGCCTTGCATGTGGCTGACCCAGGTTCAATATCTGGCATCACATATGATTCCTCAACACTGCCAGAAGTAATTCCTGAGTGTAGAGCCAGGAGTAACCCCAAAGCATGACCGAGTGTGGCCCCAAGAAAAGCAAATAAGAGTTCATTCAGTGCCACTCGGATATCTATCTTCCTTAAGTAAGAAATTAAAAATCAAGTCCTCCCCTCCCCAATTACACATAAAAGCCTTCCTTCAGGATCATTCAAACACCGACCAATCCCCCACCTGTTTTGGTTAAAACTGTACTTTGGAAAACACTGGCATAGATTTTTGTGTCCAACTAGTTTTAATTTCATAGGTTTTTTGGGGGGGGATTTGGGTCACACCTGGTGGTATTCAGGGGGAATCCTCATTTGTGTGTTTGAGTAGTGCTATGGGGGAACATGGGATCAAATTGGGACCAGTGCATACAAGTCAAGTGCCATTGACTTATTTGTAAATTTTTAAAAATTTCTGTTTTGTGGCCACACCTGGTGATGCTCAGGAGTTACTCCTGGCTCTGCATTCAGGAATCCCACCTGGTGGTGGTCAGGGGACCATATGAGATGCCAGGGGTTGAACCGCCAGAGGTTGGCGGCGTGTAAAGCAAGTACTTTTCTTGCTGTACTATCACTCCGGCTCTCAAGGGCCTTAGTTATGTCCCTTCCAAATTGGTCTTTAAGCCAATATGAAAGCCCAGTTCTTAAGAGGACCTATGAAAATACCTCCAAATTCCTCAAAACTGTTGTTGGATTTTTTCTTCTTCATTGAAGGCCATCAGGGGCCCTTCTGTGAAAACTCTAACAGTGCAAACATGCGTTGGTCATTAACTGTCCTGGCAATGATTGCTGAAAGGGCAGGAGTGAAGTCAAGGCAAGAGGTAAATATTTTGTAGAAATGAATGACCTAGCATGAACTCTACGTAACTCCAGATCTGCTCATTTACATACTGTGGTCCTCTGAATTGGCCAAAGAAGTTGATGTTCCTTCCATTTATTCAGTAAGAATCTGCTAAGCAAATGTATCTGTCAGATGTGTAGAAGGCATGTTTTCCTTGTTCACACAAGTCCATTATTCAGACTACTAGTTACAATGACCTTCACTTATTAAGACAAACCTGATAGAACCTCTCTTTGAACACACTTTACTGGTGCGTAGTTTGAATTGCTTCAGGTATGGAGAAATACTAAAAGATCATCTAGTGTTGTGTTGTTTTTTGGCTGCACCGGGCTCAGGGGTTACTTCTGGTTTTGCATTCAGGAATCACTCCTGGTGCTGCTTAGGGGACCAGATAGGGTGCCAAGGATTGAACCTGGGTCAGCCACGTGCAGGGAAAATGCCCTACTCACTGACTGTACCATCATTCCAATCCCATTTGTCTAGTATTTTTAAAAAATTTTTATTAGTGAATCACCATGAGGTACAGTTGTAGACTTACAAATTTTTGTTCTTGGGTTTCAGTTACACAATGATCCCTTACCCATTCATCCACCAGCGTCGTCTAGTATTTTAAGAAAATAAATTGAGGATAAAATGGACTTTCACTTGAGTCATTTTACAAAGGGGAGCATATATAACCTCTCGAAGCTTCCATTTAGAGCTTATCTTAAAAGCAGGGAAAATCGGGGCTGGAGAGATATGGCAGGGTTTAAGGAGTGCTTGCCTTGCATGTGACTAACCTTGGTTTGATCCTAATGTACCCCATCACCTCTAGAAGTAAGCTCAGAGTACAGATCTAGGAGTAGCGCCTGAGCACTGCTATGTGTGTCACCCCTTGCAAATAAACCAGAGGGCAGTAGATAAGAGGCCTAGTTATGTAGAGTTCCAAGAAGGAAATGACAGGCTGTATGTCTCACAGCTTATCATGGGGCTTGGTAGCAGTCAACACTCAAGAAATGTTAGCTGCTGTTTGTTATTCTTGCAAAGTAGTTGTAAATATCACTTTATTGCTTCCTACCCTCCTTGCCTTCATCATTTCAGAGGAGTCAAATGTTTGAGAAAACATCCTGTTTGTTAGTTGGTTCAGAATTGGCAGAAGAGCCATGCTAGCCACATGGAAGCGAACATTGAGCAGGTTTAGACTTTTCAGGTTCCTGGGAGGGAAATTCTGAAGGAACTGATCATTCCATTCTAAGTTTACTTGATGAGTAGTGGATAGTGGTGAAGTAATTGGGGATCCTGCAAAATACTAAGCACGTATGTGTCTGAACATTCGCTAGAAACATTTCTGCTAGGGGATTCTGTTTTTTTTTTGTTTTGTTTTGTTTTTTTGCTTTTTGGGTCACACCCGGTGATGCACAGAAGTTACTCCTGGTTCATGCACTCAGGAGTTATTCCTGGTGGTGCTTAGGGTACCATATGGGATGCTGGGAATTGAACCTAGGTTGGCTGCGTGCAAGGCAAATGCCCTACCTGCTGTGCTATTGCTCCAGCCCCTCTGTTTTGTTTTTTAATTGAAACACCATGAGATACAAAGTTAGAAGTTATTCATGATTGGGCTTCAGTCATACAGTGTTCCAACACTTGTCCCTATACCAGTGCACATTTCCCACCACCGGTGTCCCCAGTTTCCTCCACCTATCCCCCACCCATTTGACCTCTATGGCAGATATTTTTCTGCTCTCTGTCCTTTCCGGCATTTTGGTTTGCAATATTGTGTATATCCCTTTACCTCCATTTGGCACTCAGATCTTGTTCAGAGCGATCATTTCCAACTACCATTGTAATAGTGGTCCTTTCTCTTCTCTATCCTAACTGCCACTCCCCCGACCACCACTTCTGTCAAGCTTCCAACCATGGATCAGTCCTCCTGGACCTCATTTCTACTGTCCTTGGAAATTCGTCTCATACTATGTTTTTAAAACAATATCTGCTAAGGTTCTTTTTCTGCTGTCCCTGCTGACACTTTTCCACACACACAGTTAGTTTCTGTGTTGGAAGAGAAATTGCAAGATTCTGGGAAATACGATCTAGCACCCTGATTCCTAACACCTAGTAGTGCTGATGGCCCTTCCAGCCTTCTGCTCTTGTTTTTACGTAGGTTCACATACATGTAGATTTGCTGACAAAAGTGAAATCACAAGGCCTATGTTCAAAGCCATGCAAGGGCTAACCCCCAGCGCCTGCATATTTCTTTCAGTTATTATCAGGTGTGCTTTCACATAGGGTATTAATTTATAATCACAAGATGGACTTGAGCTTGAAAAATTGCATATAATTTTACATCTGAGAGTACTCTTCAGTTCTGTTTCTGTTGAGACCAATAGAAATTCAGCACAGAGAATATGGCTTCAATTATCTTTATAGGTCTATTATTCAGAAGTGGCGTGTGTGTGTATGTGTGTGTATGTGTGTGTGTGTGTGTGTGTGTGTGTGTGTGTATTCCAGAGAGAGAGAGAGAGAGAGAGAGAGAGTGTGTGTGTGTGTGTAAGCAGGAGACTGCAAGAAAGAAGGACAGAGAGAATATGCGTTGTGTGTGTGATAGGGATAAGGAGAGATTTTTTTCCTGTTGTGTGGTCCTAACAGCAGAAGCTTTGGAGTAGGAGTAAGAAGATAGGGCTTGTAACTCAGACTCCATCGTGACTCACTGTATGACCTTTGGCAATTCATTTCATTTGACTGGTCTATTTGTTTTTCATTTCTAAAATGTGGGGTTAAAGCAGATCATTTCTACAGTTTCTTGCAGTTCTAGGAGTTTGGAAAAAACTCCCAACTTGCCTGTCTGCCTAGAAGAACTGGAGGCTCTAGGGCTCTCATCCTAAAGAGAGGAGGGGTGATGAATCTTAACAGTTTCTTGGGCGCCAGCTAGACCAAAGGTTGTCATTTTTAGCCTATCAGACATTTGACTTTTGAAAGTGCTAAATCCTCCATTAGGAATAAATGTGGAAGCTTCGGGTTATTTATCGTTATTTTACACTTTCCATTTATAACTGTCAGTGTCGACATAACTGCGTCAGTAAGGTTAGCTTTAATCAGTTTAGTGGCGGCAAAGTCACAAATATCTCAAATAGCCAATCATAATGCAGCAGTCCACTCAAGCCTGACTGAAATATTTCTTTTGTTATGATGAAAATGTCTCAACTTTATTGGGTTTTCTTTGAAGAACTTTATTTGGCTTGAAGTCTGGAAGATAACAGATTGGTGATTGTCTTCCAGATTTTTATTTTGCCTTCCTTGAAGGCTTGTCATTTTTCAAGAGCTGTTGTTAGCACTTTTAAGTCAAGGTGGAGAGCAGTGATATTTTTTATCCTACGGGTATAAGTCTGTGTGGAAAGCTTTTCTTTTTGATTTTTCAGTTCCCTTCTGGTCATGTAGAAATGGTGTGACCTTGATCTAACCATGGAATTGTCTAAGCCTTGTTTTCTTCATCTTGAAAATGGGGCGAATTCTAGTCTTACCCAGATCTTTGATGATACTTCAGATGGCCCCCTCTCAAAAAATTATGCTCTAGTTGTCATACCAATGGAAAATTAATTTTTTTAATTTAGTGCCATTATATAGGTCTTCAGGTGGTAGGTCTGAGTTTTATAGAGAAGATCTTGGAAAGTTGGGTAAAAGCCAGTTTTGTACATCGAAGTTCTTCTATACCTTCCTTGATGTCCTGCTGTATTACCACAGGAAATTTTTTCCTCCAGAGACCATTAAAAAGCGAATAGCAAACTTAATCATATTCACCTGAAAAAATAAATAAGAAACATAAATAAGAATCAAATAAGACACGAGCAACTGTGAGTGTAATGGAATATCGTATGCAGTGCTCAAAACTTAGCACTCAAGCTGTATGTAAAGGTAAATAATTCATCATGCGTCAAAAATGCCCAGGGTAGAGGGTTAGAGAGATAGTACCGTTGCTTTGTGTGCAACCATCCCGTTTGAATCCCTAGGTACTGCATATGGTTCCCCTAACATCATATGCATGAGTCAGGAGAGAGCCAGGAGTAGGCAGTGAGTACTGCTGGGTGAGACCCTCTTTCCAGCAAAATGCTCTTGGTAGGGCTAGGGCTAGGCTAGGGCTAGGCTCAGCGATAAAGGATATATCTCCATGCATGATGCCTTGAGTTAATTCCTGGCATCACACACAGACACACACGCACACATTCACACAGACTTGCACGTGCACACAAATAGACTTGAAAATGCTCAGGACCGGAGTTAGAGAGATGGTACAATGAGCAAAGTATTTTCCTTGCATGTAGCTGTCTGGGTTTGACCCCTGGAGTATGGTTTCCCCGAGCCCTAGTAGGAATAATTTCTTAGCATGGAGCTAGGAGTAATTCCTGAACACAGACAGGAGTGGCCCTAAAATGAGAGAGAGAGAGAGAGAAAGAGAGAGTGAGAGGGGGGAGGAAGAGGGAGAAGGAGAGGAAGAATAGGGAGAGGAAGGGGAAAGAGAGAGAGGAGAGAGACAGAGAAAAAGAAACATCAGTTAAGGAGTTAAGGCCAACATGGCCTTCTTAATCCCTGCATCCCCTCCTGCCCCTCCAAGAGTGATCCATGAGCACAGATCCAGGAGTAAGCCCTGAGCACTGCCAGGTATGGCCCTGCAAAGAAAGCAAAACAAAAATTCTCAGGACCTTCTGGTGACTAGGATAGGGTGTGAGAGTGTGTGGCTGGCATCAGGAACGCAAGAGAGAAATCTTCGAAATGTAGGTGTCCCAAGCAATCATGGTCTCCTCTGTCCATGTTGCTATTAGCAGCACCCCCTACTCCACTGCCACACACTTGGTATTCTTTTTCCAGACATCTTGAATACAGATGGTGAAACTGTAGTAGAAGCGTGTCTTTATACTTATAATAAAGTTGCACGGTCTAAGAATCACTTTTGTTTTCTTTCCTCTCCCCAACCCCCGCCATTCAGAGGCTCTGATTACCAGCATAGCAGGAATGAAAAGAGATAAATACCCAGGGCCCTTGCCGAACACAAAGGAAAGCAGATTAGAAAATTGAGAAGTGGAGAGAGGAGACCATTGCAGTCGAGAAACACGGTCACTGGGAAGAAGGGACTGTTTCAGGTTTACACACGGAATTAGCTCATTTTGAAGCTGAGTCATGGCTAATTAACTTTCATGTGCTCCAGCAAATTTGCCTGTATTGAGCATGTGCTAACGGAGAGTGACATTTATGGAAAACTGAAGAGCGAGGCGGTTTTCTTCTTGATGTGACTAGGCTATGCTCTCCGGAATGATTTTGTGGTTGTTTTTGTTTTTGTTGTTGTTGTTGTTGTTGTTGTTGCCCATTCTAATGCCAGCCCCTTGGGAAAGTCTGCCTGTGGAGAAGGAAGCACTTGCCTTGACATTTTAATGACTCATTGCAGTAAACCATCTGAACCCCTATGGAGTCTTTCCTAAACCTGCATATTAAGCTAGGTTCCTGACCAAGCCATCTTGCTTACCTTCAACTCCATTTGTCCTTCCTGTGTCCCAGCAATTATCCACCTAGAAATGATGGGCTTTGGAGTAGGAAAGGCAGGGAGGCAGGGGAAATAATTGCCCTTTCACTGGACTGAAAGTTCCCTCAGGTTCTATTTTGGTTTTATTTTGGGGGGTGGGCAAGGAGTTTGGGCCACACCCAGCTGTACTCAGGGCTTACTACTGACTCTGTGCTGATCACTCCTGGTAGTTCTCAGGGAGCCCTGTGCAGTGCTGGGGGGCAAACCCAGGTCGGCTGTGTGCAAGGCAAGTGCTTTACTCACTGTATTATCTCTCTGGCCCAATAAGGGTCTATTTTGACTTCATCTCTGTGTCTCAGTCCCCCGCAGTACAGTGTTTATGGGTAGATCCATCTAATACAACTATTAGTAGATGTTTATGAAATTTAATTTCTGTAAACCTTGGGTTTCGCATCTACAAAACAGACCCACCACCTGTCTAGTGTATTTTTGCTTGCGAGACCATGTGCCTATAAAATTTTGCATATTAGGCCAGCTAGTTCTGTCTCCACACTTCTGAATAGAATTATTACCAATTAGAGTTGTAATGTAGAATTCACATTTTAAAATAGAGGGCTATTTTCTTAATGGAGGTTGGGCAAATTAACCTTTCTGAAGTGCAGTTTCTCTGTCCAAAGAGCTAAGTAGACCAACGCATCAGTCCTTAACGGGGATTCATGGATGGCTTATAGTGGGTCCTCAAAGACCCTAAATTGATATGTAAGAAATGTGTACCTGTGACTTTGTTTCAGGAGAGAGAGATTGCGACATTAGGGCTTTAATCAGATTCATAAAGGGGTCTCTGTCCCTCAAACATTAAAGAACCACAAGGCTAATTAATCTCTAAAATTCCACTCAGCATTAATGGATCCACTAATCTGATTCTATGAAGAGTTCTGGTCTCAACAAATAGATTCAAATTTATGGTTATTTAATGGACTCAAATAAGTAGTCTTAGTTATTTTAATAGCACAGAAATCAGAATCCCCAAGCTTTAATATTACCCATTTGAGTACTGATTGTTGGCATTTTCTGCATTCACTCTGATGCCTGTCTGGCATGAGTGAAAAACTATTATTTTAGATGTTAACTTTTCTCTCTTTTTTTCCTCAAACGTAGCTATTTCATTCTCCCTATATTGTTTTTAAGAGGAGCTGGGTCTTAGTCCACAGAATTAGAAGATTTCCTGTTGTGTTTGTCAACTTACAGCAATAACTCTCTTTTAAAGAAATCAAATCACAGGAGTAAAGCTGTAGACCTGGAGATATGGGAGAGGGAGGCTTTCACGTTTTGGGAGCCCAGCTGTGTTTGTTCTGAGCATAAGGAAGCTACTGTATATCCTTAGGCTCTCCTGGGAAGTGATACTCTTAAAATCACAACATCTGTAGCAACAGCCAGTCTGAATCCCTATACACTGATAGTTCTCTTTTAACAAAGGGGTGAATGTATAACTATCAGACTAAGAAACAAGGACAGGAGCCAGAGAGATAATACAGTGATGAAAGTGCTTGCCTTTCGCATTGTCAGCCCAGGTTCAGTTCTGGGAACCGCATATGGTTTTCTGAACACTGCCAGGAGTGATCCCTGAGCACAGAGCTAGAAGTGATCCCCATACACTGGTAGATGTGGGCCCAAACCAACCAACCAAAGAAGCGTGAACAATTTTGACAGTGAGTGGAAAGCAGTAATTTTCCAGTCTGGTTTAGAATCCTGTTCACTGGGGATTCTAGTATAGGGGCAAGGCATTTGCCCTGTATGTGGCTGACCTCAGTTTGATCTCAGTACCACAGTCTCCTGAGCACTTCTGGGTGTGGCCCATCGCCCAAAAACAAATAAAGCTGAGAATGAGGACTTTTTTTTTAGATATTATTGATAGACTTTTAGTACTAAAATGATCCTGTAATACCCTGTTCTTAGGCATCTGCCCCAAGAACACAAAAATATTAATCTTAAAAGACATACATACACCTGTGTTCATTGCAGTACTATTTACAGTAACCATGACTTGGAAAGAGCCCAAGTGCCTAACAGCAAATGAGTGGATCAAGATGGTACACACCCATCACCAGTGTACCTACCTCCCTCTCCCAAGGATTCCCAGTGCCCTGCCCTCTCAAATTACATCCAGACTCAATTGCATCAGACCTCCCATTAGGTTGCTTTTAGAACTTTGTGGCTATGTGCTGTGTATCTTTAAATCCCACATTTGAGAGAACTCTTTCAGTATCTATCCCTTTCCTTCTGCCTGACTTCACTCAGTATGATAACCTCTAGTTGCATCCACGTTGCTGCAGATTTTATGAACAGATCAGACCCTCTCACAGTGGGTCAGTTCAGTGTTTGTTTGTTTTTTTTGTCTTAGTTCAAATAAGACACTCTATAGAAGAACATCTAATTCTGTTTTCACTCAAGACAGGAAAATAAGTTGTTTACACTTCACTATTTGACTCCCTGTGCCTCTGTCTTCGTTACAAACATCTCAGCAAACCAAGTGAAGTTTATTTAAACTCCCAGGCTATCCAGCAAACAAGATAGGACAGCTAAGAAGTTGGAAGAAGAAAGGACTTAGATTGTCTGCTACTACTCTACACTTCTTGGCTGGGTTCAAAATATTTCTTTTCATATGTTAATTCTCTGCCCAGAGGTTTGACTGTTGTTCTGTGTGTTTGTTTTAGTTCTATAAATTAGGAAGGTGGTTCCATAATGTCAGAATCTTGGGAACAGAGCAATAGTATGGCATGTAGGACGTTTGCCTTGTATGTGACCAACTTGTGATTGTTCCCTGGAATTCCATATAGTCCCCAGTGCACCCCTCTGGAGTAATTCCTGGGTGGAGAGACAGGACCATCACCAGGTGTAGCAAAAAAACAAATGAATAAAACCACGAACAAACAAAAACTCTGTAATGTCAGAGAATCTTATGGGTGACATCTATCATGCCTTTCTACCTTTGGGCAATAGATTTCCAGCAAGCAAATGATCATTTCGTCTCGGAATTCAAACCATTTTGGGATGAAGACTATACTCATTTCCAAAGCTACCCATTTCATTGGTGCCATCTTGATTTGCTCATTATTTCTCATGTGTATTGGGGGAAATCCTCCCTGGAATTCTTAGATCTTACCGGTTGCTCTCTTATCGCTGGTCTTCTCCTTGTCATTATCCTTTGAAATTGTCACATCCATGTTCGATACAGACACAGGGTAGCAGTCACCTCTTCTAGTTCATATGTTCCACTGTCCACTGAGGCAGCCAGAACAATGCTTACTGTTCAGCCAGTGAGTGTTGAACACACAGCTAGTCAAGCAAAACATTCCTATCCTATTGCCAACCTTGAGCCTATGCTTGGGGTGTTGCTTTCTGTTCATCTGATCTGTTGTTAAATTTGAGCCAGAAGTTGATCTCATGTAGATCGCTACATAGGCATCTTTGAAATAGGTTTACCATTCCTCCCAGCTTCATGTGATTTGCAATCTTGATCCATTCACCACTCATATACGCTTATGCCTGTCAGGGATGAAAATGTCAAGCTGAATAGGTCACTTAGGTTGTCTATCAGAAACTTTCCCCCCATGGCTAGCAGTACCACCCAGTGTTCCCTCCAAAACAATGAAGAAACCCAGCTAGGGTTTGCTTTTCAGTCCATCATCTTCCGCCTTGCACCCTACTGTTCACTTGGTCTTGAAATCCAGTAGCAGCGTGTCTCTACTTGTTTGCCTTTTGACCCATTCTTCCCATTTGAAAAGGAAATTACATTAGTTCATCCCAACTTGTTCTTCTATAGCTCTGCCAGCATCTTGTGCTTGCTTTTTTCCTTTGAAAATGCTCCCAGATCTGCCTGATGATGTGTTCCATTGTAGCATGGGATTGCTCTTAGGCTGATGATAATGTTATTGGCGACAGCCGCCATCTTTTCCTCTTTAAACCCTTAATGCTGACACTCTGCAATTTGTGTTCTTTCAGCCACCTTTGTGTGTGAGCCACCGGTGGTACACACTGATAACAACATGTTCAGGAGTATGGGACCAGAGGTGGTTTGGTTTTCGCTCATTCTCACCATCTCCACTCCCCTCCCACATTTCATTTTTCACAAACATCTCTATCTCCTTTTTTTCCATGCTGGGCTGACTTTTTTTATCCTGCCTATTTCCTTCCAACATGCCCATTAGTGTACCTAGGTGAGACTAGTGTGACAGTGGGTGCTAATGGGCTACTGTGTATTTGACAGTGAGTTATCTACTAGCTTTTTGTGCAGGGCTGAAAATCCAACAGTGTAATGAGAGCACTGGTAATTTTGGACACTGTGGCAGGGTTATTAATGTAGTGTGGGCGGCTGAAACCTTTTGTTTCCTCTCAAATAGGTGACTGCCATTTAGACTCCATGTATGGCTTTCTGCCAATTGTGTTGGGGGCGATTTCAAGCCAAATTGATTGGTTAATTGCTTGTGGTCATCCGGCTTTTCAGCTGCCTGTGTTGAATCCCTGGAGGTAATTAACACTTCAAGAATTGGGGGTGAATTGGAGTTATTCTGGAGTGGGAGTAGGGGCTGCCCAGAGCTTATGGTGATGAGTGAATCATTTTTACTTTAAAATGATGACTGAGGATTGATGAGTTTCTTTAACAATTTTTAAAAATCCATTATGGAGGAGTTTGATATACAATTGCCTTTGCGAGTCATTTAAAGTGGACAGTTGGGCTCTATATATTGTGTGATAAACTCATTGGTAGGAAATAGCTGCAAAAACGTTGGGCATTTTGGACAAGTGACTGGAATTTCAATTGCAGCCCTCTCACAGTGCGGGGTAGATGGTCTGACAGCCAAGTGTTAGGCTAAGAGGTGTAAAATACAATTTTTTGTTCACTAAAAACACCACATGTAAATTTACATAGGTAAATGCCATGTGCCACTGGCATCTGACTCCCACACTTAGAATCCTTTGTACTGTCTCTCTGGCTTGAGGACTCTCTTTTATAAACAATATTCAAAAGCTATTTTAGGGGGTTGGAGCAATAGTACAGTGGGTAGGGCGTTTGCCTTACATAGAGCCAACCCGGGTTCAATTCTCAGCATTTCATATGGTTCCCTGAGCACCTCCAGGAGTAATTCCTGAACGCAGAGCCAGGAGTAATGCCTGAGCATCGCCGGGTGTGACCCAAAAAGCAAAAAAAAAAAAAACCAAACAAACAAACAAAAAAAAAACAACAAAAACAAAAAACCCCGAAAGTAAAAGCCATTTATAGGACAGACAGTCACCAAGCAAAATCACCTCTGAACTCTGCCACCCAACTGGCCAACCTGGCATTTGTCAGTGTCCCTCAACAGTGACACTCTACATGTTCAGGCTGTAGCCGTAAAGACCTCGAGCCATAGGCTTCATTTGATGGTTCTTTTTCTGTAACTAAAATGGGAGCTGCTGTTATCATCTTTGAAAGCTCCAGCTTGAGGCTGTTAAGCTTTGGGAATGCAAATAAACAGTGGATTGGGGTCTTGCTGGAGGTTCAGGGCTGGGAAGCACCACCAGCTGTTGTGTTCCAGTGGTTCCTAAGCTGTGCTGGTGGCCTCCCAGGCATGGAATATGCCAGCTGGAGTGGCCAGTTTTTTGTGTAGGGATTCTTCCAGTTTCCTCTCTTTTGGGTCTTTGATTCTCAGCCTGGACTAATGCTGGAATTCAGGAAAGGCTAAGTAGGAAATGAACATTTTTCTTTTTTTCCTGTCTTTTCTTCTTTCCTCTCTTCCCGGGATGCAGGCAGGCTATTGATCTCTTGGCAGTGAGGTTCTAGAGATGGTCAGACTGAGGTGCTTCTGGTCTGAATTCTTGCACGAGAGGAGCTCAGACATGGGGAAGTTGGTCTAAGATCTACCTTGGCCCTTTTGGAGATCAGGTCTTCCAGCCCTATTTTTTGCTATGTATCTGTTCTCAGCCGGCTGCTGACTTTCACTTATTTGTCTCTTCTCAGCCCATTTCCTTCCACACTTCATGGATTAGATTGAGTTTCCACCAAGAATCACTGCCATTCAGTGTGAATGTATGTATAGGTGCCTGCATGCATATGTGGATGGATGGGTGGGTATGGGTGTGTGTTTGTGTGTGTGTGTGTGTGTGTGTGTGAGAGAGAGAGAGAGAGAGAGAGAGAGAGAGAGAACACATATTGGAGTGCGTGTTGAGGAGTGTCAGATTTCTTTTTTGTCAGTCTATTCTGTAGCCTATGGCTTTTTATTCTAAAATAGAGTTTAGTTTGGGCTCCATTTCTAGGTAACCCAGGGCAAGAGACATAATATACTTAGAGAAATTAAGTTTGGGAACTTGAAATTGGAAGGTGGAAAGTTCATACACTTGCATACAATATATATTTAGCATGTATAGCACAGCGGTAGGGCATTTGCCTTGCTCACAGCCAGCCCGGCCGAGCCAAGTTCGATTCCTCCACCCCTATTGGAGAGCCCGGCAAGCTACCGAGAGTATATTCAATATGCGAAACACATTAACAACAAGTCTCAAAATGGAGACGTTACTGGGCCCGCTCGAGCAAATTGATGAACAACGGGAGGACAGTGACAGTGACATATATAATACACCATATATAATGTACTATATAGTATATATATGTTGTGTGTGTGAGATGGAAGAGTTTTTCTCACTGAAGTGGGACTGAGAACCAAGCAAATAGGCCCATGTGCACTTATAGGAGTTGTCTCTAAACAAGTAAGAGGCAGAGACTGGAGTGTAGGGAATTTGCCTTACACTTGGCTGACTTAGATTTAATCCCTCAGTATCCCGTATGGTCCCTTGAGCCCATCAGGAGTGATTAATGAGTGTGGAGCCAGTAATATTCTCTGAGCATTGCCTGGTGTGCTCTCTCCCACCTCCTCCCCCCCCAAAAAAAAAGGTCAGAGGCAAAAGTACAAAGGGGGAGGTATTTGGGGGTTACCTTTGTAGTCCTTCCTTTTAACCCCCAACACAGACAGCACTAGGGAAAGTTTTTTCTTTTTATTTAAACCTCCTAGGAGCCAGTGTATGACCGAGAGGAAATTGCACAAGCCATGGATCCCCAAACTATTTGTGTCCCCAGAGCACAAGTTGGATCTTCTGAGGGGGGTGGGGTTGGTGGAATCAATCAAAGAGCTGTCTTGGGCAGTGGGAAGTGTCCTGAGAATAAACAGCTGCTCCCTTCAGCCCTAACCCCCTCCTGCTGTTAAATGACTCTAAAGGAAGAGGAAGTCAGTCATCAAAGACTTCTGCCACCTGTGCACAGCTGGGAGTTCCTGAGGTCACTCCTGTAGTGACTAGAAGACTTGGAAAAGGATCCACAGGGCCAAGTCAGGATATATCCATTTTCCCAAGCCCCAGGGACTCGCTGCCCCCCCCCCCCCCCCCCCGCCCAGCCTCCATTGTCAGAGCTGGGAGGGCACCTTTGGCAGCTGGGGACAGATGAGCCAGTTAGCCCCTTCGGTCTTCCAAGGTGCTGCTTTAGGAACCGACCTTTTGACACAGTGTCCCAGTATGAAGAAAAAGAACAGGACTCTTCTCTCTTTCCTCTTTCCTGCCAGACTTTGATTATTGGCTTGGGTAGAACGGGTTTGGGGATGGGATTGGGACAAACGATTCAGTGCTCCAGGATTCATCCTGGCTTTGTGCTCAGGAGTGACCATTTGGATGTGGCTGGGATCAAACCAGGGTCAGCTGTCTGGAAGGCAGGTGCCTTATCTCATGTTCTCTCTAACTCTCTGCTCCCTAGAGTACTTTGTAAAGACAGGAGAGAGGGTCGGAAAGATGCAACAGTGGTTGTGGGGCTGGTCCTTGTTTTGCAGATGACTAAACTGGGGTTCAGCACTCCTTAGAGTCTCCTGAGCCCTGCCAGGAAGGATGCCTGAGCACAGAGCCAGGAGTAAGCCCTCAAGACAGCTGAGAGTGGCTCCAACCGTACTCCCCAAAGAAAAAGAAAAGAAAGCAGCGAAATTTATTTCCCAGGAGCTTCTTGCAACTAAGGGTTATTCTCCCAGAGTGAGCAGCCAGACTCAGCCACATCTTTCCTGTTACTGAAGATTATCAGGCTAAGTGGTAGCAGATCCAGGACTCAAAGGTAAAGCTAGTCCTGGTGTTTACAGCGGGGAGGGAGCCAGTTCCTACTTGACAGCAGCAGAGGGCCGAAAGCATACTTGGCACATAGCATCTAACCTGGTGGACAAAGACATGGGTATCGATTGTCCCTTATGATGAGGAGACACTGCGGGTCCCCCAAGCTTGCAGGGTGTTTGAACAGAATTTGCTGGAGACACAATCTCCGAGGCCCCATTGGGTTGAAGGATATATAATCACTGGAGGTATTTCCAACAGTTAGTGAAAGGAGAAGGACCACACATAGCTATAGCTTTCAAAATCAAGAGGTAGCCAGCAGTGGTGAGAGTTCACAGTTTAAGGTCGAAATGGGGTGCAGGAACTGGCAGTGAGGGGTTTCAGCTCAATCGTTGCTCAAGAAAGGCTTCAGAATTGGAGTTTTGGCCTTGCTTGTAAATCACATACATGATGTTAAAGAAACATTTTCAAGACCTGCAGAGGTAGTACTGGGATTAGGGTGCCTACCCCAGTTCCATCACCATCGGGGATAACTCTGAACACAGTAAGGAATTCTGCCTGAGCTTTGCTGGATCTGACTCAGAAAATTCCCCATACTAAAAGAACCACAAAAGAAACAGAAACGTTTGTATGCTAAAGAAACACTTGTTGAGTGAATAATTTTTTTTGTTTAGAAATTGTGTTGAGCACAATCAGGGTTACTGGATGTAGCTCTGCACTTCAGAGCTATTTTTATTGGGAGGGGGAAGGCACACTTGGCAATGTTTAGGGGTTACTCCTGGCAATGCTGAGGGGACCCTATGGGATGCCAGGGATCGATCTCTGGTGGGCAGCATTCAATGCAAGTGCCTTATCTGCTGTACTATTGCTCCAGCCCCATTCTGGAGTTCTTTTTTCCATTTAGTTTATTCAGTCCTTGTTCTTGTCTCTTGTCTGAGATGATAGGAGCTGGTACTTGGCGTGACCCTAGTGGTCAAGCACCAGGAGCCTGATTGTCCAGGGAATGAGAATCCAACAATAGGAACCCAGGGACTCAAAAAACAGAAAGATAGGAAAGTCTCTGGGAAGAATTTGGAGATTAATTTGTGTAAAATTGGGAAAAAACACTGGTTTGACTAATTCTAAAATGGTATCTCAGACATTGGCATCTTTTTGAACAGGAAAAACATAGATGGAAATCAAACTGATAACTGAAGAGGCAGCCTGACCCTCAAGCAAGGAGGAATTTGAATAGCTTGTTAAAATTAAGTGACCAAGTAAATGCAATGTGGTGTTCTGCATTTCAAACCTGGAACAGAGAATGCCTATTAGTGGAAAACCTGGGGAAATCAGAAAAAATACTTTAGTTTATCAGACTGTATCAATCATAATTTTTAATTTTTGGACAAATGGCCACTGGTTATGTAAGATGTTCCTATTAGGGGAAGCTGTATGAAACTCGCTGTGCAATTCATTTGTAAATCTAAAGTTATTTTTAAAAAACCCTCCCTAAGTGGCTAGCCTTAGAACAGTGTTGTTGCATGATATCTAAAGACATAGTGGGAAATACTTGTGATCTGGGTCCAGAGAAAGTGGGGAGGCTGGTTGCGTAGCACACTGCTGACCTTGGTTCAGTCCCTGGAATCCTATATGGTCCCTGAACCCTGTCAGGAGTGATGGCTGAGCATAGAGCCAGAGGAAGCCTTGAGTACCACTGTGTGTGTCCTCTAAAACAAATACATACACAAAAAACATTAGGATACCAGGGGAAGGATACGTGTTACCGTATACATTTATTGGTGGGGGTGCACCGTACTGTACTCAGATTTTACTCCTGTTTCTGTGCTCTGGAATCACTCCTGGTGGGGCTCAGGAGACCCTAATTGGTGCTGGGGATCAACTGAGCTAGGCTGTGTGAAAAAAGCACTTTTTTTTACAGCAACACCCTACCCACTGTACATATATTCTTTGTTTTTGGTCATGGTGTATGATCTTTTTGATGAGTAGTTGTATTCTATTTGCTAGTAGTTTGTTGAGGATCTTTGCATCTGTGTTCATCAGGGAATTGGCAATTTGTCCTTGCTAAATTATTCTTATTTCTAGTTTCCTTTAAGGTAGTGTCCTAAAAGTAAAATTATAGCATTAAAGTATATAACTAAAACAGAAAATCTTTTTTTATTTTTGCTTTTTGGGTCGATTTGCTCAAGCGGGCCCAGTAACGTCTCCATTGGAGACTTTGTTGTTACTGTGTTTGGCATATCAAATACTCTCGTCACGGGGAGCTTGCCAGGCTCTGCCATGCGGGCCAGATACTCTCGGTAGCTTGCTGGGCTCTCCGAGAGGGGCAGAGGAATCGAACTCGGGTCGGCCATGTTGGCCGCTTGTAAGGCGAACGCCCTACCGCTGTGCTCTCGCTCCAGCCCAGCTTTTTGGGTCACATGCAGCAATGCACAGGGGTTACTTCTGGCTCTGAACTCAGGAATTACTCCTGGCAGTGCTCAGAGGAACATATGTGATGCTGCTGGGAATCAAACCTAGGTTGGCCGTATGCAAGACAAACACCCATTGTACTATTGCTTTGGCCCCCCCATTATCTTTTATTTATAACCTAGCCTTTTACCATCCTTCTCATGCTGCCCATCAAACCCAGGGCTTCTTACATGGAAGCATGTGTTCTAAGACATTTCTAATTCCATGATAAAGGTCTTTTATAAAGAAAATATTGTATGGATAAATCAGAAGCTATCACTCCATTTCCATGTTGTGTGTATGTGCAAACATTTCGGTACCTTTAGATGGTTATGTGCACATACTTATGCTCACACCTTCGTACCACCAAAGGAAGGGATTGGGGAAGAAAAAAGAAGGTTATTATTTCTTTTTTTTTCAAACAAAACATTTTTTAATTATTATTAGTGAAACACCATGAGGTACAGTTGTAGATTTACAATTTCTTGTGCTTGGGTTTTGATTATACAATGATCAAATACCCATCCCTCCACCAGTGCCCATTTTCCACCACCATGGATAATATCCCTCCCACCCCCATTCCCCCTCATTTGCTTTTTATCTTTTCTTTTGTTGATACGATGGATTATGTTGATTGATTTCCGAATGTTAAACCATCCTTGCATCCCTGGGATGAATCCTACTTGGTCATGGTGTATGATCTTTTTGATGAGTAGTTGGATTCTATTTGCTAGTAGTTTTTTGAGGATCTTTGCATCTGTGTTCATCAGGGATATCCGTCTGTAATTCTCTTTCTTTGTGGTATCTCTGTCTGCTTTTGGTATCAGTGTGATATTTGCTTCGTAGAAACTGTTCGGAAGTGTTTTTTATATTTCAATTTCGTGGAAAAGCTTAAAGAGGATTGGGAGTAAGTTCTCTTTAAAGATTTGAAAGAATTCACTAGTGAATCCATCCGGGCCAGGACTTTTGTGCTTGGGGAGACTTTTTATTACCAAGAAAGTTATTATTTCTGGAGTCATCCACTACTTACTGGGATTTGAAGAATACTGGCAAAAAATGGAAAAATACTGCTGCCCCATGCATTTCTCATGGATCTTGATGAACCTCTTCATACAAGACTCAAATTGACCTGTTTACTCTGCAGTAGTTCAGTGGAGGAAACAGGTCTAGAAAGTTCTTGGTGGTGCAGGGTTCTTTAATTCATTTTTGGTGGGAGTATGCCACCCAGAAGCACTCAGGGGTTATTCCTGGCTCTTTGCTCATGGGTGACCCCTGGTGGTGCCCTGGGGACTACCTGCATTGCTATGGGGATAGAACCAGGATCAGCGGGATGCCATGCAATTACCTTTCCGGCTTTAGCAATGTCTTTTTCTTCTCCTAGCCCACTGCATTGGAGTTCAGTTAGATTAAGGGTCTCCAGCTGATGCCAGAGGTTGGGGAAGAGAGGATTGTAGCCAGTTCCCCGACCTCCTGTTTGACTGCAGGGAACCACTCTGGCAGAGATCAAGGCCTCAGTGCTGGGGAGATAGTTCTTTCCGCTTCTGTCACACTTTACAGTCTCAGCTCCTCTCCCTATTTATAAGATGGCTTTAATAACCCTGTCTTGTAATTACATCTGGAGACAGGAGACAGCATCTTTTGATAGTTCAAGTCCTAACGCATTTAAATTGCCCTCCTAATGCTGTAAAAGAGTCAAATTATATATTCCGGTTTGCACCAGACAGCAATAAATCTCAAGGTGCCATATACCCTGGTATTTAACTCCTTGATGCCATCTGTTTTGGTGTTTTGCCAGCGGACTGTGCACTACATCCCCTGTCCGGAAAGGTTGGAGGTGGGACAGCCATTCCCAACTGAAAATATATGAAAAGGCAAATGCAGTTTGTAAACATTGCTTTGGAAAGCTAGGCAGAGCAATAAAGTCAAGGACGGGAACCTGATTCAGTAAAGGAAACATTTCATAAGATTGTCATCTACTTTAGTTTTAAAGCTGCAATAAGATGTAACGATAAAAAGGCCAATGATGCATTTCAGCCAAGTGATATGAACTCTTGCTAAACCAATTAAACTGTCAGTATAGTATGGTTTCACATTTTCTATAACATACTAGGTCACCTTAGGACACTTAGTCACTTATGACTTTTTACCACTGATGCAAAATCAATTTGGCAATTTATACTCTTACATTTCATTAGGAAAGGAGATTCTTCTCTAAGGAAGCTGGTGGAAAAAAAAATCAGAGATTTTTAAAAGCCATTTATTCCTCTCCAGTCTTAGGTAGAGTTATAACGGAATAAAACCAATCATGTTATCTGATATTTTGAGACTTGTAGGAGTTTTTGATTTATCTGATTTTTTAAAAAGGCACATCAAGTATGCAATTTCTAACCTGGATGCAATTCTCAATGTTCGATAAAATCACAGACATTAAAAAGTGAGCATTTTGAAGAGCTCATTTTGACTCCTAAACCTTGTTGGATTTTGAGGAGGTGGGAAAATGAATACTCTGATTAAACAGGGCAGACAACAAAATTTTTCTTTTGGTGGGGAGGGAGAGTTTGGAACCACACCCTGCAGTGCTCAGGAGCTATTCTTGGCTCTGTGCTCAGGAATGACCCAGGGCAGTGCTGGTGATTGAACCAGGTTTAATCTAGTTGCAAGGCAAGTACCTCAACCCCTGTTCTAGTTCTGGCTCAGGGAAGGTGTTTTGGTGGGTGGCTGGTATTTGGAGTGTAGAGCTTTAGCTCTCCACTGGCTATTGTAGCTGAGGTAATCTTTTCAGACTTTTCAGCTTGGAGTAGCATCGCTGTTGGAGTAGCACTGTCCTCCCGTTGTTCATCAATTTGCTCGAGCGGGCACCAGTAATGTCTCACAACAAATTGTGAGACTTGTGGCATATAGAATACTTTACGGGTAACTTGCCAGGCTTTACCATGCAGGCGAGATACTCTGGGTAGCTTGCCAGGCTCTCTAAGAGGGACGGAAGAATCAAACCGGGTCGGCAACGTGCAAGGCAAACACCCTACCCGCTGTGCTATCGCTTAAGCCCCTTTTCAGCTTATTATATTAAAATAGTTATCAAATAAACCTGAATCTGAGAGAGAAGTGGGGAAGAGGGAAGAGGAAAGGTTAAAAATACATCATCATGAGCATGGAAAATTATTAAACCTTTGTTTGGGGGGCTGGAGTGATAGCACAACGATAGGGCGTTTGCCTTGCACGTGGCTGACCCGGGTTCGATTCCAACATCCCATGTAGTCCCCTGAGCACCGCCAGGAGTAGTTCCTGAATGCACAGCCAGGAGTAACCCCTGAGCATCGCTGGGTGTGTCCCAAAAAATCAATAAATACATAAATAAAATAAAAAATTTTTTAAAAACCTCTGTTTGGAAATCCTTTCTCTCTCTCTCTCAGCCTGATGTAATACCACGACATCTTTGTTTTGTTTTATAGCACACATAGTGTTCAGGGCTTTACTCCTGGGGGACCAGAAGTGGTGCCAGGGATTCAATGTCAACTGCGTGCAAGGCAAGTACCGAACCTCCTGTCTTGTCCTTTTGGCCCCTGTGACACCACTTTTGATAATAGCAGTCACAGTGATGAACTACATAGGACAGATCCTTGGGTTTAGGTACTCATTAGCACAGAGCTGGAGCGATCTGTTCTTCTAAGATCACATGGCAGTAAGAGTGTAATTAACGCGGACTAGATAGGCCTTTTCTTCTGACAGGAACTTAACAAGGGTTTCCTTTAATCCTCCCTGATGACTTTTAATAACACTTGTAAATACATTTTCCTCTTCCCCACTCGAAGCTTAAATGAGATGTGTGCCACAGCAAATGAGGGCTGCAGCAATCCGGAGTCATTTAAATGTGAGATTTAGTGCTGGAGAGCTGGGAATGTGCTTGCCTTGCATGGAGCTGGCTCGTGGTTTGATCCCCAGAGCTGCATAGGGACCTCGAGCCCTCCAGGAGTGAGCTCCTTAGAGAGACAGGAGAGTGGGGACCAACCTGTCCCCCCACCCCCCACTAGAGAAATGTGAGATTTAAAGTCCAGGTTCTCTTTATAGGTTTAAATCTTGGTTCTAGGGTGGGAAGGGGTTCACTTTTTTTTTTAAAAAAAATCTATTATTTTAATCTTATTTTTTGTGGGGAGGTGGGGGTTGGGCCACACCTGATGATATTCAGGGGTTACTCCTGTCTCTGCACTCAAAATCACTCCTGACAGTGCTTGGGGGACCCTATGGGCTGCTGGAGATTGAACTTTGGGTTGGTCACGTGCAAGGCAAACGCCCTACTCTTGTACTACCGCACCAGCCCCCACGTTTGCTCGTTTCTATTCAACTTGTAACCAGGCATCTGTTGTTTGCATAGGACACGAGGCCTGGGCAGTAGTCAGGCTTTTGTCTACTTCCATTGTCTCAGGCATTTCCACTCTCGTTGGCATTTCTCCTGGTTGTGTATTTATTCTCTGATTCCAGTCTGAACACCTGAGACTCCTTGAATGAAAAGGGAAACCTGGAGTAGAAAGAGAATAAATAAAGCAAGAGTCACTTGGCACTTTCCAGCTTGCTGAGAAAGGAATTGGCGCTAGTTTAACAGACTTTCTGTGCACCTGTCTCATGTAAATGTACAAAATGCCAGTGAGATAGGTAATATTCTTTCTGACTTTGCTGGGGAGGGCTGAGGCTCAGGGAGATTCAGTTATTTGCCAAGAGCATAATGCTAGGAGGTTGTAGAGTTTGCTTTGTAATATAGATCTTTGACTCTCACGATGGCCAGCATTCTGTTAGTTCCATCAGTGTTATTTGTTTTTGGTACGGTGACGGCTTGACCAGGTGGGTAAGTGAATATTGCAGTTGTTTGAAATAAAATGAAGTAGCCAGAGAGATAATAGAGCTGGTAGGGCATTTGCTTTGCATGTATCTGACCAGGCATCCTTTATGCTCCAAACCCCAAAATAAATAAATAAGTAAATAATATGAAGAAGGGGATGGAGAGCTAGTATGGCAGGTAGGGTGCTGACATCGCATGTGACTGATGTGGGTTTGATCCCTGGCACTGCATATGTTACCATGAGAATTGCCAGTATGATTCCTGAGCACAGCTGGGTGTGACCGCAAAACAGAAAGTACAAAATTGTGGAAAGATATGAATTATACGTTGGTTGGATACTTGTGACTTTTTGAAAATTGAGAGCTATATATAGATGGGGGAAAATTAAGAACCCACTCAATACATAAGAGCTTAGCTGACAGACTTTAAAATTATATGCACACAGATAAAGAAGGCTTGTAATATTCATCCTATTTTACCTTTATTTTCATTTAATTGTTTAGGGTTTGGGGTCACACTTGGGGACACTTCTAGCAGAGCTCTGAGGATCATGTGATAAAAAGCATCATGCTAAGTTTGTGCTCCAGACCTTTGCATGATCTCTCTAGTTCAGCTTGCTTTTTAAACAACTGTTCAATGTTTTGTGAACATTGTTTCATGTTACTTATTTGTACATAGATATCAACTCTTTCATTTTTGTTTTGTTTGGGGGCAAGACCTCCTGATGCTCAGGGGTTACTTCTGGCTCTGCACTCAGGAATCTCTCCTAGCTGTGCTCAGGGGGACCATATGGGATACTGGGGATCGAACCTGGGTTCGCCATGTGCAAAGCAAATGTCCTACCCTCTGTACTATTGCTCCACAACCTCCTCCCGACTTTATTTTAATGTGACTTAATTGTGGGCTGTACTGTAATACGTTTAACTTTTCCATCTTGGGAAGCCTATGGAAAATCAGTCTTTAGTGTGAAAATGTACCTCTGGTGACACACAATGCTGGGTAATGGGACTTGCTAAATGTTAAGAATATGCATTTCATTATGAGATAGCTAGAGGTGAATCTATATCCTGTTATATATTACTTCCTTTAGCTGCTTGTTCTGGGGACATGGCTCAAGACCATCTCTCTTTTATAGGGAGAGGCTTGGGCCTCACTCAGCTGTGCCCAGAAGCTGTTCCTGCCTCTTTGCTCAGATGGAATGCCTGACAGTGCTTGGGGGAATCCTCTGCAGTTCTGAAAATCGAACCAGGGGTGGCTGCAATTGCGGCAAGAACATAAACTCCTGTACTATCTCCCTGCACTACGTTTTTTAAAGCTCTGCCAAGACATCCAAGTCTTGCATGTGACAACTAAGTCAGTAATTATGACGGGAGCAACTAGAAGCATGTTAGAAGAACAGAAGGTACGATAGAAAGGAGAGGAAATTTCCCCCCTGGAATTTGATCTCATGGGAAGCATCCTGGGCAGTCGCAGTCAACTGCTCTTGGGTTAAAAAGCAATTATTTCTGTGGAGTCACTGTTATGTGCCTTCAATCAATCACAGGACATCTATGGAGCCTCCTTTAGAAGACAGTAATATTTTCATAGAGGATTTCAAGATATGAAAAAAGCAATCAGGAGATAAGGTTATCATTTCATAACCGATTGGCTATATATCAATTTGGTGAAAAATCACATTATATTTATGCTTCCAACATCTGGTTTGGGGGAATGGGAGGATAACAGTTCATTTTTATTTCCCTGAATTAAAAAATTTCAGGGGTGTGTATGTGCATGTCTGTGTCTGTGTGTGTAGATATAGGTATTTAAACATACACCGGCATACATATGTATATGTATGTATATGTATGTGTATATAAACACACACATATGTACATATATATCACTAGGGGGCTATTCCTGGCTCTGTGCTCAGGAGTCACTCATGCTTGTATTTTGGGATTTCCTCTGAGGTTGTTGGTTGCAAGGCAAGCACTTCAACTCTTCCACAGTTTTTCCAATCCCAAGAAAACATATTTAATTTTTTAATTGAATCACTGTGAGATAGCCCCTTACTAAGCAGCTCATGATTAGGTTTCAGTCATACAGTGTTCCGACAGCCATCCTTCCACCAGTGTACATTACCCAGCACCAATGTTCCCAATTTTCCTTCCATCACACCCCCACCTTCCCCTGAAAACATATTTTTGACTGTAAATAATTTATCTTTTTTGTTTGGGGGGGGGAAGATCTGAGGAAGCTAAGGGGTGATTTCTGCCATGATTTCTCTGGGGTCTATGTGGTGCCAGAGATAAAATTAGGGCTCCTGTGTGCAAAAATACACTCCAATCCATTAAGTCATTTCTCCCCCACCCCACATTCACTTTTTTCACTTGAAAAAATAAATGATGGGCTTCCCTGGCACATGGCTGACTGGGTTTGATCCCTGACATCCTATTCGGTCCCTTGATCACTGCCAGGAGTGATTTCCTGAGTGCAGAGTCAGAAATAACCCCCGGGTTTCACTAAGTGTGCACCCTCTGCAAAAAAAAATGACAATGAAAAACAATCTACTATTCCTAAATGGTCCAGGTTTTTTTCAAGTGACCCTTTGGGGGTTGGATAGTACACAGGGTAGGACCCTTGCCTTACATGTGGCTGACCGGAGTTTGTTCCCCAGCATGCCATATGGACCCGGAACCAGGAGTTATCCCTGAGTATCACCATGTGCTGACCAAAACCAAAAAAGGGGGTACTCTTTGAATTATTTCCATTTTTTCCCAATTTCAATTTTTCAATGATTTCCATTGTACTAGTTTGACAGTCTTCACAACAGCTTTGAAAGTACTAGTATCGTCTACAGAGGGGAAATTTAGCCTGAGAACACCCAGATTGCATAGGGGATTGTCAAGAAGGAACTTGGGTTCTGTTTCTTTATACTGGCATTAGGATTGAGGGAATTTTAGTTTTAGAGTTTCCTCGCCTCTTTTTCCCCCCTCTTTCTACTTGTGTTTAAAATTGGTTGTCAACCAAGCAATCCAAATTGTCCTGAGACAGGAACATACAAGTTGGTGGTTGGGTTATAGGCACGGTGGGGGTGGTGCATGGACTCTGGCAAAACCTGGGAGGTCCTTTGGCGCCAGGGGTTACCCCAGGGGCTCAGCCCCCCTGGGGTTGCTAATATCTAACCTCAGAGCACTATTGTGGGGATTAAAGCGGACAATGCATGTGAACGTGCAGGGTCCGGGCTGGCTCTCTAATGGAAGCTCGTATTATTTCTCTTATTTTAGACCGTGCTTGTTATAGGGATTAGTCGCTCCAAGAAGCCTGCTCCAGGATGTGTTTGCCCTCCTGAATCCTGTCACATCTTAATAGCCCTCAAACATTCCTGACCATTTGAAATGCCTTTTATTTGAACCCTCAAATAAACAAAGTCTAATCAGCTTTGGGGACCCTATCAGAGTTTTTGCGAGCCCTCCCCCACCCCGCACCCCCGCCCCCAAACGACTTTGCTTTTCAGGAGTTATTTATTTACTCATTGAAAATAGGGACTTTGTACCCTACAAGGGAAGTGGGCAGTGATTGGTTTGCAGGTCGTTGAGGAGGTTCGAAGGCTTTCTGTTTTCTTCTTTTCCTCCCTTTAACCTGAGGATGGGAGATTGGGTTAAGCTACCTCTCTTTTGGACTCTAGAGAGTCTGGGAATTTGGAGAACAGGGAAAAACAAAGGCACTGCAGGAAGCCCAAAAGACTCTTTAACCATCTTTTTAAAAAACCTATGAAAGCATTACAGAGTCATTCATAGTTGAGTTTTGGACATACAGGGTTCCAGCACTGACCCCACTACCAGAATAACTTTTCCCTCTACCAGTGTTCTCAGATTCCCACCTTCCAGAGTACATCTGCACAGGCACCTTTTTAATGTGTGGGTGTCAAAGTTTGGGTCTTGTGATTTCAGTTTTGTTGACTCCATGCTTTGGCTATTTGGTTATACCAATCCCCTCTACTACTGATGTATCCAAGTCCCCTTAACCCATGCTCCTCACCCCCATGGCTTCCCATCTGTCTCTTCTCCCCCCTCTATTTTTCTTTCTCTTCCCTGCACTCTGTGGCCGTGATGATCTAGGCACCCCCCCTTGATGCCATTACATTCCCTTCCTCATCCAGTTATTCTAAATACCACAGATATGTGAGATCATCCTGTGTTTATCTTCAATCTTCTTTGTACATTTAAAAAAACATTACATTCCTTTTGTGTTTGTTTTGTGTGTGTGTGTGGGGGGGGCTTCTCTTTAGTCCCTAGTTTTCAGTGGTATTATCTCAAAGCCAGGGAGATTTACAAAACAACCCAGGATGGCCCCTCTTTGTTGAGCTTATGAAAGCCATATTTAACATGAGGGGGGATGTGTGTTTCCCCTCTCCCCAAGACCCATGCTACCTGCTGACTTCAGAAAATCTCTATTCCAATCTCTCATAAACATCTTTATGGCTGAAGTCCGGTGTTAGTGCCTTGGACCACGGCCAGCTGTCAGACGGAGATTTTATTGAGTTTGTCTGTCTGTCTGTCTGTCTCTCTCTCTCTCTCTCTCTCTCTCTCTGTTGGTTTTTGGACCATACCCAGTGGTGCTCAGGAATTTACTCCTGTCTCTGTGCTCAGGGATCACTCCTGGCACGGTTCAGGGAACTATATTGGGTTGCCCAGGATCGAATGTGTCTTGGCCTTGTGCATGGCAAGTGCCCTATCTGTTGTTCTATTGCTCTGGCCTCTGACTTACTCTTTATGAGTGAAGCGGTTTTCATCTGCTTCCCCTCTCATGCTAATCCACCTTGCAGCCTGATTCCTGCCACAGCCTGTTTGCTAAAGATCTTTCCCCACCAGCTTCCCCCAGAGCTGGTTTTCACAGAAGCCATTGGGGCTTATTTTACTTTCTCTTGCTTCAGAGTCTCCTGCTTCAGTTTCTCCCCTTGGCTCTAGAAACTCCATATATGCTCACCATTCTCCTTCCCTCCTACCTCTTGGAGCATCCCTGTTCTCCCTTTGGAGTCAGATCTTCTGTTCCCTTCCCACTGCCTTGCAGGGACACCATGAATGCTCTCCTCCTGAGTCCCCCCTTTATTCAGTGACCTGGTTTCCACTGCTCCTTCATTGGGATTAATGCTCTAATTCTGCCTTCTTACCCAGGTAGTGTTTCATGAAGCCAGCCATTGTTCTCTGCATTTAAAGTTTGTTTTTATTTTGTTTCTGGTCCACACCCAGCTGTTCTCAGGGCTTCCTCCTGGCTCTGTCCTCATGGAGCACTACTGACTAGGCTTACGGGACCCTATGGGGTGCCAGAGATCGAACCTGGGTGGGCTGCATGCAAGGCGAGGGCCTTACCCACTGTACTACCTCTCTAGCACCATGCTATATATATATTTTTTAATATACTATCTGCTCTAATTTTCACCATGCTGTTAAATATGTTTTATTTGGGTGATGGGCACACCCAGCAATGTGTAAGAACTACTCCTGGCTCTGCTCAGAGGACCACATGGGCTGTGCCATTGAATGAATTTGCTGCATGGAAAATAAGTGCCTTAACTGTCTGTACTATCTATTGCTGTGGCCCCGAGGCAGAAAGTTCTCTTTTTTTTTTTATAAAGAGAAACCAGCTCCAGGAAGCTATGCACTCTTGTGTTATTACATTCAGATCTCTCATCAGTGCTGACCCAAGAGATGCAAAAGCAAATTCATTAATTCTCTGGCTCCCAGTTTCCAATTCCTTCTCGTTTTCAGGCAGTGTCATTCTCCCTACTTTCTGTCATACGGCTGGTAGGCTGAGAAAGTTGACAAGCAGACACGTAAGGGAATAATGCCCTTTCCTCCTCAATACAGCCACTCCTTCTCCCCAAATCCCCCCATCCCAGCGCAATATAGCTTCCTATCTTGAAAATGAAAGTTCAGGCTAGCCAACCAACGAACAATTCCCAAGCCTTAGGAGAGCACGGACTAGGAACTTTCACACGGTGCAGGCTCTGGGCTGCCCAGAGTGAAGCAGAGTTCTCAGTCCTGGCCGTGATTTCTCTAATCCTCGAGATACAGTCTTCCCAAGAGGCTCCTTCCTGGAGACAGGACCTCCTCCCTTCTGCACAGTTCCCTCAGTTCTCCAGTGTACCAACAGCGTTCCCGTCCCCCCCCCCCTTTTTTTTTCTGGCATGAGAAAGTCTGTTGGAATGTGAATGATTTAGTACTGATACTCCAGTGATTAAGGCGCAGCTTTCAAGTCACACCATTAAAAAAATAGAAAATTTCTTACAAATGTTGGACATTTGTTATGAACAGTTGACACCACATTCATAGCTGAACTGGACATACTGATGCATTGACATAGTGACTTTGCAAATCACCTCCCCAGATTCTTAGGTGAGGTTCAAATGGCCCTTGAGGAAGGTCTCCTTTCTTCTTTTCTGGTTGCTGTGTTTTGCCTGACACTTCAAACTTGTGTGTGTGTGTGGGGGGGGGGGGGTGGTAGTGGGGAATGCATATTGCCCTTGCAGAGGTGCTCAGGGACTATTTCTGGTTCTGTGTTCACAAGTGGCCCTTGGCAGCACTTGGGGGACAATAAGTGCTTTAACCCCTATGTCATCTCTCTGGCCCTGCACCAACCGTCTGAACTAATCTGAATGAAGAATCATATCATCAAGAAACTGCACTTTTAATTTTTGTTCTGGGGTCACACCCAGCAATGCCCAAAGGTTACTCCTGGCTCTGCACTCAGGAGTCACACTTAGTGGTCCTGTGAGGACCATATGGGATGTCGGGAATTGAATCCAGGTCAGCGGCATGCAAGGCAAATGCCCTACCTTCTGGACTATTGCTCCGGTGCATAGAAACTACATTTTCTGATGCCGGGTGGCAACCGCTTATTGAGGATTTTCTGTATACCAGATCAAGGCAGGCTAATTTGACTCTGCTTGTGCTTCAGTGACTGATTCATTTTGGTCAAAGCTGTAACCTGCCATAGCTGCCATCCATTTCAAGGGAGGAAAGTTAAAAAAAATCAGTTCTACACCATTTTGTGTTGTCAGGGTAATAGGAAGTCTATATGCTTTGAGAAATTTGGGTGATTTGTTAAGTCCATCAGAGGAAACTTTTTGGGTAAGTTCTGGAAGCCTAGAATGACACATGCATGCCTCTCTAATCACACGTGCCCAGCCTGGCAGCATAATGAGGGTTGAGAGACATACAGTAGCCTTCAGTGAATTGTATCCTTAATAAGGAAATTAGGAAATGCTTTTCACCACTGTATGAGCTATTTTGTCACTGTTCTGAAGAGTGAAGTCTGATACACTTTCCAGGGTTATTTTAACATATAAAAAATTGATTTCCAGTCTGAAATCCTGAAGAACAAGCAGAGTAGTACAAAGACCAAAAAAAAAAACCGAAAAAAAAATGACTCACAGACAGGTATTCATCTGGCATGACTCTTTACACGTAGGCATATTTTAAAAGACTTTTATGTCAAAAACAGGCATATTTTGAAAGATGTTTATGCAAAAGCATTTTCATTCACAAAAGGAAAAATGAAAAATTGTAACATGTAACAATGTAACAGTTTTGGAAAATAATCCAGTTGTCTTCTAAAATAATTTGATTATAGATTCTACAAATAATTGTTACCACTCCATTTTTTCCCAAAGCTAAGCAGGATCTTGACCTTTATCTAGTTAAACAAATGTGTGTATTTGTCCTCTGCATGCTGCATATATATATTTCTTCCACAGCTTTCCAGAGTGCCTAGTAGGCCCTTGAGGTTTAGTGAAAATTTGTTGAAGAAATTTGCTACTTTAGCCAAACAAGGATGAGAACGTGCTGAATTAGGTAGGCCTGTTTCCTATGTTGGTTAATGTAAGTGTGCTTGAAAGTTGAAAAAAAATCACTGGGATTCTTACATTGTGAGGAAAGCTTTATTAGAAAAGCTTTATTTATCATATCTCAACAGACTGTATTCACCCCTCCTGGATAATAGCATACAAAATACTTTTCTCCTTTGATTTAGCATACACCAGTGGGTCAAAGGCATTGGGGAGGAGGTGAGGTCGAAAAGAGGATTCCTTGCAAATACTGTCCAATCTCACTCATATGTCATATACAAAGGAATAGCAGCAAAGGAATAGATAGTACTGAATGATTACAAGCCCTCACATCTTGATGAGAGAACTAGGCTTACCAAACATTTGGAGGGGGATGGAAAAGAGAAGAGGACAAGTGACATAAGGATAGTGGTGCAGGGTCTTCGACACTTAGGGGACAGTGGAAGTGGCTCCCTTTGAAATATCACTCAGTCTGGGCACAGTGGGAAATAAAGAACTGCATCAGATTCACTTCTGGCTCAATATTTTCTTGGGCATTCCTGTGATTCCTCATTCCTACAAGACAAGAGATGGCCTTGTTGGGCTGAAGCAATAGCACAGCAGGTAGGGCATTTGCCTTGCATGCAGCTGACCCGGGTTCGTTTCCCAGCATCCCATATGGTCACACAAGCACCACCAGGAGTAATTCCTGAGTGCAGAGCCAGGAGTAACTCCTGTGCATCTCCAGGTGTGACCCAAAAAATAAAAAAAGAGAGATGGCCTTGTTATTGGTGAGAATCTAACTAGTATTCACGATTCCCTATGGTATCCTATGCTCCTTTAAAGTCAAAGGATTGAAATAGAATCCTAATTACAGCTAGTTTAGGTCACAATCAAATTAAGTCAATCGAAAAATGTTTTTATTTGGTGGAATTGGGGCCCACACCTAGCAATGTATGGGGGCTATTCCTGATTCTATGCTGAAGAATAACCCCAAGCAATGCTCACAAGACGATACTGAGGAACAAACCAGGGTTTGGGTTGAAGCAGCTGCATGCAAAGCAAGTGCTTTACCCACTGTACTCTCTGTGGCCCTTGAAATCTTATTTTAAGCACTTCGTGTATGTTCATATTGTGTGAGATCTACGCAACGATGAGACATAGAGATGTCTTGACAGAGAGATGTAAAACAGTGGGATAGTTAAAATAGTTAGCAGTCCCAGCTGGACTGACAATCATAGCTTGAGAAGGAAGTAGAAGGATCAAGAAGGTCCTTCTACTTAGAAGTCTATCTAGTTAGAAATAAAGAAAACAGGGGACGTTGAGGTAATACAGCAGGTAGCGTACTTGCCTCGCAGGTGTCTGACCTGAGTTCAATTCCGGCACCCCATATGGTCCACTAAGTCCACTAGTGATCCCTGAGGGAAGAGCCAGTAGTAAGCACTGAGCACCACTGGATGTGGCCCCCAAACAAACAAATGAGGAAAATCAATAAAACAGGATTAACTTTTACCACTTTGGAGAAGCCCCTGTTAGCTCTTGAACACTCTTTCTCTCTTGTACACTCCTTGACTCTTTCTCTCTCTTTCTCTGCTCTCATCCTTCTCTAAGTAAATTTCTTTCAAGAAAAACTGGGTTGCTTTGGGGCTGGAGAGATAGTACAATGGGTAGGGCACTTGCCTTGTATGCAGTTGACCTGGGTTCGGTCCTGGTACTTTATATGTTTCCCTGAACCCATCAGAAGTGATTCCCTCAGCACAGAGCAAGGAGTAAGATCTGAGTACTGCCTAATGTGTCCCCCCCACCCCCCCAAAAGACATTTTGCTTCACTTAAAAAAGAGACAGGATTAGATTAGAAATATAGCTTCCCAAAGTCTGCCAAGCAATTGGGAGCAGTTTAACTAGTATTAAAGCTCTCCACCTTTTAGATAATTTTTGCATTTTGTTCTTCAGCATTCTGACAGGCTTTGATCCATTGTTTTTGTGCTGAGAACTTTATGATGAGACCATCTTAACACAAGGAGACTTCTAACACAGTCTGCCAGAAAAACTAATAAACCGTTTGACTCTCCTTTTTATGAGCAAGTAATGTTTAAAACAGAATGCCTTTCCTAATCCTTCAACTTCACCAAATCCCCGCCCTCCCCATCTATAGGGAGGAGTTCCAGGATGAGGTGGGCTTGGGGGTCAAGGGTGGTGGGGGCCAGAATTGGGTAATGCTTAGAAAATGGATGAAGGATGGGATGGGGGTCAGACACCATCTGGCAGACAAAATATCTGTTGCCAGGAGGTGTGTGTTTTCCGCACTTACTCACCTTTGAAAGGCCATTCATCATTCATTATCTGTGCATTCTCCTCGAATTCTTTCATTTCTTGAGGAGCCTGTTTCTTAATGTCTCCGATCTCTAACTTTCAAGGAACTGAAATGGAATGACAAGGAGATTTAGGTCACAGGATGTCCCCATAGTCTCAGAGCCCGGCATCACTGAGCCTTTGTCCATCAATTTTTTAATATTCCAGTGTAAAGTGTTCCAGAAAAAGTAATATGTTAGTGCTATTTTGAAAATGGGGGAAAACTTTAATATTGGGATGTTTAAAAGGAATAGAACTGGTAGATGTTGTCAAGGTTTTTTTTTGCCTCTTTCAAAAGCTAATGAACGGGGCCAGAGACATAGTACAGCATGTTGGGCGCTTGCCTTGTATGTAATTAGCGTGGGTTCAATCCCTGGCTCCTGTTGCCCTAGTCCAATCCCTGGGCAGTGTGTGTACCCTTCCAAAATATCCTCTGCAGGTGACAGATATTGAGTACAGTGGGTGAAGACTCTTGCCTTGCATGCAGCTGACCCGGGATCCATATCTGGTAATTTATGTGGTCTCTTGAGTACTGTAAGGAGTCATTTCCTGAGTGCATATCCAGGAGTAAACCCTGAGCAACTCCCAGTGCAGCCAAAAAAAAAACCAAACAAATAAACCTATGCAAAAGTGTGTTCGCGTATTCCATATATATGTTATATATACATATATATATATATATATATATATATCCTGATTGGAAATACATGAATTTCTCACATGAATTTCTCATTGAAGTGTATACTGTACTATGTTTTTTTTAAATGAACCTCCAAAGAATCTCCAAGTATAGCTCAAAATAATTCCAAAGCAGTAAAGGTATCTCATTAAAAATATTCATACAAAGGACTAGAGAGATAGTAGGGGGTTTATGGGGCTTGTACATGGCCTACCCCAGTTTGATCCCTGGCATCACATATAGTTCCCTGAGCATCTTCAAGGGTCACTCTTGAGAACAGAGTCAGGAGTAAGCCCTGAGCACTGCTGGGTGTGCCTAACCTCTTATTCAATCAATACATGTATTAATACTTAAGAAAATAGAAGAAAATACTTCTCATCCTCTGGATGAGAATTAAAAAAAAGTGGAGGAGAGGTAAATGCTTAATAGTAACCAGTTTTCTGTTTCTGTCAGAGTTGCATCAGAACCACTGTGCCAGAATCTCAACTATAAATACAGGATGTCTGGTTTGTAGCAAAACATTTGAGAGTCTTCCGTAATATCCTTGTGCCTAAGATTGTGAAATTTGACTGCATGGCTAGTAATTAGGCAGATTCACAGCTGGTTGGACTATGGATTCACTGTCAAGCTGGGAAGAAGACATTTTTTGAAGGGCCCCTGAACTATTTGTGGCTCTACTCCTGCATTCATTTATTTCTACCTGCTATGTAGAATGTCCCTTCCTTGGCTCTGTGAAGATGACAAAGGCATGCTGCAAGGCTTCTTCCCCAAAGGTGCAACATCTCAGTCATAATTGATCACCAGGGGTGGCTTCACTTTGCAGATAACGCAAAGCTGGGTGTTGTTGCTTAATATATAAGATGACAGAATCCAGATTTAAAATGATCTCAACTTGCAGGAACTCTAGGTCGAAGCCTCCAAGATGAAATTTTACAGTGATCGATGTTCCGTCTTGAATTTAGGTTTAAAAAATTGCATATGTACAGGATATGAGAGATGTGACTTGGCAGCCATTTCTGTAAAAAGTTCTTGGGGGATTTACTTGATCACAAGTTTCATATGAGCCAACAATGTGGTGTAGCTTTTTTTCAGCAAAAACAATTTTAGGCTATATTAAAAGCATGTGTGGTGATTGGACGACATCTGGAGTATTATGTTCAAGTAGAATCACCACATTTTATGAACACCGGCAAAGTTGAGTCTATCCAGAAGACAGAGACCAGGATTGAGCTGGAAAAAAAAGACATCATGAGAGAGGGCTGAAAGGAAGATCTGGGGAGATGGAGTTTTTGTTTTAGACCTCAGTTTAGCCCTTGAATTGCTGGTTAGGTTCTCTTGCTATATTACTCTCATGGGCCCCTGGATAAGCCTAGCTTTTCCCATTAGACTAAGGATTTGCTGGAATAGGGTAGAGGCTCTGTGATTCTAGAGACAAACTTGGGTCCTAACACCTTACCGTGCTTAGTAGATGCTGGGCCTCCTGCAATACTAAGAGAAGGAGCCAGTGAAATTTGCAAGGTGAAATTTGCAAGGTGAAACTGGCTAAAACGCTACACAGCAATGGTGCAGGCTATCAATTGTCATTAATGAAAGGAAGGAAAGTGGAACTAAAAAGTTCCTAAAAGTCTGAATTCTTCTTTCTTGCTCATTTTCTTTTGACCTCTGTTAGGAATGGAAACTGGATTTACTGCCACAGGAATCTGGGCCCTTTTCTCCCTTAAGCATTTTTTAAAATGTGTAGGTATTCTTATCAAGAAAGATCCAAATGAAAACAATAAGATCACAATTTTTCTTTCACTGATTAGACAAACAATATATAAAAGATAATACTCCCTGTCAGTAGTGATTTAGTCAAATACATAGATGCCAGCAATCCTAGCCTGACCCTTGAGGCAACAGTTTGACGATGTGTATTATCAAGGGTCTGAAAAATATTTGTTGTTTGATCTAATAACTTTACTTCTGGGACCTTCTACCAGGAAAGCCATCCTGCAAGCACCAAAAAAGCCTCCTAAAGAGAGACATTGTCTGATAATCAAAGAATTAGAGGCAACTTAACAACAGAGGAATGAATGGTTATATATGTTGTGAGAATTTATACATTTAATGTTATGGAGCTATTGTAGCCTATAGTTTCCACAGGATATAGAGCTATGTATAGCATAAGATCACTTTGTAATAATAAATCTAACCCTGTACATACAAAAGTTCTGAGCAATCTTCTACTAAAATGTCAACAGTAGCTGTTCTTCAGTGTGTGATTATTATTTGTGCATTTGGACTCTTATTTGGCATTTCTGTCATGTTCTTTAAGAAGCATTTTTAAGTATAGAAGATGATTTATAGCCTAGTTTAGCCTGTTATGTCTAGGAACAGACCAAGACAGTTCAAGTTTCAAAACTCCTTTGTATTGCCAGCTATAGTAAGGGCATTCAGAACCTGTGAGGGGAAACAGCCCTGCATTTTCAGCAAAAAAAAAGGATCTTAATTCTAAATTGAATTGCATTTCATTCAAAGCACATATATTTAAATACACATCTTGGCTGATTTTCCATTAAGGGAATGTTAATGAACTCCACCAAGAAAGGATGATACAACTCTTGAATAAAAGGTAACACCCCAGATTCAAGAGAGCCCGATACCTTCTGCAAATGGAGATGAGAAAATATCTTGCAGGGTATAAGGGACTTAGAAGATCTTTTTTTGTTGTTGCTTTTTTTTGTTCTTTTTTGTTTTTTGGGTCACACCTGGTGGTGCACAGGGGTGACTCCTGTCTCATGCACTGAGGAATTACTCCTGGTGGTGCGCGGGGACCATATGGGATTCTGGGAATCAAACCCGAGTCAGCCACATGCAAGACAAATGCCCTACCCACTGTGCTATCACTCCAGTCCCAGACTTAGAAAACCTTTATGAGTGACTCCTGGAGGTGAAGAGAAGAATGGAGCTCGATTGCAAATGGATAAGATTCATGGCTTGCTGTATACTGGAAGAACCAGGATACCAAGTATTATCTTGTTAAATCAAAATCTGGGCTAATGGGTATTTAGCTATGGGTCCGAGATAGCAAAGTTCAAGCTGTCATACTTTTGCATACTGTAAAAATGCATCCATTAGAAGTAATTTGCACTAACCTGTGACTCAAGTCATTCAATCCAGTCCAGTTTCCTATGAAAATTACTAGTAGCTTTCCCAATGTCCATTGTCTAATAAGCTGCTTGCCTTCTGCAAATAAGGCATGTTTGCAAGCACAAATGTGATGCTTCTTTCATTGTGGATAACATCCTAATGTAGCCTGTCCCTTTTTTCGCTAATGAAAGCAGATTCTTGGTCATTGGGTCACTTGCATCAAAATTTTTTTCTTCTTTCCCACTTAGAAAAGAACAGTGCAGATCTCAGAAAATGGAATGATTCTGTGTTTTTTTCTGTGGTCTTAGGGCAGGGATCAGCATTTTACCAGGGATAAATAATTGGTCTGTTTTCACCGAGATTGCTCACAATGTTTAAAGACAAATAGGGTGAGAAAACTAGAGTTTTTTAGGTATTTATATTTGAAGACCCGAATTTGGGGGGATTTCTAAATGGTGCTGAGCATGTATATCTATCTCTGGAATTAATGTTCTCCTTTGTTTTTGTGTATTTGTCTATTAAAGATAGAGGACAATACTACTGTTAAAAAGATGAATTTTCATAGAAGAGACTAACAACTTTTCTAGGTTACTTATGCTAAGAAGAATTTCATGCGTTTACCCTATTCCAGACATTTCATATTCACATTCAAATCAAACCCAAAGCATGGAGAAACTTTAGGAATGGACGTGTTATGTACTTACCTTTCAGATAGCCTAGGCTAGTTGCTTTTCTCTCTTACAGCAAGAAGGTATCATCTCCTGGGATGAGTAATTTTCTTTGTGGTAGTGGGTGGAGAGCTACATCCTGTACTGCTCAAGGGTCACTACTGGCAGTACCAAATGTGATGCCTGGATTTGAACTCTGTGTGTAAGGCAAGTGTCTTAACCCTGGTACTATCTCTCTGGCCCTGGGATGTGTGTGTTCTTAAATGGGGATCTGGCTAATAGAAAGAAGACTGCATACGTCAAAGCTACTTTCATCCCACTGCATTAACTTTACAGTCTCCTTAACCTGGACTGTGTTAATAATTGATTCTTGGCTCACTATAGCTCCATTAGAAACTATAGATGACTACAAAATTATTGACTAAGATTGTGTGGATTACAATAATATTAATAAGGGTTCCAGCACTACACCCATCATTAGCATACCCACCTCCCTCTCTCAAAGGTATCCAGCCTGTACTATCACTGTAGCTCCCAAAATTATTTTTAAAGGAGCAGATGTTTCCCCAATGTGAAGATAATATGGGAAATACCTGTTCTTTTTCATGTGCTTAAGGTATTTGTCTTTTCTGACAAATAGTCAGAAAAGAAATGGTGGGAGGGGGTGCTGGAGCAATAGCACAATGAGTAGGGTGCTTGTCTTGCACATGGCCAACCTGGATTTGATTTCCAGCATCCCATATAGTCCCCTGAGCACCACCAGGAGCAATTCCTAAGTGCATGAGCCAGGAATAACCCCTGTGCAAGGCTGGGTATGACCCAAAAAGCAAAAAGAAAAAAAAAGAAAAAGAAAAGAAATAGAAGGTCTCACTGAGACCATTGCTATTTAAATGTTAACTTTCTGTAAGGGTAAAGTCTGTTTTCTTTTTTTAAATTTTTTAAATTTTTATTAGTGAAACACCATGAGGTACAGTTGTAGACTTACAAATTTTGGGGCTTGGGTTTCAATTATACAATGATCAAATACCCATCCCTCCACCAGTGCCCATTTCCCACCACTACGGATCCCAGTATCCCTCCAACCCCCATCCCCCCATCCCTCCCTGCCTCTGTGGCAGGGCAATTCCCTTTTGTTCTCTCTCTCTAGCTACCCAGTGACTTGGCCATGTTCCAAAGGGGAGGGCCTGTTTCACGGAGTCATGACTTTCCTAACAAGATGTATGTGGTCCCAGTGACACAGTTTGTGGGCACACGATTCATGGCCTTAAAAGAAAAGCAACCAAGAAATACAAGGTCCTCAGATGTCAAATGGAAACAATTGGGCGGGTGTTGTTGGACTGTGGGGAGATGGCTCAAAGGGCTGGAGCCCATGTTTTGCATGTGGGCATCCTATGTTTGATCTTTGGCACTGCATAGGTCCTCAGCACCATGGGGAATGACTCACAGAGCACCTCTGAGTGTACTCCCCCAAATATTTGGTTGGAGTAAGGAGGTACTTTTTTTTTTATCAAATTCTCATTATATACGACTGAGAATTTTTAATTAAAATACTGAGGTCACAAAGATATCACAGAGTAAAGTGCTTGTGTTGCTAACCCCGGTGTTATCCCTGGCACCACATAGGGTCCTTCTAGCACCAATAGGAGTGATCACTGAGTCCAATCCAGGAATAGCCCCTGAGCACCACTGGGTATGGACTCATCCACCAGAAAATAGAGAAAAGAAGAAAAACATGAGTTAAATCAATGTCAGAGCCATCAGAAAACAGGAAGTGGATATTGATGAGAATGTTCTTGTTTATTTTAAGGCAATAGTACACTCCGTGACTTCCTCCACCTCAGCTTCACTCTATAATGTCCTCTGGAGAAGTATTTCTCAACCCTTTTCTGTGATCCCTTTCCAACCTTTTCTTCCTGTGACCCTCATCCTACTGGCTGACCCCATAGTCTCATTCTGTGATCCCACATCGATACAATTTTCACCTGTGATCCCCTTGGATTATCCTGGTGACCCACAGAAAGCCTTATCCCCTATCCCACTGGGCAATCCTACTCTAAGATGCTTTGGGGGAATCTGTATTTTTAAATTACTATTTCATTTGTAATCTATTTATGTGTCAACTTCTCTGCTCAACCTGGTATTCTCATTGCACCATCAGGATCTCGAGTCAGATTTAGGACCTTCAGGGATATAGGGAAACTGAGTGCTAGAAAAACAGGTTAGAAAATGGGTGGATAGGAATGGAACCAGTTGGCATCCAGTGTTAACCCTTTCCGTATTTGTCAGTGATGTGTTGTCTAAGGAAATACAGGGTCCTATAGATGTGTATAAGATGTATTTCTTAGTGGTATCCCTTACAGCATTATTTAATAGAAAACAATTGGGAAGGATTGGGTGGAACACAGTATGATAAAACCATTAAAAGGGGCATTTTCAAAGATATTTAGTGACTGTTACAATGCTCTCAAGATAATATATGAAAAAGAAAGACCACTAATACACCTGGTCCCAGTTCACTATCTAGAATACATATAAAGAAATACTATAATGAAATAGACTAAATATTAATGGAGATTAATTGTTTGAATGATAGAATCACGGGCCCTTTCCTCTTTGTGTTATTTATTTAAAAAATCTTGTAACTATGCTTTTTCTTCTCTTGGAGAAGCCTGATCTCTCTTGAAGACCTCTCTCTCTTTCTCTTTTTCTCTCCCCTCATACTCATCTAAATAGATTACCTCCCATCCCTCCCCCCTCCCTCCCTCCTTCCCTCCCTTTTTTCCCTCCTTCCTTCCTTCCTTCCTTCCTCCCTCCCTCCCTCCCTCCCTTTTTTTCCTTCCTTCCTTCCTTCCTTCCTTCCTTCCTTCCTTCCTCCCTCCTTCCCTCCCTCCCTCCCTTTTTTCCCTTCCTTCCTTCCTTCTTTCCTTCCTTCCTTCCTTCCTTCCTTCCTTCCTTCCTTCCTCCCTTCCTCCCTCCCTCCCTCCCTCCCTTTTTTCCCTCCCTCCCTTTTTTCCCTCCCTCCCTCCCTTCCTCCCTTCCTTCCTTCCTTCCTTCCTTCCTTCCTTCCTTCCTTCCTTCCTTCCCTTCCCTCCCTTCCCTCCCTTCCCTCCCTTCCCTCCCTCCCTCCCTCCCTCCCTCCCTCCCTCCCTTCTGTCCTCAACATCCCATATGGTCCCCTGAGCCCACCAGGAGTGATCCTTTAGTACTGAGCCAGGAATATGCTCTGAGCACTGCCAGGTATGACCCCTAAACTAAAAAGAAATAGTCTCCAAACCAAAAAACAACAAAACAATCCCAGTAGTCAAAACAGCGTTGCTATACCCTGTTTTGAAAAATAAAGCAAAACAAACTTGAATGATTGGACATAGTTGATTTTGAGTCAAATGGCAGCATTTCAGATAAATGTATCTACAATAGAGAAGTGCATTCTTCTTAATGGTATGTTATTGGATGTATCAGAAATGCAATCGTTCTTGTTATTTGTTCTGCCTCAGCACCAGGAGTTTATTTTGATTCAAACAGAATTTCCTGGAAAACCCATGTGATTTTATTTATGAGCAGTTTAACAACATACTTTTCCAAGAAAAGAAAGCTGGACAGTACAAAACATAATTGACTTTATTATTCTGTTTTGCCATACTCGGAAGTGCTCAGGATTTACTCCTGGCTCTGCTCAGAGATTATTCTCAGGAGGCCGCAGGGGACCCTGTGCAGTGCTACAGGGGTGAGGAGGAGGGGGTTCAGCTGCATAATGCAAGTGCCCTGTCCATTTGCCTTTAATCAGTGGGTCCTACTTTGGACCCACTGATTAAAAGTTTGTAGCTTCCTGCTGGGGAGTGTATTTGGTTTTTGTTGTCTGAACTTTGTCAACTCTATACTGGTTGAAACTTGCTTCGAATCCTATTTTTCTTTGGTGATGGAGTCTTTAGCGCTACCACAAGGCCAAGACAATGTGAACTAAGCTTGAGGAAATCTCCAGAAGAGATTGCAGCAAATGGAGAGCTTGTAGAATATCTTTAAAATGGCCTTAGGGAAATCTCCTAGCCATCAGTTCTCTCCCCTGCTCATCATGGTGCTAGAGAAGGTGTCTTGAGCGATATTGAGCTTCAGGTCACTAGAAACAGTCCCCCCAAAAGATGAATACTTGGATTTCCTCTTTTTTAAGCCACAGGCTGTCCACTTGAGCAATATATATCTGGTACTGGGCCCGCTCGAGCAAATCGACGATCAACGGGAGGGCCTTTACCTTTACCTTTACCTTTATTTTTTGGTCAGGGAGTGGTTTTTACCTGGCTCTACTCAGGGTTTACTTCTAACTATGCTCGGGGGTCATTTTTGGTGATGCTCAGTGGACTGTATTTGATTCTGGGAATTGAATCAGGGTTGGTTGAGTGGAAAGCAAGCCCCATAACCCTGTACTATCTCTCTTCTCACTACATTTGGTGTTTTTCCAGTTATCCAAGTTAATCTGTCTGGATAGCCTCTTGTTCTTAGGGGAAAGCATGTAGGGTTTCAAGTTTGTTCTGGCTATTATTACTTGCTTATGATTTTATTAACAAAACCACATCCATTTTTTCCCCTTGCAGACATTTTGGCACTTGGGGCATCTATGCCGCATCTATGAAGCAATTAACACATCTCAGATGCATAGGTACCTTCTAAATGCACATTTCACAATTACTATGCAGATATAGAAGTCCCCTTGTGCCCAAAGCAAAGCTATCTCCTCTATGGCTGCTTACACGCTAGGACCAAGTTGAGCTGGAAAACCTGGCATGGATGTGTGCTCTGCCTCCATGTTTTAGTGGAGTGAGCTTAGTAACTAGTAGACTCAGAATCACTTGATGAGTAATGACCTAAAGGGTTGGGATCTGGGCTGGAACAATAGTACAGCGGGTAGGGTGTTTGTCTCGCATGCTGGATGACCCGGGTTTATCTCCCAGCATCCCATATGGTCCCCAGAGAACTTCCAGGAGTGCAGAGCCAGGAGTAACCCCTAAGCATCGCTGGGTATGACCGAAAAAGCAAAAAAAAAATGTGATCTTCCAAGAGTTGGTGGGCAACTGTGAACGTGGACTCTTGGGATTCAGTTACACTGGTGACCATTCCTTGACAGCTTCTGGATGAGGTGGTGGTGGAGGGTGGAAGGTGGTATTCAAGAACATGATGGTTATAGGCATAGCTCCCATTCTCTGCAAGTTTGTAATCGAATCGAATGTAATCTTCATCGAGGAAGACAGATGTAGTGCAGTTGGAGGGAGACTCACCAGAAATAGTGTGTCCTTTAGTTGGTTGGGAGTGACGGTGAATTCCATTGTGCAGTGTTAGAATATAAGGAGTGAAAGGAGGAGACTGCTGAGAGAAGCAGTAGCAAGAAACAATGGCAGAGAGATGATGGATGGCTGGGAAAAGATTTGAGAAGGAGTGTTCATTCAGAGATGGGAACTGTGCTTATGCCAGGATATGGCACGATCTTTGCATATGCAGCTGGTGTTACATGCTGTAGGAGACCCATGTTCATTCTAATGAGTCAGAGTCTTAAAATCGTTTGGGGTTCCTACCCAGAACACAAATTCCAGAGACAAGCACATGGAAGCAGTCAGCATGGAGCCCTGTGTCTGTATTTAAGAAGTTACTCTTTATCCAGAAGACCTCAGCCTGCAAAGACTGAACAAGGTCAGACAGCCTGGGGGATAGCAAAGATACATGTGTGTGCTTTGGAGCTGTTTACTTAGCTGAGAAAACCAGACATACACAAATGAAAAGTTGACTCTTTCCAAGGCAATTCAGGCCAGTTGCTTAGCGACAGTCACCGCTAGCTGACTCCAGGGAATGACCAGTGCCCCAAGACCCTGGCTCATCAGGCAAACTCTCCAGGTTCTTAAGCCAGCCTTGGTGGCAGGGCCAGATTTTGGTGGAGCCTGCATCAATGCTCTCTCTGCAGAAATAGGGTCTTTGCCCTCCGAGAAGTGACAGTGCCCTGACCTAGCCATATCAACTCCTCCCCAAACAGGCTTGTGCACTTAGCAATAATAGATTGAACCATCAACTCCTTAAAGCACACCTGGTTGATAATTAGCTCAATCACATTGTGTTTCGGTCATTACCCTTGGATTTCCCAAGGATGAGCTTAATTCATCTCCCACATTAAAGTGAGTGCCTGCATGACCAAAACTCAACTGCATACAATTTCTGTCTCTATTATGTCAATTTAATGCTGTGGTAGTTTTATTGCAAAATAGGTATTGGGTTACAATTTGCCACCCAAATATCGTGCACAGAAATTGTTAATGGAGGCTGTAATAAAAAAAAAGGGACTGCTGGCTTTTTTCTACCGAGGGCCTCATCAGGGAGGCAGGGGAAAGGAGCTGAAGGGAGCACAAGGAATTTTGCTGTGATAAGATCAACCATTGTTTACTCAGAGACAACTCATTCTTGTTTTATAGCTAATAAACCTATTGATCAGAGAGCTTGCTCCTGGTGCAGAGGTTTTACAGAACTTAGTTTGTGTTTAAACCACACTTCCTTTGCCCCTGAGCCTCTACTGGGTGGCGTGGGATACGCCAGGGGTGTGTAGGCCCTGTTCCCAAACTGGCATGGAAAAGGGCACCTTTATTATATCAGATTACCAGCCAGATGCCTGGCACGCTCAAATCAACTCACTGGTTGCTGTTGAAAAAGGGAAAAGTACAGAACTAACCCCGTCTAGGAAGGGTGCCAGGTGTCCACACTAAAGCAACCCAATTCCAGAAGGCTATAAAAATATCCCACAAGTAGTAGGTTCTAATTTCCCACTGAGCTGACCAATAAATCCAACCAGCAGCTAATGAAAAATGCTGGGAGGTAATGTTCATCCCCCATTACCCACCTGTCCTTGTGAATTCTCACTATTTACAAATAGGAGGCTACAAGAGAGAGTTTTGTGTCCCAAAGAGAAAGGCCTTTGATTCCTTTACATAGCAGGCCTGAGATAAAAATGACCTATGTGGGGACCAACGAGATAGGACAGGAAGTAAGGCACTTACCTTTCAAGTGTGCCACCCTGATTTAATTCCTGGCACTGCATAGGGTTCCTCCAAGCACCACTAGGGGTCACTCATGAGCACAGAGCTAGAAATAGTCCCTGATCTAAGTGTGCTCTCCACCCCCGCCCCCATAAAAAAGAAATGGCATATGTAGTTGCCTGATAGTCTTCTTGAATGTCAAGGTTTATTTGAAGCTGATGTGACATGAGATTTAACCATTCTTTTCTGCCCCAGGACTTTCTGGCACCATCCAGAAGAGCATAGTGCTGGAGAGACTACCTCATCGCTTCCTTGTTTGGGCCTTGGAGTTTCATTTAGGCTGCCCTGCTACAGCTTAGATCATTTTAGATCATTTGGAATCCAGCTTGAGAAAAAACAATATTTTTGGCAGTACTCATGTGCTATTCCTGGCTTTGTGTACAGGAGTGACCCCTGGCAGTGCTCAAGGGACTTTGTGTGGTAGCGGGGATCTAATTGGGGTCGGCCACATGCAAGGCAAATGCTTTCCCTCCTTTACTCTCTATTCTGCTTGAAATAACATTTTTTGGTGTTTGAGCCACACCTGGCTTACTCCTGGGTTTGTATTCAGGCATCACACTTTGCTCTATCCAGGAACCATATGGAGTTACTGTGGTTGGACCAGGGTTAGTTGTATGCAAGACAAGTGCCTACCCACCGTATTATTATCTCTCTAGTTCCCAGCACAACTTTTGAAGGAATCAGTTTTGAAGCAAGCAGAAATATAAATGAGACTATTGAGATCTTCCTAAATATGACAGGCTTTGTGCACAGAGAACGTGGGAGAGAGAATACAGGACTTGGGCTTCTGAGGGCTGTGCTTGAGCACTTACTTCACTCCGTGAGCCCTGTAAGTTTAGCTCCAGTGGCACATTCCAGTGCGGACCTATTAGCCCCGACCACAGGTTTTTCTGGGGACTAAATGAGACCCTGTGTGTGAAAATACCTGTCACTTAGAGGCAGTCCAGTAAATGCTATGTAAGTCTCATTTTGTATACAGACTTGGTGTCTGCTGTTGTTTTAGATAGATACAGGAGGTAGACAGTTAAAAAGGCAAAAACTGGTATTTGTGCAGGGAAGACCCAAACTCCCTGACATAGCTTTGTTCACCAGGGACTTCTTCCCTTTGCACTATCATTATTAGTGAATTGTGGTTTTTGTGCTTATTTGTGTTTTTTGGGGGGAAATACCTGGTGGTGCTCAGGGGTCACTCCTAGTTCTGCATTGAGGAATTACTCCTGGTGAACTTGAGGAACCGTATGGGATGCCAGGGGTTGAATGTGGCTCAGCTCTGTGTAAGGCAAGGCCCCCTACCTGTTATACTATCACTTTGGCCCCTTTATGCTTTTTCTGTTTTGTTTTGTTTAACTTAGTGGCATTTTGATTAAAAAGAGGGGAAAGTACTCAAATGTCAGCACTAGTCAGGGCATTTCCTCCTAGGAGTCAAGTGTTCTTTCCAGGGTTTAGAGTTGGGGTTGTAACTCAGCTATGGGGAGCACATGCTTTGCCTTTTTGAAACCCTGGATTCCATCCTGGTACCCAAAAAACCCTCAGCCAACCAAACAAAAAACAACCCAACCCAATAACCCACAAAAAAACACTTTTTTGATTTTCTTTTCTTTCATCTTTTGGAGGGTTAACCCAGTAGTGCTTGGGGTCGCTTGTGGCTCAGTAGTCAGAGAACTTTGCAGTGCCAGGGTGGTCAAACCTGCATCTCCCATGTGCTCAGTAATGCCCTTTGGGCCTTCTGCCTAATCCCAATTTCAGTTTCTTTTATTTATAAACATGCCAGACTAAGAAATGAGTCCAAGGGTACAGAAGCAGAGCAATTCCAGAAACTTCTCTGCAGTATAGTCATCAGGGGGCCTTTTTGATTGGGATTGATATGCAGATTGTTGTCATATTTTCTTGTTTGATTTTTGGTCCAAGTATGGTACTTACTTGGTACTTTGTACTTAGCTTGGTACTTGGTACTTAGCATGGTACTTGGGGATTGCTTAGTGCTCACTTCTGGACATCCAGGATATGAAGCAGAGCCTCCAGTTCTTTGAGCTATGTCTCAGGCCCCCATAAATAATTGCTTTTATTCATGTTTCTCTGTGTGTGTTTGGTTTGAGGACTTCTATAATGCAGAGCTTCTTAGGTGATTCATTCTGTCTTAACACAATGAGAATTAGGAATTTGGGGCTGGAGAGATAATACAGTGGATCAAGTGCTTGGCTTGATCATCTGTACCATATAGATTCTCCAAGTCCTAGCAGGAGTGAGTATTTCCTGAGCACAGAGCCAGGAGTATGCTCAGAGCAACTCTGGGTGTTTACCCAAAGCCCCCTTCGACCGCAAAATATAAATGTTGCTCGTACTGGGTCATGAAGACCAAAAACTAGAGCCATATTTCTTATTTGATGTCCTGGAACACTTTTTTTCTTCAACAAAACTGGTTTGTAGTAGGTTGGACAGAAAGTACAACAGGCAAGGTACTTGCGATCCACTGCTCACTGCCTACCCTGCTTTAATTCCCCAATACCACATGTTGTTAAGGCACTACCAGGGGTCTGAATGCAGAGTCAGGAATACCCCCTGAGTATTGGGAGTATTCCCATAGGATATGGCGCTAACCCCCCCCCCCCACCCACACACACACTCAATAGGGGGGTTTGGATCACACTCAGCAGTGGTGCTCAGGGGCAACTCCTGGCTCTGTACTCAGAGGTCACTCCTGTTTGTGTTTAGGGGACCGTACGTTGCCACAGATTGATTGAACCAGGTTTAGCCACATGCAAGGCAAGTGCCTTAACCTCAGTACTACATCTCCGGTCCCACCGCCACTGGTTTTTCCTGGTGTAAAATGGTTTGGAACCACTGCTCTAACTCACATGCGGCCTTGTGAAATTTCTGTAATAAGGCATGAATGGCAAAGAGATTCTGAATCCCATTAGAGGAGAACAAGTTGAAAGAATGCAAACTTTCTTAGCGTGGGGAGTTTGAGTCTCAGAGGGCCGGACTGGCTCTTCCACAAATATAAAGGTTTCTCAAGTCAAAGCAGAATTAAACTCATCTCTTTGTGGTTTGGGCGCGGTTAGTGGCAGCGAAGGCTCAAAGGAAGAGAACTGTTGGGGAACGTAGTTTTCTCAAGCCAGGCAATAACTTTCTAGCAATCAGCACTGCCCAGAGTGGGCCTAGGCTTCCCTAAGGAGGAAACAAAATTCTCTGTGCCAGTTCCCAGTCCCAGTCCCAGCCAGAATGAAAAATTACTCTCTGCAAAAGACTCCGTGGTTTGGTGAGGTCTCTGCTCCACAAGGAACATTCCAGGGCCCAGACCGTGTCTCAGAAAATGTCTCTTGATTGACTGAAAATGCACTCACATGGAACCATCAGAGATTTCTTTTCCTTGACACCCCCTGTATTAAATTGCTTTCCGGTTGCGTCCAGCGGGTCCCCATTTTCTCCAGGTGTTTCTAGGCAACTTGCTCCATTAACAAGTTGTCATTGCTGGAGGACTAAAACACTTCCAAACAAAAGGCCCCTTGGGCCTGGCTATGGCTGCAAAACATGCCTGTGATATTGGGTAAATATTCACAGAGTTAGAGGCGTAGAAGGGAGCACAGAAATAACTACAAAGCCTGGGACGATTTTCACACATTTTGATGGAGAAAATGCTTATTTGGAAAGGTAGATGAGAGAATCATTGAATTCTTTCTTCGTGGAGACAGGAGGGGCACTTTACTGTGATGAGGCCTGGTGAGAGGCCACTGGACTGATTCTAAATGGCTTTTGCTGTTCAATGGTGAGAGACCAGGCATTTGAAAAAAAACAACAACAACTTTGGGATGTTTTCTTTTGCTTTTGGAACCACATGCCTGATGGTTCTCAGGGGCTATTCCTTGCACTTTGCTGAGGAGTCACCCCAGGATTTACTCAGGGGACCATATGAGGTACCAGGGATTGAACTAAGGTTGGCAGGACATTCAAGGCCTTACCTATTGTCATAGCTCTCTGGCTTACATTGACAGTTTACAAAATGTCTAAATTTACTATTTCCTCAAAGAGAAACCCTAGATACATGAAGATAGAGAATTCCCTCTTCAATATGACTGTTCTCATTTCTTCCTTCTATTATCCTAGAGGATGGCGATTCATGGTATTTTTCCAGTTTCCTAAGGGTTAGCTCATTTGTGGGGGGAATGTCTTCTTATAGCTTCTTTCCATGATGCCTCTGTAGGAGAGTTGGACAGTCATTATGTCAGTTGGCTCTCTAATAACTAGTTTTTAAAATAAAGCCTTAGAAAAATAAAGAGGATATGAAAAAAGGCTAAGGCAAACAGGAGAAGTCAATCTTTCTCTCCAAATGGCTTACAGATAGGTAAAGAACTTCAGAAACCACTGGGAAAATGTATTTGGGCATGACAGACACTTCTGCTTAGAATTTGGCAGCTTAAGCGGCTGGAGTGATAGCACAGCGGTTAGGACGTTTGCCTTACATGCAGCCGACCCAGGTTCGATTCCCAGTATCCCATATGGTCCCCCGAGTACTGCCAGGAATAATTCCTTAGTGCATGAGCCAGAAGTAATCCATGTGTATCACCAGGTGTGACCCAAAAAGCAAAAAAAAAAAAGAAGAAGAAGAAGAAGAAGAAGAAGAAGAAGAAGAAGAAGAAGAAGAAGAAGAAGAAGATACTGATGGTTTTCTTGTTTTTGTTTTCGTTTGGGGCCCATACCAGACAGTGTTCCTGGGATTGCTCCCAACTCTGTGTCTGGGGGTCACGCCCAGCCATGCTTGGGAGACCAGATGATACTAGGTTTGGAACCTGGATTTCTTGTATGCAAAGCATATGGATGCTCAGTCCTTTGCGATCTCTCTGTCCAGTGCCCAAGGGTTTTCTGAGACTCAGTCCTGAGAAATCCTTTAGATCCTTCTTAAGAAAGTAAAGTGCCTATTTCCTATTTGGTTTCTTCTGACTGGTCTCTTTGTGGCTTTTCCTGAACTGAACCTGCACCCTGCTGGCAAAGATGTTCCGCCTCGCAGCTGATGGGCACCCTGCCTGTTTGCCTTCATTGAGCGGCTCTCTGGGCTATGCAGGCTTCTTCGCGGGGACTTGTGAAGCATTTCTTCTCAAGAATTTATGGAGGCAGCTTTGGATGGTCATTTATCTTACCAAAGAACTCCTCCTCTCCAGCTTGACCTGGGACCGGAGGGTGTATCCATAGAAATACTACTTTGAGCCACCCTTTGGTGCCAAAAAAAAAAAGCAATCCAAGCATCCTGTTTGGACAGATTGGAAGCTGTGACATTAGACCTTCCTGGTATGCAGACTGGCTTTCATCACTCTCCCACCCCCATTCAGCAGGGTCAAAGGTCTCAGGAAGGTATTTGACTTGTGACTCAAACTTGCCCTCACTGCTGAGCAATGATGGGCCTTTTGCTTGAACCACTTAGGAGGTGCCCATGGGAGCCGCATACCAGAGAGAAAGGAAAGGAGTAGAAATTAGTTCACTGCAGCATTTGAAATGATGGGGGTGCCTGGAGACAAACAGAGACTCCATCGAGCCCTGTCTCCAGATACTCAAGTTCTGCTCAGAAAATAAAGCAGTGTTGGTTGAGAGACAGAAGTTAGCTACAAACAAAAAGTAAAAACCCTGCCATTTGTCTTCCATGAGAAGACTCTCAAAGGCAAGCTCTCATGTCCCTTTGTTATTTTTTGGGAAGACTGGGGATCCCCTTCCAGTGATTCTCAGCTATTAGGCCAGGGATTCCATTGAACCAAGGATGAGGTGCCACTTGGACCCTGTAATGCTGGGGATTACCCTAGCAGTGAGGGGTGCCTCTAGGCCTCACCTGGGGATTCTCAGGGGGGACCTCATTGTGCTAAGAATCAAACCTGTAGGCATAATCTAGGCATGGACCCTAATCACCATAGTAGATCCTGCCCCCCTTTCTTCCATGTCTGTGTTATTCTAGAGCTGGTATTTTGAGTAATGTTATCGATCACTTAAACCATATATATGTATATGTATTTAAAAATGTGTGTGTTCTCCAAAGAAGCATTAGATTCTTTCTGTATTTTATCAGATGTAATTAATAAAACCAGATGTGTCTGTGACATTAATAGTTTTGTGCCTAGGCGAAGAAGTCTAGGTGATTACCAACAAAACTAGCTAGGTTGTCTCCATGGGTCTTGTCTAACTTTTCCTGGAATATTTCTTTAAAATTATTTTTAGGGGCTGGAATGATAGTACAGTGGGTAAGGTGCTTGCCTTGCACATAGCCAACCCCATGTTTGATCCCCGTTATCCCGTATGACCCCCTGCCCCCAGCACCACCAGAAGTAATTCCTGAGTGTAGAGTTAAGAGTAACCCCTGAGCATTGCTGGGTGTGGCCCCCAAACAAAAAAGGTCATATTTTACTTGGAGTCGTTGGACTCTGCCTCGCTGTGCTCAAGGCATACTCCTAGTTATTTGCTCAGGAATCACTCCTGGTGGGGCTTCGGTGACCCTATGGAGTTCTGGGAATTGAATCTGAGTTGACTGCAAGCACAAAACTCTCTCTCTTCTGTATAGTGCTTTTGAGGATCATATATGCATGTTTTAGCAAACATTCAAACTTCATTCCTTTTTAAGGATGAATAATGTTCTGTTGTATGGACAGACACATTTTATATCAATTGGTGGTTTGTTTCCATTGTTGCATGCTCAGGAATTTATCCCGAGAAAATAACCAGATGCATATATAAGGCATTTGTTATAAGACTATTCACTGTGACATTATAAAAGTGAAAAACTGGGAGAGAACCCAAGTTTCTAACAAGAAGGAACTAGTTCAATTATAGGAAGTTTATATGGTTTGATGCTGTAAAGGCCTTAAAATGGTCTGATAAATGAATGTATAATAAAATAGGAAAATACTCACAGCTTGTTAAGTGACGTTAAGTGACAAAACAGCACATAAAATACGATCTCATCTGGGAAGGGGCAGTTAGGCCACACAAAGTGGTGTTCAGGGTTTATTCTTGGCTCGGTGCTCAGGATTGACCCTTGTTGGTGTGGGGACCATATTCGGTGCCAGGGTATTAAACTTAAGTTGACAAAATGTGAGGCCAGTCCCTTAATCTTTATATTGTTTGCCCCGCTCTGGTTTCCTTTTGAGCACAGCGGTAGGGCGTTTGCCTTGCACGCAGCCAACATGGCCGACCCGAGTTCGATTCCTCCACCCCTCTCGGAGAGCCCGGCAAGTTACCGAGACTATCTCGCCCGCACGGCAGAGCCTGGCAAGCTCCCTGTGACGTATTCGATATGCCAGACACAGTAACAACAAAGTCTCCAATGGAGACGTTACTGGGCCCGCTCGAGCAAATCGATGAACAACGGGAGGGCCTTTACCTTTACCTTTAAGATATATTTTATATGTATAGAATATAAAGTTGCAATAATGGAAAAATGCATTTGTTCTCTATGATAGGATTATGAGGGTGGAGATTCTTTTCTTTTTAAATTTTATACTTTTAAAAATGACACCATAATTTATTGGGTGCATTGATTGTGCCAGACATTGTGCATTATACGTCCATGTTGCCATCAGGAATTTAAAAATGAAAATCATGATTACAATCCATCCAACAGGAAATGCGGGTGTATGTATTATGTCTACAGATATACCCTACCAACTTCTCATGATGTTCCAGGGTCTTATTTTTTTTGTTCCAGGGTCTTTCAAGGAGCTTGAGGATTATGTTTTCACATCAAATACATTAAGTTGTACTGATCAGGACACACTGATCAACTCAGAGTGTACAGACTCACTGTTCTGTCCATCTCTGTAGAGCTCAATGCACACTGGAATGACTAGCTTTTCTTTCCCCTACAGGAAGTGATTGGAAGGAGAATGCCCAGTTTTCTTTCCGCCTACATGGTCTGACATTTTGACATTTCCTGAACTTCAGGATGTTTGAGAGCAAACAACTTGGCTTTTCCTGAAAAAAAATTAATTATACTGCCATTTTCACATAGCGATGGGCCTTTGTAGGAGCACAAAGCTATTCAATTGGGGAAAAATGAGATGCTTAACAGGATGACAGTAACATAAAGGTCCTGAGTCTGGAGAAAGGGACCTCATTAAGCATTGATTATCAGCATGGTGTAAACTCTTTCAGAAAGTGTTACTACATTCCATGCCATTGTTGGATAGAGGAAATTTAAATCTGGGTTTCATTTACATCATAATGAGATTTGTGTGTTTGAATAATAGGCTAGTCTTGCCTTGGGCTGCATTAGTACACACAAGCTCCTTCAGTTCCTCTGATTGGCTTTGAGCCAGTCACCAAAATTCAGACATGAAGCAGCAAACTCATTGGCACATTGACATACACACATCCTGACTGCCTGTTGGAGATGAAGTCAGTGTAGTCTGACAGCAACATACGTTCATCTGGGACATCCTTCAGTGGCTTCTGTCTTCTCTCTAGTACAGGAAGGAAGGCTAGATTTCTTGTTCTGGACCCATTCTAAGAGGATTCAAGGTTCAGGTTCAAGTTAGGCTCCTTGGGCTGGAAAGAGTATACAGAAATTAAGGCATTTGCCTTGCAAGGAATTGACTGCTCAGTATAGAGCCAGGAGTAAACCCTGAGTCCTGCTGGGTATGGCCTCCAAGCAAACAAACTAACACCCCCCAAATAAAAAGTTAGGCTCCTTGGACTTCCATTTTCTTATTCATTGAATGTAAATGATAATTTCCACGTCCCAGGGTGGTGATTAAAGTAATCTATGCAAAAACACTCACTCCAGAGGAGAAATTTGTTTTGGGGGCCACATTTGGTGGTACCTAGGGCTTGCTCCTGGTGCTTTGTCCAGCGGTCACTCCTGGAGTTGCTCAGGAGACCATAGTTGGTGCTGGGAATGGGATCAAATTCAGGTCAAATGCATACAAGGCAACCACTACCCGTTGTACATACATTCATTCTTTGGCCTGTTACTTTGTAAAAATGGAGTTTACTTTTATTTATTTTTTTAATGAGTATACAGGGAATTTAAAGTGGAAAATGAAGATAATTCCTATTATTTTGGGATGCTTTGAGTTTTTTTTTCCACACTGCTGAGGACTTCATTCAGCTACATCCGCAGCCTAATTCTTGCTTATTTTTCTTTTGCAGTGCATTTCAAATTTCCTGTTCTTTCTTTTTTTCTTCCAAAAATGGCTAAAAGTGCTCAAACCTCAATTTTTAAATGTAGGCTTTAAGGGTATTTTATAGTACCATGATGGATTACTGACATAGGAACTATTGGCATGGAACAAAACAAAATATACAAAGACATACTGCACCCTTACCCTAATGCCTGTGCTCAGCAGTCATGAAGCCAAATATACTTATAATCATCTAGTTTTTCCTTTTTTCTTCTCAGCCATAGGCCTTTCATAATAATAATCACACATATCAATCTTAAGCGATCATTTAGAGTCTTGAAAAGGTTTGTGTGGATTTTTTCCCTATGATTCCTGTCCTGATACTAGCTGATTTAGTAGTGTAGCTCACTCCCTCTGACGCATGTGGTTTCTCTCTTAGAGCCTGAGAAACTAGGTTCCAAAACTTACTAGGACTCTGGCTTAAGTAAAAGTATCTTACTCAGAATGCGGACTTGAATTGAAGGGAGAAGGATCTCCAGGTTTGTTCCTGAGATAATCTCATCTTAGATTGTATTTGGATTGTTTTTCTATCCTTTGTATACTTTGCTGATAGCCTATTTTTAAAGCACATCCAAGTACTATTTCTCAATAAAACTTGTGACCCTGTCAATGTAGAAGAGGACTGTCCTTTTACTAAAAGGAGCACTTTGGGAAGCTCTGTGTGGGGAGACTGAGTCATTTTTCAAAAACTGAAGTAAAATTGGCAGGCAATATGATATTCGTTTCAGGAGCGCAACACAACTCTTTTACATATGGGTACCATATAACTCTATTTGCTGTCAACTGTTGACAAAATCACCAGAAGTTAGCTTTGCAAAAATGAGCAATAGGTGATGTGGAGTCACTTTGTGATGTTGTACCTTTCTTCATTTGAGATCATCAATGAATGGTTTATCTGGTTGAATATCTTACCACCTAAAGCTAGGCTTGACTTTGGATGACTGGCTATAGGGACAGCTTACAAGTATATTCACTCTTTTTCTTGACAGTTGTTAAGTCTTTGAAGGCACAGGGTTTTGTTGTTGACTAGAAGAATGAGACTCTGTGGGAGGTGAAGAAAAATGGTTCATAGACATACACAATTATTATGAAGCATTCTTGATTTGCCAAAATGCAAACGGTTTTTGGTTTTGTTTTTGGGCCACATGCAGCAATGTTCAGGGCTTATTCCTGGCTCTGTGCTCAGGGATAACTCTTGGTTGGCTTGGCGGACTGTATGGGGTGCTGGGGATTGAATCCCAGGTTGGCTTAGTGAAAGGCAAACACCCTATCAATTGTACAGTCACTCCAGCCTCCGATATGAAAACTTTTTTGGGGTGTTTGGGCCAGCTGGCAATGCTTAGGGCTTTCTCCTGGCTTTGTTCTCAGGAATCACTTCTGGTGATGTTCAGGGAATCATATGGGATGCTAGAGACTGGACCTAGGTTGACTTTTGTGAGGCAAGCGCCTTACCTGCTGTACTATCTTCCCGGACGCCCAAACTGCAAACTTTTTAAGGCCATCAGTGAACACCATTTAAGCTGTCTTTTTCTTTGTTCACTAGTGAAACCCTTCTCTCTCTCTAAAACACACACACACACACACACACACACACACCCTTCATATGAGCACCTAAGGAAACTCCTCTTGATGGATCTAAATGAGCTCTGGTCTAGAGGCTTAATAAACATCTAACCATCATTACTTTAATAAAGATTCACTAATCAGTGCTGAAAGCCACAGGTTAATTATTGCATAAGGGCTGTATAATGTAATTCCAGGAACTGAATAATTAGAAAATTTAAAAGACCATTTAACATATCTTTGACATGCTGCCAGAAGTAGAAGACAACCTTCCTTTAATCATTAACAGTTACACATATGCAACACATTTCTGAAGCAGTTTGTATATTATGGTTGCAGTGTTGAAGAACAACATTTCCTAGGGACAAAATGGAATTCAGTGATGGAAGTGAAATTGAATATAAATAAGGAAGGGTTGGGGTACTAGGGGAAGAAGAGTTAGGAGTATCTTACAAATAAACATGATTTTGTTCAGAAATGGGACTTCCAAATTCTTGGACCTATCCCAGTCTGCTTTTAATTTATACTTTAATATATTTGCTTTAGTCACTTTCTCAGGCTGAAGCGATGGCCCTGAGTTTGATCCTCAGCAGTACACCGTCCCTTGGTTTGGTATGTCCTCCCCAAATAAAAGGATTTCTTCAGCTTAATTGCTTCTCTTTCATACATTTGTCCTTCAACTTAAATTCTTTATACAGTATTCTATAAAACCTGACTTTAAATTCCCCTTATATCATTCTGTGTCCTTTCAGTTCAAATGCATTCAGCATATCGTGCATGTAAAATTATTTAATGGCAGGATGGGAATAATGACTACATTGTATTAGAACCTCATTTCAATAAGTGCCTACCACAAAGCCTAAAGAATTTTGATTTAACTATACTAAGTTGGGTAATGTAAATGCTCATAGAAATGAGGGGATAGGCAAGAATGTCCAACAGGGGCTGTTTTGCTGACATCAGAGCTGTGGTGTTGCTAACTAAATACCTCTCTAACCTTCTGCAGTAATTGTATTGGAAAGCAATACAAGTGGGATCCATAAGTATTGAAAGGCCTGGAATTGAGGCACAGTCAGATTAAAGGTAGTCTTAACCTTTTGTAGGCTTCTAAATTTAAGGGGTGATCGGGGAAGGGCTGAGCATGCATTGTATTTAGAGTGTATGTACTTATATATGTGGCCACATATGCACAAAAAGATGTCTACATGTACACATAGATGTATATTTCCTGTCTTTAAGTGAGCTGTGCTTTTCTGCCAGGGGGCAGGACTGGACAGCCTTCCACTTTCACTTACTCCCCTGCTTTCCTCTTGTCCCCTTTGTGCAACTTGACTGAAGTCTCAGGGCCTTAAGTCTCAGGGAGTTAATGGCAGAGCCAGATTGTAGATGGTCAGTAGACTTGACCTGTCACTGTACTCACACTTACCATCCAAGTGGGAGCGCATGCTTCAGGTTCTCGGTGAACACTGGTTGACCTGTGCCATGCCAGTTCATTCAGTTGCTAGCAGAGTTATAGTCAACTAACTGCTAGGTCACCCTTCCCTTCCTTCCTTCCTTCCTTCCTTCCTTCCTTCCTTCCTTCCTTCCTTCCTTCCTTCCTTCCTTCCTCTCTTCTTCCGGCTCCCTTCCTCTCCACCCTCCTCTCCTCACCCCTCCCCTCCCCTTCTGGTCCTTCATTCCTTCTTCCATTCCTTCCGTTTTTCTTCTTTTTCCTTCATTTTTCCTTCCTTTTTTCCTTCCTTCCTTCATTCCTTCCTTCCTTTCTTCCTCCCTCCATCCCTCCCTCCCTCCCTCCCTCCCTTCCTCCCTTCTGTCTTCTTCCCTTTCCATCCCTTGCCACCTTCCCCTCCTCACCCCCTCCCCTCCCCTGCTCATCCTTCTTCTATTCCTTCCTTTTTCCTTCATTCCTTTTTTCTGTCCTTCCTTCCTCCCTCTCTTCTCTCTTCTTCTCTCTCCCTCCCTCTACATCCTCCCCTCCCCACACCCTCCCCTCCCCTCTGGTCCTTCGTTCCTTCTTCCCTTCCTTTCATCCTTCCTTCCTTCCTTCCTTCCTTCCTTCCTTCCTCCCTCCCTCCCTCCCTCCCTCCCTCCCCTCTCCCTCACTCTCCACCCTCCTCTCCCCACTCCCCTCCCCTCTCTTCTTCTCCCTCCCTCCCTCCCTCCCTCCCTCCCCTCTCCCTCACTCTCCACCCTCCTCTCCCCACTCCCCTCCCCTCTCTTCTTCCCCCTCCCTCCCTCCCTTCCTTCCTTCCTTCCTTCCTTCCTTCCTTCCTTCCTTTTTTTCTTTTTTTGGGCCACATCTAGAGATACTCATTGGTTATTCCTGGCAGTGCTCAGGGGATTTCTTTTTTTCCCTCCCATTTTTCTCCCCTTTCCTTCCCCTCCCCTTCCTATTTCCCTTTATTTTTCTCTTTCCCTTCCCTTTCGCTTTCCTTTCCTTTTGGTCCACACCCAGAGATGCTCAGGGAATACTCCTGGCTCTGCCCTCTGCCAAATGGAGTGCTGGGTAATGAACCCAGGTCCTCTGTGTGGAAAAGGCAAAAGCCCTATAAGCTGCACTCTACTGGATATGAGAAACATTAATGGTCTTTCATTCTAGGGTGAAAAAAATGATGCTACATGTCAATGACTGTTTCTAAAGACCACACCAGTGATCTAGCCTCCCTCAGAAGCAAAACTCTGTAGATCCAAGTAGGAGGGCAAACACTGCTGTGCTCTGTAACACCTAGAATCAATTTTCCTCAAGATCCACATTTAATTGGGGGTTACTGGGGTCAAGCCAGAGATTAGGCAAGGTAGCAGATGAAATCAACTCCAGGTCTGGCACTAGTTACAAAAGGAAGCAGGTCATTGGGTTGTGTTTATAGAGGAAAGAGAATGGATTGTAAGATGGTTATCTTGGCAGTAGCAATGGGGGAGGGAAGAACCCTCATTTGAAGCCTTGACCCCCCAGACTAAAGGAACCCAGAGCTTTAAGACTTCACACATAATTGGCCATACATTCCACAGGAAGAGGTCCTGCCTCTGGCTACATTGCTGTACCTTAAAGAAATGGAAAAGGAGGAGGGATCTGGGTGGGCAGGAAGAGGGTCTGGACGGGTTGATGGGTGGGGGGTGCTGACATTCTGCAAGGACCTGAAAAATCTTTTAGATTTTCCAGCCCAGGTCTCAGACTTGATATTGAAAGCCCAGAATCCTCAGAAATATCTGCAAACAGCTTGGCCAAGAGCTACTTTCACTATTAACCGCCGTGAACATAGCTTAGAATTTATATAGTTCCAAAGCTCCTTGCCCTTTGACATCACTTCAAACCTGGGTACTTCTTTACTGTTGGCCGCAAACAACTGCCTGTGATCCTCAAGGAAGGAAGAGAAAGCCCAGTTGTTCCTCTCTGCCCTTTGAGGGAACAGTGAAATCTACAAAGTGCAGTTGCCTTGGGTGTAGTTCACCCTGGTGAATCATACATGAGGAGCCCAAGGAAAACCAACAGCTAAGTAGTTTTCATTAGTATCCAATTAGGAGGTTCTTTGGTGGGTAAATGCCTTTGCTAATTCATTAGCAATTAGGTGAATTAAATGTAATGGAAAGGGTTTAAATTTAAAACTAAGATGCGGCACATATGAATTTGAACTTTATAGGTAAAAACCCATTTGTTGCCCGCCCTCCCTCGCTTTCAAATTGTACTCAGTACCCAGGTAATTAGAGCACGCAGGGCGAGATTGTTTTTCTCATTGAAAGGATCTCTCCACTCTGGAAATCGGTCTTCCAGCAGAGCATGTCTGTCTGTGTTTCAAGATGAGTGTCAGCGACAAATGGTGCATGTGCACATAATACTGATGGGGATTGTTTGGTGCACAGTGAGAGCAGGAAAAAAAAAACCCTTTGCAATGCTGGGCGGGATTCAGGAAGGTATTTTCGAATTTAAAGGGGCTTAATGCTTGATTCCGCTGCTGATATTGAATTGCAGCATGACCAAATGATTAACAAACTTGTCTTTCTTGAAATATCTCAGGGCAGAGAGGTTCTCAAATGGTTGTAAATTGGTTAATGACTTTTAAAAGAATGCTTCTGGAGGTAAACAAGTAACTTCACTGGATTTTCCTAAACAACCAAGTAGGCTTAGGAGATAGCAGTATAGATCAGGTCAAGAGACATTGAGTTGGAAGGTGGCAATTACTTCCTTTTAGGTAAATCTCAAAGTAAGCTCTACTGCTCAGGCTACACTTTGAAGATTAGAGACTTGTTTTATTTTCAATGACATCACTGCACCATTCTCTGCCAGTGGTGACAAAAGTGGCAACATATTCCTGTTGTAACACATATTGGGGTGTATTCATTGCCACATATGGGGTGTATTTATTCTGTTGTCTTTTCTGCACTTTGGCTAGGTCTTATTTGCAATTTCCTGGGAAAACAACCAGTCTTTTCTTGCATGCTGCAAATTTCCCCTTGTTATCTAGTAGAGGATGGAATTAGCAAAGGTAAACAGGCTGCCAGGCAAATATCAATTTTGAGTGGTCTTCTTATTTAAAAAAATCAGTATTCAAATGGGGTGGTGGTTGTAATCTATTCAGTGTGTGGAGCTGACAGTGATAAGATGCTGCCTGTTGGTCTCTGAATTTTACAGATATGGGGTTGGGAGAGAACACATGATCTCAGATGGCTGATGACTTCACAGGGTAGGTTCACATTTGTGAGAAACTGGCTATGGTTGCACAGTCAACAGCAGAGGTTTGCTTTCAATTCATATTAATAGGTTGTTGAAAGTTCAAGTGAACGTGGTTGAGGTTGAGTGAGTGAAAAATGATTTAATTGCATCTGTTAAGTATAAGAGGAGATCATTCACTGCTAGCCTCCATCAGGATATCCGATTTCTCCTCCAGGACTTGCCCTGATTTTCTATTATATGAGGGTCAGATTACCATTTACCTCAAAGTCAGCTACTGTGCTCATAAAAGTTCTGTTTATTTTCTTTCCCTCCAAGATATGTGGCCATAAACATCGGGGGTAGAAGCTTCATTGGATTTTTGTTCTTGTTTTTTTTTTCAGTGTTTTGTGTTAGTGGACTGGGTTTCTCTTGTTTTCCCCTTATTTTTATATTTTATTTTAGGGGCCAGGATAGGAAAATTCTCTTCAAAGGCAATAGCTAATGTCTTCATATCTTTTTAAACAATCTCAAACAATATGAAAATGTGAGTTTTAATTTACATTTTGGGGAGTGACTCACCTGGCTATGCTCAGGGCTTACTCCTGGTTTTGCAGTTAGGGATTACTCCTGGCAGGCTCTAGGAACCATATGGGGTGCCTAGGATGGAATCTGAGTCTGTGTGCAAGGCTTGTACCTTACTCACTATACTGTCTCTCTGGCTCCTACAAATTTTTAAATGAAGAAACTTATTGTTCACTCAATGATTCTGATTTTGTTATTGCTTTACTTTATTTTATTTTTGGATTTCTCGATTTCTGGGCCACAGCTGGCACTATGTGTAGAATTATACCTGTCTCTGTGCTCAGCGATCACTCCTGGCAGTGCTGGATTGGCAGAAACCATATGCATTGCCCTGGAATGATCTGGGATTGCCCATAAGCATGACAAGTGGCTTAAACTCATACTCTCTTCTGGCAGCAAGATTACTTTGATGTTTTGTTTCCTTTTGTTTTTTTGATCACACCCAGCGGTGTTCAGGACTTACTCTGGGCTTTGTGCTCAGGGCTTACTCCTGGCTCTGTGCTCAGGGATCACTGGTGGGGCTCTGGGAATCATATACAGTGTCAGGGATCAAACTTGACTTGACTGTGTGCAAGTCAAGCACCCTATCTGCTGGGTTATTTACTGTTCCAGCCCCCGGATCATCTTGATTTTGATTCACAAATCAAAAAGGGATTCTCATAAGAATTGCATTCTTGTGTTTTTTTCCCCAATATCAATCTCTTCATCAAGCTGTGCTTGCTGTTTCATGCATCAATTTTCTTAGCTGATCATCGGACTCATTGACCTTTCAATATCACACATTTTGGAATTTTCATTTAGATGTTACAGCAGTGGTCACTGAGGCATTTGATGTTTGTATTTAGAGTGTGTTAGACATGAGTACTCTTAACTGTGTTCTGATGAAGCTTATATTGTATACATAGATACTTTCTAATAAGCCTGGCTAGAAATGTGGGCAATTTTTAAAAAATTATCTGGGAAGCAGGAGGGGCTAGTGAGGCCTATGCAAATAATTCTCTGCCATCTCAAAAATGTTTCTCAGGATATATCTGGACTCTTTCTAGGCATATTCAGACCAGCATAAAGCCAGAATAATGTAGTGAGGACATTAGAAAAGTTGTATCTCAGGGGCAGAAGAGATATTACAGGGGATAAAGTCCTTATCTTGGATCCCACTGACCCTGATTTGAATCCTACAGCATTTCGGGGTTCACAGCATTGCCTCAGCATTGCCAATATTCACTCCTGAACACAGATCTAGGGATAGCCCCTGATAACTACTGGGTGTGACTCAAATGCAGGCAACCGGTGGTATTTGTCCATTTGGCAGTACTTTTTTGTTGGGTTTTCTTTTCATGGGGGACATATATTTGTTGAACACATGAGTTTGTTATGTTTACTTACAGAAATCATCTTTACATGCCATACCATACCATACCCCATTTCGTCCCGCCTTCTTCCAATTCTGTCTTATAAAGGTATAAATGCCTTCTCTTCTTTAGAATTATGTATTCTCATTTTACAATATTTGCCAAAGCAGTAGTTTAACAGCTAGAGTTTTTCAGTTTCACTCCTCTAGTATCTTATACATTCTTTCCTTGTGCTATCCATGGGGGCCTTATTCGTGATGAGGAATACACAAATGCACCGTGTTCTTGTTCATCACACTTTCTGAGTAGAATGATGGTGACTTAACTTCTCCCATTCAGCCATGTGGACATTTTAGCTGAGTATGTAATTGGCAGAATAGCAGCACATCCTTTTTCCTCTTATAAGACCAAGATGCTGTGCAGTTAAAATAACTCTAAGAACTTTTCAACAGGCTCTGACTCACACCATCAATTACTGGGTAAAATAGAAAAACACATCAGAAGTACACTTTGAGGGTGGAGAGTGTCAATGAAGACCAACCAAATGTAATTTTCTCACCCCAGTTCTTTTTTCTCACTGGGCTCAAATTGAACTATCTCATTTTTGTCTATTGCCAGTAAAGATTTGGACCTTTCCAGTATGAGAATTTGGTCTTTGTGTATTATTATTAGATACTTCACAAAGAAACCTTTACAAACTTCTTAATAATTTCTAAAACTTAGAAGGAGGAAACATTACTTTTTTTTAACTTTTTTTGTTTTATTTGTAAAAGCTTTTTTTTAACTGAATCACTGTGAGATAGATCCTTAAAAGCTGTTCATGATTAGGTTTCAGTCATAGAGAGTTCCAGCACCCATCCCTCCACAGGTGATGATCGATGCAGTTCATGTTTCAACCAGAACATTTTAGTGTAAAGAGTATAAGAGATGATACAAATTATCCAAAAGTTCATTAGAAGCAAACAATGACTCAGTGGTTGGTGCCTTTTCCTGCAGTCTTATTTCTTTGCACATTTAGGAGCTTATGCTCTTAGTTGCATGATTTTGTATATATTGTTTGTGAACTCACTTTCCCTGCAGCTTACTTACTGGGAATTAGTTTTTATGTATTTTATTCTTTGACCTCACTTTTATGACTGTGTGGTTTCTGCTGTATAAATATAGAGTAATTTATTTGGACTTAATCATCTATTTAGATTGTTTCGGACTTTTTCAATTAGTGCATCTGCTATGATTAACATTCTGCTACATAAATATTTGAGTGTATTTATGGGTCTTTTATCAGGATAAAGGCTGGAAATTTCAAAATTAATGGGTCCAAAATGGATAGAGCTGTAAAAGTTCTCTTATGTACTTTTCAAATTAGACTGTGCAAAAGTTGTTTCTGTTCAGTCTCACTAGGAGTGCGTGATGAAAGAACAGTTGGTATTATCACTGTTTTACAGGAGAAAATCTCAGATCTAAGGAGATTCAAGACTTCCCCAGGTTTTACAGGACTAATAGCATGTGTCCTTTGATTTTTTGACATTTCTATATTCTTTCTTCTCTCTTACCACTGTTCCGTCATAAACTTAGTGACAGATCTATAGTGATTTAGCTGTGCTATTTGAGAAGGAAAACTTAATGCAGCTGTGGCCTTCAAGTAAATTTACTTCTATTATTATTTACAAACTCTAATGTGTTTGGAATTTGATATATAGCAAGAACTAAACATGAATTCATGGCTCACTTCCCACAGGCATTCTTTTATATTTTCAATATGTTTTCTGACTCACACCTAAAATATCTACTACAGGGGTTGTGTTTAACTGAGAAATAATAGCCTCCAGTGATTTTATGCCTTTTTTTGGAATCACAAAACTGGTTTACAGAATTATTCTTTATTAAGTAATAGTCTTTCCAGCCCAGCATCAAGGCATTGACAAAATGACTTCTGTCAGGAGTAAATCTGTGTATGTCCCATATAACGAAACCCAAACATCTGCAAAATGAACAGATGTCTGTGTCGACTCTCATTTTGGAAGAACAAGAAAAAAAATCTTGTAATTATTATGTCAAGACCCCAGAATGAGATGGGGCACGGCATGTAAAGATGATTTCCATAAGTGAAACGTAACAAACTCAAGTGGGAAGTTCAACAAATACATGCCGCCCCTAAAAAGAAACCCCAACAGAACAATACTGATAAATGGAAATATCCCATCTGTTGCCTGCATTCCTTTCCCAAGGGTCGCACTAGTTTCATAGACCTCTCCAACCGCAGGACTTGTATGAAAATGAGTCATTCACAACTTCTGGGTCACCTAGGAACCATTTCTGGACTCAAAAGAACGTCTCATGGTCAGTGTCTTAAGAGTAGAGGTTCCCAAACTTGTACCGCCCCCTTCTCGGATTAAAAAAATTCACTCAGGGAGGTTCCCTGGATTATTTTTAGTGGAACAAACAGAAAGCACCTCCCTAATTGCAGCTGAGACAATCACTGCCTCTCTCATCCTTCTGGTGCCCCCTAGGGGTCAATATCACCATGTTTGGAAGCCTGCCTTAGAGGATCATTGTGATCCTTTTTTTTTTTTTAAACCTCTAGACTTTCAGACAGATACCACTAGTGGAACTAAATCATTCAGATCCTGAAAGCCACAGTGAGGTTTTTCTGTTACGTGAGGTTGTGTTTTCTTTAGTGCCACCTTAGCTTGGGAGCTCCCTCTCAGTGTTACATAGGTACCATTGCTTTTGAAGTTACCAGTGTATTGCTTGGAGGGCTAGAGAAATAGTACAGTGGGTAGTGCACTTGCTTGCACACGGCCAATTTAGGTTTAATTCCTTACATCCTGTATGGTCCCTCTACCAGGAGTGGTCCTTCAGGAGCAAGCCCTTAGCATTGTCAGTTGTGACTGAAAGACAAACAAAAAGAAGTGTAGTACTATAAGTTTTCTTTTTTGTATCTTCTGAAATGTGTTTGGAATGTGTTTGAAAACACAGTTTTCAAAGTGTCATCATGGTCTTTGTTCCATTTTAAGTCCTTTCAATTGTTGGTCCAAAACATACTGTCTTCCTTAAAGTGCTCTATGTAACAGGAATTTTGTTGCATTTGGCAAAAAAGTTAAACATACCTTGGAATTGTGATCCTGTTAATCCAATCACCTAGATGGTGGTGTTAATGTTCCTTACTTCAGTTGTTTTGTGTTATTTGAACAATCATTGGGTGGTCTACATGATATTGATTCAGAGAAAAAAAAGGGATAGAGTATTTAGAGTAGGACAACCTACTCTAAACAATATAGGGTACACAACTGATCTTAATGGATGACTTAGATTTATGAATAAAGATATAAGTAGCTTAAAAATGCTTCTGAATGTAATCATTCTTTGGGGCTTTGGAAAATGACTACTTTTGCAGGTTTTTTTTTGTTTTTTGGCCACAGCCTGATATGCTCAGGACTTATTCCTGGCTCTGTGTTTAAGAATCACTCCTGGTGGGGGTTAGGGGAATCCTATGTGGTGCTAGCAATCAAACCCAGATCTGCTGTGTGCAGGACAATTTCCCTATCTTCAGCTGTCTCTCCAACCCTATTCTTATGACTTTCTTGAGATATAGTTGACATCATTTTGTATGTTTAGGTGTGCCGAATATAATATATGTATATATCATGGAACAATGACCTCAACAAAGTAATACAACTACTCATCACCTCCTATCACTCTTCCCTCTCCTGTGTAGTGAGAACATTTCATTTCAGACCTCTTTGCAACTCTTAGGTATACAGTGCAGTGTACTGTACACTATATCCCAGGAGCTTATTCATCTTATATATAATTGGAATTGATACCCTTTGACCATATTCACCCAAAGAAAAGATCATTTTCCATCATGGTCCTTAAACTGAATTCTGCAGATAGCCAAAACCATAGGTCCCTATTTCTTAACCCTTTTCAGATAACATGAACTATTTTTGAAACTAAGTATGTGTGTCACTGAAGTTACATGCTCATGTTGAAGCATGCCTCTTGAGGGAGGTACTGACGGATGGGGGAATTTGATGGGCAGCTATTTAGTGGCAGTCTCCAAAGTGCCAAACTCTGTGGTGGCTTCTGGAGGAGGATGAGGATAGGAAGGTGCAGTTTCTATGCTCTAGGATTTCAGAGTCTCACTAACAAAGAGGCCTCATACATGCTTTGTCTTTTTGAGCCAAGGCTGAAGCAGGAGTAGGCCATTGAGATGGTGATATCCACTGTAATTAATATAACAGCCCAAGCAAGATCTCTGAAGTAGGAAAAAGAAGCTTGGAGTATGCCAAAGAAAGTATTTGGGCAGGATTCAATGTTCGCTTAAAGGGAATGGTGCTGTGGAAGAGAAAGAAAAACCAGGCAAGTGACAGGATACCCTCATTTCCATTTCCCAGGTGTCTTGTAGGGTCTAACCAAATAACTCAGTAAATAAGGAATAGAAATATTTGCTCAATTTAAAGCAACACCCAATGAATGGTATCTTGAGTTAATCTGTAGCGCATGTGGTGTTATAAAACAACCCTTTAGGGTGTCCTACTCTAAACACTCTATCCCTTTTTGTTCTCTGAATCAATATCATGTAGACCACCCAATGAGAATAAGGGATCTGGAAATAAGATTATGTCAGAATAAAAGATCTGGAAAAGAGAAGTTTGCCAGAATGGCTAGCATCTTGTTGGATCAAGCTGTGCAGCTGTGTGATTTCAAATGCACTGCCTTCTCATTCAATGATGCTTAATGCATTTCTGTAGGTTTGACAGTAAAAGTCATCCATCTGATGATCTACTAGGACAACAGTTCATGTGAAAGATTCTCCAAGCCAAGGGATGACCCAGAACCTCTCCTTGGTGCTCTGTGTTTCTTTTGTCTCCTGTTCTGTCTTGGCACCTGCTTTTATCTGACATGTTCTTTGAAAAGTCAAACCCATGAGTGTTACCCTTCAGATCAGCAGTCTAAGGAGAATTCAGTGATGCTTTGCATTAATGGCAGGGAACTAGGAAGTATGGGTGAATGCAGATAGCAAATGGTCACTGACTCATTCTTCTGACTTGTGAAGTCTGTTTATACTTACACTTGCATATGAGTGAGTCTGGTATTAAAATTCACTTTTAACCTAAATAATAAAGTCAGATGGTAAAGACCTGACTTAAGATGCTGAGAGGCTGGCCCAATTCTCTGCAACCTGCTCCAGGCAGGACACAGGAGAGAAACCTCACTTATGTGTCCAATGTATTACTGACATAGCATCATTCTTAGTGCAACTGACATATCTAAGTGAAATATTTTATTCTTTGTCTTACTGCTATTTCTACGTAGATTGTCCTCAATAAATATGGAAGGTCTCACAATCAGATGACTTTAAAAAAAAGTAGGAACTCTGTGCATAGGAAACTGTCAGGAAAGAAATAGAAGCATCAAATGGAAAGCTTAGGATACAGTGACACACACAAATGTTTAGACATTTATTGACCTGGAGCAATAGCACAGCGGGTAGGATATTTACACGTGGCCAACTGGGGTTCAATTCCCAGCATCCCGTATGGTCCCCTGAGCACCGCCAGGAGTAATTCCTTGAGTACATGCTCCAGGAGTATCCCCTGAACATCGCTCGGTATGACCCAAAAAGCAAAAAAAAAAAAAAGACAATTGCTTAAACTAAAAGGTTGAATCATCAAGATCAAGATAACCTGACATTTAATGCCCAAGGAATCAAATCATACAGAAAAGCTTGCACTGCTTTAAGTTGTTTATTTTATATTAAATTATTATGGACTGTTTTACACAATTTCAAACCACAGTGGCAAAAGATTGTGTCTCTGTGTGTGTTAAGATGGCTACAGAATGTGGTGGAATGGGGGAATTTTAAAGTCTTGGAAAGGTAAATGAGAATAATCTTGTTTTTCAAAACAGAGTAAGCCATTTCATGATTTGGGTGAAGGATACCTATTGGATCCCAGGTAATCCTTGAGAACTCTTCACTGGTATAATTAAAATGGAATTATTTCTTGGCTTTCAAGACTGTGCTCTTGAATGGGTTTATCTTGGAGTTCTACAGATTTAACAAGCCGTTGTGCATTGATACCATATAAAATTTTGGGGAAACCCGCATTAGTGCAGCTTGGTTTGAATAATGTCATGAGGTCTATATATTTAAGCCAGCTGCATCTCATTCCACCACTCGTCTTGGTATCTTGAACTAATCTTTATTTTGTTTTTAAAAGTCTTCTTTATCTCTATTAAAATTTGGCAAATGAGTTCTCCTTGTCAGAATCCATTATTATTTGACAGAATGATTATATTCCTCCGCCACTGGTTCATATATTCAGTCCGGAGTGCCTACTGTCTCTGGTGTCTCTTAGCAGCTTCTTCACATCCCTGGGCCTTTTCACGATGACCCCACCGTCTTGTCATTTGGGACCCAGAAAAGTATGTTATATCCCTTGTGGGGGGGCTAGGCAGACATCCTGTTTATTCCCTCGGTTACCTTTTGTTCATTTTAAGAATTTGCTGACGATTTATGGCTCAGCACCATTCTTTGACTTGGGAGGATAGACACACTAGAACTGCTTTTGTTCTGCTTGAACTTTTTATTGGAGGGTCTGGGAGCCTGTAGATTTCTCTGTGATATTTGTTCATGAACAGGGGAATGCCAAAGGGTAGGCTTTACACTTGGCCTCATTTTAAAATTCATTAGTCTTGCCTTTTACTTTTGTAGTAAACTTCTTGGATGGCAGCCTGCCAGGACTCATTTAACTATGGTTTTCTAAGACACTGGTGTAGAGGTTCCAACTTACCCATGCAATTCCTTCTAGTAAGATGCTGTGCAACTAGGGCTACTTTATGAGGGTATAAAAACTTCTTAGCAAATTCAGTTTTTTATTAGGTACAGCCTGGCCTCTATTTCAGGAAGACAGGCTATCCCTAGAAATAGAAGGGAAAAGAAAGACTTTTAAGTTCTCCCTGTGGTTACCTTTAAAAAAAAAAAAGACGTGTTAGTCACACTGGCAATTGGCACTAAGTTGTCCTTTGGAAGGAATAGTTTTCATAGCTTGATTGAGGGACACAAGATGAGGCTGAGAAGTAATAAATGCACCAACCTTGGATCTTTTAGGTAAGAACTGTTTCTCTCAGAATCAGTGCTGTTCCTGCCTGAGAGTGCAGGAATCAGTGGTACCAGGAACCTCTTAACGCAGTAATAAAGCCCATACAGCAAAATATGGAGCTGAAGACCAACGAGAGAAAGGGGGTGACTTTGCATCCAGTGGTCAAATGATGTAAATAGACAGGCCCACGGATGTTGTGAAAATTTCAGAATTCTCATCTCTGTCTTCCTTGCTTCTGGTTTTGGATTCTCTCCTGCTGCATCCCCCTTAACAGCCTCATCCCAGCCCCAAAGCATACAGGAATGGGAAAAAGGTAAAATCCTTGTTTTGGGTTGAATTTCTTTTCTCTCCCACCTTCACTCAACACTGTGCTTTGCATGAATAGTTTAGAATCAAAGGGCCCTAAATTCTACTAGCAAAACCAGAAAGGTGTCTTTATGTTGAAATATCTTAGTGGCATCGTGGTGCTCACAGAGGCCATTAGGTAACCATAGACAAGTAGATTTGTTATGCAAGAATCTATATTTGCATCCTTCCATATCCCTTTGGCATGTCTAGTCTACAGGAAAATATCTGAAACTCAGAAGAGAAAATAAACAGGCTTTATGGATACTTGAGACAGAAAGTTCTGCTTTGTTCTTCCTGTCATAAGTCTTCAAAGTCTTTGAGGAAAATGTTATATGACATGCCTGGGGGCTTTTCATATACTAGTTAACATACTATCATCTTTCTTCAAATCTCTTGGGCATTAAACATTGTTGAAAACAATTTAAGAGCCACATAGCTGTCCTTATTGTTATACTTATTGATCACTTTGAGTGAGTATGGGTACCATGAGTATCCATAGGGGTACGATGTTTGCTAATTTATGGTTTTCTTTCTTGAGGGATGAGGGGAGGTTTAGACCACACCCATAGGTGCTTGAAGGTTACTCCCAGATTTGTGCTTAATGTGCTTCGCAAAACTGCTCAAGGGACCATATGTGTTGCTGGAGATTCAGCTGGAATAGACTGCATGTGAGGTTAAGTGTCTTAGCTCCTGTACTTCAGTCCATGGATTTCTATCTTTCCTTTCCTCCCCTCTCCTCCCTTCCCCTCCCCTCTCCTCCCTACCCCTCCTTCCCTCTCTCCTGCAGCGCTCAGGTCTTACACCTGGCTCTGCTCTCAGAAATTCCTTTTGGCAGTACTTGGAAGCCCATTGGCAGTGCTCACATTGACCCTGGGGTGGCTGTGTATGGTGTGGTCACTCACCCTACCATCTGTCCTTTCTTTCCATCCTCTCATGGATTTCTATTTTAATGTTCCAATACAGTTCTACTCATGGACTGCACAGTTGTGCTAGGTGAGGATACTGAACTGTCACTTTGTATCACACAAATTTTCTCATTTTATATAGTATATGGCCTGATTATCTTTATTTTATTTGTTTATGGGATCTGGGGGCCATACCTGGTGTGCTTAGGGAATATCTATCTCTGGCCGTTTGCTCAAAGGTACCTTCTGATGGTGTTCAAGGGACTATATATGGTGCTAGGGATGAAATTGGAGTCTTCAACCTGTACTTTGGTCCCATGACAGCTACCCTTTTTTTGTGGAAGGCGGGGTTGTTTGGGCCATATCCACCGGTGCTCAGAACATATGCTCCTTGCTCAGGGATTAATCCTGTGGGGCTAGGGGACCATATGGAATATCGAGGAATCAAACCCAGGTCGGTCTTGAGCAAGACAAGTGCTCTGACTGCCGTACTATATCTCTGGCCCTGATTTGCTAGTCTTTATATGTGGCTACATGTATGGTCTCTCTTAGTTGATACTTTAAATTTATTTAAAAATTTTTTTTTCTCTTGGAGTCACACCCCATGATAGTCAGGTCTTTTTCCTGGCTCTATGCTCAGGGATAATCCTTGGCTGTACTTGGGGACCATATGTGGTGACAGGGCTCAAACCATGATCACCTGTATGCAAAGCAAGTGCCTTAACTCCTGTACTAGCCATGGCTGTTATTTTTCAATTCATAGTGCTTACCATTTAATTTATTTTTATTTATTTGTACCAGACTCAGCAATGCTCAGAGCTTTCTCCTGGCTCTTGTGTTCAGGGATCATTCCTGGTATCATGGTGCTCTGCAGACCCTTGGCAATGCCAGGGAGTAAACCAGTGTTGGCTGGGTGAAAGCCTTAACCCCTCTACTATCTCTCTGACCCCAGCAAAGGAGAGTTTTTAGAAAAATATCTAGAAAACAAATGGTCAGTGGATGAGAATGACAACCTTGAGCGTATGTTAGCATGGAAGGCAGAGAACATGAGTGCCAACAGAAAGCGCCATCGTGTCAAACATAAGAGAGGCACAGAAAAGGATGATGGGTAAAGTGGCTGTTATTCTTGCAACTTGAGTGGTGGGACAGGTGAGAATTGTACATGCAGAGAAGTTGGAAGATGACTGACTTGAAGTGTCCTAATATTGTCACCAATACTAAATCAATGGGAGAAAAGTAGTTTTCATGTTTAGCAGTTCTGAAATCACCAGTGACATTTGAGAACCAAACTTTATTCTAACCTGAATACCCCAGGGATTGGAGTTAAGAAAGTGTCGATTCCTCTTTTTTTCCCCTTTTGGGTCACACCCAGCGATTCTCAGGGCTGACTCCTGGCTCTGCACTCAGGAATTACTCCTGGCCATGCTCAAGGGCCCATATGGGATGCTGGTGATCTAACCCAGGTTGGCCATGTACAAGGCAAGCACCCCACCCACTGTACTATCGCTCTGGCCCTGATTTGTCACGTCACTGCTGGGCAAAGTCTTGAAATTCGAAGTGGCTAGAAAGAAAGCAAATGGCTTAGGAATGAAGAAATGGAGGGACGAGCAAAGTCACTGCATAGAGATTTGGAGGTGGGCTATGAGACACTGAAATTAGACATTGGGGGTTGGAGGAGCGATTACTTGAAAGCATACATTTCTCGACTATTCCCCAGAAACAAATCACATTTTGAGTATTGAATATTGAATATGAACAATATTGGGAACAAATATTCTTCGCAGTGTGGCTTGGAGCTAAGAGGATTCCTTCCACCTTCTCTCGACTGTGACAGTGAAGATTGGTACGTCAGCACAAAAGCAGCAGACTTGAATTTCTGTGTGTGAGAATTCATTGAAGCCAAATGAATTATAAAGTGGGACAGGACAGGACAGGACAAACGGAAAAAGAAAGGCCCCACTTCCCCATCCCTGGAAAGGTCATGTTACTCATCTGGGCTGGTTATTAAAGCAGGCTGGGGCATGCAAGCGTGAACGGGCTTCCTGTTGTGGCTTGTGTCCATCTTCGTTCCCATTGTGCTTACGGTTGTTTGTGTTCAGGCGGGACTTCATGCAGACCCGAAAGAAAGATGCCTGTAGATATGTTTGCACACTCAATTCTGTGTGCCTTGGGCATGAAGGGATAATTGTGACATTTACCTTTATTGACAAGGAGGTTGATTTGGCAAGTCTCTCTTTCCCAAACTCATTAGTTCTGCCTTGGCACCGTCTTTCTGATCTAAGACGGCAGCGTGGATTCCGGAGCCACACCGGACACTATTCAGCCTAGCGTGGATTTCTCCGAGCGGCAGACTGCTGCTCTGTTTACCTCTTGAGAGACCCAATTTGCTCCTCCAGCTGGTTCTCTTTTCTTTCAGTTACAAGGGCGGCAAAGATAAAGGGTGGGAACAGGGGCAGAGAGGAAAAGTGAGGGGTCTTGAGCACCAGAAGCGCTGCAAGGCACGAGGGAGGCCAAGCTGAGTCTTATCTGTTCACTGGAGCTCTGCGATGGCTCTTTCTGGAGTGGGTTTAGGTTTCTTGGAACTTCATTGTGTGTGTGTGTGTGTGTGTGTGTGTGTGTGTGTGTGTGTGTGTGATTAAGCCTTTTCTGTTCCCCTATAGTTATTAGCTGTAAAAACTCTTTACAAAACCTCCAAAGGGTTCCTGGGCTTAAGTAGATACAGATGGGAAGTTGCCCGGGGGTGGGGGGGAAGGGTGTGTGTGTGTGGGGGGGGGGTATATAGTTGTGTTCTGCTTGGGGGAAGGAGGGTGTGTGTGTGTGTGTCGGGGGGTATATAGTTGGGTTCTGCTTGGGGGAAGGAGGGTGTGTGTGTGTGTGTGTGTGTGTGTGTGTGTGTGTGTGTGGGATATATAGCTGGGTTCTGCTTGGCAATGCACCAAGAGAGGGTGGGAAGTTTCCAGGGGGGAAGGAGGGTGTGTGTGTGTGTGTGTGTGTGTGTGTGTGTATGTGTGTCGGGGGGTATATAGCTGGGTTCTGCTTGGCAATGCACCAAGAGAGGCTGTGTGTGTGTATGTGTGTTGAGGGGTATATAGCTGCGTTCTGTTTGGCAATGCAGCAAGAGTGTGCGTGTGTGTGTTTGTGTATGTGTGTGTTTGTGTGTGTGTGCGCGTGCTGGGGGGTATATCGCTGGGTTCTGCTTGGCCATCCACCAAGAGAAAACCTCAGAGTGTTGGCAGAGGAGGAAATGAGGCAGAAGTTCACACCTAGGACCCATTGAAAAGAAAGTGCAGGCTGACTTGAGACTTGCGTGGACTCCACAGAGCACGCAGGAAAGCTTTCCCTCTACATATGCACCTTCTCAGGAGGTTTTATCCTTTTCCTTGCAGCTGAAACACATCTTTCTTTCCTCTACACTTTACCTGTCTCTCTTTAAAGGTAACTTTGATTCTTTTGGGGTGGGGGTGCCACACCTAGTGAGGTGTTGGGGAGCTATTTTATGCTTATGCGTGAGCCCTGACTGTACTGGGAGCCAGGGAGTCTATGTGGAGCCCGGAATTCCAACCAGGCTTGGTGGGATGCAGAGCCAGCAAGAACTTTAACCTTGCACTCTCACCCCCTCTCTCCCTCTCTCCCTCCCTCCTTTGCTTTGCTCCTTTTTATCCTTCCCTCTCTTCCTCTCCATGTTTCCTTATAAAATAGAGAAACTCTCTATTGTAATACTAAGTAGTAGTATTGTAATAATAAGTAGTAGTAGTATTGTAATACTAAGTAGTAGTCACTTTAACATTTATTTGTTCAATATTTATATTTGTTGGAACTGGAACAACAGTACAACAGGTAGGGTGCTTGCCTTACATGGAGCCCACCTGGGTTCAATCCCAGCACCCCATAGGCTGCCAGCCATCAAACTAGGGTCAGTTGAATACAAGGCAAGTGCTCTCCAGCCCCGAGCCAATAGTCTCTGAACATGACTCTTTATTTCCCTCCAACCACTGACTTTCTGGTTCAGTAACCCAATACTCAGCATCTGATTCTCTGAAGACTGCTTGCTAAAACTCAGTGTTGCTAGCAAAATCCCTACCTGAATTTAGAGGGTATAGTTTGATTTCCCCTCAAAAGACAAACATTCTTCAAAAGTGACTAGAGTATTTTTTTTCTCCTTAAGAACATGGAAGCGGCAGGTAAATTGGGCTTTTTTTTTTGATGGAGGGGATTCCATTTCTGGTATTTGCTAAGAACATTATGAATGGGTTAACATGTTACTGTAAGTTAAGATAATCTAGAAATGTATCTGGAAAAGCTATTTCAATTACCTTCTGAATGCTTTTAGTGAAAACAATAAATTTGGAGGAATGAAGAGAGTTTTAAAAAGAAGTGTGATGAGGGGAGTCTGTCTCATTTTTCACCTCCTGGATTACATATGCACTGTGGAATGATGCACTGCGAGGGTCACTGCTTTGCTTGTGGACATTAATAGCTGCCATAGGTGACTTCAGAAGGAGGTGAAGGGGACGGCTTCCCATAACACAGAGATTAGGGCATGCAATTTACTGAAAATCTCCTAAATAAAAAGCGACCTAACACTCAGCTGTGCACTAAAAGGGTTGCTGTTTCATGTTTGCAATTTACATACGGGTACCCAGTTGAAACGGGGTATTTGCATATATAAGATATTGATTTTGGTTAATGGAACATGAGGTCATTTCTCTTTTCATTTCTCTCAAGTTAAGTATCATTTTCTTCTGCTCTTTAGGGCTCACATAGTGAAAGGCAGGAAAAAAATAGCTGCAAAGGAATGTATCTGGAAATCTGACATAGACTGCTCTATTTTTATTTCCGTTTTTTCTTATTTCAGTTGTTCATATACTAGAGTCGTCTCGGGAGCTGGGTATTGCTTGAAACAAAAAAAAATTTGCATTACAAGTAATAGTCACTTGATAGAAATACATAAGTGTCTGTAAAGTGCCCTCAAACATTCCTTTCGCATTCTTTCCTAAAACAGCTAGGCCCAGGGTCCCCAGCCTGGGAGAAGTTGCTTGATTGAGCTTGTTGATGTACAATTCAGTGAATTGCTTGGCCCTCCTAATTGTGCTGAAGAATTAATGCCAAAATGGTGCACAGGCTTAATTAGACGTGGGCTTCAGGTTTTTGTGACCATTATCATCATTTGTGCTTACCCAAACCACATTTAGTAAAAGATTACAAAGGCATTCCATCTTACCGAGACAGCGTAATCAACTGATTCACATCTCCCTATACGTTTTCAAGAAAGCGAACATTGTATAGATCACTTATCGCCTTGCCCCAAATGCAAATGGTTAGTGCAAATCTCTTGTGAGTGCATTTTCCTTGTAAAATACTTTCCTTTCTTTCCCTCTTGCTATTGGAATCAACAAGAGCACATACAGCTTATTGGAGGGTGGGGACCCCCACAGAGAATAATGTTTGTGACCTCCCCAAATGAAATGACAATATTTATATGCTTGGATTTGGGGAAAAATTGCAAAAGCTATGTCCAAAATACCATCTGCAATAGTGTCCTCATTACATTGTTTAGTTAGCTTATGTGTAAAAAATGAAAAACTCTTACTGCGTCCAAATACCAAAATCACAGTGTCATAGTCCTTTTCGAAGTGACAGTTTTCCATGAGAATTTTGTTTTACATTGTGAAGGGAGAAAACAAAATGAAAATATTTCGATTTTGTGTGTGGGTCTAAATAGAAAGATATCCCACAGATAATTGTAATTGAATTTTATTAATGGAAGAGAACTTGTAAATAGAGCAACAGCTGGACATGTTAAATTAAAACTCAGAAAACAATACCACATGTAAAGGACTAATGTGGAAGAAGTTGATCATGCAAGCATCACATTTTTAATTCAGTAGGACCTGGGACATCTTTTTTTACCCACTGGCAAATCATAATCTGGGTGAAACACCACTGCTATTTCCAGAAGCTATTGAAACGCCGGGGCCACTCAGGATACTGAAAGTTCCCAAATCAACATTTGGTTCCTTTAGTCTCATTTCATTCCCAGCTTGAGAGTTGTGTTTCCCACTCACATTTGAATCAACAGTTTTCTTGTTTCATGAATACAACTTCTCCATTTGGTGGTCCCCAAAACCGTCAAGTCAAGATGGGGCTCCATTCTAGCACATTTCCTCTGGACATTCTGCCACGGCTTTGGAATTGTACTGGGGGCGGGGGGGGGGGGGCACGGGGGGCAGGGAGAAGGAAGCCAGCTTGAAATCGGACATTTTAGCCAATCTTCCATGATACTTGTGTTTCCGGATCTGGCTGCAGGAGCTGTGAGCACCGGCTGATCCCAGCAATTAGGAACAGGGGCTCTGCATTCATCAGGCCAGGTGGGAAGGAACGGCCAGGCTCTGGGAATTGCAGCTGTTTGTAACTCCCCACCATCCTGATACACCAACAGCTGGAGAACAAATTTGGTCCAAATTCCCAGGAGCTGCCATCCGTTAATGGGAGCCTTCCAGGAACACATACCAAATAATAGCCCACTTTCCTAATTCTATTATGGGAAATTTCTTCAGAGTCAATCCCTGTGAAATGGGATCAGGAACGGTTTTAGTACCGACCGTGAAGTGAACGCAATTTGGGTTTCATGCCCTTTAACCTTTCCTTCATCTCTCATTCCTCCCCACCCCCTCCTCCTCCTCTGGTCCCCAGGATCTGATGCCTTCAGATGGCGTCCCCTCCCCAACTGTTCCTATTCTGCCTGCTGTAACGCCATCACCCTGCTGCCACCTTTCTAGAAAATACCCCGTGACTAAGGTTTTCAATCGATTGCCCTAGCTGCCTTTCCCTTCACTTCGTTAGCTTGCTCTTCCTCGTTTCCCAGACAGTTTCTGTGGGAAAGGAATTGTGCTAGTAATCAAAAGAGGCTTAATGTGTTATCTCTCTTAAAAGATTTTTCTCAACTAGGGGTGAAGAGGATGATTTGTGTGTGTGTATGTGTGTGTGTGTAGGAGACAATATTAGTGATGGTTGTACTGAGCCCTAAATCCAAAGGAATAAAACATAAATGATATCATTTATTAGTTGTATGGCCTTCTTGGCTCTCTTCAGATCCCATCACTTGTGTGCCTCCACTTTGCCAGCTAAGGCTACCCCCGAGTAGGAGATGTTTACATCCATTTATTTACTGCCTGCCAGAAACACCATTTCAAATGGTTCCTATTGCCCAGTGAGCTAAGAAGAAACTTTCAAGATGATCAGAACATTCATTCTTACAGAGCGAGGGAGAGAGATGACATCGTTCTTCAAACGTTTGCTGTTACTATGCTTGAAGAAAATATTTTTGTCCTTAGAGCATTGGTTAGCATATTGAGACCTGGATTTATGACTTTCTATTGACAAGGGGTTATTGCACAGATGTTTTATTTGCTGTTTCTAGAGCCTTATAAAAAATAATTGACTAGCTGTCATTTTCTACATGAGACCAATGACTATTGACCCAACTTGGCTTATTGTTTTCATTAATGTCTCATAAAGAAGGAAAATGTGGCTGAAGGGTCTTTGAATTGACACAAGAAAAGCAAAAAAAAGTGAGTAGCTAGCTCTCGGGCTTTCCCAGAGCCACAAAACAGAGCAAGTGTTCAGTGCCAAGAGCTTTTGAGAACAAACACATCTCCAGTATGCAGAGAGCATAACTCCCCAGGACGTGTTTGGAGTGGGTGTTGGGAAGTAAGGTCAGGGCTAGTGGACTGTGTACAATAGGACTCTGCACGTTCTTTTCATAGTCCAGTGTGAAAGGTGCCCTCTGAATTTGGGTCAACCATATGTAGAAGCTTGCAAGGCAGTAGGAGTTTGGCTCTCTTGTCAATAATAAGGTCGGGATTTATCACACTTAAAAAATCATCAGGGCTTTAATTTATTCCTTTTTTTTTTGGTTTTGATTTTGGGGCACACCCCACTGTGCTCAGGGGTTGTTCCTGGCTCTCAGGAACTACTCCTGGCTGTGCTGATGGGGGGGACCATATGGTATGCTAGGGAGTGAACCTGGGTTGGCTGCTTGCAAGGCAAACACCCTACCTGTTGTACTACCGCTCTGGCTCCCATCATAATGGATTTTTTAAAAAGATTTATTTATTCATTATTTTGCTTTTTGGGTCACACCCGGTGATGTTCAGGGGTTACTCGTGGCTCTTCACTCAGAAGTTACCCCTGGCGGTGCTCAGGAGACCATATGGAATTCTGAGAATCAAACCTGGGTCAGCCACACGACAGGCAAATGGCGTACCCGCTGTACTATAGCTCCAGCCCTCATCGAGGATTTTTAAAGAAAAAAATGCAAGTGACATGGCTTTAATTTATGACCTGGCACATTCTGCAAGCCAAGAGTTGCCCGCTGTGCATTTGCTCAATGGCATTTATTGCTTGGATGTGTGTTTGTTGATCTACCTCTGTGCATCACAGAAGGACTGAGTTTGGACAGTGGAAGAAGGCTGGGAATGACTTTTTTCTTTGCATATGTTGGCAAGGCAGAAGGAAGGGTAAGACTTATTGGAGTCAGTGTTCCTGTTTGCAAGGGCAAGGGGGAAAGTAAAGTCCCACAGTTACTGAGTGGAAAAAAATCAATTTTCCTAAAATAGCAAGACTGTAAAACTAAGAGGAAAGGCAAGCTGGTATTTACATGCAAGACTAATTCCTGAGTGTGATTTAAGGAACTGAAAATGATTCTCATGAACTTGAACAACATCCTCCACTTTCCATTTACTGGTTTCTCCATTTGGTGATTTGGGAACTAAAAGTGGTGCCCAGGAGCTTTTTCTGGCTCTGTGCTCAGGAGCGACCTCTGGCGGTGTAAAGACCTTCACCCCCTCTGGACTAGATATCTGGCCTTACCCTTTGATATCTTTAAGCATCTTTCACTGTATCTAGTATGAGTCTAGTATTATATGTAGGACCCAGGATTTTTAAAATTATTTTAATGAAGGGGCTTCTTCTGTAGCCTCTTTAAAAAAATTTTTTTTTATTGAATCACTGTGAGATAGACCCCTAAAAAGCTGTTTTTGATTAGGTTCCAGTCATAGTGTTCTAATGCCGTCCCTGTTCCTCCACCAGTGTATATTTCTCAGCACCAGTGTCCCCAATTTCCGTCCCATCAACTCAACTCCACCCGCAGCCTGCCTCTATGGCAGGCACTTTCTGTCTGTCTGTCTGTTTGTCTGTCTGTCTCTCTCTGTCTCCCTTTCTCGCCCACTCCTCTGTCTCTTGCCCCTTTTCCCCTCCCCTTTTGGACATTGTGGTTTGCAATGCCGATACTGGAAAGTTTACTTTTAACACTCAGTTCTTATCCAGCGTGTTAATTCCCAACTGTTATTGTCATACTGGGCCTCTTTTAAAAAATTTACTTAACCTATTTATTATGGAGGGTGAGCCATATCCAGCTGTGTTCAGGAATTACTCCTGGCTCTGCACTCAGGAATTACTCTTCACAGGCTTGGGGTATCAGTGGGATACTGGGGATTGAACCGATGTTGGACACCTGCAAGGCAAGGACCCTACGCTTTGTACTATATCACTCTTCTGGGCCTCATTTATTCTTATTTTATTTATTTTATTAAATAGCCATGAGATACACAGTTTCAAAGTTGTTCTCGATTGGGTTTCAGTCCTGCAATTTTCCAACACCCATCACTTTGCCAGTGTACATTTCCCACCACCAGTGTCCCCAACCTGCCTTTATGACTGGCACTTTTCTTCTTTCCTCTGAGCTTCATTTAAATGAGTACAGAAGACTTACCAGTTGGTAGCTGATCAGATTTTGGTGTTGTTAATATTTGGAAACAAGTTTACAGGGTTGAAATTTTGCCTGGAAACTAACTAGATCCTGGATCTTGTGATCCAAATTTCACATATTATAGTGTTTTTTGTTTGTTCTTTGTATGAGATATTAAACTCACATGACTGCATGCAAGATGAGAACCCTACTTGCTATACTATCTTTCTGGCCCCTGGTTTCCATTCTTTTGATTACTCAGAAGTTTACAGCTCCAAGATATCCTGAATTAACAGTTAGCAGACTGGTCTTTTGACTATGATGAGATGATTTATCACTTTCAATTTGAAGCAATTTTACTTTTATCCCTTTTCAAATAAAGCATCCTCCCAAACTCGTTGAAAATGAATTTTCTATACTTTTTTTTTGTTTTGGAGACACACCCAGTGAAGCTGAGTGGTTATTTCTGGCTCTGTGCTCAGGAATTACTCCTGACAATGCTTGGGGGAGTTCATTTGGGATGCTGGAGATCAAACACAGGTCGGGCCCTGTGCAAGAAAAACGCCCTCCCCGCTTAAATGAATTCTTTTTGACTTTTTCGGCACACCCAGCAATGCAGAGCATTTTCTTCTGGCTCTGTACTCAGGAATTATTCCTGGAAGTGCCTGGGGATGATAGGGATTTAACCCGGGTCAGCTGCTCTACCCGCTGTACTATCGCTCTGGCCCCTCGAGTGAATTTTCGAATCAACTTTTTGAGCAGAGACTTTACCGCGTGTATTGGAATATGAAGCTGTAGATTTTTCTCAGCTTCGATTCCAAAGGCCCTTCAAGGATTAACTTTGTAGTTAATAGGAAATTTGTCAGATTGATTTGAGTTAGACTCCTGTCTCTCCTGTGTGTTTCTTAGCAGGCCAACTCTAAATAGCAAGTCACTTTTCTCAGGCTCAGAGTCCTTGATCTTAGACTGGGAATCATGTTAGATTTGTTCTTAAAGAAATGTAATGTGGTCAGGATGGAATCAGAGCAGCATTCAGCATGGAGCCCATACTTGACGCACTTGTCCAGTGCAAGGTGGTCAGACATCTCTGCTTATTTCCTGGCCTCCCCCACTAGATCACTGTGAATACTTTGGGGAAAGCATCATTTGGGCCTCATTTACCTCTGTATTTCCAGCATCAGCACCAGTGACTTTTTTGGCTGGGGTTGTGAGCCACATACATGAGGCATTGTACAGGACATTCTCCTGGATCTGAGTTCCTGGATCACTCCTGGCAGTGTACCAAAGACCCTTTGCAATGCAGGATGTCAGCTACATGCAAGACAATTGCTTTTTCTCTAATACCGTCTCTCTGGTTGGCCTGAACACCATGACTTTTAGAGTCAGAACACCGAGTCTGTTTCAAAAATGCACGTAATATGGATGAAAACACAGTTGACTCATGTATACTAGGACTCCTGCGAGGATTTGCTTTCCTTTCGTGAGATTTCACGAGATTCATGAGATTGCCAAGGGACCAGTAGCTCGCTAAATCACCTTCCTGAAACCTTCTCTTTGTCAGCAGCCTGAAATCTACACAGAAACATACTCTTTGCCAAGTCTTTTTTTGTGAAAATCACTCACCATCATCGAGAACATTCCTCTTCATTGCTGCCCTCTACACACTGAAACCAGGGGATCTGGGGCTTGTGGTAGAACAAAATTTCCTGCAAAGCTTTCTTTCACCTTGATGCCCACCTGAGCATTCTGGGAGATGGGGAACATCCCTAGGAAAAAAATGAGCCAGGGAATTCCAGTCTGAAATTGGTGCTGTTTAGGAATCATCATCCCTAGGAATCACCACCCCTCATGCCTCAGTAGTTCTGCCTTTAGAACTCCTTTTCACTGTTGGCTAGTGACAGCAGAGACCCTTCTTCTTGGACAGTTTCCTGGGATTGAATCCTTGAATGAAATGAAGATGAGGGCTTCAGAGGATTCCTTGGTTAGCGGTGACAGAGATTTTATAGGAGAATGCCTTGCATGCATCCGACACTGGTTCAGACCCCAGCATTGCAGAGGGTGCTTTAGCACTGCCAGGGGTTACTCCTGAGCACAGACCCAGGAATATCTCCTGAGCATCATTGGATGTGACCTACCCCTCCAATTCCCATCTCCCTTCTAAAAGATTTCATGGGAAATAGATGAAACAGGCTTCATTCACTCATGTGTGACCTCTATCAAAATGGATTTGACAAGAGGTTATGAGACTCTTATTTCCCCAGGAGCTCATGGGACACAATGGATCACTGGAACCATCTTCATTCTGATGTCCATCTTCCATAATATGCTAGCCTGTTCATTGAGGTTCCAATTGTAGCCTTTCACCTTCAGTCAATCAGGTTTGAAGCTGATCCAATCCAAAACCCTGGGAGAAATAACACTGGTAGAATTGGAGCAGTGATAGAGTTGAGTGTGGGGCAATATTGGACTTGGTAAATATTCACCGGAAGTAACCTGATCTTGGACTAATGGTGGCAAAGTACCAAGAAGAGAGCAAGCACGCATGCACCTTCAGAGGTCCAGAATCTGGTAGCTACCAGACTTGGGGGGCTTTAAAGTGAAGCAGAAATTCAGCCTTGCTTACCATGCCAACTTGCTTGCTTGTTTTTCATAAGTACTTGTTACTATGCCCTCCAACCTTTTTTTTCCCTAGGAGAGTGGCCAGTGTGTATTTTCACACCATGGGGTAACCTTTTCCTACTGTATGTATAGAAAGGCTTTGAGAGGTGTAGTAGTGGCCCTAAGGGCAGGAGCCATCTTGAAAATCCCCTGATCTCTCATATTGTCTGGTAATAATTGTTTGACTGAAATCTCACTCCATCTCTGCTAGCCCACTCTTCTAAGAAGACTAGCTCCTTCCTTCCACATGTTATCTCTTTCTCTCCCAGTACTTTTAAAAAACACTGACTGTCAGGTTTATTGTTCAGGAATAATTGCCAAAAGGCTTAGTTGACTGTGTTTGCCAGTGAAAGGTTATTTGCTGGTTTAGGATATGGGCTTGGCCAGTGTAGTGTGTCATTCCAATTAGGTTGTCATGTATTGAGTTCCTGGTCTGGGCCTTATGCTGTTCTGAGTGAGAGGATTGGGAATGGTGGATGGACAGAGTTCATTTTTATGGTGGCACTTCTCCATTTGTCAGGATCTTTTCTTAAGTCTCATCTGGGCCTTCTAGATAATGCACCTTTTCCTTTCATCTGAAACGGGGAGAAAATGGTCTCAGAAAGTGGATGGAGCGGAATTTAATAATAGACCTTTGCTCTCCTGGCTTGGAGGCTAGGACCAAAAGGCCTAGCGCTGGGCACTGAACTTAATGAGTACAGAGGGGAGATTACCATCTTACTGGCTCATTTTCTGGCTGCATAAAACTCCACTAGCTAGTTCTACCCTAGCAGGAGCCAAAGAACCATCATTTGAAAATAGTCCTGTAAAGTTAATGTTCAAGTTAATTAACCGAACTTTCATTGATTGCCGAGAAACTGATGAGTCAAGTTCCTGATTAATGAATAATCAATTGCACTTGAAATAAAAATATTTGGGATCTAAGCAAGAGATGGTGGGGATAAGGCGCCAGAGGCTAAGAAAATGGACCGACAAGGGGCATTTAGGCAAAGGAGATGTTATAGGGGTGGTATAGAAGGAGTCATAGAGATTTGGGGAAACAAGAGTGTTGAAAGTTCTGAGAGTACCCAAACACAAAGAATAATACAGTGTAGATAATTACCAAGTCCATTAGTATTTGCCGTATATCTTTATTTCCTGAATGCAAAGCATCTCACCTACACTATCACCTCCCCCCCCCCCCCCTCCAAAGTATCCTTTGGAAACTCACTTTTCTTTTCAGTTCCATAAAGCACACAGAATTTTTTGTTTTTTAGTTGTTTTGCTTTTTGGGGTCACACCCGGCGATGCACAGGAGTTACTCCTGGTTCATGCTCTCAGGAATCACTCCTGGCGGTGCTCGGGGGACCATATGGGATGCTGGGAATCGAACTTGGGTTGGCTGCGTGCAAGGCAAACGCCCTACCTGCTGTGCTATTGTTCCAGCCCCAGAAGCACGCAGAATTTAAGTGACTTGACCAAAGCCATAATCTGTGCAGATACAGCCTAGAAATATTGTCAAGGCTTGTGACTGGACTCATTTAAATAATATATGCTCATTCCTGTTAGTAGTTTTTATCATTTCTCTGTAAAGTCCATTTTTCTAAAAGTTCCTTCCTAGCCCTCTAAAATGAGTACAGATTCACCAGGGAGGACATTAAAAAAAAAAAAGGAAAAAATTGTGAGTACAAAATACCTGCTGTCTTCTTGCTTGGGCAGGAAAATTGCTATGAACGTTTTAGTTTCAGTCTTTCATTTCAGTGCATTATAGGACCTGTTTCATTTGGTCTGTTTACTTTTTAAAATTGAGTTCTACACTGGCGTCGAAAGAATTTTCATGTAAGGACTGTCCGCAGGTTTTTTGCTTAGAAGGAAATTGAGGCATTTCCATGTGATATGCTAGAATTGAGAAAAAAACTCGTTTCCTTTCTCTCTTTCTTACAACTGTGCCCAGAGACTGCTTGTAGCTTGGTATTCAAGGGGTCACTCCTGGTGGTACTCGGAAGATCATATATTGGGGATCGAACTCAGACCCACAGTGTGCAAAGCCTCTGCAATTTTGGAAGTATCTCTCAGCCCATTTTCTAAATTTATTAGTTTTTTTAAAAATTGGGGACACTATGGTTTACAAACTATTGTTTCTAATTCATATACAAACTATTCCAATACCACACTCTTCCTGCATGTGGTATTCATTCCATTCCACCATTGTCCCAGTATCCTTTGTCTCCCTACTCCTGTGTTAAGCTTCTCTTTTTTTTTGGATCTTTTTGGGGTCATACCCGGCGTTGCACAGGGCTCACTCCTGGCAGTGCTCAGGGGACCATATGGGATGCTGGGAATTGAACGTAGGTTGTCTGCCTGCAAGGCAGACACCCTACCCGCTGTGCTATCGCTCCAGCCTCTGTGGTAACCTTCTTACTGAAGACAAGTTCTGAGTTTTCATTGCCTTGTGCCTGTGTTATTTCCTGCCATTTCTTTATATCTTGTATGGGAGAGATATCATTTTGTATCTGTGCCGATCCTCTCCGACTTCACTTTCCAGCTCCATCCATTTGGTAGAAAATTTCATGGTTTCATTTTTCTTACAGCTGAATAGTCTTCCAGTGTGTATATGGAATGACTGCTGTTTCTTTTTGAAAAAAATTTTTTTGCTTCATACCCAGCAATGCTTAAGGGTTATCCATGACTCTGAACTATAGAATCATTCCTGTTTGTGCTTGGTTAACCCTATGGTATGTCAGAGATCAAACGTGGGTTGGTCGCATGCAAGGCAAGGGCCTTACCCACTGTCCTGTCCTGGCTTTGATGGCTGTTTCTTTGTACAGTTATCTTCTCTTGGGCACTTGAGTTGCTTCCAGATTTAATTATTGTGAATAGTGCTATAATGAATATCAGAGTGCAGATGGCTTTTTTAAGTTGAGTTTTGGACCGTTGGGGTAGATGCCCAGAAGTGGAATTGCTGGGTATTATGTAAGCTGATTTTATTGTGTTTGTTGACTTAGTATAGCTTTAAAATATGGAGAAATGTCAGGAGCTCAGTTTTTTGTCTGTGTATGTAATTGTCACCAATTCTTCCACCAAAGCTTCAGGCCACCCCAGCACCTAAAAGACCCCTCTCCTCATTCCTCACAACCCCTCCTCTGTTAACCCTGGAAGTCACCATAGGTTTTAACCAAGTCTAGGATTTCCTTTTGTCTAACATCCTTTTCCCTCTAGAAAGCAATAATATTTATTTTCTCATTAAATTTGCAAAGTTAATAAAAATTATCAAAAGAAGACTGAAATTACCCAGAAACATATTAATCAGTAATGGTTTCTGTGAGCATTCACATATATTTATTCCTCTCTTATCTTTGTCCCTGATGCATTGACAAAGAAAAAAGACATGGTTCAACTAAAATGTGAGTATGTCATATAAACAATTGGAACCAAATTTTCACTTAACAGTGCCGTATTATTGTGGTATTAGATAGTCTTCAAATACAGTATTTCAATGCTTGCAGATGATTGACTCCTGTAGATATACTGTAATTTATTATGAATATCCTGTCATTTATTTGCCATTTCCCTGGAAGGTATGTGAGGATCCCTGTCTTGCCACATGCTCGTGAACATTGCTATTTTTTTTTTTGCTTCCTTGCCAATTTGCTAGGAGAAGGATGGCATTTCATTGTTTTCACTTCCATTTCTTTAATTGCTAATGGGGGTGAACTTTTTCCAAAGCAGTTCCATTTTTGACATGGGCTTTCATCACGTACCGAATGCATAACTTCTAGTCAAAACCACATATGCATGTTGAGGACGCATGGCCCCAGTTGTGACAGAACAAAGATTGCCTTGCTAATATGTTTTATATAGTGCTGGGCTCAGTGCCATAGCCACTAAATAAATCATAAGCTCCTTGACAACCAGGCCCATATCTTAATCATTGCTGCATCTCTCATAGCCCCCAGCCGAATGCCTGACACGCGGAAAGCTTAATAAATGCTTGCTAAATGGATAGGGGGGATGGAACTTTTGTGCTGGTCAATGTTAAGGTGGTAAAAGAGTTTCTGAAATCTTGATATGGGAAGAGTTCTTGAAGTAAAACTTTCAAACCATGGCTTAGATCTCAACCTGTTTTTTGGTTTCAGAACAAACAGTGAAGGAATGGATCCTTTCTCGAAAGGAAGCTGCCGCCGCCTTCTCTTCCTCCTCTTCCTCCTCCTCCTCCTCTTCCTCTTCCTCCTCCATCTCCTCCTCCTTTTCCCATCCCTCCCCTTCTTCCCCTCATCATCTTTCTCCTGCTCCTCATCCTCCTCTTCTCCTGGGGATCCTAGAACCTTATGAAATACTGGCAATCATACTCAGCTCAGCCATGTGCAAGGCAAGTGTCTAACCACTGTACTTTCTCTCCAGCACCTGGAGAGCTTTTTTTTTTTCAATCCAAGGAAGTTTCTTTGGCATCCTTGATATCGGACCCACAAATAAATCACCACTATGATAATAAGGAGACTCCAGCTATCAAGTAGACTAGGAACGACCAATTGACTGCAAAGGAAACAGAATGGGTAAGGAGAAGTAGGAGAGGGAGAGCGGAGTACAGTGCTTGTTTTGCCTGCTGCTGATTCTGGGTTGCTCCTGGACACTGTCTGTGCTCTTCTAAGCATCACCAGGGCTCTCTCCTGAGCACAGTCAGGGAAAGCCTGTAAGCATTATGAAGTATGGTCTTTCAGCCCCACCCCCAAAAAGACATGGGGGAGGGAGGGAGAATTATGGAATATGGAGCTATTTGCCCTATAGTTTCCTACTGTGTAAAGAGTTACAAAGCATCAAAGCCATCAAAGTGCTCTTGGAGTGCATTGAGTTCTAGCCCCCAGTTTTTTTCTGATAAGAAAACCAGGAATATGGGGCTGGAGTGATAGCACAGTGGGTAGGGCATTTGCCTTGCACGCAGCAGACCAGGGTTCAATTCTCAGCATCCTATATGCTGGGATATTGACCATCCCATATGGTCTCCTGAGTACCGCCAGGAGTAATTCCTGAGTGCAGAGCCAGACGTAACCCCTGTGCATCGCCGGATGTGACCCAAAAAGAAAAAAAAAATAGAAAAAAAAAGAAAGAAAGAAAAACAAATACAAAGATTATCTCTTCAGGACTGGAGCGATAGCACAGTGGGTAGGCATTTGCCTTGCATGCGGCCAACCTGGGTTCGATTCCCAGCATCCCATATGGTCCACTGAGCACTGCCAGGAGTGATTCCTGGGTGCAAAGCCAGGAGTAACCCCTGAGCATCGCCGGATGTGCCCCAAAAAGAAAAATAAAGAAAAAAGAAAAACAGGACTCAGAGAGGCAAAGAGACCTAGTCAAGGAAATGGAGCCTGCAAAATAGTGTAGTAGCACTGCTGGGGCTAGAGAGATAGTACATCAGGTAAGGCACTTGTCTTGTACGTGGCCAATCTGGATTCGATCCCTAGCATCCCATCTGGTTTACTCGCGCCAGCCAGGAGTGATTCCTGAGCTCATAGCCAGGAGTATCTGCTACCACTGCCTGATGTGGCTCCTAAATTCAAAAGAAATGCATCTAGTACTACTGTTCTTAGTGTCTTTTTCTCTGAGATCTTCATTACTTCTCCTCTTGTCCCAGCCCCACTTCAGGACAAATCCAGTTGTCTGGGTTTCCTTGACCTTCTTGCCAAGTCTTTCATTTGCACATCTCTCTCCTTCTGCATCTCTTTCTGCAATAATGATTTTGTTCTGTTTCTGTTGGCTTGTTAGTGTTTGGTTGGGGGGGGTCACGATTGGCTGTGCCAGGATTGGAACCAGAGTTACAGCTGCATTTGCCTGCTAGCCAAGTGCTTAACATTTGAACTGTCTCTCCAACCCCTATTGCTGTTTCTGTCTCTCTCAACAAGCTCTGCATTCGTTGTAGACAGGAACCCCAGTTTCTAGCTGAATGCTCAGTTCATCTGCATGCTTGATGTTCATGAAAGATATCAATAAAGTGAATTCCCAAGGCTGTGTTGTGTTTTGACATTCAAGCCCTAAGCATCTCGAAGCCAGAGAGATAGTACAGGTTGTGAGATTCTTGCCTTACACAAAGCTCCTAGTTCCATCCCTGGAACCATCTCTGGTTCCCTAAGCACTACCATTTGTGTCACCCCTGGACACAAACTCAGGACTAAGCCCTGAGAACTTCTAGGTAGGGCACCAGACATACAAACAAACAAAACTAATGTTAGTCATCTGGACAGTTTTCTTCAACTTCAGATGTGCTAGGCATCTGGTCATTTTATACTGCCTGCTAACTTCTGGGATTTGCCGCATATCAGAAGGTACTTGGAACATTAGAACAGACTGGAGAAAGAGAAGATGAAGGGAACAGGCAGTTCAGGGAAACTGAAGTGATTCGTGGAAGGAGATAGCAGCTAGGATCTCAAGGAAACAAAATAATGGTCTGAACCACAGGCTTCTGTGGATGTGTTCAGCCATGCATACAGTTCTCTCATGGTTGTTAGTGCAGTGATACCCATTTCATAGATGAGAGGTGTTAACTGAGTTTCCAAGGGTCTCATTGCTTGTAAGTGGCAGAGATGCAGTATAGGTTGTACTTTGATTTCTGAGGCTCTCCTTTCCCTTGACTCTTTTTTTTATCCTTTTGGTCACATCTGCTGGTGCCTGGCAACCCATAGGGGGTGTCAGGGATCAACCCCCGCTTGGCTGTTTACAAGGCAAGTGCCTTTACCCCTTCCTTGGTGGTTTTTGAATACTCCCTGTTGCATCTTCCCATGTGGCAGGAAATGAAGCAGATGTTGTCTCTTTGAGTGAAATGAATTACCTGGCTCATTCACCAAATGGAATTGGCCGCCTCTTCTTTTGAGACTTTCCTTGAAGTTTCTCTAATAAAGCTTAGCTTTTTAGACTGGCTTATTTAGATATTACTGGGCTTTGCTTGGGGAGAGAGGTTAAAGGGAAAAGCAGCAGCTACAATGATATATAAATGTTATCTGTTGACTAGGAGTTGTACCGTGTTTTAGTCTCACACCAACTGGCCTTTCACTAGAATCTGCTTGCCAGGAATTTGGGTGTTTAGGATGTATTTAGTTCCCCAAGAATGAAGAAATCTTGCCTGCATCTTCGAAGAATTCCATTTCCGCTGTGTGTTCTGAGAAGTAAAGTTAATATCCATAGCAGTTGATTGCACCTAGTTGGCTAAACAATGCTCCAGACTCAATAAATTTTCTAATTATTCCCATCCTTCCTTCTGGAGGCAGCTTGGCACCAGCTTTAAGGAAAGGAAGGAAGACGGGTCTGTCTCACCCCTCCACCCCTCAAAGACCTTATTAAATTACAAATTCCATCTGCTCCCCAAAGGAACTCAAACTGAATAAAATACTTGGGCCATTTGGTATAATATCTTGACTTAGTTTTGCCATAATCAATATTCTCAGCATTCTACATGAATCTGAAGTTTTCTTTTTTATTTATTTATTTATTTATTGAATCACTGTGGGAAAGGTTACAAAGCTTTCAGGTTTATGTCTCAGTCATGCAAATATCAAACACATTTCCCTTTACCAATACTTATTTTTTACCATGAAGAACCCCAATAAAACCCCACCCCCCACCCCTCCCCGTCCCTGTGAGGCAGATGAATTCTAGTTAACACTCTATCTGCTTTGATTAGATTCATTGTTTCAATAAAAGATTCACCACTATTATTTAGAGTTACCCCCCCCCCCCCCAAATCAGACATGCTGAAAAAGCATTGTGAAGTGATTTGCTTTCTACAGCTGGGTTCAAGAATTAAATGTTGGTTTTGGATTTCTGCTATTTTACCTATTGACCCTGGAAGTATTTCTACTGAAAGTCAGATAGTTAAGAAATTGGTTTCTGTGTTCTGGAGTCGTGGCCGTGCTGGAGAGCCGCTCGCAGGGGGCAACCGGTGGCCTCGGTAGGGCGTGAAGGGCGGAGCGAAACGCCCCCCTTCCCATGAGGTTTTAGTCGCCCCCACACTCCCGGCTCATACCTGCTGTCCACAAGGCTCCCATGTGGCCGCCATCTTTCTTTCCAGAGAGGAGAGGGCGAATGGGGCAACACCCTTTCCCCTCCGGCAGACTTGATGGCCTGGATCAATGCATAGTCCGTTCACTTTTCTGCTCCAAGCTGCTGGGTTCTGCATTAAGTCCTTGTGCTTCTGGGGCGGTGGCTGTGCTGGAGAGCCGCTCGTGGGGGGCGACTGGTGACCTCGGTAGGGCGTGAAGGACGGACCGGAACGCCCCCCCTTCCCATGAGGTTTTAGTCGCCCCCACACCCCCGGCTCATACCTGCTGTCCACAAGGCTCCCATGTGGCCGCCATCTTTCTTTCCAGAGGGAGGAGGGCGGAAGGGAGCAACACCCTTTCCCCTCTGGGCAGAAATGATTGCCTGGATTAACGCATAGTCCTTTCACTTTTCTGCTCCAAGCTGCTGGGTTCTGCATTAAGCCCTTGTGCTTCTGGGGCTGTGGCCGTGCTGGGGAGCCGCTCGTGGGGGGCAACCGGTGACCTCGGTAGGGCGTGAAGGACGGACCGGAACGCCCCCCTGAATCTGAAGTTTTCTTAGCAAAATTCAAGTAATATAGTTAGAAGGCGGTTGTTGGATCTTATTGCTGGAAAGGATGTACGTCAGCTAATTGACTCATCCTTCTGCTTAGGTCTCTTCGTTCTTAAATCATTTGTGAGCCATAGCTGTTTATTTTTAATTCCTACTTTACATGCTGTGTAAAGATAGATATCTTGTATCCTTTATTCAGTTGTCTGTTCAGGTATTTATATTTGTCTCATGGTCAGGAAGTTATTCCTCTTGTTTGAATTCTCTTTTTACCATGCTTTTAAGGCCAATTGATATGAGCGATTTTGAAATCATAGGAGGATACATGACATTGAAATTTGCTGGAAAGTACTCGGAGTTGGATTACAGTGGAAACAGTAATCATGCCAATCTACAGGAATGTAAGCAGAAGAGGGAAATGTATGGCTGGTTTCTGGTTTTGCATGCAAATAAGGTAAAGCAGTGCAATGGAGGAGGAAAACAACAGCAAGGGAAAGTAGAACTTACAGTAATGACATTGCAAGGGAATCCAGAGAGAAGAATTTCAGGTAACAGTGTGAAGTCATTGGAAGAGATAAGACCTGATGCAGAGGAAAGATTTGAGTAGATAGATTTTCAGTTGACAGAACGAGATTGATTGTACAAAACCCAGGCGGAATGCACTATATCTGGTATGCTGGGAAGTACAGCATTGGCTCGAAATATCAACTGGTTTACCAGTATGACCATATTGAAAGAGTGAAGTAATCCAATTTCTTTTTTATTTCTGTTTTTGTTGATTTTGCTTTTTGGGTCACACCTGACGATGTACAGAGGTTACTCCTGGCTCATGCACTCAATAATTACTCCTGGAGGTGCTCGGGCGACCATATGGGATGCTGGGGATTGAACCCAGATCGGCCGCGTGCAAGGCAAATGCCCTTCCTGCTGTGCTATTGCTCCAGCCCCTAATCCAATTTCAAAGCGTACAGAGGCAATACTTTCAACAAGTGATGTGTAGCATGCGTTCTTGTAAGAACTCTTGCCTGGCCTTGGAAAACTTACCTATTCCATTTGAGAAGTAGCCATTTTGACCCATATTCAGATGTGAGGGAGGGGTCTTCCTAGAGAACCATAGAATATAAATGCAGAGTATTATCTTGGAAGGTAAATTTTCGAATAGCTCAGTTAGACTGATGGATTCACACTTAATCCTAAATAGCTTCACTGCTTCAGGCATAATTGGAGATTTCTGTCCAGGGAATGAAGAACATGGGGCAGGTGAGGATGTTTCCACCTAAATCACCTTCTCCTAAGCCAAGGGAGTTTTCTTTTTCTTTTCTTTTTTTTTTTTTTTTTACTTTTTAAAAAATTTTATTGAATCACCGTGAGATAGTTACAAGCTTTCCTGTTTGGGTTACAATCACACAATGATCAAACACCCATCCCTCCACCTGTGCACATTCCCCACCACCAATATTCCTGGTCTAACCCCCCTTTCCCTTTCCCACCCTCCCCCTGTCTCCATGGCAGACAAGATTCCCCATAATATCTCTCTACTTTTGGGCATTATGGTTTGCAATACAGACCCTGAGAGGTTACCATGTTTGATCCTTTATCCACTTTCTGCACACATCTCCCATCCCATCCGATTCCTCCAGCTATCTTTTTCTTAGCGATCACTTCTCTATTCCAGCTGCCTTCTCCCAAGCCAAGGGAGTTTTCTTTTGCGATGAGGATGACCTTACCAAGTACATATGTCTGAGACTTAATTGAAATTGCATGACCAGGGCCTGGAGAGATAATAGGAGACTGAAGACCCTTGCTAACTTCCATTAGTTCCTTAACACTGTATACCGCCAGGGGTCACTCATGAGCACAGAGTCAGGACTATCCCCACCCACACCCCAAAATTATATGGTCATCATAGTAGTTGTGAGTACATGGAACTTGCCTGCGTCAGAGCCCATCATGTTAACTAATTTTTATGTACAAATTTTAAGAGTTTTGGAGGCTGGCAGTTATTGTCGTAAGGCTTATGAAGTAAATAGGATTTCTGTTTGTTCTGTTCAGGAGAGTGATAGCTATTGACTCTCCCTCCCTTGCCCCCTGCCCCTGAAAATTTGGTCAGTCCTGATCTCATCTCATTTTTAAGGGTACTTCCCAAGCTTTGGCATTTCCGATAATTGTGTGAAGTCTTCAAACCATTTCACAATGGACTGTGGCAAAACTAATGAGAGTCTTGTGAAAGTGTTGGGTTGAAGCTGTAATGTCTGAACATTTTTCATCCTTTGTTGTAATGAAGAGCTCAACTTATTATTGGAATGTTCACACATTAGTCAGCTCATACACATGAAAATCTCCAGTGAGCAAATGTAGTTATTGTTGTTTGGACCACACCCAGCAATGGTCAGTACTTACTCTTGATTCTGCGTTCACGTTCACTCCTGGAGGTACTCAGGGGACCCTATGCATTGCCAAGGATCCAATCTGGGGCCAATTGCAAGGAAAGAACCTTACTCACTGTATAATCTCTCTGGTCCCACTGAACATGGTCTCAGGGCTTAAATCTCCAATTTCTTTAAGAGAAAGTTATTGGTTTTATCTATTAACTATTCTGCACAACAATAAGATTTAAAATGACAGAAATAAAACCCAGGTAAATTATAGTTAGTGTACTATTGATTGGGTGACCTGGTTTTTCAAGCCCAGAGATGATTATATTTATACCCATGAAATATCAATAACCCAGGGCCAGAGAGATAGTGCAGTGGGTAAGGCTTTTGCCTGTTCTGTGGCCTATTCACAGGGTTTGGCATATTTCAGGCAGTAACTTTAAAGTCATGGTGATGGAGAAAGGACTCCGACATGATCTTTGCCCACAAGGGACTTCTAGTCTTACAGAAAAGAGAAGCTAGCACCCTCTAATAATTCCAGCGGGATATGTGGAATTTAGTAAGAGGAAAACGGGGCTCTGTGTTAAGGAGCATATGAGACTCTAGTTGAGTGGGGGAGGGAGATCAGGTGAAGAATGGACCAGAGGATCAGGTGACAGTTAAGTGGGTCCTGTCTCCAGCAAGGATCAGGCGGACTGGGCACAGGAAATGAGATTTTTCTGTGACTTTTTCTTTGCCAGATGGAAAAGATTTGAAAGTGGCTGAGGGGGGCTTGGGGGCTGAGGGGAGAGGCTGATGAAATAGAAATGGTTACCTCTTGTGCTGCATGCTGGCATTAAACTTAATTAGAAAGTTATGGCGAATTCCGGGCGCGGTATTGCTCTCTGTTGACAGAAGAGATGAATGTTAAGCTTGGTGATTGGGAAAAGCATGTACCTTCAGATTTCTCTGAAATTTATTTTGAGAAAGTCCGCGTTTTTATAAGAATTGATCAGAACGTTATCATAGCCACATGGAACTGTAGTGAATTCATTTAGTCTGATTATTCAGCCTTGTTTGTCTTGGCTAAGAGTGGATACGTTTCATTGTAAAAGATCTTTAGTTTGGGGCCTGAGTAATAATAAGGGGTTGAGGTACTTAGCATGCATGTGGCTGACCCCAGTTTGATCCTTGGCACTGTTTATGTTCCCCTGATCACCATGAGAGTGACACAGAGATTTACTGGCACCATAGAGCACAGATTGGCGGGGGTGACCCCTGATCCTCTGAGCAGGGCTTGAGAGTGCTTTGAAACTACCTTCAGTTTCCCTTCTTAATTTGTTGAAGATTTTGACAAGTTTTGTTTGTACACAATCTAGCTCTCTTGCCATGATGTTGTATTTTGAATATGATTCGTATATGGATCTTGTTTGGCTGCCAGTGTAGATGGAGATTTACGTGTGTGTATGATCCTAGGAGACTTCTTGGTCTTCTTATTGTATCCACGCATAAGGAATTTGAGTATTATAACTTTATTCATAAGCCGTGCTTCCCAACTTTATTCCCTGCCTTTTTTGTTTATCTGGGGGCTATACCTGGTGGTGTTCAGGGCTTAGTCCTGGCTCTGCATGCAGGGATCACTCTTGGCAGGACATGGTAATAATAATCAGACTCAGGGCAGGAAATTCAACCAGTATTAGCCAGCATGCAAGGCTAGCACCTTGCGTCCTGTATTGTCTTTCTGATCCACTTACCAACCTTTTAAATAATTTTTGGAGGGTTAAAAATCAGTTTTTCAGTTTTGGGGCCTGAGTGATAATACAGGGGTTATGGTGCTTGCAGTGAATGTGGCGGGCCCTAGTCTACATTCTACAGTTCCTAGTCTATATTCTATCCCTCTTTCCTTTTCCCTCCACACCACAAAGGCTTAGTGGCACTTTCAGTGTTAAGTGCTACAGTGTAACAGGCATCTACTGCCCCCCCCACACACCCAATAACACTGGTGTATACTTGGTGTCCATGGCACTGCCTGACTCTGAGAGGGATTCGAGCAGAAAGGAAGATGGATGTGTATTTGAACCTTACCATTGTAATGAGTTTCATGGGAAAAATTCATCAGTGTCACTGGCGATGCTCGATTTCTTGTCTATTTCCAATTGATTACAGTTTCCTCTGGGAATGTGATCCGCATTGCTATTCTTCCAGTCTATCAGCCTGCGTGTTTCAATGCTGCTTTATTTTTGTTCACTATGGTCACTTCAGTTGGTTTATGTGAAGATTGTGCAGCTCCTAGTTCATCTTCCAGCCCATTACCCTTCTCCATCTGCGAGCACCCTGCGAGGAATACCATAGACTCTTTTACGAAGCAGGCCTCGGAGGGATTTTTTTCCAAGGTAACAAATTCTTGTTTCTTCTTTGCTCCCCACTCCTTGGCTCCCACCTCTGATCTCTTTCACCACCCCATATTTCTTTTCCAACCACGCCCCCACACCCGGCAGACATCAAGTACGGTATCGTCGGTCACCATGAAGCATCAGTGGTTTCGGATAGGCGACTGAGTCTGATCTCATTTTGAATTCTCGGTTGTCACGAAGGTTTCTGTAAGAATGATTTGCAGCATCTTTTTACACCTTTGTTTTTCTAAATACCTACTGACCTTGGATAAGAAAAGACTGTTTCCCTTTTCATATCATTTTATGTATTTGAAGTGACACCACTCTCTCTTCCCTCATTGGAGTGACAGCATTGATTTTCTTTTGTTAATCTATCCTTCCATTTCAGAAAGAAAAAAAAAAACCAAACCAACATCAGCCACACAGTCTCGACTAGTAGCTGTTTCTTTCTTCTCTCTCTCTCTCTCTCTCACTCTCTCTCACTCTCCTGGTATTTTTAAATATAAATTTCCTTTCTTTATGGTCAACTTCTTTTGTATATGAATAGAAGCTGGTGCCAGAGAAATCCTTACCAAATATTAATCCTGATTCTGTCTCTCAGCCAACAAGTCAGGCTTTCTGCATTTTGTTTCACTCTGCCAGTCGGGGCGGGGAAAAAAACCCTGCGAATAAACTCATTCTCAATTCTGGAAAACAGGACATTCAGATGTTCGTGCATGACTGACGAAATATTTCCTGTTTGTGGTAGGTGCCTATACAAACTGGTGTTGTAAAGGACTGTTCTTTCAAGTTTGGAAGCCCCAAACTGGAGAACTGTCATGGAAAATGGTCAGTGGAAAAGTCTCCTGTAATTGTTTCAATTTAAGCGAACTTGTTCCACTTATAAAACCATTTTATATGCGGTTGGGTGTCTGCTTTCAGCGAGTGTCTGCGGGGTGGTACCTGAACTGGAGAGCTGATGGATGAAGTTCACAATTCATATGTGAACGTATGAATGAAGAAAATAATAATAGGGGAAAAATCCTGCAAGCAGGCATCGGCTTTTTTTTTTTTGGTGGTGGTGGGGACATATGGGGTGATGCTCAGGGGGTACTCTTAACTCTGCTCTCAGGAATTATTCCTGGCAGTGCTCTGGGGATCATATGGGATGCTTGGGATCAAACACCAGTCAGCCGCCGTGTGCAAGAAAAAAATGTCTTACTTGCTGTATTATCACCCCAACCCCAGGCACCAGCTTTTTAAGTTTTCTTTTTGTTGTTTAAAGTTTCCGTGTTGGCTCTGAAGTGGATAAAATAACCACATTGATGAGAGATATTTAAAGAAACAAAAAGCACTTCCACTAAGAGAGGGCAAACTGCCCTCTTTTCCTCTCCCTTTCTCTGTATAATTACCGCTGTGTGCTATCATGCATAATTATATCATTTCATCTTGAAACATTTTATGGGCTCTGTCTTGCTGTGTGTCTCTTGTCTATCTTGTCTCACACACCTCATATACTCAGTGTATATGTGGGGGTACATATAATTTGATTCTATAAATCCATCTGAATTAGGCTCTCTTGGCTTCGCCTTTGCGGTGTGACTCCAGGGGTCACATACCAGAGATTACAAAATAAAAACCACTTAAGCTACCAGTCGAAAACAATCTGTTATCTATTAGTTCTCTTAAGGAACAGCTCGGATAAGTGACGCTGCTGAATGACTTGTGTGCCCTCGCCGAGATGAGGTGATGAAGTCTAGTTTGATGAAATGACATGGAAGCTTATCAAACCTTAGAATTATTGATCTGTAATGCATCAGATCCTAACTCTAGTACGTTCGGGGCCCATTAAGTGATCAAACCCCAGCGTTTTGGTGAGCCAAGAACTGGCGCCCAGTGGAAAGCATAGACAGAGAGCTGTTTTTCAGGCTCTCTGCAAGGAGACAGGTTTGCAAAACTGAGTGAATTCTGCCTTTTCATGTTGGAGATTGTTCTGGTTCTCATCCAGACTTAGGTCACAAGTTCAGGATAATAAATTTATGATGGCTGCAAAACCCCCCACCATCCCCTTCGGGTCTTGGGAGAGAAATATGGAGAGTAGTGGAGAAAACAAATATGTATTTTTGTTAGCCGTGTCCTGTGTAAAGGACGTAAATAATAGAGTATTCGTCATTCACTTCGAATGAGTTCTTTGGAAAGTGAATCTCTGGCAAGAATTCCTCAGTAGTTCCCCAAAGAGAAGTTATGTCTTGGAGGCTGGTGTAGCGTAGGGGTGGAAGGAGAATTATTTCCATATGTGTGTGAGTGAGTTTGTATTTGAAGTTATTTAAAAAGAAAGCAGTTGGACCTCATTAATTCAGAATTCTGTTAATTTGTAAACAAGATCGCCTGAGGGAGCTTTTAAACTGCTTAAGAGAGTAAACTTTACAAATACTTTCAAAATAGCGCCTGGTATACTAATTTCAAATGGTTGTTCGGTTGTGAGGCAAACATCTTTGGCTAGATGAAATTTTGTTCCCTTTCCTCTAACTGTGGTACATATGTCTGAATTCCCTTACTCAAAACGCTAGTCTCCACAGACTGGAGCCTAAGTACTTTTCCCAACATCTCAAGGATTTCATATCAAGAGTCTAGAAAGCTTCCTTCACCATCAGTTATATATATAATTAGGGAGTGTTCACTACGGTCACCCAGTCAACACTCCTGGATGGTGATTGATTAAGGTTTTTAAAAAACATTTATTAGTATTTTATTTGTGACAGAATAGTGTATAAACAAAGATGTCACTCAACCCACTTACACAGAATGTTCTGGATAATGTGGATAATGGCAAATCAACAGTAGTAATGTAACAGCCTTTAGCACTCATCTGCCAAGTGCTGTTTTTGTTTTGTTTTGTTTTTTGCTTCATGTGTTGTTTTGTTTTACTGGGAAACCCGCTAATTGTTACTTATGAGTTTTCTTAGGGTTGCTGCTCATGAATATCCCCTGAATTCTAGATAGTGTGACACCCCACTAAAGAGAGGAATCTGAAAGAAACTACAATTCTCAGCATTTCTATTTAGTTTACCAAGACCAGCCCGATAGTAGACTTCGAACTTCTTTTGTTGAGTATTTGAGAAGTGTACTTTCTCTTTCTGATTCTACAGTCTCAAATTCTCTTTAGTGACTGAGTTTTTCCTAACCACATATTTTTAAAAAATTTTATTGAATCACTGTGAGATAGTTACAAGCTTTCATGTTTGAGTTACAATCACACAATGATCAAACACCCATCCTTCCACCAGTGCACATTCCCTACCACCAATATCCCTGGTATTCCTCCCCTTTCCGACCCTCCCCCTGCCTCCATGGCAGACAATATTCCCCATTCTCTCTCTCTACTGTTGGGTATTATGGTTTCCATTACACACACTGAGAGGTCCTAACCACATCTTTAAGGAAAGAAAAGCTCTTTCCTCTCCAACCCTACCATTTCTCCTTAGCCTGTCCATTGCGGACTTCCCGCCTCATTCTCATAATTGTCATTCAGCAATCCCCGACTAGTTTATAACTGCATATTCCCCCACACTTGATGTACATTTTTTCTCTTTTTCTTCATCATTTTTCTGTTTCTTCCAGAAAACAACTTCCTGGCTTTCCCTTTTACCTCGTTGGGTCTATTACAAAGTCCCAGTTTGCCTTTCTACTTATCTATTCCAAATTAGCATATCTAGTAGAGTCATTTGTCTAAACTTGGACGCTTTCACCCTGCCTGGTCCAAGGAGGAATGTGAGGAGAGTGCAAAACAGGACCTTGGTCTTTCTGTCCCTTCGACCGAGGCCTACAACTTCCCTATCTTCTGAACCAGTTTCCTCGGTTGGGGTGGGAGGTGAAGGGGGCTTCGATTTGTTGGGCTGCCTATACTTTCTCTCCATGGCAGAGTCCTTAGAGGAAGACTTACTAAATCCTTCTTCCTCCTAGACTTCTGTGTTCAGAACTGAACAAGGTAGAGTGCGTGTCAGCACAAAGGGCATCCCAATATTGTCAGTCAGAACTCTTCCTGCTAGGCTGATTTTCTTGTAATTCAGCAGAGCATTTACCTCCCTCCCTATGGAGAGGGGGACCCGGGAGATGGAAAGAGTGTGAGGATTTTGTGATACATCTTCCATGTAAAAAAAGAAGTGGTTGAGTTTCAGGGAGAAATCAGGTGGTAAAGTACAGATTTGAGGTGCTGAGTTGTATTCTTGGAACTGCATGCCTTGTAACCCCAGCACCTCTGGGTGTGGAGCGCCAACAGGGAGTGGCTCTAGGTACTGCCGAACCACTGGGTGTGGCTCCTGTGAAAAACTCAGAACTTCACGCTTGAAACAGAATGACAAAGATATGAAGGCTACCAAGACCACAGATTGAGATGCCTTTGGGGGCAGGAGTAGGACTTTGGAGCCACATCCAGCAGTACTCAGGGGTTACTTCTGGCAGTGCTCAGGGTCAGGAATATGCCATGTCAGGAATCGAAGCAGGGTTGGCTGTGTGCATGGCCAGCACCCTTCACCTCTATACCATCTCTCTGTCCACTAAGGCCACACAGAATGAGAGATGGAGTCACGTTGAGATTGAAGTCTCTGAAGTGCATTCTTTCACATTTCACGTTACTCCTTCTCCACCAGCAACCTACACTTACTGGTTGCTAACTCTATACTTTCCTAGAGGACATTATTTCATCTCAAATTCAACATTGATTTGGTAGAACCTCTAGGTCACATGTGTTGTCTGTAAATCTACAGTGGGTAGAAGACACTGTAGTTTCTCAGAATAATTCAGTAATTTTTTTCTTGCCTTTGAACATCTCAATAATTCAGGCTGCATTTTGGTTATCAAAAACTTGGAAGAAAATAGAACCAGGGCCAGAGAGGATAAGGCACTTGCCTTGCATAGCCTCCAACCCACGTTTAAATTCTGGGGCTGCACATGGTCCCCTGAGCACTGCCATGGGGGCAATCCTAGTACTAAAACACCCTCCTCCCCTCCAGTAAAATAAAATAAAAGAAGATAATAGGCCTGGAAACAACCTAGTGATTTTCCCGAAGTCACCCTGTCAGCTTGTGACCTATTTGGGATTGGAATCCCTAGGTACTCCGACTAGTTCACGTTTTTGCCTTTGTGTGACATGAGTCCCATATCAGATAAGGATTTTTAAAAATGGGGAACCAATAAGCAATACCAGTTATGAACCTAAAATTCTCCTAACAGAGTACTGAAGACTCATTTGCCTTTACCCAATCATCCTCTGGATGCTTCCTAAAAGTCAAATGGTCGATTTTCCTGGTTTTCCCAGCCTCTCTGGATTGAGGTTTGCAAGGGTATCCTCCAGCAAATGGGCCTTGGTATACAGCGTTTTCCCACAAGGGGGCGACAAAAAGGCTGCGGAAAACTAGGTCTACAAATCCAGCTTACTCTCCTGAGTTCTTCCATGCCATTGCTCCTTCCAGTCCAAAGGAAAATCGGACAGGGCCGAGGCTGTTGTTGGTGCGTGTATCGAAACATGGGCTTGGCGTGATGGACAGAACTTCCACTAAGTAAAGTTGTCTTTGCAAAGAAGAAGTTATTTTGAACAAGCAGTCCCCACTCTTCCCCTCCTCACCTGTTTCTCCTGTGGGAATTTGGCCCTGCACCACTGTTTGTTTTTTTCTTTTTCATCACTGCAGGTGACAGTGAAGTGAGTTGCTTGCCACACTTAGCTTCCTTGGCATTGAATCAATAGTCTTTGCAGGGATGGAGTGGGAGTCTGGTCACAGTTGTACTCAGGAGCTATTCCTGGCTCTGTGTGCTCAGGCGCGCCCCCTAGTGGTACTTTGAAGAACGTGTGCTGCACTAGGGTTTTGAGTCAACCACGTGCGGGGCAAGTAATTTACTTCCAGTACTCTCTCTGCTGTGCTGAATCAATAATCTTTTTGCTTTGTTGCGCAGTTGGGGGGAGACGGTGCACACCAGGCAATTCTCAGAGGGGACTCCTGGCTCTGTACTCAGGAATCACTCCTGGCGGTGCTCAGGGTACCATATGGCATGCAGAGGATTGAACCCCGGCAGACCATATTCAAGGCAACTGCACTACCCGCTGTATTATTGCTTCAGTCCCTGAAATAATAATCTCTTTCAGCTCCTTGGAGTGGCTTCTGCCACCACGTCCTAAAAAAATTAGGGAAACCTAATACGAAAGGCGGCTCCTGGTAGCTTTGTTGGCAGAAGGTGGGTGAATGTCGGGGAACTGACTCCTCCTCCCCAGGGTGATGTCCTGGAGCCCTGCTTGAACTTGAGCAAAACCTACATTTCAGTGGTATCAGGAGGCAGCACAGTTGCTGTTGCTTTCTGAGCCTGCCCCTGCATCCGCTGTGGAAGACGCCATGAAATTGGGTCAATGACCAGGAGTAGAGAGAGGAGGTAGGAACGTGAAAGCTTTTCCTAGTGTCAAAAGTAATTAAGCGATTATTCTCCCCTCACCCCTGTCCCCTCCCCTGCTGAGCTCTTCTCTTCCAGAAATATTTAAGACACAGACACATGTCTCTGTAATAACTTTCACATACAATATTTTTAAATGTCAAGTGCTTGAGTTCAGGGAGCCGAAAGGCTCAAGGACTCAGTATGAACTTCACATAACATCTGTTTCCATGAGTGCTTTTGGGACACTTTGGGGGCAAAGACGGTGGGAAACCTTGATTGATTTCCTAGACAGGAAGGTAACGATGAGACAGTCACTGCAGTTTCCCTTCAGTTGTAAAAATGGAGATGTGGTTTTCAAAGGCAAGCCTATTATTTCGGTTAAAAAAATTAATGGAGTCATTTCATTTGTGGAGAAAGCAATATTAATAAATGAAAAATGGGTTTCTTTTTTAGAATGGCTAGAAGCAGGTTGTTACAAGCCACATCTTTTAAATAATGTAAACCCCTCCCCAACTAAAATGTAATTACTGATTTTTTTTAAATAGTAAAGCAATAATCTAGTCATTCTAAAAATCCGTTCAGCTTTTTCTAGGCATTTCAAGAATTACTGTTTGTTTTTTTGGAGTGGAAGAAACATCTTTCTCAGTGTTTGGAGCCGGGCCACGGCTGAAGAACAAGTTCCAGTCATGCATTCTCTTTCTTTCGTATAATTGCACTAAAAGAACACATTGGCATATTGTCTGCTTTGTAATGAGCTGTAAATGATAATAAAAAAAAGCCACCACATACCTTGGGTAATGAGCTAGTTATTCTAAATATTTAATTTTCAAACAGTGATACTACATGCACAGAACAAAATGTGCAGTAAGGGCTTGTTATTTAGTCTGAGTCTTAAACCAGAACTCTCCCAGGTATAGAACTGCTCTGCGACTAGACTTTTTGATTCTTCCAATGAGATCCTCTAGCTGGCTGATTTGCTTCTGTCTCAACCTGCCCTTGGAGACCTGTTCAGATTAACATGATCTGGATCGGGATGTAGCACAGAGGTAAAGCAATGGCCTTGGGTGTTTGTAATGTCTGAGGTTTGAACTCCAGGACTAGACAAATAAAGCTTTGGCCTAAAATGCTGCCATGGTCTCTAAGTTTCTGGAATCTGAACTTTTCAAAAGGTTTTTTCCCTCTAGAAACAGAGAACATAGACTCACTTAAGGCTAGTAAGAAAATATAGATTTCAAAGATATTGTTTTATCCTATTGCCACTTCTCATTCTCATGTTTGGTCTATCTCGTGTGTGATAAAATTGATCTTGCTCTACAGCAGGTTGCTTTTTAAAAGTTTTGTTAGCCTGAACATCTTGCCTTCGAAGTTGGGCTTCATCTGGAAGGCAGTGATGAGTTTAATGACTGAAGATTTTAGGTAGGTTTGCCCCTAAGTCAGTTTTCTCCAAATAGCACTTCACTACAATGCTGAGTTGGAGTCATTCCATTTTTTAAAAATTATTGTGTTCTGCACAGAAAAAGAACTACTTATGGTTATCTTCATTAAAGATGGGAGTTATAGACTATTCTATAAGCTCAGTCATCTTGACTGGCTATCTTTTTTTTTTCTTTTTAGAGTCATACCTGGCAACATTCAGGGGTTACTTCTGGCTCTGTACTCAGGAATCAGTCCTGGCAGCGCTTAGGGAACCATATGGGATGCTGGGAATTGAACCCGGGTCAGCCTCATGCAAGGCAGACGCCCTACCCGCTGTGCTATTGCTCTAGTCCCCTGACAGGCTATCTTATTAGCAGTTGTATGTGTACATTTACCTGTTAGGAAAACAAAATAAGTTGACACATCTCAAGGAATTAAGCTCATGGAGACTAATGACAACACAGTCCAAACTATCATCTATAAATATCAGATCCCACAGCAGTCTAACTCAGATAGGCAAACCGATGAGCCAGTTTTCAGTCACATGTGGGCCTCTTGTAACCAACAAGTTTCAGTGAACTCATTTAAGATGACTTTGTTTCACAGTCTTCCAAGGGATCTCAAGTAGTATTTAATATTAATGTAAAATGTAAGACCTTAAAATATTAAACACCACGGAGACCTACAAAAAGAACCAAAAGCGGGTGGATGCCGTGAAGTCTGTGGACAAGCCAATCCAACAGTCTGTTTCCTAGCAGCCAAAAAAATAAACAGGAAAATACATTGGCTTGCATAGTTTTTATTGTTGCTACAGAAAAAGTATGTATACTTCTTTTCCCCAGGCAATTTTTTAATGAAATTCCTTATATGGGCTTTCTCGTGAAAGATCATAGTAGATGTCCTCAACTATATTTTTTGCACAGGGGCCATAATCCTATCAAAAAGGATAATTCCTATATTGACCTTCTACATCAGGAGTGCAAATATAATTTGAATTGTAATTTTGTTTAGACAGTTCTTTGAAGGCGGAGACGATGTGGTCCAGGTACTTGACTACCTGAGGATTTCATTCCATATGGAAATAGAGCTTGGGAAATGTCAGTAAGCATCTAGCTACCAAGTCCATCAATTCTTTCTCAAGTGCCACATGTGAACTATGGACAGCTGATAACTTCCATAGCATATCACATGGGTCCCCTGGGTCAGGTACTTCTAGGGGTCTTATGTTGATTCTTTGATCTTGAGTTCAATAAAGTTTTGTTGAAAGAATAATTTATAACAGTTCATAGCCTGGATAGTTTTTTCTTCCCTCTTAATTTTCTCTCTCTACTAAAAGCCACCTTTGAAAGAAGTTTCTTTTTTAGACACACTACCAACTTCTCTCCTGATTGTTTAATGACCATTTCTTCTTTTATTCTTTTCTCTCGTGCAACCGGTGGTTGCTGTGTTTCTGGACAACAGTTGTCACAGAAGGCAAACACAATTGCATGACAAAAATAACTCCTACAGTAAATGAAAAATTGAAACAAGTGGGATTAAGGGCCTGGTGAAATCATGAAGTAGCAGTAGGTTGGAATCCTGTACATCTGTAACCATTATAAACTTTTATGCAGAAAAAAGCCAGTAGAAATTTATACGTGTATTTCACTTGATAGATAGGGGCACGTTTCTCCAGAGAAAGGAAGAGACAGATACAGATGCCTAAAGAGAGGTGTGGCTTTGAGTGGGAAAATTTGCGTGATATGTTTCAGTTTCTATTTTGTTGTTCTATATTGACAATCATTCTATAGCGAGCGAGGATAATGTGCATGTAAGTGAAAGGCACAAAGTGATTGAATCAATGCCCAGGAATGTTACACTTTGTGCCTTTCACCTTCAGTTTGTGTTCACTAGATCTTTATTTTGTCTGTACAGTCCTCCATTATTATTGTTCATTTCATTTCATTTCATTTCATCATCCTGTTATTCGTCGATTGCCTCGAGCAGGCCCCAGTAACGTCTCTTTCATCCTAGCCCTGAGATTATATTCAAGGCTCTTTAGGAGAATGAGACCCATCATTGTTACTGGTATTTGGCATATTTGGTACGCCACGGGGAGTTTGCCAGACTCTGCCCTGTGGGCAGGCTACATTCGATAGCCTGCAAGTTTGTCCAAAGTAGGAATAAGACAATAAGATGTCATAAAAAAAGTTCTGTTAAGATGTCGCGCGGCCGCGATCTGGATTTTATAGTCTCTGAGTCTTGGCCGCTGATGGGATTACACGGCGCCAGGGGGCCAGGTGGTGGGTGTGACCCCCGCCTACTGGAATTTGGAGGATCTGGGTGGAAGATGCTCGACTCCAATTCGAGTAGGCTTGGAGGTCTCGGCCCCGGAACCCGCGTGACTTTGTCCCTCTGCCAGTACCTTCAGGTGTGCGGAGAGTGGTCTCAGCATGGTGGTGGCTGGTCCTGGAGGTCTCCGGCTGCCGTAGCCCTGGCCGGGGCGGGGAGGAAAGCTCAACCCGCTCCCCTCCAAGGGACTCCGGGAAGGAACACCGAGGCGCGGGGGCAGAGACTGCACTGCTCTCGTCCGGGATCTGGATTTTATAGTCTCTGAGTCTTGGCCGCTGATGGGATTACACGGCGCCAGGGGGCCAGGTGGTGGGTGTGACCCCCGCCTACTGGAATTTGGAGGATCTGGGTGGAAGATGCTCGACTCCAATTCGAGTAGGCTTGGAGGTCTCGGCCCCGGAACCCGCGTGGCTTTGTCCCTCTGCCAGTACCTTCATGTGTGCGGAGAGTGGTCTCAGCATGGTGGTGGCTGGTCCTGGAGGTCTTCGGCTGCCGTAGCCCTGGTCGGGGCGGGGAGGAAAGCTCAACCCGCTCCCCTCCAAGGGACTCCGGGAAGGAAGACCCAGGCGCGGGGGCAGAGACTGCATTGTTCTCGTCCGGGATAATATTATTGTTATTATTATTTATTAATATATTATTAATACCATTATTTCTTATTTTTGAGTTTTGGAAGGCCATTCCTGCTGTTGCTCAGGAGTACTATATGTGGTGCTATATGTGATCAAACCCGGTTGGTCACATGCAAAACAAATATTTACCCCCTGTGTTATCTCTCCTGCCGTATTTTAAATTCTTATTTTTAAGTATCTCATTGTATCCTTCATTGGAATTTCAGTAATATGGTTCCAGTAGTGCTAAAGCTCACACCATTGCTGTACAACCATACCACACTCTTCCCGCTTTTTGTTGTATACCTCTTTAAACTCTAGGCATACAGACTCACTTGAATTTTTTTCTTTTTTTTTTTTCTCCTTGGGTCAAATCCGGCGATGCTCAGAGGTAACTCCTGGATCTGCACTCCAAAATTACTTCTGACAGTGCTTGTGGGACTATAGGGATGCTGGGGATTGAACCTTGGTTGTCCGCATGCAAGGTGTAACACCCGACTGGCCAGATTATCTCTCTGGCTCCCTTGAATTTCTTTAAATGCCCTGGAATCTCCTAAGAGAAACCATGATCGTGCTGTGCAGGGAATAGTTGGGTCTTCATTCAGTCTGTACCCCCTGCTCTTTCTGATGTTCCAGGCACTTCTCAGTGCTCTGTCCTATTTGTTGAGTGAATGACCAATGGATTTTGCACGCTCTCTCTCTCTCTCTCTCTCTCTCTCTCTCTTTATTTATATTTATTTTTTTAAATTTTTATTAGTGAGACACCATGAGGTACAGTTATAGACTTAAAAATTTTTGTGGTTGGGTTTCAATTATACAATGATCAAATACCCATCCCTCCACCAGTGCCCATTTCCCACCACCACGGATCCCTGTATCCTCTCCTCACACTTTCTAACCACTCGCTGTGTCTTACAGCTGAGCTCTAGCTAGTTCGTTTGATTCCCCAACATTGGACCTTACAGCATGATGCCAGAGATGGTGTGTTAACATAGATTTGAACTAGATGCTTAAATTATACTCCAGTGATCAAGAGTGCTAGGTACTGATATAAAGGCAGACTCTCAGGCTAATGGAACAGAATGGGGAGTGTAGAGCGCATCAGTTGCATGGACAGTTAATCTTTGACAAAGGAACAGGGGAGGAGGGTAAAGTGGATCAAGAAAAGCCTCTCCAGGAAATGGGAAAACCGGACAGCCACATGGGGAAAAAATGAAGTCAGACCCCTGTCTCGTGACGTGCACAAAAGTCAATTCAAAAAGACCTCACTGCTTCGCCTGCATCCATAAATTCTGTTGAGGGAAATCTAGACACATTCTTCATGACTTGGACTCTGGAGGCTTCTTCGATGACTCAGTCTCATGGGCCAAGTAAACAGAATGTGTTCAGGGCTTTATAATGACAACCTGATAGATGTTTCACCCTAACCCCCAATGAGACTCATTCCTCCCAAGCTCATGCAGTCATCCCTTCATCTAAGGACTCACTTTGGACACAGAAGAAGGAAGTGATCCAAAGGCATCCAAATGCTGATAATCATATGATCCTTTTCCCTTCTCAAAAAAACATATTTTGTTCTGTTTCTCCTCAAAAATGGAATCAGGCCCAGCGGAGAGTGAGCACCATACAACTCATCCTTCTGCTCCCATTTCATTTCGAAACTCCAATGAAGTCAGGTCTTCTAGAACATCTTTTCTTGCATTCCCTATAGGAGAGATTTTGTTCTTCTCTCCTGTCTTTGCTCAGCCCTTTGGCATGTGTGAGTTTTCATTAACTATTCTGAATGTAGGCAAAAGCAAAGTGGTGGGGACAAACACAAATCAAATACCGCATAAATTAATCATCTTTTTAGTTCTGTTGTCCTGTATGCCTTTAGAAATTAATTTTAATACCAGCCAGCAAATTGCAGAAGTCCTTCCTGAGCAACTAGCAGAAACCCAAACTTCCTTTGGTTGTGCTGTGAATGCATAAACGTCATTTGTGGGGGGATGTGCTGGTAGCAACTACCGGATGAATTTGCACAAGGATAACTAAAAAAAATTCTCTGCAAGAAACCGGGTTAACAGTGAAGCTAGGTACCATAAAGTACAGTCCATGGGAAAGTAAGGTGTAAATTAGACCAGCTCATTCCTGGTCTTTTGGTGATTGATGAGGAGTATGAATTTCTCTTTTGCAACCTTAAGGACTTCCTACAGAAGACATCAGTTGATAAGCACCTCAAAGAGGGTTGCTAATGAGGAGAGAAAGCCTTTGAAAGAGGTCAGTGCATGTAGTATAAATGTCCTGTGTAGCTTTCCTGGTTAACATCCTAGATTCTGCACTTAGACTGGAGCTTTCCTGGTTAACATACTAGATTCTGCACTTGGACTGGAGCTTTCCTTGAATCAATCCCAGCCTCTATTGCAGTGCTCTTTCATATAATTTTTTTTGGCACACCTGACGGTGTTCAGGGCTTACTCCTGACTCTGAACTCAGGGATTAATCCTAGAGGGCTCAGGGACCATATGAGACTCTGGGGATCAAACCCCGATAGGGTGGTCAGTTGTGTGCAAAGCAATCACCCCGCCCACTATACTCTTGCTTTGACCCTTATGCAGATTGTTTTGCTACTCTGACCTCACATGCCTTGTGAGGAAAATGTGGAGGCTGATGTTCCTGGATTCTGGTGAAGATGAAATGGGGTAAAATCTCCAGGTTGTGAAATGAGGGTATTAACTGACATCATTTGGTGAATTTGAATTATTGTGGGCAAGAAAGGTTTGGGGCCACACTGGGTGGTGCTTAAGAGACAATTCTGGTTTTTTGCTTATAAGTGACCTCTGGCATTTCTTGGGGGACCCTTGCAGTGCTGGTAATTTGAACCAAGGTCTTTGGAATGCAAGGCAGGCAATTCCCCCAGACACTACTTTAATGTAGTTTAAATTTTATAACATTTTCTAAATTTCTATAAAACTTTTAAGTTTTTATGACAGTTCTAATGTAATATCGTAGAAATGATTTCGTTGTTGTACTGTTTTGATTTCATGCACAAAATCGTGTGCTCACCATCAAACCCAGGATCCAGGATACAAAACAGATTCCTCCCTCCAAAGAACTTCTTCCTGTTACCTGTTTATAGTCACCCCTCCTCCCTGCCCTAGCTCTTGGCAATGCTGATCCATCACTGTAGTTTTGCCTTTTTCAGAATGTCATATACATGAAGTCTGACAGCTTTACGACCATTGGGGAATGACATCTCCACTCAGCGTAATGCCTTTGAGATTCATCCAAGTTGCGTGGATGAATTGTGTGTTCCTTTTTTATTGTTGAGTAGGCTTCCCTGGCTCAGATGTACCATAAAACGTTCTCCTGCTCAAGTTGAAGGCTATTTGGGATCAGCTTGGGGGGAAGTTGCAAATAAGAACACTATTCACAATCGAAGTAAAGGTTTTTGAGTTAAGAGCGGAATTCTTCCAGAGGGGCTGTACGATGCATTCCCACCAACAGTCGTGTACAGCTGTTATATCTTCACATCCTTGTTTACACTTGGTATTCTGATACTTATTTTTATCTATTCAGTGGGTGATGGCGTTTCAGTGTTTTTAATTTTGATTCTCTTAATGGTTAATAATATTAACCATTTATGATTAACCATGCTATTAACCATATTAACACATCTTTTGTGTGTGTATTGGCATTCTATGTGTTTATCTATTCTTTACTCAAATGTTCAAGTCTTTTGCCAAATTGAAAAATCAAATTGCTGTTCTAGTGAATGTTTAAATAGAACTTGTTCTCAAATGGTTGAAGAATCTGGTGATGAGTGTGGTGTTGGAATTATGTGCATGATAAGACATCATTAATAGTATTGGCAACCACGGACTCTTAGTCAATTAAAATAGTTTAAAAATCGCAAGCCATTCCAAAAATAGTGCAGAGAATTCCCTTGTGCTTTTCACATAGATTCCGTGGGAAATTAGATTCCCACTGTGCTGTCTGAACCAGCACATCAGCCCAATACAGCTAATTCAATCTGCACTTGATTACAGTTTCACAGATGTGTACAGGTAACTTCATGTGTCCTTCTATCACATGTTTTCCAATGTGTATATTTGGGTCGATTTCATGAAAATTCCAATAGAGAACTATTCTAGCATCATAGATAAACTCCATTTTATGTCCCTTTAGTAGTAGTATTCTTTCTTCCATGGTAATACCATCATCCTCTCACTTCTAGCACATTATCTATCTACACATCATCTATCTGTAACGTCTTGATGTTGGCTTTGTTTTCTCTGTTAAATGCCAGTGGAAATTTATGAGAGCTCTTTATATATTACAGATAAAAATCCTTTGGGGAATGTGTGATTTTCACATATTTCCTCTAGTCTGTAATTGGCAGTTTTGTTCTCTTTTGGGACAGGGGACGGTTTAAAGGGCCGTAGCAAATGCTTTGCCTGCCAGAGGTGTGGGTCTTACCCATGTCACCACATGGCTCCTGAATACCCTGAGAGTCACCCCAACGCACTGAGACCAGAAGGGCCCTGAGCACTGAGCTGGGTGTAATCCTGAAAGAAAAAAAGCATCTATCTTTTTCAGACCAAAAGTTTTAATTTTTGTATTTTGGGTTGTTGGGCCACAACCGACTGTGCTCAGGACTTACTCCAGGTTCTGAGCTCACGATCACTTTTGGCAGGGCTTGGGGGCCCTATTTTGGATTGAACCCTGCTTGGCTCCTTGTCAGGGAAGTGCCTGAACCCCTCTCTGATCTCTCTGACTCCTATGAGAGCAGAAGTTTTCAATGTGATGAATTATTGCTGTTGATTATTTTATTAAAGAATGTGCTTTTGCCATCTTAACAACTAACTTGTTGCCGACCCTTCCAAAATTTTTCTCTTATGTTTTGTTCTAAAAATTTTTAGGGTCCATCTTGAGTTAATTTATCTGTATAAGAAATGATTTTACAAAGAGGTTTCTTCATGACTGTGCTGAACTATTCCAACACCTTTGTCAAAAATACACTAATTGTACTTGAAAATATTTTTACTTGAACAGTGATTTGCTCATTTGGACCATTGTTAAAACTTGACTGGTCATATTTTTGTGGATATTTTTCTCAACTCTAAATTCTATTCTACAGATATTTATATCTGTGCTATCTACTGTTTAGCATGGCCTTTTGGCAAGACTTAAAATTGGGTACTTTTATTTTCCCAATGTTAATCTTTTTAGAAAATTTTATTAAAGTACCGTGTTTTTACTCTATTTCATTTTTTCATTATTCTGGCCCTTTTGGATTTCCTTAAGAAATCTAGTAGTATCATATCTGTCTGTGCAAAGAAACTATTGCAGGGTTTTTAGGTGGGGGCTAAGGATAGTATTGCGCCAGACATAGTGGTACTCAGGGACTACTCTGGCATCTGTGCTCAGATATCACTCCTGATGGTGCTTGGGGAGCCATGGATCAAATTGGGATCAGCTGCATACTAGGCAAGCACGTATCTGTACTATGTCTCTGACCCTTTACAGGGATTTTGATTAGAATTATAGTGAATCTCTAAATTGTTTGGGGAGAAATAAATGTCTTTACTATGTTAAATCTAATATATACACACACACAGATATATATGTATATGTGTGTATATGTGTAGGTATTGGTTTTGAGACCACACCTGGGTCAGCAGACACATGCAAGGCAAGCACCTTACCCCTTGTATTATCTCTATGGCCTAAATATTCATGTGTTTTAAAACTTTTGAGTAGGTACCTGTAAATTTGAAATTAGTGTGCCGGTTTTGGTTGATTGGTTGTTATATAATTATGTACTGTCTCTTTTTATTACTCATAATTCTTTTGTGGTCTGTATTCTAATTTTACCGATTTAATTTTTGTTTGCGGGCCACAATTGACTATGCTCAGAGCTTACTCCTGTCTTTGTGTTCAGAGATCACTCCTGGTGGTGCTTGGAGGACCATATGGGGTTTTGAGGATCAAACCCAGATTGGCTGCATACAAGGGATGTGTCTTACCCTCCTGTACGAGGTCTATGGCCCCTAATTTTACAGATTTTAATAAGTCATTTCAGTTGTCTTTTGTTAGTGTTTTTATGATACATTATTTTCTATTATTTTGAATCTTTGTAGTTTTCCAAATTTCCTTCTTATTGATTTGTAAATTCATCCCATTGTAGCCAGAACATGCTTTCTATTATTTCACTTCTTTCAAGTTAGCAGAATTTGTTTTATGTGCTTACATTTGGTTTGTCCCCGAGAATGTTTCATGGGCATTTGAGAAAGACTGTGCCTAGTTCAGATATGCTGGTGTTGAATTCTCTCGCTTTCTCTCATATCAGAATACCTGTCATCTCTCCTTCATTTTAATCCTTGAAGTAAAATTCACAAATTAGCCATTCGAAAACTAGCAGTTTAGTGATAATGTGTACACTTTTGGTATTGTGCAGCTACTTCATCTATCCACATTTGAAGCATTTTCTTCGACCCCTTCTCCAAGGTAACACTGTGGCCACTTAGCAGTTAGGCCTATTTTTCTTTCACTTTAGTTCTGCTGGATGTAGAATTCTTGCTTGATAGTTTTTGTTTCTTCCGGTATTCTGCAATGTTTGAAATGTGTTTTTCTATCACCTTCTGGGTTCCATGGATTTTGATGAGAAACTAGCTGTGGAGTTAGTTGATGATTCCTGATGCATTAATAAGTTCTTTTATGTGTTCTTAAAGGTTCTCTGTTATCTCATGGTGTCTCACTAATAAAAATTTAAAAAAAATAAAATAAAACACATAGAAATAGCAAAAAAAGTTTGATTATGATGTATATAGGTATGGATTGCATTGACTTTCTCTTAGAATTTGTGGAAAAACTGCTATTGGATTTTTTAAAACTAACTTTGGAAAAGTTTGACCATTATGTATTCAAATATTCTTTCTGTCCCTTTCCCCTCTCTCTCTCTCTCTCTCTCTTTGACACCTATTAAGTCTGTGTTGTTATATTTGTTGCTTTCAGACATGTTTGTTTTCTTTCACTCTTTTTTGCCCTTCTGTTCCGCAATTGAATAATATCAGTTGATGTCGCTTCATGTTTCTCAATTCTTCCAGTGCTCTTGTGCCATTCTTAGGAGTTTACATTTACATTATTTAAATTTTTAACTTCAGTTCCTTTTTCTTTTATATTGTTGGGGATACAATCCACTGAGCCACGTTCTTGCCCCATTGCTGAGTTCCTTTTAATAACTTGTCTCTCTACTAAGATTCTCTTCACATTGAGACAACATTCTCATACTTTTTTTCCTTTTTTGTTTTTTTTTAATGTTTTGGATCATACCTGGTGGTGCTTAGGAGTAACCCCTGGAGGTACATATGCAGTACCAAGAATCAAAGCAGGATTAATTGCATGCAGGAGAAGGACCTTCACCCTGAACTACAACTCTGGCCTTTCCTTATTCTTTAGACAACATTTTCTTTACGTCTTTGAAAAAATTCAAAACGACCCATTTGACATCTTTCTGCAATAAATATATGCATTCTGAGGCAGTTTTTTTAAATAAAAAACCAAATTGTGGCATCTTCACTAGGTACTGCTTGAGGCTTCTGGTTCTGTGCTTAGGAATCATTCCCGGAGATACTTGGGGGAACATTTGAGTTGTTGACTGTAAAACTCATGCCTGTCCCTTGCAAGGCAAGCACCTTACCTGCTGTACTACCTCTCTAGCCCCAAGGAAGTTTTTAGTGATTATAGTTTTCACTGTGTATTTTTCACACAGTGGTTGTTGTTTTTTAAAATTGATCATTTAAATGTATAGCATGGGGCAACTTTGGAATTTAGATCTTCACTTCTCAGTATCTGTTGTTACCATTGTTTTCATTGCACTTCATGTTTTGTGTCAGTTCATTCTGGACGGTCTATACTCTTTGCTGTTGTGTGACTGTTGAAGTCTCTGCTTCGTTAGCTTAGTGATCAGGTAAAGACCGAACAGATGATTCCTTAAATTTCTTGCATAACAAATTTTCCATTCCTTGCAGTGGCTCTTCATGTGTGTTAGGGCATTTCTTCAACGCTCAGTGAAATAGTTGAACAATCCATCCTTTACTCTTCTGCATAGATCCTCATAGTCACAGGAGAACTTTTTGCCTTCCTAAATCTTTCTTGAGCTCACAGAAACCGTCCTGTGTATAATAATTCATATTCCCAGGAATATGTTCAGTCACCTAAACCCCTTTAGCTCTGTCTTCTTCAAGCTTTCTTCCAGAAACCGTTATTGGGCTCTATTCTTTTCTGCATCTGGTTTCTACAACTTCAGGAAGTCGTAAAGTTAAAACACTTGTCAGTATATATCTTTGACAAATACTCCCCTTCTTCTCTCCTGGGAAAATGCTTTTCACTATGAGCACACTCCAAATCAGGCCTTGAGGGTGGGTGCTGGAGGGGGTGGGGTGAGGTGGTTCTTGCAGGAGTCCTTCAGGCAAATCATGTCCTAGAGTTTTATTGTGTGAGTGTCGTTTCAAGAATGCTGGTTGCTAGTTTTCTGCTTTTCTATTTTGGTGGTGCTGGTTGTGATTTTGGTGGTGCCTCATATATACAGTGTTCTATGGAGCACTGAGTCACATCCCTTGTCCCCAGGATGTTACTTTTTAGAGCTGAAAACTAGGAGGTGGATCTAGAGTAAGTTACAGTGTTACAAAGTTTACTGTTTTCACTATTTTCACCAAGTTTCATTATTTTTAAAAAATGCTTCCACCTTTGTATAATTTCCCAAATCTCAATTTTCACATTTTTTTCAGGGCTTTCCTCCCACTCCCTTGTTTCTTGAATGTCCTTTGATGTCCTTTCTCAAGAATGTTTCATCCTTTCTTTCCGAAGTCAGATCTATATCATATCTTAAACAAATGTTTGTGGATACCTTATCACTGATATTATCTATATTTTTGTTTAGTCACTGTGTTTTATGTCATTTTAGATGTGTTTGGATCTGGATCTAGCATGGCAGCCTTGTTTCCATTATATATATATACATATATATGTATATTTGTTTTGGAACCTCATCCACCAGTACTCAAAGCTTGGGGGACCATATGAGGTGCCAGGGAATGACCCTGATTTAGCCATGAACAGAAACAGAGCCTTACCTGCTGTACTGTCTTTACTGTCTTAAAATTCTGTCGTCTTTCCTATGTTCCTTTAAGTTTTTTTGAAAAATTTATTTTTATGTTCATTATTTCCTTTTAGTTCATCTGTTTATTTTACTATATCTCTAGGTATAGATTTATCAATCATATCAATGATTGATCTAGGCATTGTAAGATGCATTCTTTGATTTCTCAGTCTCTTTACAATCTGTGTGTTAATCCATATTTACAATCCATATTTTAGTACTTTAATGTGGATACAAAAATTGTCCATGGTATAGATGAATCCCCTTATCCTCCCTTTCCCCTCATATTAGGGTTAGAACTCAGGATCTTCCACATGGGAGGCCTGATCAGTAGGTGCATTCCTTCCTCCATTGTTCCCCAAGTAGTTTCTTATCGAAATACATGAAAATATTGCAAGATGTTGTTGTAATGCTTGCTTTTAACATTTTAGGGACCAGGGATGTGACTCAGTGGTAGAGCACTTGCTTTGTCAGTTCGAGGCCTTAAGTTTGATCCCCAGTACCACAATACACACACATAAAAACATTTTTAAAACTCAAGGAGAAAAGTCCATTGCATTTATCTGTTCATTCTGTTTTGAGACTACACCTGGCGGTACCCAGGGATTACTCCTGGATCTGTGCTCATGGCGGGACTTGGGTACCATATGGCATGTGAGGGATTGAACACATTTCAATTGCATACAAAGGAATCACCCTGCCCATTGTACTATTTTCCTGGCCCTGGACATTTTTTTTTCACTTTTCTCCTTTTAGTACTGATTTTCCAAGTTTTCCTCTTATATCTTTTCTCTTCTGTATCATACACTTCCTTTAAAGCATTTCAGTGGTTCTGGGTTTCCGTAGTTTTCCATTATGTGAAAATGTTTTTATTTGGGCTGGAGCGGTTTTACAGTGAGTAGGGTGCTTGCCTTTCATGTGACCAATTCGGATTCTATCCCTGGAATCCCATATCCTCCTCTGAGCATGCCAGGAATAATTCTTGTGTGCAGAGTCAGGAGTTACCCTGGAGCACCGCAGGGTGAGGCCCAAAATCTTTTTTTAAGAAGAGTGTTTTTATCTATATTAGCTTCTGACAGATATTTTCACTGCATGTGTAATTCTGGAGTAATAGTTTGGGGTTTTTTTCCATTCAGCATTTTCTGATTCATGGGCCAGGGAGATAGATAAGGGACTGGGAGCACATACTTTGCCTGCAGTAACACCCTATTTCTTTTTTCACTTTTATTTTTTAATCTTTTTAAATTTATTTTTATAAAACTGTGATTTACTAAATTGAGTTTTAGGCAGATAATATTTCAACACCAATCCCACCATCAGGGTCAAATTTCCTCCACCGGTGTTCTCATGTCTGTCCACACCCCCAACCTTCACCCCTTCTCTGCTAGTCAATTTGACAGGCACATTACAAAGTTTCCATGGTGGCAGCTTAGATCTAATGTTTTCAGTGTTGTTGAGTCTGTGTTTTGGAGGTATGACCCTACCACTGACATGTATTACCAGTCTAACGGAAACCCTTGATGCCTGTTCAGCTGTTACTTCCCGTCCTCTTCTTCCTCCCTTGATTTCTTTCTTTCTCTGTCTCTCTTCACTAAACTCTGGGCCCAAGGGTGATCTAGGCATCTCCCTTTTACTAAAATCTACTTCCTCATCCAGTATTTTAGATCCTATAGATAAGTGAGAACATTTTGTGTATTACCGTATTTCTTCCCTGGCATTGCATGGTTCCCTGTGCTCTACTGGGAGTTATCCCTGAGCACTGAGCCATGAGAAGCCGCTGAGTGCTGCTGGGTGTGCCTCCCAAAGCAAAATTAAAAAAAAAAACATTTTTACTTTGTTCTGCTTCCTTCTTCGATGTTTTTCATGACAAATTCACAGTAATTCAAATAGTCTAATGGTAAGTAATGTGCTATTTTTCTCCGGCCAACTTTCAAGAGTTTTTTTCATTAGCAGTCAACAGTACGATTATTTTGATGTCTGGGTGTGTATTTCTTTGGGTTAATATAGTTTAAAGTTTGCTGATCTCTCTGATTATGATGAAGCACAAATTCCCCCACATAATATTCTTCCTCCTTTTTTCTAGGATTCTTATAGCGTGACTATTTGGCATTTCATTATTATGATTAGATCCCTAAAGTATAGTTCTTTTTCTTTTTTCCAGTACTTTTCCTGGTGTTCAGGCTGGAGAATTTTTATTTCTATTTTATCTAGTTACCTATTTACTGGATTAAATGGTAACAACTCAGTGATGAAAAACAAAAAAAAAGCAATCAATTGCAACAAATTTTTCTAAGTGTAACACCTAAAGAAATTTTAGGATATATTTTTTAAAAAGGGCTGGAGCAATAGCACAGTAAGTAGGGCTTTTGCCTTGCACAAGCCAGACCTGGGTTCGATTATTCTGCCCCTCTCGGAGAGCCCGGCAAGCTACCAAGAGTATCTTGCCCACATGGCAAAGCCTGGCAAGCTACCTGTGATGTATTCGTTATGCCAAAAACAGTAGCAACAATTCTCACAATTTGTTGTGATACATTACTGGTGCCCGCCCAAGCAAAATTGATGAATAATGGGAGGACAGTACTGCAATGCTATTGTCCACCAGCACTATATTTAAAAATTTTTTGACTGAGATTCTTTTTTTTATAATACTATTGATAATGGTATTCTTGCACATAATTCCAACACCACACTTCTCACCAGTGTACCCACCTCCCCCCATCCAAGTATTAGAATATTTTAAATAGGACCATCTTATAGGTAAACACAGAGCTTCAGGGCCAGAAAAATTGAATTTTTCAAAAAATTGTCATGGGCAAGCAACTAATGTTTCTTGGGCATCTTTTCCCTCTTCTCTGGCACATTTTTCAGGTCCAAGTGAGATAGAAATATGAACAATAATTTGCACTAAGAGGGCTTTCCTTTATTGCTTTTCTTATGTAGGGGAGGGATGGAGGTCCAGAGACTTTGCTCAGTCATTAAATATAAATCAGGGCCTTTGGACTCCAAAGTACAAATGTCTCTAGAGTCCCAGATGCTTCTATCTAGTGTAATCTAAGACTGCAGGAAGGAAATGCTTCAACTCTCCATTGGACTAGTGCTGAACAGCGCTATTCCTGTGCTAATGATTCCCAAATGACCACTGACCTCATCACCATGATAACATTGTTGCTCTTCACTAAAGGGGAGGGGGGGTCAACTAACAAATGCGCCTCTGAGATTACCTCCAAATTGAATTTATGAGTAATTGGCGAGAGTCTTTTCCAAAGTTCTTTCTTCTCCTTAATCAGAAAGCTCATTAGTCCGCTGAGTTGCTGGTGGGTGATCATTAGTGTCGTGTAGATTTCTAAAAGGAGTTATTTGATCTCCAACTCACCCTTAGTGTCTCAGTCATTGCTTGTTAGAAAAGAAATCGTGTGAAAATGTTGCTGTACACGTGTGTAGCTAGGGAAACACTTTTGATTCTCTCAAAAACTTTCATCCATTGTTTTTTTTTTTTTTTTACTTGAAAATCATGTGTTGAACTGTGTGCTGGCCAGCCCATTTCTTGGCATACATTTCCTCAGTCCTAACTTGGAACTGCATCAGTTTGAGATTGTAGTGCCAAAGTGTGTGATCAACTCCTTGGTGCCCTAGTTACCCAGCTCACCGCGCCTTTGTGTTTTTCCTCATCTCTTTGTAACCTGCCAGCCTCTTCAAAAGTTCTCGCCAGCCAGTCACCTTTACTATCTCCGACTGCTGGCTGCAAACAGCTGGGATATTCTTCTTATAAGAAATGGTGGATAAGAGGATTAAGTTCATACCCCAATTCCTGGTATCTTTTCTTTTCCTTTTTGCTGCTGGCCAAACCTAGCAGAGCTCAGGACTTTTTCCAGGCTCTTTGCACGGGGGTGGGGGGGGGGTGGGGGGTCACTCCTGGTGGGGATTAGGGGAACCTCTGCAGTTCTGTTGTTCAAACCTATTTTGGTTGGAAGGCAAAACACCTTCCCCACTTTACCATCTCTCCCATTCCAATTCCTGATTTCTTGTATGGATTCTCAGCACTTTTCATCCACCTAAAAACATGATTGCACTCTGCCTGCCCTAACTTCTATTCTCCAAATAGTGCTGGCTCTCTGTAACTTCCTCATCTTTTATTTGCATTAACTAGTCTTTGAGTCCTGCCCAGTTGCCCTGTCCTACCATTCCTCTGGTGACAATAGTTTCACTGCCAAAGTCCCAGCAGGTGACAAAGAGTGCTTCTGGCATGGATGGTAACCTCACCTGATGTTGAAGCATCTCCCTGTGTAATCCACAGCCTAACAAACAGCATTGTCCGTTTTCATGGTCAATAAATATTTCACTGAGTTTTCATAACCAGTGAAGCATTGTGGTCGGGAAGAAAACACTTGGCCTTGCATGTGGCGTACCCAGGTTTTATCCCTCACACTACACATGGTTCCCTGAGCCTCACGCGAAATGAATAGTCTTTGAGCACAGAGCCAAGGATTAAGTTCTGAGCACCACACAGTCTGGCCTCCTCTCCTAACAAAGAAGAAAAAACAACAGAAGCATTCACAGCACTACTGGAAAAATCAAGGCCAGATCAATATGTATGAGACATGGCCTTCGCAACCCTTTTTGCTCTTTTTACAATTTCTGTCTTTGCCCTGGGCATGTGACATTTCTCTCCATTCTCCTATGTCCCCATGGCCATCATGGTAACCGACATGGTTTGAAGAAATGAGGTTCCCTGTACTCTCACCCTCACCCCTCCCCGAGTATTTCCTGGATAGGCATCTAAGTTTTCATTGAATTCTCACACTATGTGAGTATGCAGTTTCTTTGTAGGAAGTGACAGTGAAGAAACGAACTCCAGTTTAGAGTGTCCTGGACATGCATGATCGGAGTCTTCTCCATATGTTTGATCTTGGTACCATCGATCCTGGATTTATTCTTTAATTTATTTAGGAAGGCGGTTGGGGTGTCCCGGTGGTGCTCAAGGGCTATCCCTTGCTTTGTGCTCAGGATTGACCCCGAGTGGTTCTTGGGAGACCCTGTGTGGTATGGCTTTGAAGGATTTGAACTTTGTGCTGCTGCATGCAAGGCAAAGCACCTTAACTCTTGTACTGTCTCCCTGGTCCTCAGAGTATGGTGTTCATCCATTTTTCTACAGTTATCTCCATATGACCTTGAGGAAGTCTACTTAAGAGTGCATCCCTTCATTTGGGACAATTTTACTTTGTTTTTGATCTTTCAAATGGATGTCACCTTTGATAAACCTAACAGGATTGTTGTGAGAGTCCAGGCACCTCCTAGATATTGTTACTGCACTCATGCCTGCCACAGATCTAGAGAGAAGTTAAGTGACTTCCTCATAATCATACTTCTGGTGGGTTGGAGTGTCCGGTCTGGAATGTGTTTTTCTCACTTTTTTAAGAAAAAGAATCCAGAGTGAACTTGAACTGTTATTATTTAGAAACAAGCTTAGCTGTGTATGGTGCTCAAAAGTCATTTATTGTGCCATTGCACAGATTTTTAAAATTCCCTTTCAGGATATTTCGCTGAAGTTCTGCCAAGATTTTATCATGCTTCCTTTGAACACCAACACTGTCTTGCTAGTTTACTTAATCTGTATTTATATGTATACTTTAGAGGAAAACATTAAATGGTCAATTCAGATGCTAGCCGTGTCCTCCTCATTGTCCTTCTTGTCCTCCTCTTCCTCTTCCTCCTCCCTTCCCTTCTCCCTCTCCCTCTCCCCTTATTCCTCCCCTCCTATTCCCGCTCCCCCCTCTTCCTCTTCCAACTTCTCCTCTCCCCTCCCCTTCCCCTCCTTATCTCCTAACTCATCCTCCCCATCCTCCTCCTCTGCTGCACCATCTCCCTCACCATGGGACCATATGGGATGTCTGGGATCAGACTGGGTTTGGCTGTGTACAAGGTTTTTTGCAGAGTATGTGATGGAAGGGAGTTGCTATCTGGAATAGAGTGATGTGGAATAGGGAATACTACCTGACCCCTTCAGTGTTGATGGTATAGAAATGTCCCTCAGTAGAGAAAATCTCCAATCCATCTCTGGTGATGCCTTTTTGTGAACTGATTTTTATCATAATGTATCATAATATGAGCTTGGAATGGTGGGCTACCCATGCTCTAAAAGAATTCCTTTGACCTGGCCCCATCTCTATTTTTTGCTGAAATTGGAATCTTCCCAGCTTCCCCTGGGGACTGGGCAGACTTTTATTGTGCCTGCAGAGATGGTTCTACTTTATGACCCGCCTGCGTTTCCATGTCATAACCACTCCATTGAGCTTGTTAAGTTGTTTGGGTAATTTGCCTTTTAGCTTCCTGAAACACATATTCTATTGGGGGGAGGGCGAGGAGGGAGCAACCGATCTATTTCACTCTTCATTACCTGTTGTTCAATACCAACACCTAAGGAATTCAGGGCATTTGAACATGCTGGTGTCCTTGTTTAAATTCTCATTTGGTTCACACAGCTGAGTGCTCTGAGTTCTAATGGACAAACTCTGGAAATACCCAACTTCTTTTCCTCCCAGCTGGACACGATGAGAACCCTCTGTCCTCTGTTCAGTTTTCTTTCATTTGTGGAAGAAGGGGAATGCCATTCTGTCTTGTTCTGTGTCATCATTTTCAGCCCCTTGGAATAATATTCTCCTTTGGTTTAATGTTATACATCCATGTGCATGTTCTTTAGTAATTGAAAGGGATATCGGACAAATTTGATCTGTCTAGCTTTGACTTATGCTGTCCTTATCTTGGCCTTTGTGTCATTAAGAAAAAAATTGGTATTGATCTTGGACCATACCACTACATTGTGCTGCAATTTTTCTTCCTTGCTAGTGGAATATAAATCGATAAAAGGCAGCTGCCTTAGACGATGGCCAGATATGGTGCTGTCATTTATATATTGTAAATCCAATGATAGCTGATCAAATCAGTGCCTCTCCTGTTCCAAACTTGACATGATTGAATTGTCAATAAAAAAGATTTTACAGTAAGGCAAGGAGAGCTGACAGTGTAAATGTCTGAAAACCCAATGAAGCTCACTATAAAATGAAACAATGAGTGAGGAGATCATTTTATAATTTCCAATGGGGGAAAATATTTAGTGAATCCCTGCTGAAATTTCGAATGAGCCTGGGATGCTTGTGGGGAGGTGGGAGGAGAGTAGGGATTTCAAGATAGTGCCCTTGCATTTGAATTTTGGAAAAAAATCTGAAAGGCAAATTTGCAGATGCAAATTTTAGAAATTATGCGTTGTGCTCACTGAATTGTTTATTTACAGAAATGGTTCAGATACTCTCTACCTCCTCTCTCTTCTGTGATACGACCTAGTTGCTGGGGGGAAAACAAAATACACAAATCATTTCTCAGGATTCCTTCTGACTTCTGATAAGTGATTCAGAAACCCTCCCTTTCCCAAGTCCAGCAGTAGAACTCTGGTTCCAATACAAGATGTCAGCTTTGTTTTGGCCAAGGTTGTAGAACTGCGCCAGAGGGAGCTGGTCCAGGTGCTCGACTTGTGTACAGTTAAACCCTGATTCCATCTCCGCCACCGCATATGGTCCACCAAGCACTGTCAGTGCTCACTCCTGCACAGAAGCTGGAATAGCCCCTAAGTACCACTGGGGCTCCCCCTCCAAAAAATAGAAAATTTAAAACTTTGTTAGAGAATACACTAATCTTGGTATGTGGCCTTTCAAAGTTAGCTAGAAAAGTAATATCTTACCCCCCTTGAAACTGGAAGAAATCCTGCCAATTTTTTTGAGAGACCTGATTAATCTATATGCAAATGTAAGAGCCTGGCACTTATTTGTATGTTGAGCAGGGTAGCAAATCCCAGTGGGAGGGATCAGGCTAGGAACTGATAAAAAGAAGCCTGCTTCAATTAAAAGCTGCCAGGGGCAGCTTTGCAGGAAGTTCTTGCCTCAGTAGTTGGTTTGGGGATGCCTGGGACCTGATTAGGGAGAATTGGCTTCGGAATGTTCATCTGGAAGACTAGATTCTGAGCTTCGTGGTCTAGTTGGGAGAGGGCTTATTTTCTAGCTTTTATACTGTCGATAGGGTTCACATCTTCAAAATCATAACAGCTGCCCTTACTCCTGCTGCAATCTGCTGTGCTATACTGGCCACAGGTCGGTTCCTGTTGCAGAGAAAGTTCTTGCCACTGTGTCTCTTGGGATTGATTTTGGTGGAAAAAAGGGTTTGGCCTATACCCAGCAGTGTTCCAGGGCTATTCCTGCTCCCTGGCTGTGCTCAGGAGAGCTGCGGATCGATCCCAGGTCATAAAAGAAGCAACTACATGCAAGGTAAGGACCTCGTCTTCCGTAATCTCTCTCTAGCTCCCCCAGGAAGGAATTTTTTCTTTTTGGGTCACACCCGGCAATACTCAGGGATTACTCCTGGCTTTACACTCAGGAATTACTCCTGGTGGTACTCAGGGGAACCATATGTGATGCCGGGGATCGAACTGGGTCGGCTGCATGCAAGGCAAATGCCCTACCCACTGTGCTATCAATCCAGCCCCAGGAAGGATTATTTTACCGTGGAGTAAGAAGGATCTTTTCTCCTGAATTTATACTTGAGACAGTTCCAGTATAATTCACCCCCATATCCATGTTCTGCTCTTGCCTGTGAAGGCACAGGGCAGTACTAACCAATATTGTGATTTGCTTTTTTTGTTGAGCTTCTCTAATCTTGTTCTCCACTGCCCAAGCCCCCCCGCCCCTTTCTCCCATGTTTCTTAGAACTACTTGAGAGCTTCTTCTTTCTTTAATTCCATTTTGGTTTTGTTTGGAGGGCACACCTGCAATTTCTCAGGAGTTGCTTCCGCTTCGGTAGATGCTAGGGATCAAACCCAAGCCTCCTACTTGCAGCGCATATACCCTACTGCCCATTGAGTTATCTCTCAGGCCTTTGAGTTTATGAGGAGGGGGATGTTGGGCCACATCCAGCTGTGCTCAGTGCCTCCTCCTGGTTCTGTGCTAAGGTATCACTCCTGGCTCTGGAGACCCTGTGGTGTTCTGGGGATTAAACTCAGTTGGCTGTGGCATGCAAGGGCATCCATGGGGCAGGCCCTTGTTCTTTCTCTCACTCAGCTGACTTTCTTCTTCTCTTGCCCTGCCTATGGGCTTCTCGTAAAGATCAATCTGTGGCTGTTAGGTTATTTATTTTTCAGCCTCTCAGGCTGGATAGATAGCACAGTGGGTAGGGTGTTTGCCTTGCATGTGGCCGACCCAGATTTGTTTCTTCCATCCCTCTCGGATAGCCTGGCAAGCTACTGAGAGTATCCTGCCTGCATGGCAGAGCCTGGCAAGTTCTCTGTGGCGTATTCGATATGCCCAAAACAGGAAAAGCAAGTCTAACAATGGAGATGTTACTGGTACCCACTCGAGCAAATCAATGAACAATTGAAGGACAGGATAGTCCTTCCATGTGCTAAGAATTTTTTACAAGCTCAGGACAGAGCTGTGTAAATTAAATGTATTATTGCATGAAATTGTCACAAACTCCCTAGAAAACCAAGAAAATTCATATCGTATCCTATATGGGTGAGTACTGTTCAGTCCGTATATCTCCACCCCCACTTATCAGTACACTTTCCATATCTGTACATGGGGACTAGGGAATGGGATTGCAGAGGTCATTGGACACCCATAACAAAAACAATGGCATAACTTTAGGCCCAGATCACCAGCTTGTCAGAATTTTCTTGTTGACCCCTCAGAGTCAACATAGCTAAAATATCATGAGCCATCTCCTTCTGTTCTACCTCCCAACAAGCTAGTTCCTGCTCTTTCTGCCTTCCGCACCTTCAGTTCATAGCACAACGTAATTACACTCCTAACCACCTTTTTCACCCTCACTTCCGCCTCCAGGTACCCAGTCCATTCGAATTATGTCTAGCATTGATCTCTTCTGTGTTCTCCTGGTACTTTTCCTTATAGGATTCAGATTATTATCCAAGTCACTCTTAGCTTGTATCTCTGTTTTATACTGATTTGGGTTTACTTCATGAAAATAACCATCAGCAAAGTTATGGTATTTCCGAACATAGTACGGACGAACAGGAGCATCAGATGAATCTGGATTCTGATCTCATTCTACCCCATTTTCCTTCCTGTGTAAATCCAAGTTGCTGAATGATGCTGGTCCTCATTCTCCCATTGGAAAAGAGAAGCAATGCTAGTTCTGGATTTGTTGAGAAGATTAAATGAGATAATCCCTATAAGGAGCTTAGCACATTATTGGCACATTGTCACCTTTTAGAACAGAGCTATTATATCCTGCTAAAGAACACAAAATGTCTCCTTAAAGCTTATCTCACAGCACATAAAGTCTGTCTGAATTTTCTAGGCTACTAGAAACTGTTACTGCTTTGTTTGGGGCCAGACTTGGCTGTTCTGAGGGCTTACTCTTAGATCTGTGCTCAAGGTGGGGATCATCTAAGATGGTCTAATTGAGATGGTCAAATTGTTGTTGGGTGCATGCAAATCAAGAACCTTTATCCAAATACTGTCTCTCTAGCCCAAAACATTACATCTTGAACCTCATTTCACTCCCAGTACATAGCTCTTGCAATACATACCTCATTTCTAATATGGAACTTTAACTCCTATTGTCTCCTCATTCTGGAATTTTCTTTCAAGCCTCAGCTCGTGCATTTCATAGTTCCCCTGGTACTTGCCATTTTTCTGAGTTGTTGTGTAATTTCAAATGGCCTATACTGCCCAATTAGCACGTTCTAACATACTATTATACTCAGATTGTGTGCCTGGGTTTATAGTGTTGCAAAATATGAAGCCATTCACCTGTTTACTGCTTGTGCACTGCTCATGTCATGTTTTTATGCCTTTTCTATTTAAAACCCCTTGTGGACAGGGATTAGGTCTTGCCATTCTTCTCTAATGCATGACTTGAACAGTTTTTAGCTGCCACGTAATTATGGGGTATATTTGTTGGCCGTTTTATCCAAGTGTCAACGTTTTGGAGGCAAAATATTGAGAATTCAAAACTTGCCACAGGAACGGACTCTTGGCGAACTTCAAGTATTTGGGAATCAAGTGCCCAGCTGGGTGGCTTGACGAAAGCTACCTCCCATCCGAAGATGCCTTGTTTTCCTTCATTCCTCGAAGTATTTGGTTAAACAAGAGTGTCAGGCTTCTCACGCTGACCTTCCAGGACTCTGGGTCTTGGATATAACTGAAAAATCTGCTCCGAGATCCTTTTCCAGCATTCCTCTTTATTTGCCTGACTTTCTGGGATTTTGACAGACTAGAGCATCTCAAACAAGGCTTACGTGCTGTCCATAATTGAAACTGTTTGTCTCTCCTAGTGAGCAGACAAGCCTCAGTTTAGGAAACCACATCAGCAGATTTCAATCCAGGGTGGGGAACTGTTTCTGACAAGGAGGCCCACAAAGTATGTGTGCTTTAGAGAAAAGGGAAAACTGAGTAAACAAATACTCCCTTTGCTGCAGGAGGATGTGGCTTGAAAATCATATTATAGAGGAGGTATCCCGGCGTGTCCTGGCAAACCAGCCAAAAATATGATCTGGTTTCTCTTAGCATGGGGTAACTCACGCCGCCAACTGACATATTTCTCCAGTGACCTCTCCATCAGAAAACGTCCCCGAAAAGCACAGCTGTCTGTTCCCCATGCTCCCAGCCTCATTTGTTACCCTAACAGTCTGTAAGATGCCGTTCTGCAGATGTTTCTTTAGCATGCCTGGGTGCAAGGGCATTTTAGGATTTTTTTTGGCGGGGGAGGGGACATTATGGCCGTTTATATAGTTGAACCATCTTCTGGGACTTGGCAGTCGTTGGCGTATGAGATAAACCACACCTGAGAAGCCCACGTACTGCTGCTCCAGTGATTCCATGTGCCTAAGTCTGGGCTGACATGAAGTTGTGGGTCCTTTCCTCAGGATATTCCAGTGAACTGAGAGGAATAGAAAAACATTAGCATGCCCTCCAGAGTTTTAACTAACCAGAGCGCTATCTGCTGACGGGTGCTCCGTGCACCGCTAACTCCAAACCCTCACTCGTTATGCATACTCATCAGGAATGTCACCTGATGTTCTTCCATCTAATGGGTGGCTCCGTGCCATACTTTTTTCCTTTGGCATCGGAGTTATTGACATAATATTGACATTCACGGGCAAGCTGGTTTGCTAATGTGGGTCGGAGAACCACCATGGCTTTTTATTTTTATTTTATTTTAATTTTCATGACCAGACTTTACCTATCCGTTCAGAAAACCCGAATGCGTCATTAATACTTAATGCTGCATATAGTGTTTCCACCAATAATCTGTTCCCCAGAGCTTAGTCCTCAGAGTACATGGGACAAGGTAATTAGGTCTATTGATCTTTGCTACAGCCAGTTATCGGAATGGCTATCAACTTTATAAAGAAGATGTGGATATTCATTCTAGCTAAGGAGCACCGACAGTTCTTGCCTCTTGGTTATCATTTGCCTGTACGCAGGCCTGGATCAGTAGCTACCTGGAGAGAGCCTGCAGACCTAAAAACTCTATCCAGGGCTGGTGTCTCAGGAGATCAGGGGTGCCTGGTAAAGAGAAACCAGAGAGTCAAATAGATTTGGTTCATGGGGTGCATTTCTTGACGTTCAGAACTTGGGCAATGAGGCTCCCTATCCTGCCTTTAAGTTCTCTTCTAGCGAATTCAGTAGTTGCTCAGGACATGGAGCTTGCAGAGCAGGTCAGGGAATAGCTCATGGCTGAAGATGTCTTTGGCAGATGGCTTTGCCAATGCAGTTGGAACTGAGAGCAGAAGACAAATGGCTCCCCAGAGAACCAAGAGCCTGAGCAAGAATGTTGCTTGGATTATCTGGTGTGTAATTTCTTTTTCATTTATTTTATTTTCCCTTTTGAATTTTGGGACACACCTGGTGTGCTCAGGGCCTACTCCTGGCTTTGGGCTTGGGGATCACTGCTTGAAGGGATCAGGGAACCATAGAGTATGCCAGCGACCAAACCCAGGTCAGCCTTGTGCGAGGCCAGTGCCCTACCTGCTGGAATATCACTCCAGCACCCCTCCCACTTTTGTTTCTTGCGGTGTGTTAGGGGTTTTTTTTTGGGGGGGGGGTCACACCCAGCGATGCTCAGGGGTTATTTCTGGCTCTTCACTCAGAAATTACTCCTGGTGGTGCTCGGGGTACTATATGGGATGCCGGGGATTGAACGCAAGTTGGTCATGTGCAAGGCAAATGCCCTTCCTGCTGTGTTATTGCTCCGGCCCTGAGATGTGTAAGTTTTTGAGGCAAAGAATCTGAATTCCCTGAATGAAGCCTCAGAGGGTCTTGGATATCTTTGATATCTTGTCCAAGATCCTAGGCATCTTGCTTCCTTCCATATAGATTCTGTGAAGCTCTTCTCACATGGTTTTCTCAAGATGGGGAAATGCAAGCAATCAGAGACTCTGGGATTGTGCAACAGTGTTTTGGGTTATTGCCCTGGTGAAGTTGGGGGTAAGGGCAGGGGCCTGGAAGAATGGCAGCCATACACCAATGAGGTGAGAAATATTCTCACAGACACCCCAGGTTAGTCACAGGCAACATGATCAATGGCCAGTCAGGCTAGGAAGATCAGGGCTGAGGTCTCTGTCTCTCCTTGACTGGCATCCAACTCCACCCTCAATTTCCTGTCTGTCAGAAGTCATGAGCACTGCTTGTCAGACCCGTCATTTCTCTGTATTAAGAGTTTTTGTCATGAGAGAGAGAACAAAAGGGAATGCCCTGCCACAGAGGCAGAGTGGGATGGGGGCGGGTGGTGGAAGGGATATTATCCATGGTGGTGGAAAGTGGGCACTGATGGAGGGATGGGTATTTCATCATTGTATAATCGAAACCCAAGCACAAAAAATTGTAAATCTACAACTGTACTTCATGGTGTTTCACTAATAAAGAGAAAAAAAAAAGAGTTTTTGTCAACCAGAGTCATCTGAGTCTTTTTTGTGACTATTTTGGTCCCACCCACCAATGCTCAGGTCCCACTCCTGGCTCTGATCTCAGGAATCACTCCTGGCAGTGCTCAGGGGTTCCATAAAGTATGTTGGAGTTTGAATCCAGATCAGCCACTCGCAAGACAAATATCTACCCGCTGCACTATCACTCCGGCCCTTTTTAACAGGCTTTTATTTCTAAGATGGCTACTGAATTGAGAGAGATGAAGAGAGGAAGCAAGAGAGTTCAAAACCAAAAGGGAACAAGAAAGGAGAGGCAAGAAATAGTCATCTGGCTAGAGTGGTCATTTGTTTTGGTTTTGTTTCTCTATTTTGAGGGGGAGGTAACATCCAGAGGTGCTCAGGGCTTACATCTGACTCTGTGCTCAGGATCCTTCCTGTGTGTGCTCTGGTAACCATCTGTACTGCTGAGGATTGAACATGGGTCAGCTGTGTACAAGACGAGCATCTTATTCACTATAGTATTCTTATTCTCTTTCACCCCTGGTAGTTTAGAAATTGAACCTGCCTGCTATTTCTTATCCGTAAGTGTCAAAATTTGTATTTTTAAGGGGGAGGTTGTTTTATTTGGGGCTCCATCTGGCTGTGCTAAGGGCTTACTCTTAGCTCTGAGTTCAGGGATCACTCCCAGCAGGGCTCAGGGGACCCTATTAGGTGCCAGGGATTGTGTGTCAGGGCAAGAGCCATAATTACCCACTATGCTATTTCTCCAGTTCGTTGAAATAGTTTTATATGCTCGAGTCCCTCGAGACATGCTCCAATCTGGTTTTAGCTCGAAAACAAAAACAAAATGGGAATAATGAGATTCTAACGAGAGTTCAATAAGATTTTATCCAAATAACCTAAATGTGGCAATTTTCCGTGGTTCCATTCCCTGCAACTCCGGGCCTTTAGAACTGCTCACCTTTTTAACTCTAGCAAAAGAAGATCGGGCTCTTTCGCCACAATTTCTCACCAAATCCATTTTACTTATTTGGTTTCTTTCTCTTGGAGCAATAGCACAGCGGTAGGGCGTTTGCCTTGTGTGCAGCCGGCCCGGCTGAGGCGGGTTCAATTCCCCTGCCCCTTTCGGAGAGTCCGGCAAGCTACCAAGAATATCTCGCCCGCATGGCAAAGCCTGGCAAGCTACCTGTGACGTATTCGATGTGCCAAACACAGTACCAATAAGTCTCACTATGGAGACGTTACTGGACCCGCTAGAGCAAAATTGATGAACAACAGGAGGACAGTGCTACAGTTGTTTCTTGCTCTTACTTCATGCCAGTCGTACATTGTAAGTAGGTCTAGATATTCATCGCAGGATTTCTTTTAAATAGCCTCAATATTAAAGAAGTTCTTTAAGCTTTCAGTTCTCAAAGCAAGTTTAGACTAGCACCCAGAACTCTGTGATTAGCTGGGTGGGAATTGTTTGTGGACACTGGAGGGCAGGTTTTGACCTACGTGAACATATTTGTTGATTTGTGTGTGTGTGTAATGAAAATAGCTTAGTTTTCAGAATTAGACCCATTTCCCCCCCATTTTACTTATTGAACTTCACCTTCACTGAATGATGTTGGCTGAGGAAAGGGAATGAGTCACAGGTAAACAGCAGTATCAGTGCCCCTTCAGCAGAATATAAATAACTGTCTCTCTCTATGCATCAGAGTGTTTAAAATGGACTGAATTACGTAGGAGACTTTCCCATGTAATTAGTCCTAAAGAGCAAAGCGAACAAGAAACCATCCTGAGCTTTTGGTACAGTGCTGTTGTTCTCTGAGCCAAAGAAGTGAAACTCAACTTCACACACCTTCCTCCGACTTCAAACCTGTGTATTTTTATTTTCCTGATTATATCCTCCTGCTCTTCCTTCCCTTCTCCCTCTTTCTCATCCTTCCTTCCTCTCAGAAGAAACCTCTGTAATTTGAAGTTTGTTAGCTTGAGATATGTAATTATCTAGCACAGTGCAACAAAGTACAATGGCATACATTTTGAAATAACTCACAGCTAGAATGTGATGTCAGTGTCCAAATAGGGATATATTTTCGAGGGACGGGAAGTGCTCAAAGTAATCAACAGGTGAGCTGATTTATTAGGTTTCTACTGAGACCAAGAATGTGACTAGGAACTAAAGAATGAATGGAAAGGTAGATTTAACAATCAACTTGGCAGTGTATTCTGAACACAAATGTCCTGCCTTTGTACTTCGGAATTCCTGAAGCTTAAGATTATTTTTGTTTTCTTTTGTTTTGATTTTTTGTGGGGAGACCCTTGGCGTTTCTCAAGGTTTACTCATGGCTCTACACTCAGGGACAATGCCTGGCGAACTTGGGGCACCTTATGTGGTATCAGGTATGTAACCTCGGTCAGCCGCATGCAAGGCAAGTGCCTTACCCATTGTTCTATTACTTTGGTCCCTGAGGAATATTTTTTTAAATTGTGTATGATGTCAGATAGGAATAACTAACAAGAAGTTCATTGTATTAGCATTGAGTATGCAATATAATTCAGTATTTTTACATATTGAAAAAACATCACTACCATAAATATTGTTACTACGTGTTCTGTATATAACTATAGCACTGTACCATTGTCTTCCCATTGTTGATCAGTTTGCTCAAGCAGGCCGGGCAATGTCTCCATTGTGAGACTTGTTGTTACTATGATTGGCATATGGAATACACCACGGGGAGTTTGCCAGGCTCTGCTGTGCAGGCGGGATACTCTTTGGTAGTTTGCGGGGCTCTCCGAGAGGGATGGAGGAATCAAACCTGGGTCTGCCACGCATAAGGCAAACACTCTAACTGCTGTGCTATCATTCCAGCTCACATAACTATAAACATTTTTTTCTAAGAAGGACTACTTTTTTAGCGACTTTTTAAGCGACTTTCCAATATGCAATGTAGTACTGATAACTATGGTCACCAGACTGTATCTGGTTTTATAGTTCTTATTACATGCTGATCATTTACTTAAATGCATCATCTCATTTAATTCTCCCAATAAGCTTGTGAAGGCATGGGATCTGACCTAAGTGAGTATAATCAAGCAGTGGAAGTAGAATTGAAATGCAGACAGATCTGATTCCAAAGCCCTAATCTCTTTCTGTTCTTCTACACTGATTCTAAACACGAACAATCCAGGGTTTTTCTCCTTTCACATCTTAGAGCATACAGGGACCAGGTGTATTTCCCCTCTGGCCCCAGTCTTTATGTAGTTAATTTCATTTGACCCCCAAAGGCTGTCCAAGGAATTTTTCTATTTACATAGCATTCTAAGCTTTGATTTGTATTTGGGGATAGGGCCACTCTTCTCCCATCTTCTTTTTCCAACACATGTGGATGACTGAGAAAATCAAACTGTCATTTGAGACTAAGGAGGAACGACAGAGAAAGTGTTGAATTTCTCCATGTCTCGAGGGCATGGTTCTCATTAAGTTCTTTGCCTTTCTTATGAGCAACCACCCTGTGGTCCTGGCTAATGTTTAATTTTGTTTTATGTCAACTTATTCTCCTGATTCTCAGAATCCTTTTGTGATTGTTACATAGTAGCATACCCCAGTGCTGCCAATAACACTGTTTTGTCTTGGCTTTCAGCACTTGACTAGTATCAAATTGTTAATAGAGTTGCTTTCTATGTGTTCTGCTCTAGGTGGTACTCAGTATTTCCTTCTTCAACCACTTTCCCTTCCTTCACTCTAAACCATCATGTTGTACCTCTGAAGCACATAGCCACGTATGTAACTTCCTCTGACAGGCACTGCTTCACAATTTCGGCAGCACCCATCAAATCTAATGATATTTGGCTTTTGTCAACTTAATTTTGTCTCTTGTTTCCAGAACTTGGGCATTTTTCCAGCTGTGCCGTCATTCTTATGTTGTAATTGAGTATAAGGAATTAAGTACCGTGAGGTGGGAAGGCAGAGTTCAGTAGTGATTACAGTCACAGATAAGCTGTCTTGCGTCCAGCTCTAACTTTGACCTAGAACTTGACCTTATATTTCTCTCTGCACAAATCTTAGGCTGCCTTTGCTCCCATTCACTAGTTCTATTCTTTTCTAGGACACAGATAAAGGTGGGATGTGCTGGAGAGAGCCTGTTTTGTGACACAGTCTCAATTTTTCTTGTGTGTATGATTTTGGGTTTTTTTCTTTCTATTTCCATTTGGTCCGCATGACTAAATCATAGATCAGATCATTCAACAAAGAAAGCTGGTTAAATTCTATTCTCCTATATTCAGCAAAACTCGGGCTAATTTCGGCTCTGATGTGCTTGCTTCTGTGTAATCTGGTGAATAAACAGTCTCTCTGCAAACCTGATGAGGGAACTTTCCTCTTCTGACTCCTCACTGACACTGTAATCAGGACCTATTTTAAATGGACACAATATAGTACCTAATGGTAATATTCCATCCCCGCATACAGATGATATAATAAGCCTATTAGAATTTCCTAAGTAGAGCAAGATATTTCCAAGGGTCCATTCTTTTTCTGAAAACAAAAAAAAAGTACAGAGTATGAAGAAAAAGGAAAACACGGGCTGATTACAGAAGATAATTGATTGTTAATTACCTGCTTTTAAAATATATATGTATATTAAAGAACTAGATAGGCTTATAGTTGCTAGCAAGTTTAAGACAGTTTTGAAGACATGAAGATCTTGGCAGAGGTCTTTTTTTTATTAAGAAAAACAATGTGAAATCAGACTGAAAGAAGGAGCAAGTTGAAAAGGCGCATTGATGGATTTGGTGTTTTAGCCTTTGTGCATGTGAAGTGCCCCTGAGACATTTAGAGTCCTTTTCTCCAGAGCAAGACAAAGACTGGAGAAAATTCCTTGGGAGCAGATACCTACCAGCCTGGAGGAACTGATCCAGATGGTTGGCAAATGCAGATTCCTTGGTTCTTCCCTTGGAGCTGCTTGAATGAGTAGTTTCCTCCCCCCCCCCAAAGTTTTTATTTAACAAACTCCCCAGGCTACTCTGCCCTGAAGCCAGCTCAGGATTTGGCTGTTGCTCTGTTGCCTCCAATGAGGATCATAAAATGTGAAAGATTCCTCTCCTATCCTTTCAAAAGAGGGTCGTTTCCAAAGCAAAGCAAGCTTTTGAGAGGGATTTTAAGGAAATATTTACGTGTACTCTAGAGACAGTGGAACTGTTTCCACTGCAACCCTAGGTTCCATTTGCTTGTCCTTTTTAAAAGCACTATAGCACTGTCCTCCCATTGTTAATCGATTTGCTCAAGCGGGCACCAGTAACATCGCTCTTGTGAGACTTGTTGTTACTGTTTTTGGCATATAAACTACTCCACGGAGAGCTTGTCAGGCTCTGCTGTGCGGGCAGGATACTCTCGGTAACTTGCTGGGTTCTCCAAGATGGGCGGAGGTATCAAACCTGGGTTGGCCACGTGCAGGGCAAACGTCCTACCTGCTGTGCTATCGCTCCAGCCTTTTTAAACTTTTTAAAAGGAAGTACATTATTTTTGGGTACTTCATAAGGGGCTCATGTTTGCATATTTTCCAAGGGGGCATGAAGGAAGATTAACATTTATTTATTTATTTATTTATTTATGGTACTGAGGGGCATCCTGGGTCGGTCCACTCACAGTGATTCCTGTCCAGCTAGGTTATGCTGTTCAGTGCTAGGGCGGGTGAGTATGGTGATTCTCAGGCTCTGCTGTGTCAGGGACCAGGAGAGTCAACCCAGTAGTGCTTGGAAGTCTTCAGGTCTGTACCCTGTGATGCTTGGGGCTGGGGTCACATGGAGCCAGGGATTAGATTGACTTGCTTAGGTCTTAATGCCTACATTGTCTCCCCAGCCCTTGGGCTGCTTGTCTAATGTTAAATCAATAGAATAGACCTAGAGACTATTAATCGCTTCCTCACTAAATATACTGTTTTACTTTTTTAAAAAAGTAAAAAGTGGAACCCTAGAGCTATGCAAATCTTATCTCACACACAGATAAATTAGTTCTTTCCCATAATATAAGGAAAATGATAGTTGTGGACCAAATACATGTGAATTTGGTATAGATGCTAAGCCATGTCCGAGACCAGTGTTTAGCCATTCTTCAGAACTGGCTACAGACCTCAACCACAGAGCTTCATGAATCGTTTGTAATCTTGCCTTTCTTCCCCTGCCATATTTGAGCATTTCTTGGGAGAAAGAAGGTGCCATATATTTTTAGCCTTTAAAAGCCAATACGGTCAAATAGAAGCCTTCGAGAAGCAAAGAATCTAAAAAAGACTAAGAAAAGGAATATTTTGACCCAGACTAAGGAACTTGGATATGTCCACTGGTCTGAATTCTTGAGTGAGGAATAAGACAAATCACTTCAACTTTGGTTATCAGCTTAGTCCAATATTTCGCTTTGGCTGAGCTCTTCTGGAGTCCTGTTTTATTTGCAATTTATTTATTTTTTTGGTTGTGACCTTGCATTTTTTTGCACATCTCCAAGTCCTTTTGGTTCATTTTCTCTCTCTGCTGATGTAGATTGATGTTTCCCAGTGGATCTAAACACATTCTCTTTTCTCTAGCAAAAATTCTCATTAGATGAGAAACTTGGAAGGGTTTCTGAGCCATGGATCTCTCACTCATGTGTAATGTATAGATGGTTTCTATTGATAAAATGTAATTGTCGCCTTGGGGGGAGGAGGAATTTTCAGAACATTTTTATGTGTGTTAGCCACGTCTTACACTAGTCCTGTGAGATAGAGATGGGGGTAGGGGCTCAAATTATAAAGTCACTGTTTTAGAGACCAGAGACCAAACAAATCTTGGTCCAGGGTCCTGCCATTTAATCTTCCTGTAGCATTGGGAAGAGGAATGATGAATGAGAGAATATATATGTGTGGGACTTTGAAAAAGTTTTGCAAATCTGAAATCAGGGGATCATCATCATTGTCAGTTTGCCTTTAGGGTGAACATTATTGTGTTCAATCTCAAGAATCACACAGTTCTTCCAAGACTGTTTGCAGACTTAGCTGAGTCACAGAGTTGGTCATTAATAGATCATGTTGCTTTTCATATATCACCTTCTACAATTTACCTTCTATGAATGATGGTGGTGTGTATATCTATATAAACTAGGTTTCCTTGAAATCTCATTGATAGAGGGCTTTTGCAAGGAGCACTGTGTTCATTTTGTATAACCAGCTTTGAGATATAGAATGCTTCATCCCATGAAATTCTGTGTCCAGACCTTCTGAAAGTTAATTATTTTGTCTTCTTGTCCTATTTGTATTGACGGTGACATTAGGGTAGGGGTTATAAGGGTTGGAATTGATTATTAAGAGCATTAGAGTTATAATTAAGTGTGTTGCGAATGGCCAACAGAGAGGGAGATGTCATCAAGGGCTTTTTATTCCCTCTGGACTCATTTTCTGTGTTGTAGTCGCATTCTCTCCCTATCCTTAAACATGAGTCTGTATGTGTATGTGTGTGCGCCTCTGCATGTGCACTCATACAACTCCTCCACTAGATGGTTAATTCATTCATGTGCAATTAAACTTAGAATGCAGACTTCATGGAGACAACACATAAAAAACTAAAGCTTTAGAGACCTATTAGTGAAGTTCATCTGACTGCCTGAGGTATAGAGTCTTTACAGCCTTGACGAAGTGTATCTCTAAGTGTTCTTTGTTTAACTGTGATGTGCTAATACATGTTGTGTTGTATTTTAGTGTTCTTGACCTTTTAATTAAAATCCCTTGACATGAAAGCTTCAAGGGATGACTTAGATTGAGTTGAAGTTACCAAAGACTAGTATTTGTGAAGGTAATGACAGTTTTCCTGACAGTTTGTTAAAGGCATGCATGCTATTTTTTTTCTTAGAAGGGAGGACGAGAAATGTTTTTCCCTGGATGATTTCATCAAATGGTGCTAGACGTTACATGGCTTTATTGAACTCCAAAGCAGAAGCATGCTTAGCTTTCTTCTAAGCAGAAAGATGTATCAACCGTGTTGCCAGTATATCCTGATGAAAAATTATACCCTGAAATCTCCATATTTTTTGCGGGCAGTGGGTGGGGTGGGAATTTCCAGACTGTCATTCCACTAGGAAATGTCATTCCACTGGAAAATGCTGATGGGCTTCTTTCTGGATCAGTTCTCAGCAATGACCGTCGTTGTAATGCTTGGGGGTCTGTCTATATGCCTTGCCTGTGCCTTAACCCCTGTAGTTGGCTCTTAGACTTCTATCTTCTAATGTAGAAAGGAAGCAAACAATATCTCCATTACTTGCAACATTCTCCATGAACTTGTCCCCGAATAAGAAAAATGTATTTCCAGAAGCATCTCTGTTTGGGAAAAAGGCTGGGATCACCTCTGTAATTAGATGGCAGCTTCAGATGGCACACTCTGGATAGTATTAGGTCTTTTCATGTCAAAACAAGCCCCTTGTTGGTAAACTCTGAGGTAGTCCTTAAATATTCAGAATTCATTGATCCACCTCTCTTACCTCCAACCCTAGATTACTAATGCTCAGATCACTTAGTTCAAGTTCTATGGTGGTTCTTGTTGATTGAGTTAGTTGCTTATTAACTAAAATGTTACACAGCAGTAGACATCAAATAAGGTCAGTGGTGGATTCGTTACCTTAGGCTGTTTAAAAGAAGTCCTAAAGGCCTTGAAATCAATGTCTTTTCTTTCTTGTCAAATGACTATTTAGGGGGTTGGGGCAATAGTACAGAGGTTAGGGTGCTTGCCTTGCATGCAGCTGACATGGATTCCATACCTGGCATGCATAAAGTCCCCTGAGCACAACCAGGGTTTATCCAAAGCACTTAACCAGGAGCACCGAGAACCAATGTGTATGGCCCCCAAACCAAAATAAAATGGCAATGTTGTCATTCCACTAGGAAAGACTTCACTTTGACTTGAGTGTTTTCCTCTTTGACATAGGTGGTCTTAGTAGATGGTTCTCTTTTAGTTTTGACAAATTCCAAGGATTTCTCCTGACCCGTTCATTATCAATTGGTCTCTTGCTGCCGACCACAGCTCTGATTGTTGTCTCTAGACTGTCTTTTTGGAATGCACTTAAGATATTTTCCATGTTGGTTATTTAAGTCTGTAGTTCATTCTGTTCATTTGCAAGATCATTAGCTGGTGATATTTTTCTTTGGCTCATTCCTTGTTTAAAAAAACAAATGACCCCCACCCTGCAAAGAGAGTTCAGAATAAAAGGAGCAAATGTCTTGAGACACCGTTAATAAGCCTATTTCCAAGTTTTGTGTGTTTGTTGGTTACAAGGCCGTGGGACTTGGAATTCTTTGCTCAGCCCTGAGCAATGTGAATGCCCTGATTTGTAATCAATCTTTCCTATCAGGGCTTGTCTGATAGTTATAAAATATTGCCTGTGCTCTGTGTCAAGGAAATGAACATTTCTGCAGTACATTCAGTAAAGTTCTTTGGCTTTTGCGAATGTTCAGATGGCGGAGGAGGTCAGTTGAAGCCAAAATAGCCTCCCAGTCATACTAATTGCATCATTATTTGTAATCAGATCCAAATATACAGAATCTGAACCTTTGGGTATAAACCAAGACAACTTTAATTTTTTTCATAACTAAAAAAATGGATTTATCAGTCTTGTCGGTATTAGCAATTTCAGACATATAGCTTAACATACCTTTCTGTATATGGAGTTGCCATGACACCCACCAGCAAAGTTCCAGTGTCCCCTTGTTCCTGACCACAAAGGCCCTTCTGCTCATTCCACATACCTACTTCCCTTTCATTTGTCATAAACACGATTCTTTGCACTCTGACTCTTTGTTCAGTTAGCATTTGATTGATTTCTCTTTTTTATGTTCCCTTTTTTTTTAGCCTTTTGGGCCACAGCCACCAGTGATCATTGTCTCAAGTATGATAGGGGAAGTGGAATCGGATCTGCTTAAACACTTCTAATTTATTGAATAACAATTTACACAATCACTATCACATTCATATAAGCGAATCCAAATAAGACCATACATGGAACTAGTACAATATTCCAAATCGTATCCTCACTCTAGTTGGCTGAAGCTACAGCCCAGGTGCTCTTAATGTGATGTGTCTGAGGTGTCCCATGAGCACAGCAGTCTCATCTCAGGGTCGTTTGGCCCACCAGTCGTGAGGTTGTCAGAGAGAGATAGGACACATCAGCAGTGCCATCCCTCAGACAGGTTGGCGACAGGTTGGACAGAGTCGGTGACAAGGCGGAGATTCAGAAGTTCACGCCAAGTGCCAAGAATGTTGGAGACAGGGAGGATATCCAGAAGTTCCGTCTAACAGGAGATGTCCGAAACCTGTCATTTAAGGGCCCACTGACCAATCAATTTGGAGTGTCATCAATTGAATTACCCAGTCTGAGTTTAAGATGGGAAGTAACTGCCACACATTGATATACACATGTGTCAGGCCAAGGGTCTGCATCTGGTTATCAGTGACCTTGTAAGCAACTTACTAGCTAATCAGAACACACAATTTAAGTTCACAAAATGGTGTAACTTTTGTTCACACAGAATGAAGCACCTTCTGGTTTTAACAATCAGGGGTTACTCCAGTTCTGCACTCAGGAATTACTCCTGGCAGTGCACAGGTGACCATATGGGATGCTGGTGATTGATTGAACCTGGGTTGGCCGAGTGCAAGGAATATGGCCTCCCCACTCAAGCTCCTGATTGATTTCTTTAAAAACTTGTTTTCATATTTAGATTCACATGGTTACTATAGTGTTGATGTGTGGTTTGGATGTACAGTTACTACACCGTCGCCACCACCAAAATGTTCACGAACCTCCCCCCACTATCCCTGTGACCTTGACTCTTTTTTATAGGAGGACTATGGGGCCACACCTGGTTGTTCTCAGTGGTTGCTCCTTGACTCTTTGCTCAGGGGTCACTCTTGGTGGGGCTCAGGTACCAGGGATGAAACCTTGAGGTGCTGTGTGCAATCTTCTTAATCTTTGACTTGTACATTTTAGTTTCAGTCTAGAGCTTAAGGTTACCTGAAGCCCCTCAAGGGTTTAACAAACATTTATTTGGGGTGGGGAGGGGGAAGTTGGGGGGCCACATCTGGTAGCGTTTATGGCTTAGATGTGGCTCTGTGCTCAGAGATCACTCCCGGTGATATTCAGGAAACTCTGTGGGGTGCCAGTTATCAAATCCAGGTTGGCTGTGTGCAACCAAGGACCTTATACTTGTACCATCTCACCAGTCCCAGGAGAGTGATTTTATATCCATTTTTTAAATCTAATTTTTTCAGAGGAGTGATTTTGAAATTTTTTTAATTTTGAGAGTGTGAGCCTCACCTGACAATGATTAGGGTTTACTCCTGGCTCTGTACTCAGGAATCACTCCTGATGGTATGGGGGGGACAGGACATAAGGGGTGCCGGTGATCAAAACAAGGTCTGCCATATTCAAGGCAAGTGACCGACCCATTGTACTATCTCTCCGGCCCAAAGAGGAGTGAGATTTAAAGGATGATGGTGAGGAGGGAGGGTCTTGTTTCAAGTAAAGTATTTATCATAGTTCCAGCAGCTCCAGCTAGAGTTGAACTGCTGTTTGCAGAACTCCTCCTTGCATATTACTCTATTCGAAGGCAGAAGCGGTCTGATGAATTTTGTGTTTTATTCATAAGAGGCAAATAAGCAAGTTAGATGGAGCAACTAAGCTCTCCAAAACAAGCACATGGGAGTCAAAGGGTCATTCACAAAACCCAGTAGACTTGGGGGTGACTGTTGGAGAACCGAACTCTCCTACCCCCCATGCAGACCCATAGAAGTGTCTGTGGGAACCAGGCTTTCTTGTGAACAGACTCCTGACATCTGCCCACACAGCACCTCATCTGTTTACAGCCTGCTCTTCCATCGAAGCAAAGCTGGTTTGCTCTATTAATTTTACTCAAGAAACTGCAAATGAAGTTTCAACTCTTAATGTATGGCTGGGCTCCAGTTGCATTTCAAATTGACCTTTCTTTACTTGTGCTCGAGAAACCATTATAAAATGGGATTTCTTGACATTTGACAAACTTACTCTACTGAGAAAAGATCAGACAGCTTGAGATGTAGGAAACATACTAGAATTCTTTTTGGGAGATAGGTTTTTTTCTCCCTCCCCTTTAATATCTGTGGGTGCATTGAAAGTCAGTCTATGAGAAGTAAATTAGACTCTGTTTTTTTTGTTTTGGTAATCTAGATACAAAAAATGAAGACACTTACTTGGTTCCTAGTCTAGACGGAGATTCTGGGAAGTGGAGGCTGGTGAGCAGAACAAATCCTAGGTGGAGAAGAGGAAAAGATTGGTTTTGTGAGCATAATAGCAGGTTTCCATCAGCATGGCTGCAGGTAATAATTAGGATAGGAGGCTACTCAGTGATTCCTCCCTGGACTTTCTATAGATTTGGCAGTATAAAAATTCCCATTTGTACAATATACATGAATGTGTCTTGAGTTCCAAATCGAGTTGGGGAAATGGACGATTGGGACATCTGATTACAGCCCGGTGCATCTGACTATCATTAAGAACTTGGACTTCTAACTCAAAGCTCAGGGGGAAGACCCGAAGGAACAGCCACAAAGCAATCCAGGACCGGAGTTCTGGCCAGGAAAGCAAGACAGGAACTCAGTCAGGCAAGATAGAGTGTCAAGACAGGCGCGGAATTGCTGGAACTGACTGAGGCCTATAAATCAAAAGGAGTTACCAAAGGCCCAGTTATTGCAAATGGGGTAAAAAGTCAGAGCAGAACTTGAAGCCCGGAGAGACTTGATGTTCCGTGCTGTGCTTCGTCGTGCACTGAACTGAGGTTGGCTTGGCCGCTGAGGGGCGGTTATGAGGAGACCTCATCTCAAACCTCTCAGAAGATAGTGGTGATAAATTGAGTTAATTTAACTGTGAAGGCGAAGCTAAAAAGTGTTATGATTTCTCAAAGACGGAAAAAAGAACAAGTTATCTCTGACAGTTTACAAATTGTACCACTTAAGCTGTTGGTTAGTTCAAAAAAAAAAAAACGTAGCCTCAAAAATCCTCATTTGAGTAGTGACTTCCCAAGTAATTGAAGCAGTGACTGTTAAAGAAACCTCATTTAAATAAGCTCTGGAGTGAGCTGGAGGAAATAGTGAAGGTGCCTGAGTTGGAGACGGTTGTCTTTGAAGTCATTTCTGTTTTGCATCTTGAATAAGTAATACCCAATTCCTAATTACCATGCTTTCACTTAAAAGGATGCAACTTCATCCCAATTCTGCCCTTTCTTGGTATTGGGAAAGTCCAACTTTATTAGTACATTTCTCTCTTCAGGCACATTCAGGCCTTTGTTAGACATGTGGAAAGTCATATTTTTAAATGGTGGGACTTTCAAAAACTGTGCCAGCTGAGATTTGAATTTGTACTTGAGCATAAAGAAAATGACATTTTTGTGGCTCTATGTCAAAATTGGCTCATCGTGCCTTTTTCATTTCAAAGACAAAAATCTAAATTACCGATAAAGCAAATGTTGAAAAATGACCCTCTACACTGCCCCCCTAAGAACTTTTTGCTCCTTGGAATGTTCTGGAATCCACTCCACAGATGCTGATTGTTTACTGCAAAAGGTGGATGAGAAGACCAGTCTACCTTTTTTTTTTAATTCCGTAGTCGTTCAGGGAAATGGAGTCATTTTCTGGCTCTGACTGTGCAGTTTTGGAAAGTTCAGATAATTTATATGACTTGTAATAGAACCTTTTAAAAACATATTTTAAATCCATAAGTATTTAGATACATACACAAGATAGTAAACTTGCTTTGCCCTGGGTTTTTTTTCTCTCTTTTGAAGATTTGAATGAAAAATTACACTTCCCCTGGATCGTTTTCATGACAATCTATCTTATCGGACCTCAGCCAGGTTGTTCGGAATTGGAGCTGGAAATTTTCTCCTGTCTCACCCCACCTTCACCAGGCAATGCAACACGAATGTGGAATTGGGACCATGTGTGACCTTTATCCATTTATTTAATATCTAATCCGAGTAAAGCGTAAGTGGACCACGACCACATTACGTGAATCCCCACAAAAGGAGAACTTGGCTTGTGACAGGCCATGAAGGATAGTCTTTCCAAAGGACAGTGTTCCTGAGGAAGAGAGTAATTTTTTTTTTAAAAAAGTGTTCTTCCCTGCTTTTGATTTTAGCAGTTGTTTTCTGGTTGGGAGAGCCATCTGTGTCTTTGCTGCTAACTTTCTGAAAACATTCGGTGCTCCACACATCATAGTCTCTTCAGTTGGCATATTTCAGTCTGAAACCGCCGCTCTGTTGACTGTTGATACAGAGCTTGGTTCAGTTAAACAAATACTTATTAAATGTCCCGTTCTGTGTCAGGCTCTGGGGTAAATACTGCGAATTTGTATACAAAGATCAGAGTGACACAGCCTGTATCCTCTCAGGTTCGCAGTCCAGTGGGGAACGACAAATGGATAAATCGATATTTACAATAAATTCTGAGAGATCCGGATGAAGGAATACACAGTATGTTTTGGGAGCCAAGACAGATACATGGTTTATGCCTCTTAGAATCTGTCCTTCTTGCTGCTCACTGAATCGATTGTTTTTCGATTCTTCCTTAAACTACACTAGGAGGGCTTTAGTGTGTTTCGTTTGCCAGCGAAGGGCCAATGTTTCATCATCAGGAAGAGAGTGGAATCTGTGGAGATATGGGACTCATGTAGGTTCCAAGACCACTGTGGATAGGTTTAGAGCCCCTAATTCAGAGGAGTTACCTCGGGTTTTTCTCTCCCTGAGGGTGCAGAAGGTACTGGCAGCGAGTGGAAATGGGAGGAAGGAAAATGGGAGAGAGCTAGAGGAATGCGTGGGGAGGAAAGAGCGGGAAAAGACAGCAGGAACTGTTCTCTAGTGACCCCCTCCACCACTCAGTCCTTAGCCCCCTCCTATGTGCTTTCAAGGCCAAAAAGATGACAGAGCCTGGTGGAAACTTCGCCTATTTTCAATAAGTTATATTTAACTGTGGACTCCTTCAATTACTTCTTCACCACTTCCATACAAATCGAGGACTCCTTTGTGCTTAGGGGACATTCTCCAGCACTTACGTGTTTCCCCTGGAATTTGCAGGCCCTGTTCTATTCGGTGTTTTATTGCTTTCAGCTTAACTTTCTGTTCTCTTGATTAAAAACTAAGGCCTCTGTGGAAATGATACCGAGTTTCAAAAGGAGCAGAGACGAAGCCTTGCTTCCTGGGGTCCAGACCTCCTCCAGGTGAAGTGGATGCAAGGCAGTCAGGAGAGAAACGCTAAATGGAACCAGCTTCTGCACATGTCGTAGACCATGTCTTAGCTTTCCCGAGTGTTCTGTGCGGTTATTTGGATCAGTTGAGAGCAGTCGTGTTCTCTTTCATACTGCTGTCATGTGTGCCAATAGTGATGGAGTCTTTGGTAGTCACTGGGTATAAATAATGCAAAGAGGGTCGCTGTGAGGGGCTGATTGAAGTGATGAAACCCCAAGAGCCTAGGTTGGACCAGCTCTTTATTAATAGCAGCTTGTAGGAAGAATCCTGCTAATGCTTATCTAGTTCCACATGAACCCTTTATTCGTCAAAAGCTTACACAGAGGCTTTGCACATTTATAGAAGATATCCCATAGAAAACAGTTCATGGATGTGAAGCTAGAAAATGTTTTTGCACACAAATATACAGGCTCAGGCTCATAGGATGGCGAGCAGACTGTGGTTGTTACCTACGAGGTCAGTCAGGTATAAGATGGGAGTGCCAGACAGGATGTCACCAGAGCATTCATTAGGAAATTCTGGGTTTGGTGAGATCAGAAGAAAAATGAGAAAAATCAGTTCAGATAGAAGACTCAGAGAATATTTTCTTAGAACCTAGAAGCTTTTCTTTCACTAGAAGATCTGGTTGGCATAATGTCTTCTTGATTCAAAAGCAACACAATAGAAAGTCACTTACTGAATGGTTTTGTATTCTCATTAAGCCCTTAAATTTCTTAATGGAAAATTTGCGTGCATATGCCCAAGCCTGTGAACTGTAATAAGTTTTTCTTTATTTAGATTTCCTGCACACCTTTAATATTGCAGCAGGGTGTTCAATTTGGGGAATTTCATTATACTCTTTAAAAAGCTCCCCAATTTATAATGCCTGCCGTGTTTTAATTAAAATGCATTTTCACCAAGTCACAATGATGAATTTCTTGGGGAGGCAAATGATCCACAGGTAATGTCAGCTTACTTGAATGCCAGGAGTTGGTGGTTTATTTTTTTTTTTTCTTTTTGGGTGCTAGCAAGGGATAATCATACCCCTCAAAGATCATCATTATCATTTTATGACATTCGTTAAAGAAAAGACATCAAAAGAAAGAGTGCATTGGGCAGCCCTTTGCATAATGGTCTTTTGTTTCAAGGAAACATAGCTCTCCTGCTCTTAGTATGTATTGAACAACCCAGGACGTTTCTGGCAGCTGGCCACGGAGTCCATCCTGACTTTGGCAAGAACAGATGGTTTTGGGGTCTGTTGTTCACATTTGCTTTCCATGTTACAGATTTTGATGAAGCCTTTACTGAACCCTTTGTCCTGCAGTCTGTAGTCCCTCACATCACCGGACAGTTAGGCACAGGTCCTGACATGCCAATGTGACACCCAGTTCCTCCCATTTATCCCCATCCTGGATCTTCCCATAAAGCTGGCCCTCTGCTGGCTGAAAGCAGTAAGTGTGAATATACTGCCCTCTGGTGTTCAGCTCAGGGAGGTGCGTTAAAGCCAGAGTTCTGATATCTAGGAACCCCACAGGGAGAGATATTTGGATTCCAGGCTTTTATCAGCTCAACTCAGCACCATAAACCATGATATCTCCACTGTGCAAAGGACCTGGACTCATTGAATTCACCATATCAGTTTTGGTCCCTACACATTTAATGAGTATGCATTATGCTTTTCTTTTTTACTGGGTGTGTGATACTGGGGATTGAACCCAGAGCTTCCTACATGCGAGCCACATATCCAACCCCAATACGTTCTACGTTTAGATATTTATTAGCACCTACTGTGTGCCAATACTCCAAGGATCCTATAGCAGAGCACAGAGACTGTAAAATGAATCGCTGTCTTGCAAAATTATGCTGGTGTTGCAGAGGTAGAGAACAAGAAGTCAACATACAAGGAAAGGGAGAACCAAGGCAATGCAATGTTCACGGTAACTGCTTTGAGGAAAGTGTGAAGAAGGACAGGGTTCAAGAGAGTTGCACGTGGTGGTGATATTTTATTGCCTATTTTTGAACTTGGAGACTCACCTGGTTCCACTCAAAACTTACTCTTGACTCTGTGCTGGGGATCGAGCCAAGATTGACTAGATGCCAGGGAAGTGCCTTAACCCGTGCACTGTCTCTCTGGTCCAATGATGAGAATAACTTAGAAGTGATGGTGAAGAGCACGTCTCCAAAGATGCAGGGCCATGTAGATGGAACGCAGAATGAAGGCAGGAAACAAATTCTTTTTTTAACTTTATTTTTTTTATTAAATCACTGTGAGATACACAGTTACAAAGTTTCCCAAACCTGTATTTCAGAAATACAGTGTTACAACACCCATCCCTTCACTACTGTACATTTCCCACTACTAATGTCCTCAGTTTCCCTCCTTCCACTTTCCAGTCTGCCTCTATCGTGGACTCGTTTCTACTTTTTCTTTCTCTCCTTTTGGTCATTATGGTTCGTACTCCGGGTACTGAGAGGTTATCATGTATATCCCTTTACCTCCTTTCAGCACTCAGTTCTTGTCCAGAGTAATCATTTCCGACTGACATGGTCTAGTGGTCTCTTCTATATCTTAACTGTGACCTCTCCCTCCCACCACAGTTAGAACCTTGTGACAAGGGAACAAACTCTTTTTTTTTATTATTTTTTTTATTAGTGAAACACCATGAGGTACAGTTGTAGATTTACAATTTTTTGTGCTTGGGTTTGATTATACAATGATCAGATACCCATCCCTCCACCAGTGCCCATTTTCCACCACCATGGATAATATCCCCCCCACCCCCACCCCCCCCATCCCCCCCTGCCTCTGTGGCAGGGCAATCCCCTGTGTTCTCTCTCCTTTTGGGTGTTGTGGTCTGCAAAAGAGGCATTGAGTGGCAAACATGTTCAGTCCATAGTCCACTTTCGACATGCATCTCCCCTCCTGGGAGGGTCCTCCAAACACCCTAAGGGAACAAACTCTTAACAGCAGGCTTAAGAATTGAGATCACAGTGAAAGTGAGGATGGCTTTAAGATGTTGGGTATTCTGGTTCCCCAGCACCAAAGGCACTGAGAAACACTACCAGCCCAGTTGCTTGAGAATCACCAGGAAGGGCCTCTGGGATGTCCTGAGCATCCCTAGGGAATTTGAAAAAAAAAAAAGATAATCTACCACTATAATTTCCTGCTGCCTGGCACTTGCCAGTCAAACACAGAGGAAAGGGGATTGTGGGCTTTAGAAAATAGGTTTCCAGAATCACTGGCTTTTGGTTCCTATCCCTGTCCTGACAGAGTCATTGCATTTTAGATCTTTGGGATTCCATGTTGGGAAGGAAAAACTGGCCAGGGCACAAGCCCTCTGTGGAACGTAATGTCTAGTCTTGTTTCAGCTATGGTGGCAATGCTTCCAAGTCATCAATTTGCAGACAGACGCAACAAAGCTGGAGAGATAGATAATCCAGTGGGCAAAGTATTGCCGTGCACACAGCCAACCTGAGTTCAATCCCCAGAACTTCATAGTGTCCCCTGAGCCCGCTAGGAATGATCCCTGAGCACAGAGCCAAGAGTAAGCCCTGAGCACAGCTGGTGTTGCATCCAAACAAAGAAAACACTTCCAGATTGAGTCAAAGCATGAATGAACAGAAATTCTACCTGCAATACTTAAAGGAACGATGGAGGCGATGCACTTTTGCAGGGCCTCCATTCCCTAGAAATATGCTCTCTCTTTGTTCTTTCATGCCCATGTCTCGCTTTGCATCACAGCTCATGTTCCTTTCTCGGGGATCTCCACTTTGTAAAATCTATAAGATCTACTAGTGTGTGCCTCTGATGTCCTATGTGACATCCTAGTCATCATCAGGCCTTGGAACACACCAGGATGTTGAACCAGGATGTAATAACGAGGTGATTGGGGAGAAGACTTTTCCTTTTTGCTCGCCTTTCCCCCATCAGGGCAATTGTAATGAGCATTTTTGGAGTCAAGAAATGTCTAGCCAGTGAGAGCTGGAAATGATCATGTGGATAAGAAATGTGTGCTGCTATTCACAATAGCCAAAATCTGGAAAAAACCTGAGTGCCAAGAACAGATGAGTGGTTAAAGAAACTTTGGTACATCTACACAATGGAGTACTATGCAGCTGTTAGAGAAGATGAAGTCATGAAATTTACATACAAGTGGTACTATATGGAAAGTATCATGCTAAGTGAAATGAATCAGAAAGAGAGGGGCAGACATAGAAAGATTGCATTCATCTGGGGAATGTAAAGTAACAAAATAGGAGACTAACACCCAAGAATAGCAGAGATAAGTAAGGAGGTTCACTCCATGGCTTGGAGGCCAGCCGCACATGCTAGGGGAAAAGGCAGCTCAGATAGAGAAGGGAGTACCAAATAAAGGGTGTTGGGAGGATCCTCCCAGGATGAGAGATGCATCCTGAAAGTAGACTATAGACTGAACATGATTGCCACTCAATGCCTCTTTTGAAAACCACAGCACCCAAAAGGAGAGAGAGAACAAAAGGGAATGCCCTGCCAAAGGGGTGGGGTGGGATGGGGGGGGCGATGATAAGCTTTCGGTACCTGTGTTGCAAAACACAGAGGGAGAGGGAGATGGAGAGAGAGGAGAGAGAAGAGAGAGGAAAGTAGAGAGAGGAAAGTAAAAGAGAGAGAGGAGAGAACTTTCCATTTGTCAATATCTGGTTAATGCCACACTGTTCTCTTGGGCCACTTATTCCCTCAATATTGATAAAAGTTATGAGATCCCAATTTTTTTTCTCGATCCAGGTTTATGGGACTCATATAGCATTATGGACCAATGATTTGAATGTCACAGTTAGTTATTTTAGACTGTAGGAAATCCCATAGCACTGGAATTCTGTTGGAAACGCATTGCTCTGTGATTCTTTTCTATTACTGAAAATTGATATTCATCACGAAGTTATTGTTTATCAAACTGAGAAAGGAGTTCCATAACTACTATGAGTAGAGACTTATACTCATTTTCCCATTTTTGTCTGCCTATAGGTACAAATGATTAGACTTTGAAATATTGTTAGTGAAGCTAGATGGCTGGTTTCTGTTTAAAAAATCCTGTTGGGCTTTCCCACATACTGTATGAAATGTGCATTGCTTATTTTGATGTGATTCTGTTTAAAGTAGCCTTCAAATGAGGCACATTTATCTTTTCTAGATCTTTTCTCCTTGGTGATTTGCTGTAACTTATTGATCTATAGATTTCATATTATCTCATGCATGAATAGCTATTACTGTATTGCCGGGGAAACAGACTGCCGTATGGGCAGGGTGAAACATACTGATTTTCAGGGCCTTTGGTGTTCTTTTCAGAAAGAAATGTTGAATTTTAATTTCCTGAGAATGTCAACTCACTAGGCCAGTCAAGAAATTAATCTGGGATGAGGGTTTACTGATGTGCTATCAGTCTCAACACTTGGCTCTGACATCATGTTCTTCTGGTACATTGTTGCCTTTCTGAGTCATTGTAGTCCTCATATTTAGGATTTAATCATTCCTCTTTATGTTTTGTAACTTTTGAATTTGAGCAAATATGCAAATCTCAGTGCCTGACACAAAATATATGTTATTTATTGAGATCTTTCTATCTGTTAGGATATCAGGCTATCCTTTTTCCATCCATCCATCCATCCATCCATCCATCCATCCATCCATCCATCCAATCTACTTATTGCCAAAGTGGGCAGTACCACTCTTTCATTAGTACCGAATCATCCTGTGAGGTGGTAATATTCTTGGTCTCATTGAGGTGACACTTTCTGTTTTGTTTATTCACTTAAAGATGGTAAACTAGGAAGTGCTGAGTGACTTTGTTCCTAAAAAGGGGGTGAACAGCCAAGTAAGTTGGACAACCTCTAAATTTATCTCATGATTTGTCCTTAAGAATCAATCCTATGAGGTTGGTCTGACCAATGCCATTTTACAGGTAAGAAACTGAGGCTCAGAGAGGGTGTATAGCTTCTGCACATCATCGGACAACCTGGAACCAGTAGATAAGGGTAGACCTAGAGTTTCCACCTAATTTATCTTTGTCTTCTATCCATTTACGTCTATTACTTATAACAAGCAGACTGAAATTGGCTCTGAGATCATCAAATCTACTTCCTTTCTGACAGATGCCAAAGTCAGACTAGCCCCCTTCACTGCCACCACTACTACAGCCAACTCCTAAAACAAATAAGAAGAATCATTTCTTGAATGCAAACTGAGCAGAAGCAATGCTATGTGTCCGCCCTGTCTCCAGCTACAAGTAAATTCTTCCTTAGAAGTTTCTTCTTTCTTAGAAAATTACTAAAATGGTTGATTCAAAGACTGGATTTTATTTTTATTATGTTTTATTTATTCTGAGAGGGGTGTGCACTGCGCCCTGCTGTGCTCAGGGGCTGTTCTTGCCTCTGTGCTCAGGAGTGACCCCTGGCGGAACTCCAAGGACCATATGTGTGCTGGGGATCAAACCAGGGTCAGCTGCATACAAAGTACTCCCATACATGGCCCTACCCTTCTACGCCCTGTACTCCTTCTTCCCCCAAAGACCTGAATTTTAAATGGAATCACCTCCACATTTCCTTCTGATTGACTGCTTCCAGAAGGGGAAAATCCCAGCGGTTACTTAAATAAATCAAATAAAACCAAAATCCTCATGCTAAATGGAACAGTGGTTTACCAGGGCCAGGAGAGGAAGGAATGGGGAGTGTCTATAAACTTTCTTTGGGGAAAGAGGAAAATGTCCTAGAATCAGTTTGTGGTGTTGCTTGCACACCCTCTTGAATACACCCAGACCGTTAAATCTCCATCCAGGGGATGAATTTATGTGTAGGTAACACACACACATATTTATCTGTTATATATAAGAATATGGAATGATATGAGGCTTAGGAGCTAGTACAGCAGTTAGGGTGTTTGCCTAGCCTGCATCCTATCTGGATTCATTTCCTGACAACGTATGGATCGCTAAGCATTGCAGGCAACCCCTGGGCACTGCTGGAGTGGCCTGGGTTCCCCTACCACTACAGGGCCTGAACAGTATCACATCCTTAGCCCTTTGCACCAAACCAACGGCCCTATCGACTGAGAATAACCCATGGGTGACTCTGAATTCCCTGACCACCTCTTAGGAGACCCCTTACCCACCCGCCAATAAAAGATTATGCCCTCTTCTCTCCTGAAAAGGACAATTTTCTTAAATTCTCTGTATTTAGAACAGTCTGCTGTGATGAGGCAAAGGGCCTCCAATTGGAAGTTCTGCTGAAAGCATTCGTGTCCTGGGGGTCTGGGTGGAGTTAAGGTGCTGCTCTGGGATGTTCTTTGTGGCCAACAACTTTTGGGGTGAGTTTAAAAGCAGCCCTGCCTAAGTGCTGGGCAGCATGTGGTCCCAGTTCCCAGGGGATATTTTAAACTTCCTGATGACAAATTTCCTCCAAAAGGCAGCCATCCAACCTTGGGCCCATGCCTTCTCTGCAGGAGACTCAGGTAACGCCTCCCCTCCCCCTTGGAAAACATGCAAGTCGTTAAAAGTTGAACTTCCCCCAAAGAACTTGATTTATCTTGAAGTGCAGCAATTTCTCCACGTGCGTTTTCCAGCAAGCACTAATCAATTCCAGGTTAGGATCAGTTAAAGCACCCCACAAATTGATAGTGAAGTCTTAAAAAGGCTCAGCAGCTTTGGAACGTTAAATTTACTTGCTGTAAATTTGGAATCAGAACATAAAGAATCACTTTCCAGCCCGCCGATGAAAATTCATCATGTTCATTATGTGTTGCTTCAGAAGCACACTACATTAATTTTCCAGCTCCACTAAGTGGGGGCAAGGAAGGTTTCTTGTTACCAAAAAAAGTTGCTCTGATGTTTAGAGAGGCGGTCCAATTCTGTTAATGAATCCAATCTGCTCGGGCGTGTGATACTGCTTAATGGGTTCGAAAACCCCTCATGCAGGGAAACTATCACACAAACTACTATGAGATTTTTTTGCCCCCAAGGCAAAAATAAACCATTGACACAACAAGGCCCTGGAGGTATTTACAAAACTTTTGTTTTGTTTTCCAAGAATCCAAAAAGTATGATTTCCAGTCAACTTTTTATGATCTCTGCTAGTGGTGGGTCAGCCATGAAGAAAGAGAAGGCTTTACTTGGGAGGGTCAAAAGTATTGTCCACTTTGGGGGCTGGAGTTATAGCACAGTAAGTAGAGCATTTGCCTTGCATGAGTTCGACCCGAGTTCGATTCCCAGGATCCCATCCGGTCCCACGAGCACTGCCAGGATTGATTCCTGAGTGCAAAGCCAGGAGTAATCCCAGGTTTGATCCAAAAAGAAAAAAAAAGAGTATTGTCCACTTTGGACTCCTGGACAGGGAGGGGAATGAAAGATGAGGAAAATGAAGATGTCTGGATCGTTAGCATTTTCCAAGTCCTCTTCACATGGCTGTAGCCAATTATCTCTCAGCCTCAACATCCTTTCTGTGGATCTAGATGAAAACCCTGGTGGAAAAGGCATCTCTTGTGCAGCTGTTGATCACCAGAGGTGTGAAAGTAAAAACAAGGCAGTGAAAGCACATCCATATTAGGCCTGTTTTCACTTTCTTGTCTTGATTCCTTTGTTTTTTTTGTTCGTTTGGGTGTCATACCCAGCAGTGCACAGCAGAGCCTGGAAAGCTCCCCGTCGCATATTCGATATGCCAAAAACAGTTAACAGTAACGGGTCTCATTCCCCTGACCTTGAAAGAGCCTCCAATAAGGCAGTGTTGGGAAAGACGAGTAAGGAGCGGCCGAATGGAGACATTACTGGTGCCCGCTTGATTAAATCGATGAACAATGAGATGACAGTGATACAGTGATATCCAGCAGTGTTTGGGACTTACGTTTGGCTCCGCCTGGTTGGGTTCTGTGGGAGCTGGGTAATCACACCCACGTTGGCCACATGTAAGACAAGCCCACTAGCCATTCTCTTTCTAGTCCTTGGTTTGACTTTCTGAATAAGGTCTCGAAAGCCAAATAGTTTACACACAGCCATTGTGTCTCCAAAGTGATGCACCATTCCACCTCATGACAAAGGACCTTGAAAGCTTTGCAGCAAACTCTGGGGTTGTTAATCAGTAGTTTGCTTTATTTAAACTTTTGGGAGATGACGGGTTTGGGGGCACACCTAGCAGAATCCAGGGGCTATATGTGACTCTCTGCTCAGATTTGGCTCCTGACAGTGCTTAGGGGAACTGTATTTTATGCCCCGGATTCAAACCAGGGTTGGCTGCACACAAGGCAATCATTTTACCTCCTGCACTATCTCTCCAGTCAGTTGGTGATTTTTCCTGTCCTTTGACAAGGGTCACTCCACAGATATTACATGGCTCAAAACTACTGCCTGAATTGCTTCACACTGGAAATATTCAGTCCAGGTTGTGAATGGGAGCAGTTCGTTAACTAGCTTCTAGAAACTCTGCCCAGAATTTTAGATCAGGAAACAGTAGTTGTGCCTTGGCTGCCTCAGTCCATTGTAGTTTAGTTAGTTAGTTTGTTTGTTTTCCCGTTTGGTGGGGGGGTGCATACCTAGGGTCTCACTCTGTGCTCATAAATGATCCTTGGGTATGCTCAAGGGCACATTTGCAATGCCAGGGATCGAACTGGAGTACATTTCATGTAAAACAGCAGCTTCAAGGGGATGGAGTGATAGCATATTGGGTTGGGCGTTTGCCTTGCATGCAGCTGGCCTGGTTTCGACTCCTAGCATGCCATATGGTCCCCTGAGCACTGCCAGGAGTAATTCCTGATTACATGAGCCAGTAGTAACCCTTGTGCCGACCCAAAAAGCAAAAAAAAAAAAAAAACCCAACCAACCAACTAAACAAACAAAAACATGGTCTTAGCTCTCCAACCTCACCAGCAAGCTGATTTCTAGAAGACCTGCATTTGTCCAACTCTTTTAGCCTAACGCCTGCTGGGGTCACTCAGGCTTTCTGTCAACCCTCTGCCTACTGACCCCTTGATGTCTGGCAGACATTACTGGCCTGACAAACTCTGCTCACCCATCAGCTTACTGTTTGAGTGCGGGGCTGTCGCTGCCTGTTAGTTCTGATGGTGTGCCTATTCTTGTGACTGATCTCTGTCTGTTACCATGGGAACAAGGCCTGGACTGTCTCTAGGAGAGTCTTCCCTTTGAAATCTTTCTGGCCATTTCTTGGTTATATCAGTGTTGAAGGAGGGGACCCGCAGCCTAGGTAATCAGAGAGAGTGGATGATCTGCAGTTCATTATTGCTTGGTGTTGGCCCAAACATGCACAGCCTCTTGTGAATGGGCAACTCTGAGTCCGGCTGGGTATTTGTGCTTTCTAGTCAATTGCTGGGAGTAAAAAGGTTGAAAAGAAGAAAAGGGAGAAAAGGAACTGCACCTGAGTGGGATGGAAGGTGGGAAGGGCAGGTTTGTGGAGACTGAGGGAGACACGGTGATGGTGGCGTGTATCTGGTTGCTCAGAGTGACAGAGCCCTGTGTGTCACCTTCTCTGCTCTCCTTTTCCTTCTGATCATGAACTGGTGACCTCCGATTTGCATTTCGATCACAATTTCATGCTTGATTACTCTACAAGTGCTCCTCACATAGCCACCTTTTTATTATAGTTTCCGTAGAGCTGCAGTTATATAAGTGATAGTAATTATGGGAAAGATCCCAGCCCCTGGTTTAAATGGAACCTAATTTCTTACTGGCTTAACTGTGATATTTGGTGTTTTGTGGGGCAGGAATGTCTGGGGCCTTCAAAAAGTAAGATTTCTGGTAGAACTTGTGGCTGTCTTGTCATAGATGCTCCTTGGGGAATGGGCTTTGGGATGAATCCCTGGTTTTCATGATTCCTGATTCCTGGGCATTTTAGCAAAGGACAGTGCTTCTCAGCCAACGGAGGTTATTGATTTCTATCCCTTGTTTGCTTGGAAGAGGAACAACCCCAGAAACTCTGAAAAAGGAACATTGTATAACTGAAATTTGATCTTGAACAACTTTTGTATATCTTACAAAATTGTATATTCAACTTTAAAATTTCTAAAACAGAAAAGAAGCTGCTGAGGCTAGCTTCTTTAGAACAGAGATAAAGATCTCTATTCCCATAGAACAATTCTATAGGCATTCCTCAATAGAGATAATATTTCACCCCTGGCTTGATTCCTGCAGGACAAGATTCTGGGTCTGATTCTCTTTCTGGCTCTTGGGCCTTTACATCCTGGGCCTAGAACAGAGTTAGACATCCCTGAACACAAAATGTAAACCCACTGCTAAGGGGAGCTTGGCATGATCTCCCTGGCCTTCCTCTCCTCACTTAAATGTGTCTCTTTTTTATTTTCCTAGCCAGCCTTACCTCTTGTTTCTAAATCATCTCCCTGTCTCCGGGCTGGGGGTCCCTTCTGCTGCATAATCAGTAGCACTTATTTGCAAATAGAGAAAGTGAGTTAGGAAAGAGAGTGGTACCAGTGTTTTCTCTCTGTTTGTATGGAAAAGTAGCTCATTGGTCATGCCTGGCATCCCCAGTTGGTTCATTTGGATGCTTGGCTCAGACTCTGCCTCTGTGACCCTGACAATGTGTGTGTGACCAGCTGAGACAGTTGTCATCCAGGATGACCTTTCTGTTCTTCTTGCACCAGGATTCACTAATGTGAGATATTCCATTCCCTTAGTGTGGATGAGCTTCCCAGTAGAATAGCTTGACTTTGGTCTTCTTTTAGTTTTGCAGTTGTTAATTGAGTTTAGTTTGATCTAGGGTGTGTATGGGGCAGGTGGGGAATCACATCTGGCATCTAGTGGTGCTCTGGGTCTCCACCCAACTCAGTGCTCTGCAATATCTCCTGTTAGTGCTCAGCGGATCATGCGGTACTAGGGATGGAACCAAGACCTCCCACTTGCAAAGCACACTTTCCAGTTCTTTGAGCCTTCTTCCCTGATTCCTGAATTTCCTCTTGTTTTTGCTTGGTGGAGACATATCTGGCTGTTCTCAGGGCTAACTTCTTCATTTAGGGATCTTCACTCAGGGATTACTCTGGCAGCAGTGCTCCGGGGACCATATGTCGTGCTGTGGATTGAACCCGTGTTGGCTCTGTAAAAGGCAAGCATCCTTCCTGCTGTGCTATTGCTCTGGCCTTGGAATTTCCTTTTGAAATAAACAGAGGGAGATTTCTGTTGAGCCTCTGTAGCCAGCGAACTCGTCATCCGTGAGGCAGTTGGGGAAGAAAATAGAGAGATTCCTTTGTTGATGCAGGGGATCGATGCAGAGAGGAAAAGAAGTGTTTAAAAAAATGCAGAATAAAAGGCAACAAAATGGAAGACTGTAATTGGGGGAAGAAATACAATGGCTTTCATATGGGGAACGTGGTTTCTGCAATCATTTTCAATGCTACCAAGAGCACTGTAATTCCACAGGGCTGGAGATAGGAGAAAAGTAAATATCCGGAATAAGCCATTATGGAGAAAAGTCCCTGATGATTGGCTAGTCACTAGGAATATAATGATACTAAACCAGAAATCCCTTCTGGGGAAGTTTTGCTCTAGCTACTCAAGTTCCTAGTTCTCTCTCCTTTTGGGGGTTAACAGCAGCCCACTTGGACTGTGAGGGCTTCAATTGTTGGTGGAGATGTTGCCCAGATCACTAGAAATGGAGCCCACTTTAGTCTTCAGTTAAGGGCTATATTGCTGAAAAGTGGCTGTCACAGAGACTGCAATTCCAGCCTGGTGAAAGCATGTTGGTAGGTAATTACATGTTCCCATGTAGATTGCTTTCAGAGTTAGGTAATTATTGTGAAACTGACCAGCTGGAATTCACAATTAGCTCAGGTCCCTTTTTCCCAGCCACCAGCAACTACCTGTCTTTAAGGAAGGCAATCTTGAACACATATTGTTTCTCTTAAATGTAGTAAGACAGGCATTTAAAATGAGAAATGGCTGGACTTCCCTTCTGCTAGGAAAACAGAATTTTATTGAAATCAAGTACCGAAGGCAAATATTAGGGCTTTTTAAAAAGCCTACTTGCGGGAGTGACCGGTAAAAATGGGATTACCCCAAAATCACAGTGACAGGGGCATTCTTCAAAGTGTCACTGTAAACAAACAAACACTGTCCTCCCATTGTTCAAGTGGGCCCAGTAACATCTCCATTTTGAGACTTTTTGTTACTGTGTTTGGCATATTGAATACGTCATGGCTACCTTGCCAGGCTTTGCCACATAGGCGAGATACTCTTGGTAGCTTGCTGGGCTCTCCAAGAGGGGCAGAGTAATTGAACCCAGCTCAGTCGGGCTGACTGCGTGCAAGGCAAACGCCCTACCTCTGTGCTATCACTTCAGCCCGGTTCAAAGTGTCACCTAATTAAAACAGCCATGAACTTTACCCTTAAAGAATTATGAAGCTCTGGATTACTTTTAATCTCCAATCACTTTCTACCCTCATCTTGACCATTATTTTCTTTTCACTTTTGTTTTTGGGACCTTCCCGTGGTATGCATATTCCCAGCTCAGTGCTTTGGGGTGACTCCCGGCAGGACTCAGGGGATGGAATTTTGGGTCCTGTGTGAGAAGCATGTGTTCAAGGCCTCTGAGCTAGCCTCGGACCCTTCCCCCACCACACTTTTCTAACTTAGAAACTTTTAGTAGCTCTCTCTAGCCTGGCTGGTCTGCCATAAACTCTCTAGCATGGTGTCTAGATTCCTTCCCGCCCTGGCTCCCGCCTGATTCTCGCCATCTCTTCCATCTGGTCCCCATCACCTCATTTCATCCGCCCATATGGCATTTATAGAAAGGCACCATGTGTAAAGCATTGCTAGGTGTGTGGTGATCTAACACCCCAGCACTTCAGTTTGGCAGGGGCTTTATTAGTTCCCCATACATCCTACATGGGCCCCATTAAACAAAATTATGAGGTGCCGAGTATCTGGGCTGTGGTTGGAGTCATGGCCTGAGGGGATGAGGTGGCTCGGATGTGGTAGGAGACTGGGGAGCGGAACCCTGGAAGGAGGTTTCCAAGATGCAAAAAAAATGACCGATCAAGCCTCCCCCACCCCGTCGTTGAGTTTCAAACTTCCTAGGAACTCCTGGAAAAGCAGGCGAGACAATAAAGTATTTCAGCTAGCTTTGCTGCATTCTCCCCATGCCAAGTTCCAGCACTCCATGAAATGCGGCTAGGAGATACTGTTATTAACAACAGCTACCCCTGATGGCGCCTTCCAAGCCTGGCACTTTTCCATAAAGGTTTTGTATGGATTTCATGCTGCCACAGCTTATTGGAGGCAGGTGCTATTTTTATCCTAAGTGCACAGGCAGAGAATCCACGGCACCAAAAAAAGGTTTACGGACTGGCTGGGGGGATACACATGTGCCTGAGACAGGATGAGAAGGACTATCCTTTGTTTCCTCCTTTTATGCCCTTAGCTACTCATTGAAGCTGGCCCTAAAGAAAAAAGGAACAGCAGAAAGTATAGAAAGAGATGGGGCTGGAGCGATAGCACAGCGGGTAGGGCATTTGCCATGCACGCAGCTGACCCGGATTCGATTCCCAGCATCCCACATGGTCCCCTGAGCACTGCTAGGAGTAATTACTGAGTGCACGAGCCAGGAGTAACCCCTGTGCATCACTGGGTGTGAGCCGAAAAGAAAAAAAAAAGAAAGTTAGAAATAGAAACTTGGTTCCTTTCAATGCACTATTTGCAGGGATACAAGCAAATAGCTTCAGTCAACATTTGGATCATCCTCTAGTCAAGCAAAATTCATAGGAAAAGGGAATGAAGGGGCATAGTTTGGAGGTCACGGGGAAGCAATTTGGGACGGAGGCTCTCAACAGTGTCAAATGTCAGCTGAGTCAGTGATTAACTTAATAACTTGAAGCTACTCACTTAGCCTCCTCTGTAATTGTTTCCTCATCAGTAAAATTTGCTTTTTCCTTCCAGCTATCTTTTGAAGATTAATGAGATAATGTTAATAAAGTCCTTGTGGTTTCCTTTGATAATAAAGATTTTCCCCCCAAATGAGCCAGCACAATTGCAGACCATTTTCATAGGGTGTAAAACCCAAGGCTGAGCACGTGTGAATTTTCCAAGTCTGGTGCAGTTGGCTCACATGGTTTATGTCCTTCCGTTCTGGCTGGGTGGCAACAGGAGTCGCAATGTCTTGGTATTTGGAGGGAGGCGGAAAAAAATCCCAAGTTGGTTGCTAAGAGTAGTAGCATGTGGACAAACTCCACCCTGACTTGAGTTTTCATTACTCCTTGGGGCCCACTATGGGCTAGCCAGGACTCTAGTTTAGCAGACATGCATTTTAGCAAACCTGCATCCGGTGCTTCCTGTGTGCCCATAACTTAGGTGCTGTGTTTAAAATGACTGAAGTATATCACTCTTACCCTCAAAGCACTTGCGCTCTCTCAGTGGAGATGGATTTGTAAGGACACCTTCATCACCCTTCAGCATTTAGAATTTTGAGTTTCCTATGGGGGACGGGAATGATAGATAGTTCAGCAGGTAGGGTGTTTGCTTTGCATGCAGTTGGCCTGGGTTTGATCCCCAGCATCCCATATGGTCCCCTGACCCAACCAGGGGTGATTCCTGAGTGCAAAGCCAGGAGTAAGTCCTCAGCACAGCCTGTCTCTCCCTCTTCTAACATTCCACAGTACACTTACTTTTTTTTGTTTTGGGACCACAGTTGGCTGTGATTTCTCAGGTCCCTTTGAGAATTATACATGGATAGATTTAATTCTCATATATATGCACTTTAAACAATTTGGTAAAAAACCATGCAGATTTGATACTAGAACCCTTCTATTTTGATTTTCTATGACCAGCTTTTATTTTCTTTTTGGGTCACACCCGGCGATGCTTAGGAGTTACTCCCGTCTCATGCACTCAGGAATTACTCCTGTCGGTGCTTGGGGGATGATATGGGATGCTGGGAATCGAATCTGGGTTCAGCCGCATGCAAAGCAAACACCCTACCAGCTATGCTATAGCTCAAGCCCATGCATGCCCAGCTTTTGTCTTACAAAAACATCTCTGGGTTTCAGAACTAACTAAAAGAAGTTATGAGACCAAGGGAATGTGCGAAAATCAGTGTTCAGTGTTGTCACCTGAGAAATGGAGGTGAGCACTGTGAAGCCATAGTTTCGGTGCATGACTTTGAGATCTAAAGCTTCATCAAAGAAAAGAAGGCATGGGTAAGGAGCACAAACCTGCCTTTCGAGAATTGGTTCATGTTTGGAATTCAGGTTTGGAGATTGAGAAGGAAAGAAAGAGGAGCTGACTCCAAGTAATTCAGAATATCTCAGTTCTTAATGGGTCATGCTTTTTTAAAGAAAGGAAGGGACTTAGCTGATTTTTGAGTACATTCCTGCTGTCACAGGATGAGCATAAGTGTGTGGCCCATGATTGGAACCGAAATGTCTTATAGCTCATCAGGATATTAGAGTTGCAGCTGGACCAGTATTATTCTGGCCTTTGGTCTTTCAATGCAAGGGACCAGGGAAGTGATTTTTTAAAACAATTTTTTTGTTGAATCACAGTGAGAAACACAGTTACAAGATAGTTCATGATTGGGTTTCAATCATATAATGTTCCATCACTCATCCCTTCACCAGTGTACATTTCCTTCCACCAATGTCCCCAGTCCCCAACCCTCCCCACCGCCTGCCTTTCTGGTAGGTGCTTCTCTCTCTCTCTCTCTCTCTCTCTCTCTCTCTCTCTCATTCCCCTCCCTCTTGGGCATTACGGTTTGCAACACAGATACTGAAAATTTATCATGCATATCCCTTTACCTACTCTCAACACTCAGTTCTTGTACAAAGTGACAATAATTTTACCCACTATTGTCATACTGATCCGTTCTTTATCCTAAATGCCCTTTGTCCCTGCCCCAGCTCTACACACACACACACACACACACACACACACACACACAAACACATACACTCATGTGCACAGGTTAAGCTTCCAACCAGAGAAATGATTCTTTTTTTGCTTTTTGGGTCACACTCGGCTTTGCACAGAGGTTACTCCTGGTTCATGCACTCAGGAAGTACTCCTGACAGTGCTTGGGGGACTATCTGGGATACTGGGAATTGAACCCGGGTCAGCCACTTGCAAGACATATGCCCTACCTGCTGTGCTATCGCTACGGCCCCAGGGAGATGTATTGGAAAGGAAGCATATAGTCACACGGTGAGGGCAGAGACTGGAAAATGGAGTTGAATCTGAAAGTATTCAAATGACCCAGAGATTTTTTTGATAGCACAAGATATTGAACAATAGTGAAAGTTTTGTGGCCTTTGCTGGATTTCTACATATTCCAATGACCTGAATTGGTGTGTTTTGCTCCTTCAGATGAAAGACTAGAAGAATATGGGTTTTATTCAGTCGCATGTCCTAAACGCTAGCTTTGAACAACTGTGTGGATCTGTGAATAGCCAGGAGGGAACCAGGTGATGCCTGAGAAAGGTTCTGTGAAGGATAAAGCCTGCAGCTGTTTTATCATCCCTGTGAAGGCCAGAAGGGGGAGCCAGTCCTTTGGTTGCTACTCTCATCTGCATGATTAGATAATTGGGACAGGGTTTTGTTTTGGCTTAGAAATTGGAATGAATTGAACTCATAATATCTGCTCTATGATTCGAAAAAGATTTCTTTAGAGTATGTAAACAATGAAGAGTTCCATGATTGTCACTATAGAATTTCCATGGAAAATGACTTCTGGTTTGATTTTTAAAAAAGGAAAAATACCTTTGATAATGTCTCCTTGTTCTCACTTGTTGATATTTGCGTGATGGCCATCTGCAGATACCCTTTTAAAAATAGTGCTGTGTTGACTCAACCACACTAAAAACATGAGATCTAAGCTGGAACTGCCAAATTTTGTAATGTTTCCATCAAGGATGGCATGGAATGGGGCTGAGTTGGGGAGAGTGTGTGTAAAATCGGGACACTGGTGGAGGGAACATCACCCTGGTGTTGGGGTTGGTGTTGAAATATTATATGCCAAAAAATCACTTATCAATACCTTTGTAAATCACAGTTCTTTAAAGTTAAAAATAAACACAAAAACCTAATAAAATATATTAAATAAAAATAGTGCTGTATTAACAAAACAAAAGGAGGAAAAAAGAAGAAACTCCCCCCCCCAAAAAAAGAAGAAAAAAGGTAATGACGTATACTTGTCTTGCTGGAAAATCAAAGCCAGCATTCATTTAAATTCTGGGATTTGGAATCAAGATAGACTGAACATGATAGTTTCCAGATGTCATGAATTATATCTGTGCTTTTTCAGAAGTGTTCAGAGGCACCTTCTTCATAGCTTCTATTTCTGTTGCCAAGATCTCTTTTTTCAAGGGATGCTTTCAATTTTGCCAAAGTGACCCATGTAGTTGTTTATTTCCAATCCCTTAATTTTCTTGTCGATATACCATTCCTTTTGCTTTGTTGCTTGAATACTGTGCAGCCATCCATACCTGCACAGTACCAATTCTTAACATCCTTTACGCTGAAATGGATTTTATTGACAGTTGAGAGATGCAGCCCAGCAAAGTGCGTGCTCTTGAGGTCTGATGTTAATAGAATGGTCAGTCCTTTCTGCCTGTTTGTGTCTACCAATCTCACTATGTCTGCTAATGTTTAGTGGAGGCAAGAACCCAAGAAACCCAAAATCTTGAAAATAAAATTGCTTCCCAAGAGTGAAGTTAGGAAATCAGTACATTATGGATGACGACAGTACGGGGCAGATCCACTCTGAAGAGACTAAATTCCCAAAGAACAATGCAACTGCACAGTGTTTGTCTAATCTCATAAAGAAGACTGAAAACCAATTACCTAAAGCTAACTATTGACGGCAATACTTGGCAGAAATATGAGTGATTCCCTTTTGACTGCTTTGACCTTGAATGTGTTTCAAATTTCAAAGAGAGAGAGTTGGACAGGCAGGCCAACCTAAGGACTTAAGAAGGGGACAAAAAGGACAAGATGGGGTAGAGAGATACTACAAAGGTGAGATACTTGCCTTGTGGCTTGTTGCTGTGGCTCACCCGGGTTCCATTCCTCCAGCACTGCATATTGGTTACCCAGAACTGCCAGTAGTCACTCCTGAACACAGAACCAGAAGTATTAAGCACTCAGGAAGTACAGTGCTTGGGGGACTATCTGGGATACTGGGAATTGAACCCGGGTCAGCCACTTGCAAGACATATGCCCTACCTGCTGTGCTATCGCTACGGCCCCAGGGAGATGTATTGGAAAGGAAGCATATAGTCACACGGTGAGGGCAGAGACTGCCCTCAGTATAGTGCTGGATATGACCCAGCTACCTCCTCTAACAAAAGGAGAAGACAAGCTTAATTAACAGTGTTAAAACATTGGAAAGAATGTACTAGTTTGGCAGTGGTGGTAAGTAAAGCAGATGTACGTGACAAAGTCATGGAGCAAAAAAAAAAGTACTGCTTGGGCCTGCTGTGCTTAGGACAGTACTGGGTTGGCTCTGGACTAGGCATAGAGGCAAACTGGTTAGCAGTGAGGTCCCCAAAACAGATCAGATCAGTTCACATCTTATGTTTACTACTGCTTACCTCTATGCCTTGGGGTGACCTGTTCTACCTTTCAAAACCTCTTTTTCTGTCGGTAACCTGATAATTTGGAGGGAGGGGAGGTTGTCCAGACACAGCAAGCTATGATTAGTGACTATTTCTATCTGTGTGCTCAGGATTCACTTTTGGTATGCTCCAGGGACCCTATGCAGTGTCAGGGATTGAACTGGGTTTGAATGCTTTCAAGGCAACTGCCTTACCTGTTGTACTATCTCTCTGGCCACGACCTGCCAATTTCAATATTACTGGGACCTTTGTGATCATAAAAGAAGATAATGAGGGGCCAAGTATTATAGTACAGCAGCTAGGACACTTGCCTTGCATGCGGCTGTCCCAAGTTTGATTCCAAGCATCCCATATGGTCCTATATGGTCCTCTGAGAAGAGATTCCCCACTGCAGAGCCAGAAGTAAGCCCTGAATATCACCGGGTGTGACCCACAAACAAAACAAAAAGTAGCATGGAATCAGTATCAATTCAATATAAGATCTGATTATGCAACAATGGCATAGTGATAAATTATATCTTTATAAACAGATCATGATTTAATATGGATATCACAACAGTAAATTTTACTGAGGGATTACCAGGGTGCCAGGCACAGAGCTAAATATTTCACGATATCCCTTTTTGTTTTCTGGCTCTGCACTCAGGAATCACTCCTTGCAGTGCCCAGGGGACCAAATGGGCTGCCAATGATCAAACTTGGGTTAGCCACGTGCAAGCCCTACCCGATGTACTATCACTCCAGCCGCATGATTAACTCCATGTTTCTTAAGCAAGTTTTTTAGTATAAATGGATTTTGCAGGTAATTGACAAATTGTGAGACGATGATGTGAACATCTATCACTTTGTGAATATTTATCTTTCGAAATTGGTGTACTGGCATTCAGCTTCTACTTAGCCATCTTTGGTATAAGATTAGCTAACATGAGTTTGGGGTTTCTAAACCCTGGTCACTTTATCTTACTTGTTTGTGGGGGACATAGATTTTAGGACCATTCCTGTCAGTGCACGGATGCTACTTCTGCTTGCTTCCCCCTGGTTACCGTAACCAGAATCAAGCGCATTCAAGGCAAGTACCTTAACACCTGAACTATCGGTCCAAACCCGAGGCATTTTGAAGATTAAGTGAGATTTCACTTATTGTTTCATTTTGTTTTGTGATGATACCCAGTTGGGCTGGAGCGATAGCACAGCGGGTAGGGCATTCGCCTTACAAGTGGCCAACGGCCGACCCGAGTTCGATTCCTCCGCCCCTCTCGGAGAGCCCGGCAAGCTACCGAGAGCATTCAATATGCCAGACACAGTAACAACAAAGTCTCCAATGGAGACGTTACTGGGCCCGCTCGAGCAAATCGACGATCAACGGGAGGGCCTTTACCTTTACCTTTTACCCAGTTGTGCTCAGGGCTTACTCCTAGTTCTGTGTTCAGGAATCACTCCTGCCAAGGCTTGGGATTCCTTGCCAGGAATCATACCTGGGTCAGCCACATGCAACCTGTACCTGCCTTACTATCACTCTGGCCCTAATTTATTCATGTTTTGTTTTTAGACTACAACCAGTGGTCCTTGAGGACTACTTGCAGCTCTGTGCTCTGGAGACACTTCCAGCAGGGCTTAAGGGACCTGAGTCCTCCCGCATGAAGGGGATCAGCCTATTGGGATAGCTTTCCAGCATTCATTTAAATTTTTTAACCATTCCTTCTTTGAGTTTTATGGAGGTGAATTTATCTCCAGGATACAGGGAAGGAGGAGATAAGAAGAGACACTTATTCTTGTTTCTGAACTATTAAGAGATTCTTGGATGCCATCTTGAGAGCCTAAGGGTTTCACGTAGGAATGGGGCAGTCTCCTGAGGTGCTTATTACAAGCACCTATTTAATCTTCCAATGAACATGGAAGCCCCTATGTGCCCAGACCACAGAACCCTAACAGAATCTGCACCCCCTCCCACTGGCCAGAGATTTTTGGACCATAAAGAAGAAATCAATCAGGATGTATAGTTGTGGTTACTCTGGGCCAGATGCACTAACCTTTATTGTTTCCATTGGCAGATTTTAGAAAAGGAGAGAAGTGAATTACAGTTTGACATGTTGTCACCATTGTCTCCAACTGGGTTAGTGATCTTGTTATGGATTCCCTCCTTTGATCTGAACCAGATAGAATTGTCAGTGATATCACCAAGATGGTTACAGACCTGTGGGCTGGAGTTGATAACTGAGTTGAGGCCTGTGAGGTTCACTGAGGTGGACGCAGAGGGATTGTGCTATGTCTTTTTTTTTTAGATTTTTATTAGTGAAACACCATGAGGAACAGTTGTAGATTTACAAATTTTTGTGCTTGGGTTTCAGTTATACAATGATCGAGTGCCCATCCCTCCACCAGTGTCCATTCTCCACCACCACTGATCCCAGTATCCCTCCCACCCCCCTGTCGTCCCATCCCACCCTGCCTCTGTGGCAGGGCATTCCCTCTCTCTCCTTTTGGGTGCTGTGGTTTGCAAAAGAGGCATTGAGTGGCAATCATGTTTGGTCTAGAGTCTACTCTCAGCACGCATCTCCCATCCTGGGAGGATCCTCCCAACATCCTTTATTTGGTCCTCCCTTCTCTATCTGAGCTGCCTTTTCCCCTAGCATGTGCGGCTGACCTCCAAGCCATTGAGTAAACCTCCTGGTACTTATCTCTGCTATTCTTGGGTGTTTGTGCTGTGTCTTTTTTTGACCCTCCCCTTGTGAGGGAGATGCTAGGCCTGCACAGAGGGCCCCAGGCGTATATTTGGAAAGTGCTAGAATGACTGAATCTGAAGGCCTCTAAAAGGAAAGCAACGGTAACTTGCATCCTCATGATTTTCCTTAAAATGCCCCATCTAGAAAGCTTCTCTTTCCAGGCTTATGGCCAGCTCCCAGAAATGGGCCATTTTGAAAACTCTTGTGGGTGCTGCATTCTGGTCTCTTCTGGGTGAAATCCACTGTTGCCCATCATCCCCCCCCCCCAAGCCTTATTTTCAAATACTACTCAGGGCTGTTGGTGATATTGGCACCATTTTCTTAGCGGGCAGAGAATGTGGCTGTCCTAAAAGCAGACATGAAATGAGCTGGTCTGGCCAACAGCAGAATTTCTTTCCCTACAAATGTTTTCTTCAGAGGGATTGAACTCGGGGAGTTTCTCTTGTTCTCTTATCCATCATTCTGGATGGAACCATTTTCCATGGAGTTCTTCTTTTCCCCCTGTTCCATCCCTGATTGAAAAATTCTTTTGAATTTGTAGGAAGTAAGGGTAGCGGTGGCCATTTCTAAAGAAACATAATAAGGGAATAACAAATAGCAAAAGGCAGTTGAATTCAAGAACTAGTTTACAGAATTTAGCTTACCAAGTGTGTGGCAAAGGGGTGAAGGGGGTGGTGCTGGAATGTTGTTGTATGCATGGAATGCTATGATGAACTGTATTTCTAAGTCACAGCGTTTCCAGGATGATCTCACTTATCTGTGATATATGGAATACTGAATGAGGAAACGGATTGTAGTAAAAGGGAGTATGCCTAGATTACCCTTGACCCCCCAGTGTTTAGAGAGAAGGACAAAGAAGGAAAGAAATCAAGGGGGAAGACGAGAATGGGAAGTAATGGGTGAACAGACATCAGGGCTTCAGTTATACTGGTGATATGGTAGAGTTTTAGAGCCCTGTATCCAAAACACAGGCTCAACACTGACAACATGAGGTTTAAACTGCAACCACTGAAACTTTGTAATGTGCCTGTCAAATTGAAAGACGGGATGGGGTGGGAGTGATTGTGGGAACACTGGTGGAGGGAAGATGACACTGGTGGTGGGATTTGTGTTGAAATAGGATATGCCTAAAACTCAACAATCGACTTTGTAAATCACAGGTTTTTTTAATCAGAAACTTGATTAAAAAAGAAATCACAGTATTTTCCCCCCAAAGAGAGGGAATTCATTGTGAATCACAGAAGCCAGACTTCTCGAAGAAAACAAAGAAAGCATTCTTTTCTCAGGATGATCCTGTGCTCAGTTTTCCTGTGATTGGGGACCACCAGGGGATGGTGGTAAGGATGACTGGGAGGTTTCCAGAGAGTGTGAGAGAGAATCTCCAATTTTGGTTTGGGTTTTCTGCCAAGAAAGAGTTGCAGTGTGTTTGAAGCCTGAGACCAAGCGACAGCCAATGTTAATGGGGTCCCCGATACTGCAAGTTACCCAGGTGACCATGGGTGACTTGCTTTCTGTTTCTGTCTCAGATCTTATTTGTAGAATGGTGGCTCAAAGCACTCAGACAAGACACAGTTGGGAATGCAATTGAGCATTTTTTATTTGGGCCTGTGGTTGCTTCTCTCTTGGCCCACAGCCTTTGTTCTTCCTGATTGCAATTCTAGGATTGGCTCTTCTATTTCTTTTTGGAGAAAAAAAATAAACTCCAGTAGGGCTTACGAGGTCTTCCTGACTCTGTGCTCAGAAGTGACCCCTGAAGGTGCTCAGGGGGCCAGAAGTGCCAGAGATGGTACCTAGGCCATGTTCAAGGCTGCCTTTACACCTGTGTTACGTTTGTGGACTCAGTTCTAATGCAGGAAGGTAGGCGAGGGAGGAGAGAATCAAGTTTATAGTGTGTTGAGACTCTAAGAATTGTTTGCTAAGGATTAAACATTCCCAGCATTGGATGAGTTCAGGGAAAAGTCCCAGAGTGGGGCTGCCTGCTATCCTGTTTAGTTTGCCCCTGAAGGCAGAGTTGCCATGGTCATTGTATCTTCCCAGTAATTGCACCTCATCCATTCTCTGCCCCTGAGTTCAAACCAGTCTCTTTGAGCCCTGCCAATCCCCACCTTCTCTGTGCGTCACGTTAGCGCCCCCTGCCGGACTCCCCCTGCATTGCCAGGATGCTGGCCCTTGGAAGGAACTGTGGCTCAATAGAAGGGCTGGCTTTTGGGGAAAGGTTAGCTTTTCCAGTAAATACTCCATTTTTACCATTTGAGTTGAGCTCTCTGAGATTTGCTACCCATGTAGATAATCCCTAGGAAATTCACACTATTTAACACGGATTGTCTTATTTCCATTTCACCATGGCTCTCAGAAATGTGACGGAAATGCACTTCTTGGGAATTATTATTCTTGATAAAAAGTTAGAAAAATTTCAACTTTTGCCTCATTCTTCACGTGTTACCCAAGTTCTGCAGTTATATTTCTGAAATGTTCAGGGAAAAAAAAAACAGTGTAGCCTATGGGGCCCACAGGGTTTGAGACTCTTGCCTTGTGTTCTGCTGACACGGGGTCACGTCTCCAGCACCACCTATGGTCTCCTGAGCTCACAAACGGGAATATCCCCTTAGTACCACAGGGTGTATGCTCCCAGCCCCTGAAAACTAACATAGCCAAACATCTGGAAGACTAAGGTTATTTTTAAAAATTTAAGTGTAAACAAATTGTTCACAGTTGCAAGCATGCCTCAAGTGCTGGGGGAGAAGGCAGGTAGGATAGAGAAGGGACCACTATGACAAAGATAGTTGGAAATGATCACTCTGGATATGAACTGCATAAGGAAACAAACATGATGACCTCTCAGAATCTGTTCTTGGAGACCTTAATGCATAATGAGAGAGAGACAGAGAAAGAAAGAAAGTGCCTGTCATAGAGATAGGCTGAGAGGAGGGTAGTAGAGGAAAACTGGGACATTGGTGGTGGGAAATGTACACTGGTGGAGGTTTGGATGTTGAAACACTGTATGACTGAAACCTGTATAAACAAATAAAAGTAAAAGCCCCCCCCCCCGCCCCCGTTGATCATCGATTTGCTTGAGCGGGCCCAGTAACGTCTCCATTGGAGTTTGTTGTTACTGTGTTTGGCATATTGAATACGTCACGGTGAGCTTGCCAGGCTCTGCCGTGCGGGCGAGATACTCTCGGTAGCTTGCCGGGCTCTCCGAGAGGGGCGGAGGAATCAAACTCGGGTTGGCCTTGTTGGCTGTGTGCAAGGCAAAAGCCCTACCACTGTGCTATCGCTCCAGCCCAATAATAAATAAATATAAAGAAAGAGGATAAAAGAACACTAAAAGAAAAGCTGCCTGTATAGTACGACAGAGGATTTTTTTTAGTGGGTAAACTTCATAGTCAGGCTGGATTCAAATTTTGACTCTTTTAGTTCCTGGCCATTTAACCTTAGACATGGTATTTATTTCGTGTCTCAATTTCTTTATCTGTAAAATGGGGACCATAGTAGACTCTTCATAAGATGATTCTTGGAATACATGCCCTCATTTTCACAAAGCACTTGGAACACTGCCTAGAAGGATGCTAAATTCCCCCATGGGTTCTAGTGTTTATTGTAGCCAAAGTTAATCTTGGAACCAAAGAGATAGGACAGGGGTTAAGGCCTTGCACTGTCATGATCCCATGAGCACCATCACAGGTGACTCCTGAGAACAAAGGCAAGAATAGATCCTGAGCACCACCAGGTTTGGCCCTCAAGCTCGGCCTGTGCCCCTAAATAATCTTTTAAGTGCTATTCAGTATATTCCAAATAGAAGGAGTGAATGGAAAAAGCACTTCACATTTCACGGGAGTTCTGTGGGTTTATATGGCATGGAGGTACTTCCCAAGTAGTGCTCTGAGGGTTTAGGGGTCTACACTAGTTTTCACCCAACAAAACTAGTGGTTCAGTGCAAGGGCACAAGGATATGATGTTGCTCAGATCCCTGATTCTGGGGTCTGCAGAACTGCACCTGGCAAAGCTTTGGGGACTATGTGGTGCTATTTGTATCTGGTTCAGATGCGTGGTAGATATACACCCAAACTGTTATACTATCTCCTAGCCCCCAGAAGTCCTGTAATTTATTTTATTTTTCCACACCTGCTGGTGCTCAGGGGTTACTTCTGGCTCTGTGCTCAGGGATTACTTCTAGTGGGGCTCGGTGAACCATATGGTGTGCTGGGCATTGAACCTGGGTCAGCCACATACAAGGTAAATGCCCTACCCGCTGTGCTACTTCTCCGGTCCGGGAGTCCTGAATTATATAATTGCCCCAGTGATCCCATGACAGTATGACTTGGAGCCAGTATTGATGTTGATCACTTCCTCTTTGAAATTGACATAATCAGACTTCTTGAAAATGCTGTTCACACACATCCTGGAGTGTGTGCATGTGTGCACACACACCCACACTCGCAGTGGTAGAGAAGGAGAATAATAAGAGCATCACATTGTCAGCTCTGAAGTGACTGGAGAGACCAGCTAGGGCTATTAGATTGCCAGACACTATGTTATCTATGTTTCTTTGTTTTGGGGCCCCACCCAGCAGTGCTCAGGGATCACTCCTGATGGGTCTTGAGGGTTTGTATAGGATGCTGGGGATCAAACCCAGGTTAGGCATGCAAGGCAAAGCACCCTGTCCGCTGTACTATCGTTGCAGCCCCACACTACATATTCATGAAGCTGCAGATTTGTGGACCAAAATGTGCTTTCCTGTCTATAAGATATTTTGTATTTTTCTAGGAAAATAGGCCAGCTAGTATCTTTTCGCACCTGAGGAGTTGAGGCCTCTGGGGCTCAACAAGCTTGTTGTTTGCATGTTTTATTCACAGATGATAGTGTACACTCACTCAGACAGTAGCACAAGGAAGTCTGCTTTTATGCAAATGTAGTCAATTGAAGATGACAACAAAGTAACTTAAAAATGGACTCTATTAGTTTTCTAATAGTGGTTAATACTGACTTCACATAATGGCAGGCACCTGCAATAATTTAGGTCCCAGAGGCCAGAGAGATATTACAGGAGGTTACTTGTTTTGCATGCAGCCAACCCAGGTTGGATCCCCAGCACTGCATTGGTCACTGCTGCACCCCTACTAGGAATGGTCCCTGAGTGCAGAGGCTAGAGCAAACCTTGAGTACCACTGGGTGTAATCCAAGAATAAAAATTAAATTAGTTCTCACACAGGTCTTCAGACACTTGAAATCCCAGAAGAGAAACAATAATCCAATCTTGGATTGGGGCGGCAGAGAGTACAGAGGGTAAAGCACTCGCTGTGCAACTGGTTATGGTTGTCTCAACCCTGATTCAAATCCCTGGAACCACATGTGTTCCTGCAAGCATCACCAGGGGTGACTCCTGAGCACAGAACTGGGAATAGCTCCTGATCACTGCTGTATGTGTCCCAAATTGTGCCTCTTTCACACACGTGCGCACATGCGCCCACAAACACACACACACACACACACACATCTTTGGGTCGGGTGATTCTCTTATCTCAGATCTACCTTGTCTTTTTTTTTTTTACAAGAGCATAGAGAGTACTCAATTCAGGTCTCTCTTCTTCTACAAAACGTGAAAGAATTTGTCATAAAGAGTGCTCAGGGAGTGCTTTGGAATGAATAAGTCCTTGAAAGGCAGCATTTCTGAGTGTTAACTCAGATCTGGTACTTCTTGTTTGTGAGAGAGGGAGGAATGAGATGAGGGATGAGAATGGATTTCTGAGAATTCATGGGGACGATGAAGCAGTTGCTTTAGTAATCACTAAAACTCTGGCTGTGAAGCACTTGCTGAAATACAAAATGCTATGGAAATCCTTAATAACAGGTTATAGACACAATTTTCCCCAATAGTAATGGTTGCATAAACTGCTGACAATTGACCTTTCTTAAGATCCTCATTTAGCGTCTTTAATGGTTTAGGAGGGAAAAGGAAAAGACATTCTGCGTCAGATGAACATGGTAATTGTCCCAATAACAGCACAAAAGATACTCTACTCTGTGTTCTTTCTTTTCTGTTTATAAAGATAGATGGAAGCAAGTTACAGGTTTTTCTTTGAGAAAGTCACTTCCAGAATTGTTTGCATTGAAACCTTTAAATGAAGTCATTCTTTATGGAGTAGAAACTTGCACTCGATATGTTTTCCAAAGTATATATTTTATTTCCCTAAGCTATGGTTTATAATAGTAGGTGGTTTAGAAAAGAAACTCTTTAGTCTTGGTTCATGGAATTATGATCATATACTATCCGGAGAAAATTTTACACATTGTAAAGACAGCAACTGGACATGAATATCTCAGGCATTTCCTTGGGCTGCTTAAATGTGTGTCACTCTTCTCTTGACTCTTCGGAATAATTTATGTCCTGTCTTATAGCCACAGACTTCTTTGATTGGTTTTGTTCTCATTTGACCAGAGGTGGTAACTAAATAGGGAAGAACTATGGGAAACATAGTTCCTTGGATACGGTGTGGCGTTCTTTTGTAAAGCGGAGCCCCTAATAATGTGACTCTGATGCCTCTTTCTGTAGATGTCATTTTTAAAGCCCTGGGTACCTTAAATAAATCAGAATCATCTGTAGTCAGGCAAGATTGGCTCATCCAAGAGACAGAAAAGAATGAAGTAAAGACTTGGAAAGACTTGTTCCTGAATCTGGAGGGACGGGAAATGACACGCTGTGAGCTGTGATAAAGTCAGCCTACTTAGGGCCCACTTCATTTTATAGTTGCTACATGCATTTGATAAAAAAAAACTCTTAGGATACCAAGGAGGGCAAAACTAGAACAGATTTTAGAAGGAGGATGGATCCGTTTCAACCTAGGGATCTGCTGGGAAAGGGTTACATTCCTGAGTCGCTGAAAACAGTTTTGTCATTTATGAACACCAACAGTTCTGCATCTGCATCTCAAATGCAGACAGATCTCTAGTTAAAAGAGACAGGTGTTGAAGACTTGAAGTGTTAGGTCTTTTTCTTGTAGAAAGTCCCTCTGTCTCCCCTTCTCTTTATTATATATTTGGTTTCCTATGTTATTCCAAAATGAATTGAAAGTGTTCTATAGAGACGCACATGAGAAAAGCTAGACAGGCTAGTAGTACAGGGGCTAAGGCTCTTTCCTTCCATGCAGCTGATCCAGGTTTGGTCTGAAGCACCAAATGTACTCGGCAGCCCTCAGTGTAACCAAGATTATTCCCTAAGCACCACAGAGAGTGGTCCCCAAACTAAAACAGACGGACACATTTTAAAAATATACATTAAAATTGATGGTATTGGAGTAATAAAAAAGCGAGTAGGGCATTATATGTGTCCTGTCTGTGTTTCAATATCCCATATGGTCCCCCAAGCACCACCAGGAGTTATTCCTGAGTGCAGAGTGAGGAGTAACCTCTGGGTATCACTGAGTGTGACCCAACGCACACCCCTCTGTCCCAGCCCCACAACGAAAATAAAAAGATACACAGCACAATTGAAATACATGAAAATAATCAGCGACAGGAGAAAACACAGGTAATGGAGTAAAAGGAAGCTGTACCCATGGTTATAACACAAAATGCATAACACCAAATAAATTACAGTTGATAGAGGCAAACCATAAATTTAGTCTATGCCTCTCCAGCAACAAATATGAAGAGGGAAAAAATGATTGAACGCATGAATTACAGTATCCAGAAGGTTAAAACAAACTAGGTTTTTCTTTTTCAGAAAAGCTAATGGAGGGTAAACGATAAGAACTAATTGGGCTAATGGGTTCTAAGGGTGCTCAACCCTGGCATTCGTAAATTTTCTAATAGTTGCGCATATTCTTTTCTTATTTCTGAAGATCCTTTGGATGAATTGTTTGACTTGTCTTCTCTGTTCTGTAATAGCCTTTGTGGCAGGAAATATCATCAGTTTTTCCATCTATCAAAAGATAGGTGCAGTAGTCAAAGAAAAATATTCTTGTGATTATTTAGTATGTTTTTAATTCTGTTTTAGGCACTGTGTGATTTATGGTATTGATAATGGCAGGTTTCATGCATTAAAATTTCTATCACTACTCCCTCTACCAGGGTGTCAGCTTCCTTCCATGTCTCCTGTGTTTCCCCGTCCTAGCAATCTCAGTTCCTGATATTTATTTTTAATTGATGTACCTTGTATTTAGGCACCTAGTATGTCAAACTTCAAAAACAAACTATATATGCTTATATTCCGGTAAAAGCCTGAATTTTAAAATGGTTTATATTTATTCACAACTTATTTCTGATCTTACTCAATTCAACTTAAAGCAATGCCGCACATTCAAACATCAGATAAAATAACACGGTATTGGGTTGGGGTGATAGTACAGAGGGTTTCTTTGTACATGCTGACCCAGGTTTAATCCCTGGCACCCCATATGGACCCTGAGCCCACCAGAAGTGATCCCTAAGTTCAGAATCAGGAGTCATCCCTGAGCACAAACAAAAGAAGAAGAAACAAATTTTTCTTTTTTCTCTATTCCTTTCTTTCTTTTTTCTTTTTTGTTTTTTGTTTTGTTTTTGTTTTTTGAGTCACACCTGGCGATGCTCAGAATTTACTCCTGGCTCTGTGCTCAGGAGTTACACCTGGCAGTACTTGGAAGACCATAGGGTATACCAGGGATTGAACCCTGGTCAGCTATGTGCAAGACAAAGACCCTATCACTGAACTATCCCTCAGGCCCCAGTCAAGTCTGTTATCTCACTCCAGAGACCAGGTAAACCCATACAGTGCTGAGATCGAACTGGGGTAGACTGATGTGGGAGATTGTCCCTCTAACAGAAACCAAGGCCAGTAGAGTCCTCTGGCCAAAATAGCTTAATTCTTGGAAAATAAATAGGCAGATTATATATGCCCAGAAAAGGATAGAAAAAAAGAGTCCAGTTTAGCGTCTGCTGTACTATCACTACAGCCCCAGAAGAAACTCTTTATAAACTTTTCTAGAAAATATTGGGGCTTTCCTATTCCAACCTGTTGTCTTTATGTGGCTGCTTAAAAAAATCATTCAGCAATCAGAGCAAAAGTATAGTGGGTAGTGTTTGCCTTGCAGATAGCCAATCCAGGTTTAACCCCCAGCATCCCATGTGGTCCCTCAAGCCCTATCAAGAGTGATTCTTGAGCACGGAGCTAGGAGCAACGCCTGAGCATCACTGGGTGTGACCCCCAAACCAAAAATATAATCATTCAGTATTCAAAAATAACATTAAAATGTCTCACCCATTTGGGTGCTTTGGGCCATTAACTTTTCCCGGTGTTTTTTGTAATTAAAGTTGTGTTGATGCCATATGGCATATGCTGTATGCTAAAATTCCCTAACTCCTGAAAGAAGTGCCAGAGCAGATTGAGGGGATAGAGTGAAGATGGAACCGGTTAGCACTTTGCTAGTCATTTAGGGCGAATGTCAACTTTTCTCATTGGAAAATAATACTTCACTCTTTATTGTAGATGTCGATGTAAACAAAAATTGAGCTGATAGGAAGTATAGAGCTTCTCTTTGCTGCCTTCCTCCTGCACTTTGTCTTCTCTACTACTGAGATTATTAGTATTCATTATGTACAGTCGTTAGGAGAACTCAACCAGTACCAAAAATATATATATATATTTTTTTGTTTGCTGGCCAAATCTGTTCTCAGGGCTCACTCCTGGCAGTGCTCAGAGGACCAAGTGGTAGTGAGGATGGAACCCAGGTCTCTAGTAGGCACTCCAGCCCTTTGAGTTCTCTCTCTGGCACCAGATACATTATTGTCAAATAAACTCCAAAGTTTACATTTAGATTCACTCTGTCTCTTTCACTATTCCATGGGTTGTCACAAACGCACAATATTTTCTGTTCTCATCTGCCCTAGCATACAGAATTGTTAGACCACCCTCAAAGACTCTGTGCTTTACCTCTTCACCCCTCTCCTGCAGAGCTACTCTGAAAGATGCCTGTGAAAATTTTTGTGTAGACATGTGTTTTCCATGCAGTTTGATAAATGTCTCAGAGGACAATTGCAGAATGGTTTATTATATGAATAGTTTTGTTAGCAACTGCCAGACTGTGTTCCATTGTCTACTTGCCAGTATTTGGAATTCTCAGTGTCATGAATTTTAGCCATACCAATCATTGTGTTATGGTATCTCATTAGTTGACTATGAAATTCCCTTGTAGATTCTTGCATTCAGTATATTAATCTTTGAACCCTTCAGTTTTCCTGTTATAGCTTATTAGTAAATGGCAGGGCCTGGCAAGCTACCAGTTATGTATTCAATGTGCCAAAAAGAGTAACAATAACGGGTATCATTCCTCTGACACTTAAAGAGTCTCCAATATGGCAGCATTGGGAAAGACGAGTAAGGAGAGGCTGCTAAAATCTCAGAGCTGGGATGAATGGATACCTTACTTATGACTGCTCGAGTAAATCGATAAACAACAGGATGACAGTGACAGTGATACAGTGATACAGCTTACTATACAACAGAATATCATCGCTAATTATTTGAGCTTTTCTGCATAGACACTTGTGTTAGTTTTTTTTGTGTGTGGGGGGGGAGGTTACATCTGGCGATGCACAGGGGTTATTCCTAGATCTGCACTCAGGAATCACTCCTGGCGGTGCTCGGGGGACCATATGGGAAGCTGGGGATCGAAACCGGGTTGGCTTTGTGCAAGACAAATGCCCTACCCACTGTACTATCACTCTAGCCCTATTCTTACAGTTTTAACAACTACAATTGTATTGTTAATGTTTGTGGTTATGTAGAAGACTGTTTCACTACTTTACTACCACCACCAAAATGCTATAGAGTCTCCACTACCGTCTTTGTCATTTCTAACCACCCGAAATTTTCCACCTTCTCCTCTTAAGTTGTGAACGATGACCATTTTGTGTTTTCCCTTTTTGTTTACCTTTCAATTCTTTCTGTTATTGCATAACTGGAATCTTAGAAACAATATTGAACAGAAATGCAGACAGGAGAGCTTGTCTTGCTCCTTTTCTTAGGAGGAAAGCCTGTACCTTTTCTAGAAGTGTGTTTATGAGTGATTTTGCTTATGAGTGATTTTTCTGTTATTAGTCTGTAATTTAAATCCACGCTAGTCTAAGAAAACTCTTTGATGTATCTATGCTTTTCAAATTTAGGCCCAAAAGATGGTCTCCTGGGTGAATGTTCTCAGTGAATTTCAGAAGGAGGGTTATTTTGCTGCTGGTGAATCAAGTAGCCTATAAATGTCAATTAGATCTAGTTGACTGATGGTGCTATGCGATTCAAAAAGACCTTTCCTTATTTCCTGCCTGATGGATTTGTCATTTATTGATAGAGGAGTGTTGATGTCTCCAACTGCAATTGTGCATTTGTCTGTTTCTTCTTGAAGTTCTCACTTTCTGCCTCAAATATTTTGATTTTTCCATTGTTAAGGGCATTCATGTTAAGGAGTGTGTTTTCTTGGTGAGTCTGAGTCCATAATCATTGTGTAATGCTTCTCTTTATCTGGGACATTTTCTTTATTCTTGACAATTTCTGGCTTAGTCTGAAATACGGACTGGAGCTATAGCACAGTAGGTAAGCTGTTTGCCTTGCACGCGGCCAACCCGGGTTCGATTCCTCTGCCCCTCCCAGAGAACCCTGCCAGCTACCCAGAGGATCCCACCTACAAGGCAGAGCCTGGCAAGCTCCCCGTGGCGTGTTTGATATGCCAAAAACAGTAACAACAAGTCTCACAATGGAGATGTTATTGGTACCCGCTCGAGCAAATCAATGAACAACTTGGAGGACAGTGCTACAGTGCTACAGTCTGGAATGTAGGCACTCTAGGGTTTTCTTAGTTGACTTTAGCTTGGTGCATCTTCCCAATTTTTTTAGTTTGTTATTAAGATTATTGTTGTTGTTGTTAGTTTGTTATTACGTTTAAGATGTGCTCCTGGTAAAGACTCTTTTTAATGTCTACTCTGGTAGTATCTGCCTTTTCCTTCCGACCTTTCAACAGTTGCAAGGGTCTTCCAGATAGTACAAGTAACCACTGTACTATCTGGTTCAAACCATGGCTTTTCTGTGTAATATGTGCGCATTACACATTTCACATATCCCATGGCCCATATCACAGCTGGACAGTGGTGCTTATGCCCTTATGAGCACTGTCATTTCTGGAGGATATTTAAAAATTATTCCATTACCCAAATAACAATGGCCAGGATGCCATGGTGACATCTATTCATCTTGAAACTTTGCTCTACTGTACTATGGTATGTAGAGGAATTCTGTTTATTAGATCCATTTATTTATACCTTCTCTTCCTTTATATTGAAAAAATGAGAAAATTCATTATTCACTGCTAAAGTTTTCATAATTGGATTTTCCATTGTTCCAGTTTTTCCTGGACTTAATGATTGACTTTTTCCTAGGAAAAAAGACAGGGAAACCTTCTCATACTGAAGTGGACCTTCTTATTCAACCAAAAGAAATCAGTGAACTTATATCTTGCAATTATTGTTGTCCTTGGCTTCATTTTATGAAACATCAGGTTTCTAAGAAAAACCCCAGAACATCACTTTAACCTGGTTCCTCTAGGACCTCAAGGAGCCTTTGCCAAAGCATCTGTGCATTGGTTGTGATTGGATCTATTGCTTTCTGATGTAGGAAAAAGATACCCCATTGTGTTTGCCCCAAACCCAGATTTGGGGCAAACCCAGAGAGGTCTTAAGTGGATTCTGAGGTGTAATAGTGGGAGCAGAGAGCACCTGGATCTGGCAGTTAAGCCAGGAACCCCTAACACTTTCCCCATTGTTGTTACTCTTTTGTAGAAAAATTCCAAATCTTTTGTAATTTTCTTTTTCTATTGCTCTACCTCAAACAAGGTTAGGGCAGTATAGTCAATAAATTTTATTGTCATTGATCTTTACATTGGAGAGCAAATGCACCATATTAAAGGTGAAATTTGCCTTGCATAGCATTCATTTTAGAAGATCTAAATGATGGAGATCTATGTAGGTGTAGTAGTTCAGTAAGTCTTTAATTCATGCTCCCGAGAGCCAAGTTGAAAGTAAAGCTAACCTTCTTTATCTTTGGGCCGATATTTCATCTAGTTCATTTCCATTGGGAGAGGAAATGTCAATGGAAAAACCATGAGTGTTCAAAAGAACTTTATGTTCTACAGATATTTTGAGAATATGTGTTCAGGGATAATGGTAGCAAGAGTGTGATAGTTGCTGGGAGACACTAGTTTGAGTTGACTACATTGCAGTTTTGTGATCTTGGGAAAGTACCTAAACTTTCTCATCATCTTTAAAGTGTGAAATGTAGATCACCTGCGGTGATCATTGCAAAATGTAGATGTCATAAATCACTTAGAAATTTTTTGTAAATGCCCAACTACGGTCACGATCCTCCCGTTATTCATTGATTTGCTCGAGCGGGCCCAGTAACATCTCCATCGTGAGACTTGTTGTTACTGTGTTTGGCATACTGAATACAGCACGGGTAGCTTGCCAGGTTTTGCTGGGTGAGTGAGATACTCTCGGAAGCTTGCCAGGCTCTCTGAGAGGGGCAGAGGAATCGAACTCAGGTCGGCCATACTGGCCTTACCCACTGTGCTATCGCTCCAGCCCAAATGCCCAACTAGAGGATTTTAAAGATGAAGAGCGCAAGCAAATCCTTTGTTTGCACTTTACGAGACCTTTTGTATTCTTAGGTCTTAGCACACAGCCTAGGAATAATAAATGATCACTAGCTGAGATTAACATGAATGGATTGGGGGGCATGGGGGGTCATTACCAACATTTCTGATGAATTTGGAGAATTTCCTATTCCTTTGTATTAGGCTCCACAATCATCTTCGACTCATTCAACCTTTCAATTCAATGACGGAGTAGAGAGTACCATCTGGTCATTAGGAGGAGATGGTTACAAGATCGAGACATTTCATTGGAATGGTTTAATATTCGAAAGCAAACAAAGCAAAACAAATGGACCTGTAGCAGTTGATAAACATGAAGATTAGCTTTCTCAAGTGGGCTTGGAAACCCAGTAGAATTGCACTGCCATCTGTTCACCATTGCAGGCAATGTTATAAGCCCAAGGGAAGAATCAGAGTGAGGATGTTCTACCTTGTGAGGGATCTGGGACAGATTGTGGCAACACAGCTTCGAACTGACTTCTGCCCCAGATGACTAAATTGCTGGACTAAGTGATCCCCAGGAACTGATCTCCCTAGTCTGATCTCCCTTGTAGTCTGAAAGTAGTAATAATTTGAGTTTTCAAGGCTTATGAATGAGCCTCATATGGAGGAAAGCTGTCCTGGCCCTGATTACTCTTGTAATCAGTGGAAAGTGCTTAGTTAATTTTCTATCCTCGTGAAGCTTGGTGGTTTGGGTTTTCTTTTAATTCTGTGTTATTTCTTGAAAAGTCTATTTCATTGTGGTGGCCTTTGCCTTTCCTTAGGAACATTGGCAACTCAGCTTCTTTGGGGTCTTTTGTGCGTGAAGTGTTTCAATTGGGAGAAAATGAGGTAGTAGTGCAACTTTTTCTTCCTGACCAATGATATTAGCTGTGGCTATGCTAAGAGGTAGGGGCAACAGTTGTATTTGTTGTGCATTGGGTGTCTCTGCAGAGTGGAGAAGGTTTTATCAACCATGTGTCAACTGAAATTACCAAGGAAGCTTAGCTGTTATCCTTCCAGATGTTCAACCTGCAAATACCAGAGGTCTTATTTTCAGCACCAAATATACAGATGTGTGCATGGAATGTGTTTTCCATCCAGATACCCATGTAGGAGATAAATTACATTTCTTGTCTGGAAATTTGTTGAAGAGTTCCCTTTGAATTTATCTGGAGAAAATTGACCCCAAATGATTCCATTTGTGATAGCTTTTATTCCTTGACTATGAACTTGCCTCTCCTCCAGGGCTGAACAAGCTTAAATATTTTTTACAAGAGGTCAAAATGTTAACTGAATCCTGAATTTCCTCATTTGAATGTTATTTGTATGTTTAAGAATTCAGATTCCCTTCATGGTTTAGACTTCATGTTCAGAAGGGAACCTTGATTTTCAGGTACACATACAAAAAAATCGCAGAAGTGAAAACAGTGCTCAACTAAATTATGACATCATTACAGAAGACAACAGAATTTTCGTCATTACTGGAAAATCGTTTGCACTTGAATTTCCATGTGTTAATGTGAGGGCATGTCCCTATCTCTTCTTTTCCAGAGGCCTTTGAAATCGTCGTACGCCATGCCAAGAACTACACCAACGCCATGTTCAAGAACAATTATCCGAGCCTGACACCTCAAGCTTTTGAGTTTGTGGGGGAGTTTTTCACTGACGTGTCACTCTACATCCTCGGTTCTGACATCAACGTGGATGACATGGTCAACGAGTTGTTTGACAGCCTCTTTCCAGTCATCTATACCCAGCTCATGAATCCCGGCCTGCCTGAATCCGCCTTAGATATTAACGAGTGCCTCCGAGGAGCCAGACGGGACCTGAAAGTGTTTGGCAACTTCCCCAAGCTCATCATGACCCAGGTTTCCAAGTCACTGCAGGTCACTAGAATCTTCCTCCAGGCGCTGAATCTTGGCATTGAAGTGATCAACACCACTGACCACCTGAAATTCAGTAAGGACTGTGGCCGCATGCTCACCAGAATGTGGTATTGCTCCTACTGCCAGGGACTGATGATGGTGAAGCCTTGCGGCGGCTATTGCAATGTGGTCATGCAAGGCTGCATGGCAGGCGTGGTGGAAATTGACAAGTACTGGAGAGAATACATTCTGTCCCTCGAAGAATTGGTGAATGGCATGTACCGAATCTACGACATGGAGAATGTGCTGCTTGGCCTCTTCTTGACCATCCACGATTCTATCCAGTATGTCCAGAAGAATGGCGGGAAGCTCACTACCACCGTGAGTACTAGACAAATGGGTTCTTGTGGTTGGGGTCGCCTGGCTGGTAGTAGTTGCTGCTGGGGAGAAATTAGAAAGATCAGAGGATTGATAGGAATGATTGAGGATCTAAATCAGTGCATCTCAACCAAGAACCATGGGGTCCGCAGTGGACCCCCCAGAATTTTTTGCAGATTCCAGGTGAAAATTGCATACAGGGGGAACTATGACAGAAACTAGGGAGCCAGCAGTTAGGTCAGGGGGCTACCAGAAGGAAACAAGGCTTGAAAGAGGGCCAAAGTCAGAAAAAGATTGAGATTTAAATAACCTTTAACCTATCTTTATTTAACCTTAATTTTATTTAACTTTAATTGTATTTAACTTAAACTTAACTGCTTTTAATAATGTCCTAAGGGTAGAGAGTACATTAAAAGACTATACAGAGAGATAGTGTAGTGAGTAGGGCACTTCACTTGCTCATGGCTGACCCGTGTTTGATCCCCAGCATCTCACAGGCTTTCCCAAGCTTTGCCAGGACTGATCTCTGAGCACAGACCCACAAGTTAGCCCTGAGGACAACCTGTTATGGCCCCAAAAGAAAGTGAAACATGGCCCGGAACAGGGAGGGTGTTGCCCTTCAATGCGGCTGACCCAGGTGATTCCCTGCATTCCACATGGTCCCCTGAACCCAAACACTGACAGGAGTGATTCCTGAATTCAGAACCAGGACTAATCCCTGAGCACCAGTGGGTGTGACCCAAAAACCCATCCCCCCTCAAAGAAGGAAAATGAAACAAAAATTTCTAGTCATAAATACTGCTTTCACTCTTAACTCCTGGGCCTAGGGATATAGTACAATGGTTAAGGCCCATGACTGGTGACGCAGCTAATCCTGACTCTATCTCTGATCTCTCCTATGATCTCCAAAACCCCACTAGGAGTGATCCCCGAGCACAGAGCCAGCAGGAAGTCCTGAGCACAGGACTGTGGCCCCCAAATCATTAAAAAATTTGTAGTCATAAATCATGATTTAATTCTAACTCCAGGACTAAAGAGAGATTGCAGTGGATAGGGCACTTGCCTTGCATGCAGCTGAGCTGGCTGTGCTCATGGTTCCCCTGACCATAGAGCCAGGAGTGGACGTCATTGAACACAGCTAGAAGTGACCCAACTTCCCACCCCACCACCATTCTAACTCCACCTGCTTGCAGACTGTGGATCTGTAGGTAAATTGTTTTCTTTATGAGTCTCATATTTCTCATTTATAAAAGGGATTAAAAACATGGGAAATGACCCTCCTCCGAGTACTTTAGCATATGTCTGATACATGGTTGGCCTGCTGGCAATACTAGCTGTGATTGCCATTACAGTCACTGATAGGAATCCTTGTGAGGACTTTATAATGGAGGCACTGAAATCTCCATTTGCTAAATGGGGACAGTGAAGCTCAGTGAACCGGCAACTTGCCCACGGGTGCCCAGGTTTAATTAGTGCAAGAACCATGATTCAGAAATTGATCCGGCCTCCTTTTAATTAGCCTGTCACCAATGTTTCTAATTTTGATTTCCCTCTGGGGATTTAATCATGCATATCATGTTTGGAGTAATGACTTAAAACCCGGGGGGACCCAGCCCGCAGTCACTAAGGAAACCCACAGGAAGCCAGTGAAGCAGCCATGTGTCCCAACAGTTGCTGTGACAGCCTTGATGAGACCTGTGTCATTCTGATGGGGTTGGCCATGAGGCAAGACCTGGTCTGCGAGTCAGACCTCAAGCTGTTTGCTTGCAAAGAGACACTGTTACATTGTAACCTGCCAAGCCATCCAGCTTCTAGGATCACAAAACCTACCTGCTTGGTAATGGAGAACAGAACACAGAGACAGGAACCTCCAGCACATCCCACTGGGGTGACGACTGGTTTCCAAATACTATCAGCTACATAGGAGGCAGTGTCAGGATAGTACAGTCTGGGGCTGGAGATATAATACAGGGAGTTTTGTGCTTGTCCTGCATGTGGCAGAACCTGGTTCAAACCTGGCACCACAGAGTATCTCCCTGGCACCACTAGGAGTGATCTGGACGCACAAAGCCAGAAGTAATCCCTAGCCTCTCCTTATATGACCCAGCCCTTGCCCTCAAAACAAAGAAAATATTAAAGTTGAGATTTGAACAATGGAATGGAGGGGAGGAGGGAGCATCACCAATGCCCCCACAGTTACAAATGATCTTGTTAGGGCCAGAGAGATAATACAGTAAATAAGGCACTTGCCTTGCACACAGGGAACCTGGGTTCAATGCCTAGCACCGCTTATAGTCTTCTCCCACCCCAACAACCCCCCGCCTTCCCAGGATCATTCCTACTGATCTCCGAGGGGCTGGAGAGATCATATATCAGGTAGGGAGCTTGCCTTGCATGCAATTGACTTGGATTCGATGCCTGGCATCCCATTTAGTCCCCCTGAGCCCCTCCGGGAGTAATTCCTTAGTGGAGAGCGTTGATGGGTGTGGCCCCCCAAACTAAACAAAAAAAAAGGAGTGATCCCTGAAACAGAGTCAGGAGTAAGTGCTGAACACAGTGGGGCCTAGTTCAAATACAAAATTAAAAATATATTTAGACCCTCAACTTACGAAGCTTTGGGCATACATGAGTTTCACATTCATGCATTCAACCTACAGACATCCCTGTTTGGTTCAGTCCATGACTCCAGAACCCAGATGCAAAAATTATCTGAGTATGAAAGAACCCAGGCAGTTCAAACCCAAGTTGTTTGAGGACCAGTTACTAAGTGTGGTCATCTACTAGTGGGGTTGAACTGCTGTATTCCAGGGACCCTTCTGACCACACCACATAAGATGTTCTCATAGTAGTCCATGCAGTAGGTATCAAAAAATGTTTCCCCTTTTCACCAGAGGAAATGAAGATTAGAGAGATGCTATCATGGACCAAGATCTTCCAGCAACTTAAGGGAGGCCGTGAAGCTGGAATTCAAAGCCAAACTCACTTGGCCTGGTTGATTCATGTACTTTCCTTAGATTCAGTACCTTTGCAGTGTCCACTTAGCCTTTGCTTCCTCAGCCAGGGGAGGACAAGTTGGGCTATTTAGCCTAGTTTTAAACAAGATCATGTTGGCATGTACTACTGGTGGCTCACACTTAGTTGTGGCTTAACTAAAACCCACTGGAGCACCAGCATAATTGTGCAAAACTCTACAAATACAGAAGACTTAGAATCATTTCTTTGGTGGTTGGGTAACTGGCAATGAGGCAGGAGGATGAAAATGATGCAATGCCCAGTATGGCTCATTAAGAACAAGTTTAAGTTGCCCTGTTCACAGTTTCAGCCATTTCAAACCCATTTTCTGAGAAGAGTTTCTAGTCAGAAGGAACAGAAATTAAGGGCTGGAGTGATAGTACAGCAGGTAGGGCACTTGCCTTGCACACGGCCAGCCCGTGTTCCATCCCTGGCACCCCAGATGGTCCGTCAAGCCCACCCATGAGTGATCCCAGAGCTGAGTCAGGATAAACTGGAGTTCATGGGCAGTGTCTAGGAAGATGCACCTTGACCTGGGCTGCACCATGACCTCAGGGATCATTGGCCCACAAGTAGCCAAGTTCGGATTCAGAGCTGGATCAAAGTCCAGAGCTCAAGCTCTTAAACACTGTTCTTTTTTTACATGCTCAGAGAGTTCTCCTCTCTGTTCCCCACAGCTATCCTTCCCAGAACACAAGCAAAGTTGATTTGGATTGTATTATTTAATATCCTGTATTATCCTCTCTCCTGTTTTTCCAGCTGCACAATCAGGTTTTGAATTCATTCTTCTTCCTTGGAGACCTTTGCTGTAGCATTTCCCAGGGAAATCCTAAAAGGCACAAATTTCTGTCTTCATAACGCTTAAAGACACAGAGGAGTTTAGCAGGGAATCGTGACTGTCAGTTTAGGTGATGGAAGACCCAGTTACCCAATTAGATGACAGCTAAAGTGTGTATGTACAGCACCAGGGAAAATAAAAGAAGATATCTTCCAGTTGCAATATTTGGAACTGCCCATCTGACCAACAGTTTGTTTGTTGGCCACACCCAGAAGTACTCAGGGCTCCATGCTTAGGCATCTCCCCTGCCATGGCTATGCTCGGGGATAGACTTATAGTTACTGTGTGCAAGGCAAGAGCATTAATTCCTGTGCTATCTGTCCAGTTCAACAAATCCTTTTTAAGAAAATCTCTTTTGAGGGGTTTTGGGGCCAGTGCTGGTGGTAGTCAGAGATTATTTCTGGTTCTGCACTCAGGAATCTCTCCTGTAGTACTCTGGGAACCCTGTGAGGTACCAGAATAGATCCCATGTTGGTTATGTGTAAAGAAAGTTCCCTACCCACTGTACTATCTCTCCAGCCACACAGATTGGATTTTTTTAATTCAAAATTTTATTTTATTTTATTGGGGCTGGAGCAATAGCACAGCAGGTAGGGTGTTTGCCTTGCATGTGGCCGACCATGGTTCGATTCCCAGCATCCCATATTGTCCCTTAAGCACCAATAGGAGTAATTCCTGAGTGCAGAGCCAAGAGTAACCCCTGTGCATCATTGGGTATGACCAAAAAGCAAAAAAAAATTATTTTATTGAAGCACTGTAACAAGGTTGGGGATTTGGCATATAATATTCCTTCAACAGTCCTGTCACCGGTGCCAACTTCCCTTCACCACTGTTCCCAGGTTCCTACTCCTATCCCTGCCCCAGGCCCAGTCTACTGTCTTGACAGCCACCTTTCAAATTTGGTCATTAAAGTTTGGGTCTCGCAATTTTAGGGTTGTAGACTATGTGGTTTAGATATTTAGCTCTGTCATTCCTTAACACTGTTGCTGTATCTGAGTCCCCTGGGCCCTGCTCCCATTGCTTCTCATCTGTCTCTTCTCCCCTTCCCCTTCACTCTATCTCTTTCCTTCTCCCAATGCTCTGGGGCCAGTGATGATCTAGGCATCTCCTCCCACTTTATTTTTTATTCATTTTATTTTGTTTTTTTTTTTTTTTTGTCTTACGGTCACACCCGGCGATGCACAGGGGTTACTCCTGGCTCTGCACTCAGGAATTACTCCTGTTGGTGCTCAGGGATGCTGGGAATTGAACCTGAGTTGGCCACATGCAAGGCCCCACCCACGGTGCTATCGCTCCAGCCTCTCATTCCCCCCCCTCCCCAGTTTAAACCATTGCATTTTCTTATTCCAGTTTTTCTAAATACCACATACAAGTGATATCCTGTCTGGTCTAATTTCTGTTTTCAGTATGGAGAGTTCTCAGTACACTTAAAACTGAACTACCCTATGATCTAGCAATTTCAAGGATAGTTTTTAAAATGCATCTACTTCTGGTTACTCATCTTTTGTGGCTCATCAGTTCTCTCTTAGAAAGTTTCCTCATAGTAACATTACTTACTGAGAAGCCAACAGCCTCCACGATCCAAGTCTATTCATTTTTTTCTGACTCAAATTTCTGAAGTTATCTTCAGTGAAGTCAGTATTTATGTGTGCTATGAAGCCCTGGGGAAGATTCTTTGTTGATCCTCACTAATAATTCACTCTATCGCATTCTTCTGTTCTGCTGTTTGTGTGAGTGATTGTAACTCATCAGAATGTCCCAGATTAGCCTTCCCTACCTCTCTGCTTCTGGAGACTGAGGTTATTTCTCGGGTGTCAGAAAGTCAGTCTTTTCCTCCTCATGCCATCACTTGCGAATTTTCATTTTTTGTCCCAGATGGAGTTGCGTGCTCCATATTTTTACAAGCGGTTTGCAGTAGCAACTTGTTTCTAACTGACAAAAACCAAGCCATGTTTCACTACCTAATTAGTGTCTCCAGGCCAGCATCTAGAACTGTTGTAAGCAAGTTGATCTGCACCAAGTTCCTTTCTGGACAGGCAGAAATGTCATTCACTTACCCTTCTTTTTATACACACGATCACAAAAATAACTTTAGTTTTGAATTTTTGGGGGATGCAGCCATATAGTTTTATTTGGGGGAGTGTCGGAAAGCAGGACTACCAAACAGTACTTGGGTAGTTCAGGGGCCACTCCTGGTAGTATTTGTCCCACCCGGCTGGACAGCTCAATGTAAGGTTATGACAGTGGGAAACTGAAGAAGCCCTGGAACATCTGGGGGACTGCAGTGATATAACCTGTAGTGTTGGGGACCAGTGCCACGTGGTGCTGTGTTTGAATTTGGACCAGGTCTATCTTTACAACCCATATATGGTTTAGATACAATGTGATAAGAAAATTTTTTTGTTGCTGGAAATTGAGCCCAGGACCTCCGACATACAATGCATGTGCTCGATCTCTGCTTCTAGTGTTCTCTTTCTCTCTCTCTCTCTCTCTCTCTCTCATTTTCAAACCTTGATTGCTTATTTGTTGAAGAGACGAATATAATTATATTAAGTGGGACCACATTTGAGGCCTCAAATATTAATTTCAGGGCACATTTCAAAGAGCAGTCACACAAAGGGAGCGATTTCAATGCTTTTTTATGAAATGTTATACATATTACGGATCATATTACAGAAATCAGCAGACTTTTCTGGAATCTGAAATCGTGTTTGCCTTGGCCAGACCCTTCTTGCCTCTTTACCAGTTGTCTGATTCTCAGTTGATAATCACTTGTATGATTGACAGTTGTTGATATGTTCTGAGTTGTGAGAAAGACTCCCCCCTCCAATTTCTGTGATTCGTGGATGAAGATGGCAGGAGCTTGTCCTCATAGGAACATGAATGGGCTGAAAGTTCCAACCAAATTGTGATCCAGCCTCAGTTCTGTGGATGTAGCTTAAAGAGCCGAGACACGGAGCTTGGAAATGAAGAGCAGTTTATTTCTCCAGAAACGCCTATAGTTCGAGTATCGCAAATGGGCTAGATACTTGAACCCCTCCTAACCACAGCCTAGAGTGGTCTGGGGCCATGCCCAACTCAGTGATTAGGGAGACCGTATTATGCCAACGATCAAACCAAGTCGTCTTGCATACAAATTAGCTGCTTTGGTCTTTTGCACTCTCTCCCTGACCCTACTAGTAGAGAACTCCGGTGTACACAGTGAATTGCATATACGGAGAGGTTCCTGGACATGTTGCTCTTGAATCTTTACAAATAGGTGTTCACCCTGCTGTGTTGTCTTTCTAGACTGTTCCTATTCATAAAAACTTGGGAAACATAGTCCAGAATTGATTCCAGAGGTAGGCACTTGTCCGGTTTGTGACCAACTGAGGTTTGATTACCAGTACCACACAGTACCACACAGGATCCCTGAACAGAGAGCCTGAATACTGTTGGGTATGTGTTCAACCCTTCTGTCTCCACCTGTGCTCCCCTGACTCCTGCAAAAAAATTATCGGGAACAAAAGGAATTCAGTGTTCCTTTTCATGGGATATGCTTAAACAACGGAGATCCACGGGAGATTGTCTTACGACACAGAGTTAGGTTCCTTACCGTGGACAGCTAAAAACCTCTCCCTTTCACAATATGTTGGAGGATTAGGCCAGGATTAGATGTTAGGAGACATTTGACACAGCCCTCCCTGACTGGCCAAAAAGCTCTGTGTCATCTGTCAAGGGTGGCAGAAGGTTCACCCAGAGACCGGAAGCCATGGTTCTGGCCCAGCTCTTCACAAGAGTAAAGAAAAAAGTGGGGAAAAGGCACCTGCCAGTTGATTCTGGTTCTGAGTCAGTGACCCTCTGGGTCTCTAGCTCTTCTTTAGGGCTCTGTCTTAGGGTTTTTCTGTTTCCTTTCTCCCTCCTTCAGGCTATAGGCTTCAGAGTCTTGCCTAGCTAACTCACAATTGATTGAGTGAAGTTTCTTCTTTCTTTTTGGTTTTGGGGCCAGCTTCGGCTGTGCTCAGAGTTTACTTCTGGATCTGTGCTCCGGGATCACTCCTGTCTGTGCTCAAGGAGATCATCTGCTTTACCAGGGATCAAACCCTGGTTGGAGGTCTACAAGACACACACCTTATTCACTGTACTATCTCTTAGGTCCAGTTTTTTTAACTGTGCTTCAAAGTGACAGCATCCTGGGGTAGAGATCAGATACTTATCCGTGACTGTTCAAAGTGAAGTGGAGAATTAATTCACTGACCCATGGATTATATTCAGAATACTTCAGAACTCCAGAATGTTCCCCCCAGGACTGGAGACAGAGAAAGTTCAAAGGGCTGTGACACAAACTTTGTATACTGAGACCTTGAGTTCTAGCCCCAGCATCACAGGCTTTCGTTGAGCACTGCCAGGAATAATCCCTGAACCCAGAGCTGAGCATAGCCCCTGAGTGCTTCTGGGTTTGACCCAAAACAAACAAAAAAATGGACTATTCCCTTGAGTGGACGAAGTCCACACCAGATGCCTTCTGACCAAATCTGAGAATTTGCGAGTTTCCAAAATGCCTTCCAGGGGTTCTGAAATATGTTGGTCACCAGGAAATTGGACTGTAGTGGAAGCAACTTCTCTTCAGAATCAGGAAGGAAAGATTTTCTCGCTTCCTTGCAAACCTTGAGTATCTTAGAACACATGGAATCCTGTGTCCAGTGTGATTCCTCTGTTCATTCCTTCACAGCAGAGTGAACTGCATCCACTCTGAGTCACTGTAGTACTGGATCATTCTCTCACATATTGTCACGAGTGGCTTTGCCTTCCTTTCCCTCTGCCTCTCTGCCTGTACAGTGTGCTCTCTGGCTCAGGACTCTGCAGGAAACATATGCTTTGATGGACTATATCTTGGGAGACAAACCTCCCAACTCCCACCTATTAGAAATGGAAAACAGCACTGAAGAGACCGTACAGTGGGTAGCACACTTGCCTTTTATGTATTATATTCAGAATGGTTCAGAAGTCCAGAAAGTTCCCCCAAGGGCTGGAGAAAGAGAGAGTGGCTGATTGGTGGCTGACCCAGGTTTGATTCTCAGCACAGCACTGGGTCCTCCAACCCTACCAAGAGTGCTCTGTGAGTGCAGATCCAGGAATAAACCCTGAGCACTACCAGTGCAGTCCCCAAACAGAAAACAACCTCCACCCCCACCCCCAAATCAAATAATGGTAAAGAGGAACTGAGGAGATGGTATAGGGATTAAGATGCTTGTCTTGCATGCACCTGACCTAGGTTTCATGCCTCATATCATGTTGTCCACTGAGCACTTTGAAGGTGTCCCCGATATCTGTGGCACTGCAGAGCCTGAGCAATATTGTATCCTTAGGCCCTGCGAGCCTAACTCTCTGAGAATGGCCTGTAGTGGCCCCTGGGATTCCTTGGGAAGTTAGTCATCCCCCCCTACGTCTCCTGTCCAAGAAAATATTAACATTTTTGCACATCACAGAAGCAGCATAGTTTTTATTATTCTTCCTTTTCACTTCTTTGGAGTCATATTGATGCCCCGGGCTTGCATCCTTGGTGGCAGAGATTTGCAGGTCACACTTGTGTTTCTGAGAATCCCAGTGGGCAAATATAGGCAGAGCTCTGGAGATTGAACTTGCAACCTCACACTACATTTCAGTGAGTCCTGCCTAGAAGTCCTCTGAGTTCCAACCCTGCTCCCCACTGTAGAGTTTAATTTGGTTTATACTTCCAATGGTAAATGTATTCCTCTTTAAGATTGTTTATTTCAATAAACAAAATTATAGTTATTTTCTTAAATAGCTTTATATGTTGTTATATTTATATGCCATATAAAGTTATTCATAGGTGACTTTGAGACACACAATATTCTAGCACCAAAACCACCTCTCAGTGTCAATTTGCCTCCACCAGGGTTTCCAGGCTCTCTCCTAGCATGCCACGTTGACAGGCACATGTAAAAATTTGGTTGTTAGATTTTGTATCTCTTGTTTCCTGTGTTGTTGACTCTGTGGTTTGGATATTTAGCTAGGCTGCTTCTTTATACTATCCATGTACTTGGGTCCCCTTGAGCCCTGCTCCACCATGCTTCCTATCTATTTCTTCTACATTGAATTTTTTGGCTTCTCTGTTCTTCTCCCAGTCCAAGAAGTCTGGGGTTAAGGGTGAGCTAGGCACCCCGTCTTTCTAACATTGCATTTCCACTTATTCTGTATGCCACAGATTTTGAGAATATCCTGTTTGTCCTTCTCCTTCTGGCTTGCTTCATTTAACCTGCTATCTTACAGTTCTATCCCTGCTGCTGTGAACTGCATGATTTCATCTTTCTTTACAGTGAAGTGAAGTTGCAATGCAGTACAATTCTCTCCTCCACAGTGGGGGTGGTTTTAATAATTGACATCATCAAGAGTTTCATCAAAGGCCAAGTTGGGGCCAGAGCCAGAGAGGCCAGTGCAGTAGATAAGACTCTTACCTTGTGCACAACCAACCCAGATTCAATCCCTGCATCTCATATGTTTCCCCAAAACCCCACCAGAAATGAACCCTTAGCACAGAGCCAGGAGTAAGCCCTCAGCACTGCTTTCTGTGACCCTAAAATACAAGAAAAACAAAGGCCAAGTTGAGGACATTTGGGCGCTGATATCTCCCATTGCCTTTGGCTGATAAAACCAAAACTTCTTCCTTGAAAGTAGCAACAACTTGAGGCTGCAGCGGGTAGGGCGTTTGCCTTGAATGCAGTCCACCCTGGTTCGATTCCCAGCATCCTATATGGTCCCCTGAGCATAGCCAGGAGTAATTCCTGAGTTCAGAGCCAGGAATGACCCCTGTGCATTGCCAGGTGTGACCCAAAAAGCAAAAAAAAGCAACAACTTTTTGCTTCACTGCTGGCCTGGTCCTTACCATTCCATTCCTTTTGTGTGTATATGAGGCTGGGGTAGGAGGGACGTTAATTAACTAGGCGGAAACAAATCACCTTTGCTTTTGTAAGAAGACAGATTTCTGAATGTCCTTTCAGAATATCCCGACGGGAATGGATGATTGTGAAATGCCTCCGATGTCTCCAAAGTCACATGGGCAAGCGCCGGAGAGGTCTGGTGGGGTGTGCTAAAACCGGTTTCTGTTGGTGCCGCCACTTGGTCTGCTTTGTAAATATTAGTCCATTGCACACTTGAAATGGATGAATTTTAGGAACGGCAATAGAGACCTCCCTAAAAACAAGAAAAGGAAATCTCACAAAAGCAAACACTGGAGAATTCATAGATAAAGCATTTCCAATATGACAATGGATGAGTGTCTTATACACAGCTAGTGAAACAATTCACGTGTCAATATTTGCCATCGCATTCAAATAAATTATTGTGGAGCATAAAATAAAAGCGATGCCGGAAGGTAGACTAGTCTGCTAGCAGTGCCCCTTGGGAAGGAGTATAATCTGGTAAGGCTTTCATATTTCATAGCAGGATAGTTGAGGCTGTCTTTTTCCCCCCACCCAATTCAAGTATTTTTGAAGACTATTTGGAAAGCAAAATAATTTTTCCTTGTTTTCATTCCACCAAGAATGTCTAAACCAGATAAAGGAGGAAACAGTCATTTTATTTGGTCTTTTGTTGTTTACTAATGGAATGACAGTCTCAGCCTTTCTGCTTTGGGGAGATAATTAATTGTGTTACTGAATGTGAGGACGAGTGATTGTAATCAGTGTGTTTTGCACTTTCAGCCACATATCAAGCCCATCCAAGATAGGCAAATAAGCCTCATAAAATATGTAACCCAAGCAGGGCTTGAAGATAATGCCTTCTCTTTTCTTTTTACTGCCCCCCCAATGATCTACAGAAATTATTTTCAACCCCTCCCTTTTTATTTGTTTACTGTGAAGCTTATGCTGCAATTTTTTTTTTAATTTTAAGGGGGTTGCAAACCAGGTGGTGCTCAGAGGTTACTCCTGACTCTGCATTCAGTAATCACTCCTGAAGGCTGGGGGGATGCTGGGGATTGAACCTGGATCTGCAGCATGTGAGGCAAGCACCCTATTGGCTGTGCTATCACCCTGCCCATGTGTGTCTGTCTCCTAAAGATGATTAGGAGGCCAAGAGCAGTCAAGTTCTCACTGAGCTGGTGCTCTATGCCACGCATCATTCTAAGCTCTTTCTGGGAAGGAAGTGATTGCATGTTGATGACAGTCCTGACATGGTGAGGATTATCATTATTAGCATCTTCCTGATTCAAGAAGCAAGGCAAAGCACCTTGGAAGGATTTAGCTGCTCTCTCCTGCAGGACTTGCTGAGGAACATCTTTCCATCAGGAACTCCCCTAGTTGGAGAATGTATGGCGGCGCCTGTAGCCCTTTCCTGGTGGACCCAAGCTGACTGTGTTGGTGGTAATGAGGCAGGATAGGAAGCGATGGTGTTGGCTGTGGAGGGGGTTTATTCTTGCCTGCTTTCTCAGTTGCTGTGCATTCTTTTTCCTTACATGTGATCTTAAGAATTAAGATTTGGGGGCTGGAGCGATAGCACAGTTGATAAGGCATTTGCCTTGCACACAGCTGACCCAGTCGACCTAAGTTTGATTCCTCTGCCCCTCTTGGATAGCCCGGAAAGCTACCAAGAGTATCTTGCCCGCATGGCAAAGCCTGGCAAGCTACCTGTGACATATTCGATATGCCAAATACAGTAACAACAAGTCTCACAATGTTACTGGGCCTGCTCGAGCAAATCGATGAACAACAGGAGGACAGTGACAGTGACAATTGTATTTATCCAAATTTAAGTGTTCTACATCTGCTTGGGGCTCGGGCTTTCCTTAGGATCCAGGCCTTTTCATTTCCTTCTTCCCGCACTCAAAATTTGAATAACCTTACATTTAAAAGATTATTTGATTATCATTATTATTTGAGTTTTAGGGTCACACCAGTAGTACTCAGGTCTTATTGCCTGGCTCTGCACTCAGGGATCACTCCTGGAAGGGCTCAGGGAACCATATAGAGTGCCAGGGATCAAATCAGGGTTTAGCAATGTATAAGACTCATGTCCTTCTTGCTCTCCTATTGCTCCATCTACTAAAAGATTGTTTAAAATGTGATAGCATAGGCGGAAAGTCATTTGCCTTGCATGCAGCTGTAGCAGATGTAACCCTGGTTCAAATGCCCTATCCCACATTTGTCTCCAGAGCACAGAGCCAGAAATAGCCCCTGAGCTCGACTGGGTACATCTCCCAAATCTCAAAATAAATCTCTGGGACCAGAGAAATATTAAAGAGGTTAAGGCACATGTACCTTGCATGTGACTGACCCTGATTTGATCCCCACACCACACATGGTCGCCCAAATTCCACCAATAGTGACTTCTGAGCACAGAGCTAGGAGTAATCCCTAAGCACTGCTATGTGTAGCCCCCAAACAGCAAAAAAAAATACAAATGGAAGTTACATTTTCCCTCTCAGATTAAAAGTACAGTGATAGACCAAGGTTTGTGGCACTAAACCTTGGCAAAATTTCTTTTTAAACATGCAAGTTGTGTGGTCAGTGAGCTTTTGATATATTCAGTTGTCCTGTCACCCTCAGCAAGTACTTTATGGAAAACGTAGGGATTTCTTGACTTTACAAACTTCTAGCACATTAAAAATTGTAGGAATAGTTTAAATCGTTTATGCAAGTCTGGTGACGTAAAGCACTCCTACTTTAAAGGTTCTCTACACGAGAGTTATTGTCTAAGTTGACAGAGACATTAAGGACAGCTAGTAAGCATTCAATGGGTACATTAAGAATAGAAAAATAATAATAAAATTTTTAAAAATAAATGTAAAAAAAAGAATAGAGACTGGGATATTTCACATACACAATCAGAGAGCACCCCCAAAGTATGCACTGTCCTTTTTTATGCCAATGTTGCCCTCTACATCCAAATGACTCTAAACTGTCTCTTTGTCTATCCTCTCCTGGGCAAAGATGTTCTGCCTATTTATTTTCTAAGAACTAAATTATTTTTCCCAGAGGACTCTCCTGACCTTGGTTTCTGTTAGAGGGACAATCTCCCACATCAGCCTACCCCAGTTCGATCTCGGCACTGCAGGGCTTTTCCCAATCTCTAAGTGCAGAGTCAGATCACACACTTCTGGGGGGGGCCTGAGTGATAGTACAGCTAGTAGGGCCTTTGCCTTGCACACAGCCTACCCGGGTTCATTCCCTGGCGTCCCATATGGTCCCGTGAGTACTGCCAGGAGTAATTTGTGAATGCAGAGCCAAGAGGAACCCTTGAGCATTGTTGGATGTGGCCCCAAAACAAAACCAACAAAAGATCACAGCCAGAAGTGGCCTCTCCACATACACACAAAAAAAGAATGAAGCCCTAGTATACATGTTCTCTATCCTTTCAGCCGGAAAAGGACATTCACAAGCCCCCGTCCATAAAGGGGGATAGAATTCACACAGGTGGGAACTTTTCCCTTGTGCATCTGTGCTCAGCTAGTTTTGAAATCTCTTCCCTCCCCCGCCATTTTTTCTGCATCTGTGATCCACTAATGGAGAAAAAAAATTACTGGATGACTCAACTTTGCTGTGAAAAGCTCAATTCAGAATGGTCTCAGCTCTGGTCTCATAGACCCAAAGAGATCCCAGGAGTAATGAACAACAGCACACATCCATTTTTCAGAGCACCATTGATATTTAAGAGACACACTTTCTAAATCAAAAGTTGGGTTAATATCCTTACAGGAATGGGTCGGCTTCATGTTGCAAAGAACAGAGTACTAAAAGCAGGTACGAGGTGCAAAGTTGTTCAAGAGTGGGTTTCAGGAGTTAAGAGGTGAATTTGTGCTTTGCCATTTCTTTTTGGTTTTTTCCTTTGGTATGCTTTTGGGCCACACCCAGCAATGTTCCGCTCTCACTCCTGTCTCTGTGCTCGGGGATTACTCGTGGCCCTGCTTGGTGGACCCTATATGGTGCTGGGGATCAAACTGGAATTGAATGACTGCAAGACAAGTGCCTTACTTCCTGTCCAATCTCTCCAGCTGCTCAACCATTTGTCATAAATGCTCTAGGCAGAGTCTACCTCCTGGAGCCTTAGTTGCTGTATCAGTGGTATGGAGCAAGAGTAATGCCAACTTCCTAAAATGACTGTGACAATTAGCAACAGTGCCCCACACATATTAGTGCTGGAATTTCATAAATAATATGATCTACAATGTGCAAAGCAAAATAACAAATCACACATTACATGGTCTAATTCCGATGCTAATGTTTGCTTCATAGTTCCTCCCTCGCCAGAGGATGTTCATCTTTGGACTGCTTTCATTATACACTACCCTCAGTGATAAATATGTCCTGAGTATCTTGTGCAAAAGACTAGGAGTGAGCCACCTAGACCCTAGGAAGCTATTTGAAGAAATGATGCAGTTGGCACAAAACTTCGTGTCTCTTCCTAATGCTAGATTGGCTGTACTCGACCAGGCTGTTGGATCTAAATACTTCCCACGTTTCCTGTAGATTTGAAGTTCCTGTGTGTCTGTGCATTCAGAGCTTGGTGTTGCTGAATGAGTCCAGGCTAGTGCTTCATTGGCCTAACCCTTGCCCACCAATCACTTATCGTCTTATTCTTTTTAGATGTTCGGATGAAGCAACTCCCACCAAGGCTAAAACATGTTGACTATATGTTTTTAGCCATTCACCATGGTCTTCATAGAATATTTCCGATTTAAGGGAAGTGCAGTAGATCTTGATTTCTGATGGGTGCTTTCTGAATTCAGCTTGTTTTTCTTGGATTTAGGATGGAAACTCTTGGGAATAGAGGCTAGTTACTTGAGCTGTGCTATGGTTTCTTTATTTTGGAAGGTGCACTGTGCTGTATCCTATTAAACTGTTTTTGCTGCATGCTACTGTGAAATGATGATTAAATTTGGGTTCAGATGAAAAGAAATAGCTGTCTATTACCTATCTTTGGGATCACTGGTTTTTGCTAATGTCTTTCTGTTCCATTCCCCATGTTTTCCTATTTTCTTCCATGTTGTTCACTCGGTCTTTTCTTTTAGAACGAATGGCAAATACCTTGATTCTAGGGATTTGAGTTTTCACTTTGTTTCTTGTGATGGATGGAGGAGAAAGCAGTAGATCAGGAAATAAAGGGAGTTTTGTGGGTTTTCTTTGGGGGGAAGGATGCACACACCCAGCAGTGCTCATGGCTTACTCTTGGCTCTGCAGTCAAGGATCACTCCTGGCAGGACTAAGGCAACTCTGTGGGGTGCCAGGGATCAAACCCAGGTCGTCAGCCAAGTATAATGCAAGTGCTTTACCTCTGTACTATCACTCTGGCCCCAATTAAGGGAGGAAAAAGATGATGGGAAGTGAATACTGCCATTTGGAAGGTACATATACCCGGAAGCATTTAATATAATCTTTATCTGATTCATGCTAGGCCAATAGTAATTAATCATAACTTCTTGATTAAAGATCAAAAACACACACTCAACCATGACTAACTTGCCCTTTGCTAAAATCAAGCATGAGTGTTAGCATGTGGGCGTCCTGTTCCCTTCTCATCTCTGGTATTCAATGTCTTACATAGAGCAAGTGTTTAATTTTTCTTTCAAATCACTCAAAATGAAATAGAGCTCACCCTCTGGGTGAGTAAGGAGGCCATGTATCCTTCACCTGCAAAAGCAGAAGGATATGAAAGAGTGCATCTTTTATTATTAGTTTTCGCTGTCTTTTTAATTTTGGAATTTTTTGAGGGCTGGAGACCATACACAGCAATTCTCAGGGATTATTTTTAGTTCGGTTCTCAGGGATCACACCCGGCAGTGTTTAGGGGACCCTATATTGTACTGGAGATCAAACCCTGGTCAGCTGCACTATCTCTCTGATCCTTGCATTCCTTTTTTTTTTAAAAAAAAATCTGCACTTGGGACTCTCCACATGTATATTTCATTTCAGGTGGTCAGTGGCCACATAATACAGATTGGAAGAAGCAGTGTCACTCTCCCCTATGGCGAAGGGTCCTGCGGGCAGCCACATAGCTGCATTTCCCGGCAGTAGTGATTGAACCATTCCTTCTCCAGAAAGGCCACTTTCAGCACATATAACTAACTACCCTTCTAGCTACCCTACTGTGAAGTCAAACGGAGCATAAGCCGAAGGAAGTGACTCAGAACAAAGTGTGTGATTGCTCTGGTACATGACTGCCCCTCTCGAGTGTATTTTGGGCAATCAAAAATTAATGGATAGCAGCTAGTTAATATTTCAGTGCATGAAAGCCATTTTCAGTTTGCAGACAACACTGGGCAGAAATGAAACAGCTCTTTCCCACTGGGGACACTTGATCCCAGTCATCTGGGTGTGCTTTGTCCCCTGTGCCCCCTCTGCCCCCGCCCCCCCACCCCCCGAAGTGAACCAAGAGACCCCAGCTAGGCAAGAGCTGTTCAGAGCCAGTTTGGATGACCCAGGCCATCCAACAAAATCTCCTTCCTGAAGAGCTGTCTTTTTTCTTTTTCTTTATTTGGCCGGAGATGGGGAGCTGAGTGGCGCCATCTGGACACCTACCCCTATCACACCATCTGTCATTTTGTCTGATTAGAGTCATCATGAGGATGAGTCAGGTTTCTCATCACTTGAAAATGGCTCATTCTTCTATTGCCTTTAACGTTTTTTTTCTTTTTCTTTTCTCTTTACCTTTATTCCCTTTGGGGGGGGGCAGTACAGAACTCAGGCACCCTACTCTGCAAAATAGATGCTGTGCCCCTGTGTTTTAGGCTGAAATCCATGACCTTGCCTCTTAAGGCAGAATTGTCACTTCCATTTTCATTTAAGTTTAATTTGTAATTAATTTTTTGGTGTTTGGGGCCACGTCCAGCAGTGGTCAGGATTTGCTTCTGGCTCTGTGATCAAGGATCACTCCTGGATTTTGAGGGGACCCTGTGAGTTTCCGGGGATCTAACTAGAGTTGGTTGCATGCAAGGCAAGTAACCCTGACATCTATACTATCTCTCAGATCCTCATTTTTATTTTATGGGGGATTGGGACTTGGATCTCTGGGGACCTTATGTACTTCTGGGGTTCAATTTGGGTTTTGTTGCTTGCAGGGAAGGTACTTTCCCACTGTACTATCTCTCCGACACAACGTCCCTCCTTTTTGTTTTTAAAATTTTCTTTGCCATTCAATCCATGCCTGCCCTATTTCCTTAAATCAGAAGCCAGTTCTAATGAACTCCTCCAGGCCTTGGTCTTTCTGGAAGATCATGCATACTCTCCTCCTCATCTCTCAGCTGTTCTTTCGACTTTGGTTTCCACTTGCGACTCTCTGACTTTGATAGTACTTGGCTTAAGATCAAGGTCCATTTTTTGTTAATTCCTGGGCCTTGCATTTAAAACTCTTCTCCCAGAGGAAATTCATTTCCTGATACAAGGACCCATTGGGCTGGCTTGACTCTCAATTACATGTCTGTTTCTGCTTAGTTTCCTTCACTCACTTCTCTTCATATAGCTCTGATTTCCCTGTACAGAGAATTCATTAGCCTGCTACCTCACCCCTATGCCTGCCCCAGGCAACTCTCATGAACCCTGGCCTGGGATTTCCAAGAAACAGCAGTATCAGACGGAAACACTAACTGAATGGATCTTTCCAGAGCAGCGAGTGAAGACATCTATTTAAGGAAGCTTTACTCTGCAGAATCAAAGAGGCTACTGGATAAAAATGGAAGCCAATCTCTCAGCCCAGCAGCTAGAAAGGCTTAACACTGACAAGGGAGGCATTTACTTGTTTTATCTTTTCAAGCCAGATGAGGAGATTGAGTTGGTAGAGTGTGGCAGACATGTGGGCAAGGAGGGGAAAAAATGGGGGAGGGTTGGAAGTGTTGCAAAGTAAGCAGAATGTGATGTGGCTATGCTGTTTTCAAGACAAGCGAAAACCAACTACTAAGTGGGTATTTTAGTAGCATGTGTCAATTCTGAGATCAAATTATACTATACTATAAAAGGCCCTCCCGTTGATCGTCGATTTGCTCGAGCGGGCCCAGTAACGTCTCCATTGGAGACTTTGTTGTTACTGTGTCTGGCATATCGAATACTCGCAGTAGCTTGTTAAAAATCCCTAAATACTTCAAGATGTTTGCTTTGTATGGTTCAACTAACTGGCCCAATGAACAAAACAGTCAACTCAGGGGGCAAAAGTAAAGCACGTAAGTGTAGAAATCTAGACAATCAGTCCAGCTTCGCAGATGGCCACTTGTCCGTATAAAAGAGGATCATAAGGACCTCAACTTTGTTCGTAGGATTGGCCTCCCATTTTGTAATCTGGGGTTCTGCTCTGTCAGGGGTGCCATGGGATGGAAATATTCTGCCAAATCCCATGGTGCACTTAATGGTCTAGTGTGAAAAGTACCCTAAGGAAGCACAGCCTAGGTTAGGTCCTTTTCCTGTGATATAAACACTTTGTCTCCAATCCTGGAAAGTGTTCTCACTTTTCTTGGTCACTCTTTCTTACTTTTGACCCATAGGTGATAGAGAAGTTTGGGGGGATTTTGTTTGTTTGTTTTGAGTACCCACCAGTGGTGCTTTGGGCCTACTCACAGCTTTGTGCTCAGGACACCATGCAGTGCTTGTGACTGAACTAGCATAAGCCACCGGCAGGACAAGCACCTTCACTGTGGTATTATCTTTCCATGTAAGGGAGCCGACAGTTTGATTGAACTGGTGTTGGGTGTTTCCGCTTCCCAGTTCACTTAACTTCTGCTAATACCCCAGTAGATTAGACTGTGGTTAACTAGTTTCTCTTGAATGCAGGTCTGACTAAGAACAGCATGTTCTGCTGTATTTCAAAATGGTTCCTTTCTCCCTTACCAGTGCTAGAAATCTTTCTTTCCTATTTATTATGGAAATCTGATGATCTTTTGAAGGTATGGGGCACAGTAATAAGAGTCACTCTTTTGACTGGCTCCCCCTGCAAATTTCAACTCGAGAGCCAAAGAGATAAAACAAGGGATAAGGCACTTGCCTTGCAGGTAGTGTTACTTGGTTCAACCCCCAGCACTGCACTGGGCTCTCTGAACACCACCAGAAGCGATCTCTGAGCCAAAGTGTCTAGAGTACACTCTGGGTACAACTGGTCCAAGTGAAATCACTTGATTTTCACCTTAACTTGCAAGGTAAAGAGAGAATGCTGCATTTGACTAATACTCAGCCATCTAATCTGCTTTCTTCACTTGAAAAATGAAAACACTGGGATGCATATGATTTGAGGCGAAGTTTTTGCCAACGATGAATCAGTTTATGTCAAACCAGGGTAAAGCCTATAGCTTCTGACAAAGAGACCAGTGTTCTTTTTCCTACGCCATATATTTCATTGATATGACAGAGTGAGAGCACTGAGATTTGCTTTTAGAATCTGTCTGTCTTCTACCTCAAAATATTCAAACCAGCATCAAATATGTCCTTTGAAGTTTTTTTTCTTTAACTTTTCGATTGTAAGAGTCCTGGCAATCACAATAGGTGAATCCTTACTATGGATTTCAATGAATAGTCTATTATGAGCTTTTTTTATGTGCAGAAGGGAAATGAAATAGACAGAGGATGAAATTTATTGCCAAGATATTTTTGGATCCCTGTTTTTACAAGTTACCTGAAAAATGCTTTATGCAGAAGGAATCAAATATAAATATGCAATTGAGAACAAGGAGGGCCTCTGAAATACAGCTTTCTATAGAAATAGAGAATGATGGAAACTGTCAATCTTGCTTCTCCTTGCCTAGAATCTTGTACAAGTCTGAGAAAGTCAGTGTGAAAATGCTGCTCAGAATGTGCTCCAGTTTAGCCAATTAAAGGTCAGTATATGTAACTTAGCTGAAATGGATGAGCAAGAGGAAAAGAAATCATGTTTGAGGAATGATTGTATTTCATTTGTGATGAGTACTACAAAGGTCATTGAAAATGCAAGATATAAGTTATTGTTTTTTGACGAAGGTTTTTTTTTTCAAGTTCCATTTCTCTGCCCCATCTTACCCTCCTGTTTGCAAGTGTGCTACAGTCATTACTACAATTGAATTTGTAGAATCACCTATGCTATTAGACGGTTAAGCTGCTTGATTGAAATTATCTTTATAATGGAAATCAGAGAACACTTTTAACCTTGTTAAAGCACCACTGTACCACTGATTAATATATAAAGCAAGCCATAAATTTCACTGGGAGCTATTTATTTCAGCCAATCTTGTGAAAGCAGTGTGTGCTACATTATTGAAACTTTCTTCTTACCTTTGTCAGGCTGACGCTAATGATCCCGATTATTTCTAGGACTTTCAAAGTGTCAGTGTTAATTAAAACTTAAAAATAGGGGTAGAAGAGAAAATTTGAATATTATAGCTGAAATGTTTGACAGCATATATGAAGCTTCTTTTGTTATCTGGTGAATTTCAGAGAACTGACTTCATTCTCTAAGTTTTTCTCTCTAGTAGAAAATGCTTTTCTGACTCAGTAGTGACAACATAGATTCCTAAGGTCACTGTTTCACCCATAAATTCTCAAGCTTTGTTGAGAGCTTTAGATTTGTTCTTCATTGGGTCATATAATACAATTGAAAGATGAGTCCCGCCTAGCCCCTTCTCTGAAAAGATTCCACAATTTTGGAGCCAGGGAGATAAAACAAGGGTTGAGATGCTTGCCTTGTATGCGCCAACCTGGGTTCAATCCCTGCACCATATATGTTCCCTTGAGCACTGCTAGTGGTCAGTCCTAGCACAGAGCCAGTGGAAGCCCCTGAGCACCACCAGGTGTGGCTCAAAGTCCCTGGCATCTGCCAAAGAAAAAGTGCAGGATCTAATGAGGTATACAGTCACAAAACAGAGACTGACTTGTTTACAGACAATCTAATGATAATGGATTAGGTAATATGTGACCCAGCCCAGGGAGATCAAGAAAGCTCTTGCATACAAAGTCTAGGTAAGAGCAAAGTTTCAGGAAGTAGATAACTATGGGCAAGGGATTTAGAAGCAAAGGGCATAGGTGGAGAATGGGGAATGATGGAGGCAATAGGGTCTTTCTCACTCACTTCCAGAATTTGTGCTTTGGTCTTGTACTGAGAAAGTTATTAGCAGACCAGCGAGCACTGAGTCCTTACAACAGCTCTGGAAGAAAGGTTAGAACATATTTATTCAAGGCTCCTGTAGATGACTCAGCTGGAGAGGAGAGAACTCCATACTGGGGCCAGCCACCTGCACATATGTGTGGTTGGAAACAGGAGACCCAAATTATTGAGTCTTATGGGAGACCCAAATTATTTCCAGTAGGCTAGAAAGATAATATGGATGATTAGATACTAGGCCTTAAGGACTTCATATAGTCCCCAATGCACAGCCAGGTGTCATCCTTGAGTACGGAACCAGGAGTGAGCCCTAAGCATAGCTGGGTGTGGCCCCAAAATAAATAATTCCTGGTAAAATGGAGGAGTAGATGTTTGAGGGAGAAGGAACACTTTCCTTCTATTTCTAAAGAAGTGGCTTTTTTGGGGTTTCTGGCCACACCCAGCAGTGCTCAGTTTTGACTTCTGGCTCTGCGCTCAGGAATGGGCTCCTAGTGGGTTCCAGGGACCATATGGGATGCCTGGGATCTAACCTGGTTCGGCTGCATGCAAGGCAAACTACCTACCTACTTGACTTTAAAAAAAAAGAAACAAGTTGTAACCTTGTTTTTGGAATTCTCTCAAGGAAATGTAGAACTCATGAAGAGTCCCCAAAATTATCAATGATATTTCTCTGTTCCAGTTTGAGAAATGGTATTTTTGGGTAGAGAAGCTTCTGATAAGCTAATTTGCAGCTTTGAATTGTATTGCCCTTCATTAGTCAGGCTAGGTGGGAGAGCTTATGCATAAGTTAACATGCTTGCTTGCATGTGACTGAACATGTTTTGATCTGCAAAACCACATGGTCCCCTAAGCAGTTCTGGGAGCAACCTGTTCTCTGAACCCCTGGGTGTGGCCCAAACTGCCCCCATCCAAGAAAAAGAACTTGGTTAATTTTCATCATAAATTGTCCGTAAAAAGCTTATTACACACTTTGGGGGGCGGTAGAGAGGTCTTTTCTTAAATTGTACACATACCCTAAAAAGCCAAAGTGAAGGCAATCTTTGTCTTTAAAAAATCTTGCAGGTCCAGAGTGATAGTGCAGCAGGTAGAGCATTTGTCTTGCATGCAGCCAACTCAGGTTCAATCCCCAGCATCCCATATGGTCCACCTGAGTAATTCCAGGAGCAATTCCTGAGTGAAGAGCCAAATTTAACTCTGGAGAATTGCTGGATTGGGCCCAAAAATGGGGGGGGGGGGATCTTGCTGAAGGAGCTGGTAAATCACATGTCCCAAGTGCTTAGATGCTGAGACAACTAGGCTGCATTCTGGGGTTTTTTGTTTTGTTTTGTTTTGTATTATTTTTTCTTTTAGTCACCTTGAAATTACAAAGTTTTTCATGATTGGATTTCAGGCACACAATGTTTCAACACTGATCGTTTCACCAGTGTTCATTCTGGATGTTAAAATTAGTATGAATAAGGACTGGAGAGTTAACATGGGGAGTTTTAAAGTGCTTGCCTTGTATCCTGCAGGCCCTAGTTCCACCCTGGGGGACCCCACAAGATCCCCTGAGCAACAGCAGGTGTGGCCCAAAAGCACATATACACACAAATTAGTAGGAATAGAATTGGATACAAACAGAGGTTTCAGTCAACTTAAAAAGTTGAGATCCACCTAATGACTTAAGTATGGTTCATCTTTGAGAGTAAAATACTTTCAAATCTGTTTTCTGTCTAAAATCTCCTCCTAGAGTGGTTAGAGAGGACAGTACAGAGGCGATGGTGCTTGCTTTGCGTGTGTGCTTACCCAGGTTTGATCCTCCACGCCTTATCAGGTCCTCTGAACCCTGCCGGCAGTGATCCCTGAGTGCAGAGCCACACATTAGCCCTGACCACTGCCAGATGTGGCCCCCAAACTGAAATAAAATCAAATCTCCATCATTTTCTCCTCCTTCCCTTCCTTGCCCTCCCCTTCCCTTTCATCGTTCTTTCTGAAGATAAATGTACCATGTGAGGACAGGTAGCAATTTACTTTCAAGGGAAAAACCTGCTGCTGGGTGTTTCATCTTCAGAGGCAAAACCTTTAACTGATAAGTGAAGCCAAAGTGATCTGCATGGTCACATATGCCTGAGCCCTGCGAGCAAGCTGTCTGCATGAGCAGAAACACCCACTGTCTGCCTTGGGCCTCTCCTCTGCCTTCAGGCCAGCTTGCTGGACTCAAGTGGAAACTCAATAAAACTTTCCGAAGCAAAGGAATAAAACCTCAAAGACTTGTTTCCCTGAGGATGGGGAGGCACCATATGTCAGGTTCATGTTTTTCATCAAAAGGCCAAGCCTTCATCTAGATTGTAGTAATAAGTATTTGCTTTCCAGGGATTTTCTTTCAAATGACAAATGTCGTTCCTTTCACTATTTCTCATGCACACGCCTCTGATCAGAGCGAGAAATAAAAACAGCAGGGCCAAATAAAATGCCTTTAAGAAATTCCTATTGGGATATTTCCTCTATGATGCGCAATCATCATGTAAATAGTTCTGGAGGGAGGAGACACATCAATGAGGGGCCCAGGAAACCAGAATCCTGCCCCCCTCATCCCCCCTGTCCCTCCATGGCCACCATGGTAATATACGCAAGAGCCTTAGAGTTTGTTCAGTGTAATTGACTTTTTGTCCCAATGAGGAAATATAGAGCCAGATTGGAATGAATGATGCATAGCGAAGAAAACAGGAAACTGTTAAAAATGAGGATAAGAGAGAATCTAGGGGCCAGAGATAGGAATGGAGGTAAGGTGCTGGCTTGGCACTTGTCATGATTCTAGCCCCAGCATGACATTTCATCTCCTGAGCACCACCAGAAGTGATTCCTGGGCACAGAGCTAGGTGTCATCCCTGAGCAAAACCAGGTATGGCTCCAAAGCAAAAATTAAAGGCAAGGGCCAGTTAACAGCTCTAGCCATAGTAGTAGTGTGTATGTTATCACGTTTTTTATATATACCTTCTCTCTGAGGTTGCACCTCAGAGAGAATGTTCAGGAGCTATTGCTGGCTCTGGTGGTATTCAGGCGACATTATATGATGCTAGGGATCAAACCTGGGTCAGCCACATGCAAGGCAAGGACCTTAACTTCTGTCCTATTTCTCTGGCCTTGTGAGGTTTAAAGAATAGTGGTCTAAGGAATCCTTTAATGAAATAATTTAGAGATCTGAATGTTGACCTTTTTGTATTCTTCGTACTTGGTTTCATGAAGAATTATTTACGTGTTTGCTTTTTAGATGGCTCTGATGGCTCCATCGAAACTCTCTCTTGGAGTTCATGATTGAGGTAGCGTTCTGTGGCTGATCCATCCACAAGCTTTTCGCAGAGTCATTGGAACCTGAATGTTTCTGTGTTCTTTCAGGGCTAAGCCACCACCCACACTCGAATCAAAGCAATCTATCTGTGATTCATGTATGTTATTAGCTTTGGCCCACTGGCAGGACATGAGGCAGATCCTATTTTGTATATTAGAGAAACCCAGATAAGCAGAGGAGGAAGCGATTGGCTTTATTAGAAAAGCAATCTTGGATGATCTATCGCAGCACCAAGCAATGAGTTTTTAATAAAACTTGGCAGATAAAGCCCTTGGACGTCCAGTCTGCCTCCCACTCTCAGATCTGGGTATTTATGGTTTCATGAAAGTACGAGGAGGCCCGCCAATTTGTCAGTTCATCAAAAAGCCTCTAAAGGAAAGTCAATACATAAGAAACTGATCATCATTTTGGCTGTTCCCTTGCATTCTATGGGTCATCCCCTGCCTGGGCTCCCCATTCTCTGTGGCAGTATTATGATAGACCATGCACTGAACAGGGTTGGATTCTTATTTTGTTTCTTTTCCTCTTGATAAAAGGCTAGGGGATGACTCCTTCTAAGAGCTGGAAGAATTATTGTTGCCAGTGACATCCTGACCAAGTATTGTTTTTCCTCTCCTTTCTTCTTCAGCCATATTCCCTATAACTCATTTCTTTATCACATTTGCTCTCCTGTGGACTTACGTCAGTTGCCCAGCTCTCTCTCCCTATAAATCGGCTCTAGAAATCAAGTCCTTTGACTTTACTTCAAGTGGAACAATATGTTTCAGGTAGCCCCAGTTCAGAAGAGTTTATGCTGCTGCCAAAAAAGCCAGGCAACAAGAATAAAGATTCCCATTGGTATTTTGTAGTAAAAGTCATTCATTTTCTGCAAGCAGTCCCCTACCTGGGGAGAATCAGACCCATACAGGGCATTTTGGAAGGAACAGTTTGGGCCACCCCTAGCGATGCTCAGGGGCCATTCCTGTCTCTGTACTCAGGAGAGAATTGTGGTGATGCTCAACAGACCACATGTGGTACCAGGGGTTGACTCTGAGGGTCAAACACATGCCAGATAAGTGCCTGGTCCCCTGCACTCTCTTTCCAGCCCAACATTGGAGTTTTACTGAAAGCTTTTCTCCTCCAACAAATAGACTTTGCAAAGTTTTGTATTCTATGAAAAGCTAAATGATTTTGCAAGGTGATTTTGTAGCAGAACTGATATTATTTATTTCTATTTACAATCTTCTGGAAAATGAAAAAAGGGGCATTTGGAATCAGTGGAAATTCTGGGTCTGACTCCCAGATCTGCCATGAGCCCCATCTACCCATGCTGGTGTATTCTTTTGATAGCATGCATTGTATATAATCTGACGTGCTTGCTAGGAATCCCATGTGAGTTTCCCTAGGTCACTAGTTCTTCATTTTTTCCTATTATTTTTCACGCAGTCAGTCAATCAGCCCATTAATGGAGATACAAGGAGTCTAGCTTTTTTCCACGTGTAAGTTTATTATAATGTTTTTGATGTCGAGCTTCCAGGGGAAAATTGGCAAGATGATAGTAAAAGAAGGAAAAGTCATCTCCTATCAGAAGGAAATGAGAAAATGACTTCTCGGGGGGAGGGGGGATGACAGAAAGGTGATAGTGTAAGAGTTAAGGCTCTTGTCTTGCATGTAGCCAACCTCAGTTCAATCCTTGGCGCCACAGGTGGTTCCCTAAGCACCACTGGGTTCAATCCCAAATCAAAAGTTTCAAAATAAAGAAATGAAATGATGTCAAACCATTTCTATACCCATACTGCTTTGGGTACCACAGAAACGTTTGATGGAGAGAGGAGGGAGGGGGAGGGAGGTAGAGAGGGAGGAGAGGGAGAGGCAACACTTGACCAGGGCTGTTTCTCTTATTTTTCATTGCTTTTTCCATTTTCCTAGGGCCAGGATTGCTTAAATATTTCATTGATATTCCTACATTTGGGACTAGAAACATCCATTCAGTCTTATTATTCTAGTTTCTAGATTAAAAACTTATTTTTGTGCTTCATAGTATAGCTACGAGGCTTTGGATCATCACTTCACCTCTTGAAATCTCATTCAATCAAAGTAGCTGTGATCAGGCTGGGAAATGGTACATTGGTTAAGGAGTATGCCTGGCAAGTGCTCTATCTGGATTTGATGCCCAGCACCATGTGGTTCCTAGAGTATCACTAAGTGTATTCCTGGAGTGTTCCAAGCACAAGCAATAATGTATATTTGGACCCTTGTGCTAAACCCACCCAGTTGACTGAGAGTCACTGGTGGCATTTCTGGATCTCATGACCACTGCTTTGCAGCTTCTTCCCCCGCCTCCAAGTAGCCACAATATCTCAAGATATCTCAGGATATATCCCATGATATCTCACAATATCTCAAGATATCAAAACTTTAGTGACAAATTTCCAATCAGGTAATATAACAGGGACAGGTCCTTTTTAACAAGTGAAGAGCCAACCTCTCCTCCAGGGTTAGGTAGAAGATTGTTAATATACATGCTTTATGCAATTAGTCTGGACCATCCTCGGTTCTTGGATGATCTGTTCAAGAGTAGAACAGATTTCATTCAATTATTCATACTACTGGCTGGGACACTGGGGGACACATAATTCTAAACAGCAGCTCATCTACATACCGTGGCATTTGGGGTGATTGTGTTTGGGGAACTTTCTGCAAGCTGTTTGCTGAGGGTGAAATTCAGCTGCAGTAGAGTTCATGGAGAAGAGCTAAGGCTTCAAGATTCAGGATCATGTTCAAATTCTGGCCTTGGTTTCTTCTTTGTAAAAGGGATATGAGTCCAGATCAGATCACCTGGTCTCTGCCAGCTCTTCATATGTATGTCTGGACATGGGGAAGGTTCAAAGCCAGTTTTCAACAACTAAAAAAGTTTTTGTGGGGTAATTCGAATTAGACGATATTTGGCGGACATGTAGAAGCTGCCTAATTAGTATGACCTCCTTACTAGACAAGGCAAAGGGCAGCCAAGCTGGGGTGGAAGGAGTCATGCTTGACATTTGGAGAACTGATCAAAAGAAGTAATTCTAATGAGAGAGTGAAAATCACACCTAGAGACAGAAAGGGCTGGAGTGAGGATAATGTCGGGGCCTTTGTGGCAGAGGGAAATGTGAAATAGCACAAAGTCTCTTTGTGCTATTTCCGTTCAGGGGTCACACTCTTCTCAATTCACCTGATGATTTTTTTCTTTCCTTTCAATCATTTCTTTTCAATATTCATCACATAAATGTTTCCAAGCCATTTCTGATTATAACTTTCGCTAAACCCAATCAACAGAGGTCTGTCTACAGTGCAGGGCAATCGGTTGTGACACAAGGGATTGGTCAGAGATGGCATCTTCATTCAGAAAGACTGTAGCTAGTGGGTTTCACTCAATCTACAGGCAGAAAATCTTGGAATGGTGCAGTGCATAATATTCCCTGCATCTCAGAGCACTGTAAGCAATGCTTTCTGGTGAAATATATGGTTGATATTTTCACGAGGAACACTCTATGATAATGATAGATGTTGCCCTCAAACATTTCTTCCTTTGAATCTATCTCACACTCCTTCAACCTTTCAGCATTTAAAAACAGTGAGGACCATGAAGAAAATCATCCCTGATATCTTGGGTTGTGTGCTGATAGTTTGGTCTCTGAAGTATTTTGATCAGTTGGGTACAGAGTGGCATTGCTGTATGGAATTTGAGATTTTGCAAATGACTGGCATGTAATGTGGCAAGATTGTCAGCTCCAGTTTTGTAGATTGTGCATTCCGCAAGATTACAGCTTAAATCGTACTTGTCTTAATTGTATATAATGAATAGAAACCAACATATAAATAGCAACAGTCTGTGAGAAATGAAGGACCTGCAGATAATAATAATCAGTTAAGTGGCAAGCTAGTTTCATCAGATGATTCATCTAATATTATTTTATTGTCCAGTTAGAAGACTTCTTTGGATAGTCAGAATACTAGCCTCTTCATCTGACATATGATTTGAATACATTTCCATGGTGCAGTTTGTCTTCTTCATTTCCTTTTTCATTTCATGGCCTCCCAAAGTTTTACTAAGGAGTTCTGGTTGTTATTCCCAGCAGTACTTGGCCTGGCTGTGTGGGTCGGACAGATCAGTGGTCAGCTGGAATTGTGGTGTTGCTTGGACTCAGTGTAATTGCGGACCACCAGGGCCCACATCCAGTGTTACTTACAGTCCTCTGAGATGAAGGGAATCAAACTTGGAACTGATGCACATCAGACACTTGCACCAACCCTTTGAGCTCTCTCCCCTACCAGTTTTCAGTATCTTAGTAGTGTTCTTTGAAGTATGAAACTGCTTTAAGTTTTGTGAAGCACAATTCTAGTTTTCCCCTTTGTTTACTTGTTCTGGGTCTGTCATGAGTAGCAACCTTATTTATTTTGACCTTGTCAAATAAATCCATGGTGACCATATTTTCGTCTAAGTGTTTCATAGTTTGGGTATCTATGTTTCAGTTTTCCCTACTTGAATATTTGCATGTGGTGTGAGGAAGGGATTAAATTTTAGGGAATATGCAAGAGGGGATATGTCCCTCTCAAATAGCCTGACAATCTACCGAGAGTATCCCGCCCACACGGCAGAGCCTGGCAAGCTCCCTGTGGCATATTTGATATGCCAAAAACAGTAACAATAACGGGTCTCATTCCCCTGACCCTGAAAGAGCCTCCAATACAGCACCGTTGGGAAGGACAAGTAAGGAGAGGCTGCTAAAATCTCAGGTCTGGGGCAAATGGAGACGTTACTGGTGCCCACTCGAGCAAATCTATGAACAATGGAATACAGTGATGTTAGATTCATATTGCTAGTGGGGATTTCTGAGTCTGGCTTCATGAATCATATTGGTAGTCTTTTCCTCTGGTGATATCTTTGTCTGATTTTTGTATTGGGCTATTACTGGCTTCAAAGAATGCTCACTGTTCTTAGAGAAATTCAGTTGCTTTCTTTTTTTAAGAATATTTGGCTTTTGGGCCACACCCATTCTTTCTCGGGGCATACTCCTAGCTCTGCACTCAGGGATCAGTCCTGGTGGGCTCGGGGGACTATGTGTGGTGCTGGGAATTGAACCTAGGTAGTCTATGTGCAATGCAAGTGCCCATCCTGCTGTATATCTCTCTGACCCCTGAGGCACTTTCTTTAATAAATGCTCTTAGATTTCTATAATATTGTTGACTTCCAGAAACATGGTAAAAAAAACTTTACACTGAACATTTTCTCACTGCTTTTGTGGAGAATTTTATGAAGTCTTTACTCTGGATTTTTTTGTGATATCTTCATTCGGACATAATGTTATATTACTTTCATAGCTCAGCAAGTGTTTCTTATCACCTAGTAGAGTGTTTTACTTGACACTGGAAATATTACAATGTACAAATCTGATTTTCTGGGACCAGAACAATAGTGCAGTGGGTGGAACTTTTTTTCTGCATGCAGCCAACCTCGGTTCCATCCCCAGCATCCCATATGGTCCACCAAGTCCATCAGGAGTGATCCCTGAGCACAGATCTTTGAGCACAGAGCTAGAAGTAAACCCTGAGCACTACTGAGTGTGGCCTAAAAACACAACAAAAAACTGATTTTCTTTTACCTTCTTGAAGTTGATATTCTTTTTTATTATTATGGAGTGTACAACTGGTACGTTCCCAGAGCTCTCCAAAGCAAAGGTCATACCCATTAAGACTTGAGAGGTCTTGCAGTGCCAGGGATTGAAACCAGAACCATACACATGCAAAGTATGTGCTTTACTTCTTGAGTCACATCCCTAGCTGAAGCTTTCACCTTTCATGGAAGAAGACTACAGCTCAATAGAACTTATTATTAATGAACTTATATTAAATTATTATTAATGAACTTACATGTCTTATGATGAGGAAAATATAGATGGTCATACTAGATTATAGACCGGAATCAAATTCAGATCTGGGGAACAGGAACAGTGTTCCAAAATGAAGTTAAGTGTCAATTGCAAATCAAAGAATAAGGGGAATCATTTTTAGACAGAAGGGTAAAACATTTATAAAAGCCCATGATGCTATAAATGAACTGACCATAGAATGTGATGGAAGGAGTAGATGTTTTGGAGTTATTATTATTGTTTGCTGTTATCATTGTGAGTACCATACCTGGTGATGCCCTGAGGTAAACACTCATTGTTGGGATCTGTTGGGACTACAGATTTTGAGAGATGTTTGTTTATGTGAATCATATCTCTTGTTATTTAATATAGTAGGATTTAGGGCTGGCGAGATTGTACAGGGGTTAAGGCCTTGCACATGGCTGACAATGGTTCCATGCCCAGCACCTCACAGTATTGCCAGGTGTGACCTCATAACAACCCAAAACTTGAATTTTTGAAATGTATCTTTCTTTTTAAAACTAATAAAAATAAAGTTAGCAGCATGTTCACATTTTCTCCTCAAAACATAATTTCTGAGACAAAATACTTTCACGGAGATGATCTATGTTTCACATTTTTCGCAACTTTGTGTTAATTTCTGCTCTCATCACAGACAGTTGGACTCTCTGAGTTGCTTCCACACTCATTCTAGTTAGACCGATGAAAATTCAGCCTCTGTGCACAAAAAGGGTTTTATGGCTGCTAAATCTGTTCATTTCTGAGAGGAGTGTTGAAGTGGCCAACTGTGATAGTAGATTCATCTTTCTCCTTGCAGTTGTATCAGCTTTTGCCTCGTGTCATTTTTTTTTTTGCCTTTTGCTCTATTGTTAGGCACATACACAGTACACATTCTTGTCTTCTTGAATAATTGGCAACTTTATTGTTTTCTGATGCCCTTTCTTTAATCCTGGACAGTTTTCTTTATTTTTTTTAAATTGACCTGCTATTAATATGACTTTCTCCTATCTTTGATGTGACTTGGTATGTAATGTTGTTATCCATCCATTTACTTTTCATTTCTGTGTGGCTTTATATTTAACACAGTTGCTTGTAGACTCCCATGCAGCTAGATCATGTCTTGTTTTTTATAATTATGGTTTTAAAAAAATATAGCAGTTCCACGGGTGGCCATGTGGTGCTGGGGATGAAATCTAGGGTGTCACATATGGAAGGCATGTGCTCTACCACTTAAGCTATCTCCCATGCCCAGGTCACTTGTTTCAAAAATCCAATGTGACAGTCCCTTTTTGTGTGTGTTAATTAAGTTTATTTGGGAACCATGAGGGGTGTGTGAATTGAGCTTATTTGGGAAATACAAGTTATAAAGGAAAGACTACATTCAGGGCTAAGTGAGCTTTTCCAGAGGGATGAGAGACAGGTACAAATTCAACTTGAAAAGTTGAGATGAAGGTAAAAAAACAACCCCCACACAAGATAGTGGGGAGAGTGCACTGACAGTTCCTTTGAATTGATTCATTTAGACCACTGAAGTGGTTATTACTATAGTTGGAGAGTCTTGGCTATGTTCATTACTGTGTTTTCTGTTACCCTTAAAATTGTTCCTGGGGGAGGGGAGCATATTTGGTTTTGGAACCACACCCAGCTTATTCCTGACTCTGTACTCAGGCATCATTCCTGGTGGCTCAGCATTTTACCCATTGTACTCTCTCTGGCCTTTTGCTCAAAGTTTTTGTTTTCAACCCTATTTTTCTTTATTCTGGTTTTAATTAATCAATTTAAATACTTTTAATTTCTTCCTTTGTTAGCATATCGGTTGTAGTTCCTTTTTCTTCTTCTTTGTGCTGATTTTTTTGTAATTTGAGGTAGCTTAGTTTATGATTATTGAAGTTGTTATCTTTGAAGAGCAATGACACTAATCCCTCCATTACTGTTTTAAGATTCCCTCCACCATTGTCCTATGGTCCCTTTCACTCTTTCCCCACCCCCATCAGTTCACAGTTCTATTGACTAATCATCTAATCCCCTACTTTGTTTCTTTATAGTCTGCATTGGAATGAAATCATCTGGTACTTATCTTTTACATTCTAACTTCACTTAGCATGACACTAATTCCATCTAAATTGCAGTAATCAGTTGTAATGTTTTAAATCTTTAAAATTTTCTCGTAGTGGTTGTCCTAGAATTTGCAGTTTACATTTGCAACTAATCTGGGTCCTCTTTTAAACACCATGCCACATGTATCAGTATCTCACAACAAAATTCTCCGAATTCCTTCTTTCCATCCTGTGTATCATTATTTTATTAGTTTCCCTTATAAGTAATATATAAATGTATACATTTTATTACATGAGATAAATACATGTGCAAACATAACCAGATATGCTTGTGCAATATTGAACATATATCAGATAAATTAAAAATAAGAAAAAGAACTTTTCTTTTTGTTATCCCTATACTATTTTTTGTTGATCCTCATTATTTGTATAGATAGAAGTATATAACCAATATTATTTTTTTAACTTTAAAAATCTTATTTTGGAAAGGTTTGTTAGAAACAAAATTCCCTTTTTTCTTGTTGGGAAAGTCTTGTATTTCTTCCTAACTTTTTAAGGATAAGTCTTCAGAGTATAGAATTCTAGGTTGCTAACTTTTTCCTCCAAATGCTTCAAAAATTTCTCTTCCCTTCTCGCTTACACTGTTTCTGAGGAGAAATTGGAAGTAATTCTCAGCTTTTGTCCTTTGTTGGTAAAATTTTTTCCTCCTCTGCATGATTTTAGGATGTTTTTCCTTTTTAACTTCTATCATTTGAAGAAGTTGATATGCCTGGGTAGAGTTTATTGTTTGTTTCTGCATTTATTCCACTAGATGATCTCTGAATTTCCTTAATTTGGGTTTTGTATATGACAGTAATTGGAAAAATTATCAGTAATCATTGTTTCATCTATTTTTGGTTTTCTTTTTCTGCCTTTCTTCTTTTTCTGTTATTCCCATTATACTTGTTACACCTTTTATTTCCATTGTCTCATAGCCCTTGGATAGTTTTTTCTGTTATCCTTCTGCCTTTTCTTTGCCCTTGGGATTTCAAGTATTTCAAGTATTCTATTGATTTACCCTCTAATGTAGAGATTTTTCATAGCTGTGTCCAGTTTACTAAAAAGTGCATCAAAAGATTGTTTACTTCTCTAAGTGCTTCTTTTCGCTCCAGCACTTTCTTTGGTTCCTTCATAGGTTTTTCCATCTCTTTGCATGCATTGCCAATATCCCTTATCCATTAGTAATAAATCATAGTTATTTTAAATTCCTGGCCTCATCATGCTAACATTCTTGCCATTTCTGGTTATGATGTTCTGTCTCCATGTTCTCTGGGGGCCCTTCTGCCTTCTGGGAAGCCTGAGTAATGTTGTCCTTTGATCCTTTACCCCCCTTAATATCTCTCCACAATGTACTTGTTAAAAGGAACTGTTGTAACTAGGCCTTTAGCAATGTGTTGCTGAGGACCGAGGGGCGGGGAGGCATTCTATAGTCCTCTGATTCGATCTCAGTCTTTTAATGAGTCTGAGTCTTTGGACCATGAACGTTACAAGAGTTTCTCAGTTTTTTTAATCCCCCATGTATGGGAGTGAATGGTTTGATTGAACTGGTGTTGGGTGTTTCCGCTCCCCAGTTCACTTAAGCTCTGCTAATACCTCAGTAGATTAGACTTTGGTTAACCAGTTTCTCCTGAGTCCACAGGCCGTATTGAGAAGAGTCTCATGCTCCATTGTATATCAGAATGGTTCCGTTCTCCCCTCCCAGTGGCGGAAGCCTGGAAAAGTTTTCTTTCCTATGTATTATAGAAATCTGATGAGCTCTTGAAGGTATGGGGCACAGTCATTAGGGTCACTCTTTTGATTGAGTCCCCCTGCAAATTTCAACTCTGGGTTCCAGGGAGACAATAATACAGGAGCTAAGCCTTGGACATAGAATGACCTGGGTTTGACTCTCAGCACCCCATTGGATTCTCTAGCAGCACCAGAAGTGATCTCTGAGCAATGCCGGGTTTGGTTGATCTTTATGGCAGGTAAAACTGCGGGCACCTTAGCATGAGTCAGGATAGTAGCACCAAACTCATAGCTGTGACTCTTTGGGGAGGGATCACAAACAAAAAAACTACAAGTGATGCTCAGCGGCTATTCCTGGCTTTGTGTCCTGTTGTGACCCTGATGGTATTCTAGGGAACATATTTGATGCTATGACTGAACCAACGTTTGCTACATGTAAGGCCAACACCTTACTCATTGGAATATCCCTTGGACCCTTAGTTATTATATTTTTGTCACTGCTAAGCATTCCCAGTTTTAAAAATAGGGAACCAGTTTCACTTAGGAATTTACTCAGAGAAGTCATAAAAATTGTGTTTGTCAGTCTTGACCTTGGACCACATGTCTCCATAATATTATGGGTGCCAAAACGGGTAGTATGCATAGTACACAGCTTCGTGCTACAGTAGGATAGTCATCATGGGGAAAGCCCATGAGCGACTGAGTTATGAAAGGAACTAGACACATTTTCCATGAAACATTAGTTTCACTTGAAAGGAAGAGTGACAAACTGGAGTATGTGGCAGGCATTTTCTTGGAAAGGAACAGTGCAAGCCTGTTCAAAGCAAACCACTGTGTGTCTAGCCAGTGCCAAACTTTGTACTCACAGAGTGTCTAGTTCCACATGTAAGCAGCTTGGACGTTGCTACTGCATCCTAACAGGAAACTAAAGAGACAGATACATTTCCATACTTCTTGGATTTGTAAAGAGGAGAGAACATGGCAAACTCCCTGAAATCAGAGTAGACAGGTGAAAACAGGAAAGTGACTAGAGACTCAGCTGTGAAATATCCTTGGAAACCAGGAATGGGACCAGAAGTGAAGAATTGCTGGGACTTCGGTGCGGAGTTGATTTCTTTTTCTTTTCCTTTTTGATTTCTTTTGTTTGGGGGTTATACCCGACGGTGCTCAGATTTATTCTTGGCTCTGTCGTCAAGGATCACTCCTGGTGGAGCCCAGGGGACCATATGTGGTGCCAGGAATGGAACCAACTGCCTTGCCCACTCTCCCCGCCCTCTAGTGGTTGCTCTTTACACCATCATTCTGAGTGCCAGCTCAGGTAGTAAACCATGAATTTCCACAATGTGATTTTATATGTTGACTATTTTAGCATTACTAGTTTTTTTTCCCATCCTGAATCTTCTTTTAATATTACTAGGCACTGAAAACTGGTCATTGGATCAATGCTGGAGAAATCTAAGCAAAGGAGGAAGTCTAGGGCACATCTGTAGATTTACCCATTTTGAATGGCAAAATTACAGTTTTTTTGTGTGCAGCTGAATCTTTCATTTGATGAGTTTCTTTCTTTCAGTGGAATGTGATGTGATTTCCTGTACTGACTCTTTATCTCTAGGCATTTGGCAAGGTCATTTCTACTGTGGCTTATTAGTTTCTCCTCTACTTTGTTTATTTTTCCACTAACTGCAATGCAATCACTTACCTTACAGTATGCTCCAGTGACTTTTTCCTTTCCATCCCCAAAAGCTGCAACAACCAATTTTTTTTAACTATTAAAGAGCTCATAACATTGATGTTCAAATATTTAATTCCCTGGTCTTTAAGCTATGAATGATTGATTTCCAGAGGTCCGTACAACGTCACTTATTCTGTCATATTATTTTTTTAATGTTCTATCAGATGCAATAACATCGTTTCAGACTGGAGCGAATGTAAAAGAGAGGAGGACACGGGCTTGTATGTGGCCTCCTCTAGTTTGCTTCCTGGCATACTGCCCCCCACTTCACCCCCAGCATCCCCAGGAGTTACTCCTCAGCTCAGAGCCAGGAATACTCAGTTCCGATCCAGGAATAGCCCCCTGAGCACCACTGTGTATGTCCCAGTCCCCAAATAATATAGTATCTAGAAGGCCCAAGGGATGACAAGCTTTCCTATAGTTTTATTTAACTACAGTTGTAATCTACAGCTTTGGTCCCTGCTTTCTCCTTTTTTTTTTTCTTTTTGGGTCACACCCGGCGTTGCACAGGAGTTACTCCTGGCTCATGCACTCAGGAATTACTCCTGGTGGTGCTCGGGGGACCATATGGGATGCTGGAAATCAAACCTGGGTTGACCGCATGCAAGGCAAGTGTCCTACCCACTGTGCTATTACTCCAGCCCCTGTTTGACATTCTTTTGACATCTTTTTGTTTGTTTGGGGACCATACCCAGTGATGCTCAGGGATTACTCCTGGCAGTGCCCCCAGGATCATTGGGATCATCAGGATCAAATCCAGATAGGTCATGTTGGGTGCAAGGCAAGTACCCTACCCACTGTACTATCTCTCCAGCCCTAACCTTTTGACATCTTTCGACCTAGAAATCACAACTGGGTGTTCAGCACAGGTGTCTTAGGAAGTCCCCTTTAGCTGCTAACCTTCCAGCCTTGAACATAGAAAAATATTTTGTCATTTACATAAATAAATAATTTGTTAAAAAGAAAAAACTTAAAAATCAAAGAAATATTTTGTCAACAAATTTTATCTTATGGATTGATAAAACACAACATCCACAATAATTAGTTACAGTCATTTTTAGCACCCGACTTTCAAAAACTCTTTGTAAATCAGATAGCAAACAAGACCTTAAGGTGCTTTTTACTTACGCATTTGCATAAGCACAAAACTTCTGGAGTTCAGAAGAGCAATTTGGTAAATGATGTGCAGTTCTAAAGATGATAGGAAATCTACCATCATGAAATATCCAGTAAGAGCACTAAGTACTAAGCTGAATCAATTTATTCCAGGAAAATGCAAGAATAGGTACCATACATCTGGCATCTTGGAAGAATTGGGACTAAACAAACATGCATTTCAGGGCAACGTGTCATTATGCAGCGTGTAGCTTCTGGAAAATTATCTACATACTTGAGAGGAGATAAGACTAACAAAGTAAGGAGCTTGCCTTGCACACAGCCAACCAAGTTTCAATCCCCAGCATCCCCATATGGTCCCCAGAACCTGTCAAGAGTGATTCGTGAGTAAAAGAGCAGGAGCACTGTTGATGTGGCCCCAAAACAAAACAAAAAAGTAACAAAGAGCTAATATGGTCTTAGTACTATTATGAAAATAGGTTTCACCTCTGTAATCTCCTGATTGAGTCTCAGAGTGACTACATTGGGAGAGGTCAGAATTGAAACTGGGTAGCATAGTTAAGAGGATGTTTGGGCTGTGTGGCATTGACTCACCAACTTGCATTGAGGTCAGAATCCCCCAGAGGGTTTATTGAAACTATGTGGGGCAGAGATATAGTACAATGTGTAGGATGCTTACCTTGCAGGTAGCCGACCTGGGTTTGATTCCTAGCACCTTAACCAGGAATCACCACCTAGCCCCAACAGGAAGGAGAAAGCCCTAAGCAGGGTGTGTTCCCCAAAAGTAAATAAATAAAACATCCCAGAGCTCCCCTCCCCACCCCCGCCCAGCTTTCCAGAATCAGTAGGTCTAGGGAGTGGCCTTAACATTTCCATTGGCTCTGAGTTCCTTGACAATGCTGGTGTCACTCATTTGGGGACCCCACCTTGGAGATCACTGGGCCTTTTGGGGATATTTTGGGGAACACAACAATGATGCTCAGGGTTTGCTCCTCTCTCTGCACTTAGGAATCACTCCTGCCAGTACTTAGGAGATCATATGGGATGCCAGGGATCGAACCCAGATCTGCTGCATGCAAGGCAAATATCCTCCCCACTGTAGATCACTACAGTCCCCTGGACTATTTTCACACTTCTCATATCATCCATTCTTCCAGACCTCCTGATTACCAATGTACAGGAGCAGGATTCGAAGGCGATTGCCCACATATGCTGGAGAAGCACTGCTCTAAGTGACAGTTTCTGTTGTCCTGCTCATGAGGGTGGAGGAAAGTACACATGTTTAAACTAATATTTTTTGTTAGGTTGGACTTTTGGGTTTGGGGGTCCACACTCTGATGCTTAGGGGCTAGTCATGGTTCTCTGCTCAGGAGGGACACCTGGCTGTACTTCTTAGGGGAATAATGCAGTGCCGAGGATGAAACCAGAATCTGCCACATGCAGGGCCAGCGATTAACCTCCTTACTATCTCCCTGGCCTGAGTGTCTTAAGAGAGGGGTCTAGGAGCTGGATGGGATAGTGCAGTGGGTAAGGCTCTGTAGCAGATCTGGATTCAATCCCTGGCACCCCATATGATTCCTGGGAGCCCACCAGGAGTGATCCCTAAACACAGGGCCAGGAGTAAGACCTATGTACTCTGAGTGTGGCTCCAAAACAAAAATCCAGTGAGATAGGAGGCATGGGGTAAACCAAGATCATAGCTGGTTAGGGGGAGGAACTGAGGCAGAGAGAGAAATGACCAGAAATATTTTGATGACTTCTGACTTGAGCGGGCTGGAGCGATAGCACAGGAGGTAGGGCATTTTCCTTGCATGCAGCCAACCCAGGTTCAATTCCTCCATCCCTCTCAGAGAGCCCGGCAAGCTACTGAGAGTATCCCGCCCACAGGGCAGTCTGGCCAGCTCCCTGTATCGTATTCGATATGCCAAAAACAGTAACAACAAGTCTCACAATGGAGACGTTACCAGTGCCCGCTCGAGCAACTCAATGAACAACAGAAGAGAGGACAGTGCTACAGTGCTGACTTGAGCAGTTGAGTACATGGTCAATGCTATTTCCTGGGTTAGATGAATGCAGATGAGTAGATTTGGAGAAATGGTATTTGACATGATTATTACATTTACTGACAGGTACATGAAGTTGTCTTTTGATCCTTGTGTTACCAGTCAGGCACAATGAAAAGATAATGCCCTGGGAACCTGGTGTTGGGAAAGGATTGGTATTGCATAAGAAGTGCTAGGCACACACGCAAGTCTCTCTTCAACTCAGCATCCCTATGTGGCAGCTATAAATTTATAACATGCAAGTCTCTTCCACAAAAGGAATATTTAAAACCTGTCTTCCCTAAGCCTGGGGAGAAGACTCAAAGGGCTGGAGTACACACATTGCATGCAGAAGGCCCAGGCTTGATCCCTAGCCCAGCAGGATTCCCTTGCTAATCACCACCACTGACATTGCTGGGTGTGGACCCAAAATACAACCACATCCCACAGCATTCTGCCACCCCAGAAACAAGAATGCAGGTTGGAGATGTCGGGAACCCCACAAAGATCATGGACTACCTTTCAGTAATTGGAGTTCAGAAGTATAGATGAGATAGGCCCAAACAACATGGGGCAGACTGTGTGGTACACGAATGTGAACTCACCCCATGTGGTTTCCTTCTAGCTTGGGGACCAAGTGTCCTCCTTTTGCTTTCTTCCAGAAGTCTTCCCTGAAACAACTTTCCCAGATTTTCTTACAGCTAACCCAGGGTCCTGCCATACATAGTTGATTACAAAAGGGAAGCAGTCTCTGCTTAGAGATAGAATGGATCCATTTTCTGTTTTTTTTTTCTTTTTCTGGTTGTTTGGGCCACACCCGATAGTGCTCAAAGGTTAATCCTGGCTCTGCACTCAGGAATTACTCCTGGTGGTGCTTGGGGGACCAGTGGACCATATTGGATGTCAGGGATCAAATCTGGGTGGTTCAAATCAAGACAAATGTCCTGCCCGCTGTAGATCTCTCCGGGCCTGAATGTATCCAGTTTCTTTCTGGATGTTGGAGCCATTACACATCCTTCATTCATTTCTTAATTTCTTTCTATTTGGGGGCCATACCTGGCAGTGCTTAGGGCTTGCTCCTGGTTCTGTGCTCAGGAGAGACCACTGGGCATGCTCACCCTCTGCAGTGCGGGGTATCAAACTGGAGTTGTCAGCATCCCAGACGAGTGCTTTTTGTTGCCAGGGATTGAATATGGTTTGGCTGTGTGCAAGACAAATGAACTACCTGCTATACTATTGCTCCGGCCCCTAACAAGACAAGTGCTGTGACCCTTCACTTGTCTCTCCAGTCCCTCTTCCATCATTTTATTTGGTCCGCATACCATGGCCCAATATGACTGGCATGGTGATTACCTTCATTTTGCAGATGAGAAAGCTGAGATTGAGGCAAATGAAATGACTTCTCTGGAGTTATTGAAATGATAAGTTTGAGCTGGGACTGGTACCCAGGTCTCCAGACTGCCAATTGTGTACCTGCTTTCCACTCGAATATAGGGCTGTAATTCAGTGTTACAGCAGACGAAGCTGAAGGACATTAGTTGCTTGTATTGGCTTCCAATTTCTTTAAAGAGCTCACTTGTCTGTAATGTTCAAAGAATGACACCCGATTCCTTAAAGTAGTGTGATTCAAATACATTACACATTATTAGTGAACTTTCATTTTAATGGCCACGCAATTCATGATAATTCACAGCCAAACATCTGGGTGGAAACAGGGGGGAAGGGGGAGTCTGAGCACATTTCTTGTCACTGGACCTGTTCATCATCCTCTGGGCTCTAGATCCAGATCAATCAATACTTAATTAATAATGATGTGTTTCTTGAAGTGCAGGGTGCCATAAATTCATTTAATGCTCATATGCATAGTTTCTGTAGGAAAAATGAATGGGAAAGTGCCTGCCATGCCCGTCTCATTGTACAAAGTGTATGCAATGATTACAAGCATATAATAAGAATGGTTCACCCAGCCAAATGTGTGCTCATTTCTGTTCATCAGTATTCACTTGAGCTTCTTCCATGCAGTTTGTGGAAGCAGAGCAATCAGTTGAGTAGTGTGGCAGATTTAAATCAGTAATAAAAACCCTGGGGAAATTACCAAGACAAAACATTAACCACAGGCTAAACATTAACATATATTAGCATTTTTATTACACCTGTAGAATTGTTAAATGGATATGGTTACTACTATTAAAAAGTTTATGTTGTCTATAACATCATTTCCATGTACATTCTGTTTAGAAACTTTTAAGAGTTAATTAAGTGCAATTGAACAATAGCAATCATTGACAACGGAAAGGAATAAACTGAAGTTCGTTCATGATCTCATTTTAACTTGAACCCTTAGGAAATCCCTCTTGACCCTCTCCCAGCTCTCAGGTTACCCTGAGGAAAATGTCACAGGAAATCTTCCAGAATGAGCCACAGGATTAGGATTCATGTTTTCATTGGGTGGGCAGGAGCAATAGCACGCGGGTAGGACTTTGCATGCAGCCAACCTGGGTTCATTTTCTCCGTCCCTCTCCCAGAGCCAAGCAAGCTACCAAGAGTATCCCACCCGCATGGCAGAGCCTGGCAAGATCCCCATGGCATATTCGATATGCCAAAAACAGTAACAAGTTTCACAATGGAGACATTACTGGTGCCCGCTCGAGCAAATCAGTGAACAATGGGACGACAGTGCAGACAGTGTTTCCATTGCATATACATGGAGAGAGTTTTAATTTGAATTCTTTGGGGTTCTGAGAAATCCTCAGTGATCAAAAACTATATACCAGTTATTTAGCAACAATGCCCAAGATATCACTCCTTGGGATGACATTGATCAGGTAAAATCTAGGCAAATAGTTCTTATAACATTAAGTAAAACTGGAAAGGACCTTTAGATTTAGAAGTCCTTGGGTTTTGGTGTAGCCTCTGGCTTAGCTCTTAAAAGTTATCTGGTATGGGGATGGAGCGATAGCACAGCGGGTAGGGCATTTGCCTTGCATGCGGCTGACCCGGGTTCGATTCCCAGCATCCCATATGGTTCCCCGAGCAAAGCCAGGAGTAACCCCTGTGCATTGCTGGGTGTGACCAAAAAAGCAAAAAAAAAAAAAAGTTATCTGGTATACCATGCCACTTCTTAGGCCACTCATTAAATGATAACAAACTTTGCCTAATTATCTATTTTTTATTTATTTTGATTTGTTTATATATTTTTTGAGAAACAAAATGGAAAGCCTTTCGTTGTCTCCTGGGGAGAGTGGTTTTTGAGCCACACCTGGCAGTGCTCAGGGCTTACTCGTGACTCTGTGCTCAGGAAGCACTCCTGATTGTACTCTGGGGACCACACACGGTGGCTAAGGATCAAATTCAGGTTGATGAAATGCAGTGCAAGCACTTTAGTCCTATACTCTCTCTCCTGCATACATTCATCTGATTTTTAAATTGAGAGCAAAATCAATCTTTCATGGCTAGATGTTTAATGTTGCTGTGCCCCCTCCGCCCCATTATCTGTTCTTTTGGGGTACTGCAACTAAAGGTCAAATCAATGCATTTTTGTAGCCATAGAATTAAGTGACGCTTCTCTTTGGGGAAAGGAATAAAATAATACACTTGGAGGGGTCAGAGAGATAGTATAACAGGCAAGGTTATAACAGGCAAGCCTTGTATGTGACTCATCTATGTTCAAATCCAGCATCACATGTGGTCACTTGAGTCCCTGAATTTGATGCTTGGCCACCATGTACGATCCCCTGAGTATCATCAGGGGTGATTTCTGAGCACAGAACTAAAAATAAGTCCTAAGCCTAGCCAAGTGCTCTCACCCCCTCACACACACAAAACAAAACAAAAAAAACATAAAACAAAAAATAATTTACTTGAATCTGACATCAGACTAGACCTAGGCTAATTGTCAGGATCATGGTCAATTTTGTAGCTAATCCAGGAATCTATGACTTTAAGAGCCAAGGGGTCAGGTACATCCCACAGAACTTCCTAGTCTTTAGGGCCCAGAACCATAGTACAATGGGTAGGGCACTTGCCTTGTGCCTGGCTGACCCAGGTTTGGTCCCTGGTATACCATAAGGTCACTCAAGCCCACTAGGAGTTATTCCTGAGTGCATAGCCAGGACTAATCCCTAAGCACCACGAGGTGTGGCTTAAAACAAAACAAGGACTTCTAAGTCCTAGTGTGGTTGCTAATTGACTCTTACTTAGCAGGCCAAAGAGTTTAATTAATTCCACTAGAAATCCCACCGGAAACTTCGATTCAAATTAGATGTCATTTTTCTACTCATCTTTAATAGCTAGTCTTTCTTTGAAGTACATTTACAGTGTTTTAAAATAATGATTATTGTTCTTCAATTCCAACTGGGTGGTCTTGAGGACTACAGGGCTAAAACTGTGAAGCCCCTGAGGCTTATTTTTCTGGACAGAAATTCTGGGCCAGAGAGATAAGACAGAGGTCAAGGCACTTGCCTTGCTGATCCCAGTTTGATCCCTGACACTGCATATGCCCCACCACAGTACAACCAGAAGTGATCCCTGAACACTGCCACGTGTGGCCCAAAATATCATGCCTTGAATATAATTTTAAAAATAATAATAATATCTGCTTTGCGAAGTGGGGGAGCTGGAGAGATAGTACAGTGGGTAGGGAAGCTACCTGTAGGCAGCTGAACCGGATTTGATTCTTGGAACCACAAATAATCCCCCAAGCCTGCCAGTAGTGAACCCTGAGTGCAGAGGTAGGAGTCAAGCCTAAATACTGCTGGCTGTGACACCCCAAACCAAAATGATGATGATGATGATGATGATGATGATAAATGCTCCGTATTTCTTAGAGGGTAGGACTACTAGAAAACAGAGAATGTTTATATAAGTTATTTGTGAAAACCTAGACTGGAGTAGGTATTTTGTGAAAGTCTGTGGGGTATCAGGACTGTTAAGAAGCTTTAAATACAGGTTTTCTTTCTCTGTTGCCCATCTAGAAAGACCAGGTCTGAGGCTTTGAGTCACTTAAGAGCTCCCAGCGTTAACAAGAAAAGGGGGCTCAAACATGAATGCAGTTACTTCTTAGCATCCTTGAGGGACTCTTGGGCCATACCTTGCAGTGCTAATGGCTGTTCCTAGCTCAGTGCTCAGGAACAAACCCTAGCAATGCTCAAGGGATCTTACACAGTGTCAGGATCTATGCAGGGTCAGCAGCATAAGGCAAATACCTGCACCCCTGTACTAGCTCTCTGGCCCTTATGCTGTTAGATTTTAACCCGTGGTGTATCTGCAGTTCTTTACATTCTCTGTTATGGCTTGTATGGTTGAAGTGCATCTAACTAAATACTTTGCATGATTTTATAATCTTTGACATCAGACTTTACTTGAAAAACAATTTGTGCTCTTCTCCAAAGGAACCCGGAATCAAATAGCTTCCTGGTGAAGTGAAGCTCTGCTTCCGGGTCAAAATGCATTCCAGCTGTGACTGAGGAGAAATAGGGTGTCCATCCAGGTTTCCTGATGCCCGTACTCCTGGGGATTTCCACTCAAATCCTCCCTTAATGGTGTCGATTTGTTCATGGAAGTTTCAACTTTTTATAAAATTACACAAAAGTAAACCCAATCACTTTCTCAACAAACTGATTCATTCCATTTCAGCTACTATCTTTCCTTTTTCCTCTAAGTTTGAAAGAAATAATCTTGAACCAAAACACAGTCTCTGAGTATGTGCTATGCCTTGCCCAGCCCCAGTGGTGTCAGTCCCTCTTGCTGCTGGATGTACTTAGGTGGATTTTCTCCATCCAGGTGAGCCAAGAATGGGACTAAAGTTATTGGGATGACCTGGAGACCTGGATGCAGTCTGGAGCCTTGGCTTCTTAGGTTTCAGGGCTCCTAACACTTCAGAGCATTATTACTTTTCCTGCCCCAGGTTCTGGCACTTTAATAAAAGCACCATTAGGAATCTCAGGTCCTGGAAAACAAAAAAGGTTTTATATTTCTGGGCTATTGATAGAGATGCTTCAGCTATTCAATAAATTCACTCCAACTAACCACGCTGAAAGGCAGTGGCCTCCTTGACTAGGTACATTAGTCTGTGAAAGGAAATTGGATTGCACTGTTTGAAGAGCCCTAAACTCCTAGGCAGGATACTGATTTTTAAAGTGCTGTGGGGGGCGGGGGCAGCTTCTTGAGCAAGTGCAGCTGTCAAACGCGACCCAGGTCTGCTCCCCCTGGTCTGATTCTTCCCAAGGGTGGACTTGAAAGGCCCTCATTAACGGGAATACGGCTTCTCTTTGTAAATAAGACTTGCTTTCTTGTGTCTATGTCTCCCCATCAGCAAATAATATTCATCTGCATTCCACACGGTGTGGAGGTGAAAGATGTGGAGCAAATGGTCCAATGAAGAGGGGAATCTACCAATGCTTTGTTTATGAGAGGAATTTGCTTCATGGTAGATTGGGGGAAGTAAATACAGCCTGTCTATATGATGTGGCAGATTTTTGAGGGGGACTGGGGTTGTTGGCAGGATATCATTGTTTGTCCTTTACCCCACACAGTCTTGGGAAGTAGGCTTGTTCAGGCCATATTGGGTGGCTTTGTGGGGGGAAAGGTCAGTTTGCACACTGGCTACATTTTCATTGGTTCTTACCCTTCCTACTTTTTGCCTCTGATGCACCATTTTCCCATAGTTCAGGAGTGGTAAAAAAAGATTTTCAAGTCTTGCTGTGGCCCAATTAGTATTCACTGCAACACAAAGGGCAGGCTTTCAATGGGGAAAGGAGGGATCACAGCTGTGGGGTGCAAATAACCGTGTTCTGTGAGAGATGTGGATTCCGGGGCTGGATTGGGAACAGGTGTCCATCAAGCACATGTCCTGATGGTGCTGACTTAGAATATGTTGACGCTAGTGAAAGTCTGTCATGTTGATCTCTGATCACAGAAGAAGTGTAAATAGAGGCGTACACAGTGATAATCATGGTTCGGTTCTGCTCAACTTCACCTGCAGCATAACAAAGTAAACATGTACGTACACATTCCTGCACATATTTATGGTGTATACGCTGCCCTCACTTGAACCTGCGTTCAGTTTCTTGGAAGTGAATAGAGAGAGCTTAACTTTGTCATCCAGCCAGTTGCTTAAGATAAAGTAGAATTATTGGGGCTGGAGTGATAGTACAGAGGGTAGGGAGTTTGCCTTGCACACGCCCAACCTGGGTTCGATCCCTGCCATCCCATATGGTTCCCTGAGCCACCGCCAGGAGTAATTCCTGAGTGCAGAGCCAGGAGTAACCCCTTAGATTGCCAGGTATGACCTCCCCCGCAAAAAAAAGCAGAATTTCTCCACCTTTTCCAACTGTGACCCCATTCCTAATTTTTTCCTTCCTGTGATCCCTCCTTTCCTATTGGTTGGCCCGCTAGTCTGGTGTTTTGCTCTCTCACTCATTGATGTGATTTTCAGTCCTTCATTGAGAGAGCATCGATGCAAAGCTCCCTGTGTGATGGCCACCAGTTAGGACCTGTTTGTAAACTACAGGTCGTTCTTAGGATGTTAATATTACCCCCATCCTGAGAAGCATGCTGAAAGTATACTATAGACTGAACATGATTGCCACTCAATGCCTTTTTTGCAAACCACAGCACCCAAAATTAGAGAGAGAACAAAAGGGAGTGCCCTTCCACAGAGGCAGGGTAGGATGGGGGGGGGGAAGGTGGTGGGAGGGATATTGGGATCTGTGGTGGTGGGAAATGGGCACTGGTGGAGGGATGGGTACTCGATCATTGATAATTGAAACCGAAGCACAAAAATGTGTAAGTCTACAACTGTGCCTCATGGTGTTTCACTAATAACATTTTTTTAAAAATTACCCCCACCGAATGAAATACTTCTGAAAAACTCCACAACATACAGTCTCAAATCAAATGGCACATTTTTAAGCGCCTCAAATCTTGGTTTCATTCCTAGTCAGATATACCCTTGAGAATCAGTGGTGTAAATGTTGGAACATAGCTGTCATTTGTGGAATTAATGTTACTGCTGATACTAGATGTTTTTCTAATTCAAGAGTTTAGTTTTGGGAATGGACTGATAGTACAGCAGATTGCATATAGATGTGCCAGGTTCCATCCATGGAACTTCATGTGGTCCCCCGAGCCCTCCAGGAGTGAACTCTAAGTACCAACCAGTGTGCCTACCACCCCCTTGCCCCCCCCAAAAAAGAGTTTCATCATTATAAAAAACTTTGCAAAGTTAGATAGCCTAGTGTGCTGGGAATATTATTCAGCAATAAAGCATTTGCCTTGCATATAGCAGGCCCTGGGTTTTATCCCGGTACTGCCAAGAAGAGACAGAAATGTGATGAGGCTTAAGCTATACAAAATGAAATATGGTGTTGCCTTTCTATAGCACTGTACTATAACACTGTTGTCCCATTGTTCATCAATTTGCTCAAGCGGGCACCAGTAACGTCTCCATTGTGAAACTTGTTGTTACTGTTTTTGGCATATCGAATATGCCATGGGTAGCTTGCCAGGCTCTGCTGTGCAGGCAAGATACTCACAGTAGCTTGCCAGGCTTTCTGAGAGGGATGGAGGAATCAAACCCAGATCAGCCACGTGCAAAGCAAATGCCCTACCCTCTGTGACTTTGTATATGAAAAATAATAACAGTTTTATGGTGCCCATCCACCTGGTCTACTAGTCCATGATGGCCTTTCAGTAGAGTAGCTGTCAGACTTGACACTACAGTTCCCCTTCAATTCAATTCAGTTATTTTGCCTTTACTAAGTGTGTCACTGTGCCCAAAGTGCAGTGCAGTCTATCATTGAAGTACAAAGTGTCAAAGAACAGTTAGTATTTTTCCTAACACGTATTAAATGTACTGCAACCAGAAAGATAGTTAGGGGACTAAGATGCTTACCTTCCATGGGACCAATCCCATTTCAGTATCTGACAGCACATGTGGTCCCCTGTGCCTCACCAGGTGTCACTCCAGAGCAGAGATTCTGAGTTCCAGTGGTTGTAGCTCAACACTGCTCCATTAAAAAATTAAGCATATGATATATAGACTCACCTTGACCTTGTCATACCTGCTTTTGAACACTGAAAATTAATCTTTTTTGAGATATAGAGTATTAACAAATAGACATCAAACATCAATATATTTGGGGGGGGGTGATCATATTGCTTATGCTCTGCTGTCGACTAAATGAGCTCAAAGTGAAACAATAAATCTAGTGCCAAGTCCCTAGGGGTTGAAACAATAGTACAGAGGGCAAGATGCTTGCCTGGCAGGTGGCTGATTCCAGTTTGACTCCCATCACAGCCGAAGGTCCCCCAAGTACCTTCAAGAGTGATTTTTTTTTTTTTGCTTTTTGGGTCACACCCGGCAGTGCCCAGGGGTTATTCCTGGCTCTGCACTCAGGAATTACTCCAGGTGGTGCTTGGGCAATCATATGGGACACTAGGAATCGAACCCAGGTTGGCCGCGTGCAAGGCAAATGCCCTACCCACTATACTATTGTTCCAGCTCCAAGTGTGATTCTTGAGCACAGAGCTAGGAGTCGACTCCAAGCGTAGCCAGCTATGGGCCCAAATGTATCCTTCCTGCAAAACAAAACCAAAAACCAAAAACAAAAAACTGGGATCACTTTATACATGGGAGACTATTCTGTGAAGAATCTTTTCATCTCTCACATGCTTTTTCATATCGTGTTCCAGTTCTTCCTAAACTTTGTGATTCCCAGGTGTGAAGACTCCAATGTATAAATAAAAGGCCACTGAAAGATAGTCTTTATGTCCTATGAGGCAGGGCTTCTCGCATAAACATTTCAATACAGGGGAAAAGTTTTTCCCTGTTTGGAAATCTCTGAAGAGTCTTTACTCAGAGTGCCCCATCCCCACAGTCTTTAGTCTTGCTTTGTATAGATGGTCCTTGGTCTTAAAAGCACATTCCTCTCTTTTTTCTAGGTTCTTGCCATAAATTTATTCTGTTCGTTGAAAAGAGACTGGGAAAGAAATTGACGTGTGTTTCAAATTTTGTTCCTTCTATCATATCTCAGAAGGTACCACATAATTATATTGCATTTCTCTCTTTTTTTGTAGATTGGCAAGTTATGTGCCTATTCTCAGCAACGCCAATATAGATCGGCTTATTATCCCGAAGATCTGTTTATTGACAAGAAGGTATTAAAAGTTGCTCATGTAGAACATGAAGAAACCTTATCCAGCCGAAGAAGGTGAGAGGATTTTTTTCCTTCTGTTTCAGCATACAATTAGAAATTGTGTTTTCAAGTCAAAAATCATTGGAGTGAAACTTCTTAAATACCTGTTATTTAGTTCATCTGAGTCTGGTGCTTGATGAATTCAATTCTATCCTCTGTCAATGTTGAAGTGAAAGATATTTTATTATGGCCAATTCAAATTTAAATGTAAATTGGCTATATGTAATTGTCTAGTATAGCCACACAGAATGTAATGGACTTCTCTATTCAAGATATTGATTAAACACAACATAACCTCTTCAGCTTAAAATATGATCTCAAAATTCCATATCTTGGTTTGTGACTTTTTCCATTCTGAATGGTGTATCAGGGTTGCATGTACTAGAGACAAACTAGCAGGACACACACACACACACATACACACATACAACATATTTCACTTTCTTATAAAACAAGGGTCTGGAGCGATAGCACAGTGGTAGGGCGTTTGCCTTGCACGCAGCCAACATAGCCGACTCGAGTTCGATTCCTCTGCCCCATAAAACAAGAAATGAAGGATTTTGTTTCTAAGCCAGCAAATGAGGAATTAAAGTTTCTTCTTTCTCTTCCTTCTGCCTCCTCCCCCATTCACATTGCCTCCTTCCCTACTCTGGCTTCATGGTTCCAAGTCAGGGGTAGCAATCAGATGGCAAACCCAACATAAATCTTGGTGAATTATCCTCCTCCAAAGGATGGTAGCCAACCCCACCATTGACTCAGGTTCCCACTTCCTGTTGACCTGGAATAGCCTGGGAGATATTGGCTTAAAGATAGAAAATGAAGAGATCAAGTGAGTAACATGTCTGATTGGGTCTCAGTGATTTCAGTTCATATCCACTGACTACTGGGGATTTGAAATGGTGGTACTTTTATAATATGTTTAGAGTGAGAGAAGGCAGGAGAACAGCCTGAGATACTGTCTTCTAAACAATCCTCTCAGAAAGCCCATTTTCTTCCCAAAAGCTCTTTCCAAACTCATGGACTAGTGGCAGTATTAAAGTATGAGTCAAAACTTCCAAACACCCTGTTAGAGGCTCTGTGAATCCCTCATATTGTTAACTCCCTATAGATGTCAAGCTTGATTTGTGTTCTTGTGCTTCATGTGAACAACAAATTTCAACAAAGTCAAAGCAGAACCTGATAGACAAATTTAATGGTGTCATAGTAAACCATGCAGTCAAGATTTTAGTTTATTTTTTATTGAGTCACCATAAGATATACAGTTACAAAACTGTTCATGATTGGGTTTCAGTCACACAATGTTCCAGTACCCACCCCTCCACCAGTGTACATTTCCCACCTCTGATGACCCTAATTTTGATCCCACTACCCCTCAACCTGCCTCAATGTCAAACACTTTTCTTTTTTCTCCTTCTCTCCCTCTTTCCCCCTCTCTCCCTACCCCCTCTCTCCCTCTTTTTTCTCCCTCTCTCCCTCTTTCCCCCTCTCTCCCCTACCCCCTCTCTCCCTCTCTCCTTCTCTCTCCCTTCCTCTCTCTTTCTCTCTCTCACTCCCTCTCTCCCTTTTGGGTACACTGAGGGGGTGCAGTCAAGATTTGTAAAACTTCAGTAATAATACCCTTTTATCACTACTTTTTTGTTTTCATGAAAATGTCATTTGTAGCCCAGAGAGATAGTACAGGGGTTAAGGAGCCATCCTTGCATCCTGCCAGCCTGTTTCCATGTCACAGAGCACACCTGGTCCCCCAAGTATCACCTGAAGTTGCTTCTGAGCACAAAACCAGGAGGAGCCCCCAAGCACAGCTAGGTGTGGCCCCTAAACAATCATCTTTGGAACTTTTGTAAAGTAAGCCCACCCAACCTATCCCCCCTTTGAGATGAACTTTTCGTCCTGGGAACATTTCTCAGTAAGTGGGAGCTTGAACAAAGCCTCATTACCATGGCTTTTATCTTGGCATCCATTCCAAGACACTCTATAGGTCTATAGGTGTTAATTCGTCCGGGGGGGGGGGGCGGATGACAGATGGATTCTTGGCTGGGCACCTGGATTTACCACTAGATTTAGATTCATTTTGGACATCAGTGCTCACCATGTGAAGTAAGGAAGGATGGGACGAATCATTGCAAAACATGTAGACTTGAGGATGCAGGAGCCAAGGAAGGCTCCTTTGATCACTGGAAACCTGGGTCCACCCTATGATGTGGTGCTCACCTTTTTTTGTATGCCAAAGCATGGGGCTCGTCTTCCCTATTCCTTGAGCAGAATGAGAAAACAAAACCACTGGAGAGTGCTTGTTCTTTCACTCCCTCGCAGAGGTCATTGTAAGCCCTCTTGGAAAGAGGAGAGTCTTGAGGACTTATATTCTGACTTGCTAAAAACACAGCCTTGCATCCCCCAATCTGATATGATTAGAGCTTGTTTTGGCAGAATGTTCGTACTTTTATACATTTCCCAGTATGTTCTGAACAGCATTTCACATTGTCCCGGGGGAGTGGGAGGGCTTTCTAGCACCCTTCACACCCATGCGCAAGCTCCATACTCTGTGGTTAAAAATATGATAATTGGAAAGGAATCCTTTTGTAGCATTCGGTTGGTGGAAGTTGTGAGCAAGCTGTCTGGATCTGATTATGAGCTGCAAAGCCCTTTGCCTTATTAAAATCACAACACACAAAGAATGTAAGGATTTCATTGCCAGGCTTCTGAAGTCATCTGTTTGTTTGGTCTGCCCCCAACTGGGTAGTTTGCAGCACACAACAAAACTTTAAAAAATAGCTGCCTCCATGTAAAGGCGATTTAGAGACATAACTGGGTGTTTGTGAGCCCACTGTTCCTTGCGGGGCTGAGAATGGGAAATAGCTGTCACTATACAGTGAGGGGCAGACAAGAGGAGCAAGGAGCACAATTAGATGAGAAGGAATAAGGTCTTCCCAGCCCTGCCTGCTGTGCTATTTTCAGCATCAGATGTCAGGCTCTCTTTTGCCCTCTTGAATGTCTCTTTTCTTCCTGATGATCCAACCTTCCTTGTCGTTGGTCTCCCTATTGCCCCATGAAGTTGGGTGACATATACCAGCACCATCTTTGCCATTTCGAAATCCCTCAGTCTTTAGGGTTATCGTCCATCCAAGGTCAGTATCCCAGATAGCTGGCTGAAACGCGAACCTGGGACATATTAATAACCCAGGATCACGTTAACCTGGGGTCACTCAATCCCTTTCGCCTGGGGAAATTACAGCTTTGCATTCCAGCCTTCCCCTGCCTTGCCCTCCCTGTCTCCGCCTTCCCTTCTGACTTGGTCATAAAGGGCAGTGGATTAAGTGACACTAGTAAATGACCCCTAAAGAAAAGAACAAAAGCTGATCTTTCTCCCTGCCCCGAAATCAATGCTTTCTCCCACCCCTTCTCAGACTGCTGCTCCCCATTGGCTAAGCGGCTTTGTAAGCTTACTGGTGTCTTCCCTGCTCTGAACAAAACAACAAAGTATGTCTTGAGTGAATCAAGCGTGTTTCGGGTCTGGTCCAAGGACTCTCCTCCTTTCCCTGTTTGTCAATACTCCTTCTATGCTAAGCATTGTGGAAGGATTAGGCTTTGATGAATAGGAGCTTGCAGCCTAGCAAAGGAGACAGATACCCAAATAAATGAGTTTCGAAAGGGGTGAGTGAAGGCCCAAGCCAGGCAATGTTCAAATTCTGCTAGCCTGATTCCTGGGACGGAGAGAAAATCTCCACACCAAATTCAAGAAAAGTCTTGGGGAAAAAAAGAACTTTGGAGGTGGGCCTTCCTTGAGTGAAACATCATAAATGCAAGCGCTGAAGAAGGACAAAGAAGCTGTTGCAGGCAGAGGTGACAGTAGAGAAATGACCTGGGCTGGTCTCTGGAAGGGGGCAGTGCGGGGGAGGGGGCGGGTGGTGGGAAGCGGAGTTTGGCCTCAGAAGTTGTGGAAAGTTCTTAGCAGTACTCTTCTGTATCATTCCAATTACAGGTTAGGTTTTGTATTCTTTTGTTAATTGATGTGTTTTCCTGGTTTTTGAAATGTCATAGGACTTCCTATTAAGCATAAAAAGAACCTTAATGATAAAGGAGGAAAGTTCAGGACTTGGCAATTGGGTGTGAAAGGCTGGTTTTGACTTACAGTGGTTTCCAATTAATGCTGCTTTGATACCCGCCCAAGCAAATCATGGAAAGAAAGCAAAGGGAATCCCCTTCCCCCACAACCCAAGGAAGAGTTACTGGGAGCCCTCCAGGGGAGATCACCCAGCCATAACATTTCCATGTGGGTCATGTGTGCAAAGGGGTCCTCTCCTTTTGTTCCACATTGAATGGAAACTTTGGTGAAGAGACTCTTTTTTCTGAGCAGAAGACTGCTGTCAGCACGATGGTAGGTTTGTCCAAAGTGAGAGCCATAGGCCATGCCACCTCTTGGGCACGCAGAATGTTTGGCAAGTATGTACTAGAATAAAGAGAAATTGAACCTTCCCTCTCATCAAATAGTTTTCACATCCCAGGCAACTCCTTGACCAAAGTTTCTGGAACCTTTTGTTCAAGGCATTAGGGCACACTGCCTCGGTTTCTGGGTGGAAAGTCTTTTGTCCTCTGTCATAGGTGCCTAGCACAAAGAAAGAAATATGGACTGAGTTATCCTTGGATAACTAATGGGTCATTTCATTTAATTTTCAGGTACCCTTTTAAAAGAGGGAAGTAAATAGTACTGGGGTTTAGGTGCTAGCCTGGTTTGGCTGACCGTGGTTTGATTCCTGGCACTACATTGTCCCCCGAGAACCACAAGGGGGCGCCCCTGAGTAGAGAACAGGGAACTATCACACACCCCAGTTAGAAACCAGGAGAGAAAGTTTCCTTTCAGACCAAAGAAAAGGCAAAATGCACTTGCTTCTCGTGCCAGAACAAGTTTAAGAAGGAGGAATGAGAAGTGGCAAGGAAGAAGAGAAATGAAAGAAGCCCTGGAAATGCCATGAGGGGTGGAGGTGTAAGGGGCTCCTGACAAACTCTGCTGCTTGTGAGTCTCAGAGGACATTACCACCTACTTAGCCATCTGCCTTTGGTAAAACTCATTAATTTTCCAACCATTTAGAAAGTCTAGCCTCCAAAATCGGACATTTGGATTTCTTTTCAAGAATCAGAGTTCCTTTTCTGGTGGCTAGGTACACAGCGGGCAGTGCTTACTCCTGGCTCCGCACTCAGGAATTGCTCTTAGCGGCGTTCAGGGATCAAATGTGGTGCCAGGGATCAAACCCAGATTGGCCACATGCAAGGCAAGTGCCTAGCTTGTAGTCTTGCTCCAGCTTAACCTAAGGATCAAAGTTTCTTGGACAAAGCAAGGTTTCTTTCACCACCATATGTGGGGGATTTTGCATGGAAGGAATGGCCTGCTTGAAAACATTGTACTTTGGGACTCAAAGGTAAGCTGTCTGGGCTGGAGCCTTGCTCTTTGTTCTCTAAACATGCATACTGCTTCAAACCACAACCCCTGGGAGTTATGTGAGAACTGGCATTTACTTAATGATTCTGAGGCGTTTTTTTGAATCAAAGCCATCTTGGATATGAGGTGAGTTCTGATGGGAATAGTCCACTTTGAGAATGAAAAATAACTCAGTGAATAAGCCTATCAAGAAGAGTTAAGTTTTAGAGGAACAAAAGACATTGTGGGAGAGAAAAATCTAAGAGGAAAGAAGTCCAAATATCCGTGGTGATTGTGCCTGCTTGGTAAGACTTAGGTTTCTTTTATCCTTCCCCCTTTCCTTACTTTGTAGATGTCCCACAGTGAGCAAATATTTCCTTTACAATTGGAAAGAAAACCTGCAGATTTCATTTTGAGACATGAGGGAAGAATAGTTGTAAACCGCCATGTACAGACTTGGCAGTGTTGAAGTAGCTCTTACAAATTTCTCTTCTCCCTCTCAGCCCTGGTTTCATTTCCTCTCTGTACAAAGCAGGCTCTTGCCCAACTCTGCTGATAATTTCCTTTCAGAATTCCAAGGAGCAAGTAGCACCCAGGAGAAAGTCCTCACTCTGAGAAATATTTTTTCTTCTCTCTTCTATACCCTTTTTTGATTCTCTCTCAATCATGATTGTGCTGAGCTATAATCCCACAAACCTGAATTCCTCCATAACTCGGGCGATTTTTCTGAGGACTGAATGGCATTTCATTTTGTGGAATATGTGTTTGTTTCTCCATTCATCAGTTTGCAGACATCTGTCTTTCACTTCTTGCTTGCTATTAATTCTGTCTTTTTCTGATATGAGCCACACATGTAATTGTACTTTTATGAGAACTTTCCTTTTTGTAGGGTGGAAGAGAAGTGGATGGGCCACACCTGACTTTGCTCAAGAGCGTCACCTTTCCACTAATCAAACCCTTAACTCTGTGCTCAGGGATCACTGCTGGCCATATGTTGGTGCCCCTATGCAGTGTTGGGTATTGAACCCAGGTCAGAAATGTGCAATGAAAGTCTCTGGTCCTACTTTCTTTCCTTTTTTGGGGGGGGCACACCCGGCAATGCACAAGGGTTACTCCTGGCTTTGCACTCAGGAATCACTCCTGGCGGTGCTCAGGGGACCATAATGGATGCTGAGAATCGAACCCAGATTGGCCATGTGCAAGGCCACTGTACTACTGCTCCAGCCCTCCGGTCCTACTTTCTTTTTCATTTTTTAATTGAGAGGTAACATTAGTTGACAGGAATGTAAAAGATTATGTATTCTAGAGGTACAGCTTTGCCACAACACCCCACCACCGCCAGAGCTTCAATAGAACTCAACTACTGTTCATAGAGCCCCAGCGCTTCTGTCCACTCCACATCTTGGTAAAATCCATTCTTTGATCAGGGTCTAATCAGTTCTCATTGGACATCGTCTAGTCCTTTGCTTTGTTTCTTTAGATCCCATCTCCGAGTAGGATCATCTGCTATTTGTCCTTTTCTCTCTGACTTCACTTAACATGACACTCTCAGCTTCCATCCGGGGTGGACTTTGGGGGTAGAGAGCAGCTCTATGATGAGTTGTGTGAGGAACACCAAAGCTATTCTTCACAGTGGCACCCCTATTTGCGTTCCCATCACCCATGTGTAAAGACTCCAGTTTCTCCACATCTTCGCCCGCATTCATTGCTCTCTTTTTTTTCATCATAGTCATTTGAATGGATGGAAAGTGGCATCTCACTGCAGTTTTGATTTGCCTTTCCCCATGACTCATTTACCTCTTATAACTTGACTGCATCCTGACCCTCCATAGATGATGCATTACATTTTTTGTCAGTGTGATTACAAATGGGTCCATGATTGAGTTTCAGGCATATAATGTTCTAACACCAATCGAACCAGTAGTGTCAGCTTCCCTCACCCAAGTCCTCAGGTTCCTTCCGGTCCCCCAACCTATCTCTTTAACACACAATTCTAAGTTTAATTATTGTGGTTTGTCATTTAGATATATAAATAAACCACCCCTCTAACCACCGATGTGTGTATCATTCCCTGTTACCTCCCATTTGCTTCTTCTTACTTCCCTTCATTGTTTCTTCTTTGCTGCCTTTTTGTTTCTATGAAGGGCCAAGAGTTGACTCACATTTGTTACCTTGCCTTCCATTGTCGTGTTATTGTATATACCACAGATTAGTAAGATATTTGGTATTTGATCTTTTTCTTCTGACTTACTTTACTTAACATGATACCTTCCAGTTCCATCCAAGTTGTAGCCAATGGCATGATTTCATCATTCTTTACATTTGCATAGTTTTATACTGTGTATCTATGCCACCCCTTCATTATCCACTCACGAGTGTTTGAAACCTAGGTGGGTTCCATATCCCACCTATTGTACTAAGTGCTGCATATTATTCTTTGGTATAAATCCTTGTGAGTGTCACCTTTCTACTAATCAAAAAAATTCAAATGACTGTGCTATATTAGTCCTTAAAATCACTAGCTAAACTTTGGAAAGAATACTAAGAATGATATGTTGGTAAGTAACCTGGTATACTTGCTAATAACCACCTCAGATGATGAAAGATTTATTTATCTTGGGCATAAAAAAGTTGACTAGAACTTGAAAATATCCAAATCATCTTGAGTACATTCATTTATCTGACCTATGGGAAATATTTTATATCAATATCTTTCTGGCTTATAGCATCATAATAATGAAAATTTGGTAATGGCTAACATTGTGGGGTTTAGTGCTCTGCTAAACATCTATAAATGGAGCCAGAGACATGGTTTAGAAATTAAAAGGCACTTGGTTTGCATGGGCCGAGCCCATTTCAAACTCATCAATTTGAGCACCTCCAGGAGTGACCTCTGAGCACAAATCGAGTGTTCCTGAGTACCACTGAGTATGGTCCAAACCCTCCTCCCTAGTACCAAACTGTTCATTCGTTGTCTCATTTGATCATTGCAACCTCTCATTAGTTTCATTTTACCGACACAGAAACTTCAGCTCGATAATTTTAGTATTTGACAAAATGTAGAATTTTCCACTGCTGAGTAATTGAGGGTGTGGAGTAGCTGGCATTTGAAATTCACAGGAATCAACCTCCAAAATTATTGCTCTTTGCTTTAGTCCTGACAGCTTTAAAGGGGGCTGTTCTGACAATCCATTCATCATTACATTATGATTGCTAAATGCAGCTGTATACTAAATTCAACTAAAGAGTTATGAGGCAGTTTTTAAAACAGTCTCTTGGGCTGCGGCGATAGTACAGTGATTCGGGTGTTTGCCATGCACACAGCTGACCTGGGTTCGATCCCAGTATCCTATATGGTCCCCCATGCACCGCCAGCAAAGATCCCTGAGCATCACTGATCGTTGCCCCCCCACAAAGGAAAACAAAACAAAGAAAACCCACAGACTCTTCCTCTATCCATCATTTGTGTCCTGTGGAGTAACAAGTATTCAGTGACATATGAGGAGGCCTTTTAGTTTTCCAAGTTACTTTGTTCAAATTTCCAAAGACATGCTGCTGGGTTCGGGGCTTTGATGGCCCAAGCTGTGTTCACATTATTCACATTCTTTGTGGTTTTCTCCAACTTTTTATCTTGACCAACACCAAGGTATACCACTATTTCTTCATTAAAGTGGGAGGTCCTCAAATTCATTCAGTCCCTCATCCCCTCAATATTTAGCTGGACGTTTTTTCCTACTCGTCCACTACTCAGTTCCAGCGCATTAATCCAAGAAAACAGTAAAAGCTTTTGGGCAGCTGGGAGAAGTTTAGAGGGCCTTTTGAAAAAGCTTCTACTAGGGAGGTTAGATTGGAAGGCTTTGCTTTGAATTCCATTTTTCTTGCCACGTGCTCTGTTAGTAAGAGACACTTTGGAGGTAAGAGAAGGCCTAAGGGACACTCTTTTATTAAAGAGAGGCCCATCATTTCCCATAGACTAATGGCCATATTCCATTTTCTCATGGAGCGGGGTAATTATTCAGCCTCACTCTGTAGTCTCAGTTTCCACTCTTGGGAACTGCGTTATTACCTTGTAAAACAGAGTATCTCTCCTATTAGTGTTAATTGAACCCATCTTTTTCCTTGGTGAGAAACTCTAATGCTGCCTTTTCTTTGCCCTATTTTGAGCCTTTTCACTGTGGTTATGGAAGAAGCAAGGCTGTGAAGTTCAAGGTTATGGGGAAGCAAACACTGGGCATCAGGACTGTAGATGTCCCACTAGTCTTTCTTTTTTCCATTTTTTTTCTTTTTACTTTTTTTGGGTCACACCTGACAACACACAGGGCTTTCTCCTGGTTCATGCACACAGGAATCACTCCTGGCGGTGCTCAGGGGACCATATGGGATGCTGGGAATTGAACCCGGGTCAGCCGCGTGCAAGGCAAACACCCTACCCACTGTGCCATTGCTCCAGCCCACTAGCCTTTCTTGCATGGTGTACCCTTGCTTGATGGCGACTTGAAGCAAGCTGTAAATTTTCTTAACTGACCAGTTGAAGCAAAAAAGTGTGATGATTAACAAGATGGAAAGCAGCCTTAAATTCAAAAGAATCATTTCCACTGTGTTTCTTCTGTGGTCCAGATCTGACAACCATCCCTAGAAGGCATCTGTGTGCTCAGGAGTCCCACCAGTGTCCAAATGAGATTCTGGCCTCCGGCTCCTCTCCCTCGGCCTGTATATCAGGCCAGCCCATACTTAGCCTAGAGACACTGCTGAATAATTACTCAGATGCCAGAAAATTCCCTGACAAAAAATCTTCAAACACTTAGTGGAAACTTAAGATAGACTGGGATATGAAGGAAGTTTTAACTCTCTTTCTAACAGGAGCTCTACTTTGGAATTTTTTTCTTTTTATTTGTTGTCTACTGGACATCGATTGCATAGATATTCCAATGTTTCTGTATTAACGTATCCCCTTCTTTCCACTCTGCAGTATCTTTGTGCCTATGTACATCTGAAAGAAGATAATAGCCTGGGTATTTATGTGTGTTTTTATATGTTTCAAGACCTAAAACCATACCCAAAATATTTTCTCCCCCCCTTCTCTCTCTCTCTCACACACACAGACACAGACACAGACACCCCTTATCATAAAAGGCAAGGCAAGCAAATAATAAAATATGCTAGGATCCCATTCTTCCAGCACCTTTCCCATAAGATCTACTCTCTACAGACAAAGAACAAAGAGACCCCTGTCCTCTGGCAGATGTGAGTTTCTCTGACTCCGAGGTCAGCAGAATTTCAGAGAGTTTCTATTGCTCTGAGCACCCTTGTGATTCTGAACTGCAACCATTAACCAGAACGTGTACGGAAAGGGGCCTGCTCTAGGGTTAATAGCCTTGTAAATTACAATCAATGCACCCAATTACACTTAGAAACCCAGAGATATGTAGAGCTCCAATATGCTTCGTAATCAGCAGCACCTTTGAGAATGTAGGTAACGCATTGTGAACCCCCCCAAATAAAAGTGTAACATGCAGGGAAATGAATGTGAGAATTAAATCACCCTTCAGATGGGAATAACACATTATATGGCAGGTGACTTTTTACCTAATATCATTTTATTGATTTAGAAAGGAAGAGAAAAAAAACACGTACGTGTGGCCTCGTGGTTCAAAATGTCTTTAAAAATCACGCCTGGCTCTACTCAGTCTGGCAGAACCTTTCTGTCATGCTGATAAGGAAATGAACCTTTCTCAGACTGGGGTTTAACTTGCCTCTTACACAAGGATGTTTTGTTGTTCTTTCAGGGAACTCATTCAGAAGCTGAAGTCCTTCATTAGCTTCTACAGTGCTCTGCCCGGTTACGTCTGCAGCCACAGCCCTGTGGCCGAAAACGATACCCTTTGCTGGAACGGACAAGAACTTGTGGAGAGGTAATGGTTTTTGAGTGTTAAATAGAGCAGTATTTGGGAAAGAGTCATTGGTCGCTTCTCTCAACATCAGCTGCATCTTCTCTCTGCCTCTGTTAGATTCCCTAGAATAAAACACACAACTGAGCATCTGTGACATTCTGATGCTCCCTGTAACTTAGAGCCCTCACTGAATTGGAACGCTTTGAAGCACCTAGTGAACTGCACATTCAGTAATATTTCACTGTTTTTCAAAAAATATAGCACTGTAGCACTGCCCTCCCATTGTTCATGGATTTGCTCAAGCGGGCACCAGTAACATCTCCATTCTGAGACTTGTTACTGATTTTGGTATATCAAATACGCCACTGGGAGCTTGCCAGGCTGGCCACATGCAAGGCAAATGCCTTACGACTGTGCTATCGCTCCAGCCTGCTCCTCATGCTATAGACTCTTATTAATTGTTGAAGTAACCATATTCAAACGAATAGATAGCTTTTGAGAGACTACATATCAAACACCTTGTTAGTATTTACCTGTATAACCATATTCATCCTCAGACTAATTTTAGGAAACACATATTGTTACATTTTCCCAGTTTACTGATAAAGATAGAGGAAAGGAGAAAAGTGGGAGAGTGTACCTTTTTACTAAGCAGCTTTACTGAAATGGGTAATCATAAAGTATTAATATCATCTGTGCTTATGTTCCCTTAGCAAGAATTTGCTCAGAGAGCTGCAGTGATAGTGCAGCAGGCAGGGCACATGCCATGTATGTGGCTGACCTGGTTTTGATTCCCATGACCCCTTATGGTCTCCTGAGCTTGCCAGGAGTGGTCCTTGAGCTCAGAGCTAGGCATAAGCCTAAAACACTGCTGTGTGTGGCCCAAAACCCAATAAAATAAAACAAGTTGCTCAGAGCCAGAAAAAAAATAACAGCTACTCATGTGTTGAGCAAATATTTATCGGGCACCTTCTAAGTGCCAGTGACATCGAAAACATTTTTGTCCGCATGAAACTTTTAGTGAACTACTAAAATTAGTATTCCTGACCTCTATTACTTCACATGAATGAAGCATATCTTGCCATCAAGGAATGGCCTCGGGTCTACTCTTTAGGAAGTCTCCATCCTGAAAGGACTCAGTATCAGGACATAAGCTAATTAATCATGATGGAACTGGAATTAATTAACTGGGCTGGAGTGATAGCACAGCGGTAGGGCATTTGCCTTACAAGCGGCCAACATGGCCGACCTGAGTTCGATTCCTCTGTCCCTCTCGGAGAGCCCGACAAGCTACCGAGAGTATCTCGCGCACACGGCAGAGCCTGGCAAGCTCCCCGTGACGTATTTGATATGCCAAACACAGTAACAACAGGTCTCATGATGGAGACATTACTGGAGACGTTACTGGGCCCGCTCGAGCAAATCGATGAACAACGGGAGAACCATGACCATTACCATGACCATTATACAAGAACCAGGGAAAGACTTTGGAGCCAGTTGTGGGTTTACATCTCTTTTCTCTTACTTGCTGTGTACTTTTGGGAGTGAATCATTTCGCCTAGAATAGCATTCTTTAGACAGCAGTCTCAGGTGTAGAAAGATTGAGACAACTGGTCTACTGCCTAAGTTCTAACTGCCAGTCGGACCTGTATTCAGATCAGGCCTGTAGGGCTCAAACAGAAGAATGATGCCCTAGAATGTCTGGTCTTCCCCTTGGAGGGGGCTAGACTACTTAACTTGCAGGTGACATCATGAAAGTAAATCCCAAAGCAGACGGATACATGCTAGAATCTCGGTCCATGTAACTTTTCTTTCTCCCTTTCCAATTGCTCTCCTTTCCTACACAAGGCAAAACAAAACAGCTAGTTTCTTGACTACGGTATTTTCCTAACCCACAAAGGGGAATGAGATGCTCAGAGCTACTAAGATTGCAAGCCACCTGAGAAGAGGCACCACACTCTCATGGAGCTAGATTTTCCCCGTAGCAAATGCAAATTCATCCAGTTGGATGATCGACCCTACAAAACTCGTTGCATTCTGGAAAATGGTGTCTATTCATCATCCCAAAAACTTATCAGGTACTAAGTGGAATCATGAAAATATACTTAACTGTTTGGATGTGTTTCATTAATTGCCAGAGAAAAGCAGTTGATATTTGACTTTATTAAAGACAGCTGCTTTAAGGCAGGTGTAAACAATATATTTTTAAAAGAAACTGCATGGTGGGTCTTGTGTAAACTTGAAGGAAAACGGTCCCCAATGACTTTCCAAATGTGACCCTCAATGAGAAACTCCTGGTCTGGAGAGTTGGTACAGCTGGTAAAACAACTGCCTCACAGGCCCTGGTTCCATTCCCAGCACCACAAAGTGTCCCCAGAGCTCTGCCAGGAGTAGTCCCTGAGCATAGAACCAGCAGTAAGCCATGAGCACAGCCAGATGTTTCCCCCACCCCAAAACAAGCAATTCTTGAATACTGATTCCTTTGAAGCAGTGTCATTCCTTCCAGAGGTTTCTTATTGCAGAGGAAATTAAATTTGACAACATTTCTTTTGGGCCAGAGCGATAGCACAGCAGGTAGGGCGTTTGCCTAGCACGCAGCCAACATGGCCAACCCAAGTTCGATTCCTCTGCCCCTCTCGGAGATCCCGGCAAGCTACCAAGAGTATCTCGCCCACATGGCAAAGCCTGGCAAGCTACCCATAACATATTCGATATGCCAAACACAGTAACAACAAAGTCTCACAATGGAGCCGTTACTGGGCCCACTCGAGCAAATCGATGAACAATGGGAGGACAGTGACAGTAACATTTATTTTTAATGTTTCCATTCATTCAGTTATGAACTCATTTAACAAATATCTGAGCACCTATGAGTATTAAGCATCAATGCAACTAGCTTCATTATTATGTTCCTTAAGGTAAATGTTACCCTGATGGGTGTTTTCTTTGCTTGTTCTTCAAAAAAAATTCAGAGGGCAGAGAGGGAGTACAGAGGTGAAGGCACTTGACTTGTATGCAGCTGACCCTGGCTCATTCTGCACACATGGAGTGACAAGTCACTCCTGAACATATATCCAGAAATAGCCGCTAAGAAGCACTGCCGGGTGTGACCCAACCAGCCTCCACTCCTCCCCGCAATCAGATGATCTGGTTTAATTCAGTCAAAAGAATTCCCAGGACTAATTTTACATAAGTTTCAGGTGTAGAGCATTAGACTCCAACATCCAAATTTACTCTGTTATGATCACCATTAAAAATTCAGGTTTCTAGGGATGGGGTGATTGATAGTATAGTAGGTAGGGCATTTTATCTTGTACATGGTACAAGGCCAACCCACATTGGATACCTGGAACCCTATATATCCCTGAGCCCTGATAGGAGTGATTCCTGAGCCCCACTGTGCCCTCCACACCCCCCCAAAAGGGAAGCCTCCAGCCACCACTCTCTGCCCACCCACCTACCCCTCAAATAACCACTATTTTACTGTTGGAATCCAAGAATTTGTGTGTGTGTGTGTGTGTGTGTGTGTGTGTTTTATTTTGGGTTTTTTTGTGGTGGAGGGGAGCAGGGACACCATTTGACACTCAGAGGTTACTCTTGACTGTGAACTCAGGAATTTTTTTCTGGCAGTGCTCAGGAGATCATATGGGCTGCTGGGGATTGAACCCCGGTTTGGCTGTGCGCAAGGCAAACAGCCTACCAGCTATACTATTGCTCTGGCCCAGTTTCTGTTTTGTTTGTTCAGGTTCTTTGTTTCTTTAGCTCCCACATGTGAGGGAAAGAATATGGCAGTTGTCTTTATCTGACTAATTTCACTGAGCATTATCCCCTGACGGGCTGGAGCGATAGCACAGCGGGTAGGGCGTTCGCCTCACAAGCGGCCAATATGGCCGACCCGAGTTCGATTCCTCCGAACCCTCTCGGAGAGCCCGGCAAGCTACCGAGAGTATTCGATATGCCAGACACAGTAACAACAAAGTCTCCAATGGAGACGTTACTGGGCCCGCTCGAGCAAATCGACGATCAACGGGAGGGCCTTTACCTTTTACCTTTATTATCCCCTGAAGGCCCATCTCTGTTGTTGCAAATGTCAAGATTTCCCCCTTTCTTAATAGAATTTTGCTTTTATAACCTATTTCATGCCTAGGATTCTTTTCTGAGGTATGTTGCCCTGACACTAAGAAAGTTTTCTATCAAATTGAAGTCCTTTTCAATTGGCGCATTCTGAAGCCAGCTAAATTTAAATGAGTTGAAAAGTTAGTCAAGGGGCCAGACAATAGGAAAGCAGGTAGGGCGCTTCCCTAGCTTGCAACTTTGATCCCCAGCATCCCATATGGTCCCCCTGCTCCATCAGGAATGATCCCTGATTACAGAGTTAGGAGCAAGCCCTGAACTCTGCCATTTTTGGCCCAAAAATCAAAAAAGGAAAGTTAAGTAAACCCTTGCACCATTCACATAATCCTGTTAGCGGAAAATGTGTTGTCCAGTTTGCTAGTTTTGTGTATTGAACAAAAAAGACATATTATTCTTATGGATAAATGCCATTATTCCAAACTTAAACTTATTTATATTTCTGAAAAAATATTTGTTCCGACTTTTATCCTTTTTTTTTTTTTGCTTTATGGGTCACACCCAGCGATGCACAGGGGTTATTCCTGGCTCTTCACTCAGGAATTATTCCTGGCAGTGCTTGGGGAACCAGATGGGATGCTGAGAATCAAACCCGGGTCGGTTGCATGCAAGGCAAACACCCTACCCACTGTGCTATTGCTCCAGCCCCACAACTTTTATTCTTGACATATATATTATGGAAGAAGGGAGAAACACCAGAAAAGAATGTAATATGTTTATAGACAGAATTAGAATGATACAGTCCAACAGGCAACATAAAACAATTTTTTTTAGTTTTTGGGTCACACCTGGAAATGCACAGGGGTTACTCCTGGCTCATACACTCAGGAATTACTCCTGGCGGTGCTCGGGGGACCATATGGGATGTTGGGAATCGAACCCGGGTCAGCTGTGTGCAAGGCAAATGTCCTACTCACTGTGCTATCACTCCAGCCCCAACATAAAACAAATTATTGTGTGCCTGCTAAGTTGGGGGCAGGCTGGGTGAGTGGTTGAGAAAATGGGGGCAGTGGTGGAGGGAAGGTCACTCTGGTGGTGGGATTGGTGTTGAACTGTCAAAAACCCATAACAACTGTGTTATGAACAGCTTTGTGAACTAAGGTGTTTAAATATTTTATTTGAAGAATGTCTGAAAGAATAATACAGCCCAGAGGGCTGCGGAGAGATATTACAGACATTATGATGTTTGTCTTGCATGTAGCCAACCCTGTTTCCATCCCCCTTTCTACCCCCCAGTAATGCTATGGTCCACTGAGCACTGACAGAGATCACTCTTGAGCAGGGACCCAGGAATAGTTTAATAGCACCACCAGGTATAGACCAAAAAGCCCAAGTCCCCCCACCACACACACACACACACACACACACACACACAGTACTATAGTTCCAGAAATGATCTTTGGGGAGGTGCCAAAGCTCTGACTCAGGGTTTAAATCCCCAATCCCACATATGACCCCCCCAAAAAAACTGCCAGCCATCACCACCAGATGTGGTGGTGGGGGACCATATCCTCCTTCCCTACCCAAAGATCTTGAAAGGGAATGAGACTCATTGGAGGACACAGATGATTTAAAAAAATGATGTGGAAGAAAATATTGATCAATATTCATGTCAGTTGCAGTATTGAAGGAAGGAAGAAAGAAAGAAAGAAAGAAAGAAAGAAAGAAAGAAAGAAAGAAAGAAAGAAAGAAAGAAAGAAAGAAGCATAGCTCTTAGAATCAAATCCATTAAAGGCAACATTTTTCACTTATCTAATCCCAGGAAGTAACACATTAGCTGAAAATTTGTTCTCACCTTCCTACCAGCACCCCGAGATAAACATTGGCTTGTGATAAGCATTGACTTCTGTATTTAGCTGGGACTCCTCCAATTAGCAGGCCACCATATATCCTACAGGCAAAGATTTTCTGCAGCTGCCAAAGGCAGAAAAATCTTGTCTTTCGCCTTTGTGAATTAGATAGATAATCTCCCAGACCAGGAGAAAAGGGAAAGCACCCATGGATATAAGTGAACACTGAACTTTAAATGTGGGTTTTGCCTGTTGCTACACATTGTGAATACCTATGAGAAGAGTGAAGGTTTTTGTAAACACAACTTCCTCCTTTCCCCGCATTTAGCACTGTTCAGCCAAATATCTGGATTGATTGGCTATCATTTTCATGCTTGTTCTGGATGATTTGGCACAATGCAATCCCTGGTTTAGTGTGGACTCTAATTTCTATTGGAGCCAGTATAACAAAGAAACTATTTAAACCCGTAAACCTGTACATGTTCGGACGCCGTATTCGGAAGAGCAACAAAATACTGTTTTGTCTTTACATTTGACAGCTGATGATTCTGGTTTATTATACAGAGATTGAGCACTTACCATAGACAAGGCCCTGTGGGACTCTTCCGTGACCAGTAGAATCCCCTACTGAGGAATTTACAACTTAATAAGAAGAACGAGGGGGAAGAAATCAGTCCGGGGCAAGTTAGTGGTGCTACCCACGTGTATGAAAAGCCTGCCTGCATGCAAGCAAGTGTGTGCTTGTCTATTGAGGTGAAATGCATGTAGTATGAAGGTAGTATCATTGGGGGGGGGGGGTGGCCACACCTAGCAGTGCTCAGGGGATACTCTGGTGGGGGGTTTGAACTCACCTCAGCCGTGTCCGAGGCAGGTGTTTTAACCCTTATACTCCCTCTCTAGCCCCTGAAATTAACACAGTTTTCAGGTGTGCCACATGTTCCTTTGTCATAGATGTAAGATGTACAATCATCACCTCCAGCTCATTCCGGAACCTTCTCTCATTCTCCAAAGAACCCTTCTACTCATTAGGGATCACTCCCCTTCCCCAGCTCTGGGAAGCAGTCATTCGCTTTCTGACTCCACGTATTGATCTAGTCTCTCTGTTCCCTAGCAAGGCAATCGCTCACTGAGCATCGTGCTTTGGAGCTCCCGCTGAGCTGTAGCATATATCAGTGGGGTCTTTCGAGTAGTTCATGGTTTGGAAGTAGCACATTTTGTGTATCTGACCTTTAGTTCTCCATTCACTTTGATCTGAATCCCAGCTACTACTGTGGTTCTAGCAGTTACTATCCCACCACTTCTGCTCTCATTTTAACTTGCTATGACCCTTCAAGATGCACAACCTCATCCTCAGGCTTTTCTAGCTACATTCTTCTAGACTGCCACCTAAATGCTAGCTTTTCCTTCACCAGCATCATATCTATATTCCTTTTCCACCAAGGCTGACTCTTTGAGTTTTTTCTCTCAGCCCTTTATGTGAAGTCAACTCCTACAATCGACATACCTCCTGTGGGAGTTTTCTAGTTCCCTAGTAGCTCTGAGGGGCCAGAGAGACAGTATAGCGGGTAAGGTGTTTGCATTGCACAAGACTGACTCGCTCCCTGGCACCCACTATAGTCTTCTGGACCCTGTCAGGATTGATCCCTGAGTACTGTCATGCATCGCCTCAAAACACAACAAACAAAAGTTACATTGAGAGGTATTAATTGTGCATGGGTCCAGAAAGATAGTACAGCAGGTAGGGGGCATGCTTTGCATGTGGCTTACTCCTTTTGGATCCCTGTCACACCAGAGAATCTCCCAAGTTCTGTCAGAAGTTATCCCTGAGCACAGTGCCAGGTGAAACCCTGAGTACTGCCAGGTGTGACCCCAAAACAAAAACATTGCATATGCAACTACTTGTACATTGCATCCTCATTGAACATCAACTATAGATTGTTGGAAACTGATTGTAAGTGAAATAATGTACAACTTATTTTACCATAGTTGATATAGACAATAATTGAGTTTCCAGGATGTTCTCAAGATACGGTAACATCTAACTTGTAGAGACCTAGAACCTTTTGCAACAGCTAAGTACTCAATAATTTATATTCACACATTCGCTCATTTTGCAACCTCTTTATTGTCACTCAGGGGTAAAGGTGGGTAGAGCCTCCTCCAGCAGCTGAGGGCACAAGACAGAACCTCACCTTGGGTAGGGCATCTCCATCAGATACACATGTAAGTAATAGGTGGTCACATTCAGTGCTGCCCAGTGCTCAGCAGTGCTCTTGCATGACACACGTGCATGCACACTCACACGCTCCGAACTGGGCCAGTTGACAACACATCAGTGAACCTTACCTGCACATCGTTGGGATGTGTGCAGAAATGGGAGTACCTCGACAAAAGCCACACAGACATGGAGAAAACTGGCATACTCCATACAAACATTGCCCAGTGGCACCAGCCCAGCCAATAATTGATTTTTTTCTCATCAGCATTAAAACAAAATAGCACTTGGGGCTGGAAAGCTAGTACGAGGGCAATGGGGCTTGCCTTGCATGCATCTGACCCTGATTTGAATTCCTGGCACTGCATATGGTCCCTGAGCACTGCCAGGGGTCATTCCTGAGCAAACACCCAGGAATAGCCCCTGAGCACTTACAGGAATGGCCCATCCCCGCCCCTGCATAAAATCATCATTGAATGAAATGACATCTCCTGAGTATCTGCTGAATCATTGACATGATGCCTTAGTTCCCTTTGATTCGGTCCTAACCAGTCTTGCTGCTCCTTTGTCCTGTGGCCTGGCTCCCTCAGTTGACTCCAGAATACTGCTGTTGTTTCCAACTGATATTTCTAGATACACACTTGTATTGATTATGAGTCAGCCTGCTTCCCTCCCTCCCTCCCTCCCTCCCTCCCTCCCTCCCTCCCTCCCTCCCTCCCTCCTTCCTTCCTTCCTTCCTCTCTCCCTCTCAATCTCCCTTCCTTCCTTCCTTCCTTCCTTCCTTCCTTCCTTCCTTCCTCCCTCCCTCCCTCCCTCCCTCCCTCCCTCCTTCCCTCTCTCCCTCCTTCCCTCAATCCCAATCTCCCTCCCTTCTTCCCTTGCACCTTTCCTCACTTCTTCCCTTTCTTCCATACTTCCCTCTTTTCTTCTTCCTTTCTCCCTTTTTCCTTTATTCCCCCCTCTCTGTCTCTTTGGCTCTGTGATCAGGGATCACTCCTGGCAGGGCTCAGGAGACCATAGCATTTGTAGTGCCAGGAATCAAACATAGGTTGACTGCATGCACGATAAGCGCCTTACCTGTTGTCCTATCTTTCCAGCTTGCTCTCTCTCCATCCAACTATCTCTCTCTCTTTATAATTTTTAGGTGTGCTGGGGTGCTTAGGGGTCAAACCCAGGGCCTTGCACATGCAAGGAGTCTTCAATTTGTATGACTGTCTCTGGGACTTTCTGGAATATGCCGGGTGCCTCACATTAGAGCATCAACTCCTCGAGATTCACAGAAACAAATTACAGTAAAGATATCTTCTCTTTGGCTTGTGCAGTGGTACCTAGAAGTCACTCCTTGTGCTTGGGTGACCTGTGGTGATGGGAGATCAAACCCAGGACTCCAAAGTGCAAAACTTGTACCACAGCCCTTTGAGCCATCACCCCAGCCCTCCGTCCGTCCTGTGAAGTCAAACCATTTCACCAGAGAAACTCTGCGCACACACTCACTGTGAATTCTATGGAGCAGCCAAGTCTTTCCATGTTGCTAATGCCGCTGCAGGATTTTTTTTCTTGCTTAATTGGAATGGCGGTGGCAGGAGTATGCAATGCAATGATTTTAATTCTCAAGAAATTGTGGCCTTGGGGCTGGAGCGATAGTACAGCGGGTAGGGCATTTTCCTTACACACAGCTGACCCAGGTTCAATTCCTAGCATCCCATATGGTCCCCCGAGCACCACCAGGAGTAATTCCTGAGTTCAGAGCCAGGAGTAACCACTGAGTATCGCCCGGTGTGACCCAAAAAGCAAAAACTAAAAATAATAAGTTGTGGTCTTATCTCAGAATCATCTGGATGCTGCAGAAAAATAGGGTCAGGAGACTACTTTGCTCTTTTTCCCTCCTGGTTTGGAATGTGACAGCATATCTGCAAATGAGAATGAATGTGAGAACTCTTCACACCCGGTGTCTGACACGGACAAAATAATTTAGAAAGGAAATCAACAAAGTGGCTTATTTCCTCCAATTATCCAGGCAAGGGGAAGGGATTGATTCTGTTTTTTACAATGCACATAACTGGGTGGCAAGTAATATGGGCCACACCTGGCAGTATCTGGGTGCTATCCTAGCTTTGTGCTCAGGCATGGCCCACAGCAGTGCTCAGGGGACTTTATGTCATGAAACATTCAAGGCAAGTGCCTTAACCCCTGCACTATCTCTCCAGCCCTATGGTGCATATATTTTAGGAATTTTTCATTTCATTTCATCATCCTGTTATTCGTCGATTGCCTCGAGCAGGCCCCAGTAACGTCTCTTTCGTCCTAGCCCTGAGATTATATTCAAGGCTCTTTAGGAGAATGAGACCCATCATTGTTACTGGTATTTGGCATATTGGGTACGCCACGGGGAGTTTGCCAGACTCTGCCCTGTGGGCAGGCTACATTCGATAGCCTGCAAGTTTGTACAAAGTAGGAATGAGATATAAGATGTCATAAAAAGATGTCCTGATAAGACGTGACGCGGCCGCGACTTATTTTAGGAATAAAATAAGTATTTGGAAGACTTTGGTTTGTGGGAAGGCCAATTTTTATTTTTCCTTTTTTGCTTTTGATTTGGGCCCATACCCTGCAATGCTCAGGGCTTATTTCTGGCTCTGGACTCAGGCGTCACTCCTAGTGGTACTTCAGGGATCCTATGGGATGCAGGGGAATATGTGGGATGCCAGGGATGGAACCAGGGACTGATGCAAAGCAAGCGCCCTACCCATCCACCATCGCTCCAGCCCCTCCGATTCACCAAAATAAAAAAAACTGAAAGCAAAACACACACAGCATCGAGAGGAAGGGGTTCACAAGAAAGAGTAAACAATGAAGAGTGGAAATATTCATTGGTTACGAGCTTATGAAGGCATATGCAAGACTGCAATCATGCTGTAGCCAACACTTAGTAGCTCTTCTTAGCAGCCTCTGCTGTCACCCAGGTCAGTTCTGTGCAAAGCGAGCACCCGGGCTGCTGTCCTCTCCAGTCCAAAACTTCAGATGTTTTTTTAAACTTGGGAAGGTAAGACAGAGACTTGTGTGACAAGTGTCGCTAGGTACTCATCCCTCTATGGCCTTCCACTGGCCTCTTTTTCATCATAGATTGATCTCCAGAAGAGTCCTCTGTGACAGCTATTTTTCCGCACGGCAAAGCCTGGCAAGCTACCCGTGACGTATTCGATATGCCAAACACAGTAACAACAAAGTCTCACAATGGAGACGTTACTAGGCCTGTTTGAGAAAATCAATGAACAATGGGAGGACAGTGATACAGTGATTCAACTGCAGTACGGTGCCATTTATCCCTGAAGATCATGGCGTTACTGCCTGTGCCATCTCTCTGGCCCTTTTAGTCCATTTATTTTTGAATAATTGTTTTTAGTGTTTCCAGACACCATCCTTCCCGATGACTAGCTAAATCATTTCACATTGGAAGGTTGTAGGAGAAACCTGTAGTGATTTCCCCAAATCACCTTCCCAAAGAACTGCTGTTAGAAACCATCTAGGGGGCTCATGGCAGTTGGAACCTCGTTGCTCTGAAGTTCTTCCTATCATCAGGGGCTAACCTTTGTAGTGGAGGACAAAGCTCATTAACAATCTTTAAATTGTTCCAATTTCACATACCAATGAACTTGATTCTCTTTGGGGACCATGGCTTTGATCTTTGGGCTTGTCTGCCTTTTACTATTGTTTCATTTCCTCAAGAACTAAAGTTTTCACTCTGGTGCTCCTTGTGTCACAAAGTTTTCTTTGTTTCACATTTTCTGTGAAACAAAAATTCACTTGTCAGCTCACCCAAATGGGAGCCTGAGTTATCACCCGGCCATCCTGGGTTTGATGCCCAGAATCCCATACAGGCCTCTGAGCACTGCCAGGAGAGATTCTTGAGCTTCACTGGATGGCCCGAAAACCAAAATAAAAAAATATCACTCAAATGGGGCCTGAACGATAGATAGTACAGGGCCGAAGGCAACCTGCCTTACATCCCTGTGACCTTTGTTCAGATACTCACTACCTTGTCTGTTCCCCTGAGCACCACTAGGGGTCACTCCTGAGTACAGAGCCAGGACTAGCCCCTGAACACTCCTGGGTGTGAAGGCAAACCCAGACTAGAACAACAACCACATAAATCATCCAGATGAACTCCTCCCTGGCCTGGTCATTCATTTTCCCACTTTTGGTCAACCTTCTTGCTCTGAGCAGAGTTAGGGCACATGGTTGAAGTTAGTCTCTGTGCACTAGGAGCCTGAGCCAACCACCTCTGTGCTCTGAGCTGACGCTTCAAGCTCTGCATGGGGTTTTCTCCTTCTATGAATGGTGCTTTGGGATGACTTCTCTGCCCACCTCTGACGATGGTTGTGAGCCTCCAGGAAAAAAAAATGGAACTTGAAATATTTTTGTTGTCGTTGTTGTTTGTTCATTTTTTGGGGGGGGCCACATCCAGTGATGTAGACTTACTCCTGGCTCTGCACTCAGGAATCACTCCTGGCAGGGCTTGGAGGTTCCTATGGAGTGCGGAGATGGAACTTGGGGTTGGCCATGTGCAAGATAACATGCAAGATAGCAGGTAGATAACCGTTACCAGCTATACTATGGCTCCAGCTCCATGAACTTGCAATATTTTTGAAAATGATGAGGGCGTCCTTTAGATATTACTTGTTACTATAGGAAAGTTCAGGCCAGTTAGGAAGGAAAATTCTACTTTTGATAAAATGAACTATATGCTGTTGAATTAACACAGCATTGCTGGGCTCTGTGGACAGACCCAGACCTTTTAGCACATTGCTCTCTCGGCCTCTGTCTCTGTCTCTCCCTCTTTCTCTTTCTCTTTCTCTTTCCTACCCTCTCCCCCTTCTTTCACCTCCTTCAGGCATATTACTGTTTTCTTCAGCAAATCCGCTGAACTCAACAGGCTGGAGCACATGCTTTGCCTGCAAGAGTCCCTGGCTCCAGCTCTAGCTCTGCATGGCACCCCAAGCACTGCCAGGAGCAACCCCTGAGCTCAGATCTGGCATAGCTTCTGAGCACCACCAGTTGTGCCTCAACTCTGCAAAAAAAATATCTTATCTACCCCTATAAATTTTATATTTTATGTTTGTGGTAGTGAGGTTCACAAATTCTGTGTATACACAATGACGCTAAACAAACCAATTGGCTCTAGGTAAGGGACTGCTTTGAGAAATTGGTAGGACCCATTCAAAGCAGTAACCGTCGGAGTGGTCAACCGTTTTTACAATAAATGCAGTTTTATGACTCTCCGACACATATATTAATAGTGCTGGGAATGGGCCTTGGAGAAAGGCAGCCTTCCTCAGCCTCAAAGCAAACACTTGCATTGGAGTCAGCAAACAAAGATCATTGGTAACGGTCCTGTGCACGTCCTGCTGTGGACCATCATCCTCTAAATTGGAGAATGTGAAACCCAGTTATTGAAGAATCTCTTTTCCATCTTTGACAAGAATCAATGCCCATTAAGAATTCCCTTACCTGTGGGGCTGGAGAGATAGCACAGTGGGTAGGGTGTTTGCCTTGCACGCGGCCAACCTGGATTTGATTCCCAGCATCCCATATGGTCCCCTAAGCACTGCCAGGAGTAACTCCTGAGTGCAGAACCAGGAGTAACCCCTGTGCATTGCCAGGTGTGACCCAAAAAGCCAAAAAGAAAGAAAGAAAGAAAGAAAGAAAGAAAGAAAGAAAGAAAGAAAGAAAAGAATTCCCTTACCTGAAGACCATACATAGTCTAGGGACTGAGGCCGGTGTGATAGTTTAACCGATAGGGCCTTTGCCTGGTACTGGGTTGACAGGAGTTACATCCCCCGCACCCCATTTGGTGAGGGTACTTTATTTCTTCTTTTGACTTTTTGGGTCACACCCGACAGTGCTCAGGGCTTACTCTTGGCTCTGTGCTCAGAGATCACTCTTGGCAGTGCTCAGGGGACCAGATGGGGAGCGGGGATTGAACCCGGGTCGACCACATGCACGACAAACACCCTTCCCACTGGATGGTCACTCCAGCCCCGTGAGGGTCCTTCATGACCCAGCTGTCCCTGTGTGCAGGATCTGTGAGCTTGCACGAACTAGTCTTGGCTGTGGTGCTTCCGTTTTATAGACCATGCTTTCCCGTCTCTTTTTCCTGGCGTGGGAGAGTTTGCCCCGGAAGCCCACCTACTCAGTGAGGGGGATAGGCCTTTCTGTACTGTCTCCCAGGATGGATCACTTGTTTGTGCAGGTGCAGATAGCGGAGTGGCCAAGGGCACTTGCAGCTCCTGGAGTAGGCTCGCAGGGGAGCAGAAGATTTGGTCACGCTTCATCCCTCTGTCCTTTCCTCTGTCATTCTTTTCAGGAAGGAGGGCACCCAACTCTGCTCAGGGATGACTCCTGGCAGGTTCCAGGGCGGGGGTGAGGGGCAGACCACAGGGGGTTCCGGGGATCAAACCCAAGTCCATCATGTGCAAGGCAAGTGCCTTCCCTGCCCTGGCCCAAATTCTTTCCTTGTGGGCAACTAGACAGCTGCAGGTCCAGGCTGGGGTCTTCCCAGGGCAAAACAGCAGGGGTGCACGGGCCCTAGCCCTGGAAGTCTCTTCTCTTCTTGCTCTCAGGCTGAGGTGTAGCTGGGACTCTGCCTTCCAGCAGGCAGACTTGCTAGATGTCTTGTCTCCCTCTGCCTCAAGGATATGAGTGCAGCCTCCCTTCTGGGCCGTTGGAGCTAATTTTGCGAGAAGAGCGTGAGGGCTGGACAGAGAGCGGCAGGGTTAAGGCAGTTGTCCTGTGTCCAGCTTGATGGCGCTGACTCTGGTTCTTATCTTCAGCACCACATGTGGTTTCCTTGAGTACCACCAGGGGGCACTCCTAAGCATATAGCCCATAAGAGCCCCTAAGCATTGCAGGTTCTGGGCTGCGTCTTGCAAACCAAAACCAGAGTGAAGTTAGCGATTCCAAGTTCTGTACACAGGACTTTCTGTGTACTTGGACAAGTCTAATGGGCTTATCTCATTTTTTTATTTTTTTTTTTGTTTTGGTGATGCTCCAGGTTTACTCCTAGCTCTGAGCTGTCCTACCCGTTCTTCTGTCTCTTATCACTCGGACCCCTTCATCTTATTCCTGTTCAGATCCTTCATCTCCCCTCAGCTACCATCCCAGCTGTGTGATGTCCATTACCGCTCTGCATGGAAGTCAGCCATGGCCAGTTGAATACTTCAGTACTCAGGAGTTAACCCTGGCAGTGCTTGGAAGTGCTGTTATACTTGGTGCTGAGAATTGAGTTGGGTTTGTCCCCAGGCCAAGCAAGCACCTTACCTCCCTTCCTAGTTCTCTGGACCCACTTTTTCTTTTTGGGGGGTGTAGGGGATTGGCACACCAGGCAATGCTCAGGGCCTACTCCTGGCTCTGTGTCAATAATTAATTCCTGGTGGTGCTCAGGGGACCCTATGGGATGTTTATGATCGAACCTGGGTCAGTTGCATTCAAGGCAAGCACCATACCTGCTTCCCCATCCCACTGTTTCCCTAGAACCATTTTTGCCAAAGCCCAAACCAGAATCCAGTCCGTGAAGTCTCAATCGGAAACAGTGGAAAAGTCAGAAGGTCCCAGTACCAGGGTCCTGCAGCGAAGTAGATGCCTTGTGGGTCAGGGTGGACTGGAGAGCATTAGAACATTCGTCCAGGTGGAAGATAGCAAGTCCTTTCTCTGATGCTGCACCCACACTCTATCCCTTCGCAACCCCTCCCCACCAAGAGCAGAGAACCTGAATGGGCAGCATCAGATTCTTTTTTTAAAAAAATGTATCAGTTGAGGCGCTGGAGCGATAGCACAGGGGATAGGGCGTTTGCCTTGCACACGGCTGACCCAGGTTCGATTCCCAGCATCCTATATGGTACTCCAAGCATTGCCAGGAGTATTTCCTGAGTGCAGAGCCAGGAGTATCCCCTGTGCATCGTCAGGTGTGACCCAAAAAGGGAAAAAAAAGTATCGGTTTATTCTGTGGTTAACATTACTGTTAATAATGGTTTCTCATGCAAAGAATTTCAACACCACACCCCATCAGCAGTGGACCTACCTCCTTCCCCCAAGCATCCTGCACCCCTGGCTCTCAAGGCCTCCCCATCCAACTCAGCCCTGTGGATCAGTTTTCCTGTGTTCCCTTTGGCCCTTTGTTGCTACCTGTCTGTGTATTTCTGAGTCCCACCTGTGAGCGATCATTCTGTATCTCTCCCTTTCCTACTGACTGACTTCACTCTGCATAACATCCTCTAGTTCCACCCACTTCAGCATCAGGTTCTTTTAAACTTTCTTAGTTAGCAGTTTTTCGTGGGGTTTTTTTTTTTTGCCCTTTGTGTTGAGGCCCCATGATTTCCAACACTGTTAGTGATAGTTTCATGCACACATCATTTCAATGCTACCCACCACCGTGGAGAGCCAGCTTCCCTCCATCAATGTGTCATGAACCCCAGAAAGAGCCTCAAGCACAGCTGAATGTCTCCTAAAACCGAAAGAAGGAAGGACGGAAGAAAGGAAGGAAGAAAAAGAAGAGAGAAGGAAGGGGAAGGGGAGAAGAAAGGAAAGAAGGGAGAGAGGAAGGAAGGAAGGAAGGAAGGAAGGAAGGAAGGAAGGAAGGAAGGAAGGAAGGAAGGCGAGAGGGAGAAAGAAAGAAAGAAAGAAAGAAAGAAAGAAAGAAAGAAAGAAAGAAAAAGAAAGGGAAAGAAAAAGAGAAGAAAGAAAGAGGGAAAGGGGGAGAAAGAAAGAAAGAAAGAAAGAAAGAAAGAAAGAAAGAAAGAAAGAAAGAGAAAAGAAAGAACAGAAAAGAAAAAAGAAAGCTAGCTTCGTTTAGGGTTTAGCTCCAATCGGACAGCACCACCTGATTCTGGAGGCTAGGAGGATTAGGAAAAGGAGCTTGGGGTAATTGAATGGTAAATGCCCATCACCTGCTGTGGGCTATTACCGCCCCCTCCTCTCCAATTATTCAGCCTGTGAATTGCATACTTTTGTGAGCTAAGCTAGGTGGTGGTGTTCCATTGGTGGGGGATACCAGTTCGAGAATTCCCCCCACCAGTCATCTCTGCTGGACTTAGGAGCCTGCCTGCTGGTGGTCTGAGTCCCAGAGCCTGTCCTGCCCCCAGTTCCCACACCGCAGGTTCCCTCCCCCTGCCGATCTTCTTAACCGCATTCGCTTTGGGGTGGTGGGGGAGGTGGAGGCGACTTGGGCCACACCGGGCGATGCTCAGGGCTTCCTCCTGGCTCTGTACTCAGGAATCATTCCTGGCGGTGCTGCAATTGAGGCAGGCAAGGCAGAAGCGGCGGGTTTGTTTGTGACTCCCAGGTTCTTCAATATTTTCTAAGAATGAAAATATTTAGTAGGGGTTGGAGTGATAGCATAGCGGGTTGGGCCTTGCACGTGGCTGACCCGGGTTCAATTCACAGCATCCCATATGGTCCCTCCCCCAAGCACCACCAGGAGTAATTCCTGAGTACATGAGCCAGGATTAACCTCTGGGCATCGCCGGGTGTGACTCCCCAAAAAAGCAAAAACAACAACAACAAAAACAATATTGAGTACTAAAGATGTTCAAACTTGGAAGTTGGAAGGTAGAAAGTTGGAAGGTAGAAATGTTTATTGGAGAGTAGAAAAGAAAAGGAGCTCCTCAAGTGAGAAGGAACTTAGTGTAGGACTAAGTAATAAGTAAGGATTTTGTGTAGGCCTTTTAAAAGGCCCTTTGCATTTCTTCTCCGTTGACAAATATTACAGAGAATACAGGGAATCAACAGGATATTCGGCTGGTTTGAGTCTTTCTGCCCATCTGTTCAATTATCTTAATCTCCCTGTGAGCCTAAGCTCTGGGGCAGAATTTTAGGCACGATTGTTAACACTCTGTTTATCAGAAAAGCCCAGAAATTTTCAGGGAGTCAAAATAGTAAGATGGGCCAGCCAAAGGCGGGTCTGCTCACAGTAGCTGGCAAGGGTAAACTGAGGTTTCCTCTTTCAATATGGAATAGCTGGGGCCCTGAACCTCAGTAAGCCGCATGCAGGACAAGCACCCTACCTGCTGTGCTATCTCTCCAAACCCAACCTCTCCCCAGATTCACTTTTTTTTTTTTGCTTTTTGGGTCATACCCAGCGATGCACAGGGCTTACTCCTGGTTTTACACTCAGGAATCACTCCTGGTGGTGCTCCAAGGATCATATGGAATGCTGGAAATCCAACCCAGGTCGGCCACATGCAAGGCAAACACCCTACCCGCTGTACTCCAGGCCAGGAAATGATTTCTTAATTATATTCCAAGACTGGTCTTTTCTGTTCCCCCACCAATAAGATTTGCAGGTAGACTTATAAACAGGTCGCAGGGGACAGGGTGATAGCACAGTGGGTAAGGGGGCTTGCTTTCCTCTTGGCCGACACAGGTTCGAACCCAGATTCTGCAGGGGGTCACCCGAGCCTAGAGGTCCCTTGGTGCCACCAGGGGTAGCCCAAACAAATAGGTTTTTACAGTTTCCGATATGGCTCAATGGTATCCACTAAAGAACATTAGAAAATCATTAGATTTTCTATGACTCTGATTTTTTTCTTGAGCTTCTCTTTCTCAGTGGACATCTGCATTTCTGAAAGACATGGAGAGAAAATGGTTGCTAGCACTCTCCTGGCTGAAATTTGTTTTGCATTGGTGCCGTGGTGCTGACAGTTATGAAAACCAGTTCTCTTTAATTATGCGCATAAATAAATTAGAAGCAAATTGTTGCTATCTTTATGAAATTCATTTAGCAAACTTGGCTTGACTTTACTTTTCTGCTCTTTTATATAAAGAACTGGATCTTAGTGAAAAAGCGCGCTTTCTTAGGCTTCTTCATCAAATGGCTTTTCTACCTGTGTTCTAATTTGTTTTGAAAGCCATTTATGCGCTTTAAATGATCCCTCTGACCCCCAGTGATTATTATGGCTAGGGTCTATTCCTTTACAAGGAAACTGCTAAATCACTCCAGTGAGAATTACAGGTTCTGTGCAATACTGCGATGTGGCCATCAGATGGCGCTCCAGGAACGTGAGAGATGGAACTTGCATGCTCGCGGGGCAGCAGATGTAATTTTGTGACATTACAACCGTTTTTTGAATCGCTGGATTAGTCCTGCTACGGAAAGGCTCTCAAACACTTCCCATCATCCTGCCGCCTAGGGGAGAGAAGGAAAGTACGTTTTTCTCGTCCAAAAAAGCCGCTACCTCCTCCGAACTCGGTACTCACCTTGTTTGAAACTAGCCCGTGTGGTTTCAGCTGCTCCAAAGAAAGGAATTCCTTCTAAAAGTGCGAGTGGTTGAAACCGGTGTTGTTCGTCAGGCATGACTCTCCATTTCCTCCTCTCCACTCCCGGCAGCGGATTGAACAGGATGATCTCTTAGGGCTGTTCCCCTTTCAAACGTTCTGCATTGGAATCCCTTGATTCCCTTCCTCGGCACCCTCGCGGCTGCCACCCGCCCAGAAAGTGGAAAACAAGAGCCCCATTTTACGCTTGTTTGACTCTATTTCTTTTCCACGAGTACTCACTTGGCTTCAGCTATCCCAAGACAAGCATACCCAGATGCCCTGTTTTAATTAGGTTTCTGTTCTCTTCGTGGCCTTTTTTCCCCCCTTTTCACCCAGCGATGCTCAGAGGTTACTGCTGGCTCTGCACTCAGGAATTACTCCTGGGATACTTGGGGGACCATATGGGATGCTGAGAATCGAACCCAGGTCGGCCACGTGCCAGGCAAATGCCCTACCTGCTGTGCTATGGCTCCAGCCCCTCTTCGTGGCCTTTTACACAGCCCTCTCCCCCACCCCGGGCCCCACTTTTCACACATCACCAACCAACTGCTTCACCAGGAGCAAGCACCCCATTCACTTCACAAATTAGGGTTTGAGGTGGTTGTTATTGTGGCGGTAGAGGTGTGTGCGTGTGTGTTTTGCGTGTGAACACGTGTGGGGGGCACGCTCAGCAGATAGCAAAGTAGATGTCGGAGAGGGGAGAAGACGCCCAACTTGTCATGCTTAAAGGTGACACTTGTAACACCGCACATAACATGCCCAGTTCAGAACATTTGATACCTGGAAAGATCTACAGATTTAGAAGGGAAGAACTCATTGGGTTTTTTTCCCCCGTTGGCCAGTCAGCCTTGCCAGAGCCATCTCAAAGCTGTAGGAAAGCAGCTTCCAGATTCCAGAGAGGACAAAAGACTCTAATTGGACATGTGTGTTACTAAGCACCCATGATTAAAATGCTCCTGGCCCACACCATCCCCATTCCAGACCCACCAGCATTTCGTGTGCCCGTAGCCATGCTCAGAGGGAACATACGCAGTGCTAGAAATCCAACTTTTTTTTTTGTCTGCTTGGAAGCCACACCCAACAGCAATGCTCAGGGGTTACTCCTGGCTCTGCACTCAGGAATCACTCCTGGCGGTGCTCAGGGGACCATATAGGATGCCGGAGATGGAACTTGGGTCGGCTGCCTGCAAGGCAAGCACCTTACCCTCTGTCCTATCTCTCTAGCCCCAGGAATGGAACTGTTGACTGTACTGCAAGACAATTCCTTTACCCCTTCACTATCTCTTAGTTTCTTTCTTTCTTTCTTTCTTTCTTTCTTTCTTTCTTTCTTCCTTTCTTCCTTTCGTTGTTTTTGCTTTTTGGGTCACACCCGGTATTAGCACAAGGGTTACTCCTGGCTCTGCACTCAGGAATTATCCCTGGCGGTGCTCAAGGGACCATATGGGATGCTGGGATTCGAACCCGGGTTGCCTGCGTGCAAGGCAAATGCCCTACCCGTTGTGCTATCGCTCCAGCCCCTATTTATTTTTTTAAATGATGTTTTATTGTTTAGTTATTTTTTTTTCTTTTGGGGTCACACCCGGCAATGCTCAGGGATTACTTCTGGCTTTGCACTCAGGAATCACTGCTGGTGGTGCTCCGGGGACCGTATGGGATGCTGGGAATTGAACCCGGGTCAGCCACGTGCAAGGCAAATGCCCTACCCGCTGTGCTATCCCTCCAGCCCTGCTTCACTATCTCTTTAAAACTTGCATGAAACCCTAGCCACCAGTAGCAATAGAAGGAACAAGTGGAAATGAAGTGAGTGATGAATGAATGAATGCATGCATGCATGCAAAACTCTGGAGAAAACCTTAATGGAGTCCCTTTGGGCTAGAAGCTCGGAGCAGGCATGCTATGTAAAATTCCCCGAAAACACATCCCCTAGTGGTGCTCGGAGAACATATATGCCGTGCTGGGAGTCAACTAGTGTTGGCGGCATTGCAAGCAAGCATCTTAACCCCTGTACTATCTCTCCTGCTCCGCTCCCCAGGGATTTTGAAAAAAAATTTTTTAATTGAATCACAGTGATATACACAGTTACAAAGTTGTTCGTGATTGGGTTTCAGTCATATAATGTTCTGATACCTGTTCCTTCACCAGTGTACATTTCCCACCAGCAGTGGTCCCTGTTTCCCTCCCACCCCACCCCTGCCTGCCTCTGAGGCAGCCACTTTTCTTCTGTCTCTACTCTCCCCTCCCCTCCCTCCCCCTCTCTCTCTCTCTCTCTCTCTCTCTCTCTCTCTCTCTCTCTCTCTCTCTCTCTCCTCCCTCTCTTCCTCCCTTCTTCCTCCCTCCCTCCCCACTTTTGGACTCTATGGTATGCAGTACATATAATGTTATCAGGTATATCCCTTTACCTGCTTTTAACACTCAGTTTCCCCAAGGACTTTTAAAAGGAAAAAAATCAGTTATCTTCAGAGCAGCTGTTCATGAAGGTCATGTGGACAAAGCTTTGAAGCCCAATGCAAGTAGCTTTGTTCTCATGCTGTGAAGCTGTGTGGTGAAGTCCAGTTAGGCAGCATGAATTAGCCCTAAAAGGAAGCAGTAGCAACCTATGGACCATGGAAAGCAGAGATAGCCTGAGATAGACTCACAAGGGTCCAGATTTCAGCTTCAGCTTTGGCTAGTTGTGTGGCCTTAGGCAAGTGACTTAACTTCTCTGGGCTTTGTTGGCCTTAGTAAATATCTCAAGGCCAGAGTGATGGTACAGTGGGTAGGGTTCTTGCCTTGCATGTGGCCAGCCTGGGTCTGATCCCCAGTATCTATTATGGCCCCCCCAATTCCTGTCGGGAGTGCAGAACTAGGAGTAAATCCTTAACACAGGGTGTGCCTCAAGAAATTACCCCCATCCTGGAGATGCATAGTGAAAGTAGACTATAGACCGAACATGATTGCCACTCAATGCCTCTTTTGCAAACCACAGCACCCCAAAGGAGAGAGAGAACAAAAGGAAATGCCCTGCCACAGAGGCAGGGTGGGATGGGGGTACAGGGGGTGGGAGGGATACTGGGATCAGTGGTGGTGGAGAATGGGCACTGGTGAAGGGATGGGTACTCGATCATTGTATAACTGAAACCCAAGCACCAAAATTTGTAAGTCTACAATTGTACCTCATGGTGTTTCACTAATAAAAATTAAAATATAAAGAAATTACCCCCATCCTCCCAAAGAGTAACTATTACAGGAGTTGGGGACATGGCTAAAGTGACCGTATACAGGCCTTCTGTGCACGAGGGCCTGGTTCAGTCCCCAGCAGTACAGTCCCCCACCCTCCCCCCTGTACTACTAGAAGTGGTCATTAATGTTCTGATCCACCCAATGGCCCCCACAAGAATAAAAAGAATCCTAGGTAAAAATTTAAGGTTATCAAGGTAACAGACCTCGGGGCTAAAAGAAACAGCAAAACCTCCTCAGCATCTATCACCTTATGCTGATTCCCCTTAAATAAGCTTTATTGCCATTTGCTTATGTATGCATACAAGATTTTTCTCTTCTTTGAATAATGCACAAAGTCTGTGAAGATGAGGGATATGGAGACCCATTTTCACCCAGATGGGATTGAATTGTGCCTGCTTAACTAGTCTGTGTATCTTCTTTCCCCTTTTTTCTTTTTTGGAGGGGAGACTTGAGGAGCACTCCTCTTGGTGTCAGGGGTTACCCTAGAGGCTGCTCAGAGGACCAGGCAGTGCCAGGGATGGAATCTGGGTTCAACTACATGAATGACAAGTGCTTTATCTCTTGTACAATCAGTCCAGACCCAAAGACATGGAATTTTAAAATAGTGTTCCTGTGTTTCAGTCGCTGTAAGCCATCCATTGATGGAAGCTTTGGGTTACTGTTTTGAAGGTAAATCAAATAGTCAAGTTTTAGGTTTGAGCTACAGGCCAACTCTTCCCAGCATGTTTTATTTTGGTTTTGGGGCCATACACGGCGGTGCTCAGGGATTACTTCTGCCTCTGCACTCAGGAATTACTCCTGCTGGTGCTCAGGGGACCATGTGACATGCCGGGGATCGAACCCGGGTCGACATCGTGCAAGGCAAAGACCCTCTCTATTGTACTATAACTCCAGCTCCCTTCCCAACACTTCTGTAACCAGAAACTATGCGGAATTTACCAGAGTCCTTTGAGGATTTAAATAGCACATGGGTAGAGCAGAACAGTGGATGCTATTTCAACTTTCCAAAAGTTTGGCATGCTTTTAAACCCAAAGCTGTTTAGACAAAACTGAGTCACCCTGGGATTGGGGGACAGTTTTGTCCTGCCCGTTTATCTATGATTGGAGGGAAGACACCAAAATATAAAATATAAAGGGCCCTCCTGAATGGTAGAAAAATCACACAGCAGGGCTTCAAAGCATCAGCCATGAGACTAATTTGATTTCATATTTCTAAATGATTTGAAAAGAGGGACTGCAGGGTAAAATTGGTCAGTTGGCAGATGTCTTCGCGGTATTATTCCAATGAGGATAATAAACTTGGGGAAGATGTTGGTTTTGTATGAGTGGGCATAAAAAAAAAAGAAGCCAGCAAGCTTCAGTGGGAACAAATTCAAGGAACTGTCTCTCGGGGCACATTCTCGGAAGTTCATGTCCAAAGATTTATAACGAGCCTTACCTCGTTATCTGTGAATTTGGGTCTCTGCTGCAGGCATCGGTGTGTGTAAAGAAAGAGAAGATGGCACTGGAGATGTCATCTGGAGGGGGTGATACTGAAACAGCCTGTTCTGTGAACAGTCAAGAGGAGGAGAGTCACGAACTGCTTCCTGCCAGATAAAGACAGTTCCTTGCCTGTCTTCCATACGCCCCCAAAGGCAATTGGTTTTAGATGGTGGGCGATCTGTGTATTCACTAACTGTGAAAAAGTGGAAAAAACTGAGGGTGTTTGGCTACCATGTGAAAGCAAAGGCAGTCAGTCAGATGGTCTGTTTCCCTTGCCCCCAGAATACTGTCATTTTCCTAGGACAACTTGGAATTCTGAAAGCCAGAACAGGTTTCCTCCTCGGCTATCATCCATATATTTAAAATTTTTTTTTGTTTGATCACCATGAAATATACAGTTATAAAGTTGTTCATGGTTGGGTTTAAGTCACACTGTGTTCCAATACCCCTCCCTTCACCACTGTTTCCCACCACCAATATCCCCAGTTTCCCACCCACAGCTCTTCTCTCTCTTTTCTCTCTCTCTCTCTCTCTAGGCTTTCTTCTCTCTTTCTCTCTCCCTCTTTCTCTCTCTCCCATTTTCTGTCTTATTCTTTATAATACAGATACTGAAAACTTTCAGTTCTTGTCCAGAGTGATCATTTCCAGCTATCATTGTCATGGCGGTCGCTTCTCTGTCTTGACTATCTTCCCACTTCCAACTATGGCAAGCTTCCAACCCTGGATCACCCCTCCTGGGCCTCATTTCTACTGTCCTTGGGTATTAGTCTCTTAGTATGTTCCTTTTTATATACCTTAAATGAGTGCAATCATTCTATACCGTCCATAGTTTTTCAAAGCTTGCCCTGATCATCTGTCAGTGTTCTAGATCAGGGAAGGGACTGTGGAACGGAACTAGATCAATACCTTCTGAAGTTGGAAGTTTGACAGTAATAACAAGACCATGAGACCCTCCCTCTCCACCTCACAGTATGGTTGTGAGGTAATGACAGGGAGGAAATTGCTATGGAAAAGTGTAAATAGACGGTCCATTTAGTGACTTTTTCCTGGTGTCAGATGGGGCCAGAAATATCATTGATTAAATTTGGGGAACTTAACCTTCTTGAAGTATGCATGTACATATGCAAAGATTGCTGATCAAGGCTCTTTTTTGTTTATATTTGCAAGATATTAGAACTAGCTCCACTGTTCATTATTAAACCTTTAGAATATTGTCTACTGATACAGCAGAATCAAGAAATAAGAATAAGTAGAATGGAGCACATGGAATATATTCGTGATGAATATTGTGATAAGAAAGTGGCACATCTTGGGGGCTGGAGCGATAACACAGTGGGTAGGGTGTTTCCCTTGCACGCAGCCAACCCGTGTTTGATTCCCAGCATCCCATATGGTCCCCTGAGCACCGCCAGGAGTAATTCTTCAGTGCAGAGCCAGGAGTAACCCCTATGTGTCGCCGGGTGTGACCCAAAATGCAAAAAAAAAATGGCACATCTCAGCCAGAGAGATGATTCAAAGGCCTGTGTACAGGCTTTGCATGCAGAAGGCCTCGGTTCGATCCCTGGCACTGTAAACCCCCTCCCTCCCCCCCCCCCCTCTCAAGCACCATCAGGACTGACCCTCAACCCTCAAGCAATGAGCCCTGTGTCTCCCGCAAACAAAAAGCGGTGCTCAGGGCTTACTCCTGGTGCAGTGCTTGAAATCACTCCTTCTGGTGCTCAGGTGCCAGGAATCAAACCTGCCTCAACTGCATACAAGGGAAGGACATTTACCCCTGTACTACCTGTCTAGCCCTGATTCCATTACACATTAGGGTCAGGATGCTAGTTCAAGGAGCCAGGAACACATGTTTGGCACACTGGTGTTCCGCTCCTCACGGGGGCTGACAGGCATAATTGATGCTGCAAATGGCTTGAGAGAGAGAAAAAAAACCTCTGCAAATGGCTTGAGAGAGAGAAAAAAAAACTCCAGAAATGAATCCCAGCTCCAAGGCCTACAGGAAGTGTGAGGAGGAAGTAGAGGAGAAAAGGTGAAGAATATTCAACATTTCTCCATCAGATGAATAGAAAGCACATGTAGGGAGAGAAGGTTCTTTCTCTGAACTTCCCAAGACCTTTATGAGCACAATTTGATTGGGGAGAGGGAGGGGGCGATCATGAAGAGGTTAGGCTACACCTGGTGCTATTCCTGACTCTAGGCTCACAAGTCACCCCTGGCAACGGTGGGAGCATCATTACAGTACCAGGCATTCTAACCTGGGGCACAGGCAATGCCAGTCCCTTAACCCAGAGCTGTACCTCTGGCCCCTGGAAGGAGTTTGCAGCCAACTGCGAATACACAAGTTGGGTGACTCTGGGATGTGAGATGGGGGCAAAGGCCCACCAAAGGCACCCTGAAAAAGTTGTGGTACAACATGGAGTGCCTGGAGACCATCTGCATGCTCATGCCCCAGCCTTCATCCCACACCAATACCTCTTCTGTCCTGCTAGTGCCTTTTAGCTTTATGAACCATGCCCTGCTGCTCCTCATCACTGAGAGCCAAGGACTGGGGGGGAAACTATCTGGAGTGGGGCTAGGGCCACCCCCAGCAGGGCATAAGGGCTATTCCTTGGCCCTGTGCTCAGGAGTCCATCCGTACTGGGGATCCAGCTAAGGTGGCGCTAATGTAGCCACATGCAAATGCCTTCTCCTGAATTGTCACATGCGAATATCTTCTCCTGAACACGCAAGGACCTTCTCCTGGATTGTCACACGCAAGCACCATCTCCCGAATTGTGTCCCTGCCCCCTGAAAACTTGACCCTGCCCTGACAGCAGCTGATTTCCCACATACCCGTGTTTCATCTCCATCCCAAATAGGCGGACGCGTGTTGCGTTCAGTTTGACCAGTGGTGCCAATAGCAGACAACGGTTCCGTGGCTTGAGTTTTCTTCTGTAGTGGCTAATCTCTCTCTCTCTCTCTCTCTCTCTCTCTCTCTCTCTCTCTCTCTCTCTCTCTCTCTCTCTCTCTCCAGATACAGCCAGAAGGCAGCGAGGAATGGAATGAAAAACCAGTTCAACCTCCATGAGCTGAAAATGAAGGGTCCTGAGCCTGTGGTCAGTCAGATCATCGACAAGCTGAAGCACATTAACCAGGTATGTACCCACGACACTGAAGCCGGAGGGTGGCGACTGTGGACATTATATTCTGGGGTCTCAGGACGGTGGGTGCCTTTGTTCCTTTTCTTCAAAGGTGCTTTGGACTCAAAAGAACCTCTGGCCTGTGGTCTTCACCTTCTCTTTAAATTACAAGGATCATTTTGGCATATCAGTGAATGCTTGGACTAGAGGGGAAAGGCATTCCTCACAGTCTTATCCTCTACTCCATCCTGTTTTCACTCCTCTGGCCTATTTTTCTTTGGATGTGTTCTTTTCCAAGATTTGTTTAGAAAAATCACATCTACAGAGTTGAAAGGATTCGAATGCCAGTGAGATAATACCCTGGGTATGGTGTGTGCCGTGCATCCTACCAAACCTGGTTTGAAGCCGTCGTGCCACATATGGTCCCCCCCAGTACCACCACGTGAGGGCTGCAGTGATAGCATAATGGGTATCACTGATTTGTCTATGGTTAAATATCTTATTTGCCTAGCACGCGGCCAACCCGCGTTCGATTCCCAGCATCCCATATGGTCCCCTGAGCACCACCAGGAGTAATTCCTGAGTGCATGAGCCAGGAGTAACCCCTGTGCATTGGTAGGTGTGACCCAAAAAGCAAAAAAATTAACTTTATACCTGAAACACCTTTTCATGCATCATCATAGTAATCATTCTTCATAATTGTACATGGTTTCCTTGAGTATTTATCATGATTTTGTTTTGTGTCATAGCCAAGCAGTGTCTCAGAGAAATCATGTGGGTCGGGGGATTGAACCCAGGATTTCCACATTTCCAGGCATGTGCTCTGGCCTTTTGCTCTATCTCCCCAGCCCCATATGAATCAATTGTAATTCATCAGATGACATTTTGTGGTGGTGGTTGTTGTTTCTTAGGCCACACACAACTTGTGCTCAGAACTTACTTCTGGCTCTTTATTCATGGAGCGCTCCTGGCAGGGTTTGGGGGACCCTATGCCGTACCACGGATTAAACCTGGGTCAACCCCATGCAACGCAAATGCGCTACCCACTGTACTATCTCTCTGGCCCGTCAGACTGCTTTTTCTGGAAATGCAGATTGCACCCACTTTATGGTTCCATCCCAAATGAAGCTCAGTCAGCATGCATCACTTTTTCTGTTGGCTCTGAGATCATACTTATTAATGCCCGGGGTGACCGGATTCAAGAATTCGAGCATTTGAATATCTGCTTCCAATTTGTTGTTCACTGGGGATGCAACAGCTTTCTCTGTTGCCAGCAAGATGTGAAGTGAAGGACCAGCTTCAGTGCCCTTGCCAGCTTCTGACTCACTGAGACACCCACAGGTTCCCTTGACCTGTGCACAGAGTTTTTCCTCTCAGAAGGAATTTAGTAACTAAGACACAAACAGGAGTTAGTCTTCCCATCTGCTTGTGATTGTTTTGTGGCCACAGTGGGGAATGGGGGTGGAAAGCCACTATAGAACAGAGTGACAGTGACAGTGTTCCTGCCCCATGATCCATGAGTGGGAGGGCCCTGGCACTGCCGGCTTCTATTTGTAGCCTAGGAGGCACTTCGGATGCAACACAGATCCTCCTTCCCTGAGGACATGAGTTCCTGTAGGTAGCCATTGGCCCGCTTGTGATTTTGTGCTCTGAAGTTTCAGAGTGAGACTTTTGTGCTTCTTCGAACTGTGGGGGGAGGGCTTTGGAGTCACCGTGTCTTTCGGCACAAACTGCCTGGCACTTGACAACTCGTTTGGGGTTGACTCTTCCAAGTGCCTCCTCTGATGCCCAACACCCAGTGAGCACTTGATACAAGAGCTAGTCCGGCTCCTGAACACACAGTAATGGCCACATTTGCACACTGGAGCCTTCCTTTTGGGACCCCGCCAGCTCGGAGAATGCTAGACAGTATCATAAGAAATCCTCTGATTCATTCAGAATGCCTCACGGAAGGGTTTACAACCTCACAACTTCCTCACAATGGAAGCGTGGGCAGGGCCAGAAAGCTAATACAGTCAAAGAACTTGCCTTGTACAAAGCTGACCCCAGTTTGATATCCAGCTCCACATATTGGTGCCACATGCACCACCAGAAATGATTCCTAAGCACTGAACCAGGAAACGCTCCGTGAGCACCACTGGGTATGGCCCCCAAACCAAAATGATAGTAATAATAAAAGAGTCACAAAAGGCCACATAGATAGTACAGCAGATACGTCGCTTAGCATGCATTTAAGCTGACCATAGTTCAATCCTTCAATCAGAGGACATGCAGTCCCCTGAGACCTTCCAGGAGTGATCCCTTGAGCACAGAGCCAGGAGTAAACCCTGAGCACAACCGGGTGGGGCCCTCTTCTTCCCCCCCCCCCTCAAAGAATCTAGGTTGTGTAATCTCATGGCTCTGTATTCTGTTGTGGATCTAATAAGATACGTAACCATAGCCAAATCATTGAAATTCTCTGAGCTTTAGGTTTTTTCATCCGTAGAAGATAGAAATAGCCGAGTCTCAATTACGAGGTTATTGTGAAGCTGAATCTATTGATGATTAATATAATTATATATAAAATACATCATTTTATGACATTAAAATTATGCATTTGAGAGATTATAGGTTGATATAATACATCAAATTGCATGTATATGAGCGATAATCAGTGGCAGGTGGCTCATCTGAATATAACCCAGATGATTAAAATCTGGATTTTCCCTTTCAGCAGGACTTGTGTTGGACACAGCAGTAGTCCCATGCTTTTATCCAAATTCTGTTCTCCTGGTTATGTGTGCTTGCAGATAACTTTGATGAGTCTTATCCTCTTTCTCTGCCCCCATACTACCCCCTTATTTCCATTTTCTCTCATTTCTAGCTAGAGTGGAACTGGAGTGTATCCGGTCATACTGGATGAGCTCATTTGTCTGTGACATAGAGAGTGAAAAGACAAGACTATATCGAATGATGACAAACCTTTGGCCTGGATTTACAAAACTCATTATCCAGCAGTGAGGGGCGGGTTGGGATGGGAAATTAAGATCAGACTAGAGGTGACATAGGGACAGTGGTGGAGTGCTTGGGCACTTGGTGGTGATGAGATACAGTAATTTGGTACATCGATACCATCAACTTCAACACAAGTCTAACCATCGTCCCTAAGCAGAAGTCACACCCTAGGTAAGGAAGTCTATATGATCAGAGTCAGAAAGGTCCTCATTGCTTTCTCTTTCTCCTCCCTCTAGCAATGCCTATGTGTGAACATCTTTGGTTCCCTTACAAATACCGTTGAGCAATAATTAATTCTCATTGATAGACCAGTTTTACCTGTTTAAGTAGAGCTGTTGAGATTGGTTGGCCTCCAAACTCCCACATTGATTTTTCTTTCCCTTCACCTGTGGGGTTGTACATGGCACAAACACGTTTTCCTTCAGACCCTCAATACAGTTTCATATTTTGGCCCTGACTCAACCTCAGAGGAAGTTTACTTTAGAAGTCCAGCGTGCTAGCCATTGCTGCCACAGAGCCACCCTTAAAAAAGAGATACTTAAGAGAAATCTGAAAGACGCATGGGAGGCTGAGTGTAATGAGAATTATTATATTTGTGTAGCATTTAATCCTATGGCAAAGTATTCGCCTGTTCTCAAAGTCTAATTGTTTATATCAGAGCAGACTCTCCTCTTAGGAATTGTATAAAACCATCTTGTCAGAGAATCATGGTTTCTGAGAACACATGGGTACCCTTGAACATTATTTTTTTCCTCACTGTCCCTCCCCCCCACCCCGCGAGAGGGAAGGGCCACATAATGCATAATGAGCTTCCCCTTTTTTATGGCTAGGGAAACTGAGGCAGGAAGCCATTAAATGCGGGCTGGGCCTGCTGCCCAAACAGCCCATGAGTCCCCTTGAAAGATCGATCCATCCTCCAGATGTTGCTTCTGCGTCATTGCCAAACATCTGGATTCACTGAAGGCCTGTCTAGATAGACCCCAAATTTGTCTTGTTTTTTTGGAGGGGGGGTCACACCCAGCAATACTTAGGGATTACTTCTGGCTCTGCACTCAGAAATTACTTCTGGTGGTTCTTGGGGGACGGTATGGGATGCCAGGGATTGAACCCGGGTTGGCCATGTGCAAGGCAAACGCCCTACTCACTCTCCTATTGCTCCGGCCCCCCAGACCCTAAGTTTGAAGGATGAGAGTAGAAGCAAGTGAAATTGCCTGCATTTATACATGAGTGGCATCTCTAGCAGTGTCATGTTATTTTCTTAACCCCCTTGCTCAGGGCACTCTCTGTTCCATAACATCCAGGAGGAGGCTTCCTGCCTCCCTGCCCGCCAAACTGGAAAGCCAGTGATGCTGTGCTCTTTCCCTGCCTGTCTCCTTAGGGGCCTGCATCTTAGATGGACCAGAGCTATGTCATCTTTCACCACATTCTAGAATAATGCTCCCCTTTCTTCTCATTTCTGCTCTCATCCTGTCTTGCACTCTATTGACTCTCTGTGCCATTGTTTTCTCGGTTTTTCTTTTTGAGCTCTTTAAACATCCTCAACATTTCCTCTCTGAAGTCCTTATTCTGAAAAGTTATGCAGCTGGTTAATACTGGTTGATTCACCATCTTCAAGGACCGTTCTCAGCTGCCTCCATTCATGTTATGGTTATTGTTGCTCACACTGGAAGTCAGATCCTCACTCAGGGAGTGAAGTAACAGTATTTCCCTATTGATAGGCCTCACGGAGTAACCCTGCAGGTAGGGATTTGGGGTCAGATCCAGGCCCCTTTTCCTGGGAAGGCCTGCAGGTGTAGAACGCCCATTGCTCCTTCCACACCCGAACTCCTGGTGCAACCGTTTGGAAATGTGGACTTTGGTTCCTCTTTTCTGTTTATAATTTGGGCGTGGTGTTTGGAGCGGAATGGAGTACTTTGTGGGGGATGGAGTTGGGGTGGGCCACACCCAGTGGTGCTCAGCACTTCTTCCTGGCTCTGTGCTCAGAAATCCCACCTGTTGGTGCTCAGGGAAACCTATGCAGTGCCATGGCTCAAACATGTGTTTGACAAGTGCCTTACCCACTCTATTATATCTCTCTGGCCCAGGAATGGAGCTCAGTGCTGGAATTTGCTGGGCCACGTTTCAGGGTTGTGCCCGATTTTACCCCGATTTTAGTTTGTGTTAGTGTTCTGCTTCCCAGCTTCCAGCTATATGGAAAGAAGACCCCACAAATCTCAAGAGTGAGCCCAAGACCTACTTCCCTAGATGATCCTTTGAGTCATTTATCCTTTAACCCACTTGCAGTGCTACTAACCTTTGTCTCTCCAACTGTAGCTGTTGTAGTGGGTGCTGACCCAGCAGTCCCTAAACTGCCTTAGCACTCAACTGTTCCCAAAGAAAATCTGCAAGCGTATTTCTTTTCCCCGGTTTCCGTTCAACTAGAATTCCGGAAAGTATTTTCCTGCTGTTGCAAACAGTTGAAGCCAGAGCAGTCACTCTCTGCTCATTGGGTGTCGGAGCTTTTCATACAGACTCAGCCTGTTTGGGATGGTTGAAGGGGCCTATTGAATGCCAGGGGAGTGGACAAGATGACCTATTAAGGGTCCTTCCAGCCGTGTGATTCTGTGATTTGTGGCTTAAGGTCAGGCGGGAACCCAGCACCCTCTTGTGAACAAGTCTTGTGACTTGATTCTCTGCTCTGCTACTCTTTTGAAAGTCCCTTGTTCCCAGCGTTCCCCCTTTCTACTAGTAATCTCTCATCTTTTCAGAGCCTGCTTCCTTCTCACCAGCCTTTTAGCTAGGGCAAGGAGGGGGGGACTTCAATTTGCCCTTCCCCCCCGCCCAATTCTTCCAGCCTTCTCTCTTGTTCCCCTGAGTTAGGCAATTATGAAGCTTTAAAACCACTTTTTGTGTGGGGGGGGGAGGCATATGCAGCAGTGTTCAGGACTTGCTCCTGGCTCTGTGCTCAGGATCTCTCCTGGCGGTGCTTGTGGTACTTGTGGGCTTACAGGTCTAAAATCAGCAGCGAAGGATGGTTATCAAATGACACTTGAGAGAATTCTTAATAAATGAAGCACCACACTCTGGCTTAGAACCGGAAACATTTTATGGCCAGGACTTGAGTTATGAACAGCAAATGTCTGTCAACTAACCATCTCTTATGCAGACAACAATGTACAGTGGCCAAAAGAAGGGGCCACAGAGCTAGGGCAAAGGTTAAGGCACTTGCCTTGAATGTGACTGACCCACATTTGATCCCTGGTACCACATTAAGTCCCTCAAGCGAACTGGGAGTGACCCCGAGTACAGAGTCAGGAGTATGCTCTGAGTACTGTCAGGTGTAGTCTAACTCCCCACTCCCACCCATTCTCCACACACAACCAATTTTGCAAACAAAAATAAAATAAAACAGGGGCTGGGGAGAGAGTACAATGGGTAGGGAGTTTGCCTTGCATGTGGCCAACCTGGGTTGTCCCATACAGCACCACATATAATCCCCTGAGCACATCCAGCAGTAATTCCTGAGTGCAGAGCCAGGAGTTAGCACTGAACAACACTAGATGTGTCTCCAAAACCAAAAAATATAAAAAAGGAAAAAAAACATAAGGCAGACATTTGACTGTATCCACCTTCACTCGCCTTCAGTAAATATCTGCAAAATATTTGAAGAAGAAGCCTGGCAGATGAGCCTTCTTATCATGCAAAGACATTAACTTTTGAAATAGAAAGTTAGCATGTTTCAGAGGTTAATTAGTAAAGTTGTTCTGAGGCAGCCAAGTACCTAGGACATTCCTTAGCATGGACTTTCCAAAAAAAACTCTTTAAATGAGCCTCGGGGCTGATGGAAAGAACTCTGAGTACCATTTTTTTACACCGTGTATTCACAACAAAGAGTGACCATTGGGAAACAACTGGCTGGAAAAAGAAATGTCGATCTCAAATACCGAAATCCAGGGAGAAGTTTCTGAGAGGCAAACTGAACCCAAAAGTCTTTTTTTTTTCGTTTTTTGGGTCACACCCAGCGATACTCAGGGGTTATTCCTGGCTTTGAACTCAGGAATTACTCCTGGTGGTGCTCAGGGGACCATATGGGATGCTGGGAATCGAACCTGGGTCAGCCGCTTGCAAGGCAAACGCCCTACCCACTGTGCTATCACTCCAGCCCCAGAACTCAAAAGTCTTTCCCAGTGCAATTAGGGCCTGGTGTTGTCTGTCAGACTTTTTCACCTACCAATATGTGACCACCCTCCTCTAATTGCTGATTCCATATGGAGTCAGTGTGTGTGTGTGTGTGTGTGTGTGTGTGTGTGTGTGTGTAAGAGAGAATCTCTCATGTTAACAAGGATCTGTGAATGACTTCTGAGTTACAAAGGAACAATGGGAATTGGTCTTTAAATGCCAGACCTAGACTCTATGGAGCTAAACATTATTTCATGAAGTAAAAGGGGAATTAGCTGATGCATTTCAAAACACATTTATCAGGCAAAAAAATCTTCTGTCGTTGTGCTTAATAGCCTGAAAAATAATTACAATGTCTGCTGGCTTGGGGGAGCATATGTTTTTAATATCTTAATTACTATGTACAGTTTAATAACATGGCACCAAGAAGAATTCCCAAGTATTTCATCTTGCTTCTTAAAAATGAACTCTTTGCTTTATTGAGAATATATGGAACCAAAGTTGCTTCAGCTGGTCATGTATTCAGGATCTTGCATGCTAAAATACTAAAAAATGGAAGATGAACCAGAATTGATAAGGCAAAATATTATGGGGAGCTCTGCTCTGGTCCTCTTGATTTAAGCATTGAAGAGAACATACGTGGTCTCTTTTTATTGCACTATTGTACTCTTTCAAAAGGTTTTTGAAAGAAATATGCCAAGTGTTAGATATGGAAAACCATTCTACACTTGATTGCTTTTTGGTGTTTTTTGGGGGAGGGGGTGGTCTGTGGGTCATATCCTGCAATACTCAGGGAGTACTCCTATCTCTGTGACTCCTGCAATGCTCTGAGGACCATATCGGGTGCTGGGGATCAAACCCTGGTCAGCTGCATGCAAGGCAAGCACATTTCCCCCTATATTATCTCTCTGCTTCCCATTCTATATTTGAAAAGGGGGACGTCTATCAACTTATAAAGGCTACATTTACCTTTCTAAGTAAAGGTAACACAACATATTTTAAAATGAATGATGACAAAAGGCCTCTCTGTACTTTTATTGTAAGCAGTATAGAGATATTCAAATGTTATTTGAGAAATACAGAGATAACTTTTTTACCTGCATATATTTATTCACATGTATATGGCATTTGGACTCAGCTCTGTCTAGAATCATATTGTTTCCTCTAGCACCTAACCTAGTATTATGAACAGAATAGACACCCCATATAGATGTATATGATATTTAATTGGCAGTTGATTCCAAGAATTCAGCCTTTTCTGACCACAAATTTCTTCTGACTCTAGATCCCATTGAAGGCCATTTTCACACTTGCTATTAACCCATCTTCCTGCTAAAGGGCAACCTGGCATCCAATCGGGCTTCTATTTGTCAATAGGGACCTTTGGATGATAGGGTCTAAGCCATTGATTTTAGAGATGGCAAAATGCAAGAAAAGAGAAAGAAATGACTTGTCAAAAAGTTGCATTACCAGGAAAAGACAGAACCTTGATACTAGAAAATAAACAGAACAATATTTTCTGTGAACACTGCTCTGATTCTAAAGTGTCTTATTTATGGGATGGAGAGATCGTACAGGGGTGAAGGCTCCTGCCTTGCATGTAAACAATCAGGATTCAATTCCTGGCACAGCATATGGTCCCTGAGCACCATCAGGGTTCATTTCTGAGGACAGAGATAGGAATAGCTCCTAAACACTGCTAGATATGACGCTAACATTTCCCATCCCAAGTGTCTTAAGCATGCTTATAAATGTGCAAGCACATTGTCTTGGCCATGGTGCTAGGGACCAGAGCTTCACCTGGAGATGTAAGCCCATGTTCCTTCCTGTGGGTGGGTGGTTGGCCCATACCCCTTAGGGTTCTCTGGGCTTCCTCCTGGCTCTGCACTCCAGGGTCACTCCTACTGGGGCTGTGGGACCATCAGCAGTGCCAAGGATAGAACCCAGTGGACTGTTGGCCAAGCAAACACCTTAGCCATTGTGCTATATCACTAGCCACGAGCACATGTTATTACACCATCTTTCCAGGCACAGCAGAAGGCCAGACTGAAGCCGTTCATCTTGCAAAGACAATATGGTACAGTGGGAGGCAGGCACTTGCTAATTATTTCTCTCTTCTTCGGATATTAACCAGTGTTTGGTCAAAACAAGTACAGCTCAGTGCTTCCCGCCTCATGAAACCCATTGAGCTGTGGTGGCATTCTGAAGGGGTTAGGCAGCTGGCGTGGGCAGGGTGTCTCTGCCAGGATCACTGAACCCACAACAGGCAGAGTCAGCAGAACCCTTTGCTCAGGTCCTTAGGCCAACTCACAGAGCCTCACTGGCACTCCCTTCCCCAAGCAAGATCACACAGCTTTGCCACTTACGCTCTGGATCTCCAGGCCTTCCCTTTCCTCTGTCCCCTTTAATAATTTCTGTGGTGCCTTGTCTGTCCTTCCAGAACTCAGTTGTTGATGTATTGTGCTCAGATGGTGATTCTTCGTGGGTAGGGCTATGGCTGAGGTAATGTGGTGGTGGTGCTTTTGTGGTTGTTTTTTTTTTTGTTTGTTTGTTTGTTTGTTTGGGGGCCACATCTGGTGATGCTCAGAGGTTACTCCTGGCTCTGCACTCAGGAATTTCTCCTGGCAATGTTGATAAACAGAGGACCATATGGGATGTTGGGGATTTAATCTGAGTCAGCCATGTGTAAGAACCCTACCCTTTGTGCTATCTTCCCCCCCATTTCTGTTTTAAGCAGCACAGCTCCATTTTTTCCATCGGATGTGTTCTAAGTGTTATTTCACATAATAGGCTACATCTGCTAAAACAACACCAATCTCAGGACAGGGAGATGTACTTGGGGGGTAAGACCTTGATCCCACAAACCAGGTTTGATTAACTGATGTCTCCTGAAGACCACTAGAAATCATTCTTGAGCACAGAGCCAGGAATATCTCATGAGCACTGCTGGGTGTGGGACAGAAAAAACAAAAGACCAAAACCCTGATGCCCTTGGGTTTAGGTAAGGTTTAATCAATCTGAGCTGTATCTTCATTTGCGGGTTTATTCAATGAATCTGGCAGATATCTACAATATGCAAGGTAGTCACCAAATAATGGGCTCAATTCTGTATCCCTAACTATAGACTTTCCTTAGATAGCAGCCACCGTGATTTTTGCCTAGCAACTGTGAAGTGGCATATTTCCAGCAGAGTTCTAATTAATGTCCAAAGTGAAAATCACATTAGTATTCATATACAGCCGATGTTACTGGATAATATCCTAATAGTGTTAAAATATGATCTTATTTGCTTAATTAGTTGATCTAGATATTATTCTCCTCGCAGTCCATATGTTACTAGGCTGGGCCTTTGCAACAACATGTCTGCTCTCTAATATGGGCAAGCAAATTGACAAGACTACGAAAAGCTAAGAGAATTGCTCGTGGTATGTCCCACAGAATGAAGGCCAAGTGTCAGCAACATCACAGGGCCTTGAGAAATATGATTATTTTCATGGCCTTACTGTTAGCAAGTTTTGAATCCTCACAATAAACAGAAGGAAGAGCCAAGAGACAGTAGCTCAACACAATGTTTTTCCCACCTTCCCCCTTAATAAGGGGTCAAAATGGAAGCCACAAGTCTGGGTGCCTGATTGCATATCTTAGCAAAATTTTAAACTAGATTCTAAGTAAAGTTCTAAACTTAGAGCACGAATTTTCTTAACAGGTCATTATCGTGCATGCACACGTGTATGTGTGTGTGATACTTAGTAATTTAGCATAATGGTATAAATAATATCCAGCTACATTTTAGGGGGGGTGGGGCGATAGCACAGCGGGTAGGGTGTTTGCCTTGCATACAGTTGACCCCTGTTCAATTTCTCCGCCCCTCTCGGAGGTCTGTCAAGCTACCAAGAGTATCCCACCCGCACAGCAGAGCCTGGCAAGCTCCCCGTGGTGTATTCGATATGACAAACACAATAACAACAAGTCTCACAATGGAGACGTTACTGGTACTCACTCGAGCAAATCAATGAACAGTGGGAGGACAGTGCTACAATGCTACATTTTAGTGATTGTTTGAGGATTCAGAGGCCCAGTTTCCAATGTGGGGAATGGTTCCCCACACTGACAAACATAGCTCTGGACAAGAACTGGGTGTTCTAATATTTAACTGGGTTCTGAAATTAGCCACAGGGATGATACATCCAGTTCCACAGGTTCTGTCCCACAAGATCTCATGATTCCCCTCTAATTTCAGGATCCAGTTGTAAGCCCAGATATGGCCCTGTGACTGACCAACAGCAGAATGGACGTTCCAATGCCTGCCCCCGCCCCCCCCCCCCCCCCCCCCCGCTCCTTGGTCTTCTTTTGACATGAAGTCAGATTAGGTTGTTAGCTGTCTTTCTGATGAATGGCTCTACATCAGAGATTTCCGCGGCCCTCTCCTGCGGGTTGATTAATATACTAGAGTAATTCACAGAACCCAGAGATCATCTAGATCCCCAGTCTATTATAAAGAACGAGAACTCAAAAATGCCAGATAAAGCACAGTATGGACAAAGGACATGGGGCTTTTGTGTGTTCATGAATGTGCCACTCTCCCCAAATCTCTGTATGATCACTAACCAGGAAACTCTTCAAACCTTATCTTTTAGGGTTGGTGGTCTCCCCAATTTTCTGCATGATCACTAACCAGGGAAATCTCCAAACCTTATCCTTTGGGGTTGGTAGTTGTGCCAAGTCTCTGAATGGTCACTAACGAGGGAACTCTTCACACCTTATCCTTTAGGGTTGTGTGTTTGTTTGGGGCAGTGATAGAGACCTCAGTGAACCATGGGGTATCACACCCAGGTCTCCTGCATGCAAAGCATGTACTCAGCTGTTTAAGCTGTCTCTTTGTTCTTAACCCTTTCACAGTTTTTTATTTGGGATGGGGCAACACCTAGATGTTCTCAGGGCCTACAGCTGGCTCTGTGTTCAGGAATTACTCCTGGCAGTGTTGGGTGGGGGTGAGACCATACATAGTGCTGGGCAAAGAAGGAGGGTTGGTTGTATGCAATGCAAATATCTTAACCCCAGTACTCTCTCTCCAGCTCCCCATAATGAGAAATTTGAAAGCCACAGGGACAATGTAATTTAGTTCGAGACATAGTACAAAGGCTTTAGGGCCAAAGCAATAGTACAGCAAGTAGGGTGCTTGCCTTGCATGTGGTCGAACCAGGTTTGATCCCCGGCACCTCATGTGGTTCACTGAGCACCACCAGGAGTGGTTCCTGAATGCAGAGCTAGGAGTAAGCCCTGAGCACCACTGGGTGTGTATAAAATATATAAAGTCCAAAGGCTTTAGGTTTAAACCTTTATCGTTTAAGTCCTAAATATGTGACTTTTTAGCTGCCTGAATTTTGGTCAGTTTCTTTAAACTCCCTGTGCTGATTTCCTCATATGTGAAATAACCATCCTGTAATCTATCCTGAATGGTTGGTTGGTACAAATATTAGCAATGATACATGTAATAGATGCTCAATAAATTATAGCTACTCTTTCTTCTTTCTTCTTGGGTAGCTTGAGGAGTTAGCATAAATCCCAGAAGTGAACTTTTAAGTGGCTTGATTTTCTGTGCTCGGGTTGAGACATTACTGGAAAAGAGACTAGACATCTTTTCTAGTTTGGATTGTTGTTTTAATGACATTGCCATTCGAAATAAAAGATTCTGAATATGAGATTCTTCGAAATCTATATCTAGCCAATCTTCAACAGATTTCTGATCTATTTAAGGTACTGTTTCACTCCAAGTGACTGAATGGAAATGAAGATGATTTGTTTTTGAAAGGAGGTACTAGAAGATGAAGGCATGTATATTTACACCATGCTCTTGAGATTTTCCCCAAGTTTGAACTCTGCCCTAAAGTGGAGACCCTATAAATAGTCACACTGCCCTTAGAATACAGCTCAGAGATCTTACCACATGATCCGCAAGTCTCATGTTAATCTCTAACCCCACCAGAACCTTTCACGGAAGGATGGTAGCGAGCAAAGAGATGTAAGGGCTCTAAAGTTCAGGGAAAGTTAATCTGCATTCCTTTTGCATTTTGCTCTCTGATTGAAGATGGTGAGAGGTTCCTATATTTAAAACCTGGCTGTCATGCTATCCTTATTAGCAGATGTCTCCTCAGAGGTATTTAGAATGATTTCAAGCGGCATCTAATATATCCCTGAGTGTGTGTGTGTGTGTATGTGTGTGTGTGAGTGTGTATGTGTGTATTTCACATGCCGACAGAGAATAAAGAATTCACAGAACTCGGGGCTACTGAGATTTCTTAAGACATCAGCTGTTAGGGGTGATTCTACAGATGCCAGGAACACTGCCTCGGCCCAAATTTCCAAAGCCCTAGTTGGCACTGCAGGGTCTAAGGTGGACAACACCCATTCCAAAGGCGCTTCCAGCAAAGAACGATGGAATTTTTTAGCCACAGGCTGGGACCAGCGACCACTTGTTGTGGGGCGAAAGCAAAGCTGCTCCTGCTGCTTGATCCTTTGTCCCTGCCTGGGATACCATGGAAAATGGGGCAGGAATCCAGACTCATTAATGAGCTAATACAAAAGATTAAGCCAAGCCAGAGGCAGTTCGTTATAGCTGCATATGGATTTTTAAAGACAGCTGAGAGCTGAAAGATCTCCAACCCAGAATTCAGGGGTGCCGTTACTTTTGTTCCCCCAGACCTAAGGAGAGCGGGGGGAAAAGGTATCATTGTAGGGAGCAATTTCGTTCTGTTTGCTCAAGGAGATGCCATTCCCTGAGCTGTGTCATGTAGCAAATCGGTTGATCAATAATTGCAGTCTGATAACACACAGTACAAATTATTGTTCAAGCTCCAGCTTTCATCATGAGATGCCTAAATGGAGCTTAGCTCTGAGCTTCTGCTGGGTTGAATGGACTGTTTTCTTTTCTGTAGTTCTCAGAAACTACACTTCCAACTTCCACACTGACCACTTCTCTGACTCCTTTTCAAGATGAAAGTCACCAAAGAAAGCTTTTAAAGACAATAAAAATGTTAGATACGTACGTATAGCTCTCACCATTTAATTAGCAGGATTTTATTGAATTGCCTGTGTTGTGTGAAGTGCTGGGTTGAGTGGGCTCTGCCGATAGAGAAATAACCCTTCAGATATATTGATTGCTGGTTATCAAGTAATACAATGTTTAATACCATTTGAATTTTATTTTATATTGAGCCATTCTATTTGTCCAGCATTGGAGACAGGGACTGTGGAGAAGAATACAGAAAAAAACTGAAGCATAATTGTTGCTTTCAAGAAAGGTGATGAAAACAGATCTGTGTAACTATAGTCCAAAGCACAGGGTAAATGCCATAAGAAAAAAATAGAAAGCAAGTACTATGCTAGTCCCAAGAAGGGGTAAGTATTAATTCCACCAAAAGGAATTAGACGAGACTTCAAAAAACAGGCGGTCTTTCATTTTAATCAGGCTTTGAAAGATGTGGAGACAGGGCTTGGAAAGAAAGATCTGCCTGGCACAGGTATGTGGTATGAGCCACAGGACAAAGAAAGGCATGAAAGTACCTTGGTAGCCCTCTGTGACCAGATAGCGAAGGCCACAGGCTGGATTGGAAGGACGGAGACATGGGGTGGTACAAGATGAAACAGAAAGGTGAGTATAAAATGGGAGGCACTGGACAGATACTATAGGAAGTAAGGTGTTTGTCTTGCCTACTACCAAGCCCAGTTCGATTTCCCCAGCACCACCTACAGTCTCACCAGCACTGCAAAGGTCACTCCTAAGCACAGAGCCAGGAACAAGCTCCCCTCTCAATAAAAATGAATATGACAGGGGCTGGAGCAATAGCACAGCGGTTAGGGCATTTGCCTTGCACACAGCCCACCCGGGCTCAATTCCCAGCATCCCATATGGTCCCCTGAGCACCGCCAGGGGTAATTCCTGAGTGCAAAGCCAGGAGTCACACCCTGTGCATCGCCGGGTGTGACCCAAAAAGAAAAAAAATGAAAATGACGTAAAATGGGAGAGCGCCATGAATGATCTGATAAAGGAACCTGAACTGGATGCTGTTGGCAGACCATATGGATGCTGTTGGAACTCTGGAGAGTCAGTGAGAGTATTAGAGCAAGCACTGTCAGATCAGGGTTTTTTTGATGCTCTCTCTGCCTGGCACAGACGGTTGCTTTAGAGATCAGAAATTGGCTGCAAGGAGTCCACTCACTTGGTAGGGTTGGCGAAGCAAAGAAGTGAAACTTGTTATTAAAATTCATTAACCTTCCTTCTCACTGCCTGACAGAACAGGGGATGGGAACGGCTCCCTCCCTAAAGTCAAGCCCATCGTCATTTGGCCCTTAGCCTGGAAGCAGGAGGGGCCCTCACCTGCCCTGGGTGGGGTCTTGGAGAAGGTGTCATACACGGCCAACTGTTGGCATAGCCCACCTGCTCCTTACCCAGGTTCCGCGGTAGAAAACAATAATAACAAACAAACAAACAAAACCCTAGTATTTTGTCACTCCCGGAACCTTAAGCGCTCGCAATGAATTATTTAGCTTCCCGGATGAATGTTTTAATTATTACTTCTTTTTCAAACTCAATTTGTTCCACCCCTTCCCCACCCCCCACCCCCACCCCCCGTAGGAATTCCAATTAGAAGTGGCTCCTTGGCTGTTGAATATTGAGTGCCATTTGTTCATCGAAGTCTCCAAAATTACCCAAACTGTGAGAAAGACTGAGAGAGATTATAGTGTTTTTCTTTAGCTGCCACTGGGGTGCTTAGACGTGGGGCAGAGACGACTGTGTTTCCTGACAGCCTGACAAAGAAGGTAGGGGAACCCCAGGGAAGCCGCGACTGTTCGCCTTCTCCAACTCTCTGAAAACACATTTTCCCATTTGTTACCAACTCCTGCGTTGCGGGGAGGGGGGCGGGGCGGGGACGGCCGGGAGCTTCTGAAGCGTTTGCGCCGTTTCCATAGAAGGGGCTCCGAGGACTGATACACTTTCTACAGAGGATCCTGCTTGTTAATTTCACTCGCGCCGTGCTGACAATGAGCGGGCCTGACCTTTCACGAATGCTGGCTGCTTCGCGCCCGTGCTCTGTTCTCTCCCCACCTTAGCAGATAAGGTGTCTTGTTTAGGCAATGAAGAAGGTGACGCTTGTTTACAGCACCTGCGCGGGCACGGTCTTGTCCTCTTTATGCAGCACAGAATCTTTGGCTGCTCCAGCAGTTACCTGGCTTGCAGTAGGCGACCAATACCTACTTAGCATATGAATTAAGAGAGGGTTTCTGTTCTGTTTCTGACTCCACTCCTCTCCTCCAGCGTTGGGTCCTATCTGTGGCTGTTATCTTGTGCTCTTCTAGCCTAGGGAGATAGGAAGCAAATACCTTGCTTGCTTGCTAGTTTCACTGCTACAGAGGCAGATGAAGCAGATTTTAGCCCGGAGGGACCCTATCCAGCACCTCAGCAGTACTCGATTTTCGATCTTGAGATTTAGTGGGGGGAGGGGGAGGGCTGAAGAAATAGGATGGGGGTGATGATGGCACCTGCCTTGCATCTGGCTAACCCCTGAGCACTACGGGGTGTGGCCCCCAATTTTTAAAAAATGTGTATCTTGAGATTTGCGACTTTGGAGCTAATGGGATTTAGATGAGATGAGATTTTTTGAAGTCATAATTGATGCTTAATGAGCAGTGGTTTTCAGGGATGTTAGAATAGAGTGAACATATTTTTGCACACAGGGCAGACATGGATTTAGTGGAAAATATAGGTAAATCTACAGAGAAAAATTGAAAGAATGTAGGGGCATTTTCTCCACCATTGAAAATTATTTAAAATTTATTAAAATCTAACATTTTTGTGTTTTTTTATTTTACATTTTTTATGTCTTATATTTTACATTTTGGGATCTTTTGCCTTTATACACAGAGTTCTCTAACTCTTCCGAAGTAATCTAACATAGTCCTTACTTCACTTTACAAATCATTCTATGATATTTATTTCTGCCAGATCTATAGATATAGAACATGAATTTAGCACTGGCCTCACATAAAGCCTACCCTGATTCGATCTTTAACACCTGAGCACAGAGCCAGGAATATCCCAGAGCTCAGCTTAATGTGATCCAAAACCCCCCAAATTAAAAAAGGTAGATGGGTCTGGAGCGGTAGTGCAGCAGGTAGGGTGGCTGACCCTGGCATCCCATATGTCCCCACCATACCACCAAGAGTAATTCCTGTATGCAGAGCCAGGAGTAACCCCTAAGCATTGCTGGGTGTAACCAAAAAAAGGCAAAAATATTTAAAAAAACTTAAAAACTTAAAATATAGTGAGCTGGAGAAGTAGCACAACTGGCAAGCTATTTGCCTTGCACGTAGTTAACCTAGATTTGATCTGAAGGTACCCTGAGACCTGTCAGGAATAATCCCTAAACACAGGACCAGAAGTAAGCCCTGAACACCTCTGGGTGTAGCCCCACAACCCTAAGTGTTTTTTTTTTAAATAACTATTTCTTCAAGTTTTTAATTTTTTTTTATTTCTTCAATTGTTTATTTTTTTTTTAATTTTTATTAGTAAGACACCATAAGGTACAGTTGTAGACTTACAAATTTTGTGCTTGGGTTTCAATTATACAATGATCAAATACCCATCCCTCCAGCAGTGCCCAAAGTTTTATTGAGATACAATTACCATAGTACATTGTGAAAGGTAAAGACATCAAATGTATTGATGTGAGATGTATAAATATTACTGTGTACTGCTAAGGCCTTAAGTCACACCTCCATCAAGTCACGTCATTCTCATTTTGTTTCGGAGGTAAGAGCATTTCAGATCTATTCTCTGCCTTTCCTTCCTTTTGTCATGGGGGGGGGGTGTTGGGGTGCCACACCCAGTGTTCCTCCAGGCTTACTCCCAGCTCTGAGCTCAGGGATCACCCCTGGCAGACCCTATGTACTGCTGGCACTAGAACACAGATCAGCTGCATGCACAGTAAATGCTTGACCCGCTGTACTATCTCTCTGGCCCCACCTATTCTCTTTCTTGAAAGACATGGGAAGAGCCTATATCCTCCCCTTTTCTGACTTTGACTTGGCATTTATGCTGTGGCTCTCAGCGACATTTTTTTTTGGTAGGAGGGACACACCCAGCCATGCTCAGGATTTACTCTTGGCTCTGTACTTTGGGGTTACTCCTGACGGGACTTAGGGGACCCTCTGGAGTGCTGTGGATCAAGCCCTGGACTCAAGGGGATTGAATTGGAGCTTACCAGCAGCAAAGCAAGTGCCTTGCTCTCCGTACTAGCTCTCTGGTCTTCGCTGGACTTGCTTTTGACAGAGATCCCAGGCTATGGACCTATCCCCTCCTTCGGTGCCTACTCTGTCACTGTGAAATACCCTATTGAGGGAAAATAAAAAAATCTGCTTTCCCCAGCAAAGCCTCAGTAATAGGAACTTTCATTTTCTTGACTGTCTCCTTTCGACTCCAAGCTCAGCCTGTTGAGACTTGAAGAGCAGAGATGCAGCCGTAATTCATGTACTTGTTTTGTTTTTAGATTCCATTCTTCTGGGTCCTGAAGGCCCATAGTGATTGATGCCTCAGGGGTCGGTGGCGAAATATTGGGAAACCTTATTTGCAGGTTATGAAAATCCAGCCATTGATCAAAGTCCCTGGCAGACTGGTCCTGTTTCCACTGATTTTAAATGATTTTCCTTAGCAGATTGTTGCCGGGAGGAATGCATGATAAATCTGTGACGCTGTCTTCCTGCAGCATAGGCCTTGGGCCTACTCTGTGTCCCAAACTCGTTCCCGTTGCCAATCAACCATCAAGTGCTTTGAGGTCATTTGCTGCATATCTGTCCTTGGAGGTTGGAGAGATAGCACAGGCCCTAAGTCACTTACCCTGAACGTAGCAGATCCCAGTTCGATCTCCAGCACCTCAGTGGTCCCCTAAGCACCACCAGGCTCAGAAGAAACTAATTCTTGCTCTTTGTTCCATTTCCATCCCTTTGTTATCACGCTAGTTTAGGGCTCCCTGACCTTACCATCAACAGCCTGATGGGGCATAGGAACTAGAAAACCCACTGTTTTCTTCTAGCATTTCTAGCACATGACATTTAGCATATTTGGCTTGATAGTTTGCTTCTGTTGACCCATGTGCAACTGTTGTCCCTGCCTCAACAATCTCACTGCCCCTCATTTCTAAGCCCCATCTCTTATGGATCCCCACTTTTGACAAGCCACCACCTCTTCCCCCATAACTTCTGACTCCTTTTTTAGGCACCCTTTCTGGCCTTCCACATAGTTTAGAAGCATTTGTCATATAAATTGGCTTTTGTGAGGGGGCTGGAGTGATATCACAACAGGTAGGGCGTTTGCCTTGCACACAGCCCGACCTGGGTTCGATTCCCAGCATCCCATATGGTCCCCCGAGCATGGCCAGGAGTAATTCCTGAGTGCATGAACCAGGAGTAACCCCTGTGCATCACTGGGTGTGACCCCAAAAAAAGCAAAAAAAATTAGCTTTTGTTCTTCAGTGCCATTAGGGACTCTTTTGTGAAAAGCAGTGAAAAAGAAATTGGCCTGGAGAAAGACAGTGATCAAGATTAAAGAGCAGGTTGATAGCTAGTGCAAAGGACTAACACTGATTCTTTGCATGTCGGAGGCCCCAGGTTCACTCCCTCGCACCACATGGTCCCTTGAGCACTGCTAGGAGTGCCCCACAATATTGCCAGGTACTCCCAATCAAGAACAATGACCAAGCCATGTAACATTTATCAAACCCTTTTTAGGTGCCAGCCCTGGGGGGTGGGGTTGGGGGGTATTTAAAACATCTAATAGAGGTTACCATGGACTTTTTTTTTCAATCTGTGATCTAGAAATGCTTTTTGGAGAGTGATGATGAACAACAGCACTTTTTTTTACCCCCAAAGTAAAAGCACCAGAAGTTTGGAAAGGAATCTGCAAGTTGTGTTGTAATGCAACTGATCTCTTTCTTCCTGAGAAAGTTGGTTTCTTGCCAGAGCGTTCAATTCAGGCCCACACAAACTGGATGTATTTATAGAGGGCCAAATGAGGAAGAGAACATGATAAACTTTCCTCTGCAGTACAGCAGACAATGGCAAACAATCCCCATGTGAACACCATGGAGCCCAAGACGTGGGGAGCCAAATGTATCAAGGTATATGGCAGCCAGACATCTGCTTTGTTCGGTCCCTCCCACCTCTCCAGCCAGCCAGCTCAGGACTGGATCTCATAAAGTTATTCTAGCCAACTCTTGGACATTTCTTGGGGCACTTTCAGTATGGGCCATGAAAGGCACTGAGTCCTCCAAATCCATCATTGTCACCATAGCATAAATGTAGCACTGTAGCACTGTCCTCCCGTTGTTCATAGATTTGCTCAAGCGGGCACCAGTAATGTCTCACAACAAATTGTGAGACTTGTTACTGTTTTGGGCATATCAAATACATCACGAATAGCTTGCCAGGCTTTGTCATGCGGGCGAGATACTCTCAGTAGCTTGCTGAGCTTTCCAAGAGGGGCAAAGGAATGGAACCCTGGTCCGCCGCATGCAAGGCAAACACCCTACCCGCTGTGCTATCACTCCAGCACATAGCATAAATGTATTCATAAAAAATAAGAATTTGCCCGCAAGATTGTCCAGGGAATAAGACACTTGCCTGTGGCAGATCATAGTTCAATCCTGAGCACCCCATTTGGCCGCTGACCCCTAGGAGGGTCACTCCAGAGCAGAGAGCCAGGAATAGCCCCTGAACACTATAGAATGTGGCCAGAGAAAGAAAGAAAATCTGTATTGTTTTCCAGATGTTGAGGCCTCTTTATTTCCATGACCACATTTACTTCTCACTACTCTCCTCTGAGCTCTCATTACTAGTCTCTTTATGAAAATGTTATTTTGTTGGTTGAGATTCTATGATTGGCAGTACTGTTAATGGCGGTTTCTCATGTGCTTAATTCCAATACCACACTCATCACCCGTATACCTATTTCCCTCTCCCCCCACCCCCAGGACCCCAATGCCCCTACGTTTGCAACTCATTTGTGTGGATCAGTTCTCCCTTTGTGTTGCCTTTGGCTCTTTGTTGCTACCTAGCTGTGTATCTTTAAGTCCCACAAATGAGAGAGATCATTCTGTATCTATCCCTTTCCTTCTGACTGACTTCATTCAGGATGACATCCTCCAGTTCTATCGCTGCATGTGTTTGTTCTTCCTTAGAGCCGCATAATACAATTATAATACAATTCCCTTTCCTGAAAGAAGACATTTACACATTATGATTGGGACTAAACAGGTTGAGCTTGGGCCGGGGATGTGGCTCAGAGGTTGAGCAGCTGTCTTCCATGTGCAGCCGGAGTTTGATCCCCAGCGCTGCAAAAATGTTTCCTTTCAAAAATGGTTTTAACCTAAAAATCAAATTAGAAGATTGTTTTAAAGATGAATGGGCACACTTTGTGTAAGTCCCATGATTCTTCCGCTCTGTTGAGGAAAGCGCTACTAAGACTCTCATCCTCAAAGAGGAGTTGGAAACCTTGTCTCTGCCAAAGGGCCATTTGGATATCTGTAGCATGAAATGTGAGCTATACAATACAGACTGCAGGAAGCAGATGAGATGCATGCATGTCTTTCCCGTCAAGCACCAAGCCAGACGAAGTGATTTCACGGACCTCGTATGATCTTTTATCGCCCAAAGGCTGGATATTCCACCACCCACCCACGCCCCCACCCCCATCCTAGGTGGTCAATTGAAGTTGCCTGCAACTACTAGCAACTCTGACTCTAGGCATATGCTTTCTTTTTCTCCCCAGGAAAGAGTATAGCAATCCAAAAAATCTGTATATAAAGATATTTCAGTAGCATGCTTGTTGGAGGAAAAAAAATCAACTGGGGATTGCTCTCAGTAGGAGATTTAAAGTATGAACTGTGCCGTTTCTATATAATGCTATAATTTGCAACTGATTAAAAAAAACTTTTGAAAATACAGTTGTGCATAAAAAGATATCCATGGTTTCCCTGTTCAAGTCAGAATGGTTCTGAGACTATAAAAATGCAATCCAAATTTGACGACAAACAGCACACACGGACACACCATGCACAGAGGGATTGTATATGAACATGCTGATGTTAGGGTCATTTCCGTTTTAGTTGAGCCCTATGTATTCTGCTCAATATTTTAAAAATTGTTTTCTTTTTTTAATTGAGGTTGGGTGCAGTCGATGCCAGGGATCAAACCCAACGCATCAGACCTATGAGACATTATACTCTACCACAGAGATACATCTTCAGCTGAAAGAAATTGCAAACCAGAAAAAATCATCCATCTCTTTTCATTAAAAACAAACACAACTTGATTTCATTTTCTTTTTTATTGGAGAGAATGGGGGCTACACTCAGAAGTGCTCAGGTACTGTTTCTGACTCTGTGCTCATGAATCACTCCCAACAGTGCTGACGGGACAATTTGTGGTGCTGGGGATTCAAACTGGACTCAGCCATACACATGCAAAGCCAGTGCCTTAACCCTTGTACTCGCTCTCTGGTCCCAAACACATTTCTTGAAATGGAGGACAGAAGTAAGATTGATGCTACCCAAGATCTTCCACACACCCTGTGTATGGATGAGCAGTCTCCATCTCTCTTTGTTTGTTTAAGGGTTTGGGCTAGACCTGGCAGTATTTCAGCCTTACTCCTGGCTCTGCACTCAGGAGCCTTCCTGAAGATGCCCAAGGGACTAAATGTTGTGCCTGGGATCAAACCACATTTGGATCAAGGCAAGTGCCTTAACCCCTGTACTATCTCTCTGGGCCTGGTCTCCGCCTCACTTGGCCCATTGAAGTGTACCCAGTACCTGAGAGGAGACAACAAGGGTGCCATTTGGCCTTGGTTGTGCCTGTTCACCATCCTTTCCCCCTCATGCGAATTACCTTCAATCCCAAGGTAGAAGTGAGGATCTTTCTAGAAATGGTGACAATTCCAGTCTCCTGACCTATGCCCTCACCACCCAGGACTCCGCGCTGATGGAAACATAGACAAACATGGGCACTGTACAATGTGACCCCCAAAGCGTCTGAGCTCCCCAGATCCATCATTCTCAAATTTTCCCAAATATTTTGGAATTGATTTTTGTGCCTGCCCTGCCCTTTAGGAAAATGAATTCTTCAATTGCCTATTGGATACACAAAGTAGGACTTCCCTCTGACCTAAAATCATCTCTTTCAAGTTCAAGGGGCTACCCCTTCCACTTCCAGTGTTCTAGGACATATGTTTATGGTCCCCCTACCTCATCAACACTTTTTGTGCTTCTCTAATTTTTTGTTCACCTTCGTTTTGTTGGATTCCTAAGGCCTTTGAGGTCTGTTTCTCATCAAATGGCTCTGCCTTCATCATCCTTTCTGATGTTATTTTCCTCTTGCTGGACAGTTCTCTGTTCCATTTTATCTTCTGTAATAAACCACCAGCAGCGTGTGTTACCAAGCAGCATGGAAAGAAGGTGCAGTATCTCTAAAGCCACGACTGCAGAGGCTCGAGATAGAGTATCGGGATGAAGGTGTTTGCCTTGCATGAAACTGACCCCAGTTGATCCCTGGCACCACATAGCACTGCCAGGTGTGCACCCCCCCCCCCAACCAAGTCAAATCACCTTTGTGGCTTCACAGCTGAGTTGTTAGCTGCATACAGCCAGTAATTCTGCAGCTGGACTGTTTATCCTAAGGATGTGTCTTGGGTCACTGAGTGGCTACTGAACCCTAAACTAAGTTTGATTTGGGGGCCAAAAAATCCTTTCAGGGGCCAGAGAAACAGTTGTATGGGCTGATCACAGACTTTGCATGCAGGAGGCCTACTTTCCTCTCTAGCATCACATGGTTTCACCCCAAGAACACACAACCACAAATAACCCCCACAAGTATCTTTGGGTGTGGGCATAAAAGAGAAACCAACCTAAAAAGAACTAGATAAAAGCCCTTCAAATCTATGAAATACAGGGACATGTACCTTTCAGGATCCTAATCTCTCAAAGGCCAAAGATAAAGCCCCTCTGACAACTTTGCCCTGTTAGAAACTTGCTGGCATTTCTTGACACCCATGTAAAACCTTCAGACCTTCTTGAGAAAAATAACATTTATTGCCCCCGCCCCGCCCCGCCCCCCAGTTGCTTTGAAGTTAGAAAATCAATGCAGACTTGCTATTTCTCGGCTTGGAAAAGACTTTTCCTCAACTGCTAGGAAGGAAGTTCCTAAGGATTTCCTCCAGGGCAGTGATCAGCCACTCTGAGGCCTTCACCATGGGAATGCAGAACTAGGGTAAATTGTTTACTACAACTAACAAACAATATAGATAGCTTCTTTTTCTCCTTGTCCTTTCTCTGGGTATCTCTTTCTCCTTCCCTCTCCCACCCTCCCCCTCACCTCTTTCCCTCTATTTCTTACCATTTTCTTTTTCTTTTTCCCCGTCTGTGCTTTAACTGTTCACATTGCACTCATTTCTTACATACCCTTCGTACCCCAAACTTGCTCTCTTGTCATTAACAATGTCTTATATTTACTGAATGTAGGTTTCCTTTCCCTATTCTTTTTTCCAAAGCTGCGAAGATTTTCTATTCCACAAAGACAAGCAGAAAGAAAAAAAAAAAACACCAAGCTTATAAATCCAGTGGATTGTGTGTGGGGGCCCCCCTTGATCTGATTCCTACCCCCTCCCTGAATCAGTGGCCCTTCACAGCAAAAAAAAAGGTCCCCACCCTTATACTAAAGAGGTCTGGCCAATTTAATTCTTCTTAAGAAAAGGAGATGAATAACAGTACGGACAATTAGTTACTGTGGGTGGGAGAAGGAATTTGACTGAAGGCAATTTTCTTTGGAAAGAGATAGGGAGGTGCCCGAGGCCGCAGTCATTTTACTTGTGAAAAATAGAGGGGCTGAAATAACTTGCTGGAAAGTTCAGCTGAGAACGGGAACATCTGGGGCTTATTCATGGTTTTTCAGAAGTTTTTCTTTTTTTTTTTCTTTTTTTTTTTTTTGGAAGCTTTTTTATTAGCTGGGTTGACCTCCCGATTCAGGCGGAGATTTTTCAACTGTTAAACAGTTTTTTTTTCTCTTTGCATTCCTAAAGTCATATTGTGTTCAGCTTGTTAATATCTGCACAGGGGGCCTTGGGCCTTGGGCTCAATCCTGCCCGCCTGCTTTAGGGACATACGCCCCCAGAGCTGGTATTTCCCTTTCTTGTGGAGGATTTGCATGCGTCCCTTTCATCCAGGCATACGGCAGATCTCTCCACAAATAATTGCATTTGACATCACAGTTGTTAGAAGATGCCTTGGAGGGGAAGAGGAACACCCCCCCCCTCCACCAACTCCTGTCCAGACAGCTGGAGGGAGGAAGCAGGTTAGACAGGGAAGACATAAACATACCTGGAATGTAGCAACAGGTAATTCTGTCTGTGTTATTCATGATAAGAACTTGCATGTTGGAATATCAATGGTGGAGATTTCAAGATGTCTCCCAATCAACAAGATTAAGAAAAATCAAAATAAAAATACCCATCACTGACAAATCGATGCTTTGCAATTCATGGATTTAATGGGGACTGCAGCTGGGAAACTATTCAAAGAAACTCCCCCCCTCCTTTGGGTAGTTGCTTTTGTCATTAAAGGTGTTGGGGCTACTGAGGTGCTGGTGGGAGGATGTTTAGGGATCCCAGGGCCCCCCTATGCAATGCATGCCCTTCAGCCTTCTGAACTATCTCCCTGGCCCTTTCCTTTCCCCATTTTTTTCTAGAAAAAAACAATTTTTTTACTTTTTTTTCTTTTGGGGTCACACCCAGAAATGCACAGGAGTTACTCCTGGCTCTGCACTCAGGAATTACTCCTGGCAGTGCTCGGGGGAACATATGGGATGCTGGGAATCGAACCCAGGTCGGCCGCTTGCAAGGCAAATGCCCTACCTGCTATCGCTCCAACCCCTAGAAAAAGATTTTTAGATCATTTAGATCATTGTGACCAAAAGCATCCTAAAGAGAGACCCCAAACCTAGCTTCTGATAGTTCGGCAGGGGACAGGGCAGAGAGCTGGAGAAAGTGTCCTTAGATTGTACTATTTGAGAAATTCCTAGGCCCTTAGAAAGGTGGATTTTTTTTTTTTGCTTTTTGTTTCACACCCAGTGATGCACAGGGGTTACTTCTAGCTCTGCACTCAGGAATTACGCCTGGCGGTGCTCGGGGGGACCATATGGGATGCTGGGAATCGAACCCGGGTCAGCTGCACGCAAGGCAAATGTCCTACCCGCTGTGCTATAGCTCCAGCCCCAAAGGTGGATTTTTTAAGGAGTATTCACTTCATTCAGGGCATGGCTGTGTTGAGAAAAGCCAAAAATAAAATCCATGCGCTGATACTACGACCAGAAATAACTTTCTATGTTAGAAATTAACCAGGACTGCCTAACAGAAGCCCACATTCTTAATGGTCTGCAAAACGTTCTGTGGCTACAACTCTTGGAGGTAAATCAGTGATTTGGGTTGTTCTCCCCCACCCCCACCCCTCTTAACTGCTAGGCCTACAAAGGTTTCGTGCAAGCAGAAGAATTTTCCCAAATTTCCAAAAATTTGACATTTAAAAAAAATTGGAGTGGCTCCGACACAGATGTTCTGTGTACTGTATTGGGTTTGTAGTCTGTGCCAGGCTCCTTGATGAACTGCTAGAGGACAGACAGACAGTTCAATAAATCAGCACGTCGTATTTCAGCTCCTATATATTTTTTTCAGCTCCTATTCTTACTGTGTATTGTTTATTCAGCCATGGAGTGCCAGATACACAGCTAGACCTAGGGTATTTGGAGAGACTCAAAGATGAAGCACAGTTCCATCCTCAAAAAGCCTTTGACCTCATAAAAAGATAGACAAAAATAATCACAGTATAGGGCAAAATAGGATTTTTTTTCTTTTTTTGTCTTTTTTTTGTGTTTGGGGGCCGTACCTGGTGGTGCTTAGGGCTTACTTGTGACTCTGTATTCAGGGGTCACTCTTGGTAGGGCTCGGGAGATCCTAAATGAGTCACAGATGGAACTGTGTGCAAGGCAAGTGCCTTACCCCTTGGATTGGCTCTCCGGCTTTGCTTGTTTTCGGACCAGTCCTGATGGTGCCCGTGGATTGTTATCAGCAGTGCTTAGAGCATATTGTGGTGTCGGGATCAAGCCTGGGCTTTTAGCAGGCGGAGCAAGTGCATGAGCCCGTTGAGCCTCTTACATCATCTTAAATAATTTTTTAAGTTTTTGGAGTACACCTGTCAGCACTCAGGGATCATTTCTGACTCTGCTTAAGGACTCACCCCTGGAAGTGCTCAGGGGACTATGTAGGGTGCTGAGGATTAATCTGGGGTCAGCCACATGCCATGCAAGCATCTTACCTTCTGTATCATCATTCCAGCCCAGAAATCTGTAGATAGATCCAAATAAAGTATTGGAAGGGCATAGATGAAGCACTTAGGCCTAGATTGCAGAGATAGGGAAAGGCGAAGTAGTCAGGAAAGAAATAACATATGAGAAGATTTCTTGCATGAATAGATTGGAGGGGGCACACTTGGCAGTTCAAGGCTGGATATAGAAGTACCCAGTAGATAAGGTGCTTGCCTTGCTTGTGGGTTTGATCTCCGGCACTGTATATGGTTCCCCAGAGTACTGCCAAAAGTGATCCCTGAGCACAGAGCCAGTAGTAAACCCTGAGCATTACCAGGTGTACCTCAAAGAAAGAGGCCATGTATAGTGCCAGATATAGAACTGGGGGTGACTGCATGCAAAGCAAGCCCCTTAACCCCTGTCCTAACAGCATATGTATAGGTTGGAGGCATAAAAATCCACTGTACACTTGCAGGATGATGATTAATTGAAAAGATACAAAGAGGTCTGTGAGGGTTGGAAGAGTCCAGTGGAAGACCATGGATAGATATGAATCTGAGTTAGGAGCCTGGAGGAAAAGTCTGAACTGCAACATTTTAAAAATTTTGATAATCCGAACACTCTCATTTCTGTGGAGTCAGGTCCCTAGGAGACATTATTAGATTCCAACCACTCTTCTTTGGGGATTCATAATTAAGAGACAAGATAGTCAGGACCAGAGTGTGATAGTACAGTGGGTAGGACACTTGCCTTGCATGTGGCCTACCTGGGTTCCATCCCTGGCAACCCATATGGAATCCCAAACCCCACCAGGAGTGATCCCTGAGCACAGAGCCAAGAGTAAGCCCTGAGCACCACTGGGTGAAGTCCAAAACCAAAAGACATTCATCAATATCCACAAGGGAAAACAAAGTGACTCTTAGATGACCCAAGGTCCCTAAGCACCAACTGAGGTGATGATCTCTGGTTGTAAAGGTCAGCAGGGAGCCTAGTACTGCCACTCTATTTAGCTGGTACATCCTTTGAATCTCCACAAACACTTGCCACAAACCACAGACACTTCATGGCTCAACACTGATATTTGGGAAGGTAGGGAACAGGAGAGCGGTTGTAGGGGAAGGAACACACACACACTTCCTTTTTTAGACTGGAGAAAGAAAATTAACTGATTATAAATTCCAGGTCACTGCTTTTTCTCTTGATTTTTGGGGGGTTGATATCAAGGGGAGCACAATTGGTCATATCCAAGGGCTCTTCCTGGCTCTAGGCTCAGAGGACTATATGCAATACTGAGGATTCAAATCACAATGAATGCAAGACAAGCCCTTTCCCCACTGTTCTAATCTTTCTGGCCCATTTTCTCCCATTTTTTCTCAGGAATAAAAGACCTGTTCACATTTTGAAAGTAGCCTCCAGTGCTCCAGAATAGAATGAGCAAGCAGTCAAATTCATTTTCTGGGTATGAAAAGGTGTGAGAGGAAGAAGTTTGGCCCACATATAGACTTCCTAGGTGACAAAACCTCTCCTCATTATATCCAAAACCATAGGCATTTAACACTTCCTACTGCATTGAAAATAGACTCCACCTAAAAATCCACTAGTGACTCATGTGAAATGCCAGGTGCTTACACATCTTTATTCTTTTGTCTCGTTTGTCTCACAGAATTTCATAGATTTGAGCCAAAGTGTGTGGTTCAGATGATAGAGCACATATGACTTGGAAGTATAAGGCCCTGGGTTGGTCAACAGAACAGCATGACCCTTTGGGGATGGCCTAAGTGTGTCCCCCAACAAAAGACTTTCATAGATTTGATGTTTGATGTTTTTTTTAGTTTGGGGGTCATACCTGGCAGTGCTCTGGGGTTACTCCTAGCTCTGCAGTCAGGAATTACTCCTATTGATGCTTCAGAGATCATATGGGATACTGGGCATCGAACCCGGTTGGCTACATGCAAGGGAAATACCCTACTTGCTATACTATCTTTCCAGCTCCAAACTTGCATATATTTGAAAGATAATTTTTGGATGATCATTATTGCACCTCAAGAGTTGCCTTCTGCACATCATTTTCTTGGTCCTCACAGATAATTTTGTGTCTGGGGGTGGGGAATTGGTCCACCCCAGGCAGCGCTCAGGTGTGACCCACAGTAGTGTTTTGCAGGACCCAATGCAGTGTCGCAGATTGAACGTGGGTCAACTTTGTGCAGGGTCGGTGCCTTAATCCTTGTACTCTCTCTGGCCCTTCTGTGGGAAATTAGAGAGTAACCTTGGGGAGAGTACAGTTCAGTTAGGGCTGAACCTCCTTTTTCACCCTTTGGGATTGTTGAGGCCTGGCTGCCTTTTAAGGCATCATTCTTCCCAGTACATTGCCATCACCCTCCACTATGAGAAACCATGCACCTGGCTTATATTAGAAAGGAAGTAAGTATCAAAATGAGAACAACTGAAGGACAATCGGACCATTCCAAGTTTGTGTGGGACTGGAGAATAGTTTTTCTTCCCAAGGGAAAGCGGCCTCACAGAGGTGTGTTAAAGGATAGCTTATTTCTGCACTCTGCACTCAGGGATTACTTTGGCAGTGCTTGTAGGACCATATGGTGTGCTGGGGGGACTGAACCTAATTTGTCCATGTGCAAGACAAACGCCCTACCTGCTGTACTCTCTCCGAGGACCTAATCTCTTTTTTTTCTTTACATTTTTTAGACAACACCTGGTGATGCTCAGGGATTATTCTTGGCTGTAAGTTCAGGTGTCACTCCTGGTGGCGCTCAGAGGACCATATGGGGTATCAGGGATTGAATCTCATCTGCTATGTTCAAGGCAAACACCCTACCAGCTACACTATCTCTCCAGCCCCTCCAAGGCTTATTTCTAAGCCACATTCACCATTATTTGCCTAAATAATCTTAAATAATAGTGATTCGGGACTGGACAATAGCACAGCGGGTAGGGTGTTTGCCTTGTATGGGGCCAACCTGGATTCAATTCCCAGCATCCTATGTGGTCCCTCAAGCACCACCAAGAGTAATTCCTGAGTGCATGAGCGAGGTGTAACCCCTTGTGCAGTGCCGGGTGTGACCCAAAAAGCAAAAAATAAATAAATAAAAATAATAGTGATTCTTAGAAATACGTGTACTGCACAGCTTAGCTCAGAATAGTGTAAGGAGATCTAGCAAGACCCTGGAAGGCTCCCCTCTATATACATACATGCACACATACATACTCTTTCAGAATGCATCAATGCACACACAGAAAATCAGGTTCCAGAGAGAGGATTCCATTTTCGATCAGATGTGATGCTAAGGACACAGTGACTTTGGGGCATTCATGATCCCGTGTCACTTCTTAGAGGATTGTTTTCCCTGACCTCTCTGGCCTAAGTTCACATCTGGTAATCGCATCTGTTGAGGTTGCCTTCCCTTGTCCTTTCAGCTGCATACAATATTGCCTCTCTCACTTCCTGCCTTAGACTGTTGGATCGTGTTGCTCTGTGCTATTAAACAGCAATTGCATTGCACCCAGCGGGAAATGCATGTGGAAACCCTTGGGGAGAAGTAGTGCTATAGAAATGTTGGCTCGACAACCCTTTTTCCCCCTTGTGTGAGCCAGGAAGTGTAAGTGTAAGAAACAAGGAAAAGGAACCACTAATGTGTACAGCAGAGCCCACCAAGGATCCTATGCAGGACCAGATATGCCAAGGGTCAGCGAGACTCCTTGGATACAGGAAAATGAAAACAGTTGGGTTTTTTAATCATTGATTAAAAAACCCATGCACTCCATGAGTGCAGAAAAATATACAGGGAATTTTAAAGTTGTTTCAATTTACATTGTAAAAATTGTTTACATCGACCTGGCAAAGCAGATAGCTCCAGTCTGGATGGATCGTTGCCATTTGCCATGTGCTTTTTTTTTTCAATTTTTATTAGTGAAACACCATGAGGTACAGTTGTAGACTTACAAATTTTTATGCTTTGCTCCATGGTTTGGAGGCCAGCCACACACTCTAGGGGTAAAGACAGCTCAGATAGAGAAGGGAGAACCAAATAAAGGGTGTTGGGAAGATCCGCCCAGGATGGGAGATGCATGCTGAAAGTAGTCTATAGACCGAACATGATTGCCACTCAATTCCTCTTTTGCAAACCACAGCACCCAAAAGGAGAGAGAGAACAAAAGGGAGTGCCCTGCCACAGAGGCAGGGTGGGATGGGGTGATGGGAGGTGGGAGGGATACTGGGATTAGTGGTGGTGGAGAATGGGCACTGGTGGAGGGATGGGTACACTCGATCATTGTATAACTGAAACCCAAGAACAACAATTTATAAGTCTACAACTGTACCTCATGGTGTTTTACTAATAAAAATTAAAAAATAAATAAATAAAAACTGAAAAAAAATTTGTTTGTGCTTTGGTTTCAGTTATACAGTGGCCATGTGCTTTTTCTATATGCCCAAACCACTGAATTCCCATAACCCTGGAAGGAAGGCATGCCTGTGACTAGACTTTTACAGCAGCGTAGGAAGCTAGGGCTTGGGAGGTTCTGGAATTTGCCTCAGTTCTTACTGCTAGGACATGGAAGAAAAAAAGACAATAGTGATCCAGGTCATCATGACTCCAAATTCTTTTCTCCTTGCAGCACACCTGAGAGCTTGTGAGTGTGTTGTTGATAGTGAATGGTGGTACATGCGTGGATGTGGCAAGGTACTTCAATTTATTTGGTAAAATTGAGTTACTCAAGTGCTTGGGTATTCTGGAAAGCCCCAGTGGCCTTTGGGCTTTGCTTTTATTTTTGGCACAGGCTAGGCAGGTCTGAACAAATATTTCAAAATGTTAGCTTGTTTAAAAAGAGAATTTTACTAGTATGGGGTTAAAACACTGGCCTTTTATGTGGCCAACCCAGGTTTGATCCTCAGCTACATATGGTCCCATAAGCACCATCAGGAGTGATCCATGAGCACAGAATTAAAAGTAAGCCCTGAGAACTGCTTGGTGAGGCCCCCAAAACATAACTAAAGTAAATAGAGGGCCTAGAGTGATAGCTCAGCTGGTAGGGTGCTTGCCTTGCATGTGGATCATCCAGGTTCGGAAGCCCTGCCAGATGTGATCCCTGAACACAGAGCCAGGAGTAAGATCTGAGCACCACTGGGTGTAGCCCCCCAAACAATAAATAAAATAACAGAAGTTTTCTAAAAGACACCATTGCCATATCTTATGACTGCATTTTCCCACAAAAGGAGATACTTAATTTGACACTTCAATGTCACAGTTTTTCTGGGTAATTCTTCCTTCAAGCCTTATATATTTTTTTAAATTTTTATTAGTGATACATCATGAGGTACAGTTGCAGACTTACAAATTTTTGTGCTTGGCTTTCAGTTAAACAATCACTGAGTATCCATGCCTCCACCAGTGCCCATTCCCCACCTCCAATGCTCTCAGCATCCCTCCTACACCCCCATCCAACCCCACCACTGTGGCAGGGCATTCCCTTTTGTTCTCTCTCTCCTTTTGGGTGCTGTGGTTTTCAAAAGAGGCATTGAGTGGCAATCACGTTCGGTCTATAGTCTACTTTCGGCATGCATCTCTCATCCTGGGAGGATCCTCCCAACACCCTTTACGTGGTGTTCCCCTCTATATCTGAGCTGCCTTCTTCCCCAGCATGTGTGGCTGGCCTCCAAGCCATGGAGTGAACCTCCTGGTACTTATCTCAGTCAAGCCTTATATTTAATTCAAATAAGTGTTATCTAGTTGTGCCAGCGAGAGAGCTCAAAGCGATAAACAGAGCGAGAGATATAGTACTGGGAATAAGATGCTGCCTTGCATGCATGGTCTGATTTTAGTACTACATATGATTCCCTCAAGCACCGCCAGGGGGTCGCTCCCGAGCACGGAGCCACAAAATCTCTTCCAAGCACAGCTAGGTGTGGCCCTAACACCAAATTTTTAAAACCAGTGAACTTGAACTTCTCATCATTCATGTATCCTATCTGACAGGGATTTTGTGCCTGAATGCTAAGTGAAGGAGGCCAGTAAGATTCTGATCTCGTAAGGACAGCTAGCTTTCTTCATAGGTTTTGCATCCAGGACAGAGATTTTCATTACAACTTATGTTTCTTTCTCTTAGCACATTGACTAGCATAAGCGCTCCCATTTTTACAAAGATATCTTATCCCTTTTCTTGAGATAAAATTCACAGTTCATAAAATTCCCCAATTACAAGTGTGCATACCATATGAAAATGTTTAGTAAATGTACGTAGTTGTGTCTAGTCCTTACCTCAGTTCAATCTAGATTACCCCCATCACCCCAGTGAGCTCCCGTAATCCCTGTTTTCAGACACTACCATCCTATTAGTCCCAGGCCTTCCCTGTACTATTTTTCGTCCTTATCCCTCACCTTTTGTGAATGTTTCATCTAAATGCCCTTAGACAACGTGTGAAATTCTGTGTCTGCCATCTCTCACATGGCATAATGTGTTTTTGAAGTTCCTATTGGGTATAGCAGGAATCAGTGCTTGGTTCCTTCTAATGTGGTGTAATTTTTAATGCCCGCATCTAATATATTTTGTTTATCTAGTCCACCAGTTGGTGTATTTTTGGGATTGTTTCAACGTTTGGGCTACTATGGATAACATTTCTGAAAACATTCCTCTTCCAATCCCTGGACAAGGGCCTGAATAATAGTCAGTTCAAGTACTTGTTTTGTATGTAGCCTATCCAGGTTCAATCCTTGGCCCTGAACACCACCAGGGGTCAGCCCTAAGCACAACCAAGTGAGTCCCAAACAAAACAAAACATGAAATAATTACATGTATATGTATAGAATTTTTGAAAAATAGAAACCTAGGAATGCAATGGCTGGATCATAAGATGTGTGTACTTGTGCTTTGGGAAACCACCAAGCTAGTTTCTGAAGTGTTTACACACTGTGACATTCCCATCAGCATTGTTTGAAGGTTCTAAATGATCCACTTGCTGTCCAACATTTGGTGCAATTAACCTTTTCATTTGGGAATGAGGGAGTAGGGCCAAGCCTAGTACTGCTCAAGGGTTAGTCTTCTCTTGTGCTCAGAAGTAACCCCGGGTGGTCCTTGGGGCAGCCATAATTATGTAGTTCTGGGGTCCAGTCTGTATTGGCCACATGCACAGCAAGTGCCTTAACCCTTATACTATATCTCTCTAGCCTGGTATGGTTCTTCTTTGAGTCTAGACTTTCTAATGGGTGTGCACTGGTATTTCCTTGTGGTTTTCATATGAATTTTCCTAGTGAGTCATGATGTTAAGCATCTTTCCATGTGTTTATTGACCACTAGTATTTCTGCTTTGATGAAATGTCTACTCAAAAAATTTTGCATGGGCATTTTATAGTTTAAGGGTCAATCAGTAGAGTGTAGGATATATTTGTACTCCCACCTTTTCTATATTCGTTTGCTTTTTTTTCTTTCTGTAGCCTTTTCAGGAGAGGTGGGTATGTTCCTTAGTTTTGTTCTGAATCAATAAGGACCTGATATGGTCCATACTCAACTCAGTTTGGGGACGTGCAGCTTGGGTCACATGCAGCGCTATGCTCACAAGTGACCCCTGGCAGTGCATGGGAGACCATATGTGATGGCAGTGGGAATCAAACTGGATTTGACTGCTTGCAAAGCAAGCCCCTTAGCTTCTGCCGTACTCTCTCTGTGCCCCTGAAGTAAACTTTGGTGAGCAATGTCTCTGCTCCATGGGCAGGGGTAAAGGTTCCTTAGACCACTCTGGGTGGTGGGTTACAAAGTGCTGCCACATGCATGCTCTCATTGATTTTTCCACAATTGCTCTACAGGGTGCTACTTTTATCTGCTACTTACTGGTGAAACGCTGATTAGGCTAGTGACTCTTGCAGTATAAACACTTGCTGAATTACGACACTTGTGTTTTCACACCCCCACCCCAGCTTGGCTCCCAGACCTCTCACCCTTTCTGCTTCGCAGGGAATCACACTAGACAAAGTCCACATGGGCTTTGTATTTCAGAACTCCAGCAAAGACCAGGGCAGCGCCTTCAAGATATGTGATGGCTGGGCAGAACTTTTCAGGAAGTGTTTCCTCTTACTTCATTGAATAGCTTTGCCTGTTTTCCCTTGGCCCAGCTGTTTGGGTCTCTGTATAATGGACAACCTGATTGTAATGGAGAAACAATGAGGAGTCAGAACATCTGTTGAGAGAAGGAAATCTAGTGGATGAGATGGCATATTCTGATTAGAGATTATTTTAGGGACAAATCAGTGTATAGAAAGCTAAACAATATGTAGTTGACAAGATACTAAGTTCTGGGGTCCAAAAAATTCTTCTACTAAAATGGAGAAATGAGAATAAAAGTACAATATTATGTTGGTTACTAGAGAAATAATCCCTTGCATTTAATTTATTCAGTTGCCCCTAAGTTTGTTGTGGTTTTTGTTATTTCAGTCACACCTGGCAGTGTTCAGGGATTACTACTGACTCTATACTCAGGAATCACTTCAAGTGGAGATTGGGGGACCATGTGCGGTGCCAAAATTCAAACTGGAGTTGGCCAAATGCAAGGCAAGCACCCTAATGACTGTACTATCACTCCAGCCCTAATTTTTTACTTTATTATCCATATATTCACTCCCAACCTGTCTTAGATATAGCATTCATGCACACACGTGTGCACACACAAAAGCATTTTTTGTTGGATCATATGCTTTGGTTGGGGTTGGAAATATAGTTACTGGGCCATGGAAGAGAAATATAAAACAATCCCATTTTCCTAAAGGGCTTACATATTATGAAGCAGTCAGTAGTTACACATTGAGAGTAATTGTGAAATAATATAAGGCAGAACTTAAGTTAAGCATAAAAATGTAAAGGGTCGGGGGTTGGAGCGATAGCACAGCGGGTAGGGCATTTGCCTTGCACATGGCCAACCTGAGTTCAGTTCCTGGCACTGCATATGGTCTTCCAAGCCCCGCCAAGAGGAGTGCTCCTTGAGTGCAGAGCCAGGAGTAAGCCCTGAGCACTGCCAGGTGTGGCCCAAAACACACAAAATCATTCCAACATCATTTCATTTTTCTGTCCTAAGTAAACTTATAGAGTGATAAACTGTCAGAGTTTGGAAAGACTTAAAATCCATGCAGTTCAACTTCTTCATTGTACATACACAAAATCAAGGCCCAGAGAGGGGGAAAAATTCCCCTCCTAGAGCCAAAGGGGTCAGAGTTGAGAATATCTGTTTCTCTAGTACTCTTTCCCAACAAACTGTGTACCCCATTTGATGACAGCCTGTGGGGGCTTAATAGAGCGAGGACTCTAAGCAAGTTTTGCTTATAATTCATTAGAGATGCATACAATGGGAGTTTATTTCAACATCAGAAATCACCCATATTTCCTAAGTCAAACAGTTTGTAGGCTGAGCATGAAACTTACAACCTGAAAAAAAAATCGGTGTTCACAGCATGTCAGAATGTAGTCAAGTATAATGTGCTGTTTTGTTTTATGTGTAAACACAGAGCAATTAGGTCAAATTGATCCCCTGGAATTACTTTGCGACTTAGATGTTTGTGGATGCCCACAGCAGATTTATTCCCATCCTGAGGGGAATTGTTACTGTGAATTATCTGGCTTTATTAGAACTCCGTATGATATGCCCTCTTTGTAAGTGAGGCACAGCCAGTGTAGCTAAATTAAAACCAGCACATCATTGATAGAAAGGTTGGCTAAAATATAATGAGATCAAATTTATGGTGCTTCATATAAAGAGTTCACTTTGGTTAATGTTATATTCACTTGCTAATTGACAGATTGGTGTTTATGTATTTAAGGCCATATGCCATTCACCAGTTTAAAATCCATTAGCCGTCAACCAATTAGGAAGACAGTTTTGCTGTCAACCCAGTGGTTTATTTCATTTGTCTCTTCAGGGAGTCTCAGTATATTAGAATAGTTAGAATTGGAATGTGCTGGTGTTGATAGTTGCTTGAGAAAAGCAATCAACTAAATTCAAAACAAAATCGGTTTATGAGAATACATGTTAAACTAGATACTATGCAGTCTGGTTATTTTAGAGTAGCTTAACTTTCTCCAGCATCCTCCAAACATAAAGGTTAATGCAACAACAGCAGTGAAGATGTAGCTTTGCAGATTGTTAAAATACCTAAATCATCAACATTCAAAGTCAAGCCACTTTAATGTCACTTTTTCCCTTCGTCCTAGACTCCAAGTTTTTGCTGTGCTTTTCTTATGTCCCAAAACTTCAGTGGTTCTGGAGAAATAGTATAGGGATACGCGCTTGCCTTGTATGTTTGACCCAGGTTCCATACCTGTTATTGCACATGATCCCCCAGCACTGCCTGGAGTGATACCTGAGCATGAGCCAGGAGTAGGCCCTCAGAACCACCTGGTATGATCCCCATGCCTGCCCAAAATAAAAGTTCAATGGTACAAACAGGGATGCCTAGTAGGCCTCTCCTTTAGGAAGAGAATTAAAGGCTGAAGCAATAGTACAGTGGGTAGGGCACATGCCTTGCACAGAAGTGACCCAGGTTCAATCCCTGGAACCCCATATGGTCCCCTAAATCCAGTCAGGAATGATCCCTAAGCACAGAACCAGGAGTAAACCCTGAACACCGTTATTTATGTGGGCTGTTTCTTCCTTCCTGATATATGCTTGCAGAGCTATAAACTTTCGTCTTAACATTGTTTTTGCTGTATCCCACAAGTTCTAGTAGCTTGTTTCACTCTTGCATGTTTCCAAGAATCTTTTGATTTTCTCTTTGATTTCCTCTCTGTCCCACTGGTTGTTCACTAGCGAGCTGTTCAATTTCCAGGTGTTTGATTTGATTCTCCGTATCTGTGTGATTAACTTCTATTTTCAGTGCCTCATGGTCTGAAGACATAGTTGATACAATTTTTATACTCTTAATTTATGGAGGTATGTTTTCTGGTCCAGCATATGGTCTATCTTGGAGAACATACCACGTGCACTGAAGAAGAATGTATATTCCCCTTCTGGGAGATGAAAAGCCCAGTATATATTTATTAGCCCTCCTCTTCCATTTCATCCTTCAAAGCCACTATTTTCCTGCTGAGTTTTAATCTCGTTAATATACCAAGGGATGACAAGACAGTGTTAAAGTCACCAACTACTACTGTGTTGCTACTGATGTCCTCCTTGAAGTCTATTGGCGGTTGTTTTAAGTGTTTTTCTGGTCTCTCATTGGGTGCATATGCAGTTAGGAGTGTAATTTCTTCCTCATGTATGTATCCCTTGATTATTAAGAAATGTCCTTCACTGTCTCTTGTAAACATTTCAGCCTAAAATCTATGTTGTCAGATACTAGTATGGTCATCTCAGCTTGTTTTGAGAGAAAGAGTTTTTGCTTGAAGAATTGTTAAATTCAGTTGTTAAAAATTGAATCTAACATTTTACTGTCTCTCCAAGAAACACATTTAAATAGTCTAAGCAACACAGACTCAAAGCAAAAGTCTGGAAAGCAATCCATTCATGCTTAATATTATTACTGTACTAGATTTGCACCTATCATTTTGCTATTTATTTTGATGCCCTTTTCCCTCTTTCTCCTGTATTGCCACCTTTGCTGTTAAATATTATTTTTGTTTTGGGGGACACTCAGCAATGTTCAAGGGTTACTCCTATTTCTATACTCAGGACTTACTCCTTGCAGTACTCAAGGAACCATATCGGATGCTGGGGATTGAACCCAGGTTGGCTGCTTGCAAAGCAAACTCCCTACCCACTGTACTATTGCTCTGTCCCCTAACTGTTAAATATTTTATAATTTTTTTATTGGGTAAGAGGGATTGGGCCACATTCTGTGTTGCTTAGGGGACCATGTGTAGTGCCAGAGATTGAACTGGAATCAGCTATGTGCAAAGCAAGCACCTCATCCCCAGTACTATCTCTTTAAACCCAGGCTTGTCATTTATTCTACTAAATTTTTAAGGTTTTTTGTTAGTTTGGGGGCCATACTCTCATGCAGAGGGCTTATTCCTCAGGGAACCCTAGATGTTCTGGGGATCAAACCAGGTCAGCCGTGTGGAAAGCAAGTACCCTCCCCTCTACACTATCTTTCTGGCCCTTTTTTTATTTTGTTAAACTTAATAAAATTAAGTCGTTGTCCTGGTAATTACAATTGACTATTTAAAACAGTCTAGTCAGAGTCAATGCTAATTTAATTTCTGTAGCATCACAGCTATTACAACTTTGTTTCCTTGTACCTCATTTGGGCTTCTATTATCATAGAATTTACTTCTTTAAACATTAGAAGTCTTTACACATAAAGGTTTATTGATTTTTGCAGTTATCCTTTTAAAGTCAGTGGAAGAAAATATTTATGAAGCAAAAAATACAATAAAAGTAATTACAAAAGTAGTTACTTTTCTGGTGTTTTTAATTTTTTGCTATGACTAGGAATTACCATTGAGTATCCTTTTTTAGTCTAAAGGACATTGTATAGCTCTTCTCATAGGGCACACGTGATAATGACAATGTGCCTCAGCAGTTTATCTGGTAGTACATTAATTTATTCTTTGGTTTTTGAAAGTCACTTGTACTGGATATAGAATTCTTGGTTGACTCTTTTAGTGTTTTGAATGCTATCTCTCTTCATTCTAGTCTCTATGGTTTGTAATGAGAAAGTGACTTGCTTTTATTGAGCATTACCTGTTCTTGAGGAGTCACTATCTCTCACTGATTTCATAGTCCCTTGTGTTTGACTTCCAACACAGAATGTGATAAACAGGATTTGATAGTAATTGAACCTAGAGTTATATAGTACACTTTCACAAAACAATACAGTGAATGTTTGTAGTTCTCAAAAGGCTTCTCAAAATGTTTCTAAGTGTACAGGTCTAGACTGTATGAGGACTGTATGGTCTTCATGATAAAAATGAAAGAACACTTTCCTCAGTTAGAGTAGTAGAAAATATGTCCTCATTTTGGCATGTAAAAGAAATGCTTGGATGACCTAGAATAAGAAAATAGAAGTCCTATTGGGATGTTATGGAACTTGGACATGTTTTACGATGGAGAGGACTTAGCAGTAACAACTGCTCCTGTAAAATCTTGTGGCCCACCAAGCTTAATATTCTTTTGGAAGTGTTATATCTACTTTCCATTAATTAAGGTAGATGCATAAGTGTTGATACATAAAGTACATAAAGTTTAAATTTGTTTGGCACTCTGTCCTTGATGTTGTAGGAGATGCATTTTATAGCGTAAGGTCCCTGCACTGTCAACTCACAGATGGCGATGCTGCAATTTAGTTCAAACTTGTGAAACCACTACATCCAACTTCACTGATGATTACACTGTATATGTTCCTGCCTCTTTCTGGAAACATAAAAACACAAGATGTCAACCATCTGAAATGTCAGGGTAGTTCTTAAATATAGTTGCTATTTAAAGATGTATACATTATAACCAGCCCACCAAATTTAATCTTTGGGGCAGCAACATATTTGAAGTTAAAGTTGAGTTGAAGGACACCATAACTTAGGGATTCACCATTTTTTTGACGAAATTTGATCACATGGTTAGATATGTTTAAGGAAAGAGAGTAGGAAACAATGAAATTATGTCTAATTGAGTATAAATACAAGAATTTCCGTGTAAGTATGCCTCTTTTTATATGTATTCAACTGAAATGACCTGAATAAATAGTAAGAGTTAAGTAAGAAAAAGGGAGAAAATAAAAAGTCTCTTGACGTAAGCCAAAAGAAGAATAAACACAGGATGATATCACTTGTTGTGGTATTTAGAGTCACTGGATGAGTAGATACAATGGTTTAAATGGGGAATGCCCAGATCAACCTTGCCCCCTGAGTACAGGGAGGAGAGCGGAAGAAATTTAATGAAGGGAAGGGGCTAAGAGATAGATGAGAAGCAATGGGGCAAGGGGCAAGGAGATGCAGGTCTGTCAGTGTTGTGAAGGAATGATAGAGCTAAATATACAAACCACAGAATCAACAGCACTGAAATCACGTTACCCAAACATTTATTAACCAAACTTAAAAAGTGCCTGTCAAGAGGGCAAAGGAGTGTGTGAAAGGGAACCTGGAAACACTGGAGGAGGGAAGTTGACACTGGTGGTGAGATCAGTAGATGGAACACTGGATATCAAAAATCCAACTCTGAATAGTTTTGTAACTTACAGTGCTTTAATTTTAAAAAAGTGTCTTGAGAAGTTAATTCATCTACTTGGTTGGGGTGGATGAGCTGAGGACTTTGAACGCACACTTTCTAGAGAGGAATTCCTAATGAATGACACACTTATCAAAGGCAGGCTTTATGTTTTGTGGCTATCACTTACCCAGGCCAGCCTGTAAATTAACTGCTGTGCCACCAGGGGCCATATTGTCTTCTTCTAGGCCTATGATATGACCATATTTGGCTTAAGGACCCAAGATAAAGAATCCCCCTTCCAGGGGCTGGAGCAATAGTACAGCAGGTAGGGCATTTGCCTTGCATGCGGCTGACCCAGGTTCAATTCCCAGCATCCCATATGGTCCCCTGAGCACTGCCAGGGGTTATTCCTGAATATAAAGCGAGGAGTAACCCCTGTGCATCTCTGGGTGTGACCCAAAAAGCCAAAAAAAAAAAGAATCCCCCTTCCCTCTTTCCTGGATCAAAAGTCATTTTCTCAAGGCCTTCCTTTTGCATCTTTCTCATCTCCACCTGCCCTATAGCTTTGCAGCACTGCCATGATGAGAAGTCCTCCTACTTCCTTGCCTGTGTGTTTTTTCTCTGTCACCCTATACAATTGAGATATTTAACCATGTCATGTCTGTTTCTTTAGAATCCCCATGCCAATCCAAATGTATGCTCTTCTTTCCTAACTCCTGCTGCCTCTCTTAGCATCCTCACAGATCTGATGCTGAGCCTCTCTGAGCCCCTCCCCTCCTCAAACTGCTGAACGCTCTCCTGGGAGGTCATTTCTCTGCTTCCCAACAACCTCCTTCCCCTGTCACAACTAGCCACAGCAGCAAGGCAATCTCTTCAGTGATCCAAATCATCACGGCTCACGGCTGTAGAAATACGTTGAATGAACATAATGTTCAGAATGTGTGCACAGAGCCTGGTCTGTCCAAAGAGGTTAGAGGCTGTGGAGGAGGGAAACAGGTGTTTGTTTAATGAGACTGTAACTGAACAGGCCTGAAAGGAATCTTGGAGGATGGTGGTGAAGCCATGTTAAAACTGGTCAAGGCATTCTTAGCAACTGAGCTCAGTGAAGAGAAACAAAGAAAGGCAGAACTCTAAATGTGAATTTGCTATAGCCTGTTATGCTGTCCTTTCCCCCGCCGACGCTTATATTCTCCTCTCCGTGCTACTCTATCACTACTATCATCACCAAATAGTTTTGTGGGCTAGGGAAAGAATCCAGATAAGAGAGAGAGCCAAGCTCTTCAGTTCCAGCAGCAAGCAAAAATGTGCACACCCCCATCCACCAAAGAAAATAATTCACCATAATCTCTGCTGACATAGACCTCGCCAAGGTAGCACAAGATCAAGCCTTGCCCAACACTGAGTACAAATTAGCTGGACCTGGTTACATGATGCTCTTCCCAGACCTTGTGGTTAAACTCTAATAAGCTTCTTAGAGAAAAAAAAAACAGGGGGCCTGTCTGAGGAGTGGATTCCTAGGCAGAGGCAATAGGAGAAATGCTCAACAAGGTTTGGAATTCAGAAAGAAGCAATTGGGATACAGATACACAGATGGGAATGGAAATGACTGTATCTGTCCTGGGCACCAAATCTATGCTTCTTTCAGAAAAGTAATATTAGGGGCCAAAGACATATACAGTGGATAGGGCAATTATGCACATGATCTGCAACCCATATGACCCCCTTGAGCACCACCAGGAATAATTCCTGAATGCAAAGCTAGGAATCACCCCTGAACATTGCCAGGTGTGGCCCCAAACCCAAAACCAAACAAGAAAAGTAAAATTAATCTGAGACGCTACCAAATGGCAAGCATATAGAAATGCCAAATAAGTTGATATTTTAGTTTTGAGATGAAAGGTGAGGAAGAAGAATGGTTTAGGCACTTGCTAATCAGAAATTAATTTGTAAGCATTAAACATTCAGCAGAAATTTGTGTGACAAATTGACTGTGCTCAATCGTAAGAATGAGCCCCTATATAAATGATAAGTAGATGTAAAATTACTGTGTTTTTTCTTAAACTGGGGGTAGAGAGAGATGTCAATGAACTAGAGCTCATAGTTTACATGCAGAAGCCCCTGATTTGATCCCCAGCACTGCATATCATCTTTTGTGTGGCCCTTGAGCAGCAAAACCAGGAATACTCCCTAAACACTGCCAAGTGTGACCCCCCTAAGTAAGCAAATAAAACAAAAGTCCATATGACAAAATACGGGATTCTGACAAGGCATTGAATATATTCAAAGTGTTGGTTGCCCAATGGCATAACCACATTGTCTGTGTTCTGTGATTTCCTTTACAAGTAGTATCCTGGGGCTGGAACAATGGCACAGCAGTTTGGACACTTGTCTTGCATGTGACCAACCTGGGATCAATTCCTGATACCACATATGGTCCCTGAACCCTACTTGGAGTTATTACTGAGCAGAGAGCCAGGAGTAAGCCCCGAGCACCATCAAATGTGACCCCAAACCCCAAAATAATTACAACAGTATCCCAAATAGTGACCAAAGGATGGGGCACCAATTCTTTTCTGACTCAAGAATACCAGCCGTTCCATTTCCCTTTCCTTTACTCGGAGTTTGAGCAGGCCACTCAAACTATTGGGCATACAGGGGGGAAAAAAGCTATAGCAGCACATGAGTATGGTCAGCATCTGTTCTCCTGTTCCAATGCTTGGGTCATCTCTTTGGACTAAGATCTTGCAAAATCTCTATGTGGTGGATTCAGAAAGAGCCAATTGTTTTAGCATCTCTAAGATTGTGCTTAGCAAACATAGCACTATTTTAGGGCCCATGCCAAACTTGTATACTTAGAAAAATTATCCAGGGACTATAGAGCTAGACAGGGGATGAAACACTTTGCCTTGTATGCAACCAATCCCAGTTTTGATTCCTGAGATCTACATGATCCCTTGAGTGCCTCCAAAGGTAGTTCCTGACCACCAGGTGTGGCCCCAAACCACTCCCCCCCCCACAAAAATTAATTTCTTTTTCTTTGTTTTTTTGAGGCCACACAGTGGTACTCAGGGAACCAAACAGAATGTTGGATATCAAACTCAGGTCAGCCACGTGCAAGTCAAGCACCCTACCTGTTCTACTATCTTTTCAGCTCATATTTCTTAACTGAATCTCCACCAAAAAGAGTAAGCTTGAAAGTATACAAGAACAGCATTTTTTTGCTGCTTATATTTCAGCATTTTAAAAATGATGTGTGGCTGAAGTGATAGCACAGTGGGTAGGGAGTTTGCCTTGCATGAGACTGACCTGGGTTTGAATCCCAGCATCCCATATGGTTCCCTGAGCACCTCCAGGAGTAATTCCTGAGTGCAGAGGCAGGAGTAGCCCCTGAGCATAGCCGGGAGTGACCCAAAAACAAAACAAAATAAAAACAAAAAATTAAAAATGATGTTAAATATGAATATTATCATCATTTTGTTCATATATCCTGTTAACTGTTGTAACACAGCCAGCCCCTCCTTAGGATTCGATAGCCTCAAACTTGGATGAGTAGAAGTGAAGCTGCCAGGCCTTTAAAAAAATAACCATTAGAAACACAAAAATGTCATTTTTATCAAGGCCCAGCCATTTATTTATACCATATGTATCTGGTCATTTGTTACATTTCAGAGTAACACAATGCAGCCTTAATTATCTGAGACCCATTTTTAAATTCCTATATTTTTTCAAGTAATACACGGTGTGGGGGGAACTGTTTAAACCAAAGCCTATTTATAAATTCCAACCTAGACATATTCTTTTCAAGTAAAGACGCTTGACAGGGAAACTAATCCTTGGTGGGCCAGAGGCTTTCTCAAAGAAAAGCAAACTTTTTGGAATAATAGCAAATCTTCTGGAAGAATAGTGATCCTTCTGGAAGAATAGTGAACCTTCTGGAAGAATAGCGAACTGCCATCCTCCCATCATTGAGGTTGACTCTTCAAGCCCAATGCTTGATGACATGGCTACTGTGGTTCATACACAGAGGTTATTTTTAGAGACAAGCATTCTCATTTCCCAAAAGCATAACCACAAGATGTCTACTTGGAATGAATCAGATCTATGTCCTAGGACACTGGTAAATCCTCAGATCCTGTCTGCTGAACCTCAATTCCCTGAGGAAATATGGGCTCTCTGGGTTCACCTTGGAACTCTTCCCCTGTGCCAGGGGACTTCATATAATGGAGATGATGCCTTTGGAAATCATGAAGGGCCATGGGTTTTCTCAGATGGCTTTGCAGGAAGTTTTCCTGCCAGAAAGAATTTTGAAACCTTCTTTGTCTTGTGGGTTTCACAGTGATTTTAAACTAGGGGCACAAGGTCACTCCTCTTTGACAATGGATCAGAGATCTGAGGAGGGAAAGTGGACTTGCTGTGGCTTCCTTTGGCTGCCATTCCTGGAAAAAATATCAGTTCGATGAGGCCAGTTTCCTGAAGCTGGACTTTCCTACCTGGAATTCTGTCTTGAGAGATAATGAGTTCCTGAAACAGATTTCTTCTAGTATGACTGGAGACCCTTTAGGAAGACCCTTTAGGAAGGCAGGGCAGAGCATAGAAGGAACACACAGACTGACTAATCTAGCAGAGTGTGCATGAGATGCCAGAGGCTCACTGAGTGTCCCCAAGAACCTCCTTTAGCATGTGCTTTACTTGGCCACATCTCTTTAGATGAATAGGTTCATTGGTTTAAATAGAAGAATTTCTGGGGTCAGAGATTGCATGTAGCCAATACTGGTTTGGTTCCTGGCATTGCGTGTTTCCCCAAGTATTACATCACTAGGTGCAAAGTTGGAGGTCCCCAGCTCTACAGGGTTGACCTAGGGAACCCCCAGAACTGCAGGGTCATGTCCTTGGGTCTTCACATTGAATCTCTAAGTGGGACACTTTGGTCTACTTAGCCCCACTTGAAAGCCCCCCTAAATGAAATAATAATGTAATGTTGATAGTACTGAAAATGAGCCTGTCAAAAGCCTACAATCTGCTATAGAATGAACCTCTTCCTGAGTCATAACTGAAGTGAATAAATAATCAGAAATTCAGAGTGTATGCCCTTCAGAAATTCAAATTTGGGGTGATAGGGGCTGGACCACACCTATAGGTTCCCAGTTACTACTCCTAACACTTTGCTCAGGAGTGACCCCTAGCAGTGCTTAGGGACTTTGTGTGGGGCCTGGGATTCGAATCATGGAAATTGGAAGTGGAAAAGGAAATATGTGCTATGGATATGGGTCATAGGTGAAAATAATGCCCAGACAAGAGCATTTCTGGGTGCGGGTGGCCTTTGATGAGCCCTTTTCTCTTCATTACTAAACATTTTCATGTGACTCTTTAGTGCACAAAGCATTGTGTTACTGGCAGTTTTTAGAAGGTTTTCCTTACATGTTCTTGCAAAACTTCTTCCTCGTCTTTCTTGTTCCTCGATGTTTGACCATGGAGTATTGCTTATTGTTTTTTATTTAATTTACTTTGGTCGGGGAGATCCTTGGGCCACATCCCACTGTGTTTAGGAGGTTGGGAGCTACTCATGGCCATGCTCAGGAGTGACCCCCGGTGTTGTTCAAAGGATCACAAGAAATAATATGCAGTGCAAGGGATTAAACTGGTTGACAGCGTGCAAGGCAAGTGTCTTATCCGTTGTATCTCTAGCCCACGTGGAGTATTACTTCCTTCACCTTATAAAACATTGGAAACCAACTCTTTGTGCCTGCTAATGGGGCAACTTCTCCTCCTCTTCTTCCCCTTCTTGCTCTTCCAGACCCTCCAGAGCTGAGTTCACATGTTCAAGAACTTACTACCTTGCCAAACAGTGTGCTAAGCACTTTATATACATTGTTAGTTCATTCATCCATTTAATGACTGTTTATTAAACATTGACACTGCTGTGTTCAGCTCCGCTACAGACCAGTCATCAAAACAGACCATTAGCCCTTCCTTCAATCTAGTGAAAGTACAACAGGGAAATCGATCATTTAAAACTGTGGAAAGCTCCTAGGCCCAAGACATAGTACAGTGGGTAAGAAACGTTCCCTGCACGCAGTTGACAACTCTCCATATGGTCTTCTGAGTCCCACCAGAAATGATCCCTGAGTACAGAGCCAGGAGTACGTCTTGAGCATCACCAAGTATGGCCAGCCCCAAAGCAAAAAACTGGGATATTCGATAGGGAGAAAAGGGATATGTGGAACTATGAAAGATAAATGCCAACAGTCAGGAAGAATATTCTTCCTCTTATCACAGGGAAGAAAACTGAAGTTCTGAAAGGTTAAGGGACTTTCCCAAAGTCACACAGATGGCAAGTCAGCCAACTTGCTCTGGAAGGGCCAAATCCACGTGGTCAGTCTCCAGAGCTCACATTCTTTACTGCTAGACTTTATTGCCTCTCCAGTGTGTGAAGTGCATATATGACCATTAATCCTCACCCCCTACACTTGGCTTCTGGCTTCATCTCACATGTGTGTGGTGGCAATTGTTTCCAATTAGTTGTGGCTGTGGTTTGGTGCATTCGTTCAAAGAAAGTGTGCACGCGAAGCAGAGGTCACGAGCCCTAGGCCTTGTAGATGTGCACAGTGTATAAATCGTGCATTCTTCTAAAGCTGAGCCTCACTGCCAGTTCCTACATTTGTTTCCCATTAGCAGATGCTACTCAAATACAAACAGCAAAGCATATGTTTACATTGCTGTGGACATGGGAAGCGGGGGCCCCCAGAGCATTCCTTGCAGGTTGTATAAGGATGAGCCTCCAAGGAGAGCAAAATCAGTTTTGTAAGCCCAGCTTACGAGCTTTAAAAGGGAACTTGGAATCCAGATACTTAGAAAAAAATGCTAGAGAGAAGAGAGGCATGTGGGGTGCTGAAAGAGACCAAACAGCTCAATCCTCCAAATATGTCCCAAGCCCTATATTTACGTTATCGATTTTATGACTTAGCCTTTATTTTTTCAAATGTTAAAGAGCTGAAAGTCCAGAAAGCTCTTGGCCATGTGGCAGCAGGCATGGAATTTTTCCTTCGATTCTAACCAGATGTCTGAAGCTTTTCAAAACAAACCTGTTTATGATGAGCTAGTTTGGTTATTTAAGACATAGTAGATGGCAGGACTGGGGAAAACAAGCAGGAGTCCAGTGAAGCGCTCTTAGTCTTTCTTCTAGTAACAAAAGGTCTGTCCACTAAGGCATATACTGTATTCTATGCCAGCATCCAGGAAATGAAGATGGAACCTGAAAGTCTTAGTCCAATACAATTGAGAGGGCAGAAATGTGAAATGCAGTCTCTGTTAGTTCATGTCTTTAACCTAAGTCTGCATATTTGTTTCTTCTTCCTGAAGAGCTCTGGAATTGGGAGCCAAGGAGTTTCTTTTTATGGGGGTCAGGGAGCTGTGAGGGCATAGTCTGCAGTGTTCTGGGGTTATTCCTGTCTCTGTGCTCAGGCTGGAGCAATAGCACAGCAGATAGGGCCTTTGCCTTGCATGCAGCCAACCTGAGTTCAATTCCTTCGTCCCTCTCGGAGAGCCCAGCAAGCTATCGAGAGTATCCTGCCCACACAGCAGAGTCTGGAAAGCTCCCCATGGTGTATTCGATATGCCAAAAACAGTAACAACAAGTCTCACAATGGAGACGTTACTGGTGCCCGCTCAAGCAAATCAAAGAACAACCAGAGGACAGTGCTACGGTGCTCAGGTGCGCCCCTAGTGGTGCTGGGGATGGAGGAGTGGGGGGTGAATCATATGGTACCAGGGATCCAACCCATGTTAGCAGCATAGAAGGCAAAATGTCTTACCTACTGGACTACGTCTCCAGCTTCTCCCATTTCTTCTTGAATAAGGCCTGTATTACTTAATGACTCAACTGAAGTTAGTCCCCTCTCCTTAGTTTCCTCCTTCCCTGTGGGAAACAGGAATGACCATCTTCCATGTTATACAAATGGGTGACAATTCTAGGATTATGCTAGAGAAAATCCAGTCAGCCTAAGCGAAAGCTTATTTGAAAAGGCACATTATTTATACCATATAGACAGAACAAGAATTGCTACTTTCCCCTCCTCCTCCCAGTGCTCCCTAAGCAAGCACATCCTTTGATCTTTGTTCTCCTGTTGACCAAGCATGAAAGAGCCTTGACCGAATCACATTGTCCCATGCTGCTATGCTCTTTTGTTGTCTTGGTTATGGTTTGAAGAACATGAAATTGCTATATTTCAGAACGCCTTTCCCTCCCCTCCCCGCCGTTCTTACTCCGCGTTTCTCATTTTTGTTTGTAATTACTCCAGACTTTGCTTTTTATCATATAGTGCTGAGTACCTGCTCCCAGGCTACCTTTCCATGTTTCTCTTCTTAATTAAATGAAGTCAGTCATCTTGACACAAGGATCTTTTCATTAGCTCCAAAGATGAAAGGTCATCATGTCCAGACCACGGTGAAGTGAAAATCATCAAATTGCATTTACTTTCAGGGGGAAAAGTGTGTTTGAAGAGGCTGTATTAAGGATTCAAGCACTTGTGCAGGTTGAGATTAAGGTGACTCTTGTCCTAAGATAATTGCAGAGAGTGCCCGGGAAGTGCTGTAGACCCTGGAGTAGTGGTTCTTTCAGTGTGGTGTGTGATTTACTTGTAGGAGGAGGGGCATAGGTGTGGTTTCAAATGCATGAGTGGGCACTATAAGAGATGGTATAAGGCTTAAGGCACTTACCTTACATCCCACTGACTGGTTCAAATTCCCAGTACTACATATGTTCCCTTAAACATTGTCAGGCTTCACTCTAGGGCTAGAGCCAGGGAGAGGCCCTGAGCATTGCTGGGGGGGAGGGGGTGGCCCAACCCTGCCTTACAATTTGTTTTAAATAAATCAATAAATACTGGATTTCAAGTTGAGGTGACTGAGACAGTCTCCTGTGGCTCTGAGTTGCAAAGAGGGCATAGCTATAGAAAAAACTTTATGCTCTGTGTCCAGAGAGATAGTACTGTGGATTAGGGTGCTTGATTTGTAGGCAGCTGACCCGGATTTAATACCCTGCATCACTTATAGTCCCCTGAGTACCAAGAGTGATCCCTGAGTATAGAGCCAGGAGTAAGCACTGATGACTGTTGGGTGTGGCCCCCAAACAAAAAGTCTCATGCACTTCACACTAAGGAGTGCCAAGCTGTGGGTGGCATATATAGTGACTTCAAGACTGGCTATAGTGATACTAAATCAAAATGATCAGCCCTGTGTTTTATAAAGATCACTTATATCACTGTATCACACTATATCACTGTCATCCCATTGTTCATCAGTTTCCTCGAGCAGGCACCAGTAACATCTCCATTCGTCCTAGCCCTGAGATTTTAGCAAGTGCCACATTGGAGGCTCCTTCAGGGTCAGGGGAATGAGATTCCATCATTATTACTGGGTTTTGGCATATCAAATATGCCACAGGGAGCTTGCCAGACTCTGCCATGTGGGCAGGATACACTCGGTAGCCTGTCGGGTTCTCCAAGAGTGAGAACTAGACAATAAGAGGTCTATTGCATTTGCAGCCGTGCACTTCTGGGAGCTAGGTTTTATAGTCCCTGGGTCTTGGCCGTTGATGGGATAACATGGCGCTGGGGGCAGTTGGTGGGTGTAACGCCTAGCTACTGGAAGATGGGGGATCTGGGTGGAGGAGGCCCAGTCCCAATCACTTATATCAGTTAATTTTAATTCTGAGCCTTGACTTTTTGGATCTAATTGGGGCAAGACTGACAGCCCAGCAACCTAACTATATATTTTGCATGCTGGTGGCTGGGGTTCGAACCCAGGCATCACATGGCTCCCTGAAATCTCCCTCTCCCGCAGCAGAGTCTGGTATAGCCCCAAAACCAAATATAAAGTTTTAATTAAAATCTAACAGGATGGTGTCCTTTTAAAAGGCTTACAGTGAATCTTAAGCATTAGTCACCTGTAGTTAAGTGGTTCGGTTTGCATGACCCTAATAGCTTTCTTTTTATAAAGTGAGAGTTTCATCTGGAAGGTGTTGAAGAGAGAGGAGGAAGGAAAAAGGCTGTCTTGTGAATTGTAATTAACTGATTTGATACCTGTGACTACAACCCTGGTTCAAACCCTGACATTATATACAGTCTCCCAAGCACCACCAGACATGGCCTCTGAACACAGACTCAGATTGGCTTCTGAGCACTATTTTGTGTGCCTTCCCCCCAATATATTAGCAGGAACAGAAAAAGGAAGGAGAGGCAGACTGATAGGAAAGCTATTGTAGGGACTGTAGGGTAGGGCATTTGCCTTGCGCAAGGCCAACCCGGGTTTGATCCCTGGCATCCCATATGGTCCCTTGAGCACCAACAAGAGTAATTCCTGAGTACAGAGCCAGGACTAACCCCTGAACATCACTGAATGTGGCCCAACTCTTGCCCCCCCCCAAAAAATAAAGGGAGTGATAATAGAAAAGGATGGCAATAAATCTAATCTGTAGTGACCAGGGAATCTTTATTAAGAAGGTAACTTATTGGACTTTATCCTTTCAAAGCCAAGTTCAAACAGCTCATAGTAGGTGCTCCATTAAATGTTTGCCCTCGGGATTAATGAAAGGCACAATGTTAAGTAAGATGACTTGAGAAATATCATAGTCACTAAGCTGTACCCAACCACAAATCCCCTTTGTGGGGACAATTGAGTGACCCATGACATACATGAAGGATGAATTTTTTTTCCAAATGAACCTGAAAATGCTTATGTCAAAAGCATAATTTTATTATAAGAATTAATAATGAAGAAGATAATGGTGTCTTCGTCAAAGTGAAGTGATACTGTAGCCTATATTGACAGTATGGAAGGAATGGTTTGTGAATGCTGGTGAGATAGTACTGGTGGGTAAGGTAGTTGCCTTGCACACTGCCAACCCCAGTTTGATCACTAGCACCGTATATGGTTCCCCAAGTAATGCCAGGACTGACCCCTTGACATACAACCAGGAATAGCTCCTGAGCACTGCTAGGTGTGGCCCCAAATTCCCAACCTCCCCAAAATGACATAGTTGACACCCTACTCTGAAATTTAATGTAACAGAACTTGAAAACTTTATGGTTTCATAGTACACATTTCAGCTAACCTTTCCCACTAGTTAAGGTTTTAAGAAGCATAAAAACATAGCTCTCAAAAGAAATTCCTAAAATACTTTTTTCTTCACTCCATATCTATAAGATATTGGAATTTCAGCAGATATATTTTGACCCCAAAAGTATATTCCAACAGATTGAATGAAATAGATATATTCATCTAGCTACCCTATTATCCTAAGCTCCCCATGACATATTCAGTATGCCAAAAACAGTAACAAGTCTCACAATTTGTTGTGAGACGTTACTGGTGCCAGCTCGAGCAAATCAATGAACAATGGGAAGACAGTGCTACAGTGCTACCCTATTATCCTATTAAGCTGTATGTTACAAAGCTTTGCAGCATATATAACTCTACCACCCTTCTAGCTGTCTGACACTAGGGAAAATACATTTATTTTCACTGCAAATGTTGTATGAACACACCATGGGTTTGTTGTTATATTTTAATTGGCTTTTCTATTTAAACCAATTTTTGTTTAACTGTTGTTACATTTAAATGACTTCTTCAGCTTCTGTTACAATTTCTAAGTTGGTAAATGTTGATAGATATATATATTTTTTGTTTTTTGTTTTTGATAGGGGGAGCACACTCAGCAGTGCTCAGGGCTTACTCCTGGCTCTGCACTCAGGGATCACTGCTAGTGGGGCTTAGGGGACCATATGGGGTTGCTGGGGCTAGAACAGGGGTTGGCTGCATGCAAGGCAAATGCCCTACCTATCTCTCCGGCCCTGATAGATATCATTTTTTGCATAGAAAAGTTCTCTGGGGTTCCAAGTAAAGATCAAAAGGGATTCTGAGACCGGAACTTTTGAGAACCACTTTCTAACTTTATACCTTGTCACTGGGCCTCCCAACTGTACCCCAGAAGTTCCTGTTATCTTGTTCTGGCTTTCCTAGTCTCTGGCCACATCCACGTGTGCGTGGGTGAGAGTACTGTGCTCAGCACCTTGTCACATGTGGCCATCCTAGCCCTGCCTAAACCTGAGCTTTCCTGGGCATCTGAGCCCTGCGTTATTCTGCCCCTGTCTGGCCCTCAGTCACCCACCTGTACTAGGCATTCCACCCTACTTGATCCCGGGGGAGAGGAGAGAGCAGAGTCCTGACAGAGTGTGGGGGAGGGAGGGCAGGAGGAAGGGGGAAGAGAGAGAGAAGAAAAATGGGGGCTAGGGGCTTCCTTTTATATGCTGTCAGATCCCACCCCCAGCCATCCCATTATTTATTCTGATTGGTTAACTGTTCCATGAGTGGAGACTTAAAGTGACCCGGCACTCCACACCTTAGCTCCAGCTATATCAGTAAGGAGTGACCATATTGAAATAGTTTCATGGAGATGGTGCTGAGATAGGAGATGGTAGGTGGTTTTGTGTCTTCAACACCATTTTGACTTTCTTTGCATATTAAAAATTTCATGAAACCTTGCAGTCATTTCTCTTTGCTATTTAGCATGTTCCAAGTAATACTCAGAGGCTGAAAGGATAGCCCAGTTTCTTTGTGTACAAGAGGCATAGGTTCAATCCCCAATGCCCTGTGATTCCTGAGAAACATAAGTAACATCCCCCAAGCACCAAATTAGGAGTAGCATTCCCAGAACATGACAAAAATATTCCAAAGAATTTTTGGTATAGTAGATAATCAGTAGAAAATGCACAATATCAATATATGCATGTGTACACAGTATTTTTTCCTGGATACCAACTGTAGCACTGTAGTACTGTCCTCCCGTTGTTCATCAATTAGCTTGAGCGGGCACCAGTAACGTCTCCATTGTGAGACTTGATGTGACTGTTTTTGGCATATCGAATATGCCCTGGGGAGCTAGCCAGGCTCTGCTGTGCAGGCCGGATACTCTCAGTAGCTTGCTGGACTCTCCTAGAGGGACAGAGGAATTGAACCCGGGTCAACTGCATGCAAGGCAAACACCCGACCCGCTGTGCTATTGCTCTAGCCCTGGATACCTACATGGTAAATAAATGTTCTTTGAGGATATCCAATATGTTTGGTTGGCCCTTGTTATTTAAAAAGAGGCTGTGATAGCCAGAGAGATATTACAGCAGGTAATGCACTTGCCTTGCTCGCTACTGACCTGGGTTTGATCCCTGGCACCCCATATGGTCCCCTGAGCCCACCAGGAGTGATCCATGAGCAACACCAGGTGTGGCCTAAACATAATTCCCCTATTATATATATCATGTAAACTGATGGGAAAATACTCCAAAGATAGTTTATAAACAATTATAAAAGAAAAGGTGGGACTGAGATTAAGGATTAAAGCTGGGAAGTGGTCAGAGGCTAGAGCAGGTATAGCGGCTCCTTTGAGAGAGGTGATGATGAAAAGAAAGATGGGTCTGAGACATGCTCTCTGAGGCAGCTCATTCTGTGGGTAGAGAGACCTTTGGGAGGTGGAAGTTATATAAGATGAGAGAGATATTGACCGTGCAACTGACATGCCAGACCCTGAAGAGCAAAACAGTCATAACCTTTCATGAGCATCTTTTAGAAAGAAGTTCATATTACCACAAATACTTAGATCCTGGTAGAGAATACACAGCTTCTCTACAAAGTGAATTTCAGAGCATCATTTTGAAACTATGGTGGAGGAAATAGATTTTGAGTGGCTTTACTCAAGGCCTGATACATGAAAATTTATTCTAAATACTCAGCGTGGGTTGACCAATCACTGCTGTTCTCATCAGTTTGTGCGAAGTGTTGTTTCTTGTTTCAGAGGAATTTACTTGGGAAATTACTTGGGCGGGGAAATTTAGGGCTATACCTGCCAGTGCTCATCCCTTACTACTCCTGACTCTGGGCTCAGGAATCACTCTCGGCAGTGATCAGGGGCACCAGGTGTAGTGCTGAGGATTGAACTGAGGTCAGCTGTGTACACGCTAAGTGCTTTACCCCTGTATTGTCTCTTTGGTCCCTGGATGCATCCGGTTAATAGCATCCTGTTGTAGTTCTACCTAAGACAAATGAAGAGCTGCTACAATTCTCTGTGTTTTTCTTTCAGCTCCTGAGAACCATGTCTGTGCCCAAAGGAAAAGTTGTGGAGAAAACCATTGATGAGGAAGGCCTGGAGAGCGGTGACTGCGGCGATGATGAAGATGAATGCATCGGAGGCTCTGGCGATGGCATGATGAAAGTGAAGAATCAACTCCGCTTCCTTGCAGGTAAAGGATGAGGGCTGGCCCACATCTGTGCCACAAGAGTATGGCTGGGAAAATTCACAAGCAACTGAGTCTGCAATCTTTGACGTCCCCACAGCTGCCTGCTGAGCTGTCATCTGTGAGGAAAGAATCTCCTCACCCTAAGTAAAATGTTTGGTTGGCTCCCCCTCCTCCATTTTTCTAGTCCTTGAACTAGATCTAGTCTGAGTAGATTAAAAGGCTACCTGATTGGTTGTCTAAAATGCACCGAACTCAGGTACTCATCCTGCAGGCAGCTGAGCCAGGTTCTATCTCCAGCACCACCTGTGGTCCCCAAGCACCACCAGGGGTCAATTCTGAGCAGAGAGCTCAGAATCACCCCCCCCTTTGAGCACTAACGGGGATTTTCCAAACCCACCCAAAATAAAATGGTCCTCCTTTCTCAGTAGGCTGTTTTCCATTAGATTTCTTTGGTTCTAAGTTATAAGAAGAAATATCTTCAAAGGAATACCCTCATGGGGATCCAGTGGAAAAGCAATCGGGGGGCGGGTGGGGAGGAGGTAAGATAAATTTGGAGAAAGACATTAGTGGACCTCTTCTTTAAAGAGCCATACTCGTATTGTTTTCTGACAAATTGTGTAAGAGGGATTATAGATGACATGCCATTGCAGAACTACATTAAAACAGCAGAAATGGGGGAAAAAACCAAGCCACTGGGATCAAGAAGGTCAAATAACAGCAAAAATCACATCAGGTCTGTTCTTATGACAGTTGATAAAGCATGTTTGTATAGGTAGGTGTGGTTGCACTTTCTACATCAGAAAACCGGGACTTAGAGGAGAAATGATGTTCATCTAAGTGAAAAACACTGAAAAGTGTGGTGTCTGGTTTTGCCCTCTGCTGTGATGATCATGATCTCTTAGACTCTGCAGGTTCCTATTTCTTTCAGCCTCTTTCTCCATTCTCCCTAATCCAACCCTGAACTGGGTATTATGCAGAGGTCTCTTAAGCCTGTCTTTTTTTCCCTCTCTCCTCTAGAGAAAACACAGATCTTATCCACTTCTGTTCTTTCAATTAATCTTTTATGATTTCTTTAAATTCTTTATTTATTATGTTTTTTAAAAAGAAACACCTAATGTGCAGCTGGAAAGATAGTACAGGGATTAAGGCGCTTGCCTGGCATGCAGCTGACTATGGTTTTAATTCCTAGCACTGCATATCCCTCCCCCCACCCCGCCCCCTGCCATGCACTACCAGGGGTTAGTCCTAAATAGAGAGATAGAAATTGTGCCTGTACACTGATAGGTATGACCCCAAAAACTAAATAAAGGAAGACAAAACAAAATTTAAAAAACGTAAGGGACAGTAGAGATAGTATAGCATGTAGGATGCTTGCCTTGCAGGCAGCTGACCTAGGTTCGATCCCTGGCATTCCATATAATCCCTCAAGCCCACCAGGAGTGATCCCTGAGTGCGGAGCCAGGAGTAATTCATGAGCGCCTCCAAGTGTGACCCCGAAAAGGCTTAGAAAATAACTAAAGTCATCATATTCCTTGCCCTAAATCCTTGCATATTCTTTTTTTTTCTTTTTGGGTTACATCCAGCAGTGCACAAGGGTTACTCCTGGCTCTGCACTCAGGAATTACCCCTGGCGGTGCTCAGGGGACCATATGGGATGCTGGGAATCGAACCCGGGTCGGCCATGTGCAAGGCAAACGCCCTCCCCGCTGTGCTATCGCTCCAGCCATAAATCCTTACATATTCTTTATCATTATCTTTCCTGCTTCTCTTGCTACTTTCTTTCCTGCCCCTTCCCATCTTCCTGCATATACTGTTGTTAATCACATTTTACAAGGTCTCTAGGCTTCTAGGTTAAGGTTAGAATATTGAGGACCTGGCAGATTAGAGAACCAGAAGATTCCACCATGTTCTTTTTTGTGCAGCTACCATTGTTATCTTTCTAAGGCATCTCATCCCTTCCACAGCTCAGCTACCCCATTTCTTGGAGTAGAAAAATCAGACTCCTTAGCAAAGCTCTGGGACCTTTTGATCTACCCTAAAATACCCTTCCAATTTCATTTCCTACCACTCACCCATGGATAAGAATAGCCTTATACATTAAACACCAATTCCTAAAAGTATATTCTAAGGGTGATGCCATGAAAAAGATAGGTTTGGGAGTACAACAAACATATATTTGAAGTCTGACTCTTTCTAAATGAACTAACACAACCCACAATACGTTTCTTTGTTTCTTTTTTTGGGGGGTAGGGGAATGGGGTGAGGGGGCACACCTAGCAGTACTCAAGGCCTACTCCTGGCACTGTGACCCTTTATGGTGGTCAGATATGGGATTATAACGTGGACCAGTAGGGTGCATGGCAAGCGTCTTCCTTTGTCCTGTCTCTTTAGACCACCCTGAACTTGTTTCTTAGTATTCTTTGTAATCCATCAAATGGGAATTGCTACCCCCAACTGCCCTGGATTATTACCGGGTTTAATTGAGGGGTAAAGTTTCTAACGCATCTGGAATTCCTACTGTCTTGCAGACCCTCCATTCCCCCTGATTGTTTCTTTTCATTCGTGAACTCTTTTACAATCGTTTTGGCCCACACTTCTCTTTGGCCTTTGAATTACAAAAACACATTGTATAAGTGTTTTCAAGAAATTTTCACCATGAGATTATACAGGTACAAACCTGCAAGAGAGGGTGAGTGGAAAGCGAGAACGTGGGTTAAGGCACTTGCCGTGTAATAGCTGAACCTGGTTCAATTCTCAGTTCAATCCCCAGTACCACATTTGGTCCTCCAGGCACTATCTTGAGTGATCCCTGAGCACAGAATCAGGAATAAGCTCTAAGCACATCCTGTGTCTCCCCAAAAAATGAAAAAGAATTTTAAAATAGTCTACAGGGCCAAAGAGATGACTCAAAGGGCTGGAGCGAGTGTATTGCATGCAGGAGTACCAGATTAGATCTCTAGTACCACATGGTTCCCTGAGCACTGCTGTCTGCGACTTCGGGAAACAAAAAAAAAAAAAAAAAGAAATTGTCTGCAGTGGCTCCAAGTTTGGTTCTAAGGACATAATGTGCCCACTCAGAGTTTGGTACCATTTATGGACTGTTTCACAGACACAGCAAGTGAAAAGTAATAGAGGAAAAACATCAGGCATGGAACTAGTACGTCATATCCATTGTCACAGACCATTTCTATAGCACTTCTGGGAATAATGGCTTTTCACACAGTTGGTAAGGACAAAAACAGGATTCAGAACTAGGGAGACTCTGCTTTTTCTCATTCTGCTCACCCCAATTAACATTAAAATGTCTCTTTGGGTCATTGCTCCTTAGAAAAGCTTCTGGGCCTTGAACAGTCAGGCACATAATTCGCCAAAATGTTAACTAGTCCCCACAAAACTCTTGGGTCCCAGCACTGTTCATCCATCACAAGAGAAATCCAAGCTTACTCTCTAGTCTTGGTTTCCAGCATCTCAACCACTTCCCTTGCCATTTCCAAACACAAGTCCTCAATTCCGTGGTGACTTAACTTTTTGAAATAGTGTTCGGTGTGGGACCTTGTCAAAGGCCTTTTGAAGATCTAAATAGATTACACCCATGAGTTTGCCTTTGTCCACATGCACATTGGTCTTCTCGAAGGACTCTAGTCAGTTAGTTAGGTATGATTAACCCTAAGTGCTTTGTAAACTGTAAAACAAATGGTGGTTGATTTCATTTACAGGAAAAAAATGGTGCTGGCCTCCTAATAGGTTAAACTGACCTCACTTGTTCAGTGACCCTACCAGATCCAAAATTCCTTGGATCTCTTTTGAAATGATTCTCTTGATGAGGAGATGAGTTGGTGATCTGCCAGCCTCATGGCCCACTACCTATTTGGAAAGCAGGCAATCCACTTGGATCAGCTTTTGCATAATGTTACCCCAAATCTGGTGACTCATCACCATTCATTTAGTCAATAGACTTGGAACATCATGTGTGTTTATCCCATTGCCCTTATAATATCCAAATTCCCTCCTTCAGAAGACAGCTTGGGAATCCAGGGAAAGGTTCAGAGTATCTTCAGACCTTCCTCCATCTATCTCCCTTTTATGCCTTGGCACCATGACCAGCAAATGGTCCTCCTGGCTCTCTTCTCTAGCTCACTTTTTTTCCTCCCTTTGATTGCCTGGATGAAGTTCAGGACACCCACTTTCTAGTCTTGACTTTCCTTTGAACTCTTATGTGTCCTCGAGCTTGCATTTTTACTCGTTTTAGAAGATGCTTTGGTGGGCTAGAGAGATAGTACAGGTTTAGGTGCTTGCCTTGCATGTGGTTGGTCTCAGTTCAATGAAAAGTATTGCATAAGTCCCCTGAGTACCACTAGGGATCATTCCTGAGCACAGAGCCAGGAATGGCCTCAGTGTGGTGCTAGGTGTGCCTCAACCTCCTTCTCCTCCCCCCACCCCCAATAAGAAGACAGTTTCTCCATTTGCAAAATAGAGAATCCTCATTCTTGCACATCATCCTCATGCCAGTAGTCTGTAACTATGTTGATTGGTTGACTTTCTTCCCTGATAAGGTGCTTTTTGACATTGGGAGGGGTTGGCTCATTTGAATTTTCTTCTGACCCTGCAGCTTTCCTATTTTCTTCTATTGAGCTTTTTCCACATCAAAAAAAAAGAATGCCTTTTCCTTCCTCTATTTCCTTTGGCTTTTACAACTGGTAAGACAGGGTTCTTTACCTAAAACTGTCCCTCAGTAGACTTGGATGCAAGGAGGCTAAAGAGTTTTGAGTAGTTTTCATATTTTTTTGTCCCGAGGTCCCCCAAATATTCTTATTTTTAACTCTTCCTAAATTAAACACTGAATAATATTTTATTTTTATTGAATCACCATGAGATTATACAGGTACAAAGCTGTTATGACTGAGTTTCATTCATACAGTGTTCCAACACCATCCCTTCACCAGTGCATATTACCCGCCACCAATATCCCCAGTTTTCCTCCCACCTACCCCTTCAGCCTGCCTTTATGACAGACACTCCCCGCCCCCAAGTCTCCTTCTCTCCCTCTCCCTTCCCTTCCCCCTCCCTCCTTTTAGACATGGTGGTTTGCAATACTGTTACTGAAAGGGTATCATGCATATCACTTTACCTCCTTTCAGGACTCAGATTTTGTCCAGCATGATTATTTTGAACTATCATTGTCATAGTGGTCCCTTCTCAGTCCTAACTGTGCTACCTGTCCCTCTTTGTGGCAAGCTTCCTACCATGGACCAGTCCTCTTGGCCCTTATTTCTATTGTCTTTGCATATTATTCTCATACTATGTTTGTTTTTATATCCTGCAAATGAGTACGATCATTCTGTCTTTCCCTCTGTCTCTGACTCTTTTCACTCAGCATGATATTCTCCATATCCCTCCATGTATAAGCAATTTTCATGAATTCATTTTTCCTGACAGCTGTGTAGTTGAATACTGAATTCGGAGGGCCGTCCCCTTCTTGCTTCTTGCTGCTTGCTGAGTTTCATTTTCAATGACATGCTCAGATGTGTTGTCTTACCCATGGTCATTGCTCATCCTGGTCTACTCACTTCTCGAAACACAGCTTAGTGCATGTTTCTTGCTGAGGGATTACTTCATTCCTATCAATTCACTTCATAGGCGAGTCAGTGAAGGAATGCATGCAGAGCATTTGCACAGGACCTCCTCAGTGCTTCAGAACTGAGATCTCCTATGATAGCAACTGGTCTGCTGGTGACCCATGGGAACTCCAAGAACCTGCAACTCATACATTCCTTGTGGGGTTGGTTGGTTGTATGGCTTAACACTCATAAAAGACAGTTAGAACCAGGTAACCAGCGTCCAGCAATCTCTCCTTTCCCCCTTTCTATTTCACCTGGGTTTCTTATACTCATAGCACCTCTATTTTATGAAAGCTTGTTGGTAAGTCAGAATGTTGAGACCGAAGAGTTGATACAGGGGTTAAAGCTCTGACTTTTCAGGCAGCTAATCCCAGTTCAATCCCTAGCACTGTTTGAGGTTCCCTGAACCCTGCCAGGAGTGATCCATCCTGAGCACTTCTGGGTATGGCCTAACTCCCCCGTCCAAAAGAGAAAGAAAGAAATTCAGAATCATAAGGTCATGTAAGCAAGATGCCTAAGTGATTTGTTTGCTCTCCTTCATGCCTTCTCATGGAGCACTGGTAGCATAGAGGCTCCTGATGGGTACAAATAAAAGTCACTAAAACACTCCACTGTGATCTAAGTATTCTAAAATATATAAAGGAATTCCAAGGCTAGAGAGCTAGTATAGGGGTACGGTACTTGCCTTTCTTGCACAGAACCCCAGTTCAGCCCCTCTAGGTGGGATTTCTGGGCACAGAGTCAGGAATAAGTCCTGAGCACTGCTGAGTGTGGTACAAAATAAAACAAAGTCCAAGGCCCAGTCAACCCTGGAACATTCCTGTACATTCTTTTTTTTTTCTTTTTGGGTCACACCTGGCTATGCAAAGGGGAAAATCCTGCCTCATACACTCAGGAATTACTCCTAGCAGTGCTCGGGGGACCATATGGGATGCTGGGAATCGAACCCAGGTCAGCCACATGCAAGGCAAATGCCCTGCCCACTGTGCTATCGCTCCAGCCCATCTTGTGCATTCTTGAGTCTTATTCCTAGCACATTTACTCACAGTGGGATTCTGAGCAAGTTAGGTAGTTGCTCTGAGCTGCTGTTACCCCATTTTTTCAAAGGGAAGGTAGTCCATCGTTGTCTACCTCGGCAAGCTATTGTGCACCCCAAAAACAATAGGAAAGTACTTCATAAGATTAAACTCTAGAAATATTTCTAAAAACCACAGACTGGTTTTATCATTACCAAATCTCTGGAAGATCTTTCGCTTTCTCATCCTCCCCAGTTTGGTACACATTTTCCCATCAAGATTGAATTTAGCCCTTGAGTTTTAAGACACTTTGGCAAGGAACATGAACGTTTGGATTCCCTTCTAAAGATAGATTATCCAGGATGGACCTGCTGCAGTGACTCATTTTTTTCTTCATCTTTTGAAGAGTTTTCAGTCATGCCTAGTGGTGCTCAAATTCTATTCCTGGCTCTGCTCAAGGATCATTCCTGGCAGTGTTCACGGGACCCTACATGGTGCCAGGGATCAAACCGGGATCTGTCACATGCAAGGCGAGTGTTGTTGTGTTGTCTCTCTGGTTTTGATTCCTTGGCTCTTACTGCCAGGCTGCGACCCATCATGTTCCTTCCTAGTCGTTGGGCTTGTAGAAGCTCATATCATAAGCTCTTTGGGAAGCTGGTTTCTCACAGTGGTTGAGGTTCAAGCTTGAGAACTTTGAAAGCTTTAACCATGGGTCCCTGGCCAAGATATTATGACTAAGCATCTTAAGCACCATCCCTTTACTCTTGCCAACTCCCTGTTTTTTTCTATCCAGAAAGACACACGTGCATGGACCCACATATACACGTGTGCATTCCTGTAGGTGAGCATGCACACACACATGCATGCACACACACACGCACACACACACGCACACACACACGCACACACACACATGCACACACAGACCCACTACTAGAAACACCAGTAAAACACATCCTCCTAAAGCAGCTCCACCCTGAAATGTCCATCCCAAAGGCATTCTTCACACCCGTGGCCTCCCTGGACCTTGTTCTTCCTCCAGCTGGCACTATTACATTACAGCTAGAACATTCTAGTGAGCCTCATGTTATTATAATTATAAAGCAGAAAAAAGTCAGTATATCTGGTCTCAAGTTGAGCCCAGAGCAAGACAACACGGGGCCCAGAGCATGTTGTACAGCAGCTAGGGTAATTGTCTTGCATGAAGCCAACCCGGGTTCTATCCCCAGTACTCCTATATGGTCCCCCTAGCCCCACTAGGAGTGATCCCTGAGTGCAGAGCCAGGAGTAAGCCCTGATCACTGCTGGGTGTGGCCCAAACCCCTTTAAAAAAAGCAACATATTTATGGCCAATGTGAAAGGCTTTGGATGAGGAAAGTTGAGTTGTCTGTGGACGATGTCAGCGAGAGAGGCCCAAGCTGCTGCTTGCTGAGGGACTGAAGAGGAGACTATGTGACCCATTGCTTGCATTTAAGGCTTGTACCACTATTAATACCAAGGGACTCTTTCTTAGCCATATGAAAAACTTTTTTTAATTTATTTTTTATTTGCCTCATAATGTTTTTTCTTTCTTTAATTGAATCAAAATGAATTGCAAAGTCACAGAGACGATTATGATTGAGTTTCAGGTGGATATTGTTCCAACACCAATCCATTCACCAGTTCCCACTACCTCCCCCCCACCAATGTGCCCAGTTTCCCTCCACCATTAGCCTAGTGCTTCCTCCTCTAACTTAGCCCCCTCACCCCTGCCCCAGTGCCAAACTTCCTAGTGAAGACCAGTTCTGCTCTTCGTTTCTGTTGCCATTGGTCACTTGATATTCCCCTAGGAGGTTTTGAAAAAGACATTCTTTGTGGGAATGTTGGCCTTCAGGAAACCTGGCGGAGCCAGAGAAATAGCACAGGGGATAAAGCTTTTGCTTTGCGAGCAACCACTCCAACCCTGGTTCAGTTAAGCACCACAAATGATCCTCTATGCTCAGAGGAAGAACCCCAGAACTCTACCAGGTGTGGCCCAAGTCTCCCACCACCCCCCAGAAAGAAAGAACTTTCTGAAGTTCCATAGGGGTGACTCTAGGACAGTGGTGGAGACTCTTGGGCACTTTGATGGTGATGAAGATGCAGTCACTTTCCGCATCCAAACCAAGCAGGTTATTAGCACTGTAATCATGCTACCTCAACTGCAATTCCAAACAAAAGATCCATTCTATCTCTCGATGACAGTGTAGGAACAGAGAAGAGAAATCCTGCTGTTGGTTCCTTGGCTGTGGTAAGGAGGGAGTGAAAAAGTGTCCCTTGAGCCATTCCAGGTGTGGTGGGGGAAGGCATCTCATGGTCTGCTTCCTACCCCACGCCACTCCAGGAATTTTTCAGCACTGCTCAGCATGTGGTCCTGGAATGAAGCCATACAGACTCACAACTTTGAACCCCATGAGTGTGCCCAATGTACCCACTCTAGGGTGACTTTGTCTAAGTAAAGTACAAAAGGAGAGCAAAGAACATCAGTTTCTTAAAAACAGCAATTAGGAGATATGGGCACCAGAGGGAGGTCACACCCAACAGTACTCAGAGACTACTCCTGAGAGATAATACAGAGGTTAAGGTATTTGCCTTGCATGCAGCAGACCCCAGTTCAATCTCTGGCACTGCATGGTCCACCAACTACTACTAGGAATAACCCCTGAGCACCATTGGGTGTGACCCCCTCCCAAATAAAGACAAATTGATTTCAGGTACTTGGCACCCCCCCCCATTGTAAATTTGCTTCCCACTGAGCAGTTTATTCCTAGAGTTCTCAGGCAAGATTGGGTAGGGAGATGCACGCATGCACGCACACGCGCGCGCACACACACACACACACACACACACACACACACACACACACTTTTCCAATATTTTTCTTAGCATCTCAACTTCTCAAATGTGATCTCAGTCCTACAGTGGAAGGTAGATTGGGTTTGGTGTGTTGAAGGATTCCTCAGCCCATAGGCAGCTGGAGCTGAAAGCATGAAGGAAAGGAAGGGGGTTTCATCTCCAGGCTCAAACACTCTTGGGTTCAGTCCCTTCTCTGACACTTCCCAGTGCTGGCCCTCAACCCAAGTCTCTGTTCCCCTCACCTCAGTCTCTTCATATTCAAAAATGATGTGAAACAGAGCCAGTGGGGAAGGCACTCTCCTTGCATGCAGTCAAGCCAGGTTCCATCCCCAGTACCCCATAGAGTCCCCCTGAGCCTCCCCAGGCGGGATCCTTGAGTGCAGAGCTAGGAATAGGAGGAGTAAGCCCTGAGCACAGCTGGGTGTCCCCCAATGCCATAACAAAAACAGTGGTGCTAAGCTATTTCCTTGCCTGTCTGCTTTATCCCTGGTTGAATGAGACCCATGGATCTAAAAGATCTTTGTCAGCTGTAAAGCAGCTTGCCATTGAGGGTTTTCTCCACAATCATTTCATCCCAGGAGGTGATAGGTTGGTTTGCACTGCCAAAAGCTGGTCGTGAAAATTCTCAATTAAGTCCTCACTCTTCCTCGCCAAGAGTTTTCATTATAATGTGCTTGCAGCTCTCCATCCCCCAGGTGGCATTTTCAATTACTCATTAACTTGTTTTTGAGCCAGTGCGAAGGTATTTAAGCAATGACAAATATGTCCGCCAAGTTGTGCAAATAACCGCAGTCCCAACAGTAGCACTCACCTCCATCTTGAAAGAATCACAGCTTGTTAGAGTTTTGTTTTCTTTGGTGTTCATGGGGGCAGTGAGGGCATGGGCGGACAACAAGCTGGGGAGGGTCAAGAAAGGGCCCTTTGATTCTTTCCATTCCCTGGTGCTCTGAGCTACAAGCAATCTGTTTGCAGACCTTGATCTTTTCTCTGAGAGCTAAAATGTCGTTACGAAGCTGAAAGAAGTAAAGCTCACTTAGGATAGCACTTTGCAGCCAGACACAGACCAGGTGCGGTTGTCGAATAGATGAACAAGCCCGCCAATCTCACCTTGATCTGGAGCTCTGTGCCGTCTCCAAAAGAGGGAGTTAGAAGCAGGTTTGAGGGGATGAAGCGATAATACAGCAGGGAGGGCATTTGCTTTGCACATGGCCGGCAAAGTTCAGTCCTGGCATCATCTATGGTCCCCCAAGCACCACCACAGGAGTATGAAAAAGCAAAAAGAGGAGTTAGGAGTTAGGAGTTCATACCCAGGATTGAACAACTTTCTGGGACCAGACAGATAGTGCAGGGAACTTGCCTTGCATGTGCTGACCCTAGTCTGACCCCAGGCACTGCATATGGTTCCCCAGGCACTGCATATGGTTCCCCGACTACAGTGAGGAATTAGCCCCAGGCACCCCTGTGTGGCCCCCAGACCCATAAATAAGTAAATAAATACATGTTGCCTCCTGTTTTGTGGTATTGCATATGAAGAGGAGGGTGTAAGTGGAATCAATGCATAGAATGTGCTAAATGAATGTTCTAAATCTTTGTGCTATTTCGAGATAGAATTGATAGTTGGGAGAAAATATTAGCTTCCTGGTTCTGAAGGTATTTGACTAGAGTTTAACCATATAGGGTCCAAAGAGATAGTGTAGGGCTTAAGGCACTTACCTTGCATATAGCCGACCTCAGTTTGACACCCCAGGCACCACCAAGAGCAGCCCCTGAGCACAGATCCAGGAGTATCCATACCCTCCCAATAACCAAAATAAATAAATTAATGACCATATATCAGACAGATCGGCCGAGTGGGAATGAGCAGACATTTAAATCATAGACTCTTGACTTCCATGGCTCTCCATAGCTCAGAGGTGGTTTGGTTGTACAATGCAGATGTGAAAATCGAACAAAAGAGAACCAAGACGGTAGAGTTAACCAAGGAGGCAATTTCTTCAGGCTGGGGGAAATAAAGAGGAGTGAACGAAAGAGTCTTTGATTGTATTTTGAGCACATGTCACCAATTATGATTTTCTGTAACTAGTTTCCTAAGCAAACGACTCCTTGGAAATGGTAGACTTTTCCAGGAAGAAGTTCTTTTCAACAGCCTTTGTTATTCTCCCCTTTAGATTTGTTTTGCTACAACAAGAATGTAATTTGGGGGCCTGGGAGATGGCTCAAAAGGCTGAAGGGCAGGCTTTGTATGTGGAAGCCCTCAGTGTGGTCCTGTCAGCACATGATCCCCCAACACCTACCAGGGATTACCCCCAAGCACTACCAGGTGTGACCGAATGCCCGTCCCCAAATCAGAAGATTCAGTTCATATTTCTCCCCACTAATTTCCAGGCTTTGACTTCCTGCCCCTGTATTTAAAAGCAAACTTTATCCCAAACTGTATATCTCCTCCAGCCAAAGTTAGCCCCAGACTACATATATGGTCAATATTGGAGTTGTCCAGTCCACATGCCTTTGTTTGTTTTTGTTTTGAGGCCATACCCAGGAATGCTCAGGGTTAGGGTTCTGTGCTAAGTAATCACTCCTGGTGGGCTCAAGGATGAGATGAGCTATGAGATGCTGGGAATTGAACCATATCAGCTATGTGAAAGGCAAGTACCCTACCTGCTCTACTATGACTCCAGCCCCCTAGTCTACAATCCTTTCCTCAACTTTCTTTTGTTCAGACCCCAGCCTCACAAAATATTGCAGTGCACCTCATATTAGCCATAGGAAATGACCTGGTGGTTTTCGTTCATGTTCATGCTGAGTCTGTCATCTCCCAGGAATTTTATAAAATATAACCAAAATATATCAACTACTACATAAAGAAAATGACAGAAAGTTCTATAAATACAAGCCACAGAGCCAGAGAGAGAGCCATGGACTGAATGTATGTTTCACATGGAGGCCTTTGATCCTAGGCACCACATCATCCTTCAAGCACACAGACAAGCAGGTGTCTCCCCTAACCCCCAGTTTTTATCTTACTGAGGGTTGGGTCATACGCTGCAGTGCTCAGGGGCTACTCCTGGCTCTGTGCTTGGGGATCACTCCTGGTGTTGTTCAGTTGGACCATTTGGGATGCTAGGCATTGAACCCAGGTAAGTGCCATACCTGCTGTGTTATCTCTCCAGCCCCTCTTGGGTATTTTTTAATGACATTGGTATAAAATACTATACACTCTTTCTAATTCTTGGTGGTCTCTTCACATTGGTAGTTTGAAATTGGCCATGGTGGAAATATTTACACCAAAACTCATAATTCAGGGTTTGTTTGGTTAATTGTCTAGACCAGTGTTTCTCAACTGGAGGCCATATGACCCCCTTGTTGGTCCCCATTGTATTTCAAGGGAGTCACAAGGGAAAATGGCATCAATAGAGTGCCATGGCATGAGACTAGGAGTCAACCAGTTGGACAGGGGGATGACAAGAAGGAGAAAAGTGTTCAGAAAATGATTGCTAAGCACTGGTATAGATCTTAGCCTTCAGAATGTGATTGAGATGGGCCAGAGCAATAGCACAGTGGATAGGGTATTTGCCTTGCACGTTGCTGACCTGGGTTCCACACCCAGCATTCAGTATGTCTCTTGAGCACTTCCAGGAGTAAATCCTGAGTGCAGAGCCAGGAGTGACCCAAAAAGCAGGAAGGAAGGGAGGGAGGGAGGGAACTGGGGAATTGTTAATGGCACATATTTAATGCAGAATCATATTATCTCAGTAACCATGACATTGAGAAGAATACCCAAAATTGGGAAACTGCATTCTCCCAGTGTTCAAAAGTTACTATACCATTTTAGCAGAGAAGTCACCGCCATCACTGATGAAGGAGTGAAGACATCCAGTTTGTTGATTTCATTTTGTCTTGCTCTGTCAGGAAAACCGATGTTATCAGCCATTGTTCTCTCAGCAGCTACACTAGCTTTGTCAATCACAAGCCTGCTTTGGCTAAATATGCAAGCGTCCAGAAGACATCAATGAGAGCATTCTGTGAGAATCAATGGGATAAAACTATTGTCTCTGTCTCATGATTTGTAAGTTGTAAGCGACAATCCATGTTCCCAACAAAAGCTGATGTGTAAGTTTTTTTTTCCCCCCCTGAGAGTCAATTGTTCAGCATTTACCCACACACTGTTGGCTGAGGGGATATTTCAGAAGACTTCTTTCCCTTCCTTCATCCTTAACCTATCTCAGCTTAAATCAGTAGGTCTTTCCACCCTGAGTACGAGAACATTTTTCTCTTCCAAAGTTATGTTGGCAAACAGAAAAGCCCCTCATTTTTAGTCACTCTATAAAGCCTAGGATTCTTGGAAACATCCTTTTTTGATTTTCTAAATTTTATTTTAGGCATGATGGGTTCCAAACCTGTTCATGTTTTCCTGCATAAAATACTCCAATAACCACACCCTCTACTAGAGTGTCCTCTTCCCTCCACCATAGTCCCTGTGTCCTAGAAAAATTCTTAACTTGGAAATTGATACATAACCAAATCCATCAAGTTTTTCTCAAATCTCCTGATTCCTGAGCCAGAGAGATAAGTCAGGAGGTTAGGTGCTTACCTAGCAGATATCGGACTCCAGTTCAATCCTCAAAACTACATAGTTTCCAAACACTGCCAGGAATTATCCCTGATCTCAGTGCCAGGAGTAAACCATGAGTACTATCCGGTATGGCCCAATACTCTCCCAACTCCTAAAAAAAAAAAACAACTCCACAAAACTAATTCCCTATTGAGATTGATAGATTCCTACCGAAAGCCCTCTTCCAACCAAAGGAAATCTCATCATCTCTATCCCAAACCTGGATGGAAGATCGGTGGGCCAGTTTGTGGATTACCTAAACCAAGGCCATTTAGAAAGTTCAGTTCTCCTGTATCAGCCAGTATGAACACAAATGAATAATGTGTGTTGTTATTAGCCCTGCATTCAGAGTGCAGTGACTCAATATCAGGTTACAGTTCATTGGCTTGGTAATCATTTTTCTAACCAACCATCAGACGGGAAGAAGTTGGATAGTTAAATTTGGAACCCACCCCCACTGTCCTTTTCCACATTTCTTTCTTTTTGGTACAGAGAGGCAACATATTACTCATAGACACTTTTTGCTGGAGGACTATGAAATTCTCTCCCAACATGTGGTTGGAGCTGGAGATGGGGTGTTTTCTCTGCAGACATAAGGCCTGCACTGGAAGACAAAATAAGTCATGAAAAGGAACCCCTGGGGTTTGGACACAGTATTTATCCTTAAACATTTTTGTTTTGTTTTTGGATCACACTGAGTAGTGCTTAGGTACTATACCTGGCTCTGTGCTCAGAAGAGTTCCCTGAAAGTGCTCAGAGGACCATCTGTGATTGAACCAGGGATGGCAGGATTCAAGGCAAGCGCCTTAACCCCTTGTATCTATCTGGCCCTTGAGCTGAGTGCTAAACAGAATGTAGGAATCAGGTGAAAAGGGGACTGCATAGCCATCTGGGATGGCAGTATGGGAACACACAAGGAGGTGAGAAAGAACTAGTGTTCCTGGTAGCAATATGCCATTGTGTGTGGCTAGAGTAGAAATACAAGAAGAGAGAAGACTGGGATATAGTTAGGGGTCAGATCATATGAGCTCTTTATTCCTTGTTAGGGCTGGAGCGATAGCATAGCAGTAGGGCGTTTTCCTTGCACATAGCCAACATGGCCAACCCGAGTTCGATTCCTCCGCCCCTCTCAGAGAGCCCAGCAAGCTACCCAGAGTATCTCGCCCACACGGCAGAGCCTAGAAAGCTATCCGTGATGTATTCGATATGCCAAACACAGTAACAACAAGTCTCATGATAGAGATGTTACTGGGTCCGCTCGAGCAAATCGATTCCTTGTTAAGTAGATTTATTCTGTATCAGAGTCTAGAAATTCTTAACATGGTCATCAGTATTCCCAACCCCCAGTCCTGGCCATGGTAGACATTGCTAATCAATCACAGAATCCCGTTCTTCTGCACCCAGATGTGACCTCCTCATTCATCTCAGCATAACATTCTAGGGAACATCTCCAAGAGATTGGTTTATGGGCATAGGATTCTGTATGTATGTGTATATAAACAGGTTGGGAGTGCAAGGGTGGACATTATAGGAGAGTTAGGATGTGGCCAGAAGTGCCTTTGGGATCTCCTCATGCAGATTTAGGAAGAATCAACAGAACCTGATTGTTTAGCTTTGGCAGGATGGAGAAGAGGAATGAGGGATAAGGCCAGTGTTTGCACCTTGGGCAACTGGGCAGATGCCAGTGCATTTTTGGGAGGATGCCTAGGGGAGGTAATGAGAGATTGGGGATGATGAATAATAGCTCACTTTTTTAGAGCCAGGCATGGCTTAAGCACTTTTTCCAAAAGCTATTCATATGATCCTTCCAGCAGCCCCGAGTAGCCATCAAAATCAAGGGCACTGAGAGAGAACATAAAGAGTGAAAATAAAAACCTTTCAAACACATCACTGAGTCATTTGGATGATTATGCATATTATGGACCAGGTCACCAAGCACTCAGTCTTCGGTGTTATCAATTCATTTGTGATGTTTTGTTACCGAATGATGTCTCATTCTGAGAATAGGCTTGCTACACTGTGTACAAATCCATCCTGCTATCAGCACATCTAGTCTCCTCGTAAGGACAAGCATTAGCAGCAATATGAATCAGCTTAGGGCCCAGAAAGTTAGGGAATCAGGTGTCACCAGGCATGCTGGTGACCCAGGTTTGGTGTGAAGGTTTTTTTGGTTTATTTTGTTTTGGGGCTACATCTGACAGTGCTCAGGGCTTCTTCTTGGATCTGAACTCAGGAATCAATCCTGGTGGGATTCAGGGAAACATATGGGGTGCCAGGGATGGAACCTGGATTGGTTGTGTGCAAGGAAAGTGCATTACCCACTTATACTATCTCTCTAGCCCTGCTAACCCATCTCTGAACCCTAATACTGCATATGGTCCTCTGAGTACCACAAGGACTCAGTCCTGAGCACAGAGCCAGGGATAACTCCTGAGCACTGCCAGGTATGGCCCAAATCCAATAATAATAAAATAATAATAATAAGTATAAGTATAACAAGTCTATTCAAATGAGACCTTAATAATTTCCAAATTGACCACGTGAAACATACGGCTTATTAAAACTGGGAAGATGACTGAAAGGAGAAGGCATTGCATGCAGAAGGCACTGGGTTCTATCCCCGTTACCACATGGCCCCCAGGGCCATGAGTAGCCCTGTCAGAAATGGCCTCAAATCAAAACATCCATCACACATATATAAAATTAAAAGGGCAAGGTCAGAATGTTATTGAATTTTAAGAGACTGCATCACATCAAATGGTGGTGTTTTCCCCACAGTATTATTAACCTTCTCTGAGTTTTATAATTGTGCTGTGTATATATGTACCTATAAATGTCCATATTTGCTCCATTACATTAATGATTTGGTGCTTTTTCAGAGTACATTTTCATCTCCTGTGTTAGTGCTGTAATCAGAAGTACAATTGCTTTAAGGAAGAGGCCACTTCGGGGGCTGATCAGCATATTGACATGAATTTCTCTACATCACATCTGGCTCTCTCGCCAACCAAGCCACCTTAGTGTTAAAATAGCAGACTGTACCAGGAGTCAGGTACCTTAGCCAGTGCTATACAAATGTCCAAGTCCAGATTCCCAAACTCGGAGCTCAGTCAAGATGCAATAACGAAAATGAGAGTATGGGGTTTGAAGCATTTACCTTGCACACATGGGATCCCGGTTCCATCCCTGGCACAGCCTATGATGGCCCTAAGCCCCAGTGGGAATAATCCCTGAGCACCACCAGGTGTGGTTCCTCCCCACTGCCAAAAACAAAACCGAGAAATAACCAACTAGAATATTATAATTGAAAACTCACAACCAAGTTTTGCCTCTGGTTAAATCTTCCTCACAGCTCAAATATTATCTCATATCTAGGAGAAAACTGAAGCTCAGAGAGTTAAATCATTTATCTACAGTCAATGGATAGTAAGAATGAGAACTGGAACCCAGAACTTTCTGACCTCTGATATCAATGATATCATTTTCAACCACTAGATTGCATGACCCAGACTGTCTAATGGATAAATATTGATGATGACAATGAGGAGGAAGATGATAGATGATTACAGTCCTCTTGTACCTAGACATAGTGGCTGAATTTTTCCATGAAAAGTCAGAAGACCCTCATCAGGAATAGACTTGAACTTCTTCAATGATTTGGGGTAGGGAAGAGTTGTAAGCGCCATGTTCTCTCCAGCAATGTTAGGATTCTTCTGGATTCTCCTTTGTCTCTTTCTTTACATTTCCCTTAGGTTTCTCATGAATCCTAGTTCTGCTTGCCTGAGCTTGGGCCTGGGTCCAAAATGGAGGGACTAAAGAATATGTGTTCAAGTAACCCTAGGCTTACTTAGAAGATCTGGGTTAGCTCTGCTGGGCTCCAGTGGAGGGCTATAATTATTGATCCACAGTGCGTTCTTGTGCTTCATGACCATCTGGCCAAAGTACATCCTAGGCTATCATTTGCTGGGGCAGCACTTGGCTTGGAGAACTTATCCTGAAGGTAGTAGCTTTAGAAACCTGCATAATCTTGGTTCTGGAAGACTGAGAAGGCAGCCAGGCTAAAGACCTCATGTGCTTTCCTTGGGCCCAGTGCCCCAGCCAAAATAATACATTTAGACTTATTCATTATCCTTTCAGCCCAACTCCCCATTTTAAATGTGTATACTCGTGAGCCAGCCTGGCTTTTTCTAGGTCTTTGGTATGTTAGGGAATTGCATGTTATAGAGATGCATAATGAATGTGGCAGTGAAGCTTGCTGGAGAAATCATCATCATAATCGTGATAATAGTAATAGTCAGTGCCATAATAACACTCACCCCTGTTTGTTATCTCCATGCTGTTGTTGATCTAAATGAGTCTTACAGTGTTCAGTCTGTCCAACGCCCTTTAAGAGGTGGGTCCTGTTATAATATCCATTTTACAGATGAGGAAGATGAAGTTCAACAAGATTAGAGATAGCTCAAGGTCCTAGAACTAATAAATGGTTGAGCTAAGATCCAAACCCAGGCCTTTTTGGTTCCAAAGGGCATGAAACTACTAATACTAACAACCTCTTCTCTACCATCACACCTTCTGTTGCAGGGTACTCCTTTCAGAGTTCTAGTAACCATCAGTTTGCTGCCTCAGAGATGCATAGGCACTGCTTCAGTCAGTATTGAGGTCCACAAAAGGATAATGACATAAGGACCGGAAATTGTTCAATCTTGCTGTGCTGTGTTCCACTGACCAACCCCTGAACCTCACTACTCTTCTCAGGACCAACAAGGCCAAAGCAATAATGCAGGTGAATGGGCAGGCAGAGAAATAGTACAGGGCTAAGGAACTTACCTTGCATGCAGCTGACACCAGTTCAACTGGAGCAATGGCTCCATGGACTGGAATACATGCTTTGGACTGGTATACATGCTTTGCACATGGGAGCTCAGGTTCTCCCCTTAGCTCCTCATGGTCCTCCCAGACACCACTGGGAACAGCAACCCCCAAGCATCCGGTGGTGACCTCGAAACAAAGACAAAAAGCAGAAAACAGACAAATGAAGTATGTCAAGTGATATGAATGGACTCATATAAACATCTTGTCTTTTTCTAAAAAATATAAACAGAGCTGTCTGGTCTAGTATTTACTCTGCATTAGGTCACAAGGCTCACAAAATGCACACTTCAGGGGACAGAAAAGTAATACAGTGAGTAAGGAATTTACCTCGCATGCAGCCCACCTGGGGTTGATCCATGATGCCACATAGAGTTTCCCCTAAGCAATACCAGAGGTGACCCCTGAGTATAGAGCCAGGAGTAAGCCCTTACCAACACCAAGTATGGGCCCAACAGCCCCCTAAACAAAGATCATACTCATCTTTGCTAGCAAGCCAGCAATGAAAGATGTTTAGATGTTTTAAGAAAGGGGTCAGATTTTAAGATCCATGATGTTGGGGCCAGAGAGTTCAACTCGTTAGAAGCACATGTGTTGCATGTAGGAGACCCAGGTTCAATCCTGAGCACTACATGGTTCCCCGAGAAACTTCCGCTCCCAAACACCCAGCCAAGAGTAGCTCTAGAGCACCACTGGATATGGCATGCCCCCAAACAAAAAATAATAATGAAAAGACAATTTTAAATAATATCCACAACTCTATCTGGAAAGTGTAAATAAGCTCACAGAGAATTCTTATAGGAAGTGACCGATGGGTCAGAAGTAATTTAACATTAAGTCAGTATTTATCGTATAAAATGTCTGTCATATGATGCAGCCAATGAGAACTAATGATCTTCCCTTTATAAAGAACATTGTTTAGGGGTTGAAGAGATAGTACAGCAGGTAGGGTGCTTGCCTTGCATGCAGCTGGTGCAGATATAATCCCTGGCACCATATATGGTCCCCTTAGCACCACTATAAGTGATCCCTGAGTGCAAAGCCAGGAGGTACCCTTAGTATGGCCCCAAAACAAAAACAAACTTAAAAAAGCGAACATTGCTTTGGGTCTGGAGAGCTAGTTTGATGGGATGGACAAAACCTACTGGATGTTGCCAAAAGAAAAAAAACTGGGGCCAGAAAGATATTACAGCAGGCAGAGCGCTTGCCTTGCACCTGGTTTGATTCGTAGCATCTCATATGGTCCCCTGGAGGAGGAGAACCCCCAGGAGGAGCGATGGCTGAGTGTAGAGCCAGGAGTAATCCCTGAGCACCACTGGGTGTGGCCCCAAAACAAAGTGTAACCAAAAATATTCTTTTTATTAACATGGGTCTCTATGGAATCTCATTTTATTTTATTGGGTGGGAGGGTTTGGGCTACATCCTGCAGTGCAAGCTATATATTATATGTTCATATTTTACATAAACAGTTTCATTTGCTCTTAAAAATAGAAAAAGAAAATGGCTACTTAACTGTGGTCGTCAACCTAAATGCAGAGATAAAGTACAATAATCTGTTATGAGTAACTGGATGAAGTTAAATGAGATGCTTCATTTGTCTATTGGTGTAATTTATGCCAATTTTAAAGCGGGATATACTTCAAAAAACAAGTTCTGGAACTAATTTCCTGTTTTTAGTGGGGCTAAATATTGCCTTTTGTCACTGAAAACATTTTTACTTACTTATAGATGTATAGAGCAATGTAAATAAACCTCAAAGAAATAAAAAATACTATGATTAGTCAAGATGTAGATTTGAAGACAGAAAGGAAATTAGTCTCTTCTCATCATTCCAAATTTTGGTGATGCGTATGCCATACATAAAATCCTAAGTGTATATTATATGATGATAAAATCACAGCCCTTCACAGTAGGTAACTTTTAGATTTGAACATAGGAGAAACACTTCTTATGAGATATTTTTGGACTTCTTATATGAATGCTCTTAAATTCTAACCATAGAATATCCTGTCAGTAATAAAATTTGGTACACTGACTCAGGCAATATAATGATGGCCAAAGACCAACATGAAATGGTGAATCACTTTAGGTATTAGGTCCTGGGGCCGAAGATCAGGTTTTCACACCTTGGTTGTGTATCTCTTTTCCAGTAAATCTCACGAGTAATATCATGCTAAGGAAAGATGGAAATCTAAAGTCAGCAGGGCCTATTTCTATGGGGAGTTTTGAGAATAAATGTTTTTAAGAGAATTCTTTTGTTCAGCTTAGAATGAGTCATCCACAGATGTACCCATTTCATATTCTATTCATAATACCTATTCTCAGACATCCTTTTTGATACCAATGTGTTAAATCTGATGTTTCTAGAGTGCCTAAAATTGATGTAATCGATGAATACCTTCCAGCCGCTAATCCTCATTATGCACTGTGGAGATTGCTCTTAAGAGCATACTGGCTCTCTCTGCAGGGACACACTATGGACTGGTGATTAGAGACACATGTATCTCGCATTTAACTGTAAACTTGATACCGGCATCCATTCAGTGCTGAGTGATTTGAAATACGTTTAATTCCCAAATGTTAGTTTTGCTCAGAAATAAATATCTTTTGGGGTTGGAAATTTTCTGGAATATTTCTTCAAGACTAGAGTCATTAAAGTTGGGTCTTTGCGTCAAGTAAACTCCCATCAACAGTGATGAGGCACATGGGACTAGACTGTCCTGTGAAGAAAGACAGCTCTTGTCTGGAGCTCCCAAGAACCAGGACTCTCTCCGTCTCTGTCTGTGTGTCTGTGTGTCTGTCTCTCTCATTTTTGTTTTGGGACCAAATTCAGCAATGCTCAGGGGTTACTCCTGGCTCAGCACACAGGAATTGCTGCAGGCAGTGCTCAGGGCCCATGTGTGGTGCTGTGGATCAAGCCCAGGTCACTGCATGCAAAGTAAATGCTGTATTATCACTCTAGCCTCAATCTCCCTAGTATTTGGCTGGACAGAGGAAGTAGGGCCAAAGCAACTTCAATAGGCTTGTTGCTCCAAGGTCAAAAACTCATCCATTGTCCATTTATATCATATCTTTCTATGTTACTCATTTTTGGGGGGGTGGGTCATACAAGAAATACTCAGGGGTTACTCCTTGTGGTGCTCGGGGGATTATATGAGATGCCAGGGATCAAACCTAGGTTGACCACATGCAAAACAAACATCCTAGCCTCTGTACAATCACTCTGTCCCTGTTCCTCATTTTTTCTCATCACCCTTTGTAGTTTCATTCTGTCCCACCTCTTCTTTATCTCACAAAAGTTTCCAGCACATGTTCCAAAACTGTTTCCAGAACATATTCCACTTCTCAGTACCTCTGGGTCTTATAAATGCCATTCTGTTTTCTTCACTATCTGGACTACTTCTGTCTCCTTCCACTTACCCCTTCCCACTGTGTTTCCACATATCCCAATTATAGCCAGTGCTTTCCCGTCCCAGTTTAATGCTTCTCCTTCATCCACAAAACCTTCCCTAACTATAAAAACACTCCTACTCAATCCTCAATGAACACCCCTTCCTCTTAGCTTCCTCTACTTCCCTGTATGTGGTTGAGACAGTATTGTCTAATGGCTCCTATAGTAATGTGGTTTCATTCATCATCATTTTTGTTATAACGTTGTTGAGAGAAAAACAGCCCTGATGGACAGTAAACTAAACACAGTATGATGTAGGGACCTGGTTTAATTTTACATCATTTCAGGTCTCACTTTCCAAGAACCTATTGACAGCATTAAGTGAGGACTTCTGTAGATAAGAGCATAGCCACTTACCAATGGTGGAGATGTGGACAGGAGTAATCTCTGAATATCAGACCCTAATTTTTTTTGTCTTGGAGCCACGCCCATCAATGCTAAGACACTCGTACTGGTTCTGTGCTAAGGATTCACCCCTAGCAGTGCTTATAGGGTGCCAGCGATTGATCCAGGGTCAGCCACATGCAAGAATATGCTTTACCCCCTTAATAAGTCTCTGGTTTTCTACATGTTTTAAATGGAGAAAATATTACATGATTCCTAGGATGCTTATAGTGATTCAATCAGAGAATTTATGTTAAGAAACCCTATAGAAAATGCGCTATCAAGCCTCTAGTCCTAAACTACAGATTAGGTTCAATACTGCCAACTGGACGTATATTAACCTTTGGTTACTCACTGCGGAGGGGGAGGGTTGTTCATCCTTTACTAAGGACTAAATTCATTAAGAAGTTTGCATTGTTTGGACCAAAACATAGTACAGCAGGTAGGGCATTTTCTTTGGATCTGACTGACATGGGTTCAATCCCCAGAATTTCATATAGTTTCCTTAGTCCTGCCAAGAGTGATCTCTGAGCAAAAAGCCAGGAGTAAGCCCTGAGCATTGATGGGTGTGGCAAAGAAAGAAAGAAGTTTGCATTGTTAGGCTTGAAACCAATTTCCAACTAGCTAGGTTGATTTTTAAAAAATTCTTGGCCAATATGACTTCCTTTTCTCTTAGAATCTCTTTGAAAGGTGTCATAACGTTTTGGGTACATTTGAAAGATCATGAAATGTTTTATGTATAAATAAATGAGAAATTCTTTGGTGTTTCCTAAAGTGCTCCTCTTGTAAAACCAAGAGAAAAACATGTGTTGTAAATGGGCCTTGGTTTTTATTTGTTGGATTTGGGCCTTTCTACAATCCCTTCTTGGCAGATACATGGAATATATTGAATTCCAAGTTGACTTTCAATTAAAGTGAATTTCTCTATTTCCTTAAGAAAAAAATACTCCTAGGCGAAAACTGAGATGGAGGCTGGGTAAAATCTCTTCTGGATTCTGAATGTCTGTATCTTCTGTGCAAGACACATTTGTCCTTCACTTTTGACCATATTTTCCAGAGATAAAAATAAGAAATAAGGGGCTGAAGCAATAGCACAGTGGATAAGGCGTTTGCCTTGCACGTGGCCAACCTGGGTACAATTCCCAGTATCCCATATGGTCCCCTGAGCACCACAAGGAGTGATTCCTGAGTTCATGAGCCAGGAGTAACCCCTGTGCAATGCCAGGTCTGACCCAAAAAGCAAAAAAAAAAAAAAAAGAAAGAAATCCAAGTACCAAAGAGATAATACAGGGGTTAAGACACTTACTTTGCATTCAGCCAATCCCAGTTCCATCTCCAGCACTTCATTATGGTCTCCTAACCACTGCTAGGAGTAATCCCTGAGCACAGAGCCAGGAGTACACCCTGAGCACAGCCGGGTATCCCAAAAGAATAAATCCAAACATGAATCAGGGAACTCAAATGGGAGAAATACTGCCCCACTGTATGGACTCTGCCTTTGATTTGATTGCCAAGGAGAATGTGAGTTAAGTCCTTCATGGGCAGAATCTGCCACAATTATCTGGGGAATAAGTGGGTCCATGCATTGCCCAGGGCACTTGGGGAACATTCCTGGCAAAATTTGGCTCACCTGTCTAGGCTTGAGGGTTTGGTGCTTGGACCTGGGCAATGCAATGCAATGCTGCTGAGACACAGGAGTGCTGGGGGGGGGGTGTCACCAGAGTCACCCCACAGGTGCTATACTGGTCACATTCCAGGCCCCATGCAGTGCTCAGAATCAGACCCATAACCTTGACCATGTACAGAGTGTATTCCAGCCCATTAAGCTACCTCCCTCTCCCCCAAACACGCAACTCTTTCCTGTGCTTCCAGGATTGAGGATGCTCATTAGGGAGTGATATGATCACTAAAATTTGTCACAGTTTTTAAGTCTGTAGAGCAATGTGTATTGGTGGGGGGAGGTTAGGGGGACGAGTTTTGGAATGACACCAAGCACTGTTCAAGGGCTACTTCTAGCTATGTGCGCAGGGATCACTCCTGGTAATGTTCAGGGGACCTATGTGATGATGCCAAGGATCTAATGAGTCCCCACCGCACACAAGGCAAGTATTGTATCCCTGAACCATTTGTCTACCCCTTCTAGGCCCATGTTTTTGTTTGGTTATTTCATTTTTTTTTTGCCTTTTGTTTTGGGGGGGTCACACCCGGTGATGCATGGGGGTTACTCCTGTCTCATGCACTCAGGAATTACTCTTGGCAGTGCTCGGGGGACCATATGGGACACTGGGAATCGAATCCAGGTTGGCCGCATGCAAGGCAAATGCCCTACCCACTGTGCTATCGCTCCGGCCCCTGGTTATATCATTTAGGCACTGTTATTTACAAATTTTTTTCACAGTAGAATTTCAGACATACTCTTTTTCAGTTTAAGTCCCACCACCAGTGGCTGCTTTTCTACACCAATGACCCTAGTTTGCCTCCCATCCCCCAACCTCACTCCTTGACTGACACATTTTAGGTTTCATTATTGTAGTGGAGAGTCCATGGTTCCCATAGTATTGGCTCTAGTGGTTTAGATATATACAAGTACCTCCTCTCTACAGCACAGACAAGTCCAAGCCCCTCACCCCTTACCCCTATGTTACCTCCAGACCTCCTCTTCTTGATTCCCATTCAGTTCTCTCCTTCCCTGGAATTTTTCGTTTCTGTAATCTACGGTCAAGTACTTGCCTACCTTTTATACCTTCCATTCCTTTGTCTTGTTATTGTATATACCTCAGATTAGTGAAAACATCCCATCCAGTACTTGTCTTACCCTTCTGGCTTATTTCACTGAACATGACATTCTCCAGGTGTGTCTGTTTCCTGTTTCACTGGAGTCTATCTTCCCTTTCTTCACTTGAGACCTATTGACATTTAGACAAACTTCAAGGCTGTTCATGTGGTTCATCGTTCATCACGTTAAGCACAGCTCTTTCCCTGACCTAGAAGACAGGCTTGAGCAACATCAGGCATAGAAACAGGGCCCTTCTGGGGCTCTGGTATTTGGTGGTAAGAGGGGAAGCATAGCTGAGAGAATGAGGCTCTCGCTGTCAGAAGAAGAGGATGCTTTTAATCCAGAGTCGGCTCCTTTTGAGCACAAACCACTTAGTGAGAGTTTCTTTGGCGTTGGACACATGTATGTCCACATGTCTGCTATGTTCCATGTGATATGCATGTGATTTTAGTAGCCACCTGAGAAATTGCCATCGGAAGCAAAGGAGTTTGGAAAGATGGGAAGAAACAATGGTGCATGTTCAGCTTTCAGAGTACATAGTCAAGGAAAGCATATTTGACTTTCATAGCATCACCGTGATGATAGAATTTTCATTAGCGGTTGAAGAAACAGGACTAGAGGGATAGTAGAGCCGGTAAGGCCCTTGACTTGCATCCCACCCACACTGACTCCATCTTTGGCACCGCATAGGATCCCCTAAGTACCACCAGGGGTCATTTTTGAGCAGAGAGCCTGAACTGGACCCCTGAGCTCTGCCCAGTGTGGTTGCCAAACTCTAAAAATACAAATAAATGAATTGAATAATGAAAACCAGTCTGCCCAGGGGATGACCTAAGTCATTTCCAAGCAAAAGTGCACATCAGGCCTGGAGAGTAGCTCAAAGGGCTAATGGACATGATTTGCTAATGTACAGGAGGCCCAGTTCTATCCTCGACCCTATAGGGTCCCTGGAGCACTGCCAGGAATAGCCCCTGATCACTGCTGGGTGTAATCCAAACTCCTCCAATTTTCCTACCCCCCCCCCCCACAAAGAAATTGAAACCACAAAAGAGTGACCCTTGTTCTGAATTCTTCTGGCTCTACAAAGAGCTCAGCCCTCCTGGGTCCTCTCCAGAGAAGTCACCACCTTGCTGGAGTCTGGATGGGGTCAGATACTAGGTCTGGAGCTGCACAAGCGAACCCAGCTTTCCCTCCCCCAGCAGCTGACCTTTCAACCAATGGGCCTTCCCGCATCTTCAAAGATCCAATATCATCCAAACAGATAGCAGTCTTTGGCTGGATTCATCCGATCAGCAGTGCATGCTGGCACATGTCCCAGTGGAGCCTGGCACCCTAGACCAAGTTCCCCATGTAAAGTTCAGTCATGCTTGCCACGAAGCCCTGGGACCCATCCAGTTCCAGGCTCAGCCACTTCATTTCGACCAATTAAGCAGTTGTTCTTCCAATTCTCATTTAAAAAAATTATTGAGACCCCACTAAATACTCAGCCTCGAGGAACTTTAAAGCAATGTACTTATTTAATACTCCCAACAGGGGCCAGGAATATGACTCAGCGGTAGTATGAGATCTGGGGACCATCATCAGCACCATACAATAAAAGTAAACATTGGTGCCAAGAGACTGGGTAGAGTGCTTGCTTTGCAAGTGGCCAACATAGGTTCAAGATCTCAGAGCCAGGAATAAGTCCTGAGCACAGTTGGATGTCTCAAAAAATCCCTAAATGGGTGGGACTACAGAGATAGTATAGGGGTTAAGGCACTGTCCAGTCTTACTTATGGGAACAGAAGTAGAGCCTGGGTTTGCATTCAGGCCTCTCTTCTTTCAGCTTTCCCTGTTCTACTCTGCAATACTACAGAGATTCATTTCCCTTCTTATTTCAAAACATTTCATGGTTCTGTTCTACCCTGAGAGTACTCATCAATGAAGAGCTCCGCCATTGTGCAAGTCCCTTGAGGGTGACCCATTTAACCATCATTGACCTTCAGCGTTGTCCATGTTCCACCCTGACTAGTTGCATGCAGATAATATAAGCCCAAATATCGATAGCATCAAAACTTCACTCATCTCCTTGAACTAGGAAGGCACAAGGACTAAAGGGCCAGGGAGAAAGTACAAGGCTTAAAGCATTTGACTTGCATTCCACTGACTCTGTATGATCCCTGCCACTGTATACCATCCCCTGAGCACTCCTAGGGGCCACTCCTGAGCACAGAGCCAGGAGTGGGTGTGGCCTCCCACCTACCCCCCAAATACAAAGAAATAAAGGAAATGTGAAGAGAGGTGCCAGTTCACCCATTTATCTATTTGTCAGTTGAGACAAATATTTACTGAACAACTTCTTCCTGCTTAGCACAGTGTTAGACATGATGATACTAAGGCTTTCAATGCTCTCTGTAATGAAATATACAAAGGAACAAAAGAGTTTAAAGAGTTTAAACTGGGGCTAAAGTGATAGAAAAAGATAAGGCCACTGTGTTTGCTAGTGGCTATCCTGGGTTTAATCCCCAGCAACACCTAGGGTTCCCCAAACCCCACCAGTAGTGATCCATGAGCTCAGAGCCAGGAGTAAGCCCCACCAGGTGTAGCCCCCAAACAAACAAAAAGGCTGTTTTAGACTTAGTTCTTTGTGTTTGTGTGTGTGAGTGTGTGTGTTTTAATTTAGTTACCATGAAATGACAAAGTTGTTCATGAGTGGGTTTCAGGCACATAATGTTTCAACATTGCTCCTTTCACCAGTGTCCACATCCTTCCACTAATGCCCCTCTCCCACTTGCCTCTACTATTCTGTCCTACTCAAGGCTTTTTAATGTTTTTTCACTGTGATTTACAGTGCTGTTGCTGATAGGTTTCATGCATAACACGTTTCCACCTTTCAGCACCACCTCCTCCTCCCAGTTGAACAGTTCGCTCCACCATAGTTGTAGCCCACTCTTGGTTCTAACTCTCAAGCCCCACAAGTGGCATGTTTCCCACTGAAGACCAGTTCTTGCGTTCTGTACTTAATTCTTTAAACAGTGATGAGGCGTTTTATTTGGAGAAGCAGGGGAATCTTGGCCCATACTCTGGGATACTCAGAAACTACTCCTGACTCTGTGCTCAATCCTGGCTCCCTAATATGGGTTAGCCACACGTAAGCCAGTGCATTAACACCTGTGCTATCTTTCTGATCCAGAGTAATTTGAGCCAGATGTGACAATTGATCTCCAGGTTTATTTATCTTCTTTCCTTTCAGGCTATAGGGTAGAGTTGAGAAGAGGATAGGTGAACTGGTATCGAAAAAGCCAATTGTTGGGGCTGGAGCAATAGCACAGCAGGTAGGGCATTTGCCTTGCACACAGCTGACATGGGTTCGATTCCCAGCATCTCATATGGTCCCCTGAACACCGCCAGGAGTAATTCCTGAGTGCAGAGCCAGAAGTAACCCCTGTGCATTGCCGTGTGTGACCCAAAAAGCAAAAGAAAGAAAAAAGAAAAAATGATTGTACTATACCAGGGTATTAATGATGTAACAGTTTGGGGACTGGAGAGATAGTGTAACAGGTAGGGTGCTTACCTTGTATACAGCTGATCCAGGTTCGATCCATGGCACCCCATATGGCCCCCTGAACACCACCAGGAATGATCCTTGAGCACACAGCTTGGAGTGTGCCCTGAGCATCAGCAGATGTGGCCCCAAAACTGCATTTTAAAAGATGTAACAGTTTCTGCATCTTTGCCTAGCACCTCCCATACATGTGAAATCCCACAGTTTAATAGGAAGGATCAAAACCATCTGCAGCAACATATTTGTTTAAAAAGGAGACAGCAGCATGAAGACTTAACAACTTTGATCCAGTTGAAAGAAGAGCAGCTGCCTGATATTTTCGTAGTGGTTCTATTGATTGTTCATCTTCCATTCTTTTTGTGGTTTGTGTGACTTGCATATTTGTATTGCTTATGCCAAAAGAAGTCTTGAGAGAAAGAATTCTTAAATTGTTACTTTAGAGGGAGAAAAAAAATCTGTGTAAGAATTAAAGTTCCCCGTAATGTTGATCTATTGGCATACAAAAAGAAAAGAAGCAAATTGGAAAGGTCTATTTTCTTTTAGCTTTGGGGGTCATACCCACCAGTGCTCAGGGTTACTCCAGATCTGAGCTCAATCCTGGCAGTGCTCAGGGAACCCTACGGGGTGCCAGCAACCAAACCGATATTGGTCATGTGCAAGACAAGCACCCTACCTACAGTACTCTCTTCAGCCCCTCTAGTAGTAGACTTCTAACTACAAAAGCAATGGCACTATTCTAGTTTGATGAAGGAGAGAGACATACTGAGAGAATTAGATGCTGATCCAGCAGTGCCCTCAGGAGCCTTGGCCCTTATGAGCTCCAAATTAGCATGTAGCACAGTTCTTTTTCAGAAGATAAGACAACCAGGTGTCCAATAACAGATGAATGGATTATGATAATGTGGTATATATGCACAGTGGAATACTGCAAAGCTGCAAGGAATGATGAAATCATGCAATTTCCTATAACCTGGTTTCAACTGGAAGGCACCATGTTGAATGAAGCCAGAAGAAAGATAAACATAAGAAGATCTCACTTATCTGTGGCATATAGACTAGTGGATGAGGAAATGTACTGTAGTAAAAAGAGGTTGCCTAGATCACCCTTAACCCCAGTGTTTGAAGAGGAAAATGACTGAGAAAGAAAGAAATCAAGGGATGAAGAGAACAGGAAGTAATGGGTGAACAGGCATCAGGGCGTCAGTTATACAGATGATATGGGTGAGTTGTAAAGTCATATACCCAAAAGAAAGACTCAACAACAATGAAAACTTAAGATTTAAGCTGCAGCCGCTGAAACTTTGTAATGTGCCTGTCAGGTTAAATTTTAAATTTTAAAAAGACAAATGGGACCCAAGAGGTCATGCAGCAGGTAAGGCAATTGCCTTGCATGTGGCTGACCCAGATTTGATCCCTAACACTGCGTATGGTCACCCTAGTACTACTAAGAGTGATCCCTGAGCACAGAGCCAAGTGGAGCTCTGAGCACTGCCAGGTATGGCCCTGAAACCAAAAAAAAGTGTAAACTACAGTGTAGATGAGATAGAATGGAGAGCAAGAGCTACATTTGGCTTTTCTACTTATCCTAAAGAGAAGAATAACAACGATGGGGATATCCTATGATGGACCCAGTTCCCAATCCATCATTCCTGTTATCTCATCTCTCCTAAGAAACCAAAAGGCTGCTCCATCCTGGTTGAATTTCCAGTTGAGAAATGGACTCACACCAAACTAGCAGTGACAGGTCACTTTAGGATGGGCCTCAATCTCACATTTGTCTGGGACTTGAGAGGGTTTGGGCCACACCTGGTAGTGCTGAGACTACTTCTGGTTCTGTGCTCAGGAAATGGAATCTGTTGCCGGGGATCAAATTTGGCTCAGTTACCTACAGATAAGTGCCTTGCTCCCAGTGCTATCTCTCCTACTCCTCTTGGCCCTGTGGCCCCTTTAAGCTCATAAAGGTCCTCTTTTCAGTTGTGAAGTCACAGTATGGGATGGACTTATCTTCTCCAGCACACTCTTCTCAAAAGTACTTCTAGAGGGGCTGGAGTGATATCACAACGGGTAGGGTGCTTACTTTGCATGTGTCCGACCCGGGTTCGATTCCCAGCATCCCATATGGTCCCCCAAGCACCGTCAGGAGTAATTCCTGAGTGCGTGAGCCAGGAGTAACATTGCCAGATGTGACCCAAAAAGCAAAAAAAAAAAAATTCTAGCAGCTTCTAGGAATGGCACATGAATGCAGGTGAATGTTGGCCAGAGTCCAACCCGTCCATTGTCACAGGGGTCCTTCCAAGGCAGCACCCAATCTTTAGAAATTGTCTGAATATGTCCAGTAGATTGGGGAAGTCGAGTAGAGCCTGACTAAAAGCATGACTTCACTGCAGCCTTGGCCCACAGCCTGACTATGGAAGAACACTTAGGGGGACTTCATTAGGTAATGAAGAGTAATTAGACTGAACTAACCCGAAAGGAAAAAGCAAGTATCTGAAGCTTATTGTTTCAAATATATCTGGGTAGTGGTCTGCTATCATTCACCAGTAATAAAGCTAGGAGGAGTGACAACTGGAGTTATAGCTGGAATTTCAACAGAGTTGCTGGAATTTTACATAAGAAAACAACAAGCATTCCATTTAACCAGTGCTCATTATCATCTCTTTCTTCTCTCTGATGTACATTATGTGGAAACCTTACTAATTCGAATGGTTTCTGACTTTGGAGTATCCTGAATGCTCAGGGGATACTTGGGATCTTGTTGCTCAGGGGGTCTTCCTAGAAATGAAGTGGTTGGGCGGGGAGGGATGATCATGTACTGCTGGGGTAGAACTCGGGGTTCCCACAGGGAACACATTTGCTTCAGCCCTTTAAGTAATAGATCCTCTCCTGCCCCCCTCCCCCGCCATCTAACCTTTTCTTAAATTACACTAAACAAGTTTAATGTGGTAAAGGAGGAAATTCAAATGAACACAGAGGCACAGGCAAAAAAAATATTCGTTATCATTTTGGGGAAAATCAATGGGAAATCGAGAAAAGAATTTACTGTCTCTGAGGGGGGCTGGGCCAGGCCCTCCCGACTTTACTGCCGCTTAGGAAGGCACGCGGGGCCTCTTCTCTTTGAGGGGTTCACACAAATATTCCAAGCTGCCCAAAAGATTTTCTGGCACATTTTCCATTCCTTTGCGTTCTCCTTTTTTTAAAGTTCAAACAGAAAGCCTAGCTGTGAGTGCTCGTGTCTGTTTTAGAGCTCTGTGCTTTATGTACGATGGCTTGAAAGCCTTCCCGCTTCTGAGGATTTTCGAGATGTTTTCATCATCACCCAAATGTGGCAGTTCATGCTTTTGTCATCAGATATAATGTCGATGCCCTAATGGGAAAGGCGCTTGTTCTGGAATCATGCCCAAAGGACTCCAAAGGAAATACTTGACGCTTGCTGCCCCCAATATCTGTGATGATAAATGATCAGGTGTTCAATGAAAAGTCCAGAACTGATGTTGAATCCCTTTTGAAATGGTTGCCTATGCTCCCAGTTCAATCACTCGCGCAGTTTCTGCGCCTGCCCCACAATTAACATAAAGAAATTAACGGCTTGCAAGCTTCAATATTTGATGCCGTGTGAGTCCTGAGGATATTTAAAGGGAGGAGAAAATGTAAATAGAATGAAATTCTTAAGCAAGATTACTGATATGACAGGAGTAAAGAGCTTGGGCATTGTGTGAAAAGTGCCTCTTTTCTTCCCTTTAATAAGTCCATTACTTGAACTTGGGCATATTTTAAGGTCCTTTTCATGCTGAATGTAGACTTGAGCATGCTTTGCATTTCAAGCTTTGTCTCTGAATCAGTAGAAGCCAAAGTTATTTCTGCTTTGAAATAACAGGAGCCAGGAACAGCTAATCTCTTTTCATTCTGAGTTCCTTACATTATTTTACTGGACAAAGTTTGTGTCGGCTACAAAACGGGCCATTCATAACATGGATGAGAAAGAATTGAGGTAAGAATGAAGAGAGATTGTAGGATGTATAAAGACTCTCTCTCCTGAGGCCATTAAGAAATTCCAAATTGGCACTGTTTTGAATAGTGACATTGCATTAGCCTTGCTAATTTCACTCATTCAGGCTGATAGCCTGTTTACCAATAGGCTGTAGGAAACATTCCCAGAACTTCAGTAGTCTTGTGCTTAGGCTTCTCAACCAAGGTGTATTGGAGTTCGCAACACAGGTGATGGGGAGAGAAGTGAAAAAAGAGGGAGGTGGTGATGGCTAACAGAGCAGCATCTCTTAATCAGAAAGTCTTTAAAAGGGCGCCGATGTCTGTTTTCCTCAGTAAGCCAAATCCAATGCTGGCGAAGTAGCTTCACTTTTCTTTCCTGGAGCAGAAATGAGAATGCGAGACAGATTCCATGCCTCCTTTATCTTGTGGAACAGGAATAAATCCAAAAATAAAAATAAATAAATCTAAAAGAAACCTTTTGGATTCTCTGGCATTGAATCCGGTACATTTTGTAATTAGGACTAGGACCCATCTTGGAGGGGCAGGTGTTTATTTAGGTGGGAAGTCATTTGCTCTTCTTTTCCTGAAATGTGCCTATCAGCTGACAGATCCAGTCTGTGGTAGAGTTCCAGGGGAGAGGGAACTCCTGGTTTCAAGGAGTGCACCTTTAAAAGACATTCTCCTCAATTGCTCGTGACTGCATTGGCATCTCACATCATGCTAGAAAAATGTACAGAGGGAAATCTTCAGAGCCTTGCAAGCTGAGAGAGTAGGATTGCTGAGTGTTTGAAAGGGTTTAGGGTTTCCTTTGAAGAGCAGCTGCACCCCACCGCGCCTTTGCTCAGATACACCGAACACCAACGAGGCGGGTTGCTGGAAATGGCCCCCAGTGCCTGATGATGTGGGTCCAAACCTTTGCCACATCCGGCCCAGGGTTGCTGACTTGAGTTTCCTGTCAGTTGGTGTCTCAGACCCAAGCACAGTCTCCTTCTGTAATTGCTCTGGATCATAGGACAATAAAGATGAGAGGGGCCAGGGGCTGGAAAGATAGTATAGCATAGAGGGCCGCATAGGGCGCTAGTTTACACACAGCCAACCTGGGTTCGATCCCCACCATTCCATGTGGTCTCCCTAGCACTGCCAGGAGTAACCCCAGAGCATCGTCAGGTGTGTCCCAAAAACAAAGATGGGAGGGGCAGGAGACACATAGTTCAGCAGGTCAAGTGCTTGTCTTGTATGCGGATGCCCCAAGGTTCAATCTTTGGCACCAAATTGGTTTCCCTGAGCCCCCCCAGGAGTAGTTCCTGAGCACAGAGCCAAGAGGAAGCCTTGAGCACTGCTGTCTGTCGCCGCCAAAACCAAACTAAAATAAAAATCAGAGATGGGAGGAGGTGGATATAATAAAAGGGAATGGTAATGGGGAAGTTTGAGAGGTTTATTATTTGTTTATTTAGGGTTTTAATAAAGAAAATGTATTCATTAATCTTAATTTTATTAATTAAATCTTAATTTAAAACTTCATTTATTCAGAGATCAGCATCTAGAAGGGCTGGGAAGGGTGCATATGGGTTTCTACATGCAAGACATGTACCTTACCCACTGTCCTATCTCATCAGTCCTGAGAGATTCATTTAGATTCCAGAGCAGAGCTTCTCCAGAATATAAAAAAAAGAGTGGAGGGATCCTAGTCCTGGCTTTTTCAAATAACCTAAAATACCACACTTGGGCAGCTCGCTGAGGTGAAGTCATCGTTCCGTATCTGACCTCCCTTGGGAGGGCAGCCACTTGGTTCCGAGGGCTTTACAACAGGCTGAGCTTCCTGGCAGTACCCAGAAAGCTCTATGGCTCTATCTCTCCAGGTTTCCCTTCTTGGCGCTCTCAACAGGCTCTGCTCTTGCTCCGAATTCTCTAGCGCTTGGTTTGTGCCTCCCTGGTGGCATTTCACACCTTTGAACTTGGATACAGTTATTTTTGTACTTGGCTCCACTTGCCAGCAGGGCAGAGAGCCCATGGAAGCCAATGGCTCTGTAACCACAGGGGCACTTGGCACCGTGTCTAGCAAGCGGGTGCCTGTGTTTTAGTTCACTGTTGCCCCTCAGGCCACTCATACCCAGGGTCTATCTCCCATGGGCAGGTTCCAAGGCTCTGATCACTTCCCAGGTTGATGGTCAATGTTCCCAGCATTCAATTGTCCAGTGAATTCATTCTACTGGACACACTACATGTAACATCATCCCTCCCCTCACCTGTGCTTGTCACAGACTTCCTGCCCCTCCTTCAGGGATTCCTTTGTGACACCCCTTCCCGCTTTTAATTCCCAGTGTAGTTCAGGTCTGGCCATAATAATGAGGATCCCGAATTTAGTACGTTCTTCTTTCAATTATCATTTTTTCAAGTTTTTTTTTTTTTGCTTTTTGGGTCACACCTGGCGATGCACAGGGGTAACTCATGGCTCATGCACTCAGGAATCACTTCTGGTGGTGCTCGGGCGACCATATGGGATGATGGGAATCGAACCCAGGTCGACTGCGTGCAAGGCAAATGCCCTACCCATTGTTCTATCGCTCCAATCCCACTTTTCAAGTTTTTTTTTATGGAGGCACTGTGATTTACAAAGTTGTTCACCGTTGAGTTTCAGGCATACAATGTCCCAACACCAATCCTACCACCAATGTCTACATCCCCCCACCAGGATTCCCAGGTTCCCTCCCACCCTGCAGCCTGCCACCTGGACAGGCATATTTTTAAAGTTTGGTGGTTGGAGTTTGGGTGTCACGCTTTAGTGTTGTTAGTTCTGTGGTTCAGCTCTATGACAGAGCTACACCACTGAAGTAGCTATGTTATATATAAATCATGACAGAGTAATGTCATATAGAAGTAAATAAATCCTGTATTTTAAGGCCTTTAGGACCGAATTTGGGGAAATGAGTCCAACGCCAGGAGATCATTTTCTTTGCATAAACTTGTCCTCAAGACTGACTTTCCATACCCACAATCCTGTGCATTCTCTTCTCTGAGGCATGTTCTCAGCATCCTCCTGAAATTGTGAAGCTGAGACCCATTAGGAATAATAGAGGACCAAGGCAGGTCCAGAGCAATGCCTTGTGCAGTAGGATGGATTCCTCAATCCAGTCTGCGAGGCAGAGTTCAACACTGGGTTTCTCCATGAAAACGCTGTTGGGGCTGGAGCGGTAGCACAGTGGGTAGGGTGTTTGCCTTGCACACAGCCAACCCAGTTTCGATTCCCAGCATCCCATATAGTCCCCCGAATACCGCCAGGAGTAATTCCTGAGAGCAGAGCCAGGAGTAACCCCTCTGTATCGCTGAGTGTGACCCAAAAAGAAAAAAAAACAGAAAGAAAAGAAAACACTGCTGCCAACCTCTGAACAGAGGATGGATGGATGGAGTCACTTCCTAGCTCCTCTGTTTCTGCAGTTCTATCACTATCACTGTCACTGTCCTCCCGTTGTTCATCGATTTCCTCTAGTGGGCCCAGTAACTTTGTGAGACTTGTTACTGTGTTTGGCATATCGAATACATCATGGGGAGCTTGCCAGGCTTTGCTGTGAGGGCGCAATACTCTCGGTAGCTTGCCAGTTTCTCTGAGAGGGGTGGAGGAATTGAACCCGGGTTGGTCCGGTCAGCCTCACAAAAGGGCATGGCAAACACCCTACCACTGTGCTATCCCTCCGGCAGTTCTACTTGTTGCAAATGCAAAACTCACTTTCAATGAAGGTGATTTTGTTTTAAGCATTTTTGTGAGGGAGAGAGGTAGTACAACAGTTAAGAAGCTTGTCTAGCCTAAGGCTGCAGCCAGTGCTCTGGTTCCAGTCCCCACGCCACATGGGGTCTCCAGCACCTGCCAGGTGTGGCCTTTCAACACAGTGGGGGGAGGCGGGGCAAGTGGAAGAAAACAAATAGTTATTGCATTAGGATGATAATGTCCTAAGGTGATTGTCCCAAAGATTCCTTAATAGTTCCTTGCTCTGCTCTACATCACTTTGTCTTGTTTTTCCGGCCACACCTGGCAGTGCTAAGCTCTTGGCTCCTCACTCAGGGATCATTCCTAGTGGGATGCAGAGGGACTACATGGGGTGCTGGGGATCAGATCCAGGTGGGCAGCAGCAAAGCCTTTGTTCTAACTATTGTATAATCTTTTCAGTTCCTATGTCATTTTTTAAGGGGAAAAAATTACATTTCCCTTCTCAAAATCTTTCCGAGCCCACCTTTCTAACTTTCAGTCCTCTAACTTCTGTCTCCCAGGTAAGCTAGACTCTGGAAGTCATACTTGGGAGAAATATATCCAGAGGGGGCAGGTCATTGTTTGTGGCAAGGGAAGTGACAAGCAAAAGCCAGGCAGTGGTCAGTGGCTCATTGCATTGTATCCATCAGAATTGCATTGCATTGTATCCATACAGAATTTCTTGCCCAGGACTCAATGGAATGAGCCTTCTCCCCACCCACCGCCCCTGTTATCTGATGCATATGTATAGATAATACATTTGCTAGTTTAAAATCCTTTGCAGAGTTGTGAGAGTGGGGTGGGGAGGTTTGGGGGGACAGGACGCTTTCTTCTCTTGCTTTATATCCTCCGGGTCTGTTTGGGGCTTTGGCTTCAAGAATGCATTCATGTGTTGAGTGGTTTGAACATTAACAAAATAAAAGGCCTTTATCGAAAACAAGGGAGGATGGTTTGCAGGAGGAACAGATGGGGACCCTGTCTGGATGAGAGAGAATGAGAACCTGTCTGGATGAGAGGGAAAGAGAGAATGGCAGAATATCCTCTAAGCAGTGGTAATAGCAAGTAGTGGCCGTGGGCAGGAGATGCAAGCAAACATTAAGGAAACCAACAGCATTTACAGGGATGTGTTAATGAGAGAGAATGAGAGCATCATTTAAGCATTGGCTATAGCAATCAAACAGAAAGGAAACCAACTGCATTTACACAGATGTGCTAATGAACTAGACCTGGAGAATGAAAAAAAGGGAGAAAAAAATGAAGGGGGAGGGTAAACTTGCAAATTTCTGCTGAAGATAACAAACCCATCCCAAGGAGAGCCTTTCCCTGATAAAACAAACCGAAAGAAGGAATCCAAAGCTTGCTATTCAAACCCCTGTTCTCCCTTAAACACAGATCTGCTTGCTTGTCTCTCTGTCTCTGCTTGCTCTTCAGGCTCAAGGTTTTCTCTTCCTTTCTATCTCCTTGCCCCACATCATCATTCTATAGCACTGTAGTCCCGTTCTTCATTGATTTGCTCGAAGGGGCCCAGTAACTGTGAGACTTGTTGTTACTGTTTTTGGCATATTGAATACGTCATGGGTAGCTTGCCAGGCTTTGCCATGCGGGCAAGATACTCTCAGTAGCTTGCCAGGCTCTCTGAGAGGGGCGGAGGAATCGAACCCGGGTCGGCCCAGTCAGCTGTTGCGTGCAAGGCAAACGCCCTACCTGCTGTGCTGTGGCTCCAGCCCCACATCATTCTGAAGAAGTTTAATTCAATAAAGACTATCTTGCTTCATAAAAATGGAAAGAAAAGAGAAAAACTAGAAAACCCAGGAAAACAGGGGGAAACACGAATTAAGAGAATAGAAATATTAGAAATCTGAGAGTACAGTGAGTTGGGTGTTTGCCTTGCATGCAGCCACCCTGGTTCCATCCCTGTACCCTATATGATCTCCCAAACTCCCCCAAAAGTGATTCCTGATCTTCCAGCTGGGAGTAAGTCCTGAGCATTGCTGGGTGTGGCCCAAAACCAAACAAAAGACCATAAATCTGAGTGACCTTCCTTGGGGACACTCAAGAACAAACAGGCCTGGGAGGGGTGTTTCCAGCTCCAAAGAGCGGGCTGAGCTTAAAAAAGATTTGAAACTCCTGGGTCAGAGATCAAATCAGAGGCCCAGAGGAAAGGAATCCAAAAGATGAGAAGAGCACAAGGCTACAGAAGAAATGCAAGATCAAGGTCCTCCCAAGATAGTACCGGACTTAATGCCCTTGCCTTGCACATGGGTTATCACAGCACATGCTTCCCCAGTGCTGTCAGGCGTGATCCCAGAGCAAAAAGCCCATGTAAGCCCTGAGCACTGCTGGGTGTGGCCCAAACCCTCCAAATAAAAGAAATGATAGAATGCCCATCTTTTTTAAAAAATTAAAGCACTGTCATTTACAAAGTTATTCATGGTTAAGATTTAGACGTACAGTTTTGCAGCACAGACCCTACCATCAGTGTCAACTCCCCTCCACCAATGTTCCCACGTTCCTTTCCATATTCCCCTCTCCAGCCAGCCCACATGATATTCACCGTTCTAAGTTTTGTTCTTAGGTGTCTTGATTTCGTTGACAATGTGGTTTGGATATTTGGCTCTATCATTCACATTCACATCACCTTTGGACCTGAATCCCCTGACCTACCCCTGTTGCTTCTCATCTGTCTCTTCTACTTCCCTCCACTCTTTCTTTCTCCTCCCTACACTCAGACCAAGGTTTACCTGAGAATGCCCATCTTTGTATTGGAGGGAATGGCTTAGGCTCAGTAGAATGGCCACTGAGCCAAGGTTGGTCTAAATCTGCCCATCTTTTTAGTAGAGGGAATGAATAGTTTAGGATCAATAGAATGGTTGATTCTGTGCTTAGGTGTTGCTGCTGGCATCATTCAAGGGACCATACATGGTGCCAATATCAAACTGGGGTCAAAAGTATGCAAGGCAATTGCCTTAACGCCTGTATTATGTCTTCAGTCCCAGAACACCTGTCTTTAAGGAAAAACTGCTTGTAAAGGAATCAGAGAATGATCACAGAAGTAACAGATGAAATCCAGATTTAGTGGTATCCTGAAGTCAAGGCGTCTCCCAGTTTCAAGACACAGTAGCCAACAGAGTCGCATGCTGCGGAGAATGCAAAGAAAACCTCCAAAGGATCCATTCAGGGATTAACTATAAACTGGCTTAAGGGACTCAGTTGGGTATTGGGCTGATAAACACGGTTCTCATGACAGCTACTTAGCTCTCTAAGTTTAGAATAAGGTAAAGGTAAAGGTAAAGGCCCTCCCGTTGATCGTCGATTTGCTCGAGCGGGCCCAGTAACGTCTCCATTGGAGACTTTGTTGTTACTGTGTCTGACATATCGAATACTCTCGGTAGCTTGCCGGGCTCTCCGAGAGGGGCGGAGGAATCGAACTCGGGTCGGCCATGTTGGCCGCTTGTAAGGCGAACGCCCTACCCGCTGTGCTATCGCAAGGTAAAGGCCCTCCCGTTGATCGTCGATTTGCTCGAGCAGGCCCAGTAACGTCTCCATTGGAGACTTTGTTGTTACTGTGTCTGGCATATCGAATACTCTCGGTAGCTTGCCGGGCTCTCCGAGAGGGGCGGAGGAATCGAACTCGGGTCGGCCATGTTGGCCGCTTGTAAGGCGAACGCCCTACCCGCTGTGCTATCGCTCCAGCCCATTTTAGAATAAATCTTAAAAATCATTGAATTATACGGTTCAATTTTACTGACATGGGCAAGCATGATAGTCCAGAAATTGTATCTCTCAACAGTTTTTTAAAAAGTAAACATGAGGGGAAAATAATCTGCTAGATTTGGGACAGGCTCCGATTCTAAGGGAAGTCCTCCCCTATATAGAAGCTTCTTATATCTCCCCCACTCCTGCCCACCAGTTTAATCACTTCTCCCAAATTGGTTGGAGGAAGTTCCATGAAATAAAATGGCAGGAAGCAGGTGAACTGACTAATGCCATGTGTTTGATTTGCATATCAACATCCTATCCCCTATCTTAGAAGAATTGCAGAAGAGTTGTAATTTTAGTTTTTGGTTTGGGGGCTACCACCAGCAATGCTCAGGGTTTCTGGCTCTGTACTTAGAAATTACTCCTGGTGTTATTCTGAGGACCATATTGGGGTCAGCTGTGTGCAAGACAAGTATCCTACTCACTGTATTATCACCGTAGCCCCCCAAAAGTTGTATTTTTAACCATCTTTACTATTTGCAGTATGTGTTACCAGAAGAGGTTGGATTGCATTTTAATGTGTTCTGCACATGGGTTCTTTTCCTACAAGGTCTTTTCACTGTGGAATTTTTTTGGATGGAGGGTGGGGGTCAACCCCTGCCCACACTTCGAGCTTACTCCTGGCTCTGTGCTTACAGATAACTCCTGGCAGGGCTTGGGGGACTGTACAGGGTGCCAGGGTTGGAACCTGGGTCAACTGAGTGCTCAGCAACTGCCCGACCTGTTGTACTATCTCTCCCTCCCCTCACTGTGAAATATTATTTGCCTTCTGATATATTTTTTTGTGCTGAGAGCACAGCACCCTGTTCTTTTCAGCCACTATCCCTCTTAATTTGACTCAAGCTAATAACAAGATGGATATGTCTTGCTCGATGGGCACATTTAATTATGTTCTGTGCTAGGTAAATAGAACAGCCCTGTGCTTTCCTATTGACACAGAGCCTGGTTATCCTTGAGCCTATTAATGCTCATTTCCTGCAAATTGCAGCTTCTTTTCATTTGGGTTCAAGCGGTCCTGCTGCTTTGTGTGCTCCTTAGTGATCTGGCCACCACTCTTTGTAGCAGAACTTTTTCCTGTTCCCACTGACATCTTTGTAGCCTTGTTGGTATCTTTTATTTTTTTACCTTTCTGGGCCTCCCTTTGGACTTGCCTCCTTTGTTCTGAGCAATCTGTATGAGGAACATCCAGCTTTTTCTCCTTGATTGCCTTGGGTCCTTCCAACTTCTGCCCTAATCATGTTTCCAGAATGAGTTTTCTCCATTGGATCCCTTTTAACTTCCCCAGCAGCCAGAGTCACACCCTTATGTGACTGTACTGTATGGAGCAAGGTGTCTGTCACCTGAGAATTACAGCTAATTGTTTCCTTTTGGTAGGGGAACAAGTACTTGTCCGGGCCTGCAGGGGTTGTTTGATCTGCTGTCTAGGCGGTCTCCTCATCTGACCATCCCATCACACATTTATTTATCCTGTGGAGACTTTGCCCCTGCCTTAGCACACTGGATATATGGCGCACTTCTCTCTCCACCCTGCAAGCAGGCCAGCAGTCCCTCTCTTAAAAATTGTCTTGGTTGAGGGCCAGAGAGACATAGCATAGGCAATAAGGCCTTGCAACCCACCGACCCCTATTTTAATTCCCAGTACTGCATATGTTCCCCTTAGCAAATCCAGCAGTCACTCGAGCACATGAGCCAAGAATAGCAACCTGAGCACTGCTGGGTGTGGTCCAAACCAATAGTCTTGGTTAAGTTAAAGTGAGGTGTGTGTGTGTGTGTGTGTGTGTGTGTGTGTGTGTGTGTGTGTGTCGGGGGGGTGTTACTTAGGACCTGGATTCAGTTCCCAGCACTCCACATTCACATACGAGCACACACACACACAACCTGAACTTAATCATGGTATCCAAAATCCTCTGATCCCAGGCCTCTGATCTTAGGCACTTACCTTGCCTGTGGTTCAATCCCCAGCACCATATAAGATCCCATAAGCACCAACAGAAGTGATCCCTGAGGACGGAGGTTGGAGTAGCTCCTGAGCGTAGCCATTGTGGTCCAACCCTCCTCTACACACACACACACACACACACACACACACACACACACACACACACACAAAGACACTGATCCCATTTTTGGATAGAGATCCAAAGCAATGTCTTTACATTCCTCTTTAGACAGTGTCTGTGCTGTAGGAAGGAATGCAGAGGTCACATCAACCCTGTCCCTTCCCTTCACCCTTCTTTCCTGCCCTGAGACCTCTAGAGATCTAAATGAAACCCTAGACTCTTGGGGTTGGGAGGGTCATCCAGAAGTATTTGCCTTCACCCCTTCAGCCTGTGTTTGAATCCCTTCTCTGAGAGCTCTACCAAATGGCCATCCTGACTCTCACAGACATGGCACTGGGTATTAGAAACAGAAGTGAAAACAAAACCCTTTGCACTTAACAAGACAAGGCCCTATAATATCAGTTACCAAAATGATGTGGCAAGAAGAATCTCAGCTAGAGAAAGAGAAAAGGACCCAAATCCAGGAGCATATGAGTGTTTAGGAACAGAGGTACCTGATGCTAGTAGGACAAAGAAGGGAGCATGAGCTGAGCAACTGAAGGAAGGGAATGGAAACAGGGTAGAAGATGGAGGCAGAAGACACTGGAACTTCTCTCAAAGAAAATCAAGGGTAGTCAAGTGAGTGGGCCACATGGAACCCAAAAGCACATCAGAGGCTGGCAAACTTGCCCTGGGCCCAAGGCAATGGCCAAGGACGCTGTGAAGAGCAGAGAGACTCTTCTGGAGAGCAGCAGCTAGACCAAAGGGATGAAACTAATTGGACACAGGAAATGAGTTTCATGAGCAGTGGCAAGAGAAGAAGAGGGAACTAGAGACATGGAAAGGGGGAGGAAGGACTGCAAACACAGAACTTTTCGGTTAAGGTATTGTATTTCTTCCCGTGCCAGCCTATAATTGTATTTTCCTGGCAGTCGTCCCGCGGCCCTCTGCAAGGGGAAAGAGGTGCTGGCATGCACTCCGGCAGGGATTGAAGTCTTACCGCTTTGTACTAGTACAGCTGGGCAAAGGACTTCATTATCCGAGTTGAATTTTGATGTCACTGAGACAGGCCCTAAAATTTCCATCAGCAGTCTCCCTTGCATTTGGGAAGTAGTGGCAAATGGAAAGGGACGTAGTGTGTATCCAGGGGTAGGTGGATTGTGAGGCCAGGGCAGGGCTCAAGGTATGGGAATGCAATCTTGAGGGTTGAGAGTGAGCAAATAATGGAACCTGTTCAGCAGCAAGCACATCTCCTGCCCCAGCATGGTACACAGAATGCCAGCCTGTGTTGGCTGGTTCCACAGCAAGACATCAAGTTCCAGGCAGCAAAAGGGTAGACGAAAATATTCTTTGTGTAGACTATCCACAGTGATGCCATGGATATTGAGAACTGGCTCTCTTGTCTGGAGGCCTTTGAAATTTAGGGGTCGTGTTTTGAGCCATGCCCTTTGCATCCAGAACCACCTTACCCTGGGCCTAGCCTTTCTCTCTCTTGTCTTCATCCAAGATCACAGCAAGACACCTCTTGCTCCACCCTTGGGAAATCATCCATTAATAAGAATGGAGTTGCTGAGATGGTTGTCTACTTCCACTGCATATTCCCAGTAGGCTGGGGATTGGGGCAGGCTCTGATTCATGCAATCATTCCATGAGCATGTCTGATTAACTGACTTTGCTGTGTGGGAGCTCCAGGGAGGAAGAAGGCTCCTCTTTTTACACTGAGGGGGCTTAGTGCTATAATAAGAGGACAATCCAAATGAGGGACAGCGAGGGAAGTGATTCATTTGGGCTGGGGTGAGAAGGAAGGGAAGGCTTCCTGGAAATTGTATCATGTAAGTTGAGAGGAGGAGAAGAGAAAAGAGAGAATATGTGTATGTGTGCAAGTTCACGCACACATGCTTGAAGAATTAGATGGGAGCTGGAAACTGGAAAGCTAGACAAGATGGGATAGAGAAGTTCATGGTTGACAGGATAGGACTTGTTCCTAAATGGAGCCATCAAAGGATTTTGCGGGAGAGAAAAAGGTTCTACCATATGTGATTTTGATAAGAGTATTGTCTTTTTTCCTGTGGTCACATTTCTTCTTCCTGGATAATCAAGGAGTCATTGTAGAGGAAGGAGGATCTTATCGAAGTGGGCATCAAGAAAACAGGGAGTGGATGTGGGGAGAAAGGCTGAATGAAAGAGAAAGCATGGGCAGCATCTAAAGACAAAGGAGAGGGTGCCTAGATTCAAAGACAGGAAGGCCCAAGGATGGAACCTGGATGACAGTGGGCTCTTCCAAATAGGTTCAGGAGGAAATAGTCTCCAAGTCTCCAGATCCCATTGATGCGTTCACCATTTGCAAGTTTTTGAGGAGTGAATCAACTCAGATGGAACAACTTAGGCTTTTCCTCTCCAGAGGATGAGGATACCTGCCTACTTGTGACGTTCCTGCATTAGGCTAAGTGTATTCTGGGATCTGATCTATGGATTTCGTGTTCACAAGTTTCCTTCCTGTTGAAAACTGCCAGCACATTGCAAACATTTCAGTATTCTGGGATGTTATTCACAAGATCATAATGGTTGATTAAGAATGGAAGATTGGGTTCACTTTGGCAGCATGGGTACTAAAATGGGAATGATAGCAAGGAGATGAATATGGCCCCTGTGTGTGGAAGACATGCAAATTCATAAAACCTTCCCAATGAGAAGGGGGAAATGTGAGATTACCAGACTTTGGGGTGCCCCATCTAAGTCTATCTTAGCCTACTAAAACCCTACCCCAAATGTCATCAGTGAACTTTTCATTCAGCATACCAGAAACCTTATTTTTCTTTTTGTTTTTGCTTGGGGGCCACACCCAGCAATGTTGGGGCCTAGTCCTGGCTCTGTGCTCAGGGATCACTCCTGGCAGTGCTTGGGGGACCATAGGGCTTGCTAGAGAACAAACCCTAGACTGCTGTGTACAAGGCAAGCACCTCACCCACCATGTTATCACTTCGGCTTACATCTCAGAAACTTCTGAGACCACTCCCTTGCTCTCCGAGACCCTCAACAGCATGGGGTTTGATTCGAATCTGAATTTTTTGTATTTTCCTTCCACATCCTAAAATCCCAATGTTGCATATTTCAGCAGCTACATCATGCCCAAAATTTATATTGTAAACAGAGCTCTTTGGAGCTCAACTATTAAAAAAATTTTCAGAAATGGGGACAGAGTGTATGCTTTGATTTTTAAAATGTGGTTTCAGCTTAGCATCATTTATGTGAGTCACAAAAAGTAAATGCAAGCTTCCTGAGTTTGTATAAAAGGTTTTCTTCATTCAAACAGCCTCAAATTCTTGACAAAAATTGCCCTTTTCCTCCATTCCCAACTAAGAAGCCATATCTGTGATTCTAGGGTAGTACTTAAATATCCATTCCCTTTCATTTTGGGCAGTTTAACCTGATTTTCAACGTACTAAGAGGTTATTATTTGGGGGTGGATGTTTCTGTAACAGGTACATTCATACACACTAGGAGGTAAAAATACTAGAGTAGTAATGTACTCTCCTTAGAAATTGGAATGAGCCCCCAGAGGCCACTATCATTTGGTTTCTATAGAATTTTTTAAAAAATTTTAATACATAATGTCAACTTTTCCAGTTTTAAATTCATAATATAAAATATTTCAGGATTCTCCAAATCTGTTTTTTCATATTTGAAATGAAATTCTTTCCATTTATATTATATATTAATTTTTATTTATATTATATATACATTTATTTCTTTTTTATTGAATCACAGTGCAATACACAGTTACAAAGTTGTTCATGATTAGATTTTAGTCATACCATGTGCCAACACCCATCCGTTTACCAGTGTATATTTCCTCCCACCACCAATGCTCCCAGTTTCCCTCGCACTCACCACCCCTCTGCCCTGACTGCTTCTACGTCAGTCACTTTTCTTCTCTGTCTCTGTCTCTCAGTCTCTCTCTCATTCTCTGTCTCGCTGTCTGTCTGTCTCTTCTTCTCTCTTTTTGGGCATTATCATTTGCAACACACATACTGAAAGGTTATGTATATCCAAATCTATTTTTATCACCCCAAACAGAAACCCTGTGACTATTAAGCAATAGCTCCCAATTGTCAGTTCTCTTCACCTTCTCCATCACCCAAGTGGGATCCTGGTAGTGACATGTGCTCCAACTCCACTGATTCTCACTAACTCTTAGCCCTATCACTCCCTCTGGGAATGAGGGAACCTCCACTGTGGGCAGGAGAGGTGTGGGGGAAGCTATGATTCCTGGGGCGCTGTTAGGTTGCTGTGTGGGCAAGCAGGCTCTGGAGACATGGGAGTCATAGTCATGAAACTCCTGTGGAAGGTGGTGACAATTCTGGGAGTGGTGGAGGAGGACCGGTATCCACACTACCTACTCACATTGTCAGTTTCCGTGATTGAATTGATCTGGGGCTGGGAATAGGGCTTGATTCATGATGTACCTAAACAGGAGAATAGTAGCCTATATTATTTTAAAAAGGAGATTCTAGTCTAGAGACTTCTTTTCCAAAGGGATTAAGGGCTGTATTTATTCTGTTCCTTGGGCCACACTTTACAGTGCACAAGGACTAGTCCTGGCTCTGTGCTCAGGAATGACCTCTGAGAGTGCTCAGCGTACTCTATCCTATTTCGCAAATCTCCTGTACCGTTTCTCCAGCCCTTTTCCCTTCATGACTGAATGCAATAATGAAGAATGGTTAATGATGAAACCCTCCAAATGCCATTTTGTACTAAAAAAAAAAACAACTAAACACAAGCTGGAGTGATAGTATAGCAGAGCTGGTGTTGTCTTGGACACAGCTAACCTGGGTTCAATTCCCAGCACCACCAGGAGTGATTCCTGAGCACCTCCCGATGTGACCCCAAACAAGCCAGCAGCAACAACTGAAATCTAGAAAGGGGTGGCCAGAGTGATGCACTCAGCAGACCTGGGTTTGATCCTCGGCATCCCGTATGGTCCCCCGAGCACCGCCAGGTGTAATTCCTGAGTGAAAAGCCAGGAGTAACCCCTTAGCATTGCCAGGTGTGACCCAAAAAGCAAAAATAATCTAGAAAGGGGCCAGAGAGATAGTACACCAAGTATAGCTCTTGCCTTTCATGCAGCTGATTCTGAACACCAGCAGGTATGGCCCACATACACACACACATCACCACAAAAAGGGAACACATTGCTCTCCTTCATGTCCATACCATCCAAGGGTGAGCATTTGCGTCCAAGTATATGTGTAAGACCTCAGTGGCTTTGTAAGGGCCCCAAGACTTGTCTCTTTGGCTGACATCTTCCTTGGCTGCCTATGCGCTCCTGCTTGGTCCACCCCAGGACCAGCAACTATTGTCCCACAGCTTTGTGATGGTGTCAGGGTTGAAAGAAAACAAAAACAGTCTAGCATGTATGTCTTGCTGGCCAGAGTCCTTCATCCATGATGAGATAGCTTTGAATTTGGTAGTGGATAAGTTGGCGCTAGATTAGTTATGAATTTGGTAGTAGATTAACACGAGAAAAAGAATTGTTTTAGATGTTCACAACACACATCCCCAGTAAAGCCATGGATAGATTTCCTTTTCATATGGGGGCCCTCTGGGTGGCGGGGATGGGCCCTGGTACCTTGGCTAGGGTGGACTGAGGAATGATTGCTAACTGCAGCAGAACAAGCCTTGGAATAGCAGACAAATGCAACCAGGAGGGCGAGGGAACTGGAAAGAGGGGAGAGGCTCTTTTCTTTGTACACAGCTGACCCAGCTCTGATCCCTGGGATGACCAATGGTCCCCCAGCTGTGCCAGGAATGATTTCCTGAGCACAGATTCAGGAGCAAGCCCTGAGCATAGCTGGGTATGACTCCCATAACAAAGACAAAACTTGAAGAAAATTTAGCAATTGTCCAGCCCACCCTCCAGATTTAATGGATGGGGTGACTGAGGTCCCCAAGAAGAGGGAAGTGACTCACCGAAGGTGAAAGAGCTAAGATGAGGCTAGGAAGGAACCCAGAACTTCAGGCTCCCACTGTGATATCGCCTGCTTTGGGAATTCCACTAGGGGATCTGCTTAATTTAGGAAACAGGGATTCCCCACTGAGCACTTGGCTCTACCTAGAAGGCTTTTCCACACTAGGTGCAGACCTTCCTGACTGCTGATTATTTTAAAAGGATTATCGAATCTGCAATACAAAGCAGGAGGGTAAAAGGAGAGGCAGACTGAGTAATTAGTACAGATTGTTGGGCTACTCTCTGGGCAGAATGAAACTGATTACAAATAGGAACAGATTATGGGATTTAGTATGACATTCTCTTTGCTGGCCTGAAAGATTCTCCCTGACAATTCACTCCACGATAGAAGCAATTGGTGTACGTGTCCTAATATGTCCCTTCTCCAACAAAGCCGTGTTCTGGAAAATCACTGGTAAACATACATGTATATGCATTTTCAAGAGGATGGGCCATGATGATTCCCATAACACATCTGGTTTGTAGCAAACTGGGATGGTTTTGGTTTAGTGTAGATTAAGAGTAGGTTTGGGGTTTGGGGTGTTTTGTTTTGTTTTGTTTTGGTAATTCATTACATTTGCTCCTGGCTGATCCTCAGATCCTGTTCCCACAGGCTTCTTGTTGCTTCTCCCACCGAGGGGTATCCTCCAATCTGTTAAAATAATCTTTTCAGGGGCTGGAGAGATAATACTGAATTTAAGGCTCTGCCTTGCACATAACTAACTCCACTTCCATTCTGTCACCATGTATGGTCCCCCAAGCATTGCCAGGAATGATCCCTGAGCACAGAATCAGGAGTTAGCCCTAAGCACTACCAGGTATGACTACAAAACAAAACCAAAAAAATTTTTTTTTCAAGAACCCCAAATCAGATTGTGTGATTTCTTCATTGAAACGTATTCAAGGGCTCCCAAATGTTGCCCATACTATAAAGTCTTCGAATTTTGAATCCACCAAGGTTTGGCCTTTACTTGTCCTTCCGGCCCTACCTTTGATTTCCCATGCCAAGACACCCACCCAAACACAACAGTAGACATTTGGTTCCTTACGAAATCTTTCTTCCTCCATTCACTGACCTGGTGACTGAGCTCAAGCTGAGTCCTCAAGCTGCCTAAACTGAAGAACCTTTTTCCTTTAACTCTTCCAGAAATAAATTATATCCTTATTGGTCCAAGAAATCCTCCCATAATCTTCCTATTTGGAATGTCCATATGCCTACTAGGCCTGTGATTTGCTTAAGCCTTTACCTGAACTCTTTCTACTTCCTGCCAAGTGTCTAGTTGGTTTGTCTATTGGCTTATTACTCTAACCAGAGGATGGAATTCCAGAAGGGAGATAATTTGCTCTTCTCCAAACTCCTAGTGCAAATGCTTGGAACAAACAGGTCACCATGAAGCTTGATGAATTAAATTATATTCTATTTCCTCTGTCAATGAATGCTCATATATGTGTGTGTATATTTGGGGGGCTGATTGTAGGGATTTTGAGCCATACCTGGCAGTGAGTGCTCAGGGGTTACCTCTGGCTCTGTGCTCAGGAGTCAGCCCTGTTGGTGCTCAGGGAACCAGCCATCTGTGGTATCAGGTATTGAACCCGAGTCAGTGTGTTGCAAGGCAAGCACCTTACCTCCGGTCCTATCTGTCCAGTCCCCAAACACTGACTTTTGTCATGCTTCTTAGAAGTTCTCCTAGGCAAGAGATATATCTGGGGGTTCAAGAAGGCATCCATGATTATTGCTTAATCACTGGCAACTGGTATACAACAACAGATGGTAGCATTTCCTTTGAGGTTCAGAATCAGATCTGTTCAAATAGCATGTGTGCCATTTATCAGCTATGTAAATATGGGCCAAGAAAAATGTAGTCTTCATGAACTAAGAAAGTAGTACGGGTATTGGCCTTGTATCCTGCCAACACAGGTTCAAATCTCTGGTGCTGAGCCCTGGGGCCTTGGTCCCCCAAGGTGTTTGAGCTCCCTCGTCAGAGTGATAATTATTATATTATCTTTTAGTATTACCAATAATGTCAAATCAAGTGAAATAATGTATGTGAATAGCTTAGCACAGTGTTCAGGACACAATGAGAATTTAATCATCTATAATCAGTTTTGGAAGGAGGAGGGTGGATTGGGTGCTATACCCAGTAGCACTCAAGGGACTCTGTGAAGTGCTGGGGAGCCAGTAAAGATCAAGCAGGGCAATGGCCTTAACCCTTCTCTCTCTGTCTCTCTCTCTGTCTCTCTCTCTCTCTCTCTCTCTCTCTCTCTCTCTCTCTCTCTCTCTCTCTTTCTCTCTCTCTCCCTTGTATGCAAGCTCTCTCTCTCTCTCAGGTCCAAGGGTAATCGTTTTTTCGCTTGTTTGTTTGGGGGCCACACCCAGCAATGCTCAAGTTTTACTCCTAGCTCTATGCTCAGAAATCACTCTGGTGGGCTTGGAGGACCATGAGGGGTGCTGGGGATCAAACCCACGTCAGCCACGTGCACAGCAAGCACCCTACCACTATACTATTGCTTCAGCCCTGGTGATCATTTTTTTTTTATCTTTGGAAAACCTCCGATCTAAGAACTAGAAATAACAAAAGAGGTAGCCCAACCAATAATGTACAATTGCTGGCTTTAGCTTCATTGAGTGGGTGGGTGGGGGAACTTGCCGTAATCGCTCTGGTAGACACGATGCATCTTGTTAGTGGATTATTTGAAGAGCCAGATAAATGGTGTAGGAGCTGAGTGGCCACAGTAACAAATGTCTCATCTTGATGTGGGGTAAGGGAAGCAGCCAGAAAAAAAAGCTGAAAGTGCTACCAAGAGTGCTCTTCAGCAGGTCAGCTCTAAAAATACTTTCCTTCATTGAAGTGGCGAAGTTGCCATGAGACTCGAGGCTGGGCTTTCAACAGATCAGGCCATATGTGCTCTCAACTTGGCTGAAATCTGATCGTGACCTAAGCCTGCTCCCTCCTCGCCAACTGCCGGCTGACCTCGGCCTTCTCTGTGCTCTGCATAGTTCACCTCTAAGATTCAGAGGGCTGATGGACAGGTAGAGCATGGCTTTGGGGTTCCTTTTTCTCTCTTCTATTGCTTTGATTTATAGTGAGGGGGAAAGAAGAGCAAGTTTATAAAGCTTGCAGCAGCAGTTTTCCCTGCGTGACAGGGTTTTTAGGAAGTTTGATTTTAAAATTCTTTGAAATTATTGCGTGGTGCTCAAGACAAAAGACTTTCTTAACTTGGGTTGGAGAGCTAGGACCAGGGTGAAGAGAACTTGCCTTGCACGCAGCTGACCCTGCCTAGGCATAATCCCGGAGTGCAGAGCCAGGAATAGCCGCTGAGCACCATCGTGTATGGCCCCCAAACTGCAAAACAAGAACTAAAAAAGTCAATTGAATCCCATTTCTTTTAGAGCAATGAGAAGTAACTCTAGTTGATATAAGAAAACCGGAGTAATTATTTGTATGGTGTACAATAGGTGGGGGAGTCCATAAGCTGGAGGTTATTGAAATTAATCAGAAAATGGTGACTACCCGTTAGAGGAATCTGGCTGCAGAGAACCCGACCTGACCTGGTTTCAATCCTTCGCACTCACTGCAGAGGGTCCCTTGAGCCCCACCAGGAGTGGCCCCCCAAATAAAACAATTCATAAACAAACAAAAACCCCAAACTCAACTGAAAAGGCATGAGATTCACTTAAGCAAGAAGAAACATAGCTAGTAAACTTAGAAAACTTCGATGAAATTAGAAAAACTAAAATTAGAAACCTCATCCTCCGTACTGGTCATCAAATGCATGAAAATTCAAGGCTCCTTAAGATACAGTGGACTCAGATACCCAAAGCATGATGGCTACACCACTGTTGAGGACATTGCACATGGCGAGTGGACGGGTTTAAAATGCTGTTCACAGTCCAGGTCATCAGACACCCCCCACAGCCTCTGACCTCCTTGACCTTGCTGCCTGCTCTCACCAGTGCCAGCCTCTAAGCAGCCCTGGGCCTGAGCCCTTGCTCTGCAGGCATCCTGGCCGAGCCGAGTCCTCCCTCATCCTTGCTTCCTGTGACTTACTGAGTTTCATCCCCGGTAAGAGGAGCCCTTCCTGCTCCTTGCTTCCGTCCCTCTGGGCAATCTCACTCATCTCCTCTGCCACTGTGGTGATGCAGCTCAGGGTCCCACAGGGAGCCTTCCGGTGCCCATCAGCCCTAAGACACTTGGCTGGTCAGAGATGGCGAATGTCACCTCACATTCACCAGCTCTATGGAAATAGAAACCTGGCTACGGAGTCTCGCAGAGCCAGCAAAGCTGTTTGGAACTCCAACTCTGGAAAAGCAAAGCTGAAAGGCAGGGAACCTGGGCCAGGGTCAGCCATCTTGAGTTTCCCAGCCAACCACTGTAGACTTAGAATTACTTTCATAGATTTTCTTTAGATTTACCTTGACACTCGGGCCAACCTCAAGAGCTAATTTCTTTTTTTCCCATTTATCTTATATTTGTTCTAATAATGAAAGATTTACTTGCCTCACTGTTACTCTGTTAATATAAAAATACCTCCCCTGGGAGTATTTGTTTTAATTTTATTTATTCATTTATTTATTTATTTATTTATTTTTATTAGTGAAATACAGAGGCAGAGGGGGATGGGGAGGTGGGAGGGATACAGGGATCAGTGGTGGTGGAGAATGGGCACTGGTGGAGGGATGGGTACTCAATCATTGTATAACTGAAACCCAAGCAACATCAGAGTGATCCTTGAGGACAGAGCCAGGACCGTGGCTCAAAATAACAAACACAAAAGACTGAGCTTTGTAGGGGAGGGTATGTTGCAAAGGGGTTCACAGGGAAACTGGGTGGTGTCAAAGAGAAGAGGGAGCAACCAGTTGGCTTGCCATCAAGAGATCTCTGAAAGGAGCCCCTCTAGACCCCATACTCAGCCTCCTCCTCTCCTGGAGGTCTTCCTTTGATTCTACTTTGATTCTATTCACATCTTTTCCTTAGGGGGCCCTGCAGGGGATGAAACCCAGGTTTCTTGCCTGCAGGGTACATACTTTTCCACTGAGCCACATTCCTGACCCCTGGCTCCTGGAGGTCTGGTGTGGGGAATGCCAAGAAAAAAAATTCCAGCTGGGAGGGGGAAGTTGTAAATCCAGTTCCAGGGCTTCAGCCCTTGGACAAGGGTCCATTCGAGGCCTTGGGAATTGTGTCTTGAACAAAGGTCTTCTTTTCTATTGACAGAACTGGCTTATGACCTGGATGTGGATGACTCTGCCGGAAGCAAGCACCATGTGAACCCGAATGACAACGAGATCATTGCCTCCCACAACCTTGGGAGTGCCCGTTCCCCGCTGAAGGTTCTCACCAGCCTGGCCATCTCCGTGATGTGCTTTTTCTTCCTGGTGCACTGACTCCCCAGTGCCCAGGACATGTGCTGCCCTGCAGCACCTCCGTGGTTTACCTCTATTGTGGGAACCACCTTTTTATTTTTTTTCTATTTTTTTTTTATTATACCCACCTTCTCCAGCCATTCAAGTAGAAGACAAACCATCTGTGGCGTTTTCGAAAATCGAATGGTCTTATTAGGCAGAAGGTCCATTTTAGTAGTAGTCTAGCTTGTCCTTTTACAAAAAAAAACAAAAAAATTTAAAAAAAGAAAAAAAATATTGTGCCAAATTTGTTTTCTGTTTGGCTGCTAGAGCATGGTTACCATGTCTCTCTCCTTCTTTCTTTCTCTTTGCATGGATTTCTTTGGACAAAAAAAATAATAAATACTCAAATAAAAAATGTATCGGGTCTCTTTTTTTTTCGGGGGGATTGTTTGATAAGCTCTGGTGTTTGGTGATTCTGCTGTCCTTGCCATGTTTATATTTCGCAGCTAAAATTTCTGTGCAGAAAAACAGACTCTCATCAGGCACCAATGGGTCTTGGAATTCTATCTCCTTGCCCCCTTTTTGGGGAGGAGTGGGGAACTGAACCACACAGTAATGTTCAGGAGTTATTCCTGGCTCCTGTACTCAGGAATGATCCATGGCAGTGCTGGGGATAGAATCAAAGTTTGTTATATGCAAAGCCCATGATTTTTTTTTAATTTTTTTTTATCACTGTGGGAAAAGTTACAAAGCTTTCAGGTTCAAGTCTCGGTCATGCAATGATCAAACACCTTTCCCTTCACCAGTACTTATTTTTCACCACCAAGAACCCCAATATACCCCACCTCCCATTCCTCCCAATGCCTGTAAGATGAATTCTACTTAACTATCTACTTTGATTACATTCATTATTTCGATAAAAGATGCACCATTATTGTTTAGAGTTTACACCCAACAATTAACTTTTTTTTTACAACCAACCAGTTAACTGCTGAAAAGGCATTGTGAAATAATTTGTAAGAGAGTCATATGATGTTACGCGGCCACAATAGCGGCCGTGCAATTTTGAATTTCTGATATTTTACTTATTAAGTCTGGAGGGATTTCTGTGAAGAGCCAGATAATTACGAGATTGGTTTCTGTGACTCTGGAGCCATGGCCGTGCCGGAGAGCTGCTTGTGGGGGGGCAACTTGTGATCTCGGTAGGGCATGAAGGATGAACCGGGAATGCCCCCCTTTCCATGAGGTTGCAGCTGCCCCATCACCGCAGGCTCATACCTGGCTTTCCTATAAGCCCCAAGGTGGCTGCCATGTTGCTGCCCAGGGCGAAAGAGGCAGAAGGGAGTGACACCTCTTCCCTCCCAGGGAGGCATGGTACCGTGGATTAAGGCATAGTCCATTCACTTTTCTGCCTCAAGCTGCCCGGCTTTGCATTAAGTCCTTGTGCCTCTGGAGCTATGGCCGTGCCAGAGAGCTGCTTGTGGGGGGCAACTCGTGACCTCGGTAGAAAGCCCATAATTTAATCCCTGTATTATCTCTCTCTGCTGGAGCGATAGCACAGTGGGTAGGGCATTTGCCTTGCACGCAGCCAACCCGGGTTTGATTCCTCTGTCCCTCTCAGAGAACCCGGCAAGCTACTGAGAGTATCCCGCCCACACAGCAAAGCCTGACAAGCTCCCCGCAGCATATTCGATATGCCAAACACAGTAACAACAAGTTTCACAATGTAGACGTTACTGGTGCCGACTTGAGCAAACCTATGAACAACGGGGAGGACAGTGCTGCAGTGGTACCATCTCTCTAGGGTCTTAACCACATGTTAATTTTTGGTTTTAGGGCCACACCCAGCAGTGCTCAGCACTTAATCCTGGTTTGTGCTCAGGGATCACTCCTGGAAGGACTTTGGGAACTATAGTGCTGGGTCACCCTGGTCAGCTGTATACGGGGCAAGGCCCTACCCCCATACTATCACTTCACTCCTCCCCACCCACCCACATTTTTTTTGTTTTTGGCCACACACAGCAATGCTCAGAAGTTCCTGGAACTGCACTCATGAATCACTTTCTGGTGGGGACATAGGGGACCATATGGAACAACAGGGATCAAACTGGGTTGGCCTCGAGCAAACCAAGTGCCAAACCCACTGTGCTATCACTCAGCCCTGTCACACCCACATTTTGAATGGGACTCAATCAATCCTAGCCTTACACCCCAGCCAAAGCCTTTCATTTCCTGGATACAACCAAGTGACACTTGTGACTTTACAAACCTTCCTTTAGAGTATCTTGTCTAAAGAGCTGGAGCAATAGCACAGCAGGTAGAACTATTGCCTTGCACACGGTCGACCCGGATTCGATTCCCAGCATCCCATATGGTCCCCCAAGCACCGCCAGGAGTAATTTCTGAGTGCAGAGTCAGGAGTATCCCCTGTGCATTGCTGGGTGTGACCCAAAAAGAAAAAAAAAAGAGTATCTTGTCTAAGCCAAAATTGTCTCCAAAAGTTTCCTCATCTCTCATTACACATTGAACTTTGCTTAACATGCTTAGCCCAGTTAGAAATCCTTCATGCACATAGAGTTAAATGATTCCTATGTCTTTTCTGCCCAACATAGAGAAGCTGGACCCCCAAGGGAGTTAAGAAATCTCCTCCAGCTTCTTTCTTGTTGTTTCTCATCTTTCTTCAGTGACTGCCCATGACTTACCCAGAAGCGACCCTGGGTCCATTTGTCAAGAAAACCTTGGTTTGTTGGAGCCAGTTGCTCACTCCTAGCCTCAGATGAACTCACCAACATCCAGTTAACTCAGCAACTAGGTTTTGCGGACATAGTTGCTGGGTGTCACATACGATCCTTGATATAGAAGACAAAAAACTTGACCTCTGCCCTTCTGGAATGAAAGGTCTGTTTCAATATGAATTTTTGTTATTTAGGCAATCACTCCTAGTGGTGCTCAGGGATCACTTCTGGCAGTGTTTTGGGGGGAACCTATGGGATGCCAGGGATCAAATCCTGGTCAGCCGCATGCAAGGCAAGTGCCCTGCCTGGTGTACTATCTCTTTGCCCCCACTCCAATATGAATTTCAATTTTTTTCTTTTGGGGGATGAGTTTTGGAGGGTCACAGCTAGTAGTGCCCAGGGATTACTCTTCACTCTGTGCTCAAGGATCACTTCTGGCAGTGTGTGTCTGTGTGAGTTGGGGGGAGGGCATGTATAAGCTGTGCTGGGAATGAAATTAGGGTTGGTCACATGCAAAGCAAAAACCTTAAATCTTATTCCTTTTTGCCTATTAACATTTTTATTATTCCAGGGAACAGGAATTGTATACAAATGACAGTAGACCCTTTCCTCTTAATTTTAATCTTAAAAGATAACTCAAGATTCTCAAGAAAGAAAACCTATACTTGGGGGCTGGAGCAATAGCACAGAGGGTAGGGCATTTGCCTTGCACATGACCGACCCAGGTTCAATCCATGGTATCTCATGTGGTCCTCCAAGCACCGCAGGAGTAATTCCTGAGTGCAGAGCCAGGAGTAATCCCTGAGTATCCCTGGGTATGACCCCCAAAAAAAGCAAAAAAAAAATTTTAATTATAAAAATTTAAAAAGAAAACCTATACTAAACCCTAAACCTAATCCTAAACCCTAGACTAGCTCCCTAGCCCCTAATACTAATTTCATCCCCGTTATTTTGTCTATTGTTGGCCTGGTATTAAAGTGGATCTTTGGAGGTAGGGATTTGTGCCAGGTTGGTGGTGCTCAGGGGCTATTCCTGACTCAGGAGTGACTCAGGAGACCATGTGCAGTGCCAGTAATGGAACTCAAGTCAGCTGCCTGTAAGCTGCCTTAACCCTCGCAGTCTGTCCAGCCTTAAAGTCACCTTTCACCATGCAAGACCACAGACCTTAGGAGCACTGAGATTGATACTTGAACCTTCTGGGGCTCCAGAACCTCAGAAATCACCCACTTAGCTTTTGCCTAGAATGTCTCTCTCATTCCCCACACATCAGTTGCAATCAACAGGAGTCGTTTTCTTTCTGATTCTTCCCACTGAGTGGGAACTCAATACCCTCCTGAGGACAAAGGGGAGAAGAGGCTGAAAGAGAGAGCAAGAATGAGACCCAGGGAAAGCGTGGGACCAAAGTCCAGGGACCAGACTAGAATGTCTCCCTTTTGATTCTAGGAGGTGGTTCCGACCAGGATCTCTGATTTCACTCCACTGGCAGGAGGTCACCCTTCAGGAAGCAGGAAATGTAATTTCTCACAACTTACCATTCCCTATTCCTGCCGTCACCCACACGCTCTGTCAAGGGGCTCCTACAGAGCTTACGTTTACAATATCCACTTTCAGCCTCTGCAGACATTTTTGCAGACACAATTTGGAACTGTTTGGTTTAGCCTTTCCTTAGGTTGCTTTTGTTGAAATTAGCACTCTCAGCCATTGTATTTGTTAATAGGATTTCCATGATTTGGAGGTGTTGGTAAGCCTTGAAAGGGAGAGAAGCCAGTTTGTGTGTGTGTGTGTGTGTGTGTGTGTGTGTTTAAGTCATGATTTTTCTCTCTCTGAATGGGGCTTATAAGAATCTTTGTTCTTTGACTCATGAAACCTACCCATTGGTTTGCTCCTTGGACTTGGAGTACAATATTATAACCACACAAGAGCAGTCAAAGGATCTCAAACCCAGTTGGTGCCTAATAAACCCCTGCCATTCCTCAATGAAGGCTTTTGTTGATTTTTTTGGTTCATTATTTTGGGTATGTTGAGACACATGGGCTGAAGTGATAGCATAGTGGGTAGGGCGTTTGCCTTGCACATGGCCAACCTGGGTTCGATACCTCCATCCCTCTTAGAGAGCCTGGCAAGCTACTGTGAGTATTCCACCTGCACAGCAGAGCCTGGCAAGCTACCCATGATGTATTCGATATGCCCAAAACAGTAACAATAACGGGCCTCACTTCATGTTCCTGGAGCGAGCAGACGCCATTGGGTTACACTAGCACGTGACAGGGATGAAAGGAGATGTTACTGGTGCCCGTTTTAGCAAATCGATGAACAATGGGAAGACAAGAGATACAAGTGATGTTGAGACACACTTGGCAGTGCTCAGTGCCCCTGGTCCTTTCCTCAGGGATCACTGCTAGTGGTTCTCAGGGGACCATCTGAGGTGCCCGGGGGTTGGAATCCAGGACTTCTACACACAAAGCATGGGCTCTAGTCTGTTGAGTTCTCTCCCAACCCTGTGATTCATTTGGGAGGTGCTCCCAAGTGGTGCTCAAAAGGCCCCTGGCTCCCTGCCATCAAGTCTCAGCCAACCATGCCTATGGTTCAATAGGACTTTCAGTGCTAGGCATTACCGGTTCCACCCCAGAGGTGTTCAGGGGTCTCCATGACTGTAACCACTGGTCCTCAGGAGACCATATGGTATTGGGGATCAAACCAGGATCACCTACATGCAAAGCAAGCACCTACACTATCTCTCTGATCACTGTAATTGATTTCTTGAGGGGGTGGGGGCTTGGGGGTCACAACCTGACCGTGCTCGGGGGCTAATCCTGACTCTGCTCAGGAGTGACTGCTCGACGTGCTCAGGGGATCATATGCAGAGCCGGGGATCAAACCAGGTTTGGCTGCAAGCAAGGCAAGCGCATTACCTTCTGTACTAGCTCTCAATTCTGTCTCCCTGGAATTGATTTTGTAGAACTCAATTCTAGGGCCTGGAGATCAAGCACACAGTGGCTTAGAATGCCTACCTTTCAAGTATGCACACATGTGTATATGTATACACACATATGTGTAAGTTCATAAGTTCAAATCCTCAGTATCCTGCGTGTAGTAAACATGGTCTAGGCAGCTCTGTTGTCTACAAGTGAGAGCACTGTAAATAATTTCTGGTTGTATGGCAGTCAGATGTGTGAGCACCACACACAAAATAAGTGAGCCCCCTGGTAATCACTGCAACTGAAAAGGAGTACGGGTGTACAGACAGGAAGTCCAATCTCTGGCAAGCAGGTGTGTGAGCATCACAGCAATCCCTGGTGAACACTGCACTGAACTTGTGCCTTTCAACTAAGAGTATGAGCCCCAGTAAGCATATGGGCCACTATTGGCACTAAAGAAGCATAAATCTCTGTGACCACCACAACCTTGTGTACAGTCACCCCACCCTCTTGTGTGCACCCCAGTGAGAATGCCAGTTAAGTGTGTGATGCTTGAGAACAGAGCCAGGAGCACCACCAGGTAGGATCCCAAAGCTAAACATTTAATTCATTAAAATTAAGGAACATTAATGGAAAAGAAATTGACCGTTAGGGAATTGGTTTGCTTAGTTTTTATTTTGGGGCCACTCCCAACATTTCCATTTCTCAAAGGCTACTCCTTGTTTAGTGCTCAGGGATCATCTGTAGTGGTGCTTAAAGGACCATATGCTGTGCTGGGGTTCAAATCAGGTTCAGCCATGGGAAGGGCAAGTGACTTATCCTCTCTTTTCTCTATCCAGCCCCTACCTTTGATTTTACTTACCAACACATTGGGCCAGCTATTGTGCACTTTGTGTGTGTGTGTGTGTGTGTGTGTGTGTGTGTGTGTGCATGCGTGCATGTGCATTTGTTTATGAGAGAGAGTATAGCTGTCCAGGGGTAGAGAATATTTTTTTCTTGCCAAGTCCACAAGAGTTATGGAAGCCTATTGGAATTGTTGCTGAGTCCATTTATGTAACACACCAAAACATCAGTCTCATTTCTTTATAGTCACACCTTACTTGGAACTCAAACGAATATTCTTCATCTTCATCCCCCACCTCATTCACTATACATGCTGCCAAATAGCTCTCAGCTATTTCCAAAAATCAAATCCGCCTCCAAGAAACAAAGGCCTCTCTCAGGAGAGTCCAAAGAATGTGCTGTGGCCAGTGGCTACTTTATTTTCAAAGAAACATTCTAAAAGAGTTAAGGACATTATCCCTGTTCTTTTTTGTTTGTTTTGGTTTTGGGGTCACACCCAGTGGGGCTCAGGGCTTACTTCTGGCTCTCAGGGATCACTCCTGGCAGGGTTTGAGGAATCATATGGGGCACCAGGGGTTGAGCCAAGTCAGCCACATGCAAAGTAAGCACCCTACTGCTGTATTATTGCTCTGGCCCCAACGACCCCTGTTCTAGAGAATGTGAGCATAGAATTGTCTGCTAAGTTTGCCAAGGAATCAATAAAAGAAAGTCACTGCCTTTTAGTTGCTTTTATGTTTTCAGATATAACTATACTAAACTTGAAAGGTTCACATTAAAAATGGAAGGGTCAGAACAATAGCACAGTGAGTAGAGCATTTGTTTTGCACCCTACCGACCCAGGTTCAATGTCTGGCATCCCATATAGTCCCCAAGCACTGCCAGGAGTAATTCCTAAGAGCAGAGCTAGGCGTAACCACTGAGCATTGCTGGGTGTGGCCCCAGACCGGAAAAAAACGGAATAAAGCAGTCCCTGAGAGACAGTCTAGGGGTGAAGGTTCTTGCCTTGCATATGACCAAGTCAAGTTCCCTCCCTAGCCCACATATAGTGCCCATAGCACCACCAGGACTGATCCCTGAGCACAGAGCCAGTATTAAGCCATGAGCACTGCCAGGTGTGGCACCCAAACTACGCCCCCCCCCAAAAAAAAGGAGTACAATGGTCAGGGAGATAGTTGAAGGAGTTTTGCACACAGGAGGTCCAGATGCAATTGCCAGTACCACATGCTTCCCCTGAGCACTGCCGGGAGAATCCCAGAGCATCTGCTAGAAGTAGCCCTCAAGTGTTGCCAGGTGTGGACAAACAAACAAAACAAAACTGGAGTACCAAGCTGACATTAAGCAATCAGTGCTTAAGAAGTGGTTTGTTCGGGGGGGGGGGGAGGCTAGAGAAATAGCACAGAGGGTAGGGCATTTGCCTTGCACGTGGCCGACCCGAGTTCGATTCCCAGCATCCCATATGGTCCCCCGAGCACCGCCAGGAGTAATTCCTGAGTGCATGAGCCAGGAGTAACGCTTGAGCATCGCTGGGTGTGACCCAAAATGAAAATAAATGGTTTGTTTGGGAAGGGGGTCTTTTTTGGTAAGACCTTGCATTGTTTAGTGGTTACTACGGGCTCTGCACTCACCTGGTAGTGCTTGAGGGACCATATGGGATGTCAGGGATCGATCCCAAGTCAGCCACATGCCAAACAAATGCCCTACCTGCTGTACTATAGCTCCGGCCCCTTAAGAAGTGTTTGATGAATCCAATATCCACTATACAAGGATTTATTGAGCAATGCATTGTGGTAAACCTTGTGGCATGTACTAGAAATAGTGTATTTGAGAAAGACGTAGTACTGGCCCTCACAGTGTTTCACACATTGACAGGAGTGGTCTAACTATATCCAAACCAGGGAATCAACAACACTGAAAGCAAGAGATTCAAACTACAGCAACCAAACTTAAAAATATGCCCAAGGAGGCAGGTTTGGGGAGTGAGTGGAGTAGCATGGGACGCTGGTGAAGAGATGTTGATCAGGGTGGTGGGATTGGTGCTGGAACATTGTATGCCTAAAACTCAACTATGAATAACTTTGTAAATCACAGTGCCTTGATTAAAATAATTTAATACTACTAGAAGTCATGATACCCCAATAAAACAAAAATTTGCAGGACCCTAAAACTCTTTTCTTAAACTTAATGTGCTACTTTCTAAGGCCAAAGATATTTTTCAATGCATGTATTTTAGATAATACTTGAATCACACTGAAAATAACAGAAAGAAAAAGGAAGGAAGGAAGGAAGGAGGGAGGGAGGGAGGGAGGAAGGAAGGAAGGAAGGAAGGAAGGAAGGAAGGAAGGAAGGAAGGAAGGAAAAGAAATAACAACAAGGTGTTGGAAAGATAGTACAGCATGTAGATTGCTTGCCTTGGTTTGAGCCTTGGCACCCCATACCATCCCGAGGCCTTCCAGGAGTGATTCCTTGAGCACAGAGGTAGGTATAGCACTGAGCACTGCTGGGTGAGACTCCAAATAACAACAAAAATTGAATCCAGTATAGAAACACTATCATGGAATATATGGAGGAACAGAATGAAGCACATATTATGGTCAGTGGGTTCAAAATACCATCCTTGAACAAAGTGTAAAGAAGAGACATTGTCCGGATTTGGAAAAAGTTTTGAAGACAATCTCAAAGTAAAGACATTGTCCAGATTAGGTCATATGGAGAGGAAGAGACGGTACAGAAAACCAGGAGAGAGGGAGAGAGAGTACAGCAGGTAGGTGCCTGCCTTGCATGCAGCCAACCCAGGTTTGATCCTGGCACCCCATATGGTCCCTTGAGCACCATCATGAGTAATCCCTGAGTGCAGAGTCAGGAATAACCCCTGAGCAACTCCAGGTGTGTCCCACCCCCCAAAAATTAGGAATTGTTTCTGAGCATCACTGGATGTGGTCCCAACTCTAAAAGAAGATACATTTACCAAAGATAATACACATTTTACCAAAATACATGCACACTGAAATTTGAATATTAAGCCCTAGCAAAAATGGTTGCCTTTCTTCATGGAGAGGAATGGGCTTGGGAGATGAGAAGGACTTCAATGAATGAGAGTCAAAGCAGACAAGGAATCTTGTCTAGATAATTCTAATGCTATACCATGAAGTAAGCAGTCTCTTTAACTCAATCCTTTTGCACCTGCATTCACAAATTAACCCAAACCAAAGAAAACAAAGGAGGGCAAGAGAAAGGAATGAGAAAGACAGAGGATTCCAAAAGAAACAGCTTATCTCCAGGACTTAGCAAATAGTAGGTGCTCAATAAATATAGGGTGAGCAAATGACCAAACAAGTGGGCAAAGTGGAACTCAGGCTACAGGGAACTATAAAAAAAAACTGTGCCCTAACACCAAATAAAGGGTGTTAGGAGGATCCTCCCAGAAGGGGAGATGCATGTCGAAAGTAGACTATGGACTGAACATGTTTGCCACTCAATGCCTCTTTTGCAGACCACAACACCCAAAAGGAGAGAGAGAACACAGGGGATTGCCCTGCCACAGAGGCGGGGGGGATGGGGGGATGGGGGTGGGGGGGATATTATCCATGGTGGTGGAAAATGGGCACTGGTGGAGGGATGGGTATCTGATCATTGTATAATCAAACCCAAGCACAAAAAATTGTAAATCTACAACTGTACCTCATGGTGTTTCACTAATAAAAAAAAATTTTTTTAAAAACTGTGCCCTGGATTATGCAATAGATTTGCCACCTTCAGCATAGAGACATACAATAACACTAGTGTACAAAACTACCTGTGTTTTAGGTTTGAGTGAAGTGACTCTAAACCATCACATAACTGTGTGAACCAAAATATAGAAGAGCTCTTCTACACAGGTGATAATCCTAGCTTTCTGTTTTGTGTTACTGTTACTGTTATAGGGGAATCACACTTGTTGTGTGCTAATGATGAGGGCAGGACCAGGGACTGAGCCCAGATCCACACGCATCGCACCCAAGACATGAGCTACCCTTCTGGGCCCCTCTACCTTTCTTTGGTGATAAAATATCCCAAGTTTCAAGTGGTCCAAGACATCTAGAGACTTGAACTACGACGTCAGAGGGATGAGGGTGGCTGGGGAGGGAACCCTGACAATGTTGGAAGAAAACAGATACTGGTGGGGGAAGGGAGGGTGTTGGAATGTTGGATGCATGAGACCCTATCATTAACAGTTTTGTGAATTATGGTGCCTCTACTATTTTTTTAAAGAGAAAAATCTCAGTTTGGGGGCCAGAGAGAAGGGAGTACAGAGGTGAAGGTGCATGCCTAGGACACAGCTGCGGCCATGACCTTTGGTTCAAATCTCAGCACCACACGTGGTTTTCCCATACACTGTCACGAGTGGCCTCTGAGCACAGAGCGAGGTAAAACCCCTGATCAACTCCCAGAAAGAAAATCTCCACTTTCCAATCCCATGAGGCAAGTATTAGGCAATTAAACTGTTGCCTTGCTTTGTTGGCATAGTGAACTCCTAGAGATTGGCTTCTCCTTCCGATCCACCTCATTTTACAGATGGAGAAATTAAGAAATTAAGGCCCAGAGAGCCCAAGAGACTCACATCAGGTCACACAGCACTTAAAGTACAAAGCGACAACAGACTCAACCAGGGCCTTTTCTGTCCCTTTACACGGATGTTGTTCCCCGAATGAGCAGAATTGACAAATGGTTACCTTGGTAAGCTCGAGAGTCACAGCTGCCCTCTGAAATCTGTGGGCAAGCAGACAATTGAGTTATACTGATCTTCAGTTTGATCCTAGTGACAGTTTAAAAGAAATCCCTTATCTAACACAACACATTGCCTTTCCAAATTAATGCGTTCAAGCCAGGGCCTGCTTCAGGACGATTAATGTTGCCCTTACAAATTGGAAGCCAGAGCGCGGGAATTCCATCCTTCTCATGAAGACGCCCTGTCACAACAGAGCCATTGTTCTCCTCGCTCATACTGTTTGGTTGCCTGCCTTTTCTGTAAGATGTTAGGTATTTATTTTGTTTTGTTGGCGCTTTTGTAATCAGTCTAGACACGGGCCTACACCAAACCATCCAGGAGGCAGATAAAACTCCTACAGAGGAATTAGGCAACCCCCTTTTGTGCGAGTCTCGCAGGGGAAGGATAGGAAACAGCTCATCTGCCGCCACCACCTCAACCCCCAGATGTTCCTGCAGACTTTGCAAAAACCCACAGAACAGACTAGAGTCCTTAAGGACTTTACTTTAAAGTAGGCTGCAGGAAATGTTCTGTCTCTGAAACCTTCCCAGGGCACTGTCATTTCAGACTCGGGATGAATCTACAGCTCCCATTTTTGTCACAACCATAACCAGGATACTAAAAGGCTGTCTCTAGGGACACAAAAAAAAATTCATCTTAGCCAAGGCTCACAGAGACCTTTCATTTCCTTCTGCATGTGCATGATTTATTAACAGAATTTATTAACATAATACTTTAAAAATAAATAAATTATTTCTAAATAAATAAATTAAAACAATACAATTATTAACATAATAAATTAATAACATAATTTATTAACAGAAAATAATTTCAGGAGTCCTGTTCACACGTGGTGACCACGGCGACCTCCCTTTCTGCGGGTGCTGTCAGAGGGGATGTGGGGGTGACATCCTCGATCCTCCCAATCTTCATTCCTGAACGTGCAAGGGTCCTAAGGGCTGACTGCGCCCCAGGTCCAGGAGTCTTGGTCCGATTTCCTCCTGTAACCCAGAGCTTGATGTGGAAAGCAGTGATGCCCAGCTCCTTGCATCTCTGGGCCACATCCTGGGCAGCCAACATGGCAGCATATGGAGAGGACTCATCTCGGTCTGCCTTCACCTTCATCCCACCAGTCACACAGCAGATGGTTTCCTTGCCAGAAAGATCAGTGACATGGACAAAAGTGTCATTAAAGGATGCAAAAATGTGGCAGACACCAAACACATTTTCTCCTTGAGCCACCTGAGGTCCAAGGCTGATGACCTTGGAGGCTCTGTAGATTTTTCCTTCCACAGAACAAGCAAGACAAAAATGCATGATGAGAAGGTAGGGTACAGATTGACAGCGATTGAACAGGTTTCGTTTGCTTTCTCTATGCAAATGGGCTGGAGCAATTGCATAGCAGGTAGGGCGTTTGCCTTGCACTTGGCCAACCTGGGTTAAATTCCTCCGCCCCTCTTGGAGAGCCTGGCAAGGTACTGAGAGTATTCTGCCCGCACGGCAAAGCCTGGCAAGCTACTCGTGACGTATTCAATATGCCCAAAACAGTAACAAGTTTCACAATGGAGACGTTACTGGTGCCCGCTTCAGAAAATCGATGAACGGGAGGACAGTGCTACAGGACAGTGCTCTATGCAAATGGTTTTTGAGTGATGACACTAACATAGAACAATTAAAAGATTGACTTTAGTTTCACAATCATATTGACTTTCATCGGTGTAGTCCAAAGAAGCATATCCTGCCCCATGACCTCCCTAGCCCTAGGAAGGAGAAGCTTCTAGAAGACTAGAAATTCCACATAAGAACGTGTGTCTTTTTTTTTTTTTGCTTTTTTGGGTCACACTTGGTGATGCTAAGGGGTTACTCCTGGCTCTGCACTCAAGAATTACCCCTGGCGGTGCTCGGGGCACCATATGGGATGCTGGGAATCGAACGTGGGTTGGCCACGTGCAAGGCAAATGGCCTACCCGCTGTGCTATCACTCCAGCACCCAAGAACGTGTGTCTTAAGTGTCTGATCAGTGAGGCCACTCCGCCTGGTGTCTTCTACCCTCTAAACCCTTCCTCATACCTAGGCCATCATCGCTGGCTATATTTGGAGTATGAACACCCATTTTGAGTGCCACAGTTCTGACAATGATGGATGGTGTGTGTGAACTCCTCACTTACCCTTGGGAAAACAATACCACAGACCCTCACTTCCGGTAGATACAGACCACCAAGTTTCCACTAAATGCAAAATGTGACCATGACTCTCAAGTCTGGCCTACTACACCGAAGTGTTAAGGCTCATTTAGAATATTGCCTAATATACTAATGAATTGATTCTTTCACTTTTTTCTAGAACTTGTTTTTGTTTGGGGGTGTGTGGGAGGGAGCCAGGATGAGCCACACCCTCCAGTGCTCAGGGGTTATTTCTGACTTTGTGCTCAGGAGTGCCCCCTGGTGGTGCTCAGGAGACTGTATGTGGTGCTGGGGATTTGAACCAGAGTTGAGGGTTGCTGCCACAGCCACATGGAAGCCAAGTGCCTTTCCTCTTGCACCATCTCTCCAGCCCCCTAGAAATCCTTTATGGCTGCAGTTGCAAAAACATAACAGGGAAAAAATATTGTCTGGGAACAACAGCAAAAAATAGTTTCCAAAGAAGCACAGACTGTCTAAACTTTGATGAAATAAATTTTCTCCATTCCTTATTTAGAGAAATCAGAATCTTAAACTGTCAAAGAAATAGTAAATGCTTTCCCAGTATGGTTTTATTTATGCAAGGGGGCTCTTGGAGGATCAGGAGTTACTCCGGGCTCTATGCCCAGAGGTCACCCTCAGGGGACCAGACGTAGTGCCAGGGATCGAACTGGGGTCAGCCACATGCTCGACAAGCACTTTACCCTCCTTATCCTATCTCTCTGACCCCTCCCAGTTTGTTTTCCTTCCACAAGCTTTATTGTATTTTACTTTGGGGAAAATCAGCAAGCTGTGTATATTCATATACAAAAAGAGCACTGCATGTTTCTTTGATCAGAATATGTGGATTATAAAGAGTGTATGCTGCATCACAACTGTTGCAGTCCAGAAGCACCCAGAGCTAGAGTTTCCCTTTCTGTTCAAAATAGTTCAGCAGCTTAGCACTTCACAATGAGCTACAATTGCCACTAACCCCCTTTTCCCAGAAGTTGGGTTTCATCTCCTAGCTCTTTTTTTTGGGGGGGGGGGCTCCTAAGATGTGCTCTGGAGACCCACAGGCCCCTCCTGTTGGTTCTCTGCTGTCCAAGCTGGCAGTTCAATGTGGGGGTCCAAGGATCCAGTGATGCTCAGGGACTATTCCTGGCTCTGTGCTCAGTGTCTCTCCTGGAGGTAGTGCCTGGAGGACCCTATCTGGTGCAAAAGATCCAACCAGGGTTGGCCTCATGTAACACAAGCACCTTTACCCCAAACTATCTCTGCAGAGATAGTTCTTTATTTTCTTAGTTTTTTATGTTGCTGATAAACTTTTTTTTCTTTTTTGGGTCACACCCAGTGATGCACAGGGGTTACTACTGGCTCTGCACTCAGGAATTACTACTGGTGGTGCTCAGGGGACGATATGGGATGCTGGGAATTGAACCTGGGTCGGCCGCATGCAAGGCAAATGCCCTACCCGCTGTGCTATCACTCCAACCCCCATAACGTTTTGGCATTTTCTCTGCTACCAAAATGCTCCTTTCTACTACTGGCCCATGATTTAACAAATTCATTCAATACTATGGAATCAAATCATAAAAAACTGATAGTTCTCCAGCATGGTTCCTTCCCATGTGTATTGAGGAAAGCTTAGAAAAGTGGACAAATTTAATTCAAAATCCTTTCATTGAGTATCAATCATCAGGTCAGCCAGAGAATCAATCAGAACCTTAGAATAGGTCTTAAAAGTGTTCACCACAGAGCTGCAGAATTTTCTTGGAGACCTGTTCCCAGCTGAGACCTCCAGGGCAATCTCTGGATGGGGCCAGGCCAACTCCCATCCTACAAAAGCCCCGGTAGCCTCATGAACATCCCAAAACCACCACCATGCCTCTGGTGGGGACTCTACCACCTCATGACTGAGCTCCACAAAGATCCTAATCTGCTGAAAATTTTAGTTACACAGGATTTTTCTGGTGGAAAACACCAGAACTTCTCAAAGTCAGGATGGACAACCTCCCCCCACCTCCCAGTACTTCCAGAAGCACTAGCAGCCATGCTCAGACCCCAAAGCAGCCACAGGTAAGCTCATCTACAAGCCCTGTTCCAGGTACTCATAAATAAATCTCAAAAGAGATCAGTTAGCCATAAAAATTTCTCAGCTACCCATTTCCAGTTGAGACCTCTGGGGTGATCTCAAGGAGGGAGGGGGGTGCAGGCCAGTTCCCACCTTACCAAAACCCTGGCAGCCACATTCCCAACCCAAAATTACCTTCATGCCTCTGGATGGACTTCCCAGTTAAAGTTTTTGATATCCTGGAGCATACGGCCTGTGACATCTCCAAACTCTACAATACTGACATTCCAGAAACAGCAAACCAGATTGGATGGGAATGTAATGTAAAAGCTAACCAATATAGACTAACAAATGTATTAACACAGAAGGCTTAACTTGCAAAAACAACTTAGTAAACCCTCAGACAAGGACTTAATGTTCCCATGGTGAGATGCTATAATTTTCAAATTTTTTCTTCTTCTAAATTATTTTTTTTAATATTCCACTAGACATTGAGTGGTGACAAGCAATTAAAAATATATTATTCTCGGCCTGCTATGAAGGCAGGCTTGAAGGGTGGGAGAAAATGGAGACAACAGAGATCAGTTAGCCATAAAAATTTCTCAGCTACCCATTTCCAGTTGAGACCTCTGGGGTGATCTCAGGAGAGAATGTGACAGTCGTGGTAGGATTGGTGTTGGAATATTGAATGCCTGTAAGAAATCATGAACAACTTTGTAAATCACAGTGTTTAAATAAAGTTGGGGTAAAAGTGTTCCAACAGGGACTAAAGAACTAGTACAAGGGTTGAGATGCTTGTCTTGTGCAGAACCAACTCCATTTCAATCCTCAGCACCATATATGGTCCTACTACCACTGCTGGATATAGCCCAAACAATGTGGTCAACACATTGAAGACAATTTTTTTCTAACTATGTGAGGTGATGCTAAGCTTTCTTGTGCAAACATTTCACAGTGTACACAAAGAGCAAATCATACCCTCATACACCTTAGACATAAGCAGTATTTTTTTGGGGGGGTCACACCCAGCGATGCACAGGGGTTACTCGTGGTTCATGCACTCAGGAATTACTCCTGGCGATGCTCAGGGGACCATATGGGATGCTGGGAATCGAACCCGGGTCAGGCTGCATGCAAGGCAAACGCCCTACCCGCTGTGCTATCACTCCAGCTCTGACATATGCAGTATTTTGCATGTCCATTATATCCCAGTAGTGTTTTGCATGTCCATTATATCCCAGTAGTGTTTTGGCAGAAGAACAGCATTGCTGTAAGCCCTGTACTGCCTACTGTTGAGTTTCATCTGAGTATCATTGAGAGAATGGGACAAGAAGATATATTTTACTTTTATTTAGTTAGTTGGTTTGGCTTTGGGGGACCACAACTGCCAATGCTTAGAGGCTAGTCCCTGTGGTTCTCGGTGGACCATTTGGTGTCAGAGCCTGAATCCTGGGGTCTCACATGTGAAAATCCTATGCTCTAGCCCATTGTGTTATCTCTCTGGCCCAAAAGATGTTTGCCCTTTTTTTGGTTTTAGGGCCATATCTCACTATGTTAAGGCCTTACTCCTAGCTCTTCACTCAGGGATCTCTCCTGTTGGGACTCAGGGGACCATGGTAGTGGGGGCTCAAACTAAGGTTGGCCATGTGCAAGGCAAGTGCTCTATCCACTCACTGTATGACCTCTCTGCCCCATGTTTCTCTTTTGAAAAATTTAGGCTGGAGGTGTAGTGGGAGGAGAATTGGACCACACCTGGTGCTATTCAAAGGCTATTCATGGCTCTATACTCAGGATTGACACCAGGTGAACCACAAGAGGTGCTGGGCATTCAAAAAGGGATCAGCTGCATGCAAGACAAATGCCTTAACCCCAAGCACCATCTCTTTTGCCCCAAATCAGGAATGTCTAAAATCAGGACACACACCCACACACACGTAGAAAAGCTTCAGCTTCCCAAGAGTTGACTGGAACAACCAATGCCCATGCTCTGAGCTGGCCGCAGACCTACATTCATGCTCTTCAAGGGCCAGCCAGGCCTTTCCAGCCAATTCGTCTTCCCAGCAGCAAGGTAGATGTGACCCTACTGACACTTGCTCCCAATAAAATCCTGCAGCCTGCGCAGAGATTTGCAAGGACACGTTTCTCCCTGAGTCTGAGCTTGGCTGTGTGGATCCACACATGCTCCTGCTCCTAATCTTCAAGCCACAGATCTTGCTCCTGTTCCTTGAACAACACCTTTCAGCCCTGTCTGTGCTCTGAAGCAGAGCCCCAGTTGCCTCATAGGTTCTTGAAGTATGTATTCCCAAGTGGGATGGAGCCAGCAGAAACCCAAAGGTCTTTGGAAGATCCCATTTCACTTTGGGCCTGAAGCACCATTGAGCAGTGTTTCTAAATGTGGGATTTACCACCTCTCAACAGGCGAGGAATGATTCTGGGGAGGTGGTGGTATCCTCAGGTTGATTGGTATGTGTAGGGTTTGTGTGTGTGTGTGTGTGTGTGTGTGTGTGTGTGTAGTGGGGCAGCAGGAGTTGGCTGTGCATTTTCTATCTGTGTTGGCTTAAAGAAGGTAGATTTCCAAGGGTGATTTCGAAGCTTAGTGATTCTGAAAAGGGGATGTGAGATCAGCTATGTTTGGGGTTCTTCGCTCTAAAGTAAGTCCGAAGGGTGGGGTGGGGGGGGATGGGGGTGTTGGAGGGATACTAGGACCCGTGGTGGTGGAAAATGGGCACTGGTGGAGGGATAGGTACTTGATCATTGTATAACTGAAACCCAAGCACAAAAATTTGTAAGTCTACAACTGTACCTCATGGTGTTTCACTAACAAAAAATTTAAAAAAATAAATAAGTAAAGTAAGTCCGAGCTGCTAAACCCAAATTCTTCTGTAGCTGAGGTCCCGAGAGGTCCCATCCATACCATAAGTAACGTATCTGGGAGTCCACGTGAGTCTGTAGGCTTCAGAGCAGGCAACCAGCCAGGACTGATTTCTACTGCCTTCCACATTCTTCCTCTTAAAGAGTTTTCCGGAAGCTGCACAGCTTAATGTTTCTTATCCAAAAAATCTTCTGGCATTTTTATTTGTAATAATTCCAAACCCACTGAACATTCTCATAACAACTGAGATTTGGGAGAGAGAATGGAAAAAAGGATGTTTGATGATTGAGGGTATGTTCACTCTTTGGTGCTAATTTTCAAGGGGGAAATTCAGCTGCTGGTCTTGTCTGAGCTCTCGGAGAGTGTTGATTTCCTGCCTGAGCCCCTACAGTTTTTCTATTATCAATCAGGGTAATGGTGCCATGAATGGAAGAGGTGTAGGATTTGGGATTGGCAGGGGAGCCAATCCAGTGAGAGACTGGCCCAGATTTTTGAGTTGTTGAATTTTTGTCTCTCCAACAAGGGCACTGGCAAAAGCTCCTGACTGCAGCAGCCCAAGGCCCAGAGGGTGGGTTACTCATTTTCAGCATGTCCTACTGTGCATGTGGTACCCAGGAAGAGAGATGGAAATCTTCCAGAAACAGAGCACAGAGGTCCTTATGCTCAACGAGCCTAACTCCTGCACCCACAGGTGGAGGGAAGCAAGTTCTCAGGGTAAATTAGGACTCACGGGGAAAGGTCTAGAGCCTAGAGCCTATTGACTTCTGGTCTTGGGCTCTCTTGGTTCTAACTCATACATGGAATCAGAAGCAAGAAAACATCAACCAAGCTAGAATCTACAGCTTATTGGGGCCAGAGAGATAGTACAGTGGGTGGGGTACCTGCATTCTATACAGCTGACCTGGGTTTGATCCCTGACATTCCATATGGTCCTCTGAATCTACTAGAAGTCATCCCTGAGCACTGAGTCAGATGTAAGCCCTGAGCATCATGGGGTGTGCCCTCCCTAAATGGAATCTACAGCTTCCTTCATCTCAGGGTCCTTGATATCTTATCTCTAACCTACACCCCCATCACCAGTGCTGTGACAAGCATCAAGACAATCAGAGAGTGTAGAATCTTTAAGTTGCCTGGAGATTACAAATTAGTGGGCAGGCCATAGACAGCCAATTAAAGCAGGCATTGCCGAGGTGTTCTAAAAGACATGCAGTTTCCTTAGAGAAACAGATGGATATTCATTTCCAGGGCCATGAGGAAGAAAAAATACATTCGCTGAAATGACATGATCTTGTTCCTCTGTAGTGACTCAAGCACAGGCTCCTGCCTCTTCCCCTGGGATCTTAGCAATGCACAAGAGCTGGAGAACTGCCTCTCACATGCCATTATCAGGAGGGAGAATTTAGCTACTCATTCCAGAAATCATTTCCCAAGAATAACAATATATCTGGCCTAATATAGTGCTTGCACTTCCATTTGCTGGCAAAAGAAAGAGGCCAGGCTTTCCCTTTTATTCGCCCTATCACTGAGGTCCAGCCAAGGCCCTTCTCTCTTCTAGGGGGTGGTCCACACTCTCGGTTCATAGAGCCAAGGGGAGAAGTTAACGTATCACAGACAAGTGGGGGAAACTAATACCCTTCCAGCAGCAGGAACTCGTCAGATTGGTGCCATAACCCCGGTAATGAAGAGTAATGAGGCCACGAGAACATTGACTTCATATGTACCTTCCCCCAAAGCCATGGAGGCTCCTTGAATATAAGGAAACTTGTCTGTGAGATTCTCTCTCTCTTTTTTTTTTGTTTTGGGGTCACGACTGGTGATGCTCAAGGGTTATTCCTGGCTCTACATTCAGAAATTACTCCTCGAAATGCTCTGAAGACCATGTCAGGGATTGAATTTGGGCTGGGAGTATGCAAGGCAACCCAGCAGCCCCTTGCCTATGGGATTCTGGGGGAACAACTGAGCTTCAGACACTATAGAATGATCTGGAGTAAAGCAACCTATATTTGCTTCTCAAGTCAGTTGTAGAAAAAAAAAAAAAAACCACAAACTAGCAAACAAGGTGCTAATATTAGGTCTGAGAGGTGAACACTCATGGTAGAAACACAGAACATTAGCACAGTTTAGAAAATTTAATGGGCCTGGGGGAAAGCTATATAAATTATGAGAAAATAGACTTTTGTTCATTTCACCTAATTTTCACTGGATTTTAGTGAGCTATTTTGTTTTGGTGCTACTTTTAGCTCAGGACAGAGTGGAGGTTGTGGTGTGGTGTGGTATGGTGTGTATGTGTGTGTGTGTCTGTGTGTGTGTTGGCTGCTAACAGTATTCAGGAAACCATGCTGTGCAGGAAACTGAACATGAGGCTCCCTCATGGGAAGCATGCACTCCAGCCCTTTGAGCTATCTTGTGGGTCCTCTTTGAGATTTTATCTTATATGGGTCCCTTTACACACACACACACACACACACACACAGAGGTTTTTGGGCCATACCTGGCTGTATTCAGGGCTTACTCCTGGCTCTGTGCTCTGGGACCTAACCCATTTCTGTGGCATGAAAGCCAAGCACCCTATCCTCTGTACTATCTCTTCAGCCCCGTCTTCCATTTTTTGAACTCTGACAAAGTAGTTACATCTTGCATTTGCACTGACAGTTTGGAAGAAAAATCTTTTCCTTCATTAAAACCACTGCTTTAGTTCCCTCCAAAGGAGTTCTTAAATTTATTGGTGAGCTTCCATCTGAGATAATTTTCAGAAATAATTTTCAGACGAGTTTAGAATAAAAGCTTTGCTCTCTAGGGGCCAGATGGGTACTACAGGAAATAAGTAAAGGCTGCCTTGCAGGTAACCAATCCCAGTTCAATCTCTAGTATCATATAAGATAACCTAAACACCACCAGGAGTGATTCCTGGGCAAAGAAAACAGCAAGAACCATGAACACTGCTGGGTGTAATCCATCACCACTCCTTCCATCCAAACCTCAAACCTTCAGTTTCTAGAAAAACACACAGATACAGTGATAGGCAACCTCTATCAGAGCTCCCAACAATTTCTTGGTTTTCATTTGTACCCCAAAGTACTCCTTTCCCTTTGATTTTAAGTTGAACTTGGTTATCTGTTTCCAATAAATAGGATACAGTAAAAGATCTGGGTCTGAAAGAAAATTCTGGCTTCCTGATGTGTGTGTATTTCTTCAAATTTCCCATCTTGCTTTCTCTTGTACTTCCTTATTCACTCACTATGAGGAAGCCAGATTCTATGCCAGCCACACTGTGCAGTGGTGCACATGGGGAAAAAAACATCTCTAGGGGCTGGAGAGATAGTACAGGGGTTAAGGTACTTGTCTTGCAGTCCACTGACATGGGTTCAAATACCCAGCACTTCATATGGTCCCCTGAGCACACCAGGGTCACTTCTGAGCACAGAGCCAGGCATAAAAAGCTCCTGAGCACCACAGAGTGTGCCCTCCCACCCAAATAAAACAACATAAAACTAATGTCTCTGACCAATTGTTTGCAAGGAACTGAAACTTTGCAGCAGCCACATGACGGTGTTTGAAAGCAGAATCACCTTTAAGCAAGTCCTGAGATGAATGCTGTGCTGACTAATACTTCACTGCAGCCCAGGAGAGAGAGACGAAGTCCTGCAAGGAACTGAAACTTTGCAGAACTGAAACTTTGCTTCTGTGTGTGATGGTGTGTGAAAGCAGAATCACCTTCAAACAAGTCCTGAGATGCATGCTGTGCTAGCCAATACTTCACTGCAGCCCAGGAGAGACTAAGCCTAAGGCACCATTTAAGTCACACCTGGAATCCTGACACAGAGAAGCATGTGATGATAAATATTTGGTTTTTTTTCAAGCTGATAAGTATGGGGGTAGTTTGTTATACTGCAATAAATAACACCCACACACACAAGATTTTTGCACAGATGTTCAGGGGTTTCTAGAACATCCTAAATCTCACACCACAGTCCCTCTAATTTAACAACTCTCTTCCTAGCCTAGGGGGCAGAGCAATAGTATATGAGGTAAGCCACTTGCTTTGCATGTGGCCTCCCGGGGTTCAATCCTCAGCATTCCATATTGTCCCCTGAGCATCGTCAGGAGTGAGTCCTAAGTTCAGAGCCAGGAGTAACCCCTGAGCATCTTCATGAGCCACCCCCCCCGCCGCCACCAAAAGATTTCCTAGCCTAGTGATAGCCATACTAATATTTTATTTATAATTTGGTGGGCTTGGCGCATGCTCAGGATGCTCAATGGCTATTTTTAGCTCTGTGCTAAGAAGTGAGCCCTAGCTCTAAGGATCATAGGCAGTATTAGGAAGTTGAAACAGGGTCAGTGAGGTACAAGGTAAAATGCCTTAATCCCCATGCTCTCTCCTACCCCCATACAGATATTTTAACTTATTTAGCAGCCACAAATATAGAAACAGATGAAAATCACTTCCATAGCATATTCTATTTAATCTATCTAAAATATAGAGCCCGGCAAGCTACTGAAAGTATCTCGCCTGCCTGGCAAAGTCTGGCAAGCTCCCCGCGACGTATTCGATATGCCAAACACAGTAATAACGAGTCTCACTATGTTGCTGGGCCCGCTCGAGCAAATCTATGAACAACGGGAGGACAGTGACAGTGACAGTGAAAAGATCATATCTTAATATGTAACCATTGTTATTTATAGATCAGTTCCTTTCTTTGTTATAAATCTTAGAAACTAGATGTGTCTTTGGGGGTTTGGGGGCCAACACACCTGGCACTCTGGAAGTATTTTTGACTCAATCAGTGCTCATGGGTCACACTCAGCAATGCCCAGCAAACTATGTGGTGCTGGAGATCGATGCCAGTCCTCCTGCAGGAAAAGCATGTGCTCTAGCCTGTTGAGTTCTCTCTGGCCTAGGTGTGTCTTTTTATTTCTTTAATTTATATTAGTGAAACACCATGAGGTACAGTTGTAGACTTACAGATTTTGTGCTTGGGTTTCAATTATACAATGATCAAATACCCATCCCTCTACCAGTGCCCATTTCCCACCACCACGAATCCCAGTATCTCTTCAACCTCCATACCCCCCATCCCACCCTGCCTCTGTGACAGGACATTCCCTTTTGGTCTCTCTCTCCTTTTGGGTGTTGTGGTTTGCAAAAGAGGCATTGAGTGGCAATCATGTTTGGTCTATAGTCTACTTTCAGCATGCTTCTCCCATCCTGGGAGGATCCTCCCAACACCCTTTATTTGGTGCTCCCTTCTCTATCGGAGCTGCCTTTTCCCCTAGCATGTGTGGCTGGCCTCCAAGCCATGGAGCAAAATTCCTGGTACTAATCTCAGCCATTCTTGGGTGTTAGTCTCCTATTTTGTTACTTTATGTTCCCCAAGATTAACACCCAGGAATGGCTGAGAATAGTACCAGGAATTTTGCTCCATGACTTGAAGGCCAGCCACACGTGCTAGGTGAAAAGGAAGGTTTTTTATTCTATTTTTATTTTTATTAGTGAGACATCATGAGGTACAGTTGTAGACTTACAAATTTTTGTGCTTGGGTTTCAATTATACAATGATCAAATACCCATCCCTCCACCAGTGCCCATTTCCCACCCTTTTGGTGACTCTTGGCCAACGAACCTGGTAGTTAGTTGAATACAAGGGCCCAAGGATGCACTACTGCTCAGGTTCTGAGGTGTTGGAGATATCCAGGCCAACCCGGTGATGCTGGGGGACTCCCAGGCCACATCAAGCAGTGCTTGAGGGTCTCCAAGACTGCACCCAATGATGCTTTTGCTGTATTTTTTTAAAAAAAAATTTTATTGAGCCACTGTGAGACACAGTTACAAAGCTTTCATGTTTGATATTCAGCTATACAATGATCAATCACCCATCCCTCCACCAGTGAAAACTTCCCACCACCAATATCCCCGTTATCCCCTACATTTTCATCTCAGTCCTTACCCTGCCTCTATGGCAGACAATTGTTCAGATACTCTTTCTATAGTTTTGGGCTTCTCATGCTTTTGCTTTAAGGATCATGAGGTGCTCAGAATCAAACCTGGGTCGTGTGCCCGCTAGGCATGTGCCCTAACCACTGTCCTATTTCCCAGCTCCTGAATTTCCTAGCTCTTGAGACCACTAAGTTTAGAGTAATTATTTGCAACAGCCATAGCAACCTAATACAGTAGGCCTACTTAGCAGGCAAGACCCCCTTCCCAATTGCTGTCTTCACCTGGGCCCTAAATTGAAATCTAAGGTGAAATCCCTTCAAGGTGAGCCTTTTGGATCCAGGAATCCTGGGGAGCCCCAGGGAAGAAAGTAGATTATGTTGTTTCTTATCACTGAAATTTAGAACTCACAGCAGATGTCAGAGTGGTCAAAATGCAGCAGGACTCAGATTTTCAAGTTGAAAAGGTGAACCTCAGAAGAGCTGGCTCTGATGCTTCTGAGTCTTTCTGGCTCGGAAAGTGCTAGCCTGAAAGTGCTTTACATCACTGTATCACTGTCATCCCGTTGTTCGTAGAATTACTCAAGCGGGCGCCAGTAACGTCCCTGTTCCTCCCAGCCCTGAGATTTTATTTTTATTTTTTTATTTTTCTATTCCTTAATAGCCCTGAGATTTTAGCAGCCACTCCTTACTCGTATTTCCCAGCGATTGGAGCTCTTTCAGGGTCAGGGGAATGAGACCTGTTATCATTACTGTTTTTGGCATATTGAATATCCCATGGGGAGCTTGCCAGGCTCTGCCCATGCAGGCGAGATACTTTGGGTAGCTTGCCGGGCTCTCCGAGAGGTGTGTATATATATATATATATAGATAGATAGATAGATATAGATAGATAGATATAATATTATATATCTGTATATATATATATTTCTCTAGATATAGATATAGATATATAGATATAATATATATCTGTATATATATATTTCTCTCTATGATTTGTTGCCTAATGTCTGAACCCCATCAAATATGGTGTGGTAATTATGGAAGATGAGTAGGAAGTGTCTTAAGATGTGTTGCGCAGCTGAGAGCAGTTGAGTAGTGGAGGTCAGCTATCAGGGCTGGGTCCCTTGGGGCGGAGAGGACTCTCAGCCACTCCACTCTGGGGTGCCCTGAGTGAAAACAGCCTGGCACGGAGTCACGTGCTTTACATAGACTTATTTATTAGCTACAAACCCTCCCTCTTGCCCTTGGGTACATCCTGATATCACCTAGGGAGCTTTTAAAACTCCTATTGCACAAACTGCAACCTAGACCAATTAGATCCGGCTCACTGGGAATAGACTCAGGTGTCGTGTTTTTTGAAAGCTCCCCAGATGGTCCCAATGTGCAGCCAAGGTTGAAGACTGCTGCTTGTCAGCCGATTCAAACCCCCAGCAACCCTGGGAGGTCAGAGGGACGGAAGACAAAGAAAAAGGATAATGTACCATCTTACCTCTAACATGATGGAAAGATCAAAGGAGAGGTGAGAGAAACAGGAAAAAAAAAACTTTCTTCTGAAGCCTCTAGAAGAGAAGTCAAGAAGTGTCTGGATAGTCTCACTCTCTGAAGGTCATTCCAGAAGCACTTACGGGTGGGCTCCTGCTCATCTTGTATTGAAAGTGACTTGGGAACCAGAAGTAGTTGTGTTTAAGTGTCATAAGGTTTAAGGTGACATGGGGCCTAGCTCAAACAAGGGGGGCATCTCTGGACTCAGTTATCCTGTTCGAATGCTGGTAAGGGATGTCTTCAGACAATGACTGATCTCTTCCAGTAGGAAAAGACTAAGCACAATAGACTCTCCTTCCTTCTCCTCTTCTAGAGTTTTCTTCCTAGAATAATCACACAGACTCCAGAGCAATGTTTCTCATCCTGAAGCCCCGTGGCTCCCTGTAAGTCTTCAGGATATTCCGAGGAAGACACTGGTGAAAATAGAGCTAGTGATATGTCCCAGAGAGGTAAAAAAGTATAGTCATAGTGACATCTGCACTTGTTTGTTCATTGCAGCACTCTTTACAATAGCCAGAATCTGGAAAAAAAAAAACCTGAGTGCCTGAGAACAAATGACTGGTTAAAGAAACTTTGGTACATCTACACAATGGAGTACTATGCAGCTGTTAGAAAAAGATGAAGTCATGAAATTTACATACAAGTGGTACTACATGGAAAGTATCATGTTAAGCAAAATGAGTCAGAAAGAGAGGGACAGACATAGAAAGATTGCATTCATCTGGGAAACATAAAGTAACAAAATAGGAGACTAACACCCAAGAATAGCTGAGGTAAGTACTAGGAGGTTCACTCCATGGCTTGGAGGCCAGCCACACATGCTAAGGGAAAAGGCAACTCAGATAGAGAAGGGAACACCAAGTAAAGGGTGTTGAGAGGATCCTCTCAGGATGGGAGATGTGTGCTGAAAGTAGACTATAGATCGAACATGATTGCCACTCAATGCCTCTTTTGCAAACCACAACACCCAAAAGGAGAGAGAAAACAAAAGGGAATGCCCTGCCACAGAGGCAGGGTGGGATGGGGGGATGGGGGTGGGAGGGATACTGGGATCTGTGGTGGTGGGAAATGGGCACTGGTGGAGGGATGGGTACTCGATCATTGTATAATTGAAACCGAAGCACGAAAATTTGTAAGTCTACAACTGTACTTCATGGTGTTTCACTAATAAAAATTAAAAAAAAAACAGCTAGTGGGGGAGGGGAGCATGGCTCAAATTCTGGGGACAACGGGTAGAACTGGAAGGGACACAGAATGGAAAGTCAAAAGCACAGTTGGAAAGAGTTTGCAAAACACTGTTGGAAAGAGTTTGCAAAACACTGTTTTAGAGCAATGTGACCAATCCATTTCCATGAACTATCATTTATGCTTGGTTATCATGCCCTGTAGGGCTGGAGCAATAGCACAGTGGTAGGGCTTTTACCTTGCACGCGGCCAACTTGGCCGACCTGAGTTCGATTCTTCTGCCCTCCTCAGAGAGCCCGGCAAGCTACCAGGAGTATCTTGCCCGCACGGCAAAGCCTGGCAAGCTCCCCATTACGTATTCGATATGCCAAACACAGTAACAAGAAGTCTCACAACGGAGATGTTACTGGGCCCACTCGAGCAAATCGATGAACAATGGGAGGACAGTGAGACAGTGCTACAGACAGTGCTATCGTGCCTTGTAATGCCAAGTGTAAAAGTTGTCATATGAGTCTGATGAGCTGTGCTGAGAGGTCTGCTTTCAACACTAAACTCTGTTTAGTAGTCTTCAGACTACTGCCACAGACCCATGATGTTCAAACATTGGAGGCAAAGGAGCTTCCGGGTTCTGGGGCCTCTTGAGTAACAAAGGGTGTCCCTTGAGCAGCCAACATGCAAAGCAGATTTGTGTCTGAGAAATGTGTAACTGTGCAAAAATCCGAGGCAGGCCTCCAGGGTGAGGAAAACAAGCCCTCTAGCAGACCTGTTTGAATCAAACATGACCAAATTTGCACCTTCCTCACGTGTTTTTATAGCTACCTAATTCACAGTACCAACGGTGTTGGTTTATCATGAAAAGTATAAACACAGCAGAGCAGCTGGGAGCCAATATACCGCAAAGGTGGATTTGAGTTTTCTGGAGGCAGCCAACAATAATGGAGCCGAGGCAGTCCTCAGAGAGAAAGAGGGCTTGCCAGGAATGTGTGGGAAAACAAAACGAGTCTGTGCCTCTCCAGTCAACTTTGGGAAAATAGAGAACATGAAGAAGGACTAGTTGTGAGACTACCCGGGAGCTTATGGCCAGCCAACTGATTTGCTCTGCAGGCATTGTCCATGAGCAAATGGCTGGGCTTTGAAGATGGAGAGAAATCGTTGCCCAGGACCTGACCTGACAATGTCCAGCTCCTGGCTAGATACAGCAAGTGGAGTTGCCTTACATCACTGCTGAATCCTGGAGCTGTAGAAGGGAGGGTGGCAGGGAGCAGACCAGCAGACCAAGCTTAAGAATCAGTCAGAGGGGCTGGAGTGATAGCACCGTGGGTAGGGCGTTTGCCTTGCACGCAGCCAACCCGGGTTCGATTCCCAGCATCCCATATGGTCCCCCCGAGCACTGCTAGGGGTGATTTCTGAGTGCAGAGCCAGGAGTAACCCCTGTGCATTGCCGGGTGTGACCCAAAAAGGAAAAAAAAAGAATCAGTCAGAATTTTCGGTTGCAACTTAATGGCATTCTCCTCAGCTGAGGTAAGGGGCTTCTTGTTAGAAGCAGATGAACAGCTCTTGGCATGTGTAATTAGTGATTTTGTTTTCTGAGGAAGTTTCTGTTAATCCAACAGAATCTATTTTGCTCGAAGTTGATTCCTTTTGAAAATAAACAACTGGAGGCTGGAGCAATAGCACAGTAGAGAGGGCGTTTGCCTTGCACGCGGCCGACCCGAGTTCAATTCCCAGCATCCCATATAGTCTTCTGATCACAGCCAGGGGGTAATTCCTGAATGCAGAGCCAGGAGTAACTCCTGTGCATCGCCAGGTGACCCAAAAAGCAAGAAGCAAGCAAGCAAGCAAGCAAGAAAGAAAGAAAGAAAGAAAACAACTGATTTTATTTCACTAGAAATCCACTCTTATCATCATATTGGACATCTGTTGGAGTTTCTCTCCTCTTAAATGCCACACCAGGGTTTACTCCTCACTCTGTGCTCAGTGATTATTCCGAGCAGGGTTTGGAGGATCATATGGGGTATCAGGGCTCATCAGCTGCATGCAAGACAAGTTCTCTTCCCATAGCACTATCTCTTCAGTCCCAGACAACTTTTATTTGGTCATTTTGTGGCCCCCACTCCAAAAAGTAATTTTCTTTGAAAAACAACACACACACACTGAAAAAAATCACAAATTTTTGTATCTTTGGTGACGGCTAGTGGACCTCATTGGCGCCTGAAAGCCACATTATATTGGCTCATCATAATTTCTTCTCCGCAGTTTGAGGTTGGGGGAACTTGTAATACCACGTTCCCTTTGAAATTCAAGGGTGCCCACACTAACAATAAATCTTTCTTCAGGAACATAACCAATTTCAATTGATTTTTCTGTACTCAAGAATGAAAAAACAGCCCAAAGTTCCCAGAGCCTAAATAAACAAACATAAGTGGAGTTGGTACATGCACTTAAAAACTCTTTCAAACGTTGCAACATCCATGGAAATAGCCACAATACATTTCAAAATCACACTGAAGGGAGCAAGTATTATCCGAATGTTTGTTTTTTAACAAACAGGCTCTCTAGCATCATCAAGAGTAACAGTAAAATGCTATGAACTAAGAATTAATGACCTTTGCTAATGACATTCTCACAATACATCTGACACCTGGTGTTTAGTTCTCCTTCTTTGGGGGGAGGGTCCACATATTTTTTGATGATTGAAAGAGCACTGGCCCCATACATGATGCTCCTAAGTCTTTTGAATAGTCACTGTTGATTCGGGGACAATTTTTTTCGCACTCAGTGACTCATACATAGCCAAGGTCATTTTTTATTTGCCCTTTGATGTTTTCAAATACATTTGTATTCGAGTACATCCACAAAATTCCAGGAACGGCTACATGAAGACCATTTCTCTGGAAATACATTTCAGATGGGGATGTTTTAGCAAACGCTAATATACAAATCAATTCAGCCTTAGATGGAACTTCGTTCGGCTTCATCTCCGGTCTTAGACATAAACATCGGGACAACAAAATGCCTGGTCCAACTGAAGCGATCAGAGTTCCAATATACAACAAATTAGTTTCACACCAAGGGAAAGGTCATTTCTTTAATCCGCGTCTTTGGGGAATGTACACAAATGTCATTCTTCCCAACCTACGTAATTAAACAGTGTAGCTGGTGTGGCCGTTTACTGTTTATTTTCCCATTGGGTAATGGTAGGATGTTAGCAGCAGATGACAAGGAGAGACTCTACAGACAGTTGCAAATATGTTGATCATATCTCTCCGTCCATCCCCTCTCTCTTCCCTGTCTCTCCTCCCTTCTCCCTCTTTCCTTTCTTCCCCTCTCTCCCTCTCAACTCTCTCTCCCTCCCTTTCTCTCTTGCTTCCCCCTCCCTTTCTCTCTGCTCTCACATCTCCTCTCATGTCTGTCTTCTCTCTAGCTCTCTCCCCATCTCTTCCTCATTCCCTCTCTCCCCTCTTCCCTCTCTCCTATTCACTCTCCCTTTTTCTCTCCCTCATTCCCTCTCTCCCCTATTGCCTCTCTCCTATTCACTCTCTCTTTTCTATCCCTATCTACTCTTTCTCCCTCCCTCCCTCCCTCCCTCCCTCCCTCCCTCCTTCCCTTCCTCCCTATTTCCCCTCTATTTCCCTCTCTCTTTCCCTCTCTCTCCTTTCCCCCCTCCGTTTCCCCCCTCCGTTTCCTCTCACTTCCCTTCTCCCTCTCCTCTCTCCTTCTCTCTATTCTCTCTCCCTTTCCTGTCTTCTATCATCCCCTTTTCTCCCTCCCTCTCTTTCCACTCTTCTACTTCCTAAATAAAACTGTTTATTTCACTAAAAAAGAACCATCCTATGGCCATGGAAATTCTGTAGTAGTTGTGGTATTATATACAGGTAATATGCAAGGCATGAAGCTAAACCCTTAAAACTCCATAATATTGTAAATTAAGGATAATAAGTTAATGCAGAAAAAAATAAGAACAAATAAATTTAAAAAATGCTCATCTCAGGTTGTACCTTATTGTGGTTTTTATTTGTATCCTCCTAATGATTAACACTGCTGAGAATCTTTTTCTGCTTTATTTTTTTGTTTTGGTTTTGGGTCACACCTGGCAGTACTCAGGGGATTACTCCTGTCTTTGTGCTTAGGGATCACTCCTTGAAGTTCTCAAGGGACGATATGGGGTCCTGGGGATTGGACATGGGTCAGCCTCATGCAAGTAAAGCACCATACCCACTGCATTATTGTTCTGGTCTGATTTTCCTGTTCTTATTGGCTATTTGTATATTTTCTTTGGTGAAAAATTAGTTGGGGGTGGGTTTGCCATACGTAGCAATGTTCAGGGGCTGTATTCCTGGCTCTTTGTTCAGAGATCACTACTGACAATGCTCAAAGGAACATATGTGGTGCTGGAGATTGAACCAATCTGTATGCAGGGCGAGATCCTTATCCCCTGTACTATCTCTCCAACCCAGAAGAAACTTATTTTGTGACTCCTGGTCTTTCTCCTACCACTCTCTTCCCCTCCATCCAACTTCTTCATTATTTTCTTACTTTTCTTAGTGAGAGGGATCAAACGCAGGGTCTCATACATGTGAAACATATAGCATATGTTTTCCCATGGAGTTGCATCCTCAGCCCCTAAGACCACATCTTTTTCCTCTTCTTCACACCCTTCATGGGCTTCTTTTGCTCTGTCTTCTCATCCCTCTATTTTGGTCTTCCCTAGATTTTCATCCTAAACACTCTTTTGTTCTTACTCCACAGATTGTCTTTCTGCCCCATGGCTTCACCTTTGTCTCCAAGTTGGCAGCTCCCACATCTTCATCTTTAACTGAGATCTCTTTCCTGGGCTCCAGGCCCATATAACCAGCTGCCTCCTGGATAACTCCACTTGGATGTCTCATAGCACCTCCACATTCAACAAGCCCAAACAGCACTCACTTCACTTCCCCCATTCCAGCACTCCTCCTCCTCCACAAAGTCACACAGGTCCAAAATTCTGGATTCTTTTTCAATGACTCATTCCAAATTTCAAATCAGTCACCGTAGCTTATAGATTCTACTGTGGAGGTCTCCAAATAGACCATAGGCCCCACAAAGACTTAAAAGGCTGGATACTATTTTGTCTAGCACTCGTGGTAATTAATAAATTCAATAGTGCATGCTGATAAAATAGTTTCAACTGGGGTGAGTACTTGAACTGCCTGAAATGTACCCCCTGGGTCAGGTATGTGAAGTGGGGATTTCTGGGTTCAAGTTCACTTCCCTCCATGTCTCTTATTCTTTCTCTGGCCCATGTCCTTATTCTCTCACCCAGATCATGAAGAGAACTTCCTGTTGGTCTCCAAGCCCCCCCCAGTCCAGTAATTCGTTCTCTTCTGCATTTTTTACGGTTTGGGAATCACCCCAATCAGTGTTCAGAGCTTAATCCTGGCTCTATGCTCAGGGATGACTCCTGACAGGGCTTGGGAAACTGTATAGAGTGCTGGGTATCAAACCTTGGTTGACCATGTGCAAGGCAAGCATCTTAACCCCTGGACTATCTCTCTAGCCCTAATCATCGGCAAACAGTTTTGATGAAGGGTCGCACCTAACAGTGCTCAGGCTTATTCCTGCCACTGAAGTCAGGAATTACACCCAGTGAGGCTCAGGGGCCATAAGGGGTACCATGGATCAAACCCAGATTTGCCATATGCAAGGCAAGTACCTACTGTACTGTCTATCCATTCCCACATTTTATCTTTTGGATTCATTTCCAAAAGGACTGCACACATGAAAATATTTTATTCCTAAACACTTAGCATGTGTATCTTTTCCTAGACTGTAACATTTATTTATTGTCCTTTCTTGAGATAAAATATACATACAGGAAATGGACAAATCTCAAACGTGCCATATGATGAGTTTTATGTTGGGGAGTTGGACCCTGTATATCACCAGCTCCTTCCTCATAACAGGAAACCCATATTTCTTCTGCTCCCTTGGCAGCCTCATCTGATGGTTGTATCTGACGTCACCTGATTAAGGAGCTAATACATTTCCACTGGCTGTGAAATTAACAGTTGGGAATGTGGCCGACAGAATGGAAAGAACTAGTGAGCCTGATTGAGCACAGTAGAATTCTAAATGTTAAGGAACGCGTAATTTCCTGCGGGGCAAAAGGAACGCCCAGCTGCAGGAAGCCTTGAAGACGGGTACAACAAACCTCAGAGGCTGGGGAATGAAAGGAGGAAAAAGCGTCTGGGAGTAATCAGGCTAAAATTCAAGTGCACAGAGTCCCGCTTCACTCATTTGCCATTGTATGCAATCTAGACTCAGAAATTTTTTAAGGGGGAGGCACACCCAGCAGTGCTCACAGACTACTGGCTCTTTACACCTGATGGTGCTCAGGGAACCATGTGTGGTGCCAGAATCCCAAGCAGGGTCGTGACCACAGCTGCATGCTAGACAAATGCCTTAATCTCTGGACTATCATTCTGACCCTAGAATTGGAATCTTCTCAGCTGACTTCACAACACACCGTGGGAAAAGTGGGAATGGGCCAGGAAAGGAATGACTAAACATGTGGAGAGTCCCCAGAAGGCAATTCTCAGCTTGGGAACTTCTAGAACTTTGGGAAGTCCTTGAAACCCACCCTCATAAAGGCTACTTACCAAAGGATATGCTCACTGCTTAAAGTCTAACCAGCTGCAGAATGTTTTTACTGATGAGGAGCTTTTAAAAACTATCTGAGGGATAGAGGGCTGATTGCTAGGATCCATAAAGCATCCGCAAAACTCAACAACATAAAACCCCAGTGATCCCAATCCACAAATGTGGAGAGAAGATGAACAGACACTTTCCCAAATAAGACAGATATATGGCTCATTGGCATCAGAGAAAATGCTCAGAGTTACTCACGATTGGGGAAATGTGAACCCAAACAACACTGAGATATCATTTCATGTCCATGAGAATGGCACATATCTGGAAGTCTGGAAACAGCTTGTGTTGGTGCGACTGTGGTGAGAAAGAAACCCTTATCTACTGTTGGTGGGAATGTCACTGGTTCAGCCTTTATGGAAAGCTATATAGAGATCTATCCAAAAATAGGAATGGAATAAATGCCATTGATAGGGACTGAAGCAAAGCACAGCAGGTAGGGCATTTGCCTTGCACATGGCCGACCCACATTCTATTCCAAGCATCCCATATGGTCCCCTGAGCACTGCCAGGAGTAGTTCCTGAGTGCAGAGCCAGTAGTAATCCCTGAGCATTGCCGGGTATGACCCAAAAAGCAAAAAAAAAAATCCATTGATATCACTTCTTGATATCTATCTCCAAAATGCAGAAACATTAATTCAAAAGACTAAATGCACACTATGTTCATTGCCTCACTTAGTGCAATATCCAAGGTAGGGAAACAACCCAAATGCCCAACTACAGAAAAATGGATCAAGGATTTTCAGTATATATACACAATGAAATATTATGCAGTTCTAAGGAAGAACAAAATCATGCAATTTGCCACAACAGGGATGGAACTAGAGGATCTCATGCTGAGTAAATTCAATTGGAAGGAAAGGGACAGATACAGAATGATCTCTCTCATACGTGGGAGTTAAAAGTACACAACGGGGGGGGGGGGGGTGTGGGCAGAGCGATAGCACAGCAGATAGGGTGTTTGCCTTGCACAACGCTGACCCGTGTTCGATCCCCAGCATCCCATATGGTCCCCTGAGCACCGCCAGGAGTAGTTCCTGAGTGCAGAGCCAGGAGTAACCCCTGAGCATCACCGCATGTGACCCAAAACGCAAAAAAAAAAGTACACAACAGGGGCTGGAGAGATAGCACAGCGGGTAGGGCGTTTGCCTTGCACACGGCCAACCCAGGTTCGATTCCCAGAATCCCATATGGTCCCCTGAGCACCACCATGTGTAACTCCTGAGTGTAGAGCCAGGAGTAACCCTTGTGCATTGCCAGGTGTGACCCAAAAAGCCAAAAAGAAAGTACACAACAGGGTAGCAACAAAGGGCCAAAGGAGAACTGATCCACACAATTAAGTTGTAGGGGGTTTTGAGAGGGAGGGGTGTTGGGGTCCTTGGGGAAGTGAGGTGGGTCCACTGGCGATGTGTGTGGTCTTTGAATTCTGTGCATGGGAAACTATCATTAACATTATTGTAGCACTGTAGCACTGTCCTCCTTTTGTTCATCAATTTGCTCGAGCGAGCACCAGTAATGTCTCCATTGTGAGACTTGTTGTTACTGTTTTTGGCATATCGAATATGCCACGGGGAGCTTCCCAGGCTCTGCAAATTTAAAAAAAATTTAAATTTAAATGAAAATGAGGACTACCTGAAATTTAAATGCATTTTCCTCAGTTTAAGCATTTGCTTCTTACCCATTCTCAGAGATTAAAGGAGGTCTACTATCTTGGATGTTACAGAAGAAATTCTGTCTTGGAAAACACTGATGGTTAAAATGTGTTTAAAGAGCTAGAAAGATAGTTCAGTGGGGAGAGTGATTGCCTTGCACATGGCTGACCCGGGTCCAATCCCCGGCACCCCATATGACCCCGTGAACCCCACCAGGAATGAATCCTGAAAACAGAGCCAGGAATATGCCCTGAGCACAGACGGGTATAGCCCCAAAAACCTTAGTTAATTAACTATGTAATTAAAAACCTGTCTAAGGTCAGTGCTTTATATAGCAAGCAAGGCAGTCAGTTTACTTCTCACAGTCTCGAGTCCCAGACTACACAGGAGATAATCCCACCCAGACCAACTATCTTTAGCATTGCCCAGCTGATAGCCTGAGCTAACCAAGTGGGTCAGATGCAATCCCCTCGTGATGGCTAGTGACCCACCAAATTAATGCTAATTGTAGGTCACACACAAATATCAAGAGTGACTTCTGTTTGTAGCGACTGTTTCCTGAGGAAGGTGTTCGAGCTTTGATTTTGCCTTCAAGTAAGCCACACCAGGTAATTTAAAAATCTGGGCTGGCAAGAGAGGTAGTACAGGTAGTAAACACCCAGCAGTCCTCAGGGGTCACTTCTGGGAGTACACAGGAGACCATATATGGTGCCAGGAATCCAAACCAGAGTTGTCTGGGTACAAAGTAAATGTAATAATCCCTGTACTACCTCTCAAGCACCATTTTTTTTTGGTTTTGGGTTTTGGAGCATATCTGGCTACACTCAGGGATTACTCCTAGCAGGATTCAGAGAACTATATGCAGTTCTAGTGATTGAACCTTGGTTGGCTGCATAAAGGCAAGTGCCATACTCACTGTACAATCTTTCCAGCCCCTCTGAAAATTTTATTTATTTTAAAATATTTTTTTTGGTTTTGGGCCTTACCTTGCACGTTTTGGGGCCTTACCACTTCAATCCCTGGCACTACGTTGGCTCCCCTCAGCACCACCTGGTGTGGCTCTAAACTCCCCTCTAACTAAAAATAATTTTTTGAAAAAAATTGCTGGAACATAACACTGTCTCAACAAGGTTTTCTGTCTTATAAATACATTTCTTTCTTCTTGGTGGCTGTTCAAAAGGGAAGGAGATTAGAAGAACAGGAATAAGAGCACATAAAGGAAGATAACTGGGAGAGAAAGAGGGAAAAGGAATGATCTAGGAGAAGGCTGAAGAGGGGATGGAGTGATAGCACAGCGGGTAGGGCATTTGCCTTGCACGCGGCCAACCCACGTTCAATTCCCAGCATCCCATATGGTCCCCTGAGCACTGCCAGGAGTAATTCCTGAGTGCAGAGCCAGGAGGAACCCCTGTGCATCACTGAGTGTGATCTAAAAGAAAGCCAAAAAAAAAAAAAGACTGAAGAAAAGGAAACAAAACTGCGGACAGAAAGATAAACGGTTGTAGAAAAGAAAGGGGAGAGAGGGAGATACAAAAAGGGACAGAAAGTGAAAGAGAAGATCAGTATCAGTCAGCTCAAATCTTTTATTTAATTGAGCATAAAACTGACACCCAGAGACCACGGTGGAATGATTTGGACAAAGTTGTTTTGCTGCTGATAAATAAGGCTCAAGCTCCAGCTAGAGCCTTATTTATACTCCCTATACTTACTTATACTTAGGCTGGAGTGATAGCACAGCGGTAGGGCGTTTGCCTTGCACGCAGCCAACATGGCCAACCCGAGTTCGATTCCTCCGCCCCTCTCGGAGAGCCCGGCAAGCTACCGAGAGTATCTCGCCCGCACGGCAGAGCCTGGCAAGCTCCCCGTGATGTATTCGATATGCCAGACACAGTAACAACAAAGTCTCCAATGGAGATGTTACTGGGCCCGCTCGAGCAAATCGATGATCAACGGGAGGGCCTTTACCTTTACCTTTATACTTATTTATACGCTCTATACTCCCAGGCCAGGAACAGGAACATCCTAAACACCAGCCACATACATTTCAGACTTTCTTGGAACAGCCTGACATCATTTCTTCAGACAAGAAATCCCGTGCTTTATTTTCAGTTTAAGAAAAGAAGCAGAATGTCCCTGATCCTCACCTCACTAAGTTCAGGCAACTGAGAAAGATACTGTGTCATCAGAACTAGAATGAGAAGCCAAAGGAATGGTTCGAGAAATAGTAGGAGTACATACTCTGTATGCAGGAGGCTCGAGTTCAATCCCCAGCACCATATGCCCCGCCTCTCCCAAGAACTACACCAGGAGCAGCGCCCCGCCTCGCCCCCAAACAAAGAGCTGGAAGTTCCCTTGAGAACCTACAAGTATGCTCAAAAAACTTTGAGGAAATGCAGAAGAACTGGAGATAAAATTAGTACAGCCCTGCAAGCAGCTGACCCAGGTTCAACATCTAGAATTCCATACGGTCCCCTGAAAACCACTAGCAGTGTTCCCTGAGCTCACTCAGAGCCAGTAGTTAACCCTGAGTATGGCCAGGTGTGGCTCCCGAACCAAAATAAAAAAAATAATAATAATAACCAAAAGTCCCAGGTGCCGGATGTATTGCAGAACAATAGAACAATGGTCCCAGAAGGAGCGTTCTGGGGTCTCTGGCGTTGCTGAGGCAAATGAACACCACCTGCTGACAAATGTCAGAGATGGATTCCCTTAGCTGCAAAGAGGATCCCAAATCGAAACCAGTGGCTGTAAGTCTGTTCCTTTTTCTGAGCATCCGCTATACCCACTGTCAGTTGCAAGCACAGAGCAGGAAGCTAGAACACACCTGGGGTTCCTGGGAACTTGGAGCTGGAGCACAAGACTCACTCTGCACACGGCACATTCCCAGTACTCCTGTCAAAGAGAGAGATCCAGGCCAACTTCAGATTTATTAGGGCCCCTCATATCGATGTGCTCCTGAAAGTACTCCATAATTCCCTCCAAAAGAAGTTTAGAGTTCACTAGGAAGAAAATCTCTCCTGTCCCCAGAGTGCATCCACAAGTGTTTTCTTGAACTTTACCAGAGTTGGATAAAGTTAGGCATGGAAGCAAGTCTGCCATAGGCCTATTCATATACGTATATTTTCATATACATGTGTAGAAAACGCTTTAGATGCACAAATCTTATAGGGAAGATGCAGAGAGAGAGAGAAGAAAAGTGCCTTCCATGAAAGCAGGAGGTGGGGGGTGGTAGGGAAACAGGGGACATCGGTGGTAAGAAATATACTCTGGGGGCTGGAGTAATAGCACAGCGGGTAGGGCGTTTGCCTTGCACAGGGCCGACCTGGGTTCGATTCCCATCATCCCATATGGTCCCCCGCACACCGCCAGGAGTGATTCCTGAGTGCATAAGCCAGGAGTAACCCCTGTGCATCGCCACGTGTGACCCAAAAAGAAGAACAACAAAGAAAGAAATATACTCTGGTTAAGGAACAGAAACCCAATCATGAACAACTCTGTTACTGTGAATTTCACTGTGATTGAAAAAAAAAGTGTCCTCTCTTAGAAGCATTTATCTTCTTCAGAGGGTAAATCTGGATTTAATTCCCACACAGCCTCATCAAACCATCAAGGCAAGTTTCCTCATTCTCCTGTTGTTTGCGCTGCGAAGGCCCTCTGGGTCCTTTTCTAAGTTACATCCTAGTATGTGGATTGAGAGTGTGATGCTCTGGGGAGGATGTGGTTCATGCGACAAAGAAGACATGCTGTGAATAAGCTGTCTAGGTGTCACAGATACCAGAGTATAGTGACGAGCACACATTAGAGGTTCCAGACCTATTGGCTGAGTGAGTTTGAAGGTTCAATGCTTTATCCCAGCATCATTTTGCTGAAGGCCGGAGAGAAGTGACTTCACCAGGTTTGTATGCCTGGTCTGTGACCAAACCTCCACTAGGTCATGGACTGTCCAATTGAAAGAGTTTTGTTTAGTTTTTGCTGTTTGGGTCATGCCCCGCAGAGCCTGGGGTCTATTCCTGGCTCTATGCTCAGAACTGGCCCCTGTCATTGCACGGGTTGGGGGCATATACAGGGATCAGAACAGAGACAGCTGCATGAAAACCAAATACCTTAATCCCCATACTGTTTCTCCAGCTCCTAAATATGCCTCCCTCCAAGTAACAAGGAGACTAGAATTAAGGCTCAGTGATAAAACACCTGCCTTGCAGGCTTGAGATTGTGAATATGAGCGCCAGCAACACATTATTTCAGCTCTCGGGCCAAGTACAATCCTGGCAACACTGCTCTTTGGATCCCTGGTACCACAAGTGTGCAATCTTCAGCGCACCACAACCAAGTTCGCTGCAACTGATGTGTGAGCCCTGGACATCGCAAAAAAGGGAAGAAGAAAATTAGATAAATAAAAAATAGAACTACCCTATAATCCAGGCTGGAGCAATAGCACAGTGGGTAGGACATTTGCCTTGCACACGGCCGACCTGGGTTTGATTCCTCCGCCCCCTCTGAGAGCCTGGCAAGCTACCAAGAGTATCTCACCTGCACAGCAAAGCCTGGCAAGCTACCTGTGATGCATTCGATATGCCAAAAACAGTAATAACAAGTCTCACAATTTGTTGTGAGATGTTACTGGTGCCCGCTCGAGCAAATCGATGAACAACGGGAGGACAGTGTTACAGTGCTACCCCTATGATCCAACAATAACAATTCTAAACATTTATGCAAAGACTGAAAACACTAACTCCTAAAGATCTTGCAACATTGATGTTCATACCAGCATTCTCCTGAAGAGTTAACATGTGCCATCTACTTAAATTCCCATTAGTAGGTGACTGGATAAAGAAGCTTGGGTCTATTGATATTTGGAAATGATCACTGTGGACAATAACTGAGTACTTATAGTAGGTAAAGGGGGGGCTGAAGCGATAGCACAGTGGGTAGGGTGTTTGCCTTGCACACAGGTGACCAGGGTTTGATTCCCAGCATCCCATATGTTCCCCCGAGTACTGCCAGGAGTGATTCCTGAGTGCAGAACTAGGAGTAACCCCTGAGCATCACCAGGTGTGACCCAAAAAGGCAAAAATAAAAAAGAAAATAGGAAAAGGGACAAATGTGATAACCTTTAAGTACCTGTATTGCAAACCATAATGCCAAAAGGAGAGAGAAAGAGAAGTGTAGGACATAGAGGGAGGCTGTGGGGGGGAGAAAGGTAAACTGAGGACATTGGTGGTGGGAAATGTACACTGGTAAAGGGGACATGTTGGAAAATTGTATGGCTGAAACCCAATCACTAACAACTTTATAACTGTGTATCTTATGGTGATTCAGTAAAAAAAAGAAGCTAGTGTCTAGGTACTCACTGGAATACTACTCTTCCATGAACAAAGTTGCTTCTTTTGGATGGATCTTGGGTAAAAGATGCAAGAGAAATGGGTTTGAAGGTGATTATGCTCAGTGAAATAAGTCAGGAAGTGAAAGATAAAAAGGAAGTGACAAATTACCAGATAGTTTCACTACTATAATGAATACAAATTGCTGAAGCAAATGAACTGGAAAATCCCAACAAAACTAGCTCCTAGACTCAGAGAAAACTATGATGGTTACCAGTGAGTAAGGGGAAGGGAGAGTAATGAGTATAGGCCTCTTTTCTAATGGGAGGGCACTGGAATTTGGTAGTAGGTGTGATGAGACTTATATACATGTCGAAGATTGGAGCTCTGCTTCTAAAATTTTATAGTAGTGTGAGCCAATGGTAAACTGGCAAAATTTGAATTAAAAATTGATACATTCTTCTAACCAAAGACCCTAGATCTTAAGCAAAATTGTCTTCTTCTGCATTCACTTTTTTCTGCCTAGTGTGTTTTGAACTATACAAAATTAAGTTGTGAAAATTTTGACAACATTGCTAGAACCTAATGGCTTATAAAATGGCGTATGTGGGGCTGGAAAGACAATACAGATGGGCAAGGCCCTTGCTTCAAACGTTGCCAATCCTGGTTCAGTTCCCAGCACTGTATGTGGTCCCCAGAGTATGGTCAGGATCACTCTGGAGCATGGAGACAGGAATAGCCTATTAGCACCACTGGGTACGGCCCCAAAATAAACAAACACCAAAGACATTAAAATCAAAGGGGGATGGAGACACATCTGGAACTCTGTTTTTGACTGATTGGGCAGGGGAGTGCAGCCACTTCAAATTCACTCTGACATCAACCCCTTGAAGCTTCCACAATTCACTTCTCGGAACAACCATGTGTTTGCCTTCTGACTATTTGCAGGGGTCGACTATTGGGTCTCACCCACAGTGCTGTGGGTTTACCTCTGGTTCTGTGCTCAAAAATCACTCTGGGCAGCACTTGGGGATGATCTGCATTGCCAGGGATCAAACTGGGGTCAGCTACATACAAGGCAAATTCATTGACCCTTGTACTATCTCTCAGCCAAGGAGTTCTCTAACTTTACTTCCACAAAACAGGGCTGGCCTATAGCTCTGGTAAACAGACTCGAGGTAGCATTTCTATATTACTTTGACTTATCATGATAAGTCTTGGGGGATTTTTCCCCTTTGGAACAGCTATAGAAGATGGGTTGGAAGAGGAAAGGAGACCCTATATAGATTCCTTCCTTATGTCTCTGGTTGGTCTCTACAGGGCATCTGGTTGGTCCCTATAGAGGTGAGCTCCTTACAAAACATTTTCAAAGGCCACAGACAAGCACAGCAGGCAAGGTATTTCTGCCTTGCTTATACCCAAGCTATATTCAATCCCCAGGATCGAACACATAGGGTCACCCAAGCTCTGCCAGAAGTGATCCCTGAATGCAAAGTGTGCAGTGAGTCCTGAGCACCCCAGGTGTTGCCCCAAAGCCCGAAACAAAACAAAGCAAACATTTTCAAAATTGGAAACAGATGAGATGTCACTGAGAAAATCATTTGTATGGAGCAAAAGATGCAAATACCCAACAAACCCGTGGCTCAAAGAAGGATCTCTGAGTCAGCAAAAGTTGACAAATGTGGTGCCAAAGGGCCCAATACTTGAAATAGCCTATGAGTGGAGGCCACAAGAGAACAGTGGTGGCTTGGGGTGGGACACTAAGTCTGTTCGAGGAAAAGTCAGGCAGTGCTGAAGAGGGTGGAAGACCTAAGAGATGTTAGGAAACATCCTCCAGAGACAGAAGATTTGGGCTAAGTGGTCTATTCCTGTTCTTAACACACTGTTTATCCTAGAGGGGGCTGTAGGTTCTCTTGGTAATTGCTCCCGACTCTATCTTTCCTCCAGTGGTGCATTGGGGGATTCCTTTGTTTGAAATTCCCAGATGTATTTCCCTTTTTGATAATCAGAGCTAGAAGAAGATGCTGACTATCTCTCTGAAACCAGAAATTCAAAGTACCTCGTATGGCTCTCTGATCTGTGGACTTTAAGACTATGCCACGTGGGGTGGGGGGGGGGAGGGATACTGGGATTAGTGGTGGCAGAGAATGGGCACTGGTAGAGGGATGGGTACTCGATCATTGTATAACTGAAACCCAAGCACAAAAATTTGTAAGTCTACAACTGTACCTCATGGTGTTTCACTAATAAAAAAAAGACTATGCCTCAAGGTAGTAACAAAGGGCTAAAGGCAACATAATGGAAGAACTGATATATATGACTGAATCGGGGTAGAACTGGAAGGGAGGAAGGTTGGGGTCTTGGGAGAGAGGTGAGTCCACCAGTGATAGGTGTGGTGTTGGAATTATTATGCACATGAGAATCCATTAGTAATAGCAGTGCAAACCAGAGAAGCTCAATAAAAAAGAATTTAAGATTCTTAGAGTGCTGCAATGAAGAGTGGTGTGCACGCATCCTTTGGAATGAATATTTTTCTGTCCTGGGAGTAGATACCCAAAAGTGGAATTTCTGGGTCATAGGGCAGCTCAATTTTAAGTTTACTGAGAACTCTCCAGACTGTACCCAGAGTAGAGGGAGGAAAAGGAAAAAATAGAGTGAAAAGGAAGGGGAGGAGAGATAAATGAGAAGCAATGGGAATCGGAGTCAAGGAGACCCAGACACATTGGTGGTGTTCAGGAATGATAGAGCCAAACAGCCAAACCACAGTCAACAACACTGAAATCACTGGACCTGAACTTTAATAAGCAGATTGAAAAGGTGCTGTCAAGATGACAGGCTGGGGTTGGTAGGGTTGGAGACAGAATCTGGGAACACTGGTGGAGAAAAATTGATACTGGTGGTGTGACTGGTGATAGAACACCGTATGTCAAAAACCCAACTATGAACAACTTTGTAATCTTGAACGGGCCCAGTAACGTCTCCATTTTTTGAGACTTGTTTCTCTGTTTGGCATATTGACTATGTCACGGGGAGCTTGCCAGGCTTTGCCGTGCGGGCGAGATACTCTCGGTAGCTTGCTGTGCTCTCCGAGAAGGGTGGAGGAATCGAACCTGGCTCAGCCAGGCTGACTGTGCGCAAGGCAAACGCCCTACCGCTGTGCTATCACTCCAGTCCAACTTTGTAATCTACAATGATTTAATCAAATAAAATTTTGCAATAAATAAAATTAATGACAAAAATAAATTAATAAATTGCCTCTTAGAGTTTAAGGGGCTGGAGACCTGGTTAGCATACGGCACATGGGGGACCATGACTTTACCTCTAGTATCGTGTAGTTCCGCCACCAGTAATGACTCTCAAGTCACCAAGCTAGGACTAGCCCCTCCCCCACTCTGAATAGCTGGTGTAATCCCAAAACATTCTCAAGAAAAGTCTCTTCTTAGGGCCTTTTGGGAGCTTGACCTGTAATAATCACTAGGTAGAAAATCCTTCCCTGGTTTCCACACATGCAGGTCAAATTCTGAGAAGCAGCTAGATGCCTCATTTAGGCAAAACACATCTGTTCCCAAGCCAGAGAGTACAGGGTTAAGAATCTTGCCTTGCACACAGCACAGAGGCAGGAGTTGTCCCCAGACACTGCCCGATGTGGACCCCAAACCCCAACATAACATTTTTCTCAAATCATGTGACATGGGGGCTGGAGCCATAGCACAGCAGGTAGGGAGTTTGCCTTGCACGTGGCCGACCTGGGTTTGATTCCCAGCATCCCATACAATTCCCTAAGCCCCACCAGGAGTAATTCCTGAGTGCAGAGCCATGAGTAACCCCTGTGCATCGCCAGGTGTGACTCAAAAACCAAAAAAATATGACATAGATTGAAAGAAACAACTCCACATTGCATGTAGGATCCATGGGCAGGGAAGCTGGACACATGGAGCCCATAAAATTTGATTCCCAGCACCACACAAGTCCCCTGAGCTCCATCAGGAATGATCTCTGAGCACAGAGCCAGGAGTAAACCCTGAGCACTGCTGAGTGTCTTCCACTATGCCCCACTCTGTCTCAAAAAAAAAAAAAGACCTAAAAAAACCCTACAATGCCTAATCAAAACAAAAAGGAAAATCTAGAAAACCCAAGGTTGGCTTACTCCAGGAGCAGCGTTGGCAAGCACAGGGCAATGAAGTCTCGCCTGTGGGGCTGAATCCTTGCATCCCAGGTGCCCTTGACTCAGCAATGCCAGGACACTGCTCAATCGGGGCAAGTCCAGCCAGAAGAGAGCGGCCAAGACAACTGCAATGTTTGTTCAGCTTACAGCTTTCCTTTTTCCCTCAGTAAATTGAAATGAGTCAAGGAAAAGAAAATCATTCTCCTGGATGGAGTCCATCCCTAAATATTTGGGACACACGCTGAAAGGTTAGGCGCAAACTCCTGCAAAGAAATGATTGCTGGAATGAGGGAATTGGCTACCAGACAAGGCCTGGGCTGAAGGCCAACAATGACCCGAGAGAGAATCGAGAGCGGCGAAATGATCCATGACGTTTCTTGGCATTTTTGAAGCACTCCTGGAAAGAGAGAGGCTCATCAACTTCACTGAAGAATCTCCAAACAAACAGCTCAACTGTCTCTGTGTTTCCCAGCCTTCGAAAGGGGCTGGGAAGTGTGACGGAAAGTGGTGACATGACTATTTCATGTCTGGTGTCTGGGGCTTCATACTGTGGTTTTGGGGGGGGGGCATTCTGACAGTTTTCTCTGATCTTTGAGGTGACAGCGCTTCCCAGAAGCACCCTGGGCATACAGGTTTCTTGGTCTTCCCTGAACCCACATTCATCTTCTCTTGGACAACACCATTTCTTGGAGGAATGGATGGGAAGTCATCCATTTTGAGATGAGAGGTTCTTAGGCTTTAGGAACAGAACAGGGGCCCAGGAATGTGGATCCGTGGGGGAGCACCTGAGTGGCAGACACGAGGTCTCAAGTTCAAACCCTGGTACCACCCCACATGCTAAGTATGATCCCCAAGGTATCAGGATTCTAATCCATCAGGATTCCCCAGTGCTACCACCAAGTGGGCGATCTTTAGCATTCTGCAACCAAGTGTGTGGGAGCACCACAACTAAAGTCTGCTACCCCTCATGAGCACCACCAGCAGGTTGTGATCCCCCTCCATAATCACAGCAACAAGCAAGTGGAAGGGAAGAAAACATGGGGCTGGAGAGATAGTACAGCAGGCAGGGCACTCTCCTTACACACGAGCAAACCTAGGTTTAATCCCCATATGGTCCCCTGAACTCTGCCAAGAGTGACTCCTAAGCGCAAAGCCAGGAGTAAAGCTAGAGCACTAGCTGATATGGCCCCCAAACCAAAAAAGAAAAACAGGACAACACCTATTCCCAAGTACTCCAACCTGGGGTTGACTGGTTTCCTAATAGAAATGTCACAACACTGGCCCTGAGAAATAGTAAAGATGGACAGTTAAGGCACTTGCCTTGCACAAGGCCAGTGGTACCCTGAGTACCACCATGAGTGACTCAACCCTACCCTTCACCTCCAGAAAAGGAAGTGGATCCCAGAACGATGACACATTTCGATGTAAGTCAGATGGTGGATGAGCAGGAAATCTGGAGACAGTTCAGAGATGCTGGCACCTTCAAGCAAGACTCTAATTCTCGGGCCCCCACCCCAATTCATGGACAACATGGGCCTGGCCTCACCATCAGATTCTTCTTCCATATTGTATATACTTCACTAAGTACTTTCTCTCCCTAAAAGAGATCACAGTTTTACCTGGGGTGTGTAACCCCAAAGTGAGTGACACAGAGTAATAGTGGGGGAGGGGCCTTTTGCAAACCACAACACCCAATAAGAGAGAGAGAACAAAAGGGAATGCCCTGCCACAGAGGCAGGGTGGGATGGGGGGATGGGGGGTGGGAGGGATACTGGGATCCGTGGTGGTGGGAAATGGGCACTGGTGGAGGGATGGGTATTTGATCATTGTATAATTGAAACCCAAGCACAAAAATTTGTAAGTCTACAACTGTACCTCATGATGTCTCACTAATAAAAATTTTAAAAAAATAATGGGGAAGGGGCAAGCAGCAAGGCATGCACACCAACGTTCCCAACAGCCAAGCAAAGTATGAAGGCAGAGCTACTTTGGTGGCAAGAAATCAGAGATGGGCACCTTCCATCACAAAGGATTGGAATGCAGGGCTGGAGCAATAGCACAGCGGGTAGGGCATTTGCCTTGCACACAGCCGACACGGGTTTGATTCCCAGCATCCCATATGGTCCCCTGAGCACCGCCAGGGGTGATTCCTGAGTGCAAAGCCAGGAGTAACCCCTTTGCATTGCCGGGTGTGACCCAAAAAGAAAAAAAAACCCAAAGGATTGCAATGCAGCTCCTCTCTACCATTCCTGCTTAAAATTCACTTTAAATACTTTATAAGAAAGGATCCTTACTTGGGTGCACTTTCTAAGGATTTCTGCCACTCAAAACACTGTTGGGTGTTAGAAGTAGGAGCTTTAGCAAGGGGTAAGGGGAGGATATTGATTGTATTTTGAAACCCAAAAAAGCCAAGCGAGCACGGCCGCAGGTAGATTGGATGAGAAGGGAAAGAGGCTCACTTCCTTCCAGCTAAGGGCAAGTAGGTGGCTGCCAACTGGGAAAACCCCTTGCCACAAAGCTTTGGAGTTTCATCTTGAAATGCTCTGGGGAGCAGAGATGGTTCACACTGGGGTGGTGGTATATGTTCCCATGGTGCAATTACATCCTGAATCTCGGAGAACTCAGAATGGGAGTGCAGGGGTGGAGAGGACACCCATGTTCTAGCTTTAAAGACTCTAACTTTTCTAGGAAGGAGCAGAGACAAGAATGTAGGAAATGGGTCAGAGAGATAGTACAGCGAATAGGGCATTGCCTTGCACCCAGTCGACCCAGGTTCAATCTCTGACACCACTAATGGTCCCACAGCCCTGCTAGGAGTGACCTCTGAGCACAGAGCCAAGAGTGAGCCCTAAGCACCACCACGTGTGGCCCAAACACCTACACAAGGAAAGAAAAGAATGTAAGAAATATGGCTCACAAATGGTCCCTAGAACCGGAGAAATAGTACTGGGATCAAATTGGGTGCCTTATAAGCATCTGACATGAGTTCAATCCCTGGCATCACATAGGGTCTCCCCAAGTCCTGCGAGGAGGGATCCCTGACCAAAGAGCCAAGAGTAAGCCCTGAGTACATGTGGTCCTTAGACCAAAAAAAAAAAAAAAAAGAAAGAAAGAAAGAAAGAAAGAAAAAAACACCAAACACATATGGTCCCTAGCATACTCTTCACACTTTTCATTTTTTAACAACTCTATCAAGATACAATTTGCAAATCCAATGATTCACCTTTTGAGGGACTTAGCTTCTCCAGAATGTGGGGACTCACTAGGTTTACTGCCAATGGTGCATGGGAGACCATGTGTACCGGGGATTAAACTCAGGGCTTTGGGTACGCCAGGCATGCACTCTAGCCCACAATTCACTTATTTAAAAAATAAAATTTAGTGGTTTTTTTCTGTATATCTACTTTGGTATACAACAATCACTATAATCAATTTTTGGGGGGTCACACCCGGCGATGCACAGGAGCTACTCCTGGCTTTGCACTTAGGAATTACTCCTGGAGGTGCTCAGGGGAACATATGGGATGCTGGGAATCGAACCCAGGTCGGTCGTGTGCAAGGCAAATGCCCTACCCACTGTGCTATGGCTCCAGCCCCTAATCAATTTTTTAAATGTCTGTCTTTAATGGTCAAAACCATAGTACAGGCATGATCCATGAGCACAGAGTAAAGACTAGAGCTGGAGCACCCACCAAGTACAACACAACTCTTTTCCCCCTAAACATCAACAATGCCAAAATATATGGGAAGGGATTAGGGCTTCCAGACCAAATGAAATTGCTAAAGGAGAAAACTGTGAATAAGGCCTGGAATGTAGCTTAGTCGTAGACATTGGCCAGCCTTGCATGTGTGAGGCCCTGAATTTGATCCCCAACACTGCAAAAGTAAACAAGAAAATTTTGAACCAGTTCAAGGCTTTGTTTTCTTTCTTTCAGGGGCCACATGAGTGGTTCAAATAACAGAGCTGCCAGGTTCTGTTTAGGAGAGCTGTCAGGGCTGTTTGGCACCTGGGGAACAATGGTGAGTTAAACATGTGACCAGATGCTTCCAAGACAGTCACTCTTTACCCAAGTGCTCTTTCTCTGGGATGCCCTTCAATCTTTTGACAATGAGTCACAGCAGTTTCCAAATGAAAGCTCCCGTGAATCCCAAATAGGACTTGTGAGGCAACACCAGGGAAAGGCATCTGAAAGCAAGCAGTAATCATTTGGGGGACCAAATGATTGATTTGGTCATCTCTTACTTGATTTCAGGAGTTGCATAAGAAAGCATTGGGAGAAGAGAGTAGAGCACCCACACGACTGAAGGGCTCTCCAAATTCACCAGCTACCAAAGAAGAATCTGATCTACTTGGGACCCATGAAATAGACATATGGTATTTCACAAACAGAAGTAGTGATTGTGCAAAACTTAAAATATGGGGGTCTTCAAAGGCAATAGAAATCAAGAGCAGAAGAACTGGTTCTTAGAGGAAGCTTGCCCCTGAGAGAATGGAGGAATAGGCCAGGGAAAAGACCACAATGACAATGATAGAGGGAAGTGGTCACTCTGGACAAGGACTGGGTGCTGAAAGGACAAAAAGTGACATGCATGATACTCTATCCGTAACGGTATTGTAAACCACAGCGTCTAAAAGGAAGGAGGGAAAGAAAAAAGAAAATGATAAAAGTGCCTATCATAGAGGCAGGCAGGGGGACAGATGGGAAACTGGGGACATTGGTGGAGGGTAGTGGACACTGTTGAAGTAATTGGTGTTGGGCCACTGTACTCCTGAAATTCAATTATGATTAACTTTATAATTCACAGTGATTCGATAATTATTTTTAACCCGTGGCTTCCAATGATTAGAGCAATACAGTGTATAGGGCATTTGCCTTGTATGTGGCTGACCCAGGTTCCATCCCCGGCATCCCATAGGGTCACCGAGAATCACCAGAAATAATTCCTGAATGTAGAACCAGGAGTTACCCCTGAGCATCATCGAATGTGACCTAAAAATTAAAAAAAAAATTAAAAAAAAATCCCTGGGGCTTCCTTCCACTTATGCTCAGTTTAACATTTTTTTTTTGCTTTTTGGGTCACACCTGGTGATGCACAGGGGTTACTCCTGGCTCTGCACTCAGGAATTACCCCTGGCCATGTTCAGAGGACCATATGGGATGCTGGGAATCGAACCCGGGTTGGCCGTGTGCAAGGCAAACGCCCTACCCGCTGTGCTATTGCTCCAGCCCCAACATTATTTTTATAATGACATAATAAAGACATTATTATTTATAATGTCAAGCAACATTATGCCTCCACATCTAGAGTCTCTAGAGGATTTTTATTTGGGGGCTACACCCAGCAGTGTTTGGGGTCTACTCCATGTTTTATGCTCCCCATTTGTTCCCAGATGTGTTTGGAAAACCAATGCCAGGACTCAAGCCCAAGCCCTTCATGTGCAAAGCATGTTAGCATGTGCTTTGCGCATTGAGTTATTTCCCCAGCTCTCTAAAGGTTTCTATAAAGCGATATTTGCCCAGCATCCCGCCAATCCTGGTTCGACGACCAATACGCATTTGGGCCACCAAGAGCTATCAGACCTCACTCCTGAGCAATGCTGGGTTGTAGTACAAATCCCCATCCCTCAAATAAAATCCTAGTTCACCACTTAAAGGGATCTGTGGGGTTCTTGTATTATTTGGGGGGTCACCTAGGCAATGAGGACAAGGCACAAAAAATACATATTAAGCTCAGAATTGGGCAAGATCTAGTTGACACATTAGCTTCAGCCCTTGTCTTGGGTGTAGGGGCTGAATTCAAAGCTAAAACAAGACTAAAACTAACAAATACCCAGATTCAGGTTTCATCGAGTCACAGGAAGGCAACTGAAGTTCAAAGAATAGGCATTGGGTTCATTCTTTCTCTCTTTATAAAGAGCTCTTCTGAAAGGAAAGTTAATTTCCGTGACTCATAAACAGACCATCTCCAAAGCTACATAACGTTTCTATGCAATTAGGTCAGAATCACTTTATGAGAAAATAACCGATCCCAGGCTTCCTCCAAGTATATCCATCTCCACAATATGCCCTCCAGAAGACCAGAGCTAAGAACGAGGCCTGTTGATCTAGAGAAGAGAGATATGCCTTCTGGTTAATAACTAGAGTATCTTCATGTACACCAGAGCACCAGAAGTTGACCTTGTCTGGTTCTGACCCTGTCCAGTGGTGGGCAGGTCTTACTCCTGACTCTGTGCTCAGGGATCACTCCTGGTGGAGCTCAAGGGATCATATGCAGTACTGGGGATCAAACCAAGATTGACTACATGTGAGAAAAGTGTATTAATCCCTGTCTTATCTCTCCAACCCAAACTTGACCTTGTTTATGGTTGATTTCTACCATGCCTGGCTGCAGCAATTAATTTATTCTCCAACATGGAGACGCCAAGTTGGGCTGCTATATTTCTGGCAGAAACCGTCTGGAGATGACTAGGTATGGAAAACCTAGCATGAGGGTTTTCTGTTTGGGGGGAGTGGGGAGTGGCAGGCTTTGGGACACACCTAGTAGTGCTTTGGGGCTTTTCCTGACTCTGTATTCAGGAGCGACCCCTGCTGGTGCTTGAAGGCCCTTGATGAGGTGCCAGGGATTGTATTAGGATTGGTCGAATGCAAGGCCTAAACCCCTGTACTATTTCTCGAGCCCCATCTGCATGAGAAATAAGTGAAAAATGGCAGTAACCTTGTAGCTCTGTGAAATGGGATGAGAGAAAAACGCAGGCAAGTGTCCAAGAAAGACTCCAGTGCTTAACACACTATTTGACTTGACTTCTACATGTTGCTACAGCATCACGGAAGAAAATGCCCTTCTACAAACAAAAGAAATGTGACCTCCAAAGAGGATGTTAATTGTACATCAGGGTTTAAAGGGCTCACTAACTGCAATAACCCTGGCACTGGATTCCTGCACGCTGTTTCCGAAGGCGATGCCAATAGCCAGTGACCCTGCGGGAGTACTTGGTTCACTGCAACGACTCTCCATCCAGCCTTGGAGTCCAGCTCTGTTCCTTCTTTGCTAGGGCTCTCTCATGGAGAAGGACAAGTAACAAGTCTAGCACTGGGAAACTCTAAGCAGTCAAAGTATCCAGGGAAACTAAGACCTGAGAAAGACAGATAGACCACGACAGGTAAACATAGGAAGGCTTCCACTCAAATCAGACCTCTGGGCCAGAGAGATAAGACAGCAGGTAAGGCACTTGTCACCAAGTAGGGTCTGCGATCACCACCAAAGTGTGATCCCTAAATGCAGAGCCACGAGTAAGAGCTGTGGCCCTCAAATTAAACCAAATAAACATAAAATGACTTGCACTAAATTAATCCAAATAAAAAGACATGAACAAAAATAGGCAGTCCTATGCTTGCTTAAACAGATCCACTAAAATTGGAAAGACACACAGATTAGCAGGGCCCTTGTCCAAGGATGACACACAATTCTGTAAAGCGTTCCATATTTTTGTGTGAAAAGTATAATGAACAGTATTGCAAATTCCCAAACTTCAATACAAATGGTTTAAAAGACATTCCTAGAATGAATACAAGTCAAAAACCCATGCTTAAACTTCTGTTTTTCAATATATTTTGAGTTACAAACATTTCTCCAGCACCTCCCCCATGCTGGGCAATATGCTAGAAATGGGAAGATACAAGGTCTCCTTTTCTTGATTTTGGGCCACATTCAGCAGCTCAGAGGGCTTACTCCTGGCTCTATACTCAGGGGTCACTCCTAACCAGCTCAGGAATCCCTGTGAGGTGCCAGGGACTGAACCCAAGTCAGTAATGTGCAAGGCAAGCACCCTACCTGCTCTTTCCAGCAACTCACTACTTTTGTTAAGGTTCCAATAACCATAAGGTTAGAGAAAAGGGCCATCACACATGTCCTCATTCTTAATACAGTCCTTAACCTGAACATCCCCTAACCTTAACTTTTAAGTGCCTTTTTTCATTACAATTACACATTTACTTAGCTTGGTGAATGTTTAAAAGTGAAAACAGTATTTGAATGTCTAAACTTGTCACCTCCAAAAAACCCAGCATTTATCTCCTAAGATGTCAGGTCAGAATTCACAATTTTCAGCCTGAGTTCTGTATTAGACATGAATAATGTTAGACACAAGCATAGCATACATGTTCAGAACTTTTCAAATAATGAGTCAGTAACCAGTATTGGGATCATGTGATATTTTAGAATTTAGAATTGTTTTAGGACTGAAGAGATAGCATAGGAGCTTAAGACACTTGCCTTGTAAGCAAGTCACCCTAGTTTGAATCCCCGGTACCACATATGGTCCCCTGAGTACCACCAGGAATCACTCCTTAGCACAGAGCCAGGAATAGTCCCTCAGCACTGCCAGGTGTGGGTCACCCTGTGCCGTCCCCCCAAAAAAAGAAAGCCAGACAAGTTCTTATCCAGCTCTAGCACTGATTACAGAAGGAGAAGCCAAAGCTACCTAGGACCCTAGTCCATGACTGTCTGGGTCCCTACCTTTGAACAATCAGAAGCACACTCCAGCCTCACCTAAAGTACCAAGATCACAGAGCTGGAGGGATTGTACAGTGGTTAGGGCATTTACTTTGTATGTGGGGCTGGAGCGATACACAGTGGGTAGGGCGTTTGCCTTGCATGAGGCCAACCCGGGTTCGATTCCTCCGCCCCTCTGGGATAGCCCAGCAAGCTACCGAGAATATCCCACCCACCCACACAGCAGAGCCTGGCAAGCTCCCTGTGGCATATTCAATATGCCAAAAATAGTAACAACAAGTCTCACAATAGAGATGTTACTGGTGCCTGCTCGAGCAAATCGATGAACAACGGGATGACAGTGCTACAGTGCTACCTTGTATGTGGCCGAACTGAGTTCGATCCATGGCATTCTATATGGTGCTGTGAGCCTGCCTGGAGTAATTCCTGAGCCCAGAACCAGGAGTACATCCTGATCACAGCCACTTGTGGCCCCAAAACAACAACAACAAATCCCAAGCTCGTTTCTCCAACTAGTAATTCAACTTTTCCACTTCAGTGTCAGATCAGTTCTTCAGACTTACCATGCCTAAACTAGGATTCTTGCGTCTGTGCCTACGCCCTATCTCAAACCTACCCACAATCTTCTCAATTTTATTTAATGCAGCTCTCCTACGTTGCATAGGCTGAAGAATAGGGGCATGCTGTTTGACTCCTCATTTTCTCTTCAATTCCACCCCCTTACCAGCAAAAGAGAAAATCATGGGCACAAGGACCTTGTATTGCAGAGGGTCAACCTGGGTTCAATCCCTGGCAACCGATTTGGTACCCTGAGCTCCACCAGGCGTAATCCCTAAGCACAGCCAGGTATGGCCCAAAACACACACATAGTGTGAAGGAGGGGGAACACCAAAAATATCTCCATCTCCAATCAATAAGACCGCACCCATGGGCTCCTCACTTCAAACTCTACCGAGAATCTGACCACTTCTATCTCCTCCCTACCCCCCTGGTCTGAGTTACCATTATCTGCAACCCAGGTGATGGTAATAGCTTCCTCCTTGCTGCTACCTTTATTCTCCAACACACTGTTCTAAAAACCAGCAGCTGGGCAGGGACTTTTAAATAGTCGGGCAGGGGCCAGAGAAAGCTCAAGGAGCTGTGTTTATACTTTGGGAGGGAGGCCTGGGTTTGATCCATGGCACCATGTGGGTCCCTGCACATTGCTGAGAGTGACCCCCCAGTACCCTGAGAGTAGTCCCCCACACGTTTGGGGGTGACACCAAAAATGAAAGAATGAAGAAAGATGGAAAGAAAGAAGGAAAGAAGAAAAGAGGAAGGAAGGAAGGAAGGAAGGAAGGAAGGAAGGAAGGAAGGAAGGAAGGAAGGAAGGAAGGAAGGAAACCAGAGTGATACTATGGGTTCAATCCTGGTACCCCACATCCCTTCCGTGAGTGATCCTTGAACACAGAGCCAGGAGTAAACCACCAGGTATGCCCCATCTTCCCACTGCTCAGGACCCTACTAGGACTCCCTATCTCATTCAGAGTCCAGGTCCAGATCCTCCAATGATAATTCTTTTTTTCTCATTGCATTTGTCTTTGTCTCATTCGGATTCCTCTAGAGTATTAGGGCCTGGAGATGGGAAAAGCTCAAGGCTTCCTTCTCTGCAAAAGGCATTTCTCACCAGAGCAAACAGGAAATCAGGGCAAGGGAACCTGCCTTTGCCACAGAATTTTAGTTTTGCATGCTGGGGGGTGGGGGTGAGTAACAACTCCTTGCCAAGTCTGCTATGTTCAGAAATTGGAGTGGGGGCTGATACAACAAACAACAACAGAACAAACAACAACAGAAGAGCTGCAATGACCCAAGGCAGGGCCCACACTCAGCGTGTTCTGCAGTTTGTGCAGGCTGACTCGTCCCTCACACAATTAGCGCAGTCCTCAATTTCCTTTGTGGTCTACTATCACAAGTCTATAAATTCTACTGGAGAAGGGGTATTTGATTCTCTGCTATATTGCTAGCCTCTGGATCAGTGCTAGATCATAGTAGGTGCTCAATAAACATATGTTGGCTCAACCAACCAGTCATTTGAACAAGTAGATTGAGTGTGCTTACAACCTGCCAACCTCCTAATCTACAGTGCTTCCTATACTTTTTACCCTCTGTCTGTTGTTCTCTCTGTCTTGGCTCCCTCGTTCTCTCTCTCTCTGTTTGACCACAGACTACATCTTTCCTATGCCTTCTGCCTATGCTAAGTCCCCTTTTCAAATCTGGCCTGAATTTGCCACGACCATGCAGAAGATGAGGGTTGTGGTCTTGTCAGAAAGAGCAAGAATGGAGGCCTGGGTTTGATCCATGACACCATGTGGGTCCCTAAGCATTGCTAAGAGTGACCTGTAGTACCCTGAGAGTAGTCCCCCACACGTTTGGGAGTGACCCCAAAACTGAAAGAATGAAGAAAGATGGAAAGAAGGAAAGAGAGGAAGGAAGGAAGGAAGGAAGGAAGGAAGGAAGGAAGGAAGGAAGGAAGGAAGGAAACCTTCTTGCTCTTTCTGATGAGACCACAGCCCTCATCTTCTGCATGGTTAAGTGTCTGCTGTGTACCAGGGACTATATCAAGTGCATTGTACACGCGTTATTTCAGCTCTAGTGCCCATAGAGAGACATGCCTAAAACAAGCCAACTTCCCTCCACCTTCCTTCACATGTGGTCTCCTCCCTCAGACCAAGGGAAGGGGATGCTTTCTCTGCTCTTGAGTTGGCCAACAGTCCTCCCTTGGCCTTGCCTTCCACAGTTCCACTCAAGTACCAGCACGAGAAACTTCCCTAAGTCCACTTCATGCCACTAATTCATTGTAAAGCTCCAGTTTGAGCTTTCCCCAAATTCCTTGCATCAAACGGCCCTCAAGGATGGCCCAGAGAAGAGATGAAACTGGATTTCCACTGTCAATTATCACTCATTTTCCCAGAACCCAAACTTACATTTTGCCCTCTGACAATCCAGCCCAAGGGACCAGCCTAATACATTCTCTGTATATTTTCTCTTGAGTTGGAGATTTCAAAATTCTTGCCTGGGAATGGCGTGAAAAGCATTTTTTTTTTGGAAACATCCAAAACATGCATCTCCTTTCCTCAATGAGAACCAAAGCTGGGAATGTGACGTTTATGGGACATGTCAGTGGAAAAGATTACTTTTCTTAAAATACATTTGTTAAATGATAGGTAAAACAGCAAACGGATGGGAACCTACAACTGGGAGACATCACAGGAAGAGGGAAATATGATTTTGATTATAAACATATGCATTTTATTATTTCTCCCCATGAGGATCGGGATGGGGAATCCGCAGCTGTGAAAGGGCAAGGAGGGAGCAGTATTTTTAGACCTGTCAGTTTAAAATATACCTTCTCCCCCTTGGCTGCAGCAGTTTCTCTAAACAAGGCCTGCTTGGAGCCTGAGCACAAGTGAAGAGGAATCTATATACACAACAGATGACTAGGAGACAGTTCCCCCTTGCCCTCACAAACACCCTCTAAAACAGAACCAGGGGGAGGAGGAGCAGGAAGAGCTCAAAGGGCTGGAGTGAATGGTCTGCTTGCAGGAGGCCCAAGTTCAATAGCTGGCACTGCGTGGGCCTCCTGAGCACCACCAGGAGCAACCCACCAGCAATGTACTAGTGCTTTGTACCCTGCAGTCGAAGTGCTTAAGACGCATTTCTTTTCTTTGACATGCTTTCCCCTTGACGCATGCAGGAGAACGTGCCTCAGTTTATAGGCAAGGAAAGCTAGGCTGAAAGAGATGCGGTCTTCTCTATTGCAAACCACAACACCCCAAAGGAGAGGGAGAACGAAAGGGAATGCCCTGCCACAGAGGTGCAGTGGGATGCGGAGGGAATGAGATGGTGGTGGTGGGAGGGATACTGGGATCAGTGGTGGTGGAGAATGAGCACTGATAGAGGGGTGGGTACTCGATCATTGTGTGACTGGAACACAAGCACAAAAGTTCATAACTCTGTAACTGTCCCCCAAGGTGATTGTCTAAGAAAAATTTTTTTCAAAAATAAAATAAAGTAAGATAAAAATACTTAAATGCAAGAGAGAGAGAGAGAGAGAGAGAGAGAGAGAGAGAGAGAGAGAGATGCAGTCTTACAGCTCCTAAGAGATGAATGGGGAGAAGGGGTTTGTTTGGACTTGGGGGCATACCTGAATGTGCTCAGGGCATGCTCCTGGATCTGTGCTCAGGGATCACTCCTAGTGGTGCTGGGGAGACCAGATGGGGTATTGGGGTTTAAACCCAGGTAGACTGCATGCAAGGCCACAGCCCTGGGGAAAGGGATTCAACCCGTGTATGCCTGCCTCCAGCATCTTGATTGGGCTCTAGACTGGGATGTCCCTCCACATTCCCAACCTCTAGCCTAGGCCCAGTGTGAAGCACTGAGTGTCAACTTTGAAGCGACAGAGGTGCCCAGCTACTCCACCCCCTGCATACAGAGCTCTAGGGAGCCACCGCTAATACTCTTGCCTTCCATCCTTATCCTTCTGAAGTTCTCTGGATTACCTCCAGATCATACTCTTTTTTTTTCAGTCTTTGGGCTGGTGGTGTTCAGGGCTTATCCTTAGCTCTGTGCTCAGGAGTGATCGAACCAGGGTTGGCTATTGACAAGGCTGATCACCTGGACTAGATCTTCTAGGACAGATCCCGTGCTAAAGCCTTCCTTGGGGATTGAGATCTCTCTTCTTCCCACTCTCCTTCAGCGACCATTCCTTACTTCATACTCACTGGCCTGCCTCCTGGCCTTGATCCCTCCTGCCTTGGCATCACTGCTCACGCTGATGTCCTCCACCTGGAATGCCTCCCCCTTCCTCCATCTCCTCCTCCAAACTTTATGGATGATTCCAAAGATATGGAAACCCTACTGCTTGATTCAACCTTCTATTGCGACAGCTTCTTATGATGTTTTCTCTCTTTCTCTCTCAACAAACTGACATGCCACTTCAATTCCGTCCCTGGCATCATATCGGGTACAGAAGACGTGCCCAGTAGCTTCTGGCTTGTCCTGACTTGATTCTATCAAATGCTGTATAGCTGGAGTTTCCCCACAGAGAACGACTTATGAGAAGGGATGTGGGAAAGCAACTCTTGGAGGAGCTTTGGGGCCCACTCAGCAGTGCTCAGGGGCTCTTCTTGGCTCTGGGAGGAGTGACTCTGTCGATTCTCGAGGGATCATGGGATGTGCAGTGCCAGGGATTCGAACCAAGATCAGCTGTGTGCAAGGCAAGCAGATTCGTCCCTGTACTGTCTCTCCAGCCCTGAAACTAAAGTCCTTTGATGACAGCAAGGCCACATCACCACCTCAGTGGTGGCTGCTTCAAGAGTGGAAGGCACCGAATCTGACCTTTCCATCCAGAGACTTGGTTGGTTTGGGGCCTTTAAGTCAAGCTGTCATTTCTCCCTGCTGGTCTCCAGAATTTAAAGCCTGGAGCGAATGAGAGGGCCTGGCACTTTATTACTGACATGTCATCGTGTCCGTTGGAATTTCTCTGCCAGCAAGAGGGCGACTTCAGCCACTTTGCAAATGACTGAATTATGGGTTTGCTCAAGCTCTCCTGGTGCCAGACTCAACGTTTTCATTTACTGCTCTCGTTAGCTTTTGGTGTGGTTTCTGCAACGAGGAAGGCCGACCTCTCCCCAGCTCACATGCCCCTAAGGCCTCACATAGATACCTTGCCTCCACCGGAAGCTATTCTTTGGCCTACTAAGAATCTCTGAATGCTGGCACACGGACGCCCCGACCACCGTGGACCAGGGGACTCGGGCCTAAAGAGGAATCCTGCGCCCCTGGCCACATCTTGGGTCTTGTCTTCCAATCATTCCCTAGTGAAGTCACAGCATTGGGGGGAAATGAGCCTGTCAGGAAGTCATTTCAGGCAAAAAGAAAGGAAATGGAAAAAAAAGAAATCCACAATATTACGTACAAATAACAAACAGCCTGCCTAACCCTTCCGGGGACTTCAAGCCCAACTCTTTGGAAGGGAGGTCAGGAAATGGAGCAGAAACATCTGGTGTGCGAAGGGACTGGCCCTGGGGGCTGTGTGCAGATGTTAGAAGCCAGGGGCTCTTGGCCCAGCCTTTTCGTACCTCCTCTTCCATTTTTCTCAAGATGGATTTAGTTTTTGGCCCACCGGGGCACCAAATCCCTCAGACCTCAATTAACACCGCAAATGCTACTCAAACAGATTGACTATTTATCAAGGTGATGGGCCATTTTCACTGATGCCTTTGCATCTTTATTTTTTAATTAGCCAACGTGCTAATTTGCTTAGCATTTCTCAGTGTAATTGGTGATGAGAGGTCTTTGAATCGTCAGATGGTCCCTTTTGTCAGACACTTTTCCAATTCACGCTGGCTCTGAGGGCATTTTTTTTTTTTTTGCAGAAATAGAGTCATTCGGTCCAGTCCCACACCTTTCTTTCCCGAAACGAGTGTGAAAACAATCACGACGGCTCCTGGAGTGTCGCAGAAAGCAGATGATGTTCACAAGCATATAGATTCTCCCCGAACACCTTTGGTTGAAAGCGCTCAGCATGCTTCACAACTGCTAACTACTTAACTCTCCCACACACCTGCATCCTGAACAAGCGCTATCCAGGCAGTGCTCCCCAGATGAAACATCTTCCCAGATAGAGTGAAATTCCCAGGCGGAAGCGGTAATTGCTAGCGTTGCAAGTTGCTGGACACTTTTTGGTTAGCATCCAAAATTTCATTCACACAGTAATGGGATCTCCATTGGAAGCCCCATTGACTCAAGATCTCATCCCCGCCCTCAGCCCGCTACCAAGAAGCTATTTGAAAAGATCATGCTTCTAACCCTGATTTTCAAGTGTTCTGCAAAGAGGTACCTTCACTTCTTCAGTGACTGATATAAAAGGGGAGAATAAGCCACAGAGGGAGAGAGAGAGAGAGAGAGAGAGAGAGAGAGAGAGAGAGAGAGAGAGAGAGATTGAGAGAGAGAAAGAGAGAGAGCGCTCAGTGGGCTTAGCGTATGCTTTGCGTGCAGGAAGTCTGGGTTCAATTCCCTGAGCAATCCCGAAATACAACTCCAAGAGTCACCCCTGAGCACCATTGGATGTGGCCCCAAATCTAAAATGAATAAATAAATCAAAGGTGAGAATAGGAGGTGTTGAAAGCTACATGAGGATCCCAGCCAGCACAAAAGGCAACAGAAAGTAGAGGAAAAGGCTGAGTGAATTCTTCCTGCCTTAACTAATAAAAGTTTCCCAGAGGGCTGGAGACATAATACAGGGATTAGGGTGTTTGCCTTTTACATGGTCGACCCGGTTCATATTCCTGGCACCACATATGGTCTCCCAAGCACTGCCAGTTGTGATCCCTGAGCACAGAGCCAAGAGGAGCTCCGGAGCCCCACCAAGTACAGCCCATCTTCCCCTGCCCACCCTAAATTGTACTGACTCTAAAAACATCTGCCTTCAGCATCCAGAGAGATAGTACAGGTAGTAAGGTGCTTGTCTTGCATGCAGCCTACCTGGTTCAACTCCCCAGCACCGCATATAGTCTCCTGAGCATCTCAGGAGTGGCCAGAAGTAGCCTGAATACCACCAGGTATAACCTAAAACCTCTCTCCTCTCACTGCAAAGTATATTAAGCTCACTCATATCTCTATAATCTCAATATATATATCTCAATAATGATCTCGTGTGTGCCCATTGTGCAAGGACCCTGAACACACAAAAGAGCCCGCCAATTTTCCCATAGCCTTCTGACTTGTTGGTCTTAAGGGCTCCAGGTTGTATTTCCAAATTCTTTTCTTTTTAATTTTTATTTGAGGTACAGTTGTAGACTTATACATTTTTGTGTTTGGGTTTCAGTTATACAATGATCAAGTACCCATCCCTTCACCAGTGCCCATTTTCCACCACTACGGGTCCCAGTATCCCTCCCACCCCCCATCCCCTCCATCCCACCCTGCCTCTGTGGCAGGGCATTCCCCTCTGTTTTCTCTCTTCTTTTGGGTGTTGTGGTTTGCAAAAGATGTATTTCCAAATTCTTACTCATTGTATAGCACCACCTAGACATCCATAGGCCTTTCAACTCAACATGTCCAAATTCACTAAACTTTTTTGTTTGGAGGAAGGTGTAAAACCCCACACTGCTCAGGGCGTATTCTTGTCTCTGTGCTCAGGGATCACTCCTGGAAGGATTTGGGGGGAACCATATGTGGTGCTGGGGTTCAAAGCCAGATTGTACATGTGCAAATCAAGACCCTTAAAGCCTGTAGTACTGTATCACTGTATCACTGTCATCCCATTGGTCATCGAATTACTCGAGCGGGCACCAATAACGTCTCTATTCCTCCCAGCCCTGAGGTTTTAGCAGCTTCTTCTTACTCATCTTTTCCCAATGATTAGAGGCTCTTTCAGGGTCAGGGGAATGAGACCTATTGCCGTTACTGTATTTGGCATATCGAATACGCTACGGGGAGCTTGCCAGGCTATCTGCCCATGCGGACAGGATACTCTCAGTAGCTTGCCGGGCTCTCTCAGCAAGCCTGTAGTACTATCCCTCTAAACTGAAGACATTCCTCCCCCTCCCAACAACCCCCACTCTCAACCTGTTACTTTACCTTGTTTCCCTCTCCATTTAATAATACCATCATCCACCCACTTGCCTGAGTCCAAAATAATGTCCATTCTGCTTCCTTAATATCACCATCTGGTCATTCCATGTTCTAGCCATAATGTAGTAGTCATATAGTCATGTCATGTCAATTCCACCTGCTGAACAATTCCAGTGATTTTTTTTATCTCTTAATTGCACTATTTAAATAGTTACCTAACTGGTCTTGCTCCCTCCATGCCTCTCTGATCTGTATTCTATGCTGTAATCAAAGTAGGCTATTCATTTCTCTCCACTAACCTAGCATATGATCCTTCTTCTATGGTAAGTCAACACTTAAAAATAGAACATGGTATATGTGTAACCATCTGTTTACAAGGTAATGGGTCTCCTTTTGAATTTAGAGCTACTTGAGGATTAAAGAGAGATTTAGTAGTGTTTTGGGGGGATTGTTTTTGAGTCACACCTGGCAGTGCTCATGGCTTACTTCGGGCTCTCTGCTCAGGGGTAACTAACTCGTGGTGGTGCTTGACAGACTATATGTGGTGCCAGGTATCAAATATGCCTTAACCCTTGTATTATCTCTCCAGACACTTAATAGTGATTTAATATGACTCACCTTTATATATTGGGACAGGGAGGAAGTTTAGGCCATACCTGGTGGTGCTCAGGGGTTATTCCTGGTTCTGTACTGAGGAGTGACAACTCTGGCAATGCTTGGGACACCAGACTTGGTGCCAGGGATTTGAACCCTGGTTGACCACAGGTAAGTCAAGTGCCTTAACCCCTTGAACTATCTCCCTGACCCCTAAAATTCCAGCACCATATATAATTCCTGAGCACCGCCAGGTAGGCCCCCTGAGCACAGAGTCAGGAGCGACCCCTGGGCATCTTTGAGTATACTCCCCTAAAAAAGTAAAATAAAAGGAATGAAAAGGCAGATAATCCCAGTGTCAGAACAACTGTGATTTTCTTATATTTCTAGGTAGAGTGTAAGTTGGTATAAATGTCAATTGGACAGCTATTTGACATTCATGGATAGAAAAATAGATAGAAAGAGGCATCCTACAAACAAGCAAGTCTCACTATTAAATATATCCCCAACATAAATGTATGCACACATACCAAAAACATATACAAGTTATACATACAAGTTTCTAGTTTTATAGTAGTTCCCAACTGGAAATAAACACAAATGCCTATTAACAATAGAGGACCACTGGGTAGTTGGTAATTTTAAATCAAATAAAGAATGAATAAATTCTACAGAATTCAGAAGGAAAGAGCTGTTTTTTAGGCTAAAGAAATAACTGAAGAGAGAGAACAAGGGGGAATGCCTTGCCACAGAGGCAGGGTGGGATGGAGGGGATGGGGGGTGGGAGGGATGCTGGGACCCGTGGTGGTGGAGGATGGGCACTGGTGGAGGGATGGGTACTTGATCATTGTATAACTGAAACCCAAGCACAAAAATTTATAAGTCTATAACTGTACCTCATGGTGTTTCATTAATTAAAAAAAAGAAATAACTGAAGTAGGGCTGGAGCTATAGCATAGTGAGTAGGGTGTTTGCCTTGCATGCAGCCGACCCGGGTTCGATTCCAGCATCCTATATGGTCCCCCAAGCACCACCAGGAGTAATTCCTGAGTGCATGAGCCAGGAGTAGCCCCTGCACATTGCTGGGTGTGACCCAAAAAGCAAAAAAAAAATTGAAAAGAAAAAAAATAGCTGAAGTGGTTGAGCTCCCAGACACTACATCATCCCCTTAGCACCACCAACAGTGACCCTCTAACAGAGTTAGAGGAGTAGCTCCTACAGAATTGGTCCACAAACAAACAAAAAGAACATATACCATAGAATGCCATTTTTATGAAGTTCAAAGGTAGGCAAGGACAAGAGAGAGATAGAGAGGGAGGGAGAGAGAGAGATAGAGAGGGAGGGAGAGGGAGAGAGAGAGAGAGAGAGAGAGAGAGAGAGAGAGAGAGAGAACTGGAAGTAAGGCACTTGCCTTGCCTGAAGCCAATCCCAGTTCATCCCGGGAGTGACCCCCTGTGCATAGAACCAGGAGTAGTCCCCTGAGCACCAGTGAGCATGCTATGCCTTCTCCCCCCATAAGAAGAAATAAAATAAGATCAAGGGATGAATTGATTCTCATCAGGCACTTTGAAGAATGTCAACCATCAATACCTGAAAAGTCAAATCAATGCAGCTAGTCTGAGCTCTGGCCTACACATTTAGTGCTTCCACGCCTCACGTGTGGGTTTAGCACTGGGCAGGACCTGGAGTTGGAGGGCCCACCCAGGAGTTTCAGTGCCTCCCAGAGTCCTGCAAAAACTAGCTGTGTGGGCTGCCTGGTCCACCACAGAATCCAGGGCTGGGCCTCCATCCCATCAGAGGCTCTAACAGCCAGCAGTCAGCAGGAGAAACCACAGCCCAGTCCCAAACCCTCAGCTCCTCCCCAGGTATTTAGGGCTGGAAAAAAGACACACTTTCCTCTTCTCTACTGTGTCAGCAAGAGCAGGGGCCCAAGGCCCTTCTGTGAACCTCACCCTCAAGGGTACCACCTCTCAGCACCAGCCCCTTTTAGATCAAAGCGTTCACTTCTCTGTCTGTCTACAGCCAGCTCGCCAACCCTTTATTCTTCAACCTAGAAACGCTTTTTCCATGTTTATTACATATTGCTAAATCGGGCCAGAGGAAGAAACAGGTTATAATAGGTCCATAGTATGTTCCAGATTTAATTATAATAAATATATATTTCTCTGCGTATGCCAGTACATTCGGAACCTGGCATAAGGAAAATACATGGACAAGGAAAAACACTGGTAGGAGAGAGAGAATGTGTTCATAATAAGTATCTTACTGTAATTTGAGCTGGAGCGATAGCACAGCAGGTAGAGAGTTTGTCTTGCACATGGCCGACGCGGGTTCGATTCCTCCATCCCTCTCAGAGAGCCCGGCAAGCTACCCAGAGTATCCCGCCCACATGGCAGAGCCTGGCAAGCTCCCCATGGAGAATTCGATATGCCAAAAGCAGTAACAACAAGTCTCACGATGGAGATGTTCCTGGTGCCCGCTCAAGCAAATGGATGAACAATGGGAGGACAGTGCTACAGTGCTCCAATAATAAGAGAATGATTCTCTCCCCCAATGTTTGTTTTATTTCAAAATAGAAAAGTTTCAATTTCTAGTACAGAAGAATAAACTGTTAGCACAAAAATCCCTAAAGACAGCACCTACCAACTCTGAGGAAAAAATGAAAAGGAAAACAAAGAAATGAAAAGATTCTGGAGGAAAAAAGACTGGTATGGAATGATTTGTCATTTTATATCATTAGCCTGAGCACAATTTCTGTTACACCAGAAGAAAGCTAAAACCCCAATAGGAAATGGGTCTTTTAAGTAACATTTTGAGGGGCCAGAGACATAATATAGAGGTAAAGGTGCTTGCATGCAACTCACCAAGTTTCGATCCCTGGCACCACGTAGGATCCCCAGAGAACATCCAGGATTGATCTCTGAGCACCAAGCACAGGCAAATGTGATCCCTCCAAAAAAGTAACAAAATAAGATGAGTAGTGCCTCAGGGATCTGTGGAATATCAAAAGCAAGCACAGATGTAATCATCCTACGTGGAGAGAAGGAAGAAATCAAAAGGTTTTTGTAAGGGCAAAAAATGTTTTAATTTGGTGAAGGGACCACAGAGATAGTACAGGGTAAGGTGCTTTTCTTATATATGGTTAACCCAGCCATATATAAGAAAAGCACCTTACCCTGTACTATCTCTGTGGTCCCTTCACCAAGGCTGGAGTGATAGCACAGCGGTAGGGCGTTTGCCTTGCACGCAGCCAACATGGCCGACCCGAGTTCGATTCCTCCGCCCCTCTCGGAGAGTCCGACAAGCTACCGAGAGTATCTCGCCCACACGGCAGAGCCTGGCAAGCCACCCATGATGTATTCGATATGCCAAACACAGTAACAACAAAATCTCCAATGGAGACGTTACTGGGCCCGCTCGAGCCAATCGATGAACAACGGGAGGGCCTTTACCTTTACCTTTATGGCTAACCCAGGTTTAATCTCCAGAACCACATAGGGTCCCCCAAACTCATCCAGGAGTGATCCCTGAGCACAAAGTCAGGAGGAATCCATGAGTACAGTCAGATGTGGTCCAAAAACAACGACAAAAAAGAGACTAGGAGGCTTGAAGAAGGTATTCATAAAATCATTGAAAGTACAGGGTTGGAGCGATACCACAGCAGTAGAGCGTTTGCCTTGCACACGGCCGACCCGACGACCTGGGTTCAATTTCTCTGTCCCTCTCGGAGAGCCCTGCAAGCTACCAAGAGTATTTCACTCTCAAGGCAAAGCCTGGCAAGCTACCCGTAACGTATTTGATATGCCAGACACAGTAACAAGTCTCACAATGGAGACGTTACTGGGCCCGTTTGAGCAAATCAATGAAAATCAGGAGGACAGTGACAGTGACAGTGATTGAAAATACAGAGCTTATACAATGTCAGTAAAGCCAAAGGAACCGGGAGTAAGGTGCCACCAGCAGGTCAATCTGTACCTGTGAGGCAAGTGCATCAGCAGCCTGATGATGCCTTCAGACTTTCAGATACCCCAAAATTGCTTCGCCTTTGGCCAGACCCCAAAAACTTGGGGCAAAGTTTTCCAAGAAAGTAAATGGCCAAAAGTTAGGTATGTGGGAGACACACCCACAAACCACCTCCGGCTCAGCTATATAATTGGAGGCATGGCCTCTCTGGTTCCTGGTCGAACTGCTTAATGGCCATGATCCCAGAGACTCAGGAACAAATCTTGGAACCCAGCAGATTTTGGCAGAAATCCCTCCAAATTTAATTGTTAAAATTTCGGAATTTCAAAATTGCACGGCCACTAGTGCGGCCACACAACATCATATGTTATTCATAACCATCAATAGAAAACAAATTGTCTACTGTTGCCTTTTCAGCAGATCTGAGTGTTGGGGTAAAATCCCAAATAATAATGGTGGGTCTGGTGTCAAAATATTGAATGTAATCAAAGTAGAGAGAGAGTAATGCGGAAATTATCTGCCCCACAGATAGGGGGAGGGTGTGGGATGGGGGGTATACTGGGGTTTTTGGTGATGGAAAATGGGCACTGGTGAAGGGACGGGTGTTTCATAGTATGACTGAGACTTAAACCCGAAAGCTTTGTAACTGCTCTCACAGTGATTCAATAAATAAAATTATTTTTAAAAAAAGTGTGTGTGGGGGGGGAGAAAAGCCAACGGAAACTTCCTGTACATAAGAAATGCTGGTGCCAGAGAGAAAATACAGACAGGATGGCAGCTAGTTGACCTGCATGCTGCTAACATTGGATTGACCCCACCACTACCTATGGTTTCCCAAGTACCGTTGAATCGGTCCCCTGATGGGCCAGTGCAATAGGACACTGAGTAAGGTTTGCCTGACACATGGCCGAGCTGGATTCAATCCCCATATGGTCCCCAGAGCAGTGCCAGGGGTGACCCCTGAGTGCAGACGCAGGAGTAACCCCTGAGCACTGTCGGGTGTATCAAAAATAAAAACAGGGGGCTGGAGCAATAGCACAGCAGATAGGGCGTTTGCTTTACACGCGGCCAACCTGGGTTCAATTCCCAGCATCCCATATGGCCCCCCGAGCACTGCCAGGGATGATTCCTGAGTGCAGAGCCAGGAGTAACCTCTGTGCATGGCCGGGTGTGACCCAAAAAGCAAAAAATTAAAAAAAATAAAGACAAATAAAAAGATTGGGCCCTGAGACAGAGCTAGGAACAGACCCTGAGCACTGCTAGGTGTGGCCACTGCCTCACCCCACCCCACCAAAAAAGAAAAAATACAGAGTCAGTGATATACCTCAATAGGCTGAATGCATGTTTTGCATTGGGGCGGGGGGCTGGGTTCAATTCACACTACCACAGGGTCCCCTGAACACTGAGCACAGATGACTCCTGAGCACAGATCCAGGAGTAGTGTCTAAGTACTGTCAGGTATGACAGCCAAAACAACCTCTCCCTCAAGAAAAGCTTAATTTATTTTCTTCACTATTAATGTATGGAAGTTCTTTTCAGAGTAGCTGTTCACTAAATACTAAAATTCAATCTTGCATGCTTCCGTAGAAGATAGATACACACCTCTGAACCTCTAGATACATCTAGGACCCATAAACCTCTAAAATAACATTGCAGATGAAATGCATTCTACAAATATGACTGAATTGGGACCAGAGAGATAGAACAGCAGGCAGGGAATTTGCCTTGCATGCAGCCGACCCAGCATCCCATGTCGTCCCCTTAATCTAGCCAAGAGTGACCCCTGAGCACAAAGTGAGGGGTAAGCCCTGAGTACAGCCTGTGTGCTGTAAAACAAAACAAAAACAAATTCAACCGAATTTTGAGAAAGTTGAAAGAAAACAGGAGATCATGGAAAACAATTACAGACATCAGTTTCAAACAGCACATTAACAAAATCGTGGTGAAAATGTTACCACTATGAAACGTTCATGCAAATTGGCCTAACCTTTTTGAGAAGCAAAACATTATCAGGAATCAACAATATTCCTCCCACTCTTGGAAATTTCCGTCACTGAAAAACCTAGCAAGGGAAGGCTAGGGAGTTATTTCCTACACCTTGAGCGCATACTTGGCACACAGGTTCCATCCCAGAGCCAAATGACCTCCAGAGCAAGGAACACCACATCACCCTGTATATGCCAGGTGACCTCCAGGACCACTGGGGACACCCCCTAAACAGAAGGAGAAAAGAAAAAAACTAGGGGCTCGAGAGATAATACAGAAGCTAGGGCACTTGCCTGCCTTACAGCCAACCCAGGTTCAATCCCTAGCACCTCATATAGTCCTTCAAGCCCCACCAGGAGTGACCCCTGAGCACAGAGCACAGAGTAACTCCTGATCACCAACCAGAATGGCACAAAAAACAAATGAACTAACCAACCAAAAAAAATAAAACAAAACAAACAAACAAAAAACAAGGAAAAAATTAACAAGAAGCATGCATTTGAAAAGTATTCTATTTAGTGTCATTGTGAGAAATGCAAGGCTGAAAACAATTCCCATTAGAAGGGAATGATCAGGGCTGGAGAGATAGCACAGCGGGTAGGGCGTTTACCTTGCACGTGGCCAACCAGGGTTTGGTTCCCAGTATCCCATATGGTCCCCTAAGCACTGCCAGGAGTAATTCCTGAGTGCAGAGCCAGGAGTAACGCCTGTGCATCGCCTGGTTGACCCAAAAAGCAAAAAATAATTCTCGGACTGTGGAGCAGAGAGTCAGTGAAGCACGTGGAAAGGTGTTGTCATTTACAAAATGCTTTTGGAGAGCAGAGGAACATTCAACCTGCTGAAAAGGTAAGGATTTCACCAAGAGCGAAGGTTTAAGTGAGCCATGATGGAAGGAAAAGCAAGGGAAAGAAATCCATCGCATTGAGGCAGTGAGTTTTGGGAACTATTTCTCTTTGCATTTTCAAATTTCTTATAATGGTAGATTTTTAGAATATTTTTTTCTTCTTGGGTCACACCTGGCAATGCACCGGGGTTACTCCTGGCTCTGTACTCAGGGATTATTCCTGGCGGTGCTCCGGGGACCATATGGGATGCTGGGAATCGAACCCGGGTTGGCTGCATGCAAGGCAAATGCCCTACCTGCTGTGCTATCACTCCAGCTCCCTAGAATATTAAAAATAACCTTCAGGCAGGAAGATATTTCCATGGACTGGCGAGCAGTCATTGCATGCCAGAAAGCCCAGCTTCAGTTCTGAGCACAGGGATGTCCCCTGAGCACCAATAGGTAGGGATTAGCATCTGAGCACTGCCATCTGTGACCCTAATATTGACCATCACCCCCCAAAAATACACAAAATATATGCACTTGAAGGGCTGGACAGTTCAAAGATGCCCTAAACACTGAAGCTTTGGGGCTGGAACAGTAGCACAGTGGGTAGGGTATTTGCCTTGCACACAGCCGACCCCGGTTCGATTCCCAGTATACCATATGGTACCCCGAGCACCGCCAGGGGTAATTCCTGAGTGCCCCAGCCAGGAGTAACCCCCGTGTAATGTCGGGTGTGACCCAAAAAGGAAAAAAAAACTCTGAAGCTTTGTATTTCTCTCAGCTTCTCAACTAGACTGTAGTGTTTCTAGGGCAGCAATGAATATTGGCTATGTAGGGGCATATAAAGAAAATGCACTGTATAACACTGTCTTCCCATGTTCATCGATTTGCTTGAGTATGCGGCCGGCCCGGCCGAGCCGGGTTTGATTCCTCCACCCCTCTCGGAGAGCTCGGCAAGCTACCGAGAGTATCTCACCCACACGGCAAAGCCTGGCAAGCTACCCATGACATATTCAATATGCCAAACACAGTAACAACAACTCTCACAATGGAGAGGTTACTGGGCCCGCTCAAGCAAATCGATGAACAATGGGAGGACAGTGCTGACAGGGAAGAAAATGAGGGAAGAAAATTGGCATATAATTCATGAGTATAGCTCTGAACATAGAATCTCTCTGAGACACAGTTTCCCATTTGGGATTCCTAATACTAATCAGTACATATGAAAACCTACCTCCCAGGGCCTGCTGGAGCATGAGCAGGGTATGAACCATGAAGGATTAATGACGGGGCCAGGGAGTACAGCAGGTATAGCAGGAAGCTTGGCCTACAACCTACCTGGGTTCGATCCCCAGGACCTTATATGGTCCCCCAAGCCTGCCAAGAGTGATCCCTAAGTGCAGTCAGGAGTAACTCCTGAGCACCACCAGATATGGTTCCCAAACAAACAAGACAAAACAAGAACGACTAATAAACATGCCCTCCAGGAAAAGTCACAATTTTTCCTTAGAACATCCCCTCTGCTGCAGGCCAGTAGCTTTTAATGTTAAATGCAGAAAACATCCTGTGAAACAGATGGGGCCAGAGAGATCATACAGAGATAATGAACTTGCCTTGTGCACCACAGACTCTAGTTCATTTCGCAGCACCACCTATGGTCCATTAAACACTGCCAGGAGTGACCTCTGAGCACCGCCAGGTATGGCCCCAAAATAAAACAAATAACTAAAAATAATTAAAAAAATAAAAACATCCTAGATGATGGACTGCATTAATGTTTCTTGAATAAAATGCTGGAGCGATAGAACAGCGGGTAAGGCATTTGCCTTGCATGCGGCCAACACGGCCGACCCAAGTTCGATTCCTCCGCCCCTCTTGGAGAGCCTGGCAAGCTACTGAGAGTATCTCGCCCGCATGGCAAAGCTTGGCATGCTCCCCGTGACGTATTTGATATGCCAAACACAGTAACAAGTCTCACAATGTTACTGGGCCTGCTCGAGCAAATTGATGAACAACGGGAGGACAATGACAGTGACAGTGAATAAAATGCATGTTTCCCCTTTGTTTGTGGTAGTGCCCACTGGAGGAATGGGAATAGAACCCAGAAAATGAATCGAATAGGTCACACTTACTGTTTTGACTTTTGTTTTGTTTTTGTTTTTGCTATTTGTGCTATTTCTCCAGCCCCTTGACTTTTTTTTTTTAATCTTGGGGCAGTACCTGGCAGTGCTTCGGGGTCTACTTTCTACTCAGTGAGAGATCACTCCTTGTGGCACTGGGACACCATCTATGGGTGCCAGAGGAAGAAGGAACTGAAAGAAGGGGCTCAGGTACACAAAGCATGAGTTTCTGCCCTTTGAGCTATCTGCCAGGCCCCTTGCTTTACTTGTTTTTGTTTTACTGGTTTTCTAAATACCAAAGCAAATCATCCTTGTTATGGAAACTTTTGGAAAACACAGGAAAGACTAACAAAAAAAATCTGGCTCTTTTCCTGTTGCAGAGTCTTGCTGAAGGCCAAAGCAGAAACTTACAAGGTCATGATTCAATTTCACCTACCACCAAGGCCAAGGAAAGCATTGCTGCTGGGGGTGTGATGAGAGTTAAAAATGTTTTGGGGGGGCGCTGGAGAGGTAATGCAGAGAGAAAGGTGCTTGCCTTCCATGTGATCAACCTGGATTTGATCCCCAGCACCCCATGTGGTTATCTGAATCCCTCCAGGAGTGACCCCTTATGTAGAACCAGGAGTAATCCCAGGACACCATCAGTGTGGCACAAAGAAAATGCTTTGGGGGGGCTGGAGAGATAGCACAGCAAGTAGGGCGTTTGCCTTGCACGCGGCTGACCTGGGTTTGATTCCCAGCATCCCATATGGTCCCCTGAGCACCACCAGGAGTAACTCCTGAGTGAAGAGCCAGGAGTAACCCCTGTCTCTCACCAGGTGTGACCCAAAAAAGCAAAAATAAATGCTTTGGGGGGTGAGGTAGTACAGGGGGTAAAACCCTTTATTTGCAGGAGGCCAAGCCAGGTTCGATAAGAAAGCAGTGCAAATAGTTTACGAAGCACAGAGCTAGGAGCAGGCCCCGACCTGTGCCAGGTGTGGTCCCAACCCCCAGAACACAGTTGTATTGGTAACCAATCGAACATAACCTACTTCAAACCCAAGGACATTTGTGAGTGAATTACTGAGTGGAAATAAGGGGCTCAAAGACTAGAGGCTTTGAGGGGCCGGAGCGATAATCCAGTGAGTAGGGCATTTGCCTTGCACGCGGCCGACCCGGGTTCGATCCCCGGAATCCCATATGATCCCCCCAAGTACCGCCAGGAGTAATTCCTGAGTGCAAAGCCAGGAGTAACCCCTGAGCATCATCGGGTGTGACCCAAAAAGAAAAAAAAATAGACTAGAGCCTTTTGAAAATGGAACACTTCCAAGTCCAGCATTCCCACTTGAATTGGAAGTGAGAGAGGAAGTAATTGAAACTGAACAGGAAACACATCTTTCATAGGTCTAGAGAACAGTAGAGCATATTTAGGTGAAAAGAAATAGGTTCAAGGCCCGAGAGATAGGACAGTGAGAGGTACTTGTCTTGTATGCGGCTGAGCCGGGTTGTTGCATTCCAGCACCCCTACTCTCTGCCAGGCATGATCCCTGAACACAGAGCCAGGAGTAAGTCCTGAGCACCACTGCATGTGACCCCCAAACCAAAAAGAGAAAAGAAATTGGTTCCATCTTATGTTCACTATTCACAATATGGGTTTTTTGGGGTGAGGGAGTTGGGCCATCCCCAGCAGTGCTTGGGGGCTATTTCTGGTTCAGGGATTACTAGCAACAGTGCTCAGGAGGACAACATGTGTTACCAGAGATGAAACCATTGTCTCAGAGTCGGCAGCATACAAGGAAAATTACTTACTCTTCTATGATCTCCTAGGGCCCTGCAACGCTGGTCTTGACTAGCGTTTCCAGAATGCAAATGGTGACAATGCTCAAAGACACAGGGCTGGAGCAATAGCACAGCGGGTAGGGCGTTTGCCTTGCACATGGCCAACTCGAGTTCGATTCCCAGCATCCCCATATGGTCCCCTGAGCACCGCCAGGAGTGATTCCTGAGTGCAGAGCCAGGAGTAACCCCTAAGCATCGCTCAGTGTGACCCGAAAAAAAGCAAAAAAAAAAAAAGAAGACAAAGGGCTTCCGAATAATTGAGGATTTAGAAATTAGAATCGGTATTAGGACTTGCTGGGCTGGAGCGATAGCACAGCGGTAGGGCGTTTGCCTTGCACGCAGCCAACATGGCCAACCCGAGTTCGATTCCTCTGCCCCTCTCGGAGAGCCCGGCAAGCTACTGAGAGTATCTGGCCCGCAGGGCAGAGCCTGGCAAGCTCCCCGTGACGTATTCAATATGCCAGACACAGTAACAACAAAGTCTCCAATGGAGACGTTACTGGCCCGCTCGAGCAAATTGAGCTCGAGCATTAGGACTTGCTCAGTGTCCTTCATTGAGAACCTTTTTACGATCCAGGCTGGTATTCAGCAACCCTAAGCTCAGCTCACCCAAAAGAATTTAGGAATATGTGCCACTGTTCTCGCTTATACTCCCAAACTAGATTTTCAGGGCTTTGTGATTTGGTAAATATTATTTCTCCTCCCTCCTTGGTGCAAATCTGTGGTGCATCTGTTTTGTTTTGGGGCCATACCCAGCAGTTCTCAGGGATCACTCCTAGTGTGGTTCAGTGATCACTCCTGGACCCCTTAATTTATTACAGTGATCACTTAAGTGATCACTCCTGCATCACTTAATTAATCACAGTGCTAGGGTGCTAGGAATTGAGCCCAGGTTGGCCATATATATGCAAGACAAGCACTTTACTCACTGTACTATCACTCAAGTTCCTCCCCCCCATCTTGCTCTTGATCCTAAAGTTGGCTGATGTGAAGGAGAAGAGCAGAATTTCTCACCCTCCTTTCTGCCTCTCATGGTGGATTCAAAATCCTGGTTCTGACGCTAACTCTCTTAACTCCCCTATGTTCACAAAAGTAAGATAAAATATTCCATAAATTATTGATTGAAGTTCTGGGATTTACATTACTGTTAATGATGGTTTCTCATGTAAGCAATTCAAACTCTACACTCATCACCATTGTACCCTCCTCCCTCCTCAGAGAACCCCAACTCCCTTTCCTTTCCCCAGCCCTCATCAACCCAATTGTGTGGATCAGTTCCTCCATTATGTTTCCTCTGGTCCTTTGTTGCTCACTCGCTGTGTATCTTTAAGTCACACAGATGAGAGAAATCATTCTGTATCTGGCCCTTTCTTCTGACTGATGTCACTCAGCACAAGATCCTCTAGTTCTGTCCATGTCACTGCAAATTTCATGATTTTGTTCTTTCTTGGAACTGCATAGTTTGCATATACCACAACTTATTGATCTGTAGTTGGAGATTTGATATTTTTGTTTGGATTTGGTTTGGTTTGGTTTGGGGGCCAAACTCAGCAGCGCTCAGGTATTACTCATGGCTCTTTGCTCAGGCATCACTCCTGATGGGGATCAGGGGACCAAATGGAGTGCCGGTGATCAAACTCAGGTCAGCCGTGTGCAAGTCAAGCACTATGTCTGCTGTACTATTGCCCTGGCCCCTGTAATTGAGCATTTCGATTGTTTCCATATCTCAGCTATTGTTCTAAGTGTGGAGATGAAGGTGGGTGCCCATATATCCTTTTGAACGAATATAAAGAAGGATCTTGAGATAACTTCTCTTCTTGGACTATATGAGAATTTACTGAGAGAGACTAGCAAATGTTTCTAGGGTCTGAGAGATAGTACAGTAATTAAGGTGCTAGCCTTGCTTACAGCGGCTTCTGATTTAGTCCCCAGCACTGCATATAGTCCCATCAAGTGTTACTGGGAATGTTCCCTCTCCTGAGCACAGAACCAGAGGTAGCCCTTAGCAGCACTGGGTGTGATTCCCCAAACCAAAACCAAAGCAAAGCAAAGCAAAAAGCATCTCGGCAAGCAAGCTGTTGCTCAATGACAGAAGACATGCTTTCTATCTCTCGAACCCGGATTAATATCCAGGGCAGCTAGGGAGAGAACCGGTGGCTCTCACTACTCAGGTTCCGTGGACTTGGGCCTCTCCCCCTCCTGGGGTGGCCCATGCCATGGGTGGATGAAGGAGGAAACGAGGGCCCCCAGGCTGGTTGATAATCAGTTGCCTTTTATGCCATTCTCCCCAGGAGCCTGTTCCAGTCTCACTAAACTCCCCATTCTAGTCCCACACTGCCCCTCATTCCCGTCTCCTTCTGTCTCTTCTGCTCATCTCTCTGTGCTCCCTCTCGCAGCCACGTCGCTCGTCTCTCCGGCATGCCTGCTCCTGAATTCTTCCCCTACATTCTTTTCCCTCTGTCCCCCTTGCTAATCTCTCTGCACTCCATCTTACTGCTCTGGTCTCTCTCTCCTTCCTCTCCAGCTCTCCACATTGGAGGTAGACACCACCACACTCCATCCAGCAGCAAAATCAACATATGAAAGCCCTTCCTTTGCTCCAGGGCAAAATATCACTTAAGGTGTTTGTCTCCTTTCCTTAGTCCAATAACTTAATTAACATCTTGATTCTACTTCTTAATATTAGTTATTTTGTATGGACACAGTAAGAGATACATTGACCTGGTAGGGGACCTTTGCTCTCCTGGGGACATCTCGCCACAGACTCAAACTACAGTGCTCAGGCCGGATTCATCATTCCTAACCCTAGCAGGGTCCGAATCTAGTTATTGCTGTTTGGATCATGACAGCATTTGTCCATGACCAAGCTCTTAACTTATAGTTAAGCATTATGGCACTTTGGCCAGGCCCGTTTCGATGCCAGGGTAGCACGTAGCTCACAGCTTGCCCTGGGTCCAGCCAGTCCCTCATCGGGACCCTGCTTTTGGGGATCTAGGAAGTAAGGGCAACTACTTAAGAGTCAAGCTAACAGATACCCAGGGGTGAATTATCATTCAAAGTCAATTAACTCCCAAGTTACAAAAGCATAGCATTAACTGTCTTCTTGTGTCCATACAAAAAGGACACTGCTCTGAATTAATTAGGCAAAAGCCTTAAGGAGAAAAGAAAAACAGTATTTACAAGTCAACAGAGCACAAAGAAAGAGGTTACAAATAAACACAGAGCAATAGGAGCACTGTGATGGGAGTAACTCAATAAACCTAAACTCCCTGAGGCAAGGCAGAAAGGACAAAACAATGTTATCCTACAGAGCCCTGGTTTCAATCCCTGGCAGCAAAATAAAAACATAAAGTGTCTGGGTACAGGGATTAATGGAAGTCCAAGGGTTTCATTTCCACCCTTACTTGAGATACTATTTCTTGAAGAAATCCAAAATTGACTTCTCTTTCATTTCCTCTCCAAATTCTCCTTCTCCTCTTCTTTCTTCACCTCTTCTCCCTCCTCTTCCTCTCTCCCCTTCCCTTTCGCCTTTCCCCCTCCTTCCTCTCCTTCTCCTTTTGGGACCACTCTCAGCTATGCTCAGGGTTTACCCCTGGCTCTCTACACAGGGGTCCTCACCAAATAACTTGATGCTGATTTTGGGTCTGGAGTTCAAGCTCTTGGATTTCCAATTGATCTGAATTGCTGTCTCTTGACACATCTTTCTCCCACCTGCAGCTTGGACCACATGAAGGGACTGAGAGTGTGGCTCCATTTAACTCCTCCCCTCCCAAACACAGCCCTTGCTCTATCTGCCCCCTGTCTTTTCCATAGGTAATATTCATTCCCTTCTTTCCCTTCCCAACGCCACCATCACTTCAAGGCCAGGAGAACAGTTTAGTGAAGATAGTATAACAGTTAAGGCTTGCAGCCCACCCAGATTTGACCCTTGGTACCACCTAGGAAACCCTGATCATCACTAGGTGTGATCCCTGAGCACAGAACCAGGAGGAAGCCCTGAACAGAGCTGGATGCAGCCCCAACCTTTCCCCCCGCCTGCCAATATCTTGCTTAAAAAGCAAAAACCGGGGGCTGGAGCGATAGCACAGCGGGTAGGGCGTTTGCCTTGCACGCAGCCAACATGGCCGACCCAGGTTCGATTCCCAGCATCCCATATGGTCTCCCGAGCATCGCCAGGAGTAATTCCTGAGTGCAAGAGACAGGAGTAACCCTGAGCATCGCCAGGTATGACCCAAAAAGCAAAAAAAAAAAAAAAAAAGCAAAAACCAGAGAGATAGTTCAGTGGGTTAGGTCCATTTGCAGCAAACCTGGCTTCAATCCCTGGTACCGTATAGGGTCTCCTGAGCACCACCACGAGTCATTCCTGAGCATAGAACCGGGAGTGTTGATCACAGCCTGGTATGGCCCAGAAAAAAAAAGAAAAGAAAAAAGGGGGGGGGCAATCAACATTAGTCATCAAACCCAACTGTGGAGGGGTGAGGAAAGGAAGTTTTTCTCACTGTCTAGGGCCGGGCTGGAGCGATAGCACAGCGGTGGAGCATTTGCCTTGCACGCAGCCAACCTGGGTTCGATTCCCAGCATCCCATATGGTCCCCTTAGCACTGCCAGGGGTAATTCCTGAGTGCAGAGCCAGGAGTGACCCCTGTGCATCGCCAGGTGTGACCCAAAAAGCAAAAAAAAAAAAAGCAAAAACCAGAGATATAGTTCAGTGGGTTAGATGCATTTGCAGCAAACCTGGCTTTGATCCCTGGTACCATATAGGGTCTCCTGAGCACCACCACGAGTCATTCCTGAGCAGCCTGGTATGGCCCAGAAAAAAAAAAGAAAAGAAAAAGGGGGGGGCAATCAACATTAGTCATCAAACCCAACCATGGAGGGGTGAGGAAAGTAAGTTTTTCTCACTGTAAATTAAAAGAGAGTTACTCTGGGGCTGGAGTGATAGCACAGCAGGTAGGGTGTTTGCCTTACACGCAGACGACCTGGGTTCAATTCCCAGCATCCCATATGGTCCCCTGAGCACCGCCAGGAGTAATTCCTGAGTCCAAATGCCAGGAGTAACCCCTGTGCATCGCCAGGTGTGACTCAAAAAGACAAAAAAAGATAGTTACTCTGTTGTCAGAGTGATAGTACAGTGGGTATGGTGCTTGTCTTGCAGAGGCCAACTGGAGTTCAATCCGCAGCATCCCATATGGTCCTCTGAGCCCTGACAGAAGTGATCTCTAAGTGCAAATCCAGGAGTAAGCCCTGAGCATAACTGGATGTGACCCCCTCCCCCCAAAAAAAACAAAAAGATACTAGCCGGCTCAGAGAAGGGAATAAAGACAGCCTCTGTAGCAGGGAAGAATGTCCACTGATACCTAGCTTTGCAAAGCATCCCGGCGAGAACTGCGGAGCCATAAACATGTTCATATTCATTTATGCCTTATTTCCATTTCCAGGAAGTGACTTTAAGAAATTAATAAGAACAATGGGGCTGGAGCGATAGCACAGCGGGTAGGGCGTTTGCCTTGCACATGGGCCAACCCAGGTTCAATTCCCAGCATCCCATATGGTCCCCTGAACACTGTCAGGAGTAACTCCTGAGTGCATGAGCCAGGAGTAACCCCTGTGCAATGCCAGGTGTGACCCAAAAAAGCAAAAAAAAAAAGAAATTAATAAGAACAAGGGCCGGACAGTATAGTACCCTGGCTTAAGGTTTTGCCTTGCTCCCACCAATCTTAATTCCATGCACAGCACCCTCTATGGTCCCTGTGCTGCCAGACATCACTTTGTTTTTGTTTGGGGGCCACACCCAGTGTTGCTCAGGGGTTACTCCTGGTTCTGCACTCAGGACTCACTCCTGGCGGTGCTCGGGGAACTATATGGGGTGCTTGGGGTACTGGGGATTGAACCCCAGAATTGGTCACATGCAAAGCAAGTCAGTGCCTTCCCCACTGTACTATTTCCAGCCCCCATCACCCCCCACACCCAGATGTCACTTTAGAGCACAGAGCCAGAGAAAGCCCCTGATCACCTCTGGGTGTGGTCCCACCCCTGGGAAAAAAAAGAAATTAAGAAATGCAAGGGCCTGGGAAGTAGTTTAGAGTGTTGGAGGAGTATGTGCTTGGTTTCATTTGAGCCCTGAGCTGGGAGTAGCCCCCTGCAAGGCTGGGTGTGGTTCCCCCCTACCAAAAAATCTGGGTGAAAAGGTGCTACGCTAATGTCTGTCCTGGTGGCCTAAGTTCATAGAAAATCTGGAACCATCAGGCCTAAAGGCCAGCTTCACGAATACAGTAAAATAAGTGGAAGGGAATCTACTAGGTGTGGCCTGCCGTTACAAAAATCACTTGGACTGTGGACCTTTATCTCTATATACTGGGAAGGAGCGTGAGAAGCAAGGTACAAAATCACGTGGTGGTCGGGGTGTGACTCAGTGGTAGAGAACATGCAATACCTACGTGGAGTCCTGGGTTCCAGCCCCAGACCCGCCATCAAAGTAGCCCCCACCAAAAAATGTGTATTTAATAGCACTGGGAAAGAAGGAAAGAAAACAAGCCTGCAAGTCCCCCCAGTATTTGCATGTAGGAGTTGTCCTGAGAACAGGGAGTGCAGTTGTTGTCGTCGTTTCTTTTTCTCGACTTTTCCAAGGTTCTGTCATGTGGTTCTATCACTGTTATAAATATATATAAATTATATATGTTACTTTTAGAAATATACAGCTGAAGCCTCCCTGGAATGAAGAAAATTCCTTTCCCAAAGGACCAGTAGGCAGGCAGCCCTCTCCCCAAACCGACTTGGCCAAACCACCAAGAAACCTAGTTCCCAAAGGACCCTATTTTGGGATTCACTAATCCCAAAACCGGAGCGTGGAAAACGGGGCCCGGTCGGCAGCCTTCCGAGGAGGAAACACTTGCTAAATCTTGGCCTTGCAAAAACAAACAAACAAACAAACAAATAAAAATAAAACACCTCGGGGAGCAAAACTGGGCGGAGGAGAGGCGCCCTGTTCCGGGGTGCGCCCTTTCACCCCAGCCTTCGCTCCTCCGTTCCTCCGCTCCTCGGCGGACAGGGAGAAGGGAAGTGAAAATCCATGGGAATTGTGGCTATATGTACTTTTAAGAGATGGTGAGTGCGGGGGTAAATACTTCCCGGGCAGAAAAACTTTTAGTGGCAATTGGGAAAACTGAAAGAAGCAATTCAGGTGTGCGCGCTCCAGCACGGTTGGGGAGGAGGGCGCCGGCGAAACCGCGGACTGGATTCCGGAGACAAAGGAACTGGATCGCCTCCTCGGATCCCACCCCCGCCCGCATTACTCTCCCGCTCCGCGTGTTGAAGGGCTTGGAAGCGCCTTAGAGGAAGCCGGAAAGAAACTCGGGTTTCCTGAGGGCTGCCGACGACTTGCCAGACTTTCATAAACAGTCTATCCCTTTAATCCTCAGGCGCACTCACGCTGGAAGGTCTGAGTGCCCTTGATTTCAGGGGACAGGGGACTAAGACGCTGAGAAAACGGTCCAAGGTTATTACCCGTTGGCCCGTGGCAGAGCGAGGCGCCCAGTTTCCAGCGCTGGACTCGAGAATCAAACCCTTTCCTCCCGGGGCCCGCCACCCCTTTCTTTGGAAGATCAGGAAACTAGAATCCCTGTAGGAGAAGCTATTCTACCTGGTTGCAGATCTCCAGAAAGACTTAGGGACTTGGGGTCCAGTCCCCCTGAGCTTCCCATCACCCCCAAGCCCAGCTGGAGTTTTCCCACACACACTCCCTGCCCGAGGTCTGGCAGGCACCGTTTCTTCCTCCGTGATGGTCTCCAGGTTCATTGGCCGTTGAGGCATTTTATTATTAACATCCCGATTCTTTTGATTTCTATTTGATTGTTCACTTCTGTGGGTCCTCCCCGGCTGGGAGTATTTGTGGAAAAACATTATCTGTGAAGTAAGGAACATGTAACTGAAAGCATAAAAGCTGTTTGCCCTGGGGCTTTATTTTTGAAACTAAAGGCACACCATCATTGAGTGTATTATCTGGATATCTAATACCACCACTTTAGAGTGTGAGAATGAACCAGGTTCTTAAAAGAAAAAAAAAATTCGAAAAGACTATTGACCTTCCTAATGTTTCCCAGCACAAAGAAATCCATCTACTGTAGATTCCAAGACAGACGTGCTGGGTTCAGATTTCATTCCTGAAAATCTGGAACCTTATGCTGTATAAATAACATGATCTTTTCCTTCGGTTCGAAGCAAGGGGAAAAACAATTGCTGGCAAATCTCAGCGGCTACCCTTCCCCTTCCCCCCCCACACACTGTCCCCACAAGTCCCAACTTGCTACCCACAAGTCATGATTCACATATTTTCACTTGAAGAGTTTTGAAATGTTCTGGAAATCATAGGGGGAAAGAGAAAAAGATCCTCCTGAGAAATGGAAGGAGGAAAACTTATTTAAGAAAAAAAACCTCAGAACAGGAAAGGAAATTTCTTACAGATATCAGAGGACCCTGAAATAGTTCACGGGACTTAATACCATTTCTAGCATAGCCTTGTTCAATATAGAAGTAATGTCAGTGCTGGGTTCTTTGATTATTTCAGAACAGCCTTTGCAGAGGGCAGGCATATGCCTGAGACTATGAAAACTACTGGCTGTCTTGGACTTCTGGTCCTCTTTTCATTTCTCCAGAAGTATCAGAAGATCCCAATATATTTTAGTCTGGGTAGAACAAATTTCTACCTAAACTCATCTCATTGCCTGGTAAAAGTCTTCCTATTACCAACGTTATTGTTAGAAGTTTAGATATTATGGACTAATGTTACATTTGCTACGGTTTAAATTATAGTCAAGTGCTAGAGAGATAGTACAGGGGTCACGGCCCGTTATTTGCATGTTGCTGACCCTAGTTTGATCTTTGGCCCTAAACACTGCCTGAGTGACCCTGAGCACAAAATCAGGAGTATCCCATTAGCACCACTGGATGTGCCCCCCCAACCCTAAAAATTAATAAATTCTAGTCAACCCTTCTCTTATATTTCCAGAATATTGAAAAACCAGGAGAGTTAAGGCAATGGCAATATTTTATTCTTTTTTATTGATGATACCAGGGATCACAAAACCCAAAGCTTTATCCATGAGAAGCATACACTTTTCGACTGAACTCTATCCCTGGTTAAACCCTATTCTTAGCATTCTTAAGTTTCTCAGAATGCTTAGTGCTGTGTCTCACACCTAGTGTTTATTCATGTAAACCAAGGAACTAAACAAAACTTTGTAAGCCAGTAAGCCTTAGCTCACATTCCCATTGTATGTTTTCAGAGACAATAGAGTGTACCATAGAGATAGAGGGGCTAGAAGTTGAGTGACTTCAAACAAGCAACTCCAGAAGTGGCTTGGGAATAGAAGTATGGCCTCTGCTGTGCTGGTGACATCTTGAATAATCTCATTGTTTGTTTTGCTTTGTTGTGGTATCAGGGATTAAACCCCTTCCTCACAGACACAATGCATGTGCTCTTCGAACTGAGCTACATTTTCGGTCCTTAATTTATTATTAATTATTATTATATAATTTTTCCCAGGCAGCTGCTCTCCTGCTGAGGCACATTTCTGGACCCCTATAATTGAGGGTTTTTATTTTGTTTTGTATTGTTTTTTTTTTTTTGCTTTTTTGGGTCACACCCGGCAATGCACAGGGGTTACTCCTGGTTCTGCGCTCAGGAATTATCCCTGGCGGTGCTCAGGAAACCATATGGGATGCTGGGAATTGAACCCGGGTCAGCCGCATGCAAGGCAAACGCCCTACCCGCTGTGCTATTGCTCCAACCCCTACAATTGAGTTTATTGAGGTCACATTGGCTTATAAGAGTGTAAAGTTTTATTGTTATTGTTTAGAGGTACTACAGTTTACAGGTACAAGGTTACCATATCAGGCCTACCAGCAGAGCGCCCATCTTCCTACGCCACTGTCCATGGGACTCTTTGACTTTTTTTGTTTTGGTTTTTGGAGTGGTGCTGAGGGGCTACTCCGGATTCTGTGCTCGAGGTCACTCTTGGCAGTGCTTGGGGGACCATGAGGTGCCAGGGATTAAACCCAGGGCTCCTGCATGCAAAATATGCCCTCAACCCCTCAGGGGCTCAGCATGCCAACCCCATCATTCCACTCTCCCCCACTCTGGACACACCACCCCGTGTTCAAGTCACAGGATAATGCACTCAGTTTCTCCTTCTGTGACCCCACACAGACACTGTCCTACATCTATGCTTCTCTCAAGCATCCAGTTCACACCTCATCTTTTTATTCTTTCTTTCTTTCTTTCTTTCTTTCTTTCTTTCTTTCTATCTAGTTTTATTCTTTTTTTAATTAGTGAGACACCATGAGGTACAGTTGTAGACTTACAAATTTTGTGCATGGGTTTCAATTGCCCATTTCCCACCACCATGGATCCCAGTATCCCTCCCACCCCCCACCCCCCTCATGCCCCCACCCCCTGCCTCTGTGGCAGGACATTCCCCTCTGTTCTCTCTCTCCTTTTGGGTGTTGTGGTTTGCAAAAGAGGCATTGAGTGGCAATCATGTTTGGTCTGTAGTCTGCTTTCAACATGCTTCTCCCATCCTGGGAGGATCTTCCCAACACCCTTTATTTGGTGCTCTCTTCTCTATCTGAGCTGCCTTTTCCCCTAGCATGTGTGGCTGGCCTCCAAGCCATGGAGCAAAATTCCTGGTACTAATCTCGGCCATTCTTGAACACCCCATCTTTTAAGGGGTGGGGAGTAGGGCTGAGCCATACCCAGTAGTGCTCATGGGTTACTCCTGGCTCTGTGCTCACTCAAAAGTGACCCTTGGCTGTGCTCAGGAAATCCTACGTAGTGCCTGTTATCAAACCAGGGTCACTGCATGCAAGTGCCTTATCCTCTATATTATCTCCCAGGCCCACATATACTAGAAGATTGAGGACAGCAATCAAATACCACTATTGCCTAGATTTCTGCCTCTCCACTTTCCACCTCTCCATTCTCCCCCTAGGATCCCACTCTAGGATGCCCAGTTTTTTCCCCAATTATCTTGGATCTCCACTTCCAGATATATCAGGAGATCTTATCTCTTCTGCAAAGCAACAGGTTCTCACATGTGTTGGTTGTCTGAGAGAATGATGGAGCAAGATGTGCTAAGGCCAAATCAGACCTTAAACACAGTGAGACCATGTTTTCGTGCTTCTTGTCGAAGCAGACTGGTGGGTGGGAAGCAAATGGGGTGCAGGTGGGGAACATCGGTGGAGGGAAGTGGACACTGGTGAAAGGATAGGTGCTTAAATATTGTATGCCTGAAGACCAATCATGAATAACTTTGTGATTTCACAGTGATTAAATTCTAGCACTGTAGCACTGTCCTCCTGTTGTTCATCAATTTTGCTTGAGTGGGCACCAGTAACATCTCCATTGTGAGACTTGTTGTTACCGTTTTTGGCATATTGAATGCGCCATGGGGAGCTTGCCAGGCTCTGCTGTGTGGGTGGGATACTCTCGGTAGCTTGCTGGGCTCCCTGAGAGGGACGAAGGAATCAAACCTGCGTCAGGCCATGTGCAAGGAAAATGCCCTACCACCGTGTTATCGCTCCAGCCCCTAACAAGAGCATACCTTCAGAAATTGTTTCATTCTTCGCACTCATGTAAAAACAAGTATGAAGGAACCGAGAGTGGCCGATCAAGGTGAGTTTGATCACTTGATCACTTGACATCCCGTTACTCATCGATTTGCTCGAGCAGGCACCAGTAACGTCTCCATTTGTCCCTGTCACACGCCAGTGTAGCCCAATGGCATCTGCTCGTTCTAGGAACATGAACAGCCTCAAACTGATCATTCAGGATCTTGACGAAGAAGTCTGACTATCTCATAGGTGGGCAGCCATGCGATCTTTTGATGTCTCGTGGAATCCAGTCGGTAATGGCTCTAGTCCAGCAGTCATCTCCAAATCTCATTACATGTCCATGCCATCTGATTTTCAATGCCTTAGCAAACGAGACAGCATCCCTGATTCTTGATCAATGATGGAGGTCGGAACTCCGGATTCTTTCTCTCATTTGAGTGAAGCGTGATATCCAAGCATAGCTTTTCGATTCCTCTTTGGGAGACCCAAATAGTGTTCTCATCCTGTTTTCATAGGGCTCAGGTCTCTGAGGCATATGTTAATGCAGGAAGAACAGTGGAATCGAAAAGATGTGCCCAGAGCCGGAGGTTCTTTGTCCTCTTAGCTATTTCTTCAATGCTCGTGAAGGCGTTCCAAGCCACTCTCTTCCCCCTGCACAACTCAGGTGCCAGATCATTCATCATGTTGATTTCTCGACCTAGATACACATAACTGTTGCATTCGGAGATGTTCATCTGTTGAGAGCGAATGGAACGTCAGGAACGAGACTGTTTCTCATAAACATTGTCTTCGTGAGATTTAGCTGTAGTCCGACCTTTCCATGGTCGAAGTAGGCCAGTATTTGTGCCGCTTGGCTGATGTTTGGTGTTATTAGAACGATGTCATCAGTGAAGCAGAAGTGGTATAGATGCTGACCGTCTATCTTCACTCCCATTCCTTCACATTCCAGTTGTCGCATGACATTCTCGAGGGTGGCACTGAAGAGTTTCGGTGAAATGGTATCACCATGCAGAACCCCTCTCTTGATGTCGATGATCATCTCCCTGTAGAATGGTGAGATCCTGGTAGTGAATTCGCAATACAGCTCATGGAGGATCCTTATGTATTGAGTTTGAATGCCCTGTTTGGCTAGGGCTTCAATGACCGCCTCAGTCTCAATAGAATCAAAGGCCTTCTTTAAATCAATAAACGTTAGACAGAGCAGCATCTTGAACTCCCGAGAAACCTCAATGAGCTTGGTTATCATGTGGATATGGTCGATTGTGCTGAATCCTTTTCAGAAACCGGCTTGCTCACATGGCTGTTCTTCATCTAGTGTTCTGCCAATCCTATTAAGGATGACTTGAGTGAACAGCTTGTAGACAACAGACAACAGGGAGATTGGGCAATAGTTGCCAATGTCGTGGATGTCTCCCTTCTTGTACAGTAGTAAAGTCCTGCTGGTTTTCCACTGGGATGGAATCTTGCATTCAGACAGGTAGCGTGTGAAGAGCTGAACCAGTGTATTGATGAGTACTGACGGCAGGTTCTTCAGGTGTTCGGGTCTGACCTTGTCTGGGATGGGTGCTGTTAGCTTCTTTGCCGATGAAAAGGCATGTCATATTTTGGAAGGGAGAACGTTGGGAATGACATACCCATCCTGCGAAATTTGGTATGTGGGCAGGTCGACATGGCTATTGAAGAGATCCGAGTAGAAGTCATGGATAATCTTCTCCATTGCCCTTCTGTAAGATGTGATAGATCCATCAGGACGTTGGAGGGCTGTCATCTTGGTCTTGTAGTTGGCGAAGGACAGGCAGGCATTGCAAATGCTTTTCCCAGCTTCTGCCGCATCTGCCAGCACTGCTGCTCTTCTCTCTTTGAGGTCTTTCTTGATCGTTTCTCTGCACTGCTTTGCGAGCTCAGACATTTGCTTGCAGTTGCCTGAGCTTGCGCCAAGCCACGTTGACAAATGAGCTCAAGAGTTTTCGAAGGCAGGTGTCTTTTTGTGGCTATGTCTCTCTCAGCGTTCTTTGCACAATCATGGAGATGCTGAACCAGTCCATCATATTCCTCGTCAATGTTGTCAATGACAGCATCTTCCCATGTTGCCACAGTAGTGCCAAAGAGCTTTCAGTTGGTGGTCGTTCTGGGAGTTCTCTTCTTAAACTTTGCAGCCCTTTCTCCCTGCTCTGCGAAGTAGATATTTGCATGAAGGAGACGGTGGTCTGATTCCATTTGGAATTTTGGGACAACAGCGACATTGTTCAGGCAAGACCGTCGATTGAATATGATGTGGTCAATTTTGTTGTGGAACCATCCAGCGGGAGACTCCCATGTCCAACGTTTAGATTCGACCTTCTGGAATTGTGAGTTACCATGGATTATCTTGGTCCACAAGATGAACTCAGACAGTCTCTCACACTGTTTGTTCCATTCTAGGCCATGGGTCCCGATGTGGAGTTCTTCAGTTGATCTTCTTGGTCCTATCTTGGCATTAAAATCACTGACAATGATCTTGTAGAAGGTGTGGTCTTCTTTATAGAACTTCTCCAGCTCCATGTAGAACTTCTTTATAGAACTTCTCCAGCTCCATGTAGAACTTCTCAATTTCTCCTTCATCATAATTGGATGTTGGTGCGTAGACAACGAAGATAGAAACTGCCGGCAGTGAGTCACATCTATTCAAGTGTAATCATCTGATTCCGGTTGTTAGGCATTCGAATGAATCAATGTATAAACATAAGGCCAAGTTCGTGTTGACAAGGACACTGACACCACCGATGCCTCTTTTGCCGCATGTTCCAAGGAACAGTTCTTCTCCAGTGTCGAAAACGGCGTGATGTGATTGATGCCTTCTCGTCTTGGTCAGACCAATGATGTCGTACTTGATCTTTCACACTTGCACCAACAGGTGCTCAATAGATGCGTCCGATGTCAGATACGTGCATTGAAAGTACAGTCATTTTTGTCCTTCTTCATTTTGGCAGCCTAGTTCAGCCCTGACATTTTATCAGCTGCTCCTTCCTCATCCTTTTTAACACTGCTGTATTGGTGGCTCTTTCAGGGTCAAGGGAATGGGACCCATTGTATTTACTGGTTTTGGCATATCGAATACACCACAGATAGCTTGCCAGGCTCTTCTGTGCGGGTGGAACACTCTCAGTAGCTTGCCAGGCTCTCCGAGAGGGATAGAGACTTTTAGGGCGGCCTCTAATCATCCTTGCAGGTGTTCCCATGGTTCAAACCATATTTGAAGGTGAGCATTGCCACTTTTTAATGGATATAAGAAAATTAAGTGGAACCATGATGTCACTATAAGCAAAGGGTTCTAAGTTGGCACTTGGTCAATGTAGCATTAGCACCCATTTACAATGCCTTGGATCTTCAAGTCTATTTCCTATAGACTATTTCAGATGTTCTGAAAATAGTCTATGCATTGTGCTGTCCAGTAGAGTAGCCAATGACACCTGGGGCCGCTAAGCACTTGAAACAGGGAGGAGTGAAATCAATAAGTTGACATTTCTTCTGCTTATTTTCAATGAGTTGTGCTCCAAATAGCCATGTGTGGCCAATGCAGAAGATTACACCATCCAGTTCTCCAGGAAACCACAGTCCTATCCAGACCCCAAACACCCTCTCTGAAATATGGGCCCTGGCCCACTGTATGTAGCAAAACAGCTTGTACAAAAGTCAAATAACTGCCTGACCCCCAAAGTTGGTTGATATGGAAAAGGGGGGAGATTTTATCATTCCAAATCTCAAGGTTGACATCACCACTGAAGCATTTTGGTACATTTTTCCCTCATTCTGCCTAGCTTGTTCATTAGCTCTTAATCCTTGGGTAAGTCAGAATGTCTTTGCAGGCAATCATCATGTGTACTCTACAGTATGTTTGGGGCAGGGGTGGCGCATCCATGGCTGTGGTCTCATACAAATGCTTCATGAAGGACAAGCAGTTGGAGGCGAGGTTGTCACCAAGCATACTCACTATGGCATCCTGTTGTGACTCATCTGAGGGAATAGGTCATCTGTGGTCCAGCTTTTTTTTGGGGGGGGGTCATACCCAGCGATGCACAGGGGTTACTCTTGGCTCTGCACTCAGGAATTACTCCTGACGGTGCTCAGGGTACCATATGGAAGGCTGGTAATCGAACCTGGGTCGGCCGTATGCCAGGCTAACGCCCTACTCACTGTGCTATTGCTTCAGCCCTCGTGGGATCCTTGATTCTTGTTCAACTCCTTCTCAATCCTTTTAGCAACCTCCCAGATCCCGTGACTACTACCCCACTCCACTCCTCTTGCGGCTACTTCCATGGCCACAGCTGCTGATGAGAGGCTGTGGAGCGGCCCGAGGGAAGGCATTTCTCCTTTCCCAGATCTCCTTCATTCCCTTTTCTTGTCCAAATCAGAGCAAGTGGCCCAAGCTACATCTCGACTAGTCTTTCAGGAAGTCCCATCAGAGAGCTGGGCCAGCCTGACATCTCTTTAGCACCTGCTGCTATTCTGGAAGGTGACCATTGGTGGTCTGTTCCCACCATTCCCTTCTTTTCAGGCCTTCTCACAACAGATTGGTTGAAACCTGAGCTAGGTTCTTTCCTACGTGGGAAAGAAAGCTCCCCGCCATGCGGGCAATCTCTGTAACGGCTCTCAGGATGCTCTAGGGCAGCGGATTTCAATTGTGGGGACGCAGGTAGGAAACCCAGGGATCTAGAGGAAAGGGCCCGTTTTTCCAGCAGGTTGGTCCTAGGCCTGGGTGATGTGCCCACACCGCATCCCACCCCCGGCAACCCTGGCCCTGGCGGTTAGCAGGGAAATTCCTCAGGTTAGAGCTCACTGGCAGAACTCTGAGTCGCTCCCAGAGCTCTGGCTGTCACGTGGTCTCCAGTCACCTGGAAGTCGAAGCCTATTGCTCTCTCGTTCAAATCCCCTAGCCCCATTTGCTCCCAGTACATTTAAACAACGGCCTGAGTGAGTCTAAACTCCTCTTTGTGCTATAATTAGGCTGGAACAAGGCTCACCCCAGGACAGAAATACTGTATGGGGCGGGTTATAGACGGCTGCTGGTCTCCGCAGTAGGGAAGTAGCGACCTTTTGAATAGGAGGATTAACACATTAGCACATAGATTCTTGCTTCCGGGGGGAGGGCTGAATTCGAGGAGGAGAACTCCAGCTTGTAATAGGTGGGGGAAGGGCGGTGGGGGCGGGCACACTGAAGAGTGGGTGATGCAGAGGGGAGGGATGGGGGGTTGAAGGGAAAGAGGTCATCGGGCCCCAATCAAAGGAGCTGAGCCGCTCAAGACCCTCTCAGGCTTAGAGTGGTGCAGAGAATGAACAGAAACTCCGAAAGGACAAGCATCTGCCATAGGCTTGTCCTTCTGCCATGTCAGGGAGTGTGTGTGTGTGTGTGTGTGTGTGTGTGTGTGTGTGTGTGTGTGGTTGGGTGGGGGGGTGGGGAAACAGCGGACACCCTGTGCGGCAGCCCAGAGAATTTGTGTATGGAAGTTAGAAGCTCAAGAGTGCCCAGGAGGGGCCAGCTTGATAGTACAGCAGGTAGAGCATTTGCCTTACACATGACCGACCTGGGTTCGATCCCCAGCATCCCATATGATCTCCCGAGCACGGCCAGGAGTAATTTCTGAATGTAGAGCCGGGAGTAAACCATGAACACTGATGGATATGCCCCCACCCCATCCCCCCTAAAAAAGAGTACCCGGATCCCTAAGCCTGTAACCTGAAGCAAATGTTCACTGCTGTACCAGGGGTGAATCACCGTCTGACTAGGTTATGAGGAAGAGGAAATGAGAGCAAAAAGCACCTAGCAAGAAACAAAACGTAGTAGCAAGCCTTCCACCATCCTTCCCTTTGATTTTTTTCAGTGTGGGTGAACTTACCCAGAGACTCTTGCACTCGAGGCCTGGGCCTTGTGCAACTGCAACTGTCTCGCTTTGGTTATATTATTATTGATTGCGATTCTGAGATCGATAGTACAGTGAATGATGGTTTCCCATGTATATAATTCCAATACCACTCTGGTGCCTCACCAGTGTAACTCCCTCCCTCCCTGGAAGATCCCGCCCCCCACACCCCAACTGTGTGGATAAGTTGTCCCATTGTGTTGCCTTTGGACCTTTGTTGCTCCCTTGCTGTGAATCTTTTAGTCTCACCTATAAGAGAGCTGGTTCTGTATAATTGCTGTCTATGGATGAATTTTTTTTTTTTGCTTTTTTTTGGGGGGGTCACACCTAGCGATGCTCAGGGGTCACTCCTGGCTCTGCACTCAGAAATTACTCCTGGCGGTGCTCGGGGGACCATATGTGATGCCAGGGATGGAACCCAGGTCGGCTGCATGCAAGGCAAACTCCCTACCCGCTGTGCTGTCACTCCAGCCCTCTATGGATGACTCTTAACTCTCCTCTCTATCTCTGACAATGGGAAGAATGTGGCTGGTTCTCCACTAAGTTTCCTTCCAGCCATGTCCTCAAACAGTGATGCCACCACTGATCCTTTCCTTACTCCTTTTGTTTTTGGAAGACAATATGGACATTCCTCAAAAAAATAAGGATTGAGCTTCCATAGGATCCAGCAATTCCACTCCTGGTACAGCGGGTAGGGTGTTTGTCTTGCATGTGGCCGACCCGGGTTCGATTCCCAGCATCCCATATGGTTCCTGAGCACAGCCAGGAGAAATTCCTGAGTGCAAAGCCAGGAGTAACCCTGTGCATTGCCGGGTGTGACAGAAGAAGAAAGAGAAGGAGAAGGAGAAGGAGAAGGAGAAGGAGAAGAAGAAGAAGAAGAAGAAGAAGAAGAAGAAGAAGGAGAAGAAGAAGAAGAAGAAGAAGAAGAAGAAGAAGAAGAAGAAGAAGAAGAAGAAGAAGAAATACAAATGGCAAAAAATATGAAAGCATGTTTAGTTTTTTCAGAGTCACTTTTCTTTCTAATATTTTCTAACCAATGTATCTTGGTTTGTTTTATTTTTCTCAGGGTTTTTTTTGGAGTTGGGGTAGTCTGGCTGGAGAATTCATCTTGTAATGATGAAGGGATCACATGTGGTACTGGAAACTGAACCGGGGTACCTCCCAGCAATGCTCAGGGGCCCAGGGGCCACTTCCCGTGATTCTCAGCCAACCAAGTGGTTTAATAGGAGGATCTGAGAAGCACCTGGGCCACCCTGGCAGTACTCAGGGGCCTCCAGGGCTGAGGTGCTGGAGACTGAACTGAGGCCAGGCACACGCCACGCATGTCCTCCAAACCCTGCACCATCTCCCCAGCACCTATACCATCATCTTATCATTGTAATGTTAATAGTCTTTTGTTTGAGATCATGCTTGCAGGATTCCTCTACTGTAAAGTTATTATTTTTTCCCTCCATTTGTATTATTCATTAATACATGGGGTAGGGGCTAGAGCGACATAGCATAGCGATAGGGTGATTGCCTTGCCCACCGCCGACCCGACTTTGATTCTTCTGCCCCTCTCAGAGAGCCCAGCAACCTACTGAGAGTATCTTGCTAGCATGGCAAAGCCTGGCAAGCTCCCCGTGACGTATTCAATATGCCAAATACAGTAACAACAAGTCTCACAATTTGTTGTGAGACATTACTGGTGCCCGCTCGAGCAAATCGATGAACAATGGAAGGACAGTGCTACAGTGCTACAGGGGGCAGAGCACATGCAGTTCTGGTCATTCTTGGATCTGGGAATTTGGGAATTTGGGAATTTGGGTTGCAGGGTGGTGGAGGGGGGTGGGGAGATCCCCCATTGGAAGTGCCCAGGAGCTACTCCAGGCTCTGCACTTTGGGATCACGCCTGGTGGGGGATCCTCTGTGGAGCCTGAAATCAAACCCGCTTGGCCAGCTACAAGGCAAGTGCCTGAGCCAACTCCAGCTCTCACCTCTCCTGGGAAAGGCCTATTCTGGAGCCTTCGTTGATGATCAGTGATAAGCAATCTCCTCAGCCCTCCTGCACTCACCGGAAATGAAAGCCTTGATTCCTCAGGGGACCCACTGGGTCTTTAACTCCCTCAGGGAAGGGACTTGAAGGGGATTGAGTCAGGGAGAGAGAAAAGACACAAGAGATTTATTTAAAATGCAGCCGGAGTGAGTTCAGAGTGATAGTAAGAGGGCTTGCACACAGCTGACCCCGGTTCGATCCCTAGCACCCCATATGGTCTGCTGAGCAAATCCCAGCACCTCACAGTGTCCCCCCAAGCCCTCCAGCTGTGATCCCTGAAAGTAGAAACGGGAGTAAGTCCTGAGCACAGCCAGATGTGACCCAGTACACACACACACACACACACACACACACACACACACACACACACACCTGCCCCTCCCCCAAAAGACAACCAGATAAATTCAGACATTACAGGCTTTTAGAGAAGTAGTGGAGATTTCCAGCTCCTCCAAAAAAAAAATAGGTTTCCTGGGCCAAATCAATAGCACAGTGGGTAGGGCACTTGCCTTGAGCATGGCCCAACTGAATTTCTTCCCTAGCACCACATCTGTTCCCCTAGACTTTCCAGGACTAATCTCTGAGCACAGAGCCAGGAGTGAGTCCTGAGCACTGCTGGGTGTGGCCAAAAAAAGTTTTCTATTTTTCTTTTTCTTGTTGCCGGGGATTAAAGCCAGAGTTTTATGTATGGGAAACACATGCTCTAGCCCTGAGCTACATCCTCGTCGCCCCCCCCCCACACACACACACATACACACCCCAAATGTTGAACAACCACATGTCTATTTCTTATCTACATGGGAGCGACCCGGGAAAAGCAAGCCATTCCCACTTAGGTAGGAGGCATCCACGTGATTGCAAAACTTTTTTTGGCTTCCTTTTCTCTTGTCAATCTGTCTGCTGTGAATTGGCTCATTCATTTGTTCTCAAATTGCACACACCCGCAAAGGAACTCAGGGAGACATCTGGGTGGCTGTGTTACTAATATAATACAGATCTTGTCCTTTTCTTCTATGGCAACATTGTGAGGTGGCAGAATGCCACACCCCAGCCTCCTGGATCGACACGACTCTGCGGCTTAGCGAGGAGGCAGTGTGCGAAGCAAGTCACAGAGGTGGCAGCGGAGTCTTGCAAGGCCTCTCCGACAGCCCAGGAAGCCAGTTAATTTCCATGCCTTCTGGGTTGTCCCTCCTCTCTCTCTCTCTCTCTCTCTCTCCCACCTTCAAGTTGCTCAGAAGTCGCTTGGGGGATAGATAATATGGCACTGGAATTTTTTTCATATTTATTTATTTCCTTTAAAAAATGTTTTTTAGTGAAACACCATAAGGTACAGTTGTAGACTTACAAATTTTTCTGCTTGGCTTTCAGTTATACAATGATCGAATACCCATCTCTCCACCAGTGTCCATCCTCCACCACCACTAATCCCAGTATCCCTCCCACCCCCCATCCCCTCATCTCACCTTGCCTCTGTGGCAGGGCATTCCCTTCTGTTCTCTCTCTTCTTTTGGGTGCTTGGTTTGCAAAAGAGGCATTGAGTGGCAATCATGTTCGGTCTATAGTCTACTTTCAGCATGCATCTCCCATCCTGGGCGGATCTTCCCAACACCCTTTATTTGGTGCTCCCTTCTCTATCTGAGCTGGCACTGGGATTTGAACCTGGATTCCCACATGCAAATCATACACTCACCCTGTTGAGCTCTCTGTTTGACCCCTGGTTTCTCTTGTGTGCTCACTATTGGGAGATGAGGAGCTGGAGCCATGATAATACAGCAGGTAGAGCGCTTGCCTTGCTCCATGCGGCTGACCCAGGTTCGATTCCTGGCACCACATATAGTTCCCTGCTAGGAGTAATTACTGAGTGCAGAGCACAGTATTCCTGAGCACAGTCAGGGATGGCTCAACTTCCCTCCCCCCCAAAAAAACAAACAACGCAAGTAAGAAAGTAAGACTGGGGAACGAGGGCCAGAGAGACAGGACTGCAGGTAAGGTGATTGCCTTGCCTGTGGTTGACCCAAATTTGATCTCTGGCACTATATAGGGTCCCCTGATCACAACCAAGGGTTATCCCTGAGCACAGAACTAGGAGTCGGTCCTGAGCACCCCTGGGGGTGCCTCCACTCAGAAAACAAGACTGGCACATGAGACAACAGGAAACTTGCTGAATGTCATAGTGGTTTGTTTCCTCACTTGTAAACTGAGGCAGTGAGTGGCCGGCTGTGCCCACAAGCCCACAGTCTGAGTTCAGGCCTGAGAGCTTAATAATCCTTTGAGCACATGTGTTCCAAGAGTGTGCTGTCTTTGTCCCCTTATATCCAGCTTCCTGGCAAGGCTTCATCACAGTCATCATATTTAATGAAATAACAGTCCCTGACCCCACCTCCCCCTCACACATACCACCAAATGTAAAGAAATATTTTTTAAATGGGGTCTCACCCAGCAGTGCTCAGGACTTACTCCTAACTCTGTGCTCAGGGATCATTCCTTGTAGGGCTCTTGAGACCCTATCAGTTTGATCACAGATCTAACCAGAGTAAGCCAAGCGCAAGGCAAAACACCTTACCAGCTGTCCTATCTCTCCAGGCCCCAAATGTAAAGTATTATAACGGAAGGTAGCAGGCACAAGTCTTGACCATGTCCTTGGGCAATGAATATTCCTTTCAGAGCTGCATATCCATTAAAATGAGCTGAAACTCATGGTGCAGGTTTTACCTCCATATCTATCAAAGTGCCTATTTAGATGAGAAGCAAGGGGAACCAGGTCAGGGGATTCAGGTCCAGAGGTGTTGTGAAGGAATGATAGAGCCAAATATCCGAACCACAGAGTCAACGATATTGAAATCAAGGACCTCGTTTTTTGGGGGGTCATACCTGGCGATGCACAGGAGTTACTCCTGGTTCATGCACTCAGGAATTACTCCTGTCAGTGCTCGGGGGACCATATGGGATGCTGGGAATCGAACCTAGGTTGGCTGCGTGCAAGGCAAACACCCTACCCGCTGTGCTACTGCTCCAGCCCCAAGAGACCTAAATTTTAACAACCAGCTTAGAAAGGTGTCTGTCAAGAGGGCAGGATGGAGGGGTCGGGGATATGGGAGGGAACCTGGGAACAATGGTAGAGGGAAGCTGACACTGATGGTGGGATCAGTGTTGCAATATTGTATGTCTAAAACTCCACTATGAGAAAGAGAGGGACAGACATAGAAGGACTGCACTCATTTTTGGAGTATAAAACAACATAACATGAGGCTGACACCTAAGGATAGTAGATACACGGGACAGGAAGATTGCACCATAGCTGGAAGCCTGCCTCATGAGCAAAGGGGAGAAGGCAGCTGGAATAGAGAAGGGATCACTAAGAAAGTGATGGATCGAAGAACCGGTCGGGATGGGCGATGTGTGCTGAAAGTAGATAAAGGACTAAACATGGTAACCTCTCAGAGTCTGTATTGCAGACCATAATGCCCAAAAGTAGAGAGACAGTATGGGGAATCCTGTCTGCCATGGAGGCAGGGAGAGGGTGGGAAAGGGGGTTAGACCAGAGATATTGGTGGTGGGGAATGTGCACAGGTGGAGGGATGGGTGTTTGATCATTGTGTGATTGTGACCCAAACATGAAAGCTTGTAACTATCTCACAGTGATTTAATAAAAATTAACATAAATAAATAAAAATAATAAAGCTTTTTACTAAACAATGGATATTTACTCCTTTAAATTGAAATGGGTCTATTACTGAAATCATTTCTATTCCATCAGTCTGTCTAGTTTTTTTATTTAAAAATATTTTTATTGAATCACCATGATCTAGTTACAAAAGTTTCATATTTGAGTTTCAGTCATACAATGATTGATCACCCAGCCCTCCAACAGTGTACATTTTCCACCACCGATATCCCCAGCATCCCTCCCACCCCGTCCCACTCCTCCCCCCTGCCTCTATGGCAGACAATTTCCTTCCTATTCTTATACTCTATCTCAGTGATTAAAAAATTAATAATATTTAAGTTGTGGAATATGTGCACAATGGAATACTAAACAGCAAGAAAAGATGAAATCTTGCAGTTTTTTACAATTTAAATGGAAATAGAGGACATCTTATTAAGCAAAATAAGTCAAAAGGCGAAAAACTAACCCTGGATGATCTCACTCACCTGTGGACAACAGAGAACCAAAACAGTCTGTCTAGTTTTAAATTTTTTTAATTTCTGTAAACTTATAATAAAGTAGCTCTCAGTAGCTTGCCGGGCTCTCTGAGAGGGGCAGAGGAATTGAACCCGGCTCGGCTGGGCAGGCAGCTTGCAAGGCAAACGCCCTACCTGCTGTGCTATCGCTCCAGCTGGAGCGATAGCACAGCGGGTAGGGTGATCGCCTTACAAGCGGCCAACATGGCTGACCCAAGTTCGATTCCTCCGCCCCTCTCGGAGAGCCCGGCAAGCTACCGAGAGTATTGGATATGCCAGACACAGTAACAACAAAGTCTCCAATGGAGACGTTACTGGGCCCGCTCGAGCAAATCGACGATCAACGGGAGGGCCTTTACCTTTATAATAAAGTATGTCATTTGGTGTAAAAAAATAAATAAAACTCCACTGTGAAGGACTTTGTATAACTTTGTAACTCCCAGTGCTTTAATTTAAAAAAAAAGAAACACAGAAAGAAAACGGCAACTGGTGAAAGTTACTGGAACTGGACATTTTGTCTATAAAACTGAGTTTACATGGGAGAGGGGTACTGGGAGGATACGAAGACACTGGTGTAGGAAAGTGGACACTACGATGAGGGATGTGGTACTGGCATGATGTATGTATGAAAGGTACACTTAATAACATTAGAAATCCTGTTACCTCGAGAAGAAGAATTTCAAATTAAAAAAAATAAGGAAATAAAAAGTGTCTATTCCTAAAGAACATGTTTGAGGTCTAGCTGTTCTGTGAATAGCCTCTCGTCGTCGGAGGGGATGTGAATAGCCCCTCATTTGTTGGGGGTGGGGATGGGAATGAAATGATGATTTGTTTGGGTCAAAGGGCAAAAGTGTGATGCCTGGTCTTGGAGAGTCACTTTGGAGTTTGTTGCTGTCTTGTATTTACTTGCAGAGCTTCCTTGGGGCAGAAGAATGGACTTGCCTGGGGGAGGAGAGGAGGGGGGGAATGGCTGCACAGGTGTGGGTGGAAAACTGCACCTGGCCTGGCTAGTCCGGCTCCCCCCACCTCCCCTCACCCCCAGGCTCACCTGGCACCTGGAAAAACCCAGCAACAGAAGGAAGAGTCAACACCTGGAGTGCCTGACTCCTGAAAGCATCAAAACCAGAGCATCATAACTCAGCCCAGCAAGCACTTGGCCTAGAGCCACACCCCCTTTAGGAGACTAATGGTGGCAGGTGACCCGCCTTGCATTTCTTTCTAGGAGAAGAATTCCACCTTCCGGACCCCCCCCCCCCCCCCCGCTCCGAGACATAGTTCACTAGACTCAGCACAGACTTTGCACACAGGAGATCAAGCCCCAGCACTGCACGGTTCCTCGAGCACCCCTGGGAGTGACTCCGAAGCTCTAAGCTGTGTGTAGTCCACAAGTACCCCCAGGTGAGGAGCCCCCCAAAAGATCCCCATTCCATCAGCTGAGACCAACAGTGGCTCTCGGCCCAAAAGGCACTGAGCATTGAATACTTGTATTTAGTCGCTGAAAAATGGGCATGTGGGCCAGAGAAGCAGGGTAGGCGGTTAGGAAGACTGAATCAGAAACTCCTACGCTCACCCACTTGGCGATCTCACTGCCTTAACAGGCATTTTTGGTTATAGTAGCACTAATGGGCTAGATGGCTCTTCCTTATATAGAATTGAAATATGCTTCCTTATTATTTCTACCCTTTACTCCCAGTTTTTTTTTTCTTTTTTGAGGGGGGGGTCACAGCCAGTGATGCTTATGGGTTATTCCTGGCTTTGCATTCAGGAATTACTCCTGGTGGTGCTTGGGGGACCATATGGGATGCCGGGGATTGAACCTGGGTTGGCCGTGTGCAAGGCAAATGCCCTACCCGCTATGCTGTCACTCCAGCCCCTGCTCCCAGTTTTTACTTTCTAGAACCCCAAGGCTTCAAACTGCTGTCTTGCCCAACACATTTTTCCATTTTCCTTCCTGTCTTTGGTTTTGAGGTTATAGCCTATTTGCTCAGGATTTACTCCTGGCTTTGTGCTCAAGGATCACTCCTGGCAGGGCTCAGAATACTGTATATGGTTCAGGGAATTGAACCTGGGGTGGGCCCGTGCAAGACAAGCATCTTATCCACTGTCTCTTTGCCTGCCCCCAACTGCCAACACATTTCCTATTTCCTTCCTTCCTTCCTTCCTTCCTTCCTTCCTTCCTTCCTTCCTTCCTTCCTTCCTTCCTTCTTCCCTTCTCTTTCCCACAGAGAGCAATGTTCAGAGGGCTACTCCCAGCTCTACTGGCTCTAGGTAATTCTCAGAGGACCATGTGGTACCAGGGATTAAATCAGGGTTGGGCCTCATTCAAGGAAAATGCCTTTACCTTTGTACTCTCTCTGATTCCTGCCTCAACACATATTAGCAACATCGATCAACTCTTGGTTTTGGTTGGACACATGCCATAATCAATTCAGTTATTTAAATGCCTTTCCTTTTCTGATGTAGGGAGGAAATGAAGAAATGAATCCTGAGAAAAAAAGATAGAAGAGCTCTTTTTTTTAAAATAAGTTTTGTTGGATCTCTGCGAAATACAGTTACAAACTTGCATGATTACGTTTCAGTCAGACAATGCTTGAGCACTCATCCTTCCACCAGTGCACACTTTCCACCACCACTGTTCCCAGGTCCCTCCTTCCACCCACACCCCATCCCACTCCCTGTCTTTGTGGCAGATACAATCCTTCTTCCTCTCTCTCTAGTTTTGGACATTATGATTTGCAATACAGATACTAAGAGGCCATCATGTTTGATCCTTGGTCTACTTTCAACACACATCTCCCACCCTGTGCGATCCCTCTAATCATCATTTACTTAGTGGTTCCTTTCTATCCCAACTGCCTTTTCCCCCAGCACATGGGACCAGCTTCCAAACCATGGTGTGATCCTCCTGGCCCTTATCTCTACTATCCTTAGGTGTTAGTCTCATATTATATTACTTTATATTCCACAAATGAGTGCAGTTGTTCTATGTCTGTGCCTCTCTTTCTGACCAATTTCATTTAACATGATACTCTCCATGTCAATCCACTTATATGCAAATTTCATGATTTCATCTCTTCTATCGGCTACGTAGTATGATAGACGAGCTCTTAAGTCATGGTTTCTCAAGGGTTTCATTCAGAATCCTTAGTTATGTTCCCGTGAACTCCCCCTCATGACAAATGTCTGATTTTCAATGCCTCTGACTTTCAATGATCAACCAAAATGCTGTATACTGTCTAGTTTGGTTAGTGACTCCTTGGCCAACAGAATCAAAAATCATATCAAAGCCAGTGAGAGGGATAGGAGAGAACACATGGCCACCCAGGTTCAATCCCCAGCATTCCATAGGGGTCCCCCCAAAACCACCAAGAGTGATTTCAGAGGGCAGAGTCAGAAGTAACCTCTGAGCATAGCTGGATGTACCCCGCTCCAAAAAAAAAATAGTACAGGGGTTAAGGCATTTGCTTTGTATCCCACTTGTCCTAGGTTCAATTCCCAGGTTCCCTGAGCACCACCAAGAGCCAGGAATAGGCCCTGAACACACTGGGTATGGTCCCGCATGCCAAAACCCAAACCAAAGAGCAAAAAATTTCCCATGCAAGATAGTTTACCAGGCTAGAGGTCACGTCACACCTCGCATGTGCTAGGCCTTGGGGACCCCTGCCACTGTATGGCATCACAGGCACTGCCAGGGGTAGTTCTGGTGACTCCCAGAAGCCCTGGGGAACCCTCCTCACAAAATAAGCAAAAACCAACCAACCAACCAAACAAACAAAAAAGCCCGAGAGTTATCAGCTCTATTGTGGTGGTGGTGGTAGCCAGTTTATGATACTAAACCATCTAAAAGGGTGGGCTTTGCAGAATCTAGCTCCCCTTTCTCCCCTTGACTTCTGACTCTACTAACAGGCAATTTGCCATCAGTGATTCAATTCCATGGAAAGTAATCTGGGCACATGCTGGAGAGGTAATTATATCCAATTTACTGAGGGGGAGGGCTGAGTACCCCGTCCCCTCCCTCCAGAGCGCGCGCACCACACACACACACACACACACACACACACACACACACTTTGTCACCTCCCCCAGCCCCCATCTGCTCACAGCCTGGTTTTCTCCACTGAACTGCCCTAGGTTTGCTGGCATCTTCTGGTTACCTTTGCTGCGGCTGCACCAAGCCCCGCCCACCACAGTCCTTAGTGAATGGCGCTTAACACAACTTAAGGCCCGGACCCTTCAGAGTAGCCTGTTGACCTTGTCCCCAAGGTCAGACAGTCAGCAACTTCTATTGAGGCTCTGGCTTGTATTGAGTGCTATTCTCAGGCGGGACAGAGGGAGAGAGAAACAAAAGAAAGAAAAGCCCCGGGCCCTTGTCTCTGATGGGTTCACAAGCCTAATTAGCGATTGCCAGGAGAAAAGACTTAAGGACACTTACAAAACCACATACAAGTGGGGGATAATAGGGAGGGAAGTGAGCGAAAGAGAGTCTAAGTTCCTGGAGGGAAGGGTGCTTACTTTGGGGTCCCGCCTCCCCCTGGAAGGGCCTCTCCACTTCCTCATTAACCTTTTGTTTGGAGCCATTAAAAGAACTTTAGACTGGCCAGCCTCCTCTTTCTCTGGCCTCAGGCCCAAGGATCAAGTTGACAACTATGGGCTGGTCATTGACTTCAGATGCGGGGATGTTTCAATATCTGGAGGAGTTGACCGAATGGCCTTTGATGTCCTGTGCTTCCACTGGGAACTCCACATTCCTGCTCAGGAGAAAAAGGATCAAGCTTTGCTCAGAAGCTTGTCTTCTTCCTTCCTTCTGGCTCTATTTATTTATTTAAAATGATGTGTTTGGGGGCCAGAGAGATAGGTTGCACAAGGCTCACCCTGGTTTGATTTCTGGCACCCCATAGTGTATCCTGCCCTGAGCCCTTCCAGGAATGATCCCTGATCAGAGCCAGGAGTAAGCCCTGAGTATTGCTGGGCATGACCCCCAAACAAAAGAAGATGTGGTGTGGGGCTGGAGCGATAGCCCAGAGAGTAAGGCATTTGCCTTTCACGTGGCCCACCTGGGTTCAATTCCCAGGATCCCATATGGTCTCCTGAGCACCGCCAGGAGTAATTCCTGATTGCAAAGTCAGGAGTAACCCCTGTGCATTGCCGGTTGTGACCCCCCCCCCCAAATGTGGTGTTCACTGGTACAAGGGATCAAATGAGGGGGGTCTTGTACATGTACTAGATCATTGAGCCACGTCCCTGGGCTCTGGGTTTATAGTCACACACAGAATGTTAATGATTGCAGCTATTGATTATTGAATAGATACTTGATTCCAGGAGCTTTCAATGTTACATCATTTCATCCAGTAGAAGTAAATGAAGACACATAATACATCCAGAGTAATTTTTTGGGGGGAAGGGAGGGATTGAGGGCCACACCCAGCTGTGCTTAGGGCCTATTCCTAGCTTTGTGTTCAGGGGTCACTTCTGGTTGTCACAGGGAACTCTGTGTGGGTACCAGGGTCAAAGCTGTGTTGGCTGTGTGCAAGGCAAATGCCTAACCTCTGTACTGTCTCTCTGGCGCCTATCCAATTTTTTATCATCACCATTATTGTTGTTGTTGTTGAGTTGGTGGCCATACCCAGCAGTGCTTGGAGTGTACTACTGGCTCACTACACAGGGATCATTCCTGGTGGTGCTCAGTGGGACCCTATGCAGTGCCAATAATCAAATATGGGACAGTTGTGTGCAAGGTAAGAGCCATACTTGTTGTATTTTCTCTCTGACTCCCCATTTAATTTTACTTTTTTACTTATTTTGGGGGGGAGGGCCACACCCAATGGTACTCAGGACTTACTCCTTAACTCTGCTCAGGAGTCACTCCTGGTAGTGCTTAGGAGACCATATGCAGTGCCCGGGGATTGAATCAGGGGTGCGGTGACTACAGCCATGTACTATGAAAGTGCTTTGACCTTTGTACCATCTCTCCCACTGCTATCAAACTTTAAATCTAGGCTTCTTGGGCGAGAGAGATAGTACAACAGGTAAGGCGTTTGCCTTGGCATGTGGCCAACCTGCATGCAACCTTCAGCACTGCCAGGTATGCCCCAATACTCCCCTCAAAAAAAATATTGGGGCTGGAGCGATAGCACAGCGGGTAGGGCATTTGCCTTGCATGCGGCCGACCTGGGTTCTATTCCCAGCATCCCATATGGTCCCCCGAGCACCGCCAGGAGTAATTCCTGAGTACAGAACCAGGAGTAACCCCTGTGCATCGCCGGATGTGACCCAAAGTGAAAAAATAAAAACAAAAAAAAAATTTCTAGGACTGGAGCAATAAAACTGTGGGGTAGTGTGCTTGCCTTGCACGCAGCCAAGTGGGGTTCAATACCCAGCATTCCATAGGGTCCCCTGAGCATGGCCAGGAGTAATTCTGGAGCACAGAGCCAAGAGTAACTCTGGAACAAAACTCAGTGTGGCCCCCAAACAAACAAACCAACAAACAAAAATTTAGAATAATTCCTACCATATCTTACTACCCTCTAGCAATGAATGAGTTAATGCAGACCTGGGTCCCTGTTGCTTGGGCAGATAAGACTAAGAGCTGAGACTCTTGATTTTTGTACAGGAGCACTCCCAGGGCCCAGAAGCTAGTCTGCAGCCTGAAACTGAAGAAGCCATTGCGGGATGGGGGTTGGGGTGTTCATCTTGGAGCAACCCCCAAGAGGGGACTATCTGGCTGAAGGTCCCAGCTGCCAGGCAGTTCTGCATCAGTCAAGCTGCTTGGCTCACACTGACCACAGAGAGCCCAAATCTGCTCTTCTTCCTGTCCAGTGCAGCCTGCTGTCCTCACCACCAGGACACAGAGAGGGGCAAGGAGCCCCCTTCCTGCTTGTTGGATTCAGGAAAGCACGTCCTGTCTATCAGGCCATTTTAGCTGTGTCCTGGACTTCCTATGAGACTGAAAAGTCGTGTGTGTGTGTGTGTGTGTGTGTGTGTATTCCTTGAATCAGTTGTCTGGATGCAGCTCGAGTGTAGTGAGACACAGCCTCCACCTCCTCCTGGAACCCTGGGTATGAGTCCAGTAATCAGCTTGGCATGAGCAGGAGGCCACATCCAAGGAGCGTGGTCTCTCTTGCTTATGCTGATGTCCAATGGATCAGCATGATCATCCTTGGACTGGATGCAGTGCCTGCTTTCCAGAAGCGCCATAGACAACTTGAGTTTCTCAATCAGTCCCTCTCTCTCACTCTCTCTCTCTCTCTCTCTCTCTCACACACACACACACACATACACACAGGCGCGCACACACACTTTAAAGAGCAGGCCCCAAAGTGTTATAAATAAAATGCTAGAACATGAGTGGGAGGAATAAACAGGAAAATGTTCAGTGTAAGAGATGAAAATGCACCAGCCTCTTGCAGGATGGCTTCCCTCTGACAACCCAGAAGTGTGCTATTAATCAGCAAGCAGCCTACATGCACGGATACAGGACTCGCTTTTCCCTTGACCTCCTTGCGGTTCGAGATGCTGTAAAGAGGAGGGCGGAAAACGAATATAGCAGGTAAGGTGCTCGCCTTGCAGGCTACTGCCCTTGCTTGGATCTCCAGCACTGCATAGGGCACCCCCAAGCCCCCATCATCGGATGTGATCCCTGAGTATAGCTGCGAGTGGCCCCCAAACAAAACCGAAGATGGTGTCAAGACTGTTCAGTTTCCAAGAGAGGGTGACCACAAAGAACATCAAGAGTGGTTCAGGAGATTGGGGGATGGGGGTGGGAGGGATACTGGGATCCGTGGTGGTGGAGGATGGGCATTGGTAGAGAGATGGGTACTTGATCATTGTATAACTGAAACCCAAGCACAAAAATGTGTAAGTCTACAACTGTACCTCATGGTGTTTCACTAATAAAAATTTTAAAAAAAGAGTGGTTCAGTACTTCACTGGTACAGTGAAGGAAACATGTGCAGTGGCTATCCTTTCCTGCCAGCTAGCGAGGACACCACACCACCAAGCTTCGGTTCCTGATAGCTCCATTTGACCCTCGAGGACAAATGTTGCCCAGGCCCCTTCTTCTGCCTCTTCCCAGTAACCCTCATTCCCTGGGTATTTGTTCCAGAGTGTCTATCTGCCATGCCCTCTGCCCTCCCTACTCCTAGCCCCTGAATAGCCTCCTCTGGGGTAATTATCTCCCTTGGCCTGGACACTCTGCAGCAGGTCCAGTGACTCAACCCTCCCCTTAACGTGAGGACCACCCGTTATCTACATGTCACCTGCTGGCTGAGCCTGGGGGCCAAGCTACCACTGGGGGCTCTTCCATGTTCCCAGTAGGTGCTTACATGTGCTTTTCCCCTTTCAAAACATTGAGATGAGAGAGGTTATGCACAGGAGATGGCCCACAGTTGGATGCCTTCCATGCAGGTGCTCTAAACTTTACTAAATGCATGATTCAGAATTCAGTGACAAGTATTTTATCCATTCATCTCTTCTTTTGGGAAGGTGAGGGTATTGAGCCTTCGGGCAGTGCTCAGGCCTTATTCTTGGCTCTGTGCTCAGAGATCACTCCTGGTAGTGCTTGGTGGACCCTCTGTGGGGTCAGGTATTGAACCTGGGTTGATTGCATGCAAAGCAAGTGCCTTAAACCCTGTTTAAAAATTAAAAAAGAAACCTTAAACCCTTAAAACTAGTTCTCTGGGGCTGGAGTGATAGCACAGCGGGTAGGGCATTTGCCTTGCACATGGCCGGCCCGGGTTCGATTCCCAGCATCCCATATGGTCCCCTGAGCACCACCAGGAGTAATTCCTGAGTGCAGAGCCAGGAGTAACCCCTGTGCATCACCGGGTGTGACCCAAAAAGCAATAAATAAATAAATAAATAAATAATAAAATTAGTTCTCTGGCACCATCCCTCACTTTTTCCCCCAAGAAACCACTCAGAGTGCACTTTTTTGTTTTGCTTTGAAGCCACACCCAAGCGGTGCTCTGGGCTTACTCCTTGGAACTGAATTCAGGGATAACTCCTGCTTGGTGATGATCAAGAGACCATATAAGGTGCCAGGGATTGAAACTGTCTTGGCCGCATGCAAGGCAAACGTCTTACCCACTGTACATTTGCTGCCTCCCATTACTTTTTTTTTAATGGAGGTAAAATAGCCAAAACATAAATAACACTCCTTCACCATATTCACACATTGAATAACCATCATCACTAATTCCAGACAGTTTCATCACTCCAAAAAGAAACTCAGTCATTTAAATTTCTCCTTTTTCTGAAGTCCCAGGCAATCACTATTTTTTATTTTTGAATGTTTCTTCTGGGCATTTTATTTATTATTGATCTACTTTAAATGGGGAGGAGAACTTTGGGCCATATCCAGTGGTGCTCAGGGGGCTATTACTACTCTTTCCTCAAGAGTGACCCGTGGTGGTCTTGGGGGACCGTGGTAGTCAGGGATCACTCCTAGCAATGCTCAGGGGGCCTATGTGATGTTGGGGATGGAAATGGGGTCAATCACATGCTAAGGAAACGCCTTACCACCCGTGCTATCTCTCTGGTCATAGTTTCAGAATGTCTTTCAGTTCTTCTATCCCACAAGGCTGGGAAATAGACAGAAAGGCTGTGAGGATGGATGGAGACCTTTGTTGGGCCTGCACAAATCCATAATAAAAGAACCCAGGGAAAAGGCTGGTTCTGGAAGGCTCCAAAGAACTCACCGCAAATCTGCTAAATAATATTTTTGTCTGCTGTTTGTAAATGTGACTCGCTCAGAAACCATCTGTCATGCAGTCCTTGGGAGAGAGCTGAGAAGTATTTAAATCTGTGAAAATGAGTATATTTTTATATATACCAAGGCAGCGTTTTAATGGGTCCCTGCTGCACGGTGTCCGGTCCATCCTTTGAAATATGACTTTATCCAGTTGTTAAGTTGCAAAGGAAATGGAAATCAAAGAAGTGACGTGGCAATGACTGGAGAGGCTGTGGCAGTATTGGAAGTTGAGAATCTTCATGGAAGGAGACAAGAGGCTGTAGGGCCAAAGAGATAGTACAGAGGGTAAGGCAGTTGCTTTACATGTGGCCAATCCAGTTCAACTCTCCACAACTGCATAAGTCCCAAGAGCACAACAAGGAGAGACCCCTGAGTACAAGGCCTGGAGCCCTGAGGACTGCCAGATGTGTCCCCAAAATGAAAAAAAGAAACAAAGAAATTGAGGACTAGAGAGATATTACAGGAGATCAGGCACTTGCTTTGCATGTGGCCGTGACTCTCATTTAATCCCCAGCACTGCACACCATGCCTTAAGTACTGCCAGGGTTAATTCTGAGCACAGAATCAGGAATTGCCCCTGAGAACCATGAAGTATGAACCACTAATACCCCCCTCTCAAATAGAATTTGTGGAATAGGACCAGGCATGCAGCTAGGCAATAGAGCATTTTCCTTGCATATGTAAGGTCCTCGGTTGATCCCTGTACTGCAAAAATAGAAGAGGCACCAGGGAGATAGTACAGCAGGTAAGTCCTTGCATGTGGCTAACCTGGTTTTGACATCCCCACACCGACTATGGTCTTCTGAGTCAGTAGTGGTTCCTGAGCACAGTGGGAAGGAAAGAAGGAAGGAAGGAAGGAAGGAAGGAAGGAAGGAAGGAAGGAAGGAAGGAAGGAAGGAGGGAAGGAGGGAGGGAGGGAGGGAGGGAGGCTTGAGAGATACCACAATGGGTAAAGAGCTAGCTTTACATGCAGCCAACCTGGGTTCGATCCCCAGCATCCCATTATGCCTCTCTGCACCTCCAGTATTCTGAGTGCAGAGCCAGGAGTATTCTCTGAGCATCACTTGGTGTGCCACCAAAAAACAGAAAGAAAGAGAAAAAGAAAGAAAGAAAGAAAGGAAGAAAGGAAGGAAGGAAGGAAGGAGGGAAGGAAGGAGAAGGAAGGAAGAAAGAAAGAGAAAGAAAGAAAAGGAAGGAAGAAAGAAAGATATTTATTCTTTGTGGGCCATACTCAGTGGTGCCTGGTGGCTGTTTCCAGTGTTGTGCTCTGGGATCACTCCCAGCAGTGATAGAACCCAGATAGAACCCAGACCTCTCGCATGCAGAGCATCCGCTCCAGCCCTCTGACCTTTCTCACTTGTCCAAGAAAAACATTTTCCATATACCTCCTTTTAGCTATTTCCTTAGGATAAATTACTGAGTATGCAAAAATTGTTAATAAACCCTAAATATTCATTAACAGATACATACATAAATAAAATGTATAGATACATTTACTGGAATATTATTCAGGCATGCAAAAGAAAAAATTCTCTTTTTTTTTGTTATTTTGAGCCACACCTGACTGTGCTCAGAGGACCATATGTAGTATCAGAAATGGAACCAGGGCTGGCTTGTGCAAAGTAAGTACGTTAATCCCTATATTATCACTCTGCTTCCAAAGTGTCTTTCTTGATAAATTTTATAGCTGCTTCGTAACCTTGATAATGAGAAATCAAGAAAAGAAGGCAGGGTTCTCTTGGAGATGATAGAAACTGAGGAACAGGAAATAAATTGTGCTTGGCACACCCTGAAGTGCTCAAGGCTCACTCCTAGCAGAGCTCGTGAGGGCCATATGGGGTGTCAGGGATCAAATCTGGGACAGCCACATGCAAGACCTTACCCTCTGTATCACCTCTCGGACCTTGGAAAATTTTTCTTATTTTTTCCAATTGTTGTGTATCTTTCACTTCACCTGAACCCTCCTGCATGCTGAAATAAGACACTGTGCGTTCTGAGAATTTTGAAAATGTTGATTAAGGGCCAGAGAGACAGTACAAAGGATAAGGCACTTGATTAGTATACCCGCTAAGCACAGAGACAGTTGTGGCCCCTGAGCACTAGCGGGTGTGGCCCCCAAACCAGAGAGAACTAGAAAAAGGAAAACGTTTATTAAGGCTGGAGCAATAGCACAATGGTAGGGCATTTGCCTTGCATGCAGCTGACCCGGCAGAGCCAGGTTCGATTCCTCTGCCCCTCTCAGAGAGCCTGGCAAGCTACTGAGAGTATCTCGCCCGCATGGCAAAACCTGGCAAGCTCCCCATGACGTATTCAATATGCCAAACACAGTAACAAGTCCCAGGATGGAGATGTTACTGGGCCTGCTCGAGCAAATCGATGAATAATGGGAGGACTGTGACCAAAGCTGGGATAGTAGATTAGCAACACAGCATAACCCTCATAGGTGTGTGAAGCCATGATTTTGATCCCTGATTCTACAAAAAGAAAATAAAGGGGGGGGGGGCGGCGAATGTGTGGAGAGAGGAGGGAAAGAAAATGGAGGGGGAAGGGAAGGGAGGGAGGGGAAGGAATGGACTTATTAGGGTTATCGAAGGTAAGTTTGGGTAAGGAAAGCTTGTGGAGTCAACAGAGAGGAATACGGGGAAAAAATAAACCCTGCCTCACTCCCTGCACGCGGTATGCCGCTGGATTTGGCTAGATACTCAGAATGTTGGGACAGGTTTAATGATATCCCGGTTACTGAAATGAGTTATTGTTATCACAACAAAGACAGCAGCAGCTCTTCAGACAACGCCCATCAGTGGTTAGCAAGTGACAAATGTCAAACTATGTGTGACCCGGACTCTCAATCTGCACTATTTCCTTTTGAAATCAAAAATACCTACTTCCTGCTGTGTCTCTTAAAAATGCATATTGTCTCCAGGCTGGAGCGATAGCATAGTGGGTAGGGCGTTTGCCTTGCACACAGCCAACCCGGGTTTTATTCCCAGCATCACATATGGTCTCCTGAGCACCACCAGAAGTAATTCCTGAGTGCATGAGCCAGGAGTAACCCCTGTGCATTGCTGGGCGTGACCCAAAAAGCAAACAAAAAAAAAGTATATTGTCTCTTCACATAAAGGCAAGAGGAGGAGGAGGAAGAGGAAGAGGAGAAGGAGAAGAAAGAACAGAGCAGGAGAAGGAGGAGGAGGAAGAAGGAAATAAGAAAATGGGAATTTATTTTGACTTCTTTTTGAGTGTGATCATCACCCGACGATGTTTAGGGCTTACTCCTGGATCTGTGCTCAGGGATCACTCCCAGCAAGCTCAAGGGACTACACGGGGTGCCGGGGATTGAATGTGGATCAGCCTTGCAAAAGGTAGAGCACCCTACCCACTGTACTATCGCTCTGGTCCTATTTTGACTTCTTAGACCAAAATGAGCCAGGACCGCAAACCCGTTGGATTAAACTGGCATGTCATTAAAGTATTTAGATGGGGCCAGTTCAACAGGCTTTGCATGCAGAGGCCCTGCTTTGATCCCTGATGTTGCATTTCATGGTCTCTATGCCTGAGTAGACTACTAGGAGTGACCCTGAGCACAGAGCCAGGAGTAAACCTTAAGCACTGCTAGGTGTGACCCCAAAGCCAGAGAGAGAGAGAGAGAGAGAGAGAGAGAGAGAGAGAGAGAGAGAGAGAGAGAGAAAGAGAGAGAAGAGCTAAAGAGCTTTCTTATGTCCTTTCTATCTTACCATTCTTTGGATTTGGTTTTGGGGCCATACCCAGCTATGCTCAAGACTCCTGAGGCCAGAGTGATAATACATCAGGTAGGTGTTTGCCTTGTGCGTGGCTGACTTGTGTACAATCCCCAGCATCCCATATGTACCCCCAAGCCTGCCAGGCCTGATCTCTGAGTCAGAACCAGGGGTAAGCCCTGAGCACCACTGAGTGTAGCCTCCCAAACACCAACAAAAAGACTGATCCCTGGCTTGACACTCAGAAGTCACTTCTGGCAGTGCTCACAGGACCAAATGTAGCGCTGGGGATTGTACTCAGGTCACCACATGCAAAGCAAGTACCTTATCCCTGTAGTGTCTCTCTAGCCCTAACTTTCTAACTGGGCCTTGTCTTTGTAAACTCAGCCTTCAGATCATGACAAAAGGAAACAAGTTTTATAATGTTCAGGGAAAAAGTTGTGGGTCTAGGGGACTCCTTCAGTTTCCTGAACACCCTTGAGGGTGAGGGTGAGGATGCCACCACCCACATGGTTTCCAAGGAAAGAGGTGGGAATTGAGTAGAAAATGTGATATGCACTAAGGTGACCTTTGCCATCTTTTTTTTGCTATTGGGGCCACACCTGGTGATGTTCAGGGATCACTCCTGACAGTGTTTGGGGACCCTATGCAAATGCTGGGGATCAAACCAGGGTTGGTTGTATCTAAGGCAAGTGCCTTTGTTATGATGGAAATTTATTATATGTATCTTCGGCTTTATAATTGATTTATAGAATGTCCTTTGAAGAGATTATTTTGCTTTTGGGCGGAAAGTTTTTTAAAAAATGCCCACTCTGTCTGCACTTGGGATAAACTTCCCTGGTCCACTCTAAGAAAAAGCTGGTTTTAGGAAACTGAGTAACCATCCTGATAAGATGCCATCATGAATGTGCGCTCCCTCATTACTTGAGCAAAGTAATGATGAGTTTTCAGCAATGCTCTATAAAAACAAGTTCTTGGACCCCTAAGATTGGTCTGGCTACTGAATGTAACCTGCCCACATGGCAGAGTCTGGCAAACACCCCGTGGCGTACCCAATATGCCAAATACCAGTAACAATGATGGGTCTCATTCTCCTAACTCTGAAAGAGCCTTGAATATGGCACTTTTTAAAAATCTCAGGGCTAGGACGAAGGAGATGTTACTAGGGCCTGCTCGAGGCAATCAACGAATAACAGGATGGTTGTGATCGTGATCGCAAGATTGGTCTAAGGCTTCGGGTGCTGGTCTAGCCTAGACCCACTGGTCTGATCCACCAGTGTAACAATGACCTCCTTGTTTCCCCGCCATGGATAGTATTGGTGAGCTTGGTTAAGCAAATGTTCCATTACAACACCTTAATCCCTGTTCTATCTCTCTGGCCCCAGTCTTTGCAGTCTTGAGTCACCATGCACCTGATACCTAGGAGCCTCGTTCTCACATGAAGCGGTGAACAGAAGGAGCAAGATCAGAAAACACCGTTGTCTTAGCGATCAGGACCGGTGTTTTGAAATTTCCAACAAAAAAGGAAAGGTCAAGTTTTGAGATGGCTACACCAGAAAAATGTCAAGGTCCCTTCTGGATTCTACTAGACTCTGCTTGGACCATGCTCTGTTCTCTGCCTGCACCCTGACTTTTTGCCTGTGCAATTTTCTCTGGCTAGGTGAGAGGTGTGAAAGCCTCCTATCTCTTGGGGTTTTTTGTTTTGTTTTGTTTTGTTTTGGTTTGGTTCCACACCTGGTGGTGCTTAGGGCTTACTTCGGACTCTTTGCTCAGGGATCATTCCTGGTGAGGCTTGACAGACAATATGTGGTGTTTGTGATTGACTTTCCAAGCCTCCTATCTTTTAGGGGAATGAACATTCCAGAAATACCTTCAAAATCTAAAGACCAGGGGCCGAAATGATAGTACAGTGGGTAGGGTGTTCGCCTTGCACGTGGCCCACCTGGGTTTGATCACCTGCACCCCATATGGTCCCCTGAGACTGCCAGAGGTAATCCTGGTATGCAGAGGCAGAATCCCTGATAACCACTGGATGTGGCCCTAAAACAACAACAAAAATAGAAAAGCTAAATATTAATAGTGTTCTTTTTTTGGTGATGGTGGTAGTGGGCTGGTGGTTAAGCGACGTCCAGTGATACTCAGGGGCTATTTCTGGCTCTGTGCTCAGGGGTGACCCCTGAGAGTGTTCTGGGAACCATATGTGGTGCAAGGGATCCGAGGGGTCTGCCACATGCAAAGCAACAGTATTACCTTCTCTACGATTGCTTCAGCCCAGAAGTAGTGTTTTTATGGAATCTGGAAAAATCAGAAGGAGAGAGTTGAGGATGAGGTTTAAGTGTTAAGCACATACTTTGCATGGACAAGACCCTATATTTCATCCTGACTCCACGTGGCTCCATGAGAACCACCGGAAGTAGCTCCTCTAAGAAGAAAGGATATGAGGAAAAGAAATCTTTTCCATGATTAAATCATTTATGTCCAGTGGGAAAATGATAAATCAGACATAGAGGAAATGTTTCCCAATTGCACATTTTATACCTGAAAATGGTAGGTCAAATCATATGTCATAAGCTGAGGAATGAATATCTATGGCAACCAATTTGATGGCAAATGGAAATGTATATTCAATGAAAAGTTGACTCTTTTCTACAGTAAGTAGAACTACTCTGTATCAATCAGACTGAAAGTTCAGGCGCAGAGAAGATTAACCACTTGTCTTTTTTCCTATGGGTAAGTGTTGGTTTTTGGGCCATACCCAGTGGTGCTGAGGGCTTAGTTCTGGCTCTGCACTCAGGGAGCACTCCTGGCAGAATTCAGACTGTATGTGGTGCCACCAGGGATTGTACCTCCGTCAACCACATACAAAACAAGTGTCCAACCTGCTATACTATTGCTCCAACCCTTTATTTCTGTTGGGGGTGTTATTGGGCCACACCTGGTGGTGCTCAGGAGACCCTATGTGGTGGTGGAGATTGAATTGGGATTGGCCACATGCAAGGCAAGCTCCTTAGCTCCTGTACTATCTCCCTAACCCTAGAAAAATCCATATATATAAATATATTTGCTTTCTGGGTCACACCTGGCAATGCACAGTGGTTACTCCAGGAATTACTCGTGGCGGTGCTTGGGGGACCATATGGGATGCTGGGAATCAAACCCAGGTCGGCCGCGGGCAAGGCAAATGTCCTACCCACTGTGCTATCGCTCCAGCCACCCATGTATATTTTCTGATTCTCCAAAATCTCAACTATAAAGAACCTGTTGACTGGAAGCTTTATCCAAAACAAACAGCTGACTAATACACTTTGTATATTTTATGTGTTATATCCGATATTCTTTTGTTTGTTTATTTTGGGGCCACACCTGGGGATGCTCAAGTTTTATTCCTAGATCTGCACTCAGGGGGTCACTCTTCATGAAACATGGGGAACTGTGTGGGGTGTCAGGGATTGAACCTGGGTCAGCTTTTTGTTTTGTTTTGTTTTGCTTTTTGGGTCACACCCGGTGATGCTCAGGGGTTACTCCTGGCTCTGCACTCAGGAATTATTCATGGGGACCATATGGGATGCTGGGAATCAAGCCTGGGTTGGCAGCATACAAAGCAAATGTCCTATCGGCTGTGCTATCGCTCCAGCCCCTGGGTCAGCTTCTTTTAAGGCAAGTGCCTTACTTCATATCCTACCAGCCCATATAAATATATACACACACTATAATACAATTAACAAAGAAAGTATAAAAGGTTATAAAGAAACTCATAGGGGTTGGGGAGATAGCTCAAATGGCTAGAGCACATACTTTGCATATTGAGTTTAGGGTTCAATCCACAGCATTGCATGGTCCCCAGAGCATTTCTGGAAATGACCCCACAAGCACCTTGTTAGTGTTGGGATGAAAGAGTAAGAATGCTAGCAATGTGGGGCTGAAGTAATGGCATAGTGCCTAGGGAACTTACCTTGTATGTTGCAAACCCAGGTTTGATTTCTAGAATGCCTAATGGTCCCTTGAGCACCACCAGGAGTGATTCCTGAGTTCAGAGTCAAAATAAGCCCTGAGCACCACTAGGTGTGAAAAAGAAAAGAGAGAGGAGAGAGAGAAAGAAAGAAAGAAAGAAAGAAATATATAAATAGAGAGAAATAAAGATAGAGAAAGAGAAATATGGAGGCATGGAGGGAGGGAAGGAGCGAGGGAGGGAGGGAGGAAGGAAGGGAAGAAGGGAGGAAAAAGTAAGGGAGGAAGATCCACATATGACTTTGGACTCACCCTTTCAAAGGTCACAGAGGTGACATTTCAGGATGCTCAATGGATACAAAACATCCACGGATGCTTAAGTTCCTCCTAGTTGGAGTTTTACATCTATAGGTTCAACCAAGTGACACTTGCAATTGGTTGAATCCGTGAAGGCTGAACATACCTATAGAAGAAAAGATCCACTTAAAACTTGACTCATGCGGATGGAGAGAAAGCACAGGGAGTCAGATATTGCACTGAACGCATCTGACCGAGGTTCAATCCCTGGCACCATATGATGTTCCCCTGAGCACCGCCAGGCATCATGTCTGAGCATAGAGACAGGGTGTGGCCCAATCCTTCCTTACCACCCCAACACACCCAAGTAGAACTAGAATTTTGTGCTTTATAATAGGTTAGAACGACTGACCATCCCTAGTTGAAAATCCACATATAATGTGTGATTCCACCAACAATAAGTAGCCACAAGGGAAAGATTTCAGGAAACTCATAGAGATTTCAGTGTCCTTAATCTAGGACATATCTTCATTCATCTGTTTATTTATTTAGGATTTTTTCTACCACACCCAGCAGTGCTCAGGGCTTACTACTGGCTTCGAGCTCAGGGGTCACTCCTGGTGGGGATTGGGGGGAACCTTTGTGGTATTGGGGATAGAATCTGGGTGAACCGTGTGCAAGGCAAGTACCCACTCTAGCCCCTAATCTGTGACTTAGAGGTCAGTCTGAAAAATTTCACCCTGCTCCAGTGTCTCAAGAGTTTTGTATCTATGGACAAGACTCATAACCTTGCTGAGACTAAGGGTGCACATCTATTACATATATTTATTTTTGCTTTGGGGGCTATGCCCAGTGTGCTAAGTGCTCAGAGATAATTTTTGGTAGTACACAGGGGAACATAGGTCCTAAGATCAAACCAGGGACTCCTGCATGCAAATCACACGCTCCAACCCTTGGATCTCTCTGTCCCTGCTCATCTATTTGGATGTAAGGGTTGGTCAACACCTGGATGTGCTCAGATCTTACCCCTGGATTAGTGCATCTGTGCCCAGTCAACCTTAAGTAGTGCCAGGGGATGGAACCAGCTGCACGCAAGTCAAGTGCCTTAACCCCCGTACTAGCTCTTTTGGTCCCTGCTCGTCTATTTTGAACAAATAATTTTTTTAACAGTGTAAAAGTATACCTGGAAGTACTTCACAAACTGTAAAGTCTTCTATGACCAAAAGTGCTACCCTTGGAACATAGGATATTAACAACCACACAAAGGAAGCTCTGGGACACAATCACATGGATTCATCTTCAAAGCATGATGTGATATGGAAGAAGCAGGATACTGGGGCTGGAGCGATAGCACAGCAGGTAGGGCATTTGCCTTGCATGCTGCCGACCCGGGTTCGATTCCCAGCATCCTATATGGTCCTCTGAGCAGGGGTAATTCCTGAGTGCAAAGCCAGGAGTAACCCCTGTGCATCACCGGGTGTAACCTAAAAAGAGAAAAAAAAAGTGGGATTCCCTGGATATGAAATATCCAGAATTTTGGGGGGTTCGTTCTGGGGCCACATGTGGTGATGCTCTGGGATAACTCCTGGCTCTACACTCAGGGATCATTACTGACAGTGTTTGGGGAATGCCAGGGATTGAACCCAGGTGGGTCATGTGCAAGGCAAAACCCACTGTCCTATGGCTCCAGCCCCTCAAATATTCAGAATTAAATACTATTGGATTCTGAAGGAAAACAAAGAATCTTTTTGGTGCCAACGATCAAAATTAGGCCTTCATACATGCCAGGCGTATAGTCTACCACTGAGCTACGGCCAAGGCCAGGACTGTATGCTTTATTTGGAAAATTTTGCTAGTTTGGCGGGGGGTTACACCCAGCTGTGTTCAGGACGGATTCCTGGCTCTGTATTCAGAGATCACTTTTGGCTGTGCTCGGGGGTAGATGTCATGCCAAGGACCAAACCCGGTTGACTGCATGCAAGTGCCCTTCTCCGCTCTGCCATCTTTTAGGGCCCCAGACCTGGAAACTTTTTTAATGGTGCAAGTGACAACTTTGATATTTGGGTATTTTCCCATTATGCAAAAAGTGCTCCATCATTGGTCTGAGAGTTTGTTGATACTTGTACTCTGGGCAGTATATGTATAAGTCACCAGGGAGTCTTGCAAGCTGGGGTGGCAGTGGGGGGAGGGAATGAAGAACTTTGGAACATCTGAAAGGGGAAGCTGGATGGTATTTGTTTCGTAGATTGCCAGTTGTTCACCCGTTTGTATTTCAATGAAAGGAGACTTTGAAGTGGGAGCTGCCTCTAAGCAGGCTTTGGGGTTCCTGCCTGGTGTGGTAAAGTTCAGACTTGTCCAGATCCGATTCTAGCCAGAGGTTACTGTTTCTCGTGGAAAAGGCTCAAGTTTGGGTTAATAAGACATGAACTGGAAGAGCAGGAATACATCGGAAGGCAACGAACGAGCTGAACAGGGTGCAAACAGAAACCTTTCTGCTTTGGGCTTCATAGTTTGGTTGCCCGATTATTTCATTTGGTTATGAATGTTGGTTGCATTTTAGCTCGAATTCTCTTTGATAAAGAACATCTTCAAGTGACTGCACCAATCAATGAATGTTGAAAGTGCTGGGCTAAGCCCTAGCAGAGGCTGGGGTACCTGATGGTTATCAGTTGGAGGAAAACCTTGGACTAGTGGAGAATCCCTCTGGCTGGCTGGCAAGAAATTTGCTCACAGGTGAGTTGGCATATTTAGCAAATCAGAGCTCTGCATTCAGTCAACTCACAGAGAAACTGTAAGTCCTGCTTAGAGACAGGTCACGATCTGTTTATACTGATGATCTCCAAGAGTTAATAAAATCTGGACGAGTCCAGAGTAATAAAGTGTGGAAGAGTGCAGAGACACTCCACAGCTCGTGAGAGCCAACCATGTCCATGTGGTTTACAAACAACAGAGGAGGAGGAAGTCTCAACACACCCTATGAGGGCGATAATTGCAATGATGGTTCATATCTTCACCCTATGTAATTTTATGGGAATTGAGAGTCTAGCCAAATAATAAGTTCCAGCCCCTTTTATCTGCCCAGTTCCCAGCACACTCCCGAGGTGTCTGAGGCACTTCTCACCCTAACCTCTTAAAGCAGATTGTAACAATAACAGCAGTAATGACAAGTTCCCAATCTGTGGAGTTCCCTTCATTAGAGGAGGTCTGGGAGCTTCAAAAACACTCATTAATGGGAATCTGACAAAGCTTGGAAGGTGGGAAGATTCACCCATTTCCAGTTTTCTGGTGGAGAAATAGAAAAGGGGTCCCCTAGAGAGGGTTTAGTCTCATTTAAGCCTGGTTGAAGGCAGAGGGGGTACGGCGCGCGTGCGTGGTGGGGGGATTGTGATGGAGGAGAGAGGACTACCTTTATTCCGTGTGTGCTTGAGATGAATTCTGGGTGCTGGGTGACCTTTACTCCGTGAGCCTCGGGTATCCTTGCTCTCGACGCACCTTCTCCCTGCTGCATGTTCTTAACAACGGGCGCTTTCCCTCCTCGGGGCCTCAGTTTCCCTACCCCGTAGAAGGAAGGCTTGGACTAGAGCGATGAGAGATCAACCACGACTTTGCCCCATCGCCTCGCAGTTGGGGCGGGGAGCGACGGGGGCGGGGGAGAGGGTGTGTGTGTCAGTGTGTGTGTGTGTGTGTGTGTGTGTGTGTGTGTGTGTTAAGACTCGTAGCCCAATCCTACAATATTTACCTGGTGCGGGGGTTGGGGGGATCGTGGTGGGTTCGAACAAGTTCATGCTCCCGGAGCCCCGTTGGACGGGAAGTACTTTTGGGGAGTCCAGGTGTCGGCGCCAGGGCCAGCTCCGAGTCCCAAAGTGCCCCCCCACCCCGTGCGGGCGGCGAAACAATGCGAGCAATGCGGGTGCTTTCCTTCCCCGGCAAGACCGGGCACTGGGGGTGGGGTGGGGCTCGGGAGGGAGTAGGTAAGCCGGCCTCGGGCCAGGTGGCCGGCACGCAGAAGGCCGAGGAGCTGGACGTGGGCAGCGGAACAAGTGTCCCAGCCTCCCGGTGCGCCGGGACTCTGAGCTTCTCCACTTGAGCCAGCAGGGAGCCTCGGTCACCCCCGCGTGGGGGCTGGGTGGGGTGGGGGCGGCCTGGCAGGCTCCCCCCGCCTCCTGGGGAGGAGGGGTGAAGGGAGGAGCCGGCCGGGGCGTGGCTCGAGGGAGCGCCCGCGCGCGCCCGGTGCGGGGCCCCCCTAGGAAGTGGAACTGGCCGCTCCGGATCCCTACACCCCGCTTCCAGGTTTTCTCCTGGCCCGGCCCTGCCTGCTCCCGCCCGTCTCCGGCCCGGCCCCCCCCCTCCCACCTCCTCCCCTTCCCCAACCCCCGCCTGTCCCCTCCCCCCGGAGTGCCGCCCGCCCGCTGGGCCAAGTTTGTCGAGCGTCGCCGCGCACGCCGGCCAGTCAATCAGCGGCAGAGCCGAGGAGGGCACAGCCCGCGCGGCCGACGGCAGAGCGAGCCGAGCAGATCCGCGCCGGGCAGCCCCGCAGCGCGCAGCGAGCACCCGCCCGCCGCCGCCGCCGCCGCCGCCGCCCATTCCCTGCGCGGTCCCCGCGGCGCCTGCCACCTTCCCCCGCGTCCCGATCTTGCCGGCCAGCCCCGCTCGGCCGCTTCGCTGCTCCCGCGGAGCCCCGAGATCCATCCCCCCTTCCCCGGCTCGCGCCTCGGCTCTCCAGGCGCGCCACTTCCACGCCCTCCTCCTCCTCCTCTTCTTCGTCCTCCTCCTCCTCTTCCTCCACCCCGGCGCCTGGCACCGGGGGACCGTTGCCCGCCGCCGCTCGAGGCCCAGCTCCACTTTTCAGCCCCTTGTCTCCTTCTCCTTCTCCTCCTCCTCCTCCTCCGTCTTCTCTCCTCCTTCTCCGACTCCTCCCCGCGCGTCCCCCCCTCCCGGAGTCGGGCGCCCGCCACTTGCCCGTCCCGTCCCCACGAAGCTTGGGAGCGCGTCCGCCTGGCCCGCACCATGGCACGGTTTGGCATGCCCACGTTTCTCTGCGCCCTGGCCGTGCTCAGCGCCGCGCTGCTGGCCGCCGAGCTCAAGTCGAAAAGTTGTTCGGAAGTGCGACGCCTCTACGTGTCCAAAGGCTTCGACAAGGACGATGCCCCCACGCATGAGATCAACGGTAAGTGGGAGCACCCCAGCCCGGGAAAATGAGCGCAGAAGTGGGTACCCCGGTGCCGGGGAACGCGGAAACTCCTCGTCCCGGTTCCCCCGCCCGCACGTTGCCCAGAAGGAGAAATTGGGCAGGCGAGAGCGCCCGGGCGAGCCCTGGCACCGAGAGCGTGCCCCGCGGGCGCCACGGACCCCGTGTGCTCCTTGCGAGCGGCGGGGTGCCACCCCCGCGCCCCGTCCCATCTCCCTTAGCTTCCAGCTCTCGCTCGCCGTCCAGGTCCCAAGAAGCCCTTAGAGAATTCTGGCCCGCAAAGTGCCTGTCACCCGCTCCCTCGCCTTTTTTTCCGGGTTCAACTCCTTACAGGGCTCCCCGCTTTGTTGTGTGGGTGCCGACAAGCCGGGCGGGGGCGGGGGTCGCCATTTGGGGATGTTGGGGGGGGTGGAGGGGGAACTTTCGAGAGCCTTGCCAGCTTGCGGGACGGGGAGGGTGGGTGGGGGGACGGTCGAACGTGGAACTTGAATCCTAGGTCTCATGGATGTTCTTTAGCAATCTTCTCTCCTCCTCGCTCCCACCGCCGACCCGGCTTTGGAGTTGGATAGCTCTTGAGCTTCAGGAGTCCTCTTGAAAAAGCAAAATAACCCCCCCCCCAACAAACAAACAAGCAAACAAACAAACAAAAGCCCACCAACACCACCACCACCAACAAAACATTCGCCGCCCCTCCAAACCCCGACTTGGGGGGGTGCGTTCTTGCTTTCCAGAAGGTATTGGGACAAGCCGGGTAGTCTTCCGCTCCCCCCACCCCTCCCCTACTTTCCTCTCTCGCACCATTTTAAGGGTTAATTGCACATTCACTTACAGACCTTGCAAAGGACAGATTCCAGGAAACCTGAATCGCAGTTTGGAGATGGTTATGCAAATGGAGACGGCTTAGCGGGTGAAAAAAGTTCGCGGGATTTGGGCGCTGCTGGGCTGGGGGGTGGGGGTGGGTGCGTGGGGTCTCGGGGAGCGCTGGAGAGACAGATTTCTGAAGGTTGCCCTTGGACCCTTCCCTCTGCGCGGGCAACCTGGGCCGAGCCGGTACCCGCGCCAGGTCGCACTCCTTAGCCGAGGCCAACTGTTGCGCGCAGCCCCGCGGGGCGCTCTGGGGCTAGTGGCTGCTCAGGTTAGCCCGTTCGCCCAGAGGGCTCGGAAAAAGCACCCGAATTCTAACTGGCTCGCGGCCAGCTCAGCCTAACGGACGAGCGAACGATCCGGAGCCCGGGGACAGGCTCCGTTCGGAATCTCTTCCTGGAAGTGAGCAGAGCACGCCTTTGCCTGGAGGTGTTGGTCACCCCTGGTGCGGTGGGCAGAGGGGGCCAGGCAGCTTGCAAGGCAAATAGTGTAATCTCGACCAGGCAGTTCCAAAGGCTCGGACGCACTTGTGGGTCACTTGGAGGTGTGTGTGTGTATGGGGGGGGGGCTATTAATAACCTTGGAGATTAAGTGCGGTCATCAATTACACATAAATTACAAAGGTAATTGAGGGAAGTTGCCGGGCGCTTTGCAAGTGGAAGCGGCATCTGTCTCGAAATAGAAGCGAATTGTTGGAGCAGCCGCGCCGCGCACTGCACCTTGGCAGTTATCAAAGAACTCGCACACTTCTGATTAGAGACTGTTTGCCCTTGAGCTGCCTGTCTTTTGGGGAGCTCAAGTATGCCCTCTCAACAGCCCGATTTTATTGGTTGTAGAGCCCTGAAAAGCTCTCTTTCTTTCCCGCTCTCTCCCCGCCCTGCCAGGAAAAGTGAAGTGAGGCAGCCGCCCGGGCGGGCCGCTGGGCTCCGGGCGGGCTTGGCTGGTCAGACCTGGGGTCTTTGTGCCCTGTCGCGGTTTGGCCTGAGCCCAGTCAAGATGATTGGCGTGAAGGTTACAGTTGTCATTGCTGCGTTTTTGAAGGGCGGGATGCAGCAGTGCACTTAATGGGAATGTGACAAGTTTTCATTTTCTGCTCATGCAAGCAATATGTGGCTTTGAAATGGACTGCCGGCGTTGGGGCGGGGGGCAGTTGTAAACTCCCCTCCCTTGCTTTGCTCAAACTTTGTGCAGTCTGATGCCCACTAGGGAGAACATCTTCCCTGGCCGGCATCAGCAGAGGAAAGGAAGTTTGAAGTGTGCTGGAGACTGGACTAGGTGTGTCCTTTGATCCTTGTGATCAGTAGAAAACACCTGAAGATTTTTTTTTGCCTAAAGGTGTCTAACTGGACATTATCTCCCTGCAAAGTTTGGAGAGTTATTAGGGACCAGCAGCAGGAAATGGAAGCTAATGTGCTCACACCCAAAACATTTTATTCTTTTTGTCTTGTCCTTCATCTCCCTCCCAGGGCTGCTGCTTTTATTTCCCCTTTTGAATGACCTACTGGACTGCATTCTCCTGAGGAACAAAGGAAGTGCCTTTTTAGCTGGAATCCTTGGAAGACCACCAAGGACTTTAGCTCATGCAGTGCAATTTCGCACCACTTTCAACAATAACAAAAATGCATGACTGAATGGCTCAAAAATGTGGAGTGTTAGAGGCATTCATTTGCGTCTAGGACGCTGTCACAACACAGACAGACCCAAGTAAATACCTTTAGACGGCCAGTATAGAAACAGGGGTAATCTTTACCATCACCCTGGCCTCTCCAAACGCATACATTAACCTTGTCTTCCCGGCCTGTACTCCAGCAAAATTTGGTCATTTTTTGGGTGGTGGTAGGGAGGAAGTATAGTTCATATCAGGATCCCTGAATGAATGAATTGCCATGTCTTTGCTCTGGGCGGTGGAGATACAATGCACGTGAACCAGGAGTTTTAAAGCGCATCAAGTCCAGCCAGTGAAGGAGAGTTTCCTAGGCCCGGGGTCACAATAGCCTGGTTGACTGGCCCCAGGCTTAGCTCAAGTTGAAGGTTTTATTCCCCTGGCCTTGCACTTGCCTTCTAGCCTCCTGGCGGCTTGAACAGGCTTTGAAAAGACTCCCTTAAGGAGTCGCAGTCACTTGAGATCATAATGAAGATAATTTGATGTGCTCTCAAGGGTGTCGGGAGTACATCTTGGCTGACAGGGCTTGCAGCCGACTTCTTGCATTGCCTATCCGCTTGACCCCTCTGCTTATCAAATAATGGGGAGCCCAGATGTCGCTATCAAAAGAGCGCTTTTACACAAAGGCGCCTTTTTTTTCAGCTTTTAATGGGCGGGTCTTTTTGGCGTGCCTACTGTGTGCAGCGTATGTGTGGGGGGAGGCAGTAGGATGGGTTGGGGGGGGGGGTGCTGCCACCCAGACTTGCCAGGTAGCCAGGAGCTCAGCCACGTGCATGCATAATTGGGATGTCACGTGGCCTGTGATGTTGGACCAGAGGGGAAGGAGAAGGCATGACCCGGAACTTCTAAGGGAGAAGTGATTTGGGACCAAAGGATTATTGAGGTCATTGTTTCCCAAAGTGGGCAGTACTGAGCCCCCCTTCCCCTGCCCTGCCTGAGGTAGAACTGGAATGATCCAGCCAAATCCAGTGATTCCAGGAGATATGTTCTCGTTAAAAAGGTAGACTTAGGAGTCATCAAACGCACAGGCAATGGTGTAGGACATCCTTTCCAAAACATAGGATGTTTTGGTTGCATTTGGACAACCTGAAAAGAGGAATAATGCCTAGTAGACGTCTTTGAGTTTTGGGAATAACTTCTATTTTTTGTATGTTATGCCAACCATTTTTTTTTCTCTTTGGGTCACAACCATCAATGCTAAGGGGTTGCTCCTGCCTCTACTCAGGAATTAATCCTGGCAGTGCTTGGGGGACTATATGGGATAGCAGGGATTGAACCCGGGTTGGCCGCATGCAAGGCAAATACCCTACTCACTGTACTATCACTTCGGCCCCATGCCAACCATTTAAAAATATAAATGTATATATTATAATGTTATGTCTGTGTATACCATTTCCAGGCCAGGCTAGTTACTCTGCCAAAAAAAAAAATGGTAGACTTGTGGCTAGAGAGATAATGTGAGTAGAGCATTTACCTTACATGCAGCTGACCTGGGTTAGATCTTTGGCAACCCACAGGGTCCCCCGAGCCCTGCCAGGAATGATCCCTGAGTCCAGAGCCAGGAGTAAGCCCTGAGCACCGGAAGGTGTGGCCCCCAAACAAATGAAACAAAAAATAAAGAAGATGGATTTGGGGGGCTGGGAAACTTCTGATTTTGTTTTTTGAAAGGGAAAGTAAGCTAAGTAAGTGGGAATATGTGAACTTGGTAATGATAGTTCACCAGTTTATATATATTATATATTTCATATCTAATATGAAATATGATGAGACCCATTATATTTACTGAACTATCCTGAACGATCAAGACCCTGAACACCCTGAGGCTCTTCGTGTTCCTAAAACGAACAGACGCCATTGGGCTACATTAGCACGCGACAGGGATGAATGGAGACGTTACTGGCGCCCGCTCGAACAAATCGATAAGTAATGGGAAGTCAAGTGATCAAGTGATGAAATATGATAATAGCCATTTTCTTTGGGTGAGGGATGGGGATTTGGCTTTCACACTTAGCTGTGCCTGGGGCATAACTCCTGGCTCTGAGCTCAGGGCTCACTCCTGGTACTGGAGCAGGGGACCCTTTGTGGAGCCAGGGATTGGACCGGGGTGAGCTGTGTGTAAGGCACGTGCTATTCTACCCTATCTCTCCAGCCCTGAAAATAACCATTTTCCTTATCCCTCCCTTTATAAAGACAGAGGACATGCAACACTTGGCTTTTATTACTCATAAAATTGCCAATATAAATGAAATGACTAATCTTTGGTGAAGTTGTTCTTTAAAGGTAAGGCCCGTTGGCTAGAGAGGTTCAGAATTGCTAGATGTCCTTTCTGCAGGAATGGTGAATGATATCTGGGGAACTTGGTGTCATAGTTGGAATTAGGGAGCTCCTGTTTCCTATTCCCATTATGTTTGTGAATAGTAGTGCCCTGGTGTGTGTGTGTGTGTGTGTGTGTGTGTGTGTGTGTCCAAGGAGTGCAGAATTCTTTAATCTTTATCAGGATTATGAAGGGGGAAGTGTGTGTTGGAGAAGTAGGAATACTTTTCTAATAATGAGTCTTTTTTGTTTGTTTTGGAGACACACCCAGCAGTGCTCAGGACTTCCTCCTGGCTCTGTGCTCAGGGATCAGTCCTGACAGGGCCTGAGGGACCAGATGTAATGCTGAGGATTGAATGAACGTGGGTCAGCCATTTGTGAGGCAACAGCCTTTCTATCTAGCCTGTAATACTAAATCTTTAAAATTTATTTTTAGTTTGTGGATTTGGGGGCCACACCCAACCCTATGCCCAGGAGCTGCTCCTGGCAGTGCTTGCGGGGGGTCATATGGTCAGATGTGGCGTTGGGGATTGAGCTGGATTGAGCTGCATGCAGGGCCTCTGCCTTCACCCCTATATTATCTCCCTGGCCTTACTGAGGATGTTTGATTGGTAATTATTGTAGGTAACATCATATATGCCTTCAGGATTCAGTTCCCTTTTCTCCACTGGAAGTCTATGATTTTGTGGGGAGTGTGTGATCTTCTATTGGAATCATCAGTTTGAATCTCCGTATGACATGAGAAACAGGTCTTATGGGACCACAGGACCTGATCGTATAGAGGTGGACTCATGTACTATAGGAACTCCTCTTGGACATGACCATGAGTGGACTTGGGACAACAGAGCATTTGCCTTGCACAGATAAGGCCCTGGCACTGCAAAAAAAATAAGTTCTGAAGGGTCAGAGCAATACTAAAGCAAGTAGGAAGCTTGCCTTGCATGTGACCAACCCTGGTTCAATTCCCAGCATTCCATATGGTCAGTTGAGTACTGCCAGGAGTGATCTCTGAGCGCAGAAATAGAAGTAAGTCACGAGCACTGCCGGCTGTTGCCCAAAAACAAACAAACATAAAAAGAAAGAAAGAAAGCAAAGAAAAGTTCTGGCTTAATGTAGCTCAATCTGTTTCTTTTATACAAATAGGACATGTTTGCTTCGGCATAATTACTGTTTTCCTTTGTTACTGCATTCACATTGGGTTGAAGGCAATTTTATGATTAGATGGCGACTAGATGAGGAATGCGAAAGAAAATTTTTTGGTTGTCTCAACATGGGGAAGATCAGTAAGTGGAAATGAACATTAGCTCCCTAGTAATATGAACTGTACTCACACAGAGGTCATGCCCATGTACCAAACGCATTTGAGCTTCATGAAGAGAGCAAGTAGTTTGTTTTCTCTGGGGCTGGTCCTATACTTGAGCCTGTATGTTGTTTTGTTTATTTATTTATTTATTATTTTTAATTTTTTAAAAATTTTTTGCTTTTTGGGTCACACTCGGCAATGCACAGGGGTTACTCCTGGCTCTTCACTTAGGAATTACTCCTGGCCGTGCTCGGGGGACCATATGGGATGCTGGGAATCGAACCCGGGTTGGCTGTGTGCAAGGCAAACGCCCTACCCGCTGTGCTATCGCTCCAGCCCCTGTTGTTTTATTTAAACTGTACTATCAGAATTATTCTTCATCCCCAATTTATTTATTTTTTTATTTGTTTTTTGCTTTTTGGGTCACACCTGGCGATGCTCAGGGGTTACTCCTGGCTCTGCACTCAAGAATTACTCCTCCTGGTGCTCGGGGACCATATGGGATACTGGGAATTGAACCCAGATCAGCCGCGTGCAAGGCAAACATCCTACCCGGTGTGCTATCGCTCCAGCCCCCAGATCCCCAATTTATTTTATTTTGTTTGTTTTTGTTTTGTTGTTTTGGGGGTCTTGCGGGAGTTTGGGGCCACACCTGGTGGTTACTCCTGGCTCTGCACTCAGGAATTGCTCCCCACGGTGCTCAGAGAACCCTAGGGGATGCTGGGGATTGAGCCCAGGTCAGCTGCAAGTAAGGCAAGCACCTTACCCGCTGTACTACCTCCGTGGGTCCATTACTTTTTGTGTTTTGGGACCACACCTGGAGGTGCTCAGGGCTGACTCCTGGTTTTGCATTCAGGAATCACTCCTGGCATAAGTCGAGGAACCATATGGGTTGCTGGAATAAGATACGGGTCTTTCGTGTGCAAGGCAAGCGCCTTACCTGCTGTACTAGCGCTCCTGACGCTTTGTCCCCATTTTATTAGGGGGAGGCTAGTCGAGGAACTAAGGAATGCATTGATGGTCTTAGATCTAGTGAATGGTAGAGGAGGGATTTGTATCGTGGACTGCAGGGGTGGGGTGGGAAGTAGGGGGGGTGGAGCCGCACTTGGCAGTGCTCAGGGACTACTCCTAGCCCTGTATTCCTGCTTTACTCCTGGAGGTACTCACAGGATCATATGTGACACCAGAGATTGAACCCAGGTGTCCCTTAGGCAAATAATGTGCTCAGCCTGTTGAGCTCTCTCTCTGTCTTTACCTTTTTTGTTTGTTTATTTTGGGCCACACCTGGTAGTGCTCAGCGTTTACTCCTGGTTCTGTGCTCAGGGATCACTCTGGTGAGGCTTGGGGGCCTTCGGGGATTCCTGGAATCAAACCTAGGTAGGTTGCATGCAAGGCAAGTGCCTTCCCCCTCTACTATCTTTTTGGACCCATCAAATATGTTTTTTGTTTGTTTGGGGGCCATACCTGTTGGTGCTCAGACTTTATTCCTGGTTTTGTGTTCGGGGATCACTCCTGGAGGGGTTCAGGAGACAATAAGTGGTGCTGGGATTTTGAACCCAGATCAGCTCCTTGCAAGGCAACTGCGCTACCCACTATACTATCTCTCTGGCCCATTGAAGGCAATTTTATTTATTTTTGGTCTGGGGACCATAATTGGCAGTTCTTGGGGGCTTACTCCTGGCTCTGAACTCCCGGTGATGGCTCGGAAGACCATGTGGGGTGTTGGGGATCAAACCTGGGTCTGCCATGTGCAAGTCAATTGCCCTACCTAGTGTACTACCTGGCCCCTGAAAGCCATTGTAAATAATAGTAACTGATCTGTGTATCTTTGTTTAAATCTCTACTCTCCCTTCCATCCTGACTGTAACTCTTCTGCTTTGAGCCTCTCGGACTCTTCCCATACTTAGTTTGAGTTACCTATACACTCCCAGTGTTTGCAACCTCTTCTTTAATGAATTGCTCCATTGAAATAAAATCCATAGTCTTTGCACATAACTGTTTCTTACATCATTTCACTGTGGATGCAGTTCTACTCATCTGAACTCAGCAGCGCGTGGCATACCCATCAGCACTAACTATCTCTCAGTGCGATACATGCCCAACAAGTGTATGTATACGGTGACAGTCGAATTAAAAAAATGCCGACGGTGGGGGGGAGCTTGGACCACACCCAGCAGTGCCCAGGGCTTCCTCCTGATTCTGTGCTCAGGGTTCACTCTTGGTGGTGCTCAGGTAAACCCTGTGTGGTGACAAGTATTGAGCTGGAGTTGGCTGCTTGCAGAGTGAGCAAGCAATTAACTCATGTATTCTCTGTCCCCCAATAATTTTAATCCCCCACTTTTCCTTTTATTGATGCAATGATTTAAGCTGGGGCGCTCGGTGGGGGGGGACATCCCACATTAGGTTGCGGTGCTCACCCTTTCATCCTCAGTGCTCACTGAAGTTTGTGCTCTTTTTCTGGTGGGATTTGCACACATGCTCTCCAGGGATTGCACTCATAGTTCAGGTACCCAAGTTAAAATCGTGGTCTCTGGGGATTAGGTTTCTGCTTGTGTTGCTGATGGTGCAGCTGGAACTGGATAATGGCACCAGATATCATGGTTGTCGTAGAGCTGCCAGGCTCAAACTGCAAAGCTTGGTACATGTGGGCTACTGGGCATTAGAACTCATGACCACACGCTTGCAAAGCAGTCACTTTCAGTCCCTGAGCATTTCTTCTGCACCCAACATAAACAATTCTGATCCCGTTCTCAGCCAGGACACCAGTGCTATCATGGGATTATGCTGCTTTGATGATGAATTGTCATCTCGTGGTCTGTTGCTCTCCTGCTCTGCTGGCTCTAAACACTCTGAAGTGAAATAAATTCTGAGTAAATCTCCATGATATGTGGGGATAACTTGGAGAGAGGTTTTTCTTATTCTTTTGGAGAAGTATTTGTCTTTACCACTTTATTAATAACTGAGTGCTCTAGGATTTGTTCGGAAAGATTCAGTAGGGTGTTTCTTTGCTCAGAGATATCTTTTAAGGTAGAAGCACTTGACTTTTGTGATGAGGCAATTGAGAGAAAATTTGGAAGAGCAATGTAAACATATTAGATTCCGCATAGAGAGCTGTTCAGTACACATCCGTTCCCTTTGAAAAAAAATGAAATCTTCAGCTGACTCTCTTTACCAAGCAGAATATTCTACACAGGCTTTTAAGGCTATCAGAATATTTTATCCAAATAGACACACTAAAATACAAACAGGTAAGAATTGGCATTTTCAATTCCACTTGGTTAAACATCTGTTGCTTACTCTAGAGAACATGGAAAGTGCAGAACATTCATGAAGCGATCCCATCCTGGAGGTAATTTGAAATATTATATTTAAGTTCTGATTCATTGAATTCAGCAATCTGGTGGCGGAGGGAGAAAAATCAAAGCGATCTATCAGCCAGGTATTCAGCTTTTGAAAAGGAAACTTGAACAAATGTTAGAAATTAAGAAGTGGGGGGAGTTGAATGGAGGAGTTTAAAAAAAGTCACCAACTTATGTAAAAACATCTTATTGGAAGCCCAGATAAATGTGTGCCAGACATCAAAAAGACCAGCTGCTTGGGGGAAGAAAAAAAAAGAAAGAAACCCCGCATGACTAACTGGTAGAGTGAAAGAGACTCCACTTCAGGGGGAAAGGCATCTTTTACAAAATGGAAAGAGTGTATGTCTCCAAGATATATGGCAGAGCAGGGACCAACTAGAAATGCAGGAAGCCCAAATAACTTGGCTTGTACCCTGCAAAGGAGCTGCAGGAAAGCCTATGTGATCATGCAGAAAGGATAGGTAACCTATCAGGAAAAGCAGGATGGCTTCTTCAAGAGGAAACTGATTAAGATGATCCTAGCACATACAGGTTGGTGGTTTAACTTGACTGTGGATTAAGTAAATTGCTGCAGTGGCATCTAGGTATTAACCTTGCAGAGTTCTCCTTTTTTTGGGGGGGGCAGGGGTTGTACATTCTCCGTAGTGCCCAGGGGCTACTGCTTAGTAGTGCCTTGGGAACCATATGCAGTGCCAGGGAGTGAACTAGGTCTGCTGCATGCAAGGCAGATATCCTCCCTACTATATATACTATCTCTCCGGCTTCCGAACTTTCCAGAATTCCTTTTTTTTTTGCTGTTTTTTATGGGGGGGCTTTTTTTGGCTTTTTTTTGCAGAGTCTGGCAAACTCTCCGAGGCGTATTCAATATGCCAAAAAACAGTAACAGTGATGGGTCTCATTCTCCTGATCCTGAAAGAGGCTCGAATGTGGCACTTTCTAAAATCTCAGGACTAGGACGAAATCGATGAACAACAGGATAACAGTGATACAGTGATTTTTAGCTTTTTTTGGGTCACACCCGGCAATGCACAGGGGTTACTCCTGGCTCTGCACTCAGGAGTTACTCCTGGCAGTGCTCAGGGGACCATATCGGATACTGGGAATCGAACCTGGGTTGGCTGCTTGCAAGGCAAACGCCCTACCAACTGTGCCATCGCTCCAGCCCCTCCAGAATTCTTGAAAGAGAAGAAGCAAGTGGCCCTAGAGGAACAAGCATGCTTAATACGGCGGTTCAAGAATTATGTGGGGCCTAGGAGATGAATCAGAGGGTTGGTGTGCATACTTTTCATGTGGTGTCCAGGTTTGATTCCTGGCACCACATGGTCCCCTAAGCATGAATAGAAATTGATTGGTGAACAGTCACCACCCCCCGCCCCACCAACAAAAATTATGCAATGGAGTTCTAAGACAAAGAATGTGCAGAAAGAGCGTTTACTTTGGTGGGAGTGTTGGCTTGTCTCATTTATTTTATTCTCTTGCTTGTAGCTGGGGTATAGACCACACCCAGCAGTGCTTACAGGCCACTCCTGTGTGTGTGTGCTCAAGAGCCACGCGTGACGGGTGCTTGGTGGACCCTATGTGGTATTTGGGCTCTAACCAGTGTGGTTGGTTGCAGCTGCATGCTAGGCAAGAGCCTTATAACCTTTGTACTCTCTCTCTAGCCCCTTTCATTTATTTTTTATGGAGGCGTAATGACTGCACAGTGTTTTACTTGCTGCAGATGTACCGCAGAGTGATTTGACATTTGCAGAATGATCACTGAACATCTTTTGAATTTTATTTTCTTGGAAATTTTGTATACAACCTTTCGGTTTGTTATTTGGCTGCACCTGGTGGTGTTCAGGGGCTATTCCAGTTCTGTACTTGGGGGTGGCTCCTGGTGGTACTTGGGGGACCAAATATGGTGCCAGATTGAACCTAGACTTCCAGTGTGCTAGGCATGTGTTCAGCCTCTTGAGCCCTTGTGGAGTTCATACATCTTTGATGGAGGTTTGCATCCCTGACCTCAGTGCTTCCCCATATTGAGATGTGTTGCTTGCTGGAGATCCTACACTAGATAATTCAGTGCCTGAGGTCCTAGATAGCAAAGCCACTAGGGTCCATTTGGCACCTATGGGTGGCACTGGGGATCCAGCTCAGAGACTTCTGTTTGTAAAGCCAGGTCTTATAACCACTAAGCTATCTGGGCCCCTGGGCCATGTTTAAAATTGGTTACAATAGGGGCTGGAGCGATAGCACAGCAGTAAGGTGTTTGCTTTGCGCATAGCTGGCCTTTCCGAGCCAGGTTCGATTCTTCTGCCCCTCTCGGAGAGCCCGGCCAGCTACCGAGAGAGTATCTCGCCCACACGGCAAAGCCTGGCAAGCTCCCCGTGACGTATTCAATTTGCCAAACACAGTAACAACAGGTCTCACGATGGAGACGTTACTGGGCCCACTCGAGCAAATCGATGAATATGGGAGGACAATATTATTATTTTTTCTTTTGGTTTGGGGGCCATACCTGTCTGTGCTCAGGCCTTACTCCTTGCTCTGTGCTCAGGGCTTATTCCTAGCAGGGCTAGGGGCATCGCATGGAATGCTGTGGTTCAAACCGGAGAACCTGAGTTGGCTGTGCGCTAGGCAAGTACTTTACCACACTGTACTATCTCTCCAGCCCCTTAAAGTTTTTTTTTTCTTTTTGGGGTTTTGGGCCACACCTAGCTGTGCTCAGGGCTTACTCCTGACTCTGTGCTCAGTTTTCACCCCTGGTTGGGCTTGGGGGACCATATGGGACCCTGGGGGTAGAACCCTGGTCGACCATATGCTAGGCTAGTGTTTTAACTGCTGGACTGTTAGCTCCAGGCAGATTACAGTATTATTGACGATAGTTCCCCTACAGTATCTTGTCATCCCTATGATGATCCCAACCATCTAGATTGAGTCTAGAAATGGAACATTTGAACCTCTTCCTCTCCACTTGTTTCTGCAAGTTGAGAGGAGAATGACAGCACACATTGTCCTAGAAGGAGTAGATTATATGGAGAGGACAATTTCTTTTTATTTTAAGGATTTTATTATTGAATCCCTGTGAGATAGACCCTTATAAAGCTGTTCATGATTAGGTTTCAATCATACGGTATTCCAATGTCCATTCCTCCACCATGTTTCTCAGCACCAGTGGAGAGGACAATTTCTTGGGGGAACAAAAGCAGTTGTAACATAGCTCTGTGACAAATGAATTGTCTGATCCTTTTGGTGAGGTTCTTCTTGGTATGAAAATGGAATGGTAGAATATTAAGGTGTTGAGTTAGCTTTGTGATTCTCACCACTGGGAGGGTCTGTACTAGAATCTGGAGTCCTTTTAAATTTTACTAATGCCTGGGCACCATTCCAGAGCAGCTAAGTCATCATTTCTGGCATTGAACGAATTCATGGTAATTATTTCTAGAATGCTTGCCAGGGTTAGAGTGATAGTACAGAGAGGAAGGCACTTGCTTTGCATGCAGCTGACCTGGGTATGATCCCTGGCACTGTAGAGAGTTCCCAGATCCCTGCCAGGAGTGGTCTGTGAGCACATCCTGGTGTGGTCTCAAAACTGTCACTGTCACTGTCCTCCCATTGTTCATCGATTTACTCAAGTGGGCCCAGTAACGTCTCCATTGTGAGACTTTGCCATTGTGTTTGGCATATCGAATACGTCATGGGGAGCTCGCCGGGCTTTGCCATGCAGGTGAGATACTCTTGGTAGCTTGCCGGGCTCTCTGAGAGGGGTGGAGGAATCGAACTTGGGTCAGCCAGAATGGCTGCGTTCAAGGCAAATGCCCTATCTGCTGTGCTATTGCTTCAGTTCGGTCTCAAAACAGCAAAAGAAAAAGACAAAGCTCTCCAGTGTGTCTAATGAGTAGCCATGGTTGAGGGCCAGGACCTGGATCAATGATCTTCAACCACAGGTCCTTGGACTGGTTGCTGGTCTGCAGGTGTGCAAAAGGTGAAAAGAACTGATCTCTCACCTGGGTCCCAACTACCAGTCTGTGTACTGGAATGCAGGACATGTGATGATCTGCAGGTTGCTGTTCTAGATGGTCTCGGAGGTCTTTGTCATCTCCGAGGTTCGAGGATTCTTAAGTTTTCCATCGAAATGCATCGCAGTGTTGCCATCTCAGAAGAGAACTTCAGGGATACTCCGCATCTGCTCGTTTCACCTGTAGACCCCTTGGATTTAGAGGATGGCCTGTCAGACGGGGAACAATTGCATTTTTAATCACGATGCAAGCATAAGCCACCACCAGCGACGCTTTGCTGAGGGTGGAGAGCTAAGTCTGGGACATTAAGAGTACTTTGAGAGATTTAGAAAGGGATCCAGCATCGCTGCCACACATTGATTAAGTGTCAGTGGACTCCGTGATACGTCTTCCCTTTCTCTTTATTGGTAAAGTAAGAAAAAAATCTCTTTATCCCCTGCTTTAATGTCCTTTTTGCCATGTGTTTATTCTTCTCAAGTATCTTATCAAGAAATAGAAGTACAGTAAATCCCTGGGCTTCGGACCTGTCCAGCCATCCAGAACACAGCTGGGAATGTAGAAGTAAGCAGAGAAACAAAATGATGGAAACAGCTGTCATAAAAGGGCGGACATTCTGCTTGGAGCAAAGACCTGGAAAGTCATATCATCAGCCATCATGGATCGAATCCCCCAATCCCCGGAGGAGGATGCTAGGTGCTGGGGAGTTCAAGGTTTAACACAGGAGTCAAGCTTTGGAGGTGCTCCCATTTCATTTGGGAGATAGTGTTTCCTTCTTGGGGGCGGTAGGGTGGTTGTTGGTGCAGCTGCTGGGCCTTGAACCTCGAGTCTCTTGCATGAGAAGCCTGTGGTTTGGCCATTGAGCTGCATTCCTGGCCTTGATAGGGCTCAAGCTAGAGTAGAGATAAAAGGGCTCAGGTTATCTGTCTTCCCAGTTCGTGGTGGATGAGAAGCTGGTGGAGGAGTGTTCTTACGCAAAGAGGGTTGGAGAGGAAGACAAGACTTGGTATGGGGGAACATGTGGGGTGATGGTACAAAACAACAGATGTGTGTGTCTGTGCATGATTGTTTTGTGTTGAGATTAGCTGCTGAATAGACCTTGGGCATTTTTATTTATTTGATTTTATTGGGCCACATCTGGCAGTGCTCTGGGGTTACTCCGATCTCTGTGCTCAGGGATCACTCCTGGCAGGGCTCAGGGGACAGGGTCCTGAGGATCAAACTAGTGTTGGCCATATGCAAGGCAAGCACCTTCCCCACTGTACTCTCTCTCTCTCTCTCTCTCTCTGGCCCTGGGTGTTTGAAATTTTTATTTATTTCTACCTTGCTTAATTAAAAACTTCAGCGTTTTTGCATGCCAAGACAGAACCCTGGGCTTCATATATGTTAAGCATGCGCTCTGTCATCGGGCTCTGGAGAGCAGTAGGCTGGAACGTGCTGATCTTGCCAGTTGGAGACATTTTTCTGGGAGTGCTGAATGTTCTGGAACCCTTGGCATTGCTCTGTTTGAGGTAGTATTAAATAATTGTGTTGGCTGAAAACAATGAGATCTAAGCTGCAACCACTGTAACTTTGTAATGTGCTTGTCAAGTTGACAGGCGGGAATTGGGGTTGGGGTTGGGGGTGAGGACGGAGTATGGAAACACTGGCTGAGGGGTTGGTGTTGAAATATGCCCCAAATGCAACTATCAATACCTTAGTCAATCACAGTTCTTTAAATAAATAAAAGAATTAAAACAAATAAGATAACATAGTCGTGTTGGACCTAGTCTGGTAGGAAATCTCAGGAAATAGATTTCAGAAAGTGCTTTATGGGGGCTGGAGCAGTAGTACAGCGGGTAGAGTGTTTGCCTTGCATGGGGCTGACTTGAGTTTAATCCCAACATCCCGTATGGTCCCTGGAGCACTGCCAGAAGTGATTCCTGAGTGCAGAGCCAGGAGTAACACCTGAGCATTGCCAGGTGTGGAAAAAAAAAAAGAAAAGCGATGATTACATGACCTGAAATATAGCATAGCGGGTAAGGCGTTTGCCTTGCATGCCACCGACCCGGGTTCGATTCTTCTGCCCCTCTCGGAGAGCCCAGCAAGCTACTGAGAGTATCTCGCCTGCACAGGAAAGCCTGGCAAGCTCCCTGTGATGTATTCGATATGCCAAAAACAGTAACAACAAGTCTGTGAGACGTTACTGGTGCCCACTCGAGCAAATCGATGAACAGTGGGAGGACAGTGCTACAGTGCTATACGGTATATATAAAAACTACAACTGTTTACTGATAACAGATCATAAAAAGGTGTGTTTGTTAATATTTTTAAGGTGCACCTGGAGGTGCTCAGAAGTCATTCCTGGCAGTGGTCTGGGGACCATGCAGTACCAGAGATTGAACTGAGGTCAACCACAGGCAGGACAAGCACCTTAAAATCCCTACACTGGGGTTGGAGTGATAGCACAGTGAGTAGGGTATTTGCCTTGCACGCCGTTGACCCGGGTTCGATTCCCAGCATCGCATTTGGTTCCCTGAGCACTGCCAGGGGTAATTCCTGAGTGTAAAGCCAGGAGTAAATCCTGTGCATCGCTGGGTTGACCCAAAAAGAAAAAAAATCCCTACACTACCTCTCCAGCCCTGAAATACATTTTAAAAAAAATGTTTGGTGACCCACCCTCCATACAGGCTCCCAGCCCTCCATTTGAAAAGTTCTAGAACATCTGTGTTGCATTTGTGGTCTAATAACTGTTCATGTCTAATATTGTACTCAGGTTGGGAATGTTGAATTTTGACCTGATGTTCCAGGTGGCTAAAGTTGGTTTTTCTCTCAAGGTGACAGGTTTAAACATTCAAATACTAGTTTACCATTTAAACATTTACCAAGTTAAGTAAATGTATAATCATATTGAAAGAAACACTTAGAAGTTCAGGATAAGAGAAGTTCAGGATAAGAACCTATTAAGAATGAGGATCCATCTGATAGTCCTTGTCCTTGACCTTGTGGCTATTGATTGGAACCTTAAGGACTGAGGGGCTGAAGAGATAGTACAGCAGGTAGGGCACTTGCCTTGCTTGCAGCCGACCTGGGTTTGATTCCTGGTACCCCCTAGAGCTCCCCAAGTGCTACCAGGAGTGATCCCTGAGAGTAGAGCCAGGAGTAAGTCCTAAGTACATCTAGGTGTGCCCCTATACAAAACAAAAAAAACCCAAGAGGAGTGAGACCTTATATCCTCCCATCTTTAGTATACTACCTGGCACAGACGAAGTGTTGGAGAAATGTTTGTGGGTCAAAAATATGTTGAAAAACACAAGTTCACGCACAGATTTTGATTTTTATCCATTCTAGGAGCGTCTATGTTTTTACTTTTTAATTAATTTTTTAGCTTTTTGGGCCACACCTGGTGATTCACAGGGGTTACTCCTGGCTCCTCACTCAGAAATTACTCCTGGCGGTGCTCAGGGCACCATATGGGATGCTGGGAATCGAACCCGGGTGGGCTGTGTGCAAGGCAAATGCTCTACCCGCTGTGCTATTGCTCCAGCCCCTCCAGCCCCTTCTTTTTAAGGATTTAGGCAAGCAAGACAGTGGTATTTCTTGGCTTGCTTTTGCAGGTGAGAGTGGAGTATTTCATGTGGTTAATTCTTTTTTTTTTAATTTTTATTAGTGAAACATCATGAGGTACAGTTGTAGACTTACAAATTTTTGTGCTTGGGTTTCAGTTATACAATGATCGAGTACCCATCCCTCCACCAGTGCCCATTCTCCACCACCAATGATCCCAGTATCCCTCCCACCCCTTATCCCCCCCCATACCATCCCGCCTCTGTGTACAAGTAGTTAACTCTTTTTTTGTTTGTTTGTTTGTTTTGTTTATGGACTGCACCCGGGATTTATTCCTGGCTCCGAGCTTAGGAATCACTCCTGGTGGTGCTCAGGGGGGTCACATGGGATGCCTGGGATCAAACCGGGTGGGATGTGTGTAAGGCCAGTGCTCTACCCACTGTACTATCACTCCGGCCCCAACGTAGTTAACCTTTAATCCAGGTGCTCAGGGGGTTCATATGGGATACCTGGCATCAAACCGGGTGGGATGCGTGCAAGGCAAGTGCTCTACTCACTGTACTATCACTCCGGCCCCAATTTAGTTAACCTTTAATCCAGGCAAACATACGGTGGCTGCCTTTCCCAGGCTCCATTCAACGAGGGAGCAGGAAGCAGGAACTCCGTGTTGCTGCAGAGGTATGCTTTGAGAAAAAAAGGGGCTCTCTTCGAAGCCTGGCCTTTCCACTAGGCATTTCCTCTCTTTCCCCTCTTCTTTTTTTTTTATTTTGTTCATAATTAACATATTATATTGGTAATAATAAATAAAAGTAGAAAAGAATATTTTCTTTTTTCCTTTATTTGCTCGAGCGGGCCCAGTAACGTCTCCATTGGAGACTTTGTTGTTACTGTGTCTGGCATATCGAATACTCTCGGTAGCTTGCCGGGCTCTCCGAGAGGGGCGGAGGAATCGAACTCGGGTTGGCCATGTTGGCCGCGTGTAAGGCAAACGCCCTACCCGCCGTGCTATCGCTCCAGCCCTTTATTTAATTTAATTTTTTTTTTAGTGAAACACCATGAGGTACAGTTGTAGACTTACAAATTTTTGTGCTTTAACACCCAAAAGGAGAGAGAGAGAGAGAACAAAAGGGAATGCCCTGCCACAGAGGCAGGGTGGGATGGGGGGATGGGGGGTGGGAGGGATACTGGAACCTGTGGTGGTGGAGGATGGGCACTGGTGGAGGGATGGGTACTTGATCATTGTATAACTGAAACCCAAGCACAAAAATTTGTAAGTCTACAACTGTACTTCATGGTGTTTCACTATAAAAATTTAAAAAAAATTGTGCTTGGGTTTCAATTATACAATGTTCGAATACCCATCCCTCCACCAGTGCCCATTTTCCACCACCACTGATCCCAGTATCCCTCCCACCCCCCACCCACCCCCATCCCAACCTGCCTCTGTGGCAGGGCATTTCCCTTTTGTTCTCTCCCTCCTTCTGGGTGCTGTGGTTTTCTTTCCCCTCTTCTTACCCTCGAAGAAAGAGAAGAAGCCGGGGAACGGGTAGGAGCAGGCAGGCTGGGCTCCCAGAGTCTTCAGAAACGTTCTTCCTTCAGGCTACTTCAAGGCTACCTGGTCTCTGCTTCATCCTCGCCTTTCTTTTCCTGGGCACTTTCTTCTCCAGCTCCTCCAGCAACTCTGCCTGCCGCCAGCCTCTTAAAGCCGCTTGCTCACACGTTGAACTTCTGTCTGCAGAAGCCGACTGGAAGTGGTTTCTCTGGAACTGCTGAGATTTCCTTAGTTCTCCAAACCCTTGACATCGGCATCTGCCAAGCAGGCAAAACCCACCACCGGGTCTTCCCCTCCCCTCCACTCTCTTTCAGTGATTGTTTCTATTTCTACCACCGGGTCCAGCTCACTTGAGTGTTGCATCTGACGTTTGGTTAGGGAGGAACACAGAGCGCGCTCTCCGTGCGAACGAAAGGCAGTGCGAAGCATGTGGTTAGCAGTTACTACTTGCACTGGTCCACTCTGAGTGGGAGTATCCTTTTTCTTGGCAGGCACTTCACAGACAGGCCTGCTGTGTTGGTGCCAGAATAAGCAGTCATTACATTCCTCACAATTTATAGTCAAATTATTATCTACTATTGTTAAAATTGCCTTAATTACAGAATAGTTCCCTATGCAAAAGATTTGCAAAAGCAAAACAAGACCACTTTTTTTTTTTAACCAGTGCACTGGAGAAATTGTCCTTCAAAATCACCCTGAATGGATGCGAAGAGAAATCCTCTTTTTTTTGTACTTTGATGGGTTTGAGGTGTGTTTTAGCCTTTGATTTCTTTTCTTCATGGAGGGGTGGAGATGGAAGTTAGGCCACTCCCAGTGGGCCATGATCAGGGCTCACTCCTGTGCTTAGGGGATCATATGCGGTGCTGGGGATTGAACCAGGGTTAACCTGTGAAAGGTAAGGGCCTTACTGGCTATACTAGTTCTTTGGCCCCTATTTGTGTTTTTAATATATTTTTTTTATTTTTTAAAGGGCCGGAGCGATAGCACAGTGGGTAAAGTGTTTGCCTTGCATGCGGCCGACTGGGGTTCAATAGCTTCGCCCCTCTTAGAGAGCACGGCAAGCTACCAAGAATATCTCGCCCACACGGCAAAGCCTGGCAAGTTCCCCATGACGTATTCGATATGCCAAAAACAGTAACAGCAAGTCTCACAATTTGTTGTGAGATGTTACTGGTGCCCACTCTAGCAAAACCGATGAACAAAGGGAGGACAGTGCTACAGTTATTTTTTAAAAAATTATTTATTTTTTATTTATTTGCTTTTTGGGTGGGTTGGAGCGATAGCACAGCAGTAGGGTGTTTGCCTTGTGTGCAGCCAGCCTGGTCGAGCCGGGTTCGATTCCTCCACCCCTCTCGGAGAGCCCGGCAAGCTCCCGAGAGTATCTCGCCCGCATGGCAAAGCCTGGCAAGCTACTCGTGACGTATTCAATATGCCAAACACAGTAACAACAAGTCTCAAAATGGAGACGTTACTGGGCCCGCTCGAGCAAATCGATGAACAACCGGAGGACAGTGTTTGTTTGTTTGCTTTTTGGGTCACACCCGGCGATGCCCAGGGGTTACTCCTGGCTCATGCACTCAGGAATTACTCCTGGCGGTGCTCGGGGGACCATATGGGATGCTGGGACTTGAACCCGGGTCGGCGGCATGCAAGGCTAACGCCCTACCCACTGTGCTATTGCTCCAGCCCCGGGCCATCACTTCAGACTTCTGGGCCAGCCATGAACTCAGCTTCTGTACTGAATGGACCAGGTGCCCTTGCCAGCTTGGAGCCATGGCCTTTTCCCCCAAAACCTTTGCTCCTGCTCATTTAGTGTGTGAGTGGCCCAGAGAAAAGGATGCCCTGGCTGTGGGGACCACGGGCAGGCTGTGGCAGGAGAGAGGATGGTGAGCCGCCAATGGCTCCAAACGGTAAGTGTTTGAGCACCTATCAGAATGGTGGGGGGGGGGGGCATGCTCCTTCCAATGCCTCTGAGAACAGGGTTTTCAAGAAAGATTTCCAGGGAAGGATTGATTTTCAGATGACTTTATTAAATTAAAAAAATATGTTTTGGGAAGGATTTTGGGGCCACATCTGGCAATGTTGAGCAGCTATTCATAACTCAGTGCTCAGGGATCAGTCCTGGTGGTGCTCAGGGGACCCTCTGCAGTGCTAGAGATTGAGCTGGGGTAGAGTGTGAGTAAGGCAAGCACCTCAACTCCTGGACACTGTTTTGTCTCTCCAGCTTCTTCGATCTCTTTCTTTCTCTCCCTCCCTCCCTTCCTTTTTCTTTTGCTTTTTGGGTCACACCTGGCGATGCGCAGGGGTTACTCCTGGCTCTGCACTCAGGAATTACTCCTGGCGGTGCTCAAGGGACCATATGGGATGCTGGGAATCGAACCCGGGTCGGCCACATGCAAGGCAAACGCCCTACCCGCTGTGCTATCTCTCCAGCCCCTCTTTTGCTTTTTGTTCTTAGGTTTCACCAGCAATGCTCAGGAGTTACTCCTAGCTCTGTGCTCAGGAATTACTACTGGGGATGCTTGGGAGACCATATGGGATGCTGGAGATCAAATCTCCATCAGCTGTGTGCAGGACAAGTGCCCTACCCGCTGTACTCTTTCCAGCCCCCAGGTGTACTGCCAGGTGTAACTTAAACCCTCCCCCCCCAAATCCCAGTATTCCTAGTGTTTTCTAGGCTTCAAGCCAGAGCTTTGGCCACTGTCTAATCTAGACCCCTCTTGCAAAGTGCGGTGGCAAAGACTGAAGCGCCAATCTCCCCATTTAATGCAACTGACTGCTTTGTAGTAAATTGGGTACGTGTGTTCCTATGCAACACTAAGTCTTGCTTAGTTATGCAGATTGAGGTGTGCCCTACTTTTAATAGAAAGTGAAATATGCAGATGTTGGAATATGTCCTATTTACTATACCATAGGCTTGTTGTTTTCATGATCACTTGCCCAATTGGGAACATGGGTTGAAGAGCTAGTACAGGGTGGGAGGGATGCTGGGAGCCTTGGAGGTGGGGAATGGGCACCGGTGGAGGGATGGGTACTCAACCGTTGTATAACTGAAACCCAAGCACAAAAATTTGTACGCCTAGTACCTCATGGTGTTTCACTAATAAAAATTTAAAAAAAGAGCTAGTACAGGGGTTTGTTCAGGTGCTTTGTTTTGCATGCAGCCAAGCTGGTTCTATCCCCAGCATCATATATAGTCCCCCGAGCACCAACAGGAGCAAGTCCTGAGCAGAGTCAGGCGTATGCCCTGAGCACATCCGAGAGTGACTTCTAAACCCCCAATAAGAATTCAAATAAGCAGACTCTTTTTTTAAATTTAAAAAAATATTTTAATTGGGGGCTGGAGTGATAGCACAGTGGGTAGGGAGTTTGCCTTGCACAGGGCTGACCCGGGTTCGATTCCCAGCATCCAATATGGTTCCCCAAGCAACACCAGGAGTAATTCCTGAGTGCAGAGTCAGGAGTAACCCCTGTGCATCACCGGGTGTGACCCAAAACGCAAAAAAGTTTTTTTAATTGGGGGCTGGAGTGATAGCACAGCGGGTAGGGAGTTTGCCTTGCACAGGGCTGACCCGGGTTCGAGTCCCAGCATCCCATATGGTCCCCGAGCACCAGCAGGAGTAATTCTTGAGTGCAGAGCCAGGTGTAACCCCTGTCATTGCTGGGTGTGCTCCCCAAAATTAAATTGAATCACAGTGATAATACACATGTACAAAGTCGTTCATGATTGCATTTTATTCATATAATTTTTCAACAAGAGTTGGAACACAATATCCCTTCACCGGTGTGCTTTCCCCTGCCTCCCCCCGACCCACACACACTGTTTGCCATTATGGCAGTTACTTTCTCTCTCTCTCTCTCTCTCTCTCTCCTTATGGTTTGCAATACCGATAATGAAAGTGAAAGGTATATCCCTTTACCTACTTTGAACAACACACAGTTCCTGTCCAAAATGATCATTTCCACTATCATTGGCATGTCGGTTCCTTCTGTAGCTTAACTGAGCAGACTTATTTCTTGTCTGATGACTCAAATGATCCCTGTGCTATAAAGCATTCTGGTGTGGCCTAAAACATGCGAGTTCATGACAGAGCCAACCGGCCCTTGCTTGGGGGACCATATGGGATGCCAGGGATCGAACCCGGGTTGGCTGTGTGTGAGGTAAAAAACCCACAGTACCGTCTCTCTGTCCCCTCTGCTTTTATTTTTTAAATAGATATCACCTGTACCATTTTTTTACTCTCTCTCATCTTGGTGTTTCTCTTGGGGCTTGGAGATTTTTCTGGGTTGCCTTTAAGCTCAGCCATGAAGTAAAATTCGATTCTGCAGTGGTAGACGTGAGGGCTGAGCTTTTGTCTTTCATCTCTGCTGGGTCTGTTAGTCAAAGAGTGTGAGAAGCAAATGACTGGCTTAAAGAGAACTTTAGATGTTTAACACCTCCAGAGGGTCAGAGTATTTCCAAACCTCAGGGACAACACTTTTAATGGAAATGATTGTGCTCGAGACAAATCGATCTCTATTAAAAGAGGCCCTTTAAGTTCTTGTAGTTGTCCTGACTTCCGGGGGTGGTCTTTGTGTTTGAAAATGAGTCTGTGTCTTTAAAAGTTTGTATGATAAAGCCCTGATTCTCCAATGATCTTTTTTTTTTTTATAATTGGCCATATTAACATGAGCGATGAATACAGCTCGGCTGCTAGAAAATGGTATTTGTTTTCCTTCCTGAAGTCCCAGCAGCTGTTGTAGCCTCTTAGTTTGCAGCAAAACAAAACAACCCCCCCTCCCCAATCGAGATGTGTTTTTAATGTGAGGAATGTTAGCTGAATAAAAGGAGGAAGATTGCTGTTTGGAGCTGCTGTTTATTTCAGAACTGACTTCTTCCAGTCTGTGCTGTGTACTTTGTGACTTCCTGGGGTCACGTTTAAGGACTGCGTGCTTTAGAGTTATTAAGCCTTCTTCTGAACAAAAAAAATGGTAGGAAAGGAATTTTTTCCCACCTTCAAGTTACCTGATGTGAGCTCAGGGAGTTCTTTCAGACCTTAACTGTCACTGTCCTCCCGTTGTTCATCGATTTGCTCCAGCGGGTCCAGTAACATCTCCATTGTGACTGTGTTCGGCATATTGAATACGTCACGGGGATGTGCGGGTGAGATACTCTCGGTAGCTTGCCGGGCTCTTCGAGAGGGGTGGAGGAATCGAACTTGGGTCGGCCATGTTGGCCACTTGCAAGGCAAACGACCTACCGCTGTGCTATGGCTCCAGCCTGCAAACCTTATTAACATTGTTATATAATATTGTATGTTTAATAGTGCATGCTCTTGTGGACCAGAGTACCACCGCAACTGCACAAGTTTTCCAAGGGTCTATTACGATGTCACAATGTCCTCCTGTTATTCATTGATTTGCTCTAGTGGGCCCAGTAACGTTTCCATTTTGAGACTTACTGTTACTGTGTTTGGCATATCGAATACGTCACGGGGAGCTCGCTAGGCTTTGCCGTGGGCGAGATACTCTCGGTAGCTTGCCGGGCTCTCCGAGAGGGGCGAGGAATCGAACCCGGCTCGGCCGAGCTGGCTGCGTGCAAGGCAAACGCCCTGCCGCTGTGCTATTGCTCCAGCCCATTACGATGTACTTTACAAAGTTAGGTAAAGGTAAGGTAAAGGCCCTCCCGTTGATCGTCGATTTGCTCGAGCGGGCCCAGTAACATCTCCATTGGAGACTTTGTTGTTACTGTGTCTGGCATATCGAATACTCTCAGTAGCTTGCCAGGCTCTCCGAGAGGGGCGGAGGAATCGAACTCGGGTCGGCCGCGTGTAAGGCGAACGCCCTACCCGCTATAATCATTCTTTGAAATGAAGGAATTTGAGGAGGATTGGGTGACACCCAGTAGTCCTCCCGGTTTACTCCAGTCTCCGTGCTCAAAGATCACTCCTTGGTGCTTGGCTGGCTATGTTATGGTGCCTGGCATTGAACTGAAGTCGGCCGCGTGCAAGGCAAGCAACTTAACCCTTGTGCCAGCTCTCTGGTCCTCATGTTATTTTTAATGCGATTTATTATAACCTTCAATGAACTTTTCTCAGCTCATTTATCTTCTTTCTTTCTTGCCCAATATTTGTTTTGTGTAATCAGTCAATATTGATATTTTTTCCAGTTTAAAAAAAACAAGAAGAGAGTAACATGATTTCATCAGCCTTCTAATTGCTTTGCTAATGGAAATCTGTTGGTCCCTCAAACAGCAAGGGTGCAGTTTTAAAAGGAGCTAGTGACCAACTCAACCATCTGTCTTTAATTTTTTTAAATCTGGCAGGGTCTTAGTCATGCATGCCCTTTTATTCCAAGATTTGAAGAATATAACTGTAATACAAACCGTGCCTACCTCAAATTATTTAATGCATATTCTGTGAGAGTCCTAGAATCACAGTGATAATTGTCATTAATTATTGTTTTGCTAACAATAGCAAGCATTTACTGAGTGCTCACTGTGGGTCCTTTTGGAACACATTATGCAAATTAGCTCATTTTATATAAACAAAATAAAAAGGCCTGGGGATGGAATAAAGAAATTTAAAAGCAAGGCTAGAGCAGTGAATGACACCCAACTGGTTATGCATTTCTCGTTTATCTGATAACAAAGAAGAAGCTGGAACAGGTCTCAAGCAAGACATGGGCTTGTTGCTAAATTTAGAGGGAATTTCTTTTGTAGGTTCCTTTGTAAGAGGCATTCAGCGCAGATTAAGCAGCACAACAGGAATTTGTTGTCCTACTCGCCCATGGACCCCAAGGAAATAACATTTGAGAGAGAAATGGAGTCAAACTTTGCTGTGGTCGTGGTGTGGTCTTGTATCTAAGGAAGCCAGTTTGGAACTAGAGAGATTGGGTACAGTGACTAAAGCACTTGCATGAGGCTGACCGGGTGACCCTCAGCATTGCAGAGTCCCCTGAACATCACTAGGAGTATTCGCGGAGCACCAGTAGTTGTGGCCCCCAAACAAACAAACAAAAGACAAAATAAAAAGCAGCTACTATCTTAATTGGCAATGACTTCAGTTTCGGGTAGGAATTTCTTTTTTTTTTCTTTTTGGGTCACACCTGGTGATGCACAGGGCTTACTCCTGGCTCTGCACTCAGGAGTTACTCCTGACGGTGCTCAGGGGACCATATGGGAGGCTGGGACTCGAACCCAGGCCGGCCATGTGCAAGGCAAACGCCCTACCCGCTGTGCTATCTCTCCAGCCCCTCGGGTAGGAATTTCTCTCTTGGCTTTGGAGCCAGTGCTCTCCTGTAAAGTTGTTAACCTGCTAGCCCCACTATGATAACAGCAGATAAAACCAGCTGCAAACACCACTGCAGCACTGCACTGTCCTCCCGTTGTTCATCGATTTGCTCGAGCGGGCCCAGTAACATCTCCATTGTGAGACTTTGTTGTTACTGTGTTTGGCATATCGAATACGTCACGGGGAGCTTGCCAGGCTATGCCGTGCGGGTGAGATACTCTCGGTAGCTTTTGCTGGGCTCTCGGAGCAGGGCAGAGGAATCGAACTCCGTAGGCTGGGTCGTCTGTGTCAGCTGTGTGCAAGGCAAATGCCCTACTCGCTGTGCTATCGCTCCAGCAGAGGACTAAAAAGGATTGCACCCCAGGCCCTTCCAGGTACATCATTAAATCATTTGGGAGACGGGTGTGGGGCTCAGTTGCATCTTCTCTTCTTCCATGGCCTTCCTACATTCTCCCTGCCCACACTAATGCTGTCTCCAGACTTTGTAGCTGGCACTCTACTGGCACTGTCAGATGGCCTCTGGAAATTATGGTTTATGGTAGGCTGAACTTTTTTTTCAGTTGAAGAGATGTTCTCACCCCCTAAGAAGAATGCATTGCTTCTGTATCCTTTGCCTGTAGTTGTCTGGTCCTGGTTCACCTGTACCATCCACCCTTGGGGAGCGTCAGCTTTGTTTAGGAAGCGGCAATGAAAAGATGTTGAATGAAATGTTACTGAAAGACCTGGTCTCATCACTTAAAACTGCAGTTCCCAACCAACTAATCACAGTTTACATGAGGGCTTACACTATATGTTTCATGTGGTTTAAGTAGTAGCACATACTACCTCATATCACACCTACTCTTCTATACTTTTTTTGTTTGGGGGCCCCCACATGATTGTACTCAGAGATTACTCTTTGGCAGTGCATGGTGACCTTAGTGTGGTGCCAGGGATCAAACCCAGGTCAGATGCTTACACTTTAACCCCTGTGCTATCTCTTCATCCCTGGCATACCGACTCTGTTTACCGTAACACGAAATCAAAACAATACTTCTTGCATCCCCACCAGTAACATATTCTCCCCAGTGGTTGCATAATATTCCCTGAAGTGGTTGTACCACAATCAGTATGTCCCCATAAGGACATTTGTCTTAGTTCTTGTAGTCCATAGGTGTGTGTGTGTGTGTGTGTGTGTGTGTGTGTGTGTGCGCGCGCGCGCGCGCGCGCGCGCGCGATGGCTTTATAACAAGCACAATTACATATTTTTTAAGTTTTTATTAGTGAAACACCATGAGGTACAGTTGTAGACTTACAAATTTTTGTGCTTAGGTTTCAGTTATAAAATGATCGATTACCCATCCCTCCACCAGTGCCAATTTTCCACCACCTCTGATCCCAGTATCCCTCCCACCCCCCCATCCCACCCTGCCTCTGTGGCAGGGCATTCCCTTTTGCTCTCTCTCTCCTTCTGGGTGTTGTGGTTTGCAAAAGAGGCATTGAGTGGCAATCATGTTTGGTCTGTAGTCTACTTTCAGCATGCTTCTCCCATCCTGGGAGGATCCTCCAAACACCCTTTCAAGCACAACTATAATGATGAATTCTTCCGTGTTTGGCTTCTGTTGAATACCTTGCTTTTAGTTCAAGTTTATGTATAGTTGTTTCAGTTCTTTTTTTTTAACTTGAATAGGTTTCAAAGAAGGAAACATTTCCGGTGTGCCTAAAACCTAATCCAGATAACTACTACAGCGCATGCCTGATGTCTCTGTTCAGGTGTGTGGCATGGGGAAGGGGGCGGGGCTCTGAGGTTCAGACTGGGAGTTGGCTAGCTTTAGGAATCCAGGTTTTCTCCAGCATTTACCAGATACACCATCTTTGAGCTTTTGCCAGGAGCCTGCCTCAACATTAGTTGCTAAAAATCTAGTTCAGCAGTATTCCCAGAAGCAGCAAAAAATGTTGGCTGTGGGGTGGAGTAATTAAACCTGAAGGCAGTACACATTGTTTGCTTAAAGGGCCAGGCCTTTCTCTGTGGTTCTTCTGCCCTTTGATTGGAGAATTTTTCACATGTCTGTGTCTCACTTAAAAAAAAAGAAGAAGAAAGAAAAAGAAAGAAACAAAGGAAAAGAGTCCAAACAAAAACGCTTGCTAAAACATTTGTCATCTGAACAGAAACTTCCTAGAAAGCAGTGTCATTGTTTTTTAAAAGGAGGGGCTCCTAATAACCCCTCCCCCCTCCATTCTCCCTCCCTGCCCACTTTTTTTTTTACAATGAAATGATTTTATGACTATTAGTTGTGAAATGGCTTCATTCAGCATCTTATTCTGTATGGAAAATAAGTTGACGCTGCCTAAGTGTCTGTGTCTGGTCAAAGGGCGTTTCCTGTGTCACCGACTTCCACGGTTTGTCTGCTCCCAGCTTTGTGATGAGGAGGGTACAGTCTCGCCTTTTAAATTGCCTGCTTCATCTTTTATCTTTCAACGGATCCCGGGGGTGGGGGGGTGGGGGGGTGCGAATCGTCCAATGGCTTCTTTTCCAGCATCAGCGTTTGAAAGGTCGGCAGCGGGCTTTATTTTGACAGGTGGCTGCTGAAAGAGGTGCTGGAGGGATGCGATCCAGGGGGGCGAGGCCTGGAAGTGGAACTGGGGGGGGGGGGCGTGAGGTTAGTTGCTACTTTGTGTGCGTGTGGGAGGGAGAGAAGGAACATCTGACAAATGGTGATTTGCTAGGAATGGGGGATTGAGGGAGGACTTGCCGGCCCATTTTGAGAAACAGCACTGGTTCTTGGCCTTTTACTCGGGCCCTCTCTCTTGGCCTCTTATGAGGGCCAGAATTAGAAGTTGGAAGATACTTCGGTGTTGATTAATTTCCTGTAATGAGCTGGAGTGATGAATCATCATCGAATAGCACTAGGTGTCCTTATCAGTAGCACGGTCTCTAGATCTGCCAGAATCCAGGCCAGCCTGCTGGCAAAGATAGTCCTAGGGAACGCTTCCAATATTCCTGATTGGTTTTTCTTCTTTTTTTTTTTTCTAGCGACTTTCGTTGATCCCGTGATTGAAAACGGCATATTCCTTGCTGATTGTCCACCCCAGGAGCTAGTGCTTCTGGATTATGGCTGGACAAACTTCCCACTTCTCTCTAACTTTGGTGATTGGGACATGCCATGCCTTGGAAGTGACCCTTCCAACGCTAACGGGTCTTTGTTCTAATTCATGAGAATTACAACAGCCAGTCATGCTCGGGGCTCACTCTTGACTCTTTGCTTAGAGGGGAATCACTCCTGGCAGTGCTCAGGGGATACTATGCAGTATTGGGATATTGAACTAGGGTCAGCCACCCGTAAGTGCCTTAACTCCTGCACTACCTTATAGCCCAGAACTGCATGTTTTCCTACAAACTCCTGTGTCCATCTTCCCCTTGCCCCTGACTGACATTTAATCTGTTCTGTCCTGAATGTCAGTGGAGTGTATGCCTCTTTGCACGTACACAATCTGAAATTACACTATAGCACTGTCCTCTCATTGTTCATCGATTTGCTCCAGCGGGCACCAGTAATGTCTTCACTGTGAGACTTGTTACTGTTTTTGGCATATCGAATACCCCACGGGGAGCTTGCCAGGCTCTGCCGTGTGGGCGGGATACTCTCGGTAGCTTGCTGGGCTCTCCGAGAGGGATGGAGGAATCGAACCTGGGTTGGCAGCGTGCAAGGCAAAAAACGCCCTCCCGTTTTGCTCCAGCCCTCCAGCTCAGATTATTGGCTAATCTGAAATTAGCCAATAATATTCCAGGTGGTTTGAAGATTCAAGGTCAGCTACTTGTTTTCTGATTCCATCCCCCTTCCTGTGTACATGAAGTAACTTTTTTTTTTTTTGCTATTGTCCACTACAGTGCATTTAGTAGATGAAAGCTTGTTAATAATTCAGAACAAGATTTAAGGTTCAGATGGAAAGAATGAAGTTGTAGAAACAACCACAGGTAGGCTAGAGAGTACAGAATACAGGATTTGGGGTCCAGGTAGTTTTTTTTCCCAGACCCTCTTCCCTAATCCTGTTTGACAAGTGACCTCCAAGGCGGAAATGAAATTGATCAGCTAGAGTACAAGCAGGAAGCTGAGAGCGGGCTGCCTTCACTTTTTGTACTAGAACTTTTTTGTAACAAAGACGCCTTGGGAAGAAGGCCATCTGCTGAGGCAAAGAAAGGCTCTGTCGTGAAGGGATGCTGATTGGGGTGGCGGGTGCCGGAATTCTCTAACTTACAGAGCCTGGCTATGGAAGAGGATGGCTCACTCAGAAAGTGAAGGCAGAATGAGACCTATTAACAGCACTCCGATTTGATTAGGGAGGGCTTTCTAGAAACCTCACAATAGACAGCGCTTGTAATTCCTTTTTACTGACCCATCAGAAGTCCTAAGCTACTTTTCTTCTCTCCACTTTGTGTGTTATTAGATTTCAGTATTTACATTCGCGTCTAAGCCGATTTCTGTTTGATTTTCTCGCTCTGTCTGCTCTCGAAGTTGTCTCCAGCCCCCAGAAGAATATAAACATTTCGCTGCCAGGCAGGAGGCAGAGGAAACTTGGAAGCTGCTCCCTGCTCGGCCACTGACCAGCTGCCTGATGGGCATTTGTTGTCATCGAATCAGAGCCTTGTTCCTCGTGTTCATCAAACGAGGGCTTTGAACTAGATTATCACCAGCTCTGATAGCAAATGTGTTGAGAGCTGAAGACATGATCTGGAAAGATAAGGGGAGTAGTGGACCGCCCTTTCCCTCATTGCATATGTATTCTTGCGTGCAGTCAAACCTTGAAATGAGCAGTTCTGGGTAAATGAGCCTGCTGAATGGTTCTTTGTCTCCCTTCTTGTCGTCAGCTGTCATTCTGTCCTGCTGTCAGCCTGTCCCTTCTACTGGGCGGCTTCCCTGGCAGCCTTAGAAACTGTAGCATGAAATTCCTCAGAATTCTGCGCCAAGTAAGAGATGCATAAGGTGGGAGGGGAGACTGTTGCCTAGAATTCCAGCTCATTGGATTTTTGCTTCATCGGTATCTTTGAAGGCTGAATGATTTTGGAGAGCCCAGATAGGCTTTCTTTTTTGGGGGATGGGAGAAGTTGGGGCCACACCCAGCTGTGCTCAGGACTTCCTCCTGGTTCTGCACTCAGGGGTCACTCCTGCAGTCCTGGTGGGGCTTGGGGAAACCCTATGTGGTTCCGGGTATCAAACCATGGTCATTTGCTTGCAAGGCAGGAACCCTGTCTACTCTCCTATGACTCCGCCCCCTCAGGTAGGCCATTTCTTGTCGTAGACATGACTGTACTAAATAAGCACACTTTGACTCGATGCTTTTTAATGAGGAAAGAGAAGCAGGTGGGTGGGAGGAGGCAAGGAAGCATTTACAGTGGAGGGAGCCAAGGAGGTGGAGTGTGTGTGTGTGTGTGTGTATATATATATACATCCATCCCAGGGTCTAGCCAAATAGTGAGACTTGCGTCAGAACAGCTCTCATTTTGTTAAAGATCCAAAAAGCAATTTGAGGTGAAGAGCTAGGCTCCTCAGAAAACTGGAGTCACACTTGGAGCTGGGATTCGAAAGAGAAACCTGACTTGGGTGTGTTGTGCCTCTTGGCTTGCAGGAATGGTGCCAGGAAGTATAAGACTGCCTCAGCCAGTGTGTATATGTTTATGGTCGACTTGTCAGGCTGGTGCCAGCAGTGTGGCACACAGACTTCCAAATGGCCAGGGAGTGTCTGCTTTTACCGTCTCAGGGCAAGCAAAACACCGGAAGTCATGTGGGAAGGAGTTACCATCCACTTCTGAATTCCTTGTTCCAAGTGTTCTCCAGCATGACACAGAATGCACGTGGTCAGTCATTGTGTTCTCAGCCATCTTACCAGGCCATCCAGGTTCAGTTACAATCAGGTTCTGTGGTGTTGGCTACAAGCGTGTTTTTCTGGTCATGATAACATGGACTAGCGTAGCTACCCTTCATCTAACCCCCATCTTTCTTTTTGTGTGTATTGGGGGGCGGACGCACATCTGGTAGTGCTGGGTCTGATTCCAAAAATTCTTGGGCCACTATATGTGGTACTGGGGATCAAATCAGTGTTCGCTGCATGCAAGACCTGCCCCCATCTTTCTACCATTTTGGTTTTAGAGTGAAAGACCCGTTAACCTCCAGTCTTTCTACCTTCATGGTTTTATGACCCCTTCTTCCACACCCTGTCTCCAATCAACATGTACCCAAACCACACTGGTAATTCCCTACGAAGAACAGGGACTGCCATAGCCCCATGTTCTAAATACTTACCTGACAACACTAAAACCCATGATTAGTTTTGTTAGCCACACCGAGTTTGAACCTCCCTGAAGTCTGATATCATGTCTTGTTTCAGCTTGATAGCCTTCCATTGTGCTTTGCACAGCATGCAGGGAATGAATAAATGTTTCACTTGGTTTGAGAAACGCCCAACTTCTTACCTATAAAAGAAAGAGTAGACTTTCCCAGCAGCCCTTTCCAGAGTATCGTCTCTTTGTGTAGCTCTTTGATCTAACAACACTGAGGATGTGGGACTTTGAAGCACATTCCTTCCTTTGCATCAAGTATATTAAAACCAGAGGGTTTAACCGGTCACTGGGCAGGTTCAGTCCAGAGAGGGTTTTCTTTCTTTTCACTCCGGAGCCTCAGAAATCAGCACTGCTGCCCATTTGGATTCCCAGAGAAGTGCATTCCAGCTTGTTACCTTTCTTGTGATAGCCAGAGCTGTTCACTGTCTTTCACTAAAAGCCTGTGTCTTGTGCAGATTCCGCTGGCCACTCAGCCATAGGAGAACCCATTAGAAGAGTAAGAACTTTATTTTTTTGTTTTTGGGTCATACCAGGCAATACACAGGGGTTACTCCTGACTCTACACTCAGGAATTACTCCTGGCAATGCTCAGGGGACCATATGGGATGCTGCGAATCGACCCCGGATAGGCTGCATGCAAGGCAAATGCCCTACCCGCTGTGCTATCGCTCCAACCCCTGAGTAAGAACTTTTTTTGTCACACCTGAGCCTTGAGGCCAACTCCTGACCCTTTGCTTGGGAGAGGGGTCACATCTAGCAGTAATAGGGGGAACCTAGTGATAAGGATTAAATTCAGAGTTCTCACATGGAAAGCATACACACTTGAAATTTTCTTAGGTCCCAAGAATAAATATTTCAGATACCACAAAGATGTTAGGGAAGGCAGTTTCTGAGCATCTAATTCCTTATGTGTGTGTTTGTGTGTATGTTTTAAGTTTCTGGGCCACGCCTGGTGATGCTCAGGAGTTTCTGAGTTACTATTGGCCTTGTACTCAGGAGTCACTCCTGGCAGTGCTCAGGGGACCACATGGGATGCCAGAGATCAAACCTATGTCAGCTGTGTACAAAGCAAGCACCTTACTTGGTATACTATGTCTCTGGCCCTGGACAAGTAGTTCTTGAGCTTAACATGAAAATCTTATGGACAGGGAGGATTTACACCAGATAAGTGGTTTGTCTGTTTGTTTGTTTGTGCAACACCCATCTGTGCTCAGGGCTTACTCCTGATTCTGTACTCAGCGATCATTACTGGTAGTGCTGGGGGACCATATGCGGTGCTGGGGAGCCAACCTCAGTCGGCTGTGTGTAAGGCAAGCGCCTTGCCCACTGTACTATTGCTCCAGCCCTATGCACTGAGTGTAAATGGATGTTCAAAGGTAGAAACCAAAGACTTTACTGGGGCCCGCACTTCAAGAAGCCTTTGAGCCCGTATGTCTCAGTGCTGCACTGGAGTTAGGAAAATGAAGGGCTGCAGCCTCACACGTCCGACCTACCATGTGATTACCAATCAACAAACATTTCCAAGTACAATGATAACATTAAATCCAGCTCCCTTTTACAGGAAACCCTGCCTCTAGTACAAATTATAGACTTATTAGGTTTATCTGGCAATGCCTGTCCTTTAAGTGCTGTATAATTATTCCTAAACCTTTCAGGAAAGAATTTGAGAATAATATTTTAAACCCATAAGCTATAATTCACTAACAAGGTGGAAATCTCATTTAGTCTTCTGTGTGCTTTCATTTATTTATTGGATAGTCCGGAATTCACCTAGATGTGCCAAGGGCCGCTGCTGTTTCGTGGCTCTTGCCATGTGAGCCCAAGTGGGTGTAATAAGGAATGATGATCACAGCAAAATGCTTGTGGACAGGAAGTCCCAAGAGTAAGTAGAGAGGGTTAGCCCTCTCCGGGGATAAGGGGAGGCCAGCATCTCAACCAGTTTGTACTGGTAAATTGAGAGTGATTTGATTTAGTGTTAGGGCCAAGGAGGATTTAGTGGACCCAAGTGCAAACAGGAACCAACACAATCCATCTGATCTTAAGTTCTCTAGTAGATTGAAATGGCCTTTTAACCAACGGTGTACATACTTTTCTTTGATTTTCTTTCATTTTGGGGGGGGGGGCAGGCAGGCATACCTGGCTGTGTTCTGGATGCAGGACTAGCATTCCCAGCAGTGCTTGGGGACCACATGGTGCTGGGACTGCCACATGCCAAGCATGGTCAGCAGCCCTTTGAACCATCCCTTGGGCCCAGGCCCTCCCCCTCCTCCATCTCGTCTGTGTCCTGCAGATTGCCGCTTCTGCCATCCATTTGTCAGTTTGCATGACTGAATTCTCAGAGAGAGGGCCTGGGGTGGGGGTGTGCTGTTCCCCCTCTCCCAAGTCTTAAGAGAGAATCAAGCCTCCCTGTGGCCACAAGTTGATGGAGGCCAGCAGCCCTGGGTGAATTCAAATAGGAGTTCTTTTCCCCTGAATCCAAAAGCGGCATAAAATTAGCTCTTGTCTCCCAAACACAAACCAAAACGGACTGAGAACTGGAAGGGGGGGGGGAGTCCTTTGTACTTGGAGAATTGGTACTTTTATTTCAAGTGTGTCAGAGCGAATTAGGACTATTAATGCTTTAACAACACCACTCGTTATTGAGCTGCTCCTTAAAACAAGGGAGGCAAGGGGAGATCTGAAAAGACAGATCGCTGACTTAATAGCCCCTTCTCAGGTTGTTCTTTAGTCTCCGAGAATATGCACCTGCCTCCATTTCCATTAATGTCATGAAGCACCGCCCGTTCGTGTGTAATATGGGATCATCGGGGTCTTGATGGCTGTTCTTTGAAAGGGAATAAAATCATGTCCCTTTCATTCTCCTCGAAACAGTACGTGTTAAAATTAAGAGCCCTTGTGCTTCGCCCAATTACTTCCCAGATAAATTTTCGCGATAATGCGCCTCGAAGTAATTTTAATTTCCAGAAGCAAATATGTATTCTTTGCTTAAACATTTTCCATTTCCATTTTTGTCCTTGGTAGACTCCTTAAAGCGCTGCTTAGTTTACACACACACACAGAGAGAGAGAGAGAGAGAGAGAGAGAGAGAGAGAGAGAGAGAGAGAGAGAGAGAATAAAATGGACTCCTTGCTTTCTCCTCAGCCGCCCTTCAGGAAGTTTCTGCACAGAAGCCAGTATCAGCGCCTCAGTGAAGCCAAAATCTCAGTCCTCTCTCTCTGCCAAACTGGTATTATTCTAGGAATGTCCTTTAATTTTAGCATTAGCTTAATAATACGTATACACACATACTACATCCACAAATCAAACATTAGTTTTGGCGGCTTTGCCTTTCCGGATGTAGATGTGGGACAGCAGAAAGTGCTCTGCAAATGACCTGCATTTAACTAGTGCTCTTCTGAGCTCAGCTTTTGGCTCCGTGAGGACCATCTGCATTTTGACCAGTACTATTTTGGACTCTGTATTGACATAGCCTGTGTTTTTATGAGTACTGGTCTTGGTTTGACTTGGTGGTGCCCAGGGATCACTTCTGATGGGCTCGGGGACCATAGGAGGTGCCGGAGATTCAATTCAGGTTGGCCATGTGCAAGGCAACTGCCCTACTGGCTGCACTGTCTCTTGGGCCTCAGTTTGACTTGGGATTCAAGAACTTTCAGTCTTATTTTTTTTCAGTGATTTTTTTCCCTCAGGCATTTTAGAAGAAGCTGTTTGGATCCTACCCGGTGGTGCTCAGGAGCTGTTCCTGGCTTATTGGTCATGTGGTACTGGGGTGCAGGGGAGCTGAGGAGTTGGTCCACCCCCCTGCAAGCAACACATATGCTTCTGCTCTTTGAGTTATCACTCCTGCTCCCCTAGGAGAGAATTTCTGTTTCCATTGTTTTTTTCTCATCAGAAATAGGTTTGGTTTCTGTAATTGTAAAATAGGGTAATGACTGAAGGCTTATAGTAAGGACTATCAAATCTTCTCTATTGAGTATTTGTCATTGTTGTTGTTGATTTGGAGGTCATACCCAGTGGTGCTGGGGGTGCTATTCCCAGCTTGGCGCTCAGAGCTCCCTCCTGGCTTAGTGCTCTGGGAGCCATGGATTGCTGGGGATCAAACCTAAGGTAGGGCTTTCACAAACCAGTAATGCACTCTAGTCCTTTGAGCCATCTCCCCTGCTCTGTGTGAAGTAATAAGCACCCTATAATGTCAGATGTTTCCACTATTTAAGGCAGTTACCTTCTGTTCTGATTATAAACTCTTGCAAGAATCAAAATCAAATGGTCCCAATCTTTGGACTGATGTTTCACAATGGAAATCTTTAGGTTTTCTGACATTTCTCCTCCGACCATCTAGATCAGAGGGTCTTGGGGGGGCTTTGGGGCTACACCCAACAGTGCTCAGGGATTACTCCTGGCTCTGTGCTCAGGGATTACTCCTGGCAATGCTTGGGGAAACCTGCGTACAAGGCAAGTGCCCTACCTGCTGTACTATAACTTTGGCCCCTAGGGGGTTTGGTTTGGTTTTGTTTTGCCACATTCTTCGGTGCACAGGGCATATTCCTTGCTCTGTGCTCAGGAACTACTCCTGGTGGTGTTCAGGGGACACTATGGGGTACCAGGGATAGAACCTGGGTTGGGTGCATGTAAGGCAAGTTATACCCATTATACTAATTGCTTTGTTATCTAGATCAGTGGTTTTCAACCTTTAAAAATCATAGATACCAACTAATTTCCAATAACAAAAACATTAACACAGAAGGCTTAATTTGAAATAGCTTAGTAAGCACTCATGGTGAGATGCAACAATTTCCACAAACTTTCTTTTACTGAAGTATATTTTTGATCATTGCATTAGCCATTTAGTGGTAACGATGTAAGATAAATTATTGTGGGCCTGCTATAGGGGGAGGCGTGAGGGGTGGTTGGGAAAATGGAGACGGTGGAGGGAAGGTGACAGTGTTGGTGGGATTGGTGTTGGAATATTGAATACCTGTAACAAATCATGAACAACTTTGCAAACCACGGTGTTAAATTGGTGGGGGGAAAGATGGCAGACATGATTGGTGGGTGGTATGGGAGGGAACCTGGTAAAGGGAATTTGACAGTAGTGCTGGGACATTGTATGTCTAAACTCAACTATGAATAACTTTGTAAATCTCCATCCTTCAGTAAAATTTTTTTTTTTGCTTTTTCTGTCACACCCGGCATTGCACAGGGGTTACTTCTGGTTCATGGACTCAGGAATTACTCCTGGAGGTGCTCAGGGGACCATATGGGATGCTGGGGATTGAATCCGGGTTGACTGCGTGCAAGGAAAATGCCCTATGCACTGTGCTATCGCTCCAGCCCCCAGGAAAAATTTTTAAAAAATCTTGCTGGGTTGCCCAAGTGATAGTACAGCAGGAAGGGTGATTGCATTGCACGCAGCCAACCCAGGCTCAATCCCTTGCACGACAAATGGTCCCTGGCACCCCACAGGGTCACTAAAACCATCCAGGTATGGCTCTAAGAACAACAACAACAACAAAAGTAACTGGTCTAGAGAATCTGGGGTTAAAGGCCACGGATCTGAATTAGATTTCTTTTGTGATTGTCTTTCCTCTTTCCCCTGATCTGGCACCCCAGATAAAATTGCTCTACAGAGTCTATTTACAAATGACTCAGCTGGGCTACCCTGATGCCTTGCACCGACTATTCTGCTCCATAGTCCAAAAGGATGTGTTTCGGGGGGGGGGGGGGGATGGGCATTGTTGAAATACATTGACTTTCTTCACTTGCAAGTTGAAAATGTGCCAGGGAGTGATAAGGGGTCATTCATTGTAAGGGTCTTGGAGACCTTCATTTTCTGCATTTTGATGCTTTGAGAGATTTTATATTTGTTCACTTGGGGGCCACACCCAGGGTACTGGAGTTGGAGATATATACATACATGTATTATGCATAAGTATACATGGTTTATATTATATAATATACATAATTATAATATTATAGTCATTAGAGATATATACACACATATATATCTTGGAGAGCCCGGCAAGCTACCGAGACTATCCTACCCGCATGGGCAGAGCCTGGCAAGCTCCCTGTGTCATATTTGATATGCCAGAAACAGTAACGACAACAGATCTCATTCCTCTCACCCTGAAAGAGCCTCCAATCATAGGGAAAGACAAGTAAGGAGAGGCTGCTGAAATCTCAGGGCTGGGAAGGATAGAGATATTACTGGCGCCTGCTTGAGTAAATCGATGAACAACGGGATGACAGTGATACAGTGATACAGTGATTATAGTCATGTGCACTGTATGTCATGTATAATATATGTAATACATATATATTATATGTATTACTGGCTCTGTGCTCAGAAGTGATCTTTGGCTGAGTTCAGGAGGCTCTGTGTGGTGCTGGGGATTCGAACCAGGACCACTGTTGATGCAGTTGCATGCAAGTACCTTACCTCTTGTACTATCTCAATAGCCTGCGTGGAACCCTTTTTTTTCCCTCTGAATATATGTGCATTCATTTCAGGTTCTGGCTTGGGAGGTGGCAGTCCCTCCGTGGTTGGAGACCTCTCTGAGTTCTTTTAAAAGGGTTTCTGGTGGGGGAAGGTGGGACCCCGAAGAGACAGTTGCTTCTCAGCAGTGTTAGAGATGCGTTAGAGCTTTAGTTTTCAGGCTGAGTTGAATCTGACAGCTGGCACGATATTCTTCCTCTTGGGGAGTAGGTTGCTCATTGGAAAGGGGAATTCTGGCCAGTAGGAGATCAGCAGGAGGTGGTGGGGTTGGGGGTGCTTGAGGCCTGACAGCTGTTCTGTGAGCTGCTTCAGGCTCCTGTTTCCTTGGAAGGACTTGGATTCCCTTGGGGAGTTATGCCTGACCTGAGAATGCTCAAGGTCCTGCTTGGGGTGTAGACTGAAGTCTGGAGCCTTTCAGAAACACTTGCCAAGGTGCGAAAGACAATGCCGAGCCTGCTTTTGGCTTTGGCGTCCACTCTTCCAGTACATCCTTAAGTAACCTCTCAAAAGGAAGACAGACCTTTATAGCAACGTGCAGTGCCTCTTTCACAGTTGGACTTGGAGATCCTAGGGAGGTGGGGTTAAAAAAAAAGGATGAATTTTCTGCAGATCTGGACAGCAGGGTGTGACCCTGTTCCAGTCTTCCACGAAAGGATGTGGCTTTGTTTGACCAAGGCCCTGGAGACTTACTGACTTCAAAAAATGGACAGCACTGTTCATTCAGGGGGAAAAGGAAACAGATTGTGTGACTTCTTTTCATAAAGTAGTCACAATTAGCTCTTTTATAATTTTATCATTTTGGGGGTCACATCTGGCTGTGCTTAAAGACTTATTCCTAGCTCTCTATGTTCTGTGTTCAGGGCTTATTCCTAGCTCTGTGCTCAAGGGTCACTTCTGGCAGTGCTCTGGGGAATCTCGTAAGGTTTTGGGAATCTCAAACTGGGGTCAACTGTGTGTAAGTTAACTACCTTAACTCCTGTGTCTCTCTGGTTCACCCTGTTTATTTTTATCTTGTGCATAGTCATCGGTTCTGGGGATGAAAATTCAATTATGTTTTTATTTTGGGGGTTTGGGGACCACACCTGCCAGTGCTTAGGGTCTCTTCCTGACTCTGTATTCAGATAACTCCTGGTGGTGCTTAGGGGACTGTATGCGGTGCCAGGGATTCAGCCACATGCAAGGAAGGTACTACTAAGGCATGTGCCAAGAAAGTACTATCTCTCTGGCCCCAACTGCAATTCTTGTGTGTTTTCAGTTCTCTGGTGCCACGCAGCAACAATCATAAATGTGTTTGACAGGACTTTTGAACATAAAGAGCTACTCTTTTGGGGACAGGAGTGGGGGAATTGAACCCCCATCCTTGTAAGGTAAGTGTTCTACTGCTGAGCTATATCCCCTGCCCAAAGAGCTACTCTGTATAATTATGTTCGACTGTTTGAGGTCAACTCTAGGTTTATAATACAGTTGAGTGGAAAGTATAGAGTGCTCCCCTGTAGCTATGGCTCCTCCCCCACCCCACTTACAGATTCTCCTATAACCGTCCCCCACCAGAGTGATGCATTTGTTAAAACTGATGTCCCTACAATCAGTCATTTTGTAATTTTACTCAAGGTTCGGGCTAGAGTGATAGCACAGCAGGTAGGGTGTTTGCCTTGCACCCGGTGGACCCGGCCAAGCCGGGTTCGATTCCTCCGCCCCTCTCGGAGAGCCCGGTAAGCTACCGAGAGTATCTCGCCCGTATGGCAAAGCCTGGCAAGTTCCCCGTGACGTATTCGATATGCCAGACACAGTAACAACAAGTCTCACAATGGAAACGTTACTGGGCCCGCTCGAGTAAATCGATAAACAACGGGAGGACAGTGCTAGTCAAAGTTCATCTTGTACTTTAGCAATCTGGAATGTTACCCAAAGTTCATTGTGAACGGTTCATATTGTATTTTAAGATGGTTCTTCTGAGGTGAGACATTCTATAGGTTGTGCCTTTTGTGTCTCTTTTTAAGATGTTTTCCACTATTTTCAAAAATCCTCTGCCGTTACTTATTCCTCTCTTTTCCCATCCCCTAACCCCTGGGGGAGTCTTTTTACTGTTTCCATATCCAGAATGTCATGTACTTGAGATCATAAAGTAGGTAACCTTTTCATATTGGCTTTGTTTACTTAGTACTGTTCATTTGAACTTTCTCCTTGTCATGGCTTGACAATCCTTTCTTTCCTTTCCTTTTTCCTTTTCTTTACTTCTGTCTCCTTCTCTCTCTTCCCCTTTCCTTCTTCCCTCCTTCCAGAGCTTACTCTGTGCTCAGGAGCTATAAACTAACTGTGTTCAGGAATCAAACCCAAGTATGGAAGGCAATTGGATAGCCAAGGGGCTCTCTCTTCAACCCTTTGCCCCTTCCTCTCCTCCCTTCTTTCCCTCCTCACACCCAGCAGCCATCAGAGCTTACTCTTGGCTTTGTGCTCAGGGATCCCTAGTTGTGTTGGTGCTTGGGAGACCATATGGGGTGCTGGGGACAGAGGAAGGCTTGGCTCTAGGACTGACTAGGTAGTACAGTGGGTAGGGTGCTTGCCTTGGACATTTTTTTTGGCCATTCCTGGTAATGTTCAGGGCTTACTCGTGGCTCTGCACTCAAAGGACATTCTTTTTTTTCTTTTGGGTCACACCCGGCAATACACAGGGGTTATTTCTGGCTCTGCACTCAGGAATTACCTCTGGCAGTGCTCAGGGGACCATATGGGATGCTGGGAATCGAACCCAGGTCGGCCGTGTGCAAGGCAAACGCCTTACCCGCTGTGCTGTTGTTCCAGCCCCTCAAAAAACACTCTTGATGGGCTGGGGGGGAACCATATAGGATACAGGGTATAGAACCTGAATTTACCACGTATGCTGCAACCAACTTTGTAGCTGTGCTACTGCTCTTGCTCCCTGGACATTTGGATTATATATTGCCTTTAGCTCTTTAAGGGAGATCCTTCCTGGTAATGAGTTTTTCTGGACTTACTGAAGATTCACTTTTATTAACATGCTTCTGGTGAAAGGGGAAGTCAGAAGTCAGTGATCAACTTAGTGTGCAACTGCCAGTGAACTTACAGTATGTATGAACCTTGCAGGTAAGTCTAGTCAAGTCTGTTCCCAACACAACCTGTTCATTCCTAAACTTGACAGTGCTGTGCATAGTCAAACCATGAGGCTTATGGGAAATTTGGGAGTAGGCCACAATACTGAAAACCGTCATTAACACATTAAAAAAAATCAGGAGCTAATAAAAGCAGCACTTTCTTTTACACATGCTAAGAGGTTAAGAAATGTCCAAATGCTACAATAAACATGGCAGTTTTCCTTAAATACCTGCTTTACATGTGCTCCTAGGAGTCTGAAGGGCTGCAGTTTTAAGTGATTGTGAAATGGTAGGAAGACGGGTCTATGAAGTCAGATGGAAAACTGAAACACTAAGTGTGAATCAGCTTGACTCCAAACACCCAGTTAGATAGCCCTTGGGTGTTTGTACCTGATGCACCCTGCACCCTGATTCTTTGGGGGTTGTGTATTTCTAGATGGTTTGTTCAGCTGCTTGCAGTTTTCTGCAGTTACCAAGTGAAACAAATGTGAAATTCACATTAGGCTCCTATTGTTCAGTTAAGTTAACATGGTGAAATACACATCATGCTCAACTTGTTATTTAAGCTCGTGAAATTCACATCTTGCTCAACTTATGTAACTTAACAGGGTGAAATTCACATGGTGTGCAAATTGTTTGAAGGTCGCCATAACGTTAGCACAAATGCACTTTTTTTCAAAGGAACCTTGAAGAGTGCCTTCATATCTTTTGTTGCATTATTTAATATAGTATCAGGGCAGTCTCATAGTAGCTACTTGCTTAGGATCTCATTTGCACGTGCTGCCCCAAAATGCTGGAATCCAAAGCCCCTTGATCAGCACTCTTATCAGTCACTTCCTCCACCAGGAGTTGTGCCAGTTGAACTCAACTAATTAGCTCTGGTTCTCTGGTTTTCTTTTCTGTGGGAAGTGAGAAGGGGTGAGGGGTGATTGCTAGGTTATTCCAAGACCCATTACTTAATCAACATTAAGCTCATGTTGATGGAGCATTGGTGAGGGCTGAGGATGAGAAGATGGTCCAGCAACCCAATCTACCTCTCGTGTTTGAGGCCTCACATAAATTCTCTTCATAGATAATTGAAAGCATATTGGACCCTACTTAATACACTGTATTCACTTGTTGTGTCTGTATCTCTTTTTCTGTACATTTCTCCCCTCCCTACCCTTGTGGATTACAGAAACAGTTGTTTCTGAGGATAAAAAAAAAACCCTTTTGATCACCTTTAGACTTATTTTCAAATGGAAAACAACACCTTAGAAATTTATTTTCAAAAATAGACATTCACATTGCATATAAATACATAGACAAATGCGCTAACAACAACAACAACAACAAAATGAGGGCCTTCTGTTCTAGGAAATCAATAACTTTATTTTTAGCTTGGAAGGAGGTATTCTTCAGAAAATAAAAACTCTGCTGTGTGTGTGTCATTTCCTATTACCCCGCCTCCCCCCCACTAGTGATGCATTGAATGCAGAGTAGTTTTCTTTTCTTGGAATACTGTGGGTTTTTTTTTTCTCTGTAGATTGACTGATAAACACCCATTCTTAGCCTTCTACCACCTTGCCATGCAGGGGTGTCATCAAATTTATGGCACTTTTGCCATACTCGTTCTCTGCATTTAGAACCTGACATTTTAAAGGTCTTGTAAAAAAAATTCAGGACTCTCCTGAGTCAAAGCAGTCCATTTGAGTGGGGCCACACCCAGTGATGTTCAGGACTTATTCCTGTCTCTGTGCTCAGAGACAGGAACCAATCCTGTGGTTCCAGGAATCGATTCAGGTTTGGACACATGCAAGACCAGCACCTTACTCCCTACACTCTTCAGTCCTAAAACAGTCCATTTTTTTATGGATTCCCAGATTTCACTGTTCTTAGGGGCTCTTTACTTTCCTAGGGAAACACCTTGTTTTAGGCAGGGAAGGTAATGGCTCAGGGGTTACTTCTGGATCTGCACTCATGAATCACTCCTGGAAGTGCTCTGGGGACCGTAAGAGATACCGGGGATCAAATCTTCATCAGCCATGTGCAAGGCAAGTGCCTTATCCACTGAACTGTCACTCTGGCCCGAAGCACAATCTTTTTTAAAAATTATTTTTTAGGGGCCAGAGAGATATATGTTCAGTGGATAATCGAGCTTGCCCTGCACAAGGCCAACCTGCTGACCTGTGTTCTATCCCCGACATCCCACATGGTTCCCTGAGCACCACCAGGAATAATTTCTGAGTGCAGAGCCAGGAGTTACCCCTGCATATCATCCGGTGTGGCCCCTAAACAAAAAGAAATTATTTTTAATTTTGTTTTCTGGAGAGTAAGCACAATCTTTCTCACTCCAGGAGATATGCTTACTTTTTTAGATCATGCTGTCTCCTCACAACCCCCTGGGGCTCTAGAACCCCTTTGCCAAGTCTAATTTCCAGCTACCAATGGAAACTCAGTTGGTTGCAGGATGCCACATAATGCCAGGAGATCATGGTCACGGTCCTCCCGTTGTTCATCGATTTGCTCGAGCGGGCCCAGTAACTTCTCCACCGTGAGACTTTTTGTTACTGTGTTTGGCATATCGAATTCATCACGGGTAGCTTGCTAGGCTCTGCCGTGCGGGCGAGATACTCTCAGTAGCTTGCCGGGCTCTCCGAGAGGAGCAGAGGAAGTGCCAGGAGATGTAGTTGGTAATATTTGTCTGTGGGCATCCTTGTCTTCCTCAGGCTTAGGTCATCTTTAAGAACGTTAGCTTTGCTGGCCGGAGGTATAGTTCAGCGGGTAGGGCATTTATTTGCCTTGCACGTGGTCGACCTGGGTTTGATCTCCAGCACCCCAACTATATGGTCTCCTAAGTCCACCAGGAGTGATCCCTGAGCACAGAGCTAGGAGTAAGCCCTGAGCATCACCAGGTATCAGCAGCACTGCCCTCCCGTTGTTCATCGATTTGCTCGAGCGGGCGCCAGTAACACCTCCATCATGAGACTTGTTACTGTTTTTGGCATATCGAATACGCCATGAGGAGTTAGCCAGGCTTTGCCATGCCGGCAGAATACTCTCGGTAGCTTGCCGGGCTCTCCGAGAGGGGTGGAGGAATCAAACCCTGGTTGGCTGTGTAAAAGGCAAACACCTTAACCGCTATGCTATCGCTCTGACCCATCACCAGGTATGGCCCCCCAAAATAGAATTTAGGTTTTATATGAGAGAGAATGAGTGAGTACAAGGGTGCTTCCCTAGCAGCCCACAAACCCTAGTTGAAATCCCTGGCATGCCATATGGTACCTCACACAACACCAGGGGTTACTCCTGAACATAGAGCCAGGAATAGTCCCAACTCTCACCCCCCAAAAATAAAGTGTTTAGGCGCTGCAACCACAGAGCATGGAATTAAATTCTTGGAAAAGGTACAAATAGGCAAATCCTAGAGAATGAGTGAATGCCTAGAGATAAGTGAATGCCTAGAACTTTGGGAATGAAGACTAGGTTTGGGTCTGCTTATTTTGCAGGGGAGGAATAATGAAAATGTTGTAATATTTCTTGTGATAACCATTGTACAATTGATTATACACTGTTGTATGATATACTATATATCACATATCATATATTTACACGTATATATAAGAACCATATATGTTTTTTTGTTCGGGTCACACCCAGTGGTGCTCAGAGCTTCCTCCTGATTCTGCTCAGGGATTACTGTTGGCGGGTCTTGGGGGACCTGTGTGGGGCCAGGGATCACACTGGGATCATCCTTAATGTGCCTTAACCGCTGTACTGGCCCTTGTCATTCACTTCTTTCTTTACTTCACTAAGCATAATTGCCTCCAGGTCTATCAATTTTGTCCCAAAGGGCACAATTTCCTCTTTTTATGACAGAGCTGTATTACCTTGAGTGTGAGGACCACGGCCTCTTTCTCCAGGCATCTGTGCACAGGCATTTTGGGGGACCACCACATAGGGACTATGATGAATAAAGCTTTTATGAATGCAGAGATGCAAATATCCTTTCCAATGAGTGTTTTCATGGCCTTCCCAGAAATGCCCAGGAATGTTGCTAGAGCCGATGCAGTTTCCACTTAAAGTTGTGGAAGCACTCACTATACTGGTTTTCCATTGTGGTTGTAGTGACAGGCGTTCCTGCTGCCTGCTAGGCTTGGAATGGACGAGTTGGATGGTATCCAAATCATACCTAAATATGAAGAAATGGCACTGTTTCTGGAGCTTCACAGTCACTTCTGAGCTCTGACTTTGACAAGTTCTTTAGTAACTTGCTGCCAGGGTTCCTATAGTGGGTGAGGCAGAGGGGTAGGATCCCAGTTCTGGCCCCTCTTTTACAGCGTTGTGATGTTCAAAGGAGCTGATGGAGAGAGTACACAGTGTTTGATATGTGACAAAGAGCAAGTGCTCAGTGTGTGTTGCCAACTTTTGGCATTGGTGTCATTACACAGTTTTTGAAGGCCTGGCTGATAGATGGTATTCACACCAGGGCCACAAAGACAGGAAATAGGTAACAGTGGCCATAAACATTCAATTATGCATTCGGCCATGGCAGCGCCGGAAATGAGCAATACTGGACAATGTAACGAGTCCATCATAATGCATAGTCATGGGAGATGAGGTCATTTAGGGTGTGGGGTCGACCCAGGGGCTTGGAAAAGACTCATGATGCTGATGTGAGAGAGGAAATTTTTGTATTAAAAAGGCTGCTCTGCCATCACTGACAACAGATATGGGGAGGTCTTGGGCTCTGGGCTGTATGTAGGCTCTGGGCTTCTGACTCCCCGGGAACTTCCCTCTGATTCCTTTGGAGGCCACAGTCCCACAATCAGAGGGATCCTGGCGTAGGTTAGCATCCTTGGCCGTCTTTTCCTCTCTTTCCCTAATATCCCCCATCTCCTGAGTCTCCAGGATCCTCAAGGTAGGTGCTCACACCAGCCGAGTTCAAGCAAAGCTTTCCTAGGGAACTGGAAGAGCAATCCAGGCCAGAATTGAATTTTGGGAGGGCTGGAATTGAAAAGACCCAGGACTGTAGGCAGAGGAAAACACTGACATGGACCATCAACCACTTACCATGTGGAAGGTCATTTAGAAACAGTGTCTACACCTCACATTATGGTCTTGGTTCATGCTTGTCGACTCCCTCTCTTCCATGTTGCTTGTAAGGGAAAGACAGTATTGGAGCTAGTCACCTCCCTGTGCCCCTGAACTCTTTTAAGACATGGGGAACTGAGAAACCCCCATGGAGAACTTATTTGCAAGGGGCCAGGGTGTTACTCAAGTGTGCCAAGAATTATGGGACTTGGATTCATTTTTGGTTTGTTTTGGGGTCCTACCAAGTAGCGCAAAGGGTTTATTTACGAATCTAAGCTTTCAGGGCTTAGTCCTGGGTTTGATTCCTATGCAGTGTCAGGAATCAAACCCAGGTTGCCATCAAACCCAGGTTGCTTGCATGCAAGGCAAATTCTGTAAGCTCTGAACTCTTTATCTGGCCCAGTACTTGTGTTCTTTTCAGCAAGCTTTTTGGTCAATTCAAGGCTACCTTTAAATTATTTGGGATATAGCACAGCTGGTAGGGCGTTTGCCTTGCATGCGGCCGACCTGGGTTTGATTCCTCCACCCCTCTGAGAGAACCTGACAAGTTACTTAGGGTATCTCGCACGGCAAAGCCTGGCAAGCTCCTCGTGACATATTTGATATGCCAAAACAGTAACAACAAGTCTCAGGATGGAAACATTACTGGTGCCCACTCGAGCAAATCAATGAACTGTGGGAGGACAGTGCTACAGTGCATGCGTGTGTGTGTGTGTGTGTGTGTGTGTGTGTGTGTGTGTGTGTGTATTCTGTTTGATAGCCTGATAGTCGGGAGAATCCAGAGGCTGCCACCTGCTACATGAACTGTCACTAAGAAACAGCTTAGTATTATCATTTCCTGCCGGGGGGTTGTATTGGGTTCACCTATGGAAGTCACAGAGAGGCACTGTCCAGACCCAAATGCACACCGGGTCAGAACCAGGCCTTACGCTCCCAGAATTGTGGCTAGGGCAAGGACCAGGGCCCGGGAGTGGGCAGCCCTGTTAACCTGTGTAGCTGAAGAGAGCCCTGGAGGTCAGATGCGGGCTCTCTGCCACCCACCCGTGCCCCTCCCAAGCCTCATGTCTGTCCATCAGCTGCCAGGCTGCCGAGCACAAGGGCTGCACCTTGGCTTCGAGCCAGTGGTGAGCTGAGAGCCTGTGACTTTAAGACTTGGCCCTTTTCAGTTCTCTTTGTTCACAAGAAAGTTTCATCCTGGCTCCCTTCAGTGGCTGCCGAGGATTAGGAGAACCCTGGGGAGTCTTGGCTTTAGGACAGCTCTCAAAGCTTTATGGGGAAGTTAGAAGAGGGGCCATTTCTCTCGGTCTTATTTTAAGTGACGTTTCTTCTCTGCCTTCCTCATCTGAGTTTTTACCGGTGTGAACCCTTCCAGCATAATCCCTTAGTGGACCTTTGTGATTCGGCGGCTCTGGAGAGGATTAAACCCATATCTGGACCCATAAAATAGTCTAAGGCCTGCTGAAATGAACAATGTGAAGGAGGTTCCAGTTCACACGCTGGCCTTTAATAGTACCCTGTTAGAGCCGCTGCTTGCTTTCCTGGGTTATAGCATTGCTCATTCTCCCCCCCCCCCAAAAAAAAAGGTCTGCTTTTCAGTAACTAGAAAGAAGGGAGGCTTTACTGTCATGAACAGAGCTTATGAATTAGATCACTACATGGCCAAAGGCGATGGTATTCCCAAATAGGGCCATTTCCAAGAATGTATAACTGCTTGTAGTTTGTCTGGTTTAATATTCTTAAGAAATGGAAATTGCTTCCATTGTAAAGTGGTTTCCTGTCAAGCTCTTTTTATTTTTCAGTGTCAATAGCTTTTACCTTTTTTAAAAAAAATACCATGAATATGTTTAAATTGTTTATTTTGAATTGATTTTTTTTTGACTTGGGGGCCATACAGCCCAGCAGTGCTCAGGGTTGCTCTTGACTCTTTGCTCAGAGATAATTCCTGGTGGTGTTTTTTCGGGGAGATCATACACAACGCCAGGAATCAAATCTGTGTTGACTGCATGCAGCACAAACTCCTTAACCCCGGTACTATCTCTCTAGCCTTTTAAATTGTCTAAGAATCTGATGGTATTGCAATTGGTGGCTGGATTTATACATTTTCAATAAAATGCTCTTTGGTAGAAATTTCCACAAATGCCTCTATCCATTTTGTTACCGTTCGCTTTGGTACCTGGGAACTGTGAACTGCTTCCATTAGAATTATTTTTTGGAAGACACAGGAACAAATCAAAAGACTGTAAACTACTACTTAGACACATACCATGGGTGTGTGGTTCTGTGTCTGTGATCTCACAATACACAAATGTTGGCAGCACTGTAGCGATTGTATTAATCCTGTGAGATGCTTTGTCGTGGTTGATATTTACAAATTAAGGGCTGAAATAGAAGCTTTGAATGTACTTTATTATGCAGAAGGTAGAAGTAGAAGTGTTTATATTACTTGTTTTAGACTCTATTGGCCAACCAGGCAGCAAAAAATACACAGTCCCATAATAGACTACACCTCTTTCATAACGAGCCTGAAAATTCCTGAGGAGGTTTTCACAGACTAAAGCAGTGTTTCCCAAAGTGAGCAATACCAGATTAGAGAGCTAATACTACAGGGAGGGCGCTTGCCTTACACATAGCTGACGAGGGGTCCATCCCCAGTGCTTGACATGGTCTCCTGAGCCCTGCCAGGAGTAAGCCCTGAGCACAGTCGGGTGTGCCCACCAAAATGAAAGTGAGCAATATTGCCTCCCCCACCTCTTCTGGAGCACTGGACTGGAGGGGAAAGGGTGGTAGTAACCTTACCTGCAATTGGGGGTTACTTTCTGTTTATTCCCTTCAAGAAGGTAAATTTTCGGGGCTGAAGAGATAGCACAGCCGGTAGGGCGTTTGCCTGGCATGCGGCTGACCTAGGTTCTATTCCCAGCATCCCATATGATTCCTGGAGCATCACTGGGAGTAATTCCTGAGTGCAAGAGCCAGGAGTAACCCCTGTGTAACACCGGGTGTGACCCCAAAAGCAATAAATAAATAAATACATTTTTTCACCAGAGGCAGTCATTTTTTTTTCTTCTGAAAAGAGGGCAGTTAGGCTAAATAATTTGGGGAATCTCTTATTTTGTCAAAGATTTCGCCAAGGTCTTAAAAGCACGGTGGTTTGGATATTCCATGGGAAGTATAGTCCTTTCCTCCATCATCCTCGTAGCTGTTTAATGACTTCCTAGTACATTTCTATGCTGGGCACTCCGTGGATCATGATAGCTGTCCTGGATCTTTAAAGTCTCCACTTGATTAACGAGAAAGGATTTGAGCCTAATTAGGAATCACATTGTCTTTGAAGCCTGGAAGTGGAAGCCCAAGAAGGGTCATTGATTGGTTCTCAAGGTCAGGGAGTCAGATGGACGCTCCAGCGATCTTTCCTCTCAACACATGACCCTTCGCTCCATTTCCTGGTGGCCGGCACTTAAACTTTGACAGGTTTCCATAATGAGAGATGGGCTTGCCTTGTTCTGCCCATAAACTTCGGAACTCTGGGCACGACCTGTTTCTTTCCCTCACCTGCCTTCCGCCTTTCATCTGTTTTCTCTCTAGGCTCCTCTGTTCTGGTTCCTTTGTTTTCTCTGTCCTTCCCTCCCCCTTTCTCTCTCCTGTTCTCCTGCCACCTCTCCACTAAACTCTACTTTCCTTTCCTTCCTCCGCCTATTTATTTTTCACTTTTCTGAAAGTTTCTAAACGGTGTTCACGAGCTTCATTCATTCATTCATTCATTCATTCATTATTTAGGGTTTAGGGCCACCCCCCTCCCCCCCCAGGATGCTCAGGGGCTACCCCTGCTCAGGAGCAATCTCTGGCAGTGTTTCTGGAGACCATATCAGTTCTGGGGGATTGAATCAGCATCCACCTGGTTTGCTATCTACCCGGCATCTGTTGTAAGGAAGTAAGGCGAATGCCTTGGCTCCTATATTCTCTTCAACCCCTGTTTGGGGTTTTTAGAAAAGCATGTGACAGGCGAGGCACAAAGGGGAATTACCCTTTGGTATAATGAGCAGGGCTTTCTCTACACACACACACATTGGCGACGATGGTGGGACTATTTGTTTGGCTTTCTTTCTAACCCTTTCCAATGATGCCAGGCACTTGCTGCCCCAGCTGTATCGTAGACGGCCTATTTTGGTTCTCAGCTTGCTCGAGTGACATCATAGACGAAAAACTCACCCTGCCAAAGTGGACCATGCAGTGGTTTGTAGTATACTCACAGAGTTGTGCAACCACGGCTACAGTCTATTTTAGAACACAGTTGGCATGCCCCCACAAAGAAACAACATACCTTTTGGCAGAGTGCCCCCCCACTTCCCCACACGTTCCCTCCCCACCCTAGGCAACCAACAATCCGTCTTCTGTGTATGGCTCAGTGTCTTGACTGCTACAGTTTTGCTGTGATAAGACCTTGACTGTGGTTCTCCTGATTTTTCCTGCCTCCCTTGCTTTCCCCCTCATTAGCTTGACCTGTCACTCACAGCTTTGGAAATCAAGGAAACTTGGAAATGAGTTGCCTCTGCACTCTGAGTCCTATTTTGTAGACCCCAGAAGGTGATCTTGGGGGAATCTTTCTGTGAACTTGAACTGTCTTTTTTTTTGATGTGTTACTAATTTTTGAGGGGGGGGGGGATAGTTCACCATGAGCTGTGCTCAGGGCTTATTCCTGACTCTGTGCTCAGAGATCACTCCTGTACTCAGGGAACCATGTGGAATGCCCAGTATTGAATCCAGGTTGGCCAAATGAAGAGCAAGCACCTTCCCCACTGTACTATCTTTCTGGCCTTTTACTTATTCTTCATGTACCCTGCTTTTTTGTCAGATGTTCACCTACATTTTATTCCTCTACCTTGGTCATGGGCTGGAGCGATAGCACAGTGGGTAGGGCGTTTGCCTTGCACATGGTCAACCCGGGTTCGATTCCTCCGCCCCTCTCAGAGAGCCTGGCAAGCTACGGAGAGTATCTTGCCGGCACGGCAAAGCCTGACAAGCTCCCCGTGACGTGTTTAATATGCCAAAAACCAGTAACAGCAAGTCTCACAATTTGTTGTGAGACATTACTGGTGCCCACTTGAGCAAATCGATGTACAAGGGGAGAACAGTGCTACAGTGCAGTGCTACTTTGGTCATGGGAAACTCTGATGCTGGAAGCTTCCTCAGGGCAGAGACTTCATGCTCCCAGCTCTGAGCCTTCAGAATATCGAAGATGAAATTACCCCTCACTCTTGATACATACCTGTCATCCATAATGAATTAAGCTCCCTTATGGGACTTGTTTTAAAAAATAATCCCATGGGGGCTGGAGAGATAGCACAGCGGGTAGGGCGTTTGCCTTGCATGCAGCTGACCCAGGTTCGATTCCCAGCATCCCATATGGTTCCCTGAGCACCGCCAGGAGTGATTTCTGAGTGCAGAGCCAGGAGTAACCCCTGTGCATCGCCGGGTGTGACCCAAAAAGCAAAAAAAAAAAAATAATCCTGTGACGGCATATTATACAGGATGTTAGGTGCCTACTATGTATGCTGCCAACCTTGGCTTCATCCCCAGCTCTGCATATGGTCCCCTGAGTAGCATCAGGGGTCATTCCTAAATACAGAGCTAGGAATACCCCCTGAGCACTGCCACATATTTTCCCCCCTAGTAAAAATTCAAATGTATAGTAATTTTAAAATAGCAAGTTATATTTCAGAGAGATAGTACACGAGGAAGGTACTTGCCGTACATGCTGCTGATCTGGCTTGATATCAGGTACCACTCATGTCCTCCAGCACAGAGAGGCATCGCTTCTAGCACGGTAATACCCCAGGAGCACTGCTGAGTATGCTCCCCCAAAATAGATCCCCCTGCAAATGCAAATTAAAGCTTATGTTACAGGTAGTTCGGGGTCTGCCCATTTGTGTACTAATAAGAGATCCATGCTTGTGTCTCTTGTGATTTTGGGGCAAGGTTCCTTAAAAATGTTTTATTATATATTTTTTGGGGGAAGGATCACATACAGCTCTTCTCAGAGGCTGTTCTGACACTCTGCTCAATAGCAATCCCTGGCAGTGCTCAGGTGTTTAGGGTACCATATGCAGTACTTGGAATTCAAACCAGGGTCATAGCTGGTGCAACTGCATGCAAAGCGAGTGCCTCTATCTCCTGTACTATCTCTCCAGCCACTAGATAAGTATTTATGTATTTATTTATTAAAAATTATTCAAGAAGATTCTGTGGTTTACAATACTATTATTATTAATAATGGTCTCTCATACACATGATTCCAATACCACAACTGTGTCTCCATCTCTCTTACCCCAGGAGACTCACTTTCTCTCATCATCCCAACTCAACTGCACCCATCGGTTCTCCTATTATGATGCCTTTAGCCCTTCATTGCTACCTTGCTGTGTATCTTTAAATTCCACAGGTGAGAGAGATCGCTCTGTATCTATCCCTTTCCTTCTGACCAACTTCACACAGATGTTCTTTCATTCCTTCCATGTTTCTGCAAATTGCATGATTTTGTTCTTTCTGAGAGCTGCATAGTATTCCATTGTGTATATTTGCCACAACTGCTGGATCCATTCATTTGTTACTGGGCATTTGGATTGTTTCCATATCATGGCTGTTGTACCAAGTGCAGCAGTGAGCATTGGCATGCATATATCTTTCTGAATGAATATTTTCCAACCTGGGGATAGGTGCCAAGAAGTAGTATCACCAGGTAATATGGTAGTTCTATTCTTATATTTTGGATGGATCCTGATATTGTTTTCTGCAGAGGCTGAACCAGATGACATTCCCATCAACAGTGGATGAGGGTTCCTTTCTCACCTCAACCTGTTTCCAGACTTGACAGTGCCTCTTTTTAAAGGGGAAAAACAGAAGGTTATGAGGGAATAGTGGTGTTTATTTTTTCCTACTAATGGAGCGATAGCACAGCTGGTAGGGCATTTGCCATGCACGGGGCCAAGCCGGGTTCGATTCCTCCATCCCTCTTGGAGAACCTGGCAAGCTACCGAGAGCATCCTGCCTGCACGGCACGCCCCCTGTGAAGTATTCGATATGCCCAAAACAGTAACAACAAGTCTAATAATGGAGATGTTACTGGTGCCTGCTCGAGCAACTCGATGAACAATGGGAGGACAGTGCTACAGTGCAACAATGCTATAGAAATGAGTTTTGTAGGTAGCTGCTTTCATTCTCATTCACTCTTTTCTTCCTTATCTGAGGGTGGGTATCTGGGCAGGAATGCTTTTACTTGCAATTGAGGCCATGCTTGTGGTGCAGCCAGAGAATAAATGGGAGTGAGGAGATTCTATCTTCAATTCCTCTGATTGCCATAACAGTAAGGCTGGCATTGCCAAGTTGCGAAAGTGTCAATAAAACAGTTAATGGGAATTCTCTGGCAGTTCAGGGTGTTTTTGAGGCTCAGCATATGTTCCCGACACTCTGGTAGTGGCTAAATTCAAAAGCAAACTCCATCGGGTCATTTGGTTTTAATGTTGTCCAACAATAGGCTCTGAAAAGCCACACACTAAGAAGCGCAGCATATTGAAAATCGCTTTGAACTTTCAAAGCTTGTTATCTGAACTACCCCGGCAACGTTTACAAAGAGGATTCGCAGGACAGTGTGGCCCTCCCGAAAGACATATGCTTGCTCTTAAGCCAATGCTTAAAATACTCCTAATTTGTACCCGGGACCTTATCAAAGGGCTTTGCAAAATGTCTAATTTGACGATTATGAGTCTAGTTGAGCTTAACAACTGAATCGTGGGGTGACGGTCTGGGGGACTGCTCATGGCATTTTACTTTGAGCTATTAAGGCAAGTTCACTGGTGGGAAGGGTATTGATAAGAAAAAGAAGGCATCTGAAGGGCACCTCTTTTATTTCCTTTTAAGTTGGAGATTTCTCTTTTTGTGTGTGTCAAATTTTCTTTCTTTTTTAAATTTTATTGAATCACTGTGAGATAGTTACAAGCTTTCATGTTTGAGTTACAGTCACACAATGATCAAACACCCATCCCTCCACCAGTGCACATTCCCCACCGCTAATATCCCCAGTAGGCCCCTCCCCTTTCCCACCCTCCCACTGCCTCCGTGGCAGACAAGATTCCCCATAATCTCTCTCTACTTTTGGGCATTGTGGTTTGCAGTACAGACACTGAGAGGTTATCATGTTTGGTCCTTTATCTACTTCCAGCATATATCTCCCATTCCGACCGATTCCCCCAGCCATCGTTTTCTTGGTGATCTCTTCTCTGTTCCGGCTGCCTTCTCCTTTTTGCTCATGAGGCTGGCTTCCAACTATTGAACAGTCTTCCTGTTCCGTGTATCTACTATCCTTAGGTGTCAGCCTCATGTTATGTTGTTTTATACTCCACAAATGAGTGCAGTCCTTCTATATCTGTCCCTCTCTCTGACTCATTTCACTTAGCATGCTCTCCATGTCTATCCATTTATAAGCAAAGTTAATGACTTCATCTCTCCTGACAGCTGCATAGTATTCCATTGTGTAGATGTACCAAAGTTTATTTAACCAGTCATCTGTTCTAGGGCTGGAAATAATATGGGTTGTTCCCAGATTTTAACTAGTGTGAACAGAAGGCACCTCTTCCTGGGAGCTGACACCACTTTCTCTCGGAGAACACCGCCCTAACTTTGTGCTGTTGATGTACTGTGACATTTTAATAAAAATGTTAACCCTTTCTGTGCAAAGCTGCTTCAGGTTTGGCCATTGGATGTTCACTACCTACCATGCCTAGCACCCATTTAACTAGGATACAACTAGAAATTAAAACCAAGCCTTTAAAAAACTGCCTTTGGGGCTGGAGAAACAGTTCAAGAGGTAAGGCGCTTGCCTTGTTGTACCTGGTTGACCCGAGTTCAATCCCTGACATCCCATGTGGTTCCCTGAGCCCTGCCAGGAGTGATTCCTGACAGAACCAGAAGCCTTGAGCACTGTCGGGTGTGGCGCCCCAAACAAACAACTCCCCGCAACTGCTTCTATTTTTAATTCTTTTTTTTTTTCGGGGCAGGGCGGTGTTGGGACTACACCCAAGGATGGTTAAGGCTTACTCCTCGCTCCATGCTGACTTACCATCCTGGTGATGCTGGGGGACCCGGTGTGGTACTGGACATAGAACCAGAGTTCAGCCTTCATTCTTAAATCTTTTGTTTGGGGACAACACCCAGTGGTGACCAAACTCAGGGCTTACTCCTGGCTCTGTGCTCTGGTGGGACTTGGGGGACCATATGGGGTTATGGTGATTGAACCTGAGTTGGCTGCGTGCAATGCAAGCACTCTTCCTGTTGGAACTCTCTGGTCCCTCCATTGTTAGCTCTCAAAAAAGAATTTTTGATGATCCGTAAGACGAATGCTGCTAAGTCACACATATCTGAATGTCAGTGGCCTTTAGTGTTTTCCTAGAATTAGAACTTGTATTGCTTGTGGAGAAACTTGAAAGTAGATTGGAAAGAGAGTCGAGTCAGAGTATTTTAGGACATGCAAAGTATCTATACAACTGTCAGCAACCAGGATTTTAAAATAATGTAGTCTTGCGAAAGTTGAACGGTTAGTGGTTTCTTTATTAGTAAATGGAGACCACAGTTATATTCTGTCGAACGTAGCCATGGATAAAAATGTTTCACTCCATTTTGGCATTTAGGAAAACTTATAATTTACTGTGTGTGAGAGAGAGGGAAGGAGGGAGAGACAGATAGACAGACATTCCCTTCATGCCATGTGTCTTGGTTTGTAATTTCCAGAAAATGGAAGATCCCTCCCTCCCTCCTTCCCTTCCTTCCTTTCCTCCCTCCTCCCCTCTCATCTTCCTCCCTCCCTCCCTCCCTCCCTCCCTCCCTCCCTCCCTCCCTCCCTCCCTTCTTCCCTCCCTCCCTTCCTTCCCCTTCCTTCCTTCCTTCCTTCCTTCCTTCCTTCCTTCCTTCCTTCCTTCCTTCCTTCATAAAAATTCTGAAGGAAGCTAGTAATGATGATAATTTTTTTCTCTGGCGGTTGCCAAGAGTAACCCTTGAAACTAAATGGCTCCTAGGGTCCTTGGTCATAAGTAGGTATAGTTGCCTTTGCAGAGAAGGCTCTAAGAGACTTTCTAGAAAATGATCAAAAGCATGCTGTGATTACCCTTAATGTATACCCTTGGGCCCTCAGCAAAAAACAAAACACTTGGTGAAATTTACAAGCAAACTGTGGATTTCATGTGACCTCTTTTTCAAGCTTTTAAGCCCTTTCTGGGTGTCATAGTTTGCTGTTCGGGTTTGTGCTGAAGGAAATAACTCTAGTCTTCTAGGGTAAAAACAGTACTTATTTCTCTGAAATCACCTGCTCCCCTTGGCTCAATTTTAGAATGACTTTTAGAATGTTTTGGAAAATGAAGTGCTTATTTTGGGGTCTCAGTTTCTATTGGGTGAGTTAATTGCCTCTCCCTATGAGAAACATTGTCAGTCATATAATAGCCTAAGGTTTGTTATATTTATATTAACCAATTTGGGGGAAAAAGTAGAAATCAACTTGAGTATTTTTTTTCTGTCCAAGAAATGGTCTAGCCATTAAGGCCGGGCTTCATATATAAAGATGGCTTTATTTATATTTAGAAATGATGGCTGCAGGCTTTTACTTGATGGGTTTGTTTAGATTACCAAACCTGAGCATATTTCAGCGTTGGGGCAAGGGAGGGAAAAGCTTCTGACTGCCTCCAAAAAATAAGTCATTTGAGTAAAGGAAAGAGTTCAGAGTAATAGAGGGGTGTGTGTGTGTGTGTGTGTGTGTGTGTGTGTGTGTGTGTATGTAATATTGAGTATCATGATTCAAATGACTGCATATTTGTCTCAACACTATAGCCAAGTAAAAGTTGCTTCTTAGCAATTCGTAAGTTTTATTTTTTCCAGGACTCCAGAGAGATTCTGAAAGAATTATTGAAGTTAGTCTTAGACGTAGAAGTAAAGAACTAAAGCAGACTTTTAATGAAGTGGTGTTTCTCTGGTGGTGGTGGTGGTGGTGGTGGTGGTGGGGTGTTTGTTTTTGGTCCACCCCTCCTGGTTCTCAGGGCTTACTCCTGGCTCTCTGCTCAGGGATCACTCCTGGCAGGGGTGAGAGAGCCATATGGAATGCCAGGGATCCAACCCAGGTTGGCTTGTGTGTCGGCAAGTGCCCTACCCATGGTACTATCTCTCATAAGTCTTTTATTTTTTCAATTTTTACTTTTTGATTTTCTTTTGTTTTTTTTATAAGTCTTTCATTTTTATGGGTTTTTTTTTTTTGCTTTTTTGGTCACACCTGGTGATGCTCAGGGGACCATATGGGATGCTGGGAATCAAACCCGGGTTGGCCGTGTGCAAGTCAAATGCCCTACCCGCCCTGCTATCGCTCTAGCCCCTCATAAGTCTTTTAATGAACAGTTTTCAAATTTTCCATAGTAGGCAGTTAGGTTTCTGTTTGAAGAGGAGGAAGGCTTAGGACTTTTTCTTAATTTCCTAATGGTGCTCATAAAACACACTGATTATGAATGTGCTTCAAGGAAAGACTAATTTCATATGCACACATCCACACACCCCTACTCAGCAATTAAATTGGAATGGCATAGTTTGATGAATTTTTCAAATATTTTAGCAAAGGTTTCAGAGCGCTCATGAAACAAAAGCATTAAGGATTGCTTGTCATAGCTAATCAAGTTTGCTTGGATCTCACTTAATTTTTCTGCTTCACTTCACAAAGTAATTGAAACTTCCTTTTTAGCTTCCAGCTTTTTCCCTCCACTCCCAAGAGCCACGGTCTTAAAAGAACATCTCTTTTGGGTAGCAATTGGATGGAATTTTTCTGAATGTAGAAGTAGTTCCTCAACGAGTTATGAAGCTCGTGGTCATTCTATCCTCGGAGGGGAAATTAGTTAAATCTGTAAGTGACTTCTGGAGGCCTCAGACCATCCAAGGAGGGGAAAAAAGGCTTGTTACAATGAGAGCATTGAAAGCATCTCTAGGGTAGTAAGCCTGGAAATGGGATCCAGATTGAAAAGTAGAAATGATGGAAATGTCCCCTGCCACGACAGAGAAGGTATGAAAAAATCATCTCCAAGCTGCCAGAAGATTGAAGAACTTGTAGGTCTAGGAGCGAGCTATCAAAATCCACGCAGATGAGCCCCATTACCCAATCAGAATCTCCCCCTGCTCTACTCTTTTTGCTGCTTTCTTTCCAGGGGTTCCCTAGAAACTTGGTTTTTTTTTTAAATTTTACTAGTGAAACTCCATGAGGTACAGTTGTAGACTTAAAAATTTTTGTGCTTGGGTTTCAGTTATACAGTGATCCAGTACCCATCCCTCCACCAGTGCCCATTCTCCACCACCACTGATCCCAGTATCCCTCTCACCCCCCATTCCCCCCATCCCCCCTGCCTCTGTGGCAGGGCATTCCCTTTTTTTCTCTCTCTCCTTTTGGGTGCTGTGGTTTGCAAAAGAGGCATTGAGTGGCAATCATGTTCGGTCCATAGTCTACTCTCAGCATGCGTCTCCCATACTGGGCAGATCTTCCCAACACCCTTTTTTTGGTGCTCCCTTCTCTATCTGAGCTGCCTTTTCCCCTAGCATGTGTGGCTGGCCTCCAAGCCATGGAGCAAACCTCCTGGTACTAATCTCAACCACTCTTGGGTGTTAGTCTCGTATTTTGTTGCTTTATGTTCCCCAGATGAATGCAATCTTTCTATGTCTGTCCCTTTCTTTCTGACTCATTTCGCTTAACATGATATTCTCCATGTAGTACCAGTTGTATGTAAATTTCATGGCTTCATCTTTTCTAACAGCTACATAGGTCTCCATTGTGTAGATGTACCAGAGTTAGAAACTTGTTTTTTATCCATCTAATGAAATAACCCCATAACACTTAACTAACTTGCTGCCAAGGTAGTTTCTGGCCCTTCCTCCCTTTCAACCCTTTATTTTTAAAAAAATTAAAAAATTTTTTTCTTTTTACTTTTTGGGTCACACGTGGCAATGCACAGGGGTCACTCCTGGCTCTGCCCTCAGGAATTACTCCTGGTGGTGCTCAGGGGACCATGTGGGATGCTGGGAATCGAACCTGGGTCGACTCTGTGCAAGGCGAACGCCCTACCCACTGTGCTGTCGCTCCAGCCCCTCCCTTTCAGACCTTTAACAGGAAGAGGCAAAAGAGATTGTGAACTTCACCATAATACTGGGGTGATAGAATTTGCTGCTGTGGCTTCTGAAGTGAAGAAAAACCTCCGATTTCATGTCCTGTATTCACTAGGGCACCAACTCTGCTTTGGAGCTCTGTGGGTGGGTTTGGAGGCATGCTCCTGCTTTAGAGCATTTGGTAAGGAGACACTTGCCTTTGAAATTTTATTTTCCGATGGAAGAGCTTGGAAGACCTGACCTCCCCACCTCTCCCCTATCTACCTTGTCAGCTTTCATTTTGAACTTAAGTCATCAGGTAGTTGACCTCACGTGGTTATTTGCCAAGAAGTCATATGGAAGTCATTTGACCTTTTTTCTTTTATCAAGTTGAGTGTTAATTATTTTGATCTGTCTTGTGAATGGTTGATTGTTAATAGTAATATTAGTCACAGCTGGGTTATGAGTGCCTCCTTCTAGATCCGTTCCTTGAATGTTTCCTAGGTCATGCACCAATATTTGGGAAAGAAATGATTTCTAGAAACCCTCATTTGCCACTTCCTTCTGTCTCGAATCCCTGAAGATAATTTAATATCCAGATCTGTACTGTGAATGAGTTCCTTGCTGTTCAAGAATCTCCCCCATGAAATGGTGTCTCCTTTGCAGAAATAATTATTCTGAAAATAGTTGTCAGTAGTTCGAGGTTGAATTAAACTGGAATTCCCTTCGATGAGAGGATTGAGTGAGTACATTATAATTTTTCATGCAAGGGAAGCACTGGAAAAATATTTTGACATTCTTGACTACGTTTTCATGTCATTCTTTATCAGCAGCACTGTAATACTACATTCAGGTACTTTGCTTAGCTCACGGTGTCTAATGAGTACAAGCTTCATAGCATTTAAGACACTCGAGTGATCTCAGGTACCTGGTAGTGGTTCTGTGAGAACTATAACTTGACAGAACTACAAGAAAAATACGATTAAGGTTCATAAGCTACATAGGATATGAAAGGGTCAGAATCTTTCCTACAGGAGGCCAACCTAAGTGATCTACAAGTGTACTAGATATTTTTTTGTTTGGGAGGCCGTGCTCAGGGGTAGTCTCAAGGACTAGTCTTGGCTCTTTGCTCAGGAGTGAGCCCTGGTGGGGCTCGGGATACCGTATGTGGTATCAGGTCTTGAATCAGGGTCAGCTCCATGCAAGCAATGCCCGTTCTTCCTGTATTAACTCTCCTACCCCTGAACATGTACTAGTTTTTATTTTTGGTTTTTGGGCCACACCCAGCAGTGCTCAGGGGGTTGTTCCTGATTCTACACTCAGGAATTACTCTTGATGGTGCACAGGGGACCATATGGGATGCCAGGATCAAACTCAAGTCCATCTCATGCGAGGCAGGCGACCTAGCCACTGTCCTATCACCCAGCCCCCACATGTACTGATTTTGAAAGAGTGCCTTCTTGATTGCATAAAGGGAAGCAATAACAGATTTGAAGGCACAGATAGAGCACTAATGAGGAGTAAATTCATTGTATGTGCTTTGGGAGAGGGAATGACGGGATGTTGTATATAAAATTACTTGTAAGTAGAATAAAATGTCCCAGTCTTGTGTATAATAAAGTACTGTAATTTATGATAACTTTCATGTACGCATCTATATATAAGTTTCTATTTACACATGGCTACGTGAACAAAATCAAGAAACTAGTACAGAGCATTAAAAATGCAGTGCTGCAATGTTTTATTGCTTCATGTTGGAATCATCTTTCTGTCTTTTCACAGACAGTACAATGAGCATATTTTGAAAACTCCTGAGAGAGTAGCTTTACTAAATCAACGAATGGCCAGAGAGCTATGGTCCTTGGGCTTAAGGCACCTCTGTTGCCATTTTACTGACCCCAGCACCACATACCCCTGAGCACTGCCAGGACTCATTCCTGAGCATAGAGCCAGGAATAGCCCTTGAGCACTAAGAGGTGTGGGCCCCCTCCCCCACAAACCACACCAAACCAAACCAATAGTGAATCCATAAAATCTTTTTGGTGTTATGTCACAAGATTACAAAAGATGCTGTCAGATGGTTCATCTTACGGATGGGACCTTGATGAATTGGAACCATACCTCTTCAATTTGGATATGAAGACTGGAAAGACTGAGCTGTTTATTCTCTTGGGGTGATGAGGGGACAGTCAAACAGTGCCTTGTTGCTCCAGGGTGTCTGGTTCATGAGTATCCTGCACTTCATTGTAGTGTCTAGGTTCACAATCCCAATAATTGAGATTGCATTCAGGTTTCATATGCGACCAGGGAAGAGAGCACATACAGTTCCTCTGCAGTACTGTCTTCTCTGGGAGCTAGGTGGCATGGGGTACAATGCTTACGCGGGTACCTCCCTTTATTTGAAGAATTTCAGCAAGTGAACTTCTTTTCTAGAACTTGTGAGGGAAGAAGGGGCTCACTCTTTGTCTTGCATGGTTTCGATTCAGACCTATTGCCCCGGACTTCTTGTTAATAACCCTTGCTTTGACTCACAACTGTCCCTGCATGGACTATAATTTATGGTCACCCTAAGGACAGGAAATGGTGTCCTTGCCAAAAGAACTTGATAATTACAAGGGATTGAAAATATTCTGGCTTCAAGAAAAGGTGAAGTGAACTGCACATTCTTTGCAGGAGATAACTTGGCCAAAGGTTGAGGAGTGAGACACCAATGGTCCAGGCTGACTAAGCAGGTAATGTGTAGGTTTGGAGGAGCACTGTAGCACTAGAACACCGTCCTCCCATGGTTCATCGATTAGCTCAAGTGGCCACCAGTAACATCTCCATTGTGCAACTTCTTGTTACTGGGTTTTTTTTTTCATATCAAATACGACACGGGAGCTTGCCAGGCTCTGCCATGCAGGGCAGGATACTCTCGGTAGCTTGCCGGGCTCTCTGAGAGGAGCACTTTATTTAATTTTGCAAGGGTGTTGGGCCATATTCATAGTGCTGGTGGGACTGTTTCTCCCAGCTCTGGGATTGCAGCCATCGGTGCTCAGGGAACTATGTGGGTGCTAGGGATGAAACCTGGGTCAGCCTCCGCAAAGGAAGCACCTTACTCACAACCATCTGTGCAGTCCTGCGAGAGCACTTTTCTTTTTTTTTCTTTGTCTTTTTGGGTCACACCCGCTGATGTTCAGAGGTTCATACTTGCTCTGCACTCAGGAATTACTCCTAGCACTGCTCAGGGGACCATATAGGAAGCCGGGGATCCAACCCAGGTTGACTGCGTGCAAGGTAAATGCCCTCCCCGCTGTACTATCGCTCAGGCCCCACAGGAGCACCTTTCAAAACAAGCAAGAAAGCCTTAGGTAACATGTCTTAAAAGAAGTGGATAATTCTAGGGGAAAGGGCAGCTCAGATAGAGAAGGGAGCACTAAATAAAGGGTGTTTGGAGGATCCTTCCAGGATGGGAGATGCATGTTGAAAGTAGACTATGGACCGAACATGATTGCCACTCAGTGCCTCTTTTGCAGACCACAGCACCCAAAAGGAGAGAGCGAACAAAAGGGAATGCCCTGCCACAGAGACAGGGTGGGATGGGGAATGGGTGGGAGGGAGGAATACTGGGATCCATGGTGGTGGAAAATTGGCACTGGTGGAGGGATATGTATTTGATCATTGTATAATTGAAACCCAAGCACAGAAAGTTTTAAGTCTACAACTGTACCTCATGGTGTTTCACTAATAAAAATGAAAAAAAAAAAGAAGTGGATTTACATGGTGGAATAGCAAATGCCATTAACAACTGTATTATGAACAACTTTGTAAATCATGGTGTTCAAAGTTTTAAAAAAGGATTTTATTTTATTGGTGGGGGGAGAATAATCATTTTTTAAAGGTGGCAAGATCTGGTCAGGCCCACAGGCACCCAAGTGTTCTCACCCATTTGGAAAGTGGGAGGTACTAACAAAGATAAATCTGAAAACCATAAAAAGAGGCCAAAAATTCAGTGAAGGCCCTATTGGGGCCCCCAATTCCTGCACCTATCTTGATTACTCTCTCCTTCAGCTCTTAAATAAATGCTTGCTTTAAATATTTTTTTAGGAAATAAAAAAAGAAAAGAAAGCATTTAGGTGAAAGCAGAGAAGCCCATTGAATAGCATCGAGTATGATTCTGATGGGCTGGAGCGATAGCACAATGGGTAGGGCGTTTGCCTTACATGCGGCCAACCCCGGTTCAATTCCTCCATCCCTCTCAGAGAGCCCGGAAAGCTACCGAGAGTATCCCACCTGCACAGCAGAGCCTGGCAAGTTCCCCGTGGTGTATTCTTTATGCCAAAAACAGTAACAAGTCTCACAGTGGAGATGTTACTGGTGCCCGCTTGAGTAAATCGATGAACAACGGGAGGACAGTGCTACAGTGATTCTGACAGCAGCTCAGGAGCATGTTTATAAAGGTCCCTTTCCCTGGCCCCACAGGCTCACACTCAAGGGTTTTGTGGACTAACTATACTACCCCTTCACCATCTCTTCTTGAAATTGGAATGCAAAACCCACAAGTGCATTCCCCTGGGGGCCTGTCAGGGTTTTCCATCTTGAAATGACAGATAAAGGGAATCTTTTATTCTTTGGCATCCTCTTTCCAGGGAGCAACAAAGAGCAGCCAAGAAGCATTCCTTTTTGCTCTGTCTTTGTGATTTGGGTTTCGGGTGGGTTTTTTTTTTTTTTTTTTGTGGAGACTTTACTAGACTGCTACAGACGAAAGCGCTGTTTCACATTGGTGGTGGGAAATGTACATATAACCGAGACTCAATCATGAACAACCACCGTGTACCTTAAGGTGATGTAAAAACATTTTTTAAAAGTAGTGTTTGTCGGGCTGGAGCAATAGCACAGCGGGTAGGGTGTTTGCCTTGTACACGGCTGACCTGGGTTCTATTCCCAGCATCCCATATGGTCCCCCGAGCACCACCAGGGGTAATTCCTGAGTGCAGAGCCAGGAATAACCCCTTGTGCATTGCTGGGTGTGACCCAAAAAGGCAAAAAAATAAGAAAAAAGTAGTGTTTGTCAACTGTTCCAGGATATTTCAAGGAGATTATGGAGCTCACCAGTAAGAAAAGAAAAAACTCGAGAAACAGTGGTCTCAAGCAGGAATTAGTGTTTGTGCTCGGTGATCCAAGATTAGCCAAGTGGACAGCTTAATACCCAATGTTCAGAAATGTCCAAAGAGTAGAGCACAGATATTTTGGAAGCAGGTTCACATTTTTATTCTTAGGGCTTGTGGTTTTGAAGACTTAGCATTATTAGATGAATTTCTGGGCACTATTGGATGACCCTGGAGCAGGCATTCTTTTCCTTAAGTACCTTTGCAAGTCTTTCCGAGGCTTCACAAGGTTAAGGGACTATTCCGGGTTCAAGAAGAGAATGGCTGACTTGCAGATGCATTCTCTCACATAGCCTCTTGTGTTTCTAAAATGCGGGTCAGAGTGGGCTCCCTGAGTGCCTTTAACTTCAACTGTCGCCCCAACATTTACAATGGGGAGTAGTCCTTGACACATTTGGGCCCTTCTGAGTCCCAGGGGAAGGAAGAAAGCTGGAATGTTTGCTCCTCCTGGCTGGAGCTGGCCAGCCCCTTGGGTGGGAGAAGTCTTTTTTAGTTCTGGGGCACTGGGCTAGGTCAGATGCCTTTTGTGGAAAGTGTTTGAAACTAGAGCCTTGAGTGGCAGGGCCCTGTGGCCTGGGGTAGCTGGAAGGTAAACCAGGATGAGGCTTCCAGTTCAACCTAGGATGAGGATGGTAAAACTACGTTATTTGGAAAGAGTGAGGAAGGTAGGTAAAAGCTATTAGTAGACTGTCTTGGGCGAGAAGTGGATCACCTCAGATAAGTAGGCAAATGCTTCTTTGGGGGTGGGTATGTGTTCGGTTACTCGCAGAGATGCTTGGGCATCATCACTGGCTGTATGTTCAAGAGTGATCCCTACTGATGCTTTAAGTGGTGCTATGGATTTAAATCATTATCAACAGGAAGCAAGGCTCTTGCCTTAACCCCTGTACTCTCTGTCTAGCCTCTGGCCGAGCACTTCTCAAACAGTCAGGTCCAGGGAGACCACAATAAATGAATCTGCAAGAAGCCGAACTGGAGCCACACCTCCCCAGGTTTTGAAAGCATCTTTGTTGAGAAATTCAGATTGGGTACCTTGAAGTTTCTGGACTATCTCAACAGTGCCTTCCAAAGAGTCCTGTGCCCTTGATGTTCTTGAGCTGAAGGTTGAGAATCTGAAACTTTATGATCATCTCTACCAGTTCTGGCCGACTTTCTGGTTTTGTGGTGATAAGAGCACTTACTTCTTTTTTGTTTGTTTGTTTGTTTGGGGGGGGCACACCCATCAATGCAAAGGGGCTACTCCTAGCTTTGTACTTAGGAATTACTCCTGATGGTGCTTGGGGACCATAAGGGATATTGGGGATCGAGCCTCTGTTGACAGTGTGGAAGGCAAATGCCCTCCCCACTGGACTATTGCTCCAGCCCTAAGCACTTATTTCTTTAGTTTCACTGCATAATTCATTGCAGGGAATTTCCCCTGTCTTAATTTAAAAAATAGGCAAAGGGGCTGGAGCGATAGCATAGCGGGTAGGGCGTTTGCCTTGCACGCGGCTGACCCGGGTTCAATTCCCAGCATCCCGTATGGTCCCCCGAGCACCGCCAGGAGTAATTCCTAAGCACAGAGCCAGGAGTAACCCCTGAGCATCACCAGGTGTGACCCAAAAAGCCAAATAAAATAAAATAAAATAATAGGCAACAGGGCTGGGTACTAATAAAGAGAAAAGGGCACATACTTAGCTTGTGCTTGATCCAGGTTTTACTTCTGGATCTGTGTGGTCCCCTGAGCATTGCTAGGTAGCCTGGTGCAGCCCTGGAGACTTCTAACCGAGGGAATGGCCCGGGTAATTCTCAGCACCATAGGGCTTGAACAGCACTGCATTCACAGTCTCTTGTATTGAACTGCCTGCCCAAAAGACCAAGAATTGCCCGTGGGGTCTCTGATCCTCATGAACACTGCTGGGGAGGTTTCCCCACCACCACCACCACCAATATTGAGAAATGCCTTAGTGCATTGGAGCTAGAAATAACTAGGTGATATCTGCTTTGGTAGGGGGAAGCTGAGATCTCCCCTGAAGGTTAGTAGTGCTTTGCTTGGATGTAGTTCATGAAATTGGTCCACTGGTCTTACCTCTGTTCTGCCAGGCCAGCACTGAGTGGGGGATTGTCTGGCAGAGGCCCTGGAAAGAATGTTCGGCTTTAATTCATTACTATTTAATTCATTACTGCTTACCGTTCTGTACTCTTGGATAGGATGGGAATCCTGTTCTGTTTGTCGCCAGTGTAAATTTGAATTGACTTCTAAAGGAAAAAAAAATAAACCAGCCTCATTTGTTATCTCTAAAAATGTCCCTCCATTAGCCTTGGCAGGCCGCCAGCTCTCTGATGTCACGGCCTGAGAGCTCTGCTGGTTCCCAGCTTTTGGGGTTCAGAGATGATTGGACTGTACAAGCGGAATCATCCCACACAGGTAGTGGGAACATGAATCTGAGACTTAGTGAAAAATATTGCTTCCCCTGCCCGGCCTGCTACTAAGTGCAGAATATAGGTGCTTTCATTGAACTCCGAGAAGCAGGATGTGGGACTGTGGAAGGAATGAACAGTGATCAGATCATCCTTTTGGGGGGTTTTGGGTCACACCTGTCAGTGCGCAGGGCTTACTCCTGGCTCTGTGCTCAGGGATCAGTCCTGGTGGGATCAGAGGACTAAATGGAGTGCTGGAGATCAAACCCGGGTTCATCATGTGCAAGATTGGCACCCAGCTGGCTGTACTGTCACTCTGGCCCCTCGAAGTGGATCTTCCTAAAACCCATTAAGGAGGTGCTGGAGATTTAGGACAGGGGTAAGGTGCATGCATGCAGCCAAACCTGGTTTGATTCTGGCATCACGTGGGGTTCCCTGAGCCCTGCCAGGAGTGATTCCTGAACACAGAGCTAGGACTAAGTTCTGAGCACCACAGAGTGTGGTCGCAAAACAAACAAACAAAAAACAGGGGCCACAAAAACAAAAACAAAAAAAGGGCCAGAGAGATAGTACAGTGGTAAGGCACCTGTCTTGCAAGCAGCGAACCTGGATTCCATCCCCCACACCCCATAGCCTTCCCTGAGCAGAATCAGAAGTGATTCCTGAGGGTAGAACCCCCCGAGTAAGGCTTGAGCACAGATGGATGTGGCCCCCAAACAAACAAAAATTCAAAATCAAAACAAAGCCTCCCAAAGGAAAAGAAATGCTTACCTTGCGTGTCGCAGAACCCATACGCTCCCCTGAGTGCAGAGCCAAGAGTAAGCCCTAAGCACAGCTGGATCGAGCCTCCAAACAAACAAAAAAATCAAAATCTAAACAGACCAAAAAAAAGTGCTTGCCTTGCATGTGACTGACCCTGGTTCAGTGCTCAGCACCACATGGTCCTCTTAGCATCTCCCGATGAAGCCCTGGAGGTCTCCAGGCATCACCCTCGTCCTCATAGGGTCCCTAAACCCCCAACAAATCCTCGTGTCTTTGCATTGGTGCTAACAATTGATAGAAGGGCCCCCCAGTCCTTCTGAGCACCGCTTGAGAGAGGCTACCCCACAAAAGAAACTTAGCAAAGAAGAAGTATCAAGGGCTCCAGTTAACTAAGAAGTGAGAGGTGTGGGCTCTGTCTTTGTTTGAAAGGTCGTTTCCAGCCCTCCTAATCCTCTGGTAGCTATCATAGAGGCAATTCAACCAGGTACAGAGACGCTGAGAAGGCTCAGGTGAGAAAAATAACCCCTGAGCTGCTGGAGGAGCACCCAGGATCAGAGAACATAGGATCTGAGTGCTTCTAATGAGCACAGCGGCAAGAGAACAGGAAAGTCATTTTCAACAAATGGAGTCACTGAGAACCAGAGAGATGTATTGGAAGGTGGCAGGCAGAAAACAGGTTCTATTCCCAGCACTGCATGTGGTCTCCTGAACCCTGCCAGGAGTAATCACTGAGCACAGAGTAGGAGGAAACCTTGGGCATCGGCAGTTATGGACCCCAAATGAGAAAATCACACACAAATCACAAATCATCCTGTTATTCGTCGATTGCCTCGAGCAGGCCCCAGTAACGTCTCCTTCATCCTGGCCCTGAGGTTATAGTCAAGGCTCTTTAGGAGAATGAGACCCATCATTGTTACTGGTCTTTGGCATATTGGGTACGCCACAGGGAGTTTGCCAGACTCTGCCGTGTGGGCAGGCTACATTCGGTAGCCTGCCAGTTTGTCAAAGTAGGAATGAGATGTCATAATAAGAGAAATGAGAAAAACTAACAAAAAAATAGGGGTATTGGTGAGGTACATTGGCTGGCCTCTTGGTGGCAGTTACATTGAGGTAGGAGGATTCTAAGCTGCTTTATTGGCTCTTTAAATGATCTTGGACAGCATTGCCCAGAAGTTTACTTTGTTGTTGTTATTTGGTTCTTAGGCTGACTGATTCTGCCTTCAGGGATCAAACCTGGTGGAGCTTTGGGGCCATAATGGGTGCCAGGACTGAACCTGGGTCAGCTGTGTGCAAGCCAATCACCCAGCCTACTGTACTTATCCCTCAGACCCTTTCCCTGGCTCGTTATGGTACCAACAGATTATTGCATTGATGTCATCTACAGTGCCCCTTGGTTGAGTACCGAAGTGAAAAGGGTTCACCCTTCTTTTACAAAGACTCTTGATAATTTGTCATCATTAGCGATAGCACATCGGGTAGGGCATTTACCTTGCATGTGACCCACCTGAGTTCGATTCCTCCATCCCTTTCGGAGAGCCCAGCAAGCTACCTAGAGTATCCCGCCTGCATGGCAGAGCCTGGCAAACTCCCTGTGGTGTATTCGATATGCCCAAAACAGTAACAACAAGTCTCACAATGGAGACGTTACTGGTGCCCGCTCGAGCAAATCGATGAACAACGGGAGGACAGTGCTACAGTGCTACAGCTTCACCGAGGGTGACCTGCTCTGTTTTGGCTCTCGCAGGCTGCTGCACCAACTGTTCTGTTCCTAGGGAAAGAAAAAAATCCAGACAGTAGTCGGGCTTGGTAGTGACAGCAGCCAGCTTGGTGGAGCCCGAGAAAACTGGAGCGTATTATAGAAGTGAGGCAGTTTTCAGAGTACATAATCCATAGACTTTGGGAAATATTTCTAAGACCCACAGGTTGGGGAAACCACTGGACTGGCCCATTGAAAACATATGTGTGTGCTTTTATGTTCCAGTAACATTTGGAGCTTTGGTCTTGGAACTTGAGACCAAAGTCTGAAATGCTTTTACACTTGCATCATCTCCCTGCATGCCTGCTTGGTGCCTTCATACATATTTTTGACCTGCAATCCATGAAGCTGATAAGGACTAGAAAAAGCTGTTCTGATAGCGTGTGAAAACTTGCAGGCTTAATGAATGCTCTGCTCTACTCTACTCTCGCATATCTGTCCCTCTGTCTAGGGATTGCTTATTAATTTCTCAATATCCAGTCATTCACTTGAATTTGATCTGACTCAGAAGTATGTGCTCTAAACCATGATTCTCAAAGTAGAGAGAGAGAGAGCGAGTAAGAAGCCAGGTGGCAGCGGGTGAGATGGGGTGGGGGTAGTGGGAGGGATAGTGCATGGATGGAGGGATGGCTGTTCAATCATTGTATGATTGAAACTCAATCATGGAAGCTTTGTAACTGTATCTTATGGTGATTCAATGAAAAATAAATAGAATTGTCTGCTCCAATCCAGTGTTTCTCTGTGCTCCCAAGGGACCCCTTCCAACGCTCAAGGGACCATGCATGGTACCGAGGATTCAAGTCGAGGTCAGTGAGGTGCAAGCCAGTGTCTAACCAGTGTACTACCTCTCCAACCCCAACCCAGCATTTCTTAACTGGGGACCCCATGGGTCCCTTTGCCCCCAAGATACTCAAAGAGGAGACCACAGGTGAAGTAAAGTAAAGTAAGTAAAGGCCCTCCCGTTGATCATCGATTTGCTCGAGAGGGCCCAGTAACGTCTCCATTGGAGACTTTGTTGTTACTGTGTCTGGCATATCGAATACGTCACGGGGAGCTTGCCAGGCTCTGCCGTGCGGGCGAGATACTCTCGGTAGCTTGCCGGGCTCTCGGAGAGGGGCGGAGGAATCGAACTCGGGTCGGCCATGTTGTCTGCGTGCAAGGCAAACGCCCTACCGCTGTGCTATGGTGCCAATAGGGGTGGCCACAATCTGAGACTAGGGTACCAACTGGTAGCACACTGGGTCCATAGGAAGTGAACAAGATTAGAAAGGGGCCACGGTCCGTGAGAGGTTGAAGAGCATGGCTTTAAGCTACTATCACTGTAGACTGTTGCTTTATTTTGATGGTGGACAAAAAGCAATAGAAACAGCTGCAACTGTTCAGGAAAAATGAGAATGCAGAAATAGTGCCTATATGCAGGTCTCCACAGGCTTGTTTCCTTTTCTTCCAATAAAGGAGGGGACAGAGCCATTGCAGTAAGGTAGGGTACTTGCTTTCCATGGAAATCGACCTGGGTTTGATACCCAGCACCCCTTGAGCTCACCAGGAGTCATCCCTGAGGGGAGGGCCAGGAGTAAGCTCTGAACACCGTTGGATGTGGCCCCGAAAGTCTCTGGATTTGGAAGATCTTTGAAAAATCATTCTAACAGCTTTATTCAATGAGGGTGGACAGTCTTAAGACTTTAGTATTCTGAAGAGATTCCTCTATCCATGTTTGTATCTAGAATCAGAATGAAAATGGACTACTGGGACTAAGGTGGAGTGTCAGAAGGTCTCCTGTGGGGCAGGAGAGATTGCACAAGGTGCTTGCCTTGCACATAGCTGATCCTAATTCAACCCCGCCACTGTATATGCTCCCCTAAGAGCTGCCAGGAGTGTGCCCAACACCCGCTCCCCCTAAAAAAAGGTCTCCTTCAAACAGTAAAGGTCATGATAGCCCGGGCCTCAAACTCAACAGGCTCTCAAATAGATAGTCTTGGCACGGAAGCTTGATAAGGGAGTGTTATAACTGGGATTGAAGTGGGAGGGGTGAGGTGCTGAAGCAAACTACACCACTGGGGGTGTGGTCTTCTGCTGCCTGTTCTTCCGCACTTGTTGCCCTGCTTGTTGTATATACTAGGTTCTCAGAGTGATCAGAGAAAAGGAAAACAAACCCACTGGAGGGGCTCTAGGTAGAGCAAGTGATGGAAATGAATGAAATAGTAAAGTAAAAGTAAAGTAAAGGCCCTCTCGTTGATCATCGATTGGCTCGAGCGGGCCCAGTAACGTCTCCATTGGAGACTTTGTTGTTACTGTGTTTGGCATATCGAATACATCACGGGGAGCTTGCCAGGCTCGGCCGTGCAGGCGAGATACTCTCGGTAGCTTGCCGGGCTCTCCGAGAGGGGCGGAGGAATCGAACTCGGGTCGGCCATGTTGGCTGTGTGCAAGGCACAGCGGGGCTGGAGCGACAGCACAGCAGTAGGGCGTTTGCCTTGCACGCAGCCAACATGGCCGACCCGAGTTCGATTCCTCCGCCCCTCTCGGAGAGCCCAGCAAGCTACCGAGAGTATCTCGCCTGCACGGCAGAGCCTGGCAAGCCACTCGTGACGTATTCAATATGCCAGACACAGTAACAACAAAATCTCCAATGGAGACGTTACTGGGCCCGCTCGAGCAAATGAATGAAATAGTGATTGAAATGGGATTTTTCTCTTTTTTGCTTATTGGGTAACACCTGGCGATGCACAGGGGTTACTCCTGGCTCCGCACTCAGGAATTATCCCTGGCTGTGCTCAGGGGACCGTATTGGATGCTGGGAATCGAACCCGGCTCTGCCGCGTGCAAGGCAAACACCCTATCCGCTGTGCTATTGCTCCAGCCCCGAAATGGGAATGTTTTTGCTTGGAATCCAGCTGCACACTCTAGGGGTAAAGGCAACTCAGATAGAGAAGGGAGCACCAAATAAAGGGTGTTGGGAATATCCGCCCAGGATGGGAGATGCATGCTGAAAGTAGACTATAGACTGAACATGATTGCCACTCAATGCCTCTTTTGCAAACCACAGCACCCAAAAGGAGAGAGAGAACAAAAGGGAATGCCCTGCCACAGAGGCAGGGTAGGATGGGGGGATGGGGGGTGGGAGGGATATTGGGATCAGTGGTGGTGGAGAATGGGCACTGGTGGAGGGATGGGTACTCGATCATTGTATAAATGAAACCCAAGCACAAAAATTTGTAAGTCTACAACCGTACCTCATGGTGTTTCACTAATAACAATTTAAAAAAAATTTAAAAACTAGGTGAGGGTGGTTGTGAAGAAACAGATGAGAAGCAACTGGGGCCAGGTCAGGGTTTCAGGTCAGTAGGTGGTATGCAGGAATGATAGAGCCAAATATCCAAACCACAGAGTCAACAACACTGAAATGAGAACACTCAAATTTTAACAACCCAATTTAGAAAGGTGCCCGTCAAGAGGAGAGGTTGAATTGGAGTGATAGCACAGCAGGTGGGGCGTTGTACACGGCCAACCGGGTTCGATTCCTCTGTTCCTCTCAGAGAGACTGGCAAGTTGCCGAAGAGTATCCTGCCCGCAGGGCAGAGCCTGGCAAGCTCCCCATGGCGTATTCGGTGTGCCAAAAACAGTAACAACAAGTTTCACAATGGAGACGTTACTGGTGCCTGCTCGAGCAAATTGATGAACAATGGGAGGACAGTGGACAGTGCTACAGCGCCTGTCAAGAGGACAGGCTGGGGGTGGTGGTGGGGGTGTGATATGGAAAGGAATCTGGGAACATTGGTGGAAGGAATTTGATACTGCTGGCGGGATCGATTCTGCAGTATCGTTTGTCTAAAATTCCACTATGAATAACTTTGTAAATCACAGTGCACTAATTAAACACACACACAGACACACAAACCCTAGGTGGGCAGCACAGGACACTATCTGCATGCTGCCACCAAAACAGCAGTTGAAAAAGAATGAAATAGTACTGGGAAAAAAATGGGGGGAAATTGTACAAAATGACCTATTTGGCTTTGGGGCTCACAGCTGTGATAAGGTAAAAGGCTCTCTGCCCAGCAGCCTGCAGAATGAATGAAAAGAGGCCAAAGAAAGCAACAAGCTCTGTGACTGCACTACCGAGGGCAGGGGCTGTCTGCCACACTCTTTGACAAGGAAGCTGTTTTCCTGATCCAAGCCAGCCTCCTAGGTCAATTGACAGTGTTTGCACCCGATGTGTCCGTAGGATCTCTTGATATAGAATGAGACTGTCTTCAGTTTCCTAATTACTCTAGGAAGTACATCTTTTGGGCTGTGCAGGGATATTCTTAGATTCTTTCCGCAGCATTCCTTCTAGATAGCTCTGGGGGTACTTTGTTGTGTTCTGATCCTGAATGTCGATTATGTGTTCCTTTTAGCTGTTCTCCAAGATATAATTCACATGAAAGTTATTAAGGAATGGAGGCAAAGGGAGCTTATTCTGACTCTTGCATTCCATTCTTACCATTACGTGTGTGGATCGAGGTACAGAATGCCCTGTCTAAATTTTAGGTAGAAAACAGGAAGTAATGGCTAAATTTAAGTGTGTTTTCTTATTTGAGGGATTAAACCCTTGTTTTAGAATTTGTTTGCTTTGGCTCATCACCATCAATTTAAATAGCATTATTGTTTCTAGTGTCAGAACAGCTCGTGGAGACCAAGGTGATATCTGAGGCCTGTCTAGATAGAAGTATTAAGTCCAAAATATCCGTGAGTAGCATACTTGCCAAAAGCTCAACATAGAGAACCCAGCAATTCTACTTGTAGAAACTTAACTAAGAGAGGTGAATCCTTGTGGGAGGGAAAAGAGAGAAAAACAAACCTCAAACTTTGGAACCTACAAAGATTTTAATGTTGTCAAAAAGGTTTCCTGTCAGTGTTTCTAGCATCAGAGTAAAAAGCATCAGAGTAAGAGTTTCTGGCATCAGAGTAAAAACATCACATATGGGCCAGAGAGATAGTACTGTGTGTGAGGCACTTGCCTGTCATCTAACTGATTCCGGTTCACTCTCTGGCAACTCTTGTGTTCTCCTGAGCCTTGCCAGGACTGATCCCTGAGCATAGAGCCAGGACTGATTCCTGAACACCACTGGGTGGGACCCCAAAACAAAAACAAACCTCCAAAATGCTTTGTAGTAGATTTTACAAAGTAGTATTTACTTGTCGAAAGGGGAAGCATTCTAAAGTCTAGTTAATGAATCCACTAATTAATGGACTTGACGCATGAAGTCAATTTGGATACAGCCAGAAGGAGGAGGAAAGCACCAATACATGCTACCATATTTTGAGGTGATCGTGTTGGCACACCCAACCTTGCTCAGGGCTTACGCCTACCTCTGTGCTCAGGGATCACTCCTGGCAGTACTGAGAGGCCCATATGTGGTGCCAGGGAATGAACCCAGGCACATGAGAGCCAAGTGCTTTACCTGTGCTTTATCTCTCTGACCTTGACATCTTCCATATGGATAAACTTGGACAGCTTGATACTTTGTTGGAGGAAAGTCAGTACACAAAGACTTTTTGTGATTCCTTCTATATCATAATATATCCAGATCAGACGAATCCACAGAGACCAAAAGAAAGAGATGAGGGTTGCGTAGAGTAGGTTACTGGGGGGTCAGGCCAGGGGAGCTGGTGGAAAGGGGAGGCAGCAACTGCTCACCAGTGTAAAATTTCCTTTGAGGGATGAAGGAAGTTTTTTGAAATGAACAGTGATGGTTGTATAACTCGGTGAATATACTAAAATCCATTGGCTTGCACACTTCATTGGGGGTGAATTGTATGATGCGTGGATTCCATTTGTAAAATTTGGGGAAATGCATCTGGGTGATCAAGCGGTGTGTCTGGCAGCATGTAAGCGCCATAAATTTCTGAAAGACTCTTCTCTCACAACTTACCCCATTTGGCTTCACTGGATAGGGAAGAGGAAACTCCTGAATTTGGACCCACGAGACCAGGATTCTAATCTTGCCAAATAAATCATTCTTCTTCCTTTTTTTTCCTTTTTGGGTCACACCTGGCGATGTTCAGGGGTGACTCCTGGCTCTGCACTCGAGAATTACCCCTTTTGGTGCTCAGGGGACCATATGGGATGCTAGGAATCAAACCCGGGTTGGCCGCGTGCAAGGTAAGCACCTTACCTGCTGTGCTATTGCTCCAGCCCCCAAATAAATCATTCTTGGGATCCCATCTTTGAACAAGTTCACCCACACTTGCAGGGAACTTCATTGTCTCCAGACTCAGAGAAACATCACAAGGCCAGGAGTTTCTTGCAGTTCTTACTGGTTGAAAACTCGGAAAGTGGAACTGGAACCGGTAGGTTACTTAACTTGCATACAGCCGTTTCAGGTTCGATCGTCGGCATCCCATATGGTCCCCCGAATGAATTCTCCAGGAGTGATTCCTGAATGCGAAGCCAGAAGTTGTCCTTGAGCATCACTACATGTGGCCCAAAAGCAAACTTTTTTTCCCTTAAGCCCAGACCTGGTAACCATTGTGTTACTGGGGATCAAAGTGGAGTCAGCCGTGTGCAAGAAAAACTGAAACCCTTGTGCTGTCTCTGGCCCCTAGAACAGTATGTTTAAAAAGCATCTTTTCCCAGACCCTTGAGTGAGGACATGCTTTGGTTGTTTAAGGTGCTACTCTTGAGTATCATGAGTGAATTACCCAGATAGCCTTGGCCTCCCTGTCATGGTCTTCCTAGCTGTTCACCATGCCCTAACTTGTGGTCAGACTGAGAAACCAGCAGTGCCATTTGTTTCTCTGAAAGGTTCATCATGTTCTGCCCTTTTGTATAGTTCCTTTGGCCCTACTGACTTGATGTACCTGTCCTTTGTGTTGGGAGAAAGCTTAGAAGTCGTGGGGACTGGACGGGTTCCAGAACCCCAGCCACACTCATTCATCACGCCAAGAGGAAAAAGGCATTTACAAGCTTTTATGAAGTCAAAGATTGTGTGAGAGTGTCCACAGTACAGCGCTGTTGGCAGGACTGCATTCACAGAGGATGTTTGTTCCTCTCACAAATGCTGGCAATATGGGAAGCTTTTCATCCCTTCTTTAGCAAGGCATTAGGCTGGCGTTTGCACTCTCGGATCCTGCTAGGAAATAGGAAATGTTAAGAGGCCATTGTCCTAAAGAAACGGTCTCTGAAAATCAGTGCTGAGGGCCCTCCATGACCATACACACGTCCGTTTAGAAGTGGTCCTATGAGACTGCGAGCAGTAATGGGTTTATAGCAAAGTTCAACCCCAGAGGAAGGCCATTGAAAGTGGTCTAGACTATTCTTGTTCTTTCAAGTGTAGAACATTTGTATTGCGTTTGTCTTCTATGTGGGGTGTGAATGTGACATGTGCCCTGCCGTATACTGGCATTTTTCAGCATGAAAAAAAAAAGACAAAGTCACTTTCTCCCCTACCTCTCATTCTCGTGCCTGTCTGCTTTCTTCAAGACCCTTGCCATTTATTATACTTCATTTGTTCTGTGGGGCCTTTTGCTTCCCAAGGATTCCTGCTTTACTACTTTTTCCTCTTGTGACCAAGATAAAACAACTTTTGCTTGAGGGTACTCCAGTATACAAGGGAACAAAGGCTGCCACTAATACAATTTTGTTTTTTCCAGAAAACTTAAGGCATCTTGGCACTGGGGTTACCCTGGTTTTATTCCATCGTCTTTCCCCCAGAAGACTTAATATGTTTGGTGACAAACAAATCAGAAAAGCAACGATGCTTTTCTGATCCTTGTGCCACTGGTTTGTGAGTTTGCTCCGCTTCTGTCTTTCAGCGGGCTTCTTGGATGCTTTAGCTCTGTTCTGGTTGTCTTGGGAGGAAAAAAGAATGGTGTGAAGAGCAATTAGCAGTCGCTTCCCAAATGGGAGAATGTGTGTTTGAAGAACTAAAGAAGCCCGTCCTAAGAAATACGCTTGATTTTTCTTGTTTACTAAACCCTTGTAAAGGCTTCTGGGATTAATATTTGGGGGCACATGAATCAGCTGTTTGATGTCCTTGGAAAGGAAACCGCTCCTGCATTGCATGGATCAGTGCTTTCTGGTCTGTTGTGTCTCTGGACGGGACAGGACACTCAGGTGGAAGGAAAATGATTGTTCTTTTTTGGAACACAATTCAAAGACTCTTGCCTGTTTACTTAAGGCACTGGTTTTCCTTAATAAATCACCCATTGATTTCTCTCTGAGCACATCTAGAACGTTTATGAAACAATCTGAAGTTGCAACCTGTCACGACTCTTGACCTTTACTCCCCTGGGTTTGAAAATGGCTGCGTTATCTGGCGTTATCTGAAAAGGAACTATTCTGAGCCCACGATTTTTCAGATAATTGCCCTTCTAAATAGCCAACTTTCAAAAAGATTCTTTAAAACAGTGCCATGTAAATATTCTTTAAATATTCATTCCTCTCCCCTCTACATCACCTTATTAAACAGGAGTGGGGGGGGAATAACACAATTAGTTAAAGAATACCCAGGGTCATCATCATGAAAATCATTTAATAAATGGTGCTCTAATGCAATAATGTCCTCCAGGCTCTTTGAAGTCACAGCAACTATTTGCCCCTAAGGCTAAATGGCCCCAGACTTTTCCGCTGCTGTTGCGTCTGCCTCCCTTTTCAGCTGTCACTTCTGCTGTCATTGATTTGGGTTCACTCTTTGTCCTCCTTAACCCAGGGCAGAACTGAATGTCTAGGAATCAGACGGCAGAGTTGGTTCAATATGCAACTGGAGTATTTATGTGCGCTAGAGTGGGCTCCAATCTCCTCCAGTAAATTTCACAGCCTCTGAATGGTTTTTGTTGTTGGAGTTGTTGTTTTTAAGACCAAGGCTGATTGGGTTACCCCCCACACCCCCACCCCCCACCCCAAGGCAGAGCAGTGGCTCGGGGACCCATGGCTGTGCTTCTCAGATTGTTTATCCAGAAGCTTTAAAGCCTCTCCTTGACTTGATTAAAAGAAATGATACTTCCGTCTTTCCACTCCATCCGTTTGCCTTTGGCCTTCTCCCCTCCCCTCGACTCCCTGAAAGTGATTGCCCCATCTTTTAACCTAACGTCTGATCTTTGCTTATTTCCCCTGCATCTTGGCAGATTCAGTACCAGGCTTCAAAAGCATAGGTACACAGCTTTGATTTTCCATTGTGTTTTCACCTCTGCCCTAAATTCTGTCTTCAGAGTCTCTTCAATTGGTGTTGTCCTTACATGCCCCCTGCCCCCCCTCCCCAAGCTCTAGTTTATTAGAGAAGGCAGTGTGTTCTCTATGCCAAATTATTTTGTTCTCTGAGCCTCCCCACCCCCAGGCTGTATTTTTTGGTATCAGTTCACAGTGATTTTACCTTGCTTGTAATTGGGGCCAGCCTGCTTGATATGGAAATGAAACTTCCTGGTTTCTACTTCCCAGGGTCCCTTCTGGAACCCCCTTCGTATGAATAGGAATCACATTGACAAGCACCAGTCTCTCGGGCACAGTGGCTGCTTGTAAAGACGGCCGACACATGTTGGCCAAAACAATTTCACCCTTGAGTTACTTCCAAACTGGCTGGTGGATACCATCTGGTTCCAGTGATTTATCTACTCCTGGTTTGTTGATTAGATGCAGAGCATCGTGTTTACCACTATTTGATCTAGTACCTCTGACCTGCCGAGTTCAGTGTTCTGGTTTGGGAATGTGAATCTCCTTACCAGACAAAGAATTCATTCAGTCTCTTCGCCATCTCCTTTTTACCTCTGTGACTGTGATTAAGTGGGTCCTTGGATGCTCTAAATGGCTTCCTCCCTTTTGATAGAGTGAAAGCACCTCATGCTATTGGCTTTGCAATCTTCTTGCTAGTTACTCTTGCCTGGGTTTTATTTGGTATCTAACGGGCTGTGCCTGATGGGCTTCACTTCATTCCCAGTCTGGACAAGTTTCTCCCCCCCTCCCAACCAAAGGTACTTTGCATTTCTTTGACTCCGTTTTTAGCACTGCTGAAGCTTCTCTGGGCCTCTCCTCACATAAGTACTGGGAAGCATTTGTTCTTGACTAACAGTAAGTTAAAGTAGTTATTTATTTGGTTTTATTGATTGATTGCTTGATTGATTTTTGGGTCGCACCCAGCGATGCACAGGAGTTACTCCTGGCTTTGCACTGAGGAATTACTCCTGGCAGTGCTCAGGGGACCATATAGGATGCTGGGAATCGAACCCGGGTCAGCTGCTTGCAAGGCAAGCGCCCTACCTGCTGTGCTATCACTCCAGCCCCCTTGATTTGGTTTTTGAAGGGGAACTCCTAGCAGTACTGCGGGTGGGTATGCTGGATCCCCAGTTGCTGTGATGCTCGGCCCAGCAGTGAGGGCCTAGCTGTTCAGGACTCAGGCTGTCCTTACCATGTGGTTATGTAAGACCCAGAAGGGCTGGGAGCCACCAAGGCTACATTCTGTGGTACTCTCAGGGCATCACTGTGTGCCGGGGATCAAACTCAAAGCCTTGCACATGACAGGCATGTGCTACACCCCCTTGAGTCATAGAACTCACCTCTTTCTCCCCATTTATTTTTATTTGACCCATAGCCAGTAATGCTTGGAACCTATTCCAGGCTCTGTGCTCAGAAGTGATTGACCACTGGCGGTGCTCAGGGGACCATTTGTGGTGGTGGGAGTCAAACAGGTTGACTGTGTGCAAGGCGTCTTAACTCCCATATTATCTCTCTAGCCCCCTATTCTTTTATTTATTTATTTATTGCTTTTGGGGTCACACCCGGCGATGCACAGGGGTCACTCCTGGCTCATGCACTCAGGAGTTATTCCTGGTGGTGCTCGGGGGACCATATGGGATGCTGGGAGTCTGGGAATTGAACCCGGGTCGGCTGCATGCAAGGCAAACGCCCTACCCGCTGTGCTATTGCTCCAGCCCCTAGCCCCCTATTCTTTTAAACCAGTCTCCAGGCATCTTGCCCTGTATTTTCACAACTCTTTCCCCTTAATAATGCCAGGGATTTGTTATACCTTCTTTCTCTTAAACTGGAAAAAAAGCTTGAAATGAGTTTCACACTTTTCTTTTCCTCCCTCATCAGATTGTTGTTGGAACTTAATAGTGATTTAATAGTGATGTTATGATCGGAATCACCTATTGATTCATCTAGTTATTTGGTGCCCCAAGTCCTGTTGTCCTACTCTGGACCAAGGCTAGACTGTGTCCTGGTTATTCCATGCTCCCCAATCCCCTCTTCCCTGTATCCCTCCCTCCTCCCCACCTCACCAGCCCTCACCCCTCTTCTGTGAGTGATTGTTCAGGAAGTAGCCCGCTTTCATCTTTCTAAACTTTAACTACCCATATGAGCCATTCAGTCTTGTGTTGATGAATTTGCTTGTTTTTATTTAGGTCTGCAAATCCTACACAGGATCTGAAGAAGGTAATGTGGGGGAAATCTATGGTACCAGTAGCTAACCTAGTGAGGAAGATCTGTTTGACAGAAATGTTTTAGAAATAAAGTATCAGGAAGCGATCAGATGATAAATTGACAGACACTCTGAGGTCGATATACTCTCATCAGCAGCATCAAAAAATCAGCACTTAAATGCATCACAATTGTGCCGAGAGCTGTCATTTCTGTCTTTGTTCTCCTTTCCTTTGATGTGATAGGGAACAGGAACAAACGCTCTTCATCTCAGGGTGGGTGTTTGGGGCTTTTTTTTTAAAGCTGACATGCATTTATCCTCAGATATTCTAAATTTCTGAATCATCCACCTTTGTTTTATTGATCTGTGTGATTTCAACAAAGTGATTGGCTATTAAGACCTGGTCAGGCTGGAGAGGGAGGAGGGGGTTAAGGCGCCTGCCTTGCATGCGACCAGCCAATCCAGATTTCATCCCTGGAACCGCATATTGTCTCCTAGCTCTGCCAGGAGTGACCACTGAGCATAGCTCCCAGGAGTAAGCCCTGAGCACGTTTGAGCGTGGTCCTCCAAAACAACAGCAACAAAAAGAACTGATTGCTTGTCAGCAAAGTGCAATTGACATGGAATATATTCTAGGGATTTTCTATAAAGAAGATGCTTATTGAAGTTAGTTAATCGGAATGTCTTCTTTAAGTCTTTTAAATTGTTTTCATGAGTGCAGGCATTCTAGGTAGAACAAATGACAATTGAGTCACAGTTTAGATGTTGAAATAAATAATAGATCAATGAAAAGTAGATTTCCTGATACTCTTCCATATTAGACAGGATTATGTAAAATGGCTGATACTTAACCTTTTTTTAACGGACAGTTTCCAAGGTGTTCACCTTGACTGTTTTTTCCCTTAATCTCCAAGGTCCTAACAGAGCTATTTCAAAGCTAAGAAAAGATTCTCAAAGCATGTAATGGCAGAGTGGTATTGTTAGAGTTTGAATTTTTGTCAAGGGACAAGTTTGCATTTTGGCTAAATCAAGCTCAATTGCCAGTTGGTTTGTTATTTGTAGAAAGAAATGCTTGCTAGGGCTAATAGTCATCACATTCGTAATAGTAGTAATATTTAATAATGTAGAACAACAAGAAAACAAAACAGATTAAATGTAGCCAAGCCCTGAAGCAAGTATTTCCCTTCTGAGGAATATCTCGCATCTTCTGTTGTGAGTATTCCTAATTGCAGCTGTTGTTGTTGAGGAGATGCTCTATCTCCGTGCAGTGCTTTCAGCAGCTAGGAAGCAAGTTCTGTTTTGGTCCCGCTTTTACAATAGATGAAAATCATCCCAGAGATGGGAAAAGATCGACTCAAAGTTACACAGCTAATCTGCAACGGAAGTCAGTTCAAATTCAAGACTGTATAAAGAGCTCAATCAGAGCACTCAGACCTCATTTGTGCTGAACTGGTCTGAGTTCCAGAAATAACCAGAGAACTGAGTAACCAGAAGCTTTTTTTCCCCTTCTTTTTAAGGGCTGGAGCGATAGCACAGTGGGTAGGGTGTTTGCCTTGCACGCGGCCTACCCAGGCAACCCGGGTTCTATTCCTCTGCCCCTTTTGGAGAGCCTGGAAGCTACTGAGAGTATCCCGCCCGCATAGCAGAGCCTGGCAAACTGCCGGTGGTGTATTCGATATGCCAAACACAGTAACAACAAGTCTCACAATGGAGACGTTACTGGTACCCGCTTGAGCAAATCCATGAAAAATGGGAGGACAGTGACAGTAACAGGAGGAGTGGGCGAGGGCAAGGAGTGTATATCCAGCAGTGCTCACGACTTACTCCCAGCTCTGTGCTCATAGATCATCCCTAGTGGTGTGTAAATGACCTATGAGGTACTGTGGTTTAAATTAGGCTCAGTCACATGCAAGGCAAGCGCTTTAACCCCTGCACTGTCTCTCCAGTTCCAGCAATACTCTTTTTTTTTTTTGCTTTTTGGGGTCACACCCAGCGATGCACAGAGGTTACTCCTGGCTCATGCACTCAGGAATCACTCCTGGCGGTGCTCGGGGGGACCATATGGGATGCTGGGAATCGAACCTGTGTCGGCCGCGTGCAAGGCAAGTGACCTACCCGCTGTGCTATCACTCCAGCCCAACAATACTCTTTTTTAAGTGAGTGCCCTACACCTTGCCTGTCTCCAATGTGGCTTTCAGCTGAATGAAAATTTAAAACACGTGTGCCACCAGTGCCTCTTGAGATGGGATTTTTTGTTATTTTTGGCGAGCAATAGAACAGTGGTAGGGCATTTGCCTTGCGCGCAGCCAGCCTGGGTGAGCCGGGTTCGATTCCTCCGCTCCTCTCGGAGAGCCCGGCAAGCTCCTGAGAGTATCTCGCCCTCACTGCAAAGCCTGGCAAGCTCCCCATGATGTATTCGATATGCCAAACACAATAACAACAAGTCTCAAAATGGAGATGTTACTGGGCCCGCTGGAGCAAATCGATGAACAACGGGAGGACTGTGTTTGTTTTGCTGTTTGTTGGGCACACCCAATAGCACACAGGGGCATACTCCTGGGTCTGCACTCAGGGATCACTCCTAGTCATGCTTGGGGAACCATGTGGGGTGCTGTGCTATGGATTGAACTCAGGTCAAGAATATGCAAGACAAGCGCCCTACCTGCTATACTGTTGCTCCATCCCATTGAGGTAAATGTTTATGAACCTTGAGATTAAATTACAGTTCTTTTCTAAGCTGGTTTCCCTGGAGTGCAGTCATTTTGTATGATCAGATTGACGTTGTAAACTGAAGCTTGGATTAAGTTTGTCTCTTTGGTATTGGGTGGTATTCATTGTTGCATATTAAAAATAGAAATGCTGATCAGCATAAAGCAAGTATATATAGGTTTGGGGGGACTGCACCTGGTGATACTCAGAGGTTATTCATGTCTCTGTCATTAGAATTATTCCTGGTTCAGGGAACCATATGGGATGCTGGGATTGAACCTGGTATCAAGGCACTCTACCTGCTGAATTGTTGCTCCGGCCCCAAATATATATTTTCATTTAAGCAGTTCTTTTGCACAAATCAGGACTTATCCTATGGGACAGTTAACTTCCTTTATGCTTTTTTGGGGGGAGGGGCCACACCCACTGGTGCTCAAGGCTTACTCCTGGCTGTGTGCTCGGGGATCACCCCTGACAGGGATCAAGGAACTATATAGGATGTTGGGGATCAAGCCCAGGTTGGTTGAACACAAGACAAGTGCCCTAACTGCTGTACTACCACAGAAGTCCTTCACTTCAGCTTTTGAAATGATCTTTTTCTTTCCCATGGAAAGTGGTTCCAGATTATGATTTCTAATCCATAGTTTGTAGTAGTTTGTCAACTTTGATGAGTCTTTATTTTGAGGACATTTGAACACTTCTTTTTCCCTAGCAGAATGACAAAAGAAGGTTTTTGTTGTTGTTTTGGTTTGCTTTGTGATTATTCTTCATCATGATTATGTTAGTTTGTGTTAAAGATAATAAAAAGAGCTTTTGTTTTGATCAAAAAAAAAAGAAGTGAAATCTTGGACCAGGGTGGAATATATGTGTGCCTGTAACACTGGGCCTAATTTGGAATGATGCCATCTTGACTCAGAGTTACAACATAGGATTAGATTAAAAAGAAAGATGTGACCTTACACAATTTATGGTCGAAAGTACGAGAACAAAGTCCACTATTCTCTGTTCTTTCATAATTCGTTTACCAGGACTCATTACAGTGGAGAAAAATGTTTACTAATTCAGACAGCATAACACCGCCAAGTATTATCTTCAAAACAATTGATTGGCATTTCACGCCGATTGTCATTTGGTCCTCATCCTTGAAGACATTTGAAGAAATGGCCTCTTACTGGTTACCATGGGATCATGGCAAACCAGCAGCTTGGGAAAATAGACTGTGCACCGGAAGATGACTTTAGTTTTTCTCTTCCTTTGATGTTACCTTTAGGTGTCCTCTCAAAATACATCCTGCAACCCTATACCATTATTCTGTTTCCACATAGATCAAACATCTTCAAGGAGAGAGAAGCTGTAAAACAAGGATGTTTGGGTGACTTATTCTTTGCTGGCTGAAGATGCGGGGATGAAATTGGGTCCTTGAATTTTCCAAAGGAGGCCTGTATTTATTGAGGGCTTCCTGAAGAAGGGCCCTTTTTATTTATTTATTTATTTATTTTGCTGTTACATCAAAGCCTCCTCCTGATAATTATAGTCAATAATTGCAGTAGGAGTACACGGTGCCATCTGCAGTCTCTGTGTAATGGAAACGAAGTAGAAGAGTGCCCTGATGCCAGATTGCCACTTGAAGCCACTTTAGGAGGTTCTTCCCCTTTTCAGCCCTGAATTAAAAAACCACCTTCTTTCCTTTATCTCTCTAAACCTATTTCACCGCAGTTCTTCATTTTTGTTTTCGGGCCACCCCTGGTGGTGCTCAGGGCTTACTCCTCCTGATTCTGTTCTTTTTTTTTTCTTTCTTTTTGGGTCATGCCCGGCGATGCACAGGGCTTACTCCTGGCTCATGCTCTCAGGAATTACCCCTGGTGGTGCTTAGGGGGACCATATGGGATGCTGGGAATTGAACCTGGGTCGGCCGCATGCAAGGCAAATGCCCTACCTGCTGTGCTATTGCTCCAGTCTCCTGATTCTGTTCTTTGGGATCACTGCTGACTGGGTTTAGAGGACCCTGGGGGTTCTAAATTGGCTGCATGCAAGGCCAGTGCCCTACCCACTATACTATCTCCAGCCTTGTATTTCACCTCAGTTCTTGCTCCTCGCCCTTCACTGCAGTCCGGATGGATCCTCCCCTCCCCCATCCCTGCTGCTCATCCTAAAGTTGCTGTTGGACACTGCTAATGGATCACATTCTTTTTAATTTTTGTGGGGTTTTTTTTGTGGCGGGTGCCCCTGGAGGTGTTCAGGGATTGAGTCCTGAAGCTGTGCTCAGGAATCACTCCTGGACGTGCTAGGGCACCATCTGTGGTGCTGGGGATGAAGTGTGTGCAAGGTAGGCACCTTAACCCTAGCTATGTTCTCTCTCTTGCTCTCTCTCTTTCTCTGTCCTCTCATAGGTCACATGTTCTGGGGCTGAAGGAGTACTGGCACCCTTTTGTGATTTGCTGTTTGCTAGGTTAATGGCCTTCTGAGCAAGCATTGGCCCATGACCCAAAAGGTCTATGAAGGAAAAACTGGATGTTGAAATAGTGGGACAAGTGCCAGTTACTCCATGGGTGTAGAAAGCTGATGGATATTTGGCAGTTTTTTCCTGGTTTGGAGGCCACACCTGGAGATGCTTTGGATTTCTGCTCCTGGCTCTGTACTTTGGAATTACTTCTGGAGGTGCTCAGGGGACCATGGGGGGGTGGCCAGGATTGAACCCGTTTTGGCTGCTTGCAAGGCAAGCGCTCTATTGTGAGCCAGATATTTGGGGTTTAAACTTGCCTCCTGGACAGACTGGATAGATTTCTGAAGCTCTGGTGAACCCCTTCTGGGTTGCTCACCAGCAGTGCTTGGGAGTCCCTGGATCATGACCAAGTCTGTGGATCTGACAGTTCGGCTCTCAGGCCCAGCAGTGTGGTTCTGGAAACCACCTGGAAAATATGCTGCTCCAGCATCCATGTGCTGCCAAGTTCAAATTTGGAGCCCATGTATGCCTGCCAGGCACATAGCTCCAGCCCCTAGAGCGGTCTCCCCAGCACCTCTGGTGCCTTTCTTACTCCTGTCACTGTCACTGTCCTCCCATTGTTCATCGATTTACTCGAGAGGGCCCAGTAACGTCTCCATCATGAGACTTGTTGTTACTGTGTTTGGCATATCGAATACGTCACAGGTAGCTTGCCAGGCGTTGCCGTGTGGGCGAGTTACTCTCAGTAGCTTGCCGGGCTCTCTAAGAGGGGCAGAGGAATCGAACTTGGCCCAGCCGTGTTGGCTGCATGCAAGGCAAACGCCATACTGCTGGGCTATCGCTCCAGCCCTTCTTACTCCTGTGGTAGACAATTTCTTTCAGTTACTGGGCCCGCTTGAGCAAATTGATGAACAACGGGAGGACCGTGACCGTGACCGTGATTACTTCAACACTGGCCTTAAAAGAAGCTTTCTTGCTCAAATTAGAGTTACCTTTCCCCCTAGTCCCACCCAAAGCAAACCCTATAATAAGGAGCCCCTTCCTTCTTTGTTATCCAACAGTTTCATAGAAAGAGGGCCAGGTCACTTCCAGTGGACTAGTTGCTTTCTGGAACATTCCTCTTTCTCTGTCTGGCCCTTGAATTTCTGTAGACCTGCCAGGCCCCTTTCTGAGGAAGCTATGAGAAATTGAATAGGACTTGAGTGTGGAGCAAATGAAGGGTTTCTCTCTTTGCCCTGTCACTTCTTGGCCAAGCGTCCATTACTTTTTCTGACTTTTAGAAGGAAGTTAATTCTTTTATTTATTTATTTATTTTTGCTTTTTGGGTCACACCCGGCAATACACAGAGGTTACTCCTGGTGTTGCACTCAGGAATTACTCCTGGCGGTGCTCAGGGGACCATATGGGATGCTGGGAATTGAACCTGGGTTGGCCGCGTGAGAGGCCAAAGCCCTACCTTCTGTGCTCTCTCCAGTCCCAAGAAAGTTAATTCTTGGTGTCACAAATAAATAGGTCCCTTGGGCAACGTCAGGAGTGATTCCTGAGCACAGAGCCTGGAGTAAAGCCCTGAGCACTGTCAGGTGTGGCCCTCCGAATGAGCAATCCCCCAATAATCATGTTCGTGTTCATTTTAGCATTGAAGAGCTGCTTTTACCAGAGGAAAGTGCTAAGTGGCTGGTATTAGTAGCCCGGCCGGAAAAAAACACAATTGATACCTTCCATTCAACTTCCAGCACCATTGAAACTGGTGTTTAAGAAGACCCAAACAAATGGGAATTCTTCCTGGTGTGATGGAGAGGAACTGTGTAAGATTTAAATGGTTGGAATCTGTCACAGGTGTGTGTTCGGTGGAGGGTAGGTATGATAGAGAGGGGCTCCGTATGACAATAATAGTTGGAAATGACCGCACTGGACAAAATCTGAGTGTTAAAAGCAGGTGAAAGAATATACATGTCAACTTTTCAGTATCTGTATTGCAAACAATGCCCAAATGGAGGTAGGGAGAGAGAAACAGAGAAAGAGACAGAGAGAGAGAGAGAGAGGCAGGCTGGGGTTGGGGGGTGATGGAAGGGAAACTGGGGACACTAGTGCGGGAAAATGTACACTAGTGGAGGGATGGGTGTTGGAACACTGTGTGACTGAAACCTAATCATGAACACCTTTGTAAGGGTCTACCTCATAGTGATTCAATTTTAAAAAAAAGATTTCAATGCCTTCCCTGTTGGGTGTATCTTTCCCACTAGAGCCTCCTCTCCTGACACCCCCGATGCAAATATCCAGTGAACCTTGTACCACTGATCAATTGACTAGCAGACTGCAAATTTAGGGAAGCTTATCATTAAGGGATCAGATTCAGAGATTTCAAAAATCCAAGTATTGACATCATTGGGCTTTTGTGAAAGAGGAGACTGGATTTGGGGCCTGCAGCTGTCTGTGCTCAGGGCTTATTCTTGACTCTGCTCAGGGATCACTCCTGGCATGGTTTGAGGAGCCAAGTTTGGTGCCAAAGACAGAAACCTGGGTCAGCTGCTTGCTGGAGGCAAAGCACCTTTGCCATTATTTCTCAGGCTCCGGAGGAATGGGCTTTTTAAAAAAGACAATTGGAATGTTTAGCGCCCCATCAACCAAATCAATCAAATATTGCATTCATTTTTTAAAAGGTTTTGCTTTATGGATTGGGCCGTTGTTGACCAAGATGTGGGCAGAAAAAGAGTTCCAAAGAATTTCTTTCTCCATTGCAGGATTTTGCTCTCAGGCCAAAATAAAGTCTTTTGTAATTTGGGGTAGCTCAAAAATGGACTTGACATATTTGACAAGATATGAATTACATCTTTGTTTGTGAATGTGTGTGGGTTCTGTGGTGGCGAAGCACACCTCTGGCTGTGCTCAGAGATTACTCCTGATAGGGCTCAAGGGCTCCCTTTGGTGCTTGAAATCAAACCAGGGTTGGCTGCATGCAAGGCAAGTGCCTTAGCCCTTGTATACTATCTCTTCCCACCCCCAGTCATGATGATTATTTTGTTTGTTTGTTTGTTTTGTTTTGGGGCCACACACAACAATTCTCTGGTTACTCATGGCTCTGAACTCAGGAATTACTCCTGGCAGTGCTTGAGGGACCATAGGAAATGCCGGGGATCAAACCCAGGTTGACCATATGCAAGGAAAGTGCCCTACCCACTGTACATCATCTAATGTGAATGACATGGGTTCAGTGGATTTGCCTGGGATCATGCTTCTATAGTTAAGGTGGAACGAGAAAACCCCTTTAGAGCACGAATAAAATCAGTGTCATCTGCTCATCTTGTAATTTGGACGAGGCCTTTTGTATTTTCTGCACTGCTGGATGGCATCTGGCTCAGATGAGTCCCTTGAGAAATGATTGCATTAAGCATCAACAATGTTTTTGTGTTGTCAAACGAGGCCAAGGGTTAGTTTGGGAAAGGTAGATCATTTCTTTGATTTAGGGTTGGAAAATTGTGCAGCAGCATTTTTGTTTCCAAATATTGCCCCCTTTTGTTTATCCTGATGCTAGGGATTAAATGCAGGGTCTCACACACGGACAGATAAGTGCTCTACTGCCTAGCTACAGCCTCAGTTGCCCTCTACTCTTAGACTCTCTTAAAGTGGGTTGGTTGAAATAAGTAGGTTAACAAGTGGTAAATATCTTTCATTTCCTTGTAATGAACGCATGATATGGAATTCATCAACGGGTTTTGTTCTTGGGCTGGAGAGATAACACAGAAGTAGGACATTGACCTTGCACGTGGCCAACCCAGGTTCAATCCCTGCATTCCATATGGTTCCCCTAGCACTGCCAGGATTATTTACTGAGTGCAGAGCCAGGAGTAACCCCTGAGCATTGTTGGGTGTGTCCCCCGCAAAACAAAACCTAAGAGACAAAAAAAAGGTCTTATTTTTTAAAAGGAATGATTATAAAAGATGAGTAAGACTAAGCCATTAAGTGATATCAAGGAACTAGTAGTGCTTTTTCGGATGAAGTAAAGTCAGACTGGGGCTGCTTCCTTCATAAAGACCAGCTGGTAAAATCTAGAATAGATCATGGAAAATCTGAAAATGTATGCGAAACTAGTTCTCTAAGAAAGGCAGCATCATTTCAGTAAGGGGAGTGTGTGCTTGGCTCATAATAATTTTCCCCCCCTCCTGTCCCCTTTCTTCTTCTGTCCTTCCTTTCTTTTCTTCTCCCCTCCCTCCTCTCACTGTGCTCAGGGGTTATTTCTGGCTCTGTGCTCATAAGTGACTCCTAGAAGTGCTTGGGAGAACCATAAGAAGTGCTGGAGATTTGAACCCAGGTTGGCTACGTGCAAGCCGAACACATTAACCTCTCTCCTGTGTCTTCGGCACCTGACCTTATGTTTCTCATCTGTGGATGTAATCAACTTCGACTTTCTAAAGTTGTTCACAGGATTGCACACCAAGCTATGGAAATTTGAAATACTCGGTGCCCCTGCCCCTGCCTTCTGTCAGTATTGTGGGACTGTTTTATCAAACATTCTGATAGACTGGGAGCTAGGAAGCAAAGGTGAAGGACAAATCGATTGTTTCTCAAGCGAGCAACATCACTAGCAACATCATTCCTTCCAAAATGAGGACTGAGACTAGTTTTACTAAAACACAGTACCAAAATTCCTATAAGGGAAGTATCTGTTGGAACTCAATTTTCCCAAACATCTGTAAGTTCAGTAAGTGAGAATTCTAGGTGTATGTCCCAAAGGTGGCAGCCCAGGTACTAGGGACAAAGGTAAGGAGGAACTTGGTTTTTTAAGTAACTAAATTTTCAGTTCACATTCAAGGTGTGTACAGTGTGATGGTCTGATGATGACATGTATTGGGAAAAAGTGGATTCTGGGAGCTATTTGGAGGGCTGTGGGAAACTCAGTTCTTTTCCCATCTGTCTATATATCACGGCTCAGAAGAATTTTTCTCCCATTACAAAATTAACCCCTTTCAACTTTCATTCATTTTTGTGTCCATGAAAGAAGATGATGCACATATGGAAAGCTGGAACTTTTTTGTTTGTTTGTTTGTTTGGGGGCCACCACACCTGGCTGTGTTCAGGGCTTACACCTGATTTTGTGCTCAGAAATCACTCTTGATGGCGCTTGGAGAGCCCCATACGGTGCCAGGAATTTAAACCAAGGTCAGCCATGAGCAAGGTGAGCACATTCCCTGCTGTAACACCTCTTCAGCCCTGAAAGCCACAATCTTTTTATTTTTTTTAATTGAAATTTTTTTTTTCTTTTTGGGTCACACCTGGCAATGCACAGGGATTACTCCTGGCTCTGCACTCAGGAATTACTCCTGGCGGTGCTCAGGGGACCAAATGGGATGCTGGGAATCGAGCCTGGGTTGGCTGCGTGCAAGGCAAACGCCCTACCTGCTGTGCTATCACTCCAGCCCCACCACAACTTTTTTAATATGAATTTTGTGGATGTCGATTTTCAAGGATGTAATTACCATTGGGCGAAAATGTACTGTTCTCAATTTCCAATGTACAGGTACAAAAAAGTAACTGTTTCAGTGAAATCCTCAGGGATTTTGCTGGTGTCTGGATGGAATTTTAAAGAATGGTGTGTGTGGCTGACAGTGGGGTAATCCTTTTATGTGAAGCATTAGACACTGCTCTTATGTGGTGTAAGAACTTTCAGAGAATTCATGATAAAGGGTATTTTGTTCTTTAGGTATTTTTGTTAATAGATTTATTTACTATTCTCACATTGTATTTTGGAGGGATTTTAGTTATATCATGAAGGGATGGGCTGGAGCGATAGCACAGCGGGTATGGCGTTTGCCTTGCATGTGGCTGACCCGGGTTTGATTCCTCTGCCCCTCTTGGAGAGCCCAGCAAGCTACTGAGAGAATCTCGCCCGCATGGCAGAGCCTGGCAAGCTACTGTAATGTATTTGATATGCCAAAAATAGTAACAACAAGTCTCACAATTTGTTGTGAGACGTTACCGGTGCCCACTCAAGCAAATCGATGAACAACGGGAGGACAGTGCTACAGTGCTACAAGAAAGGATAGGAGAAGTCCAGAAGGGTTTTTAGTTTCTTAGTTATCCAACTAAAAACTATTAAAATAAATAAGAATATTGAGAATGTCCAGATTCCCCCCCCCCGGACATGCATAAAAAATATTATAGACTGTGAGCTTATCTACCCCAAATTTTTGTGGATACTTTTCTTCTTTTATTTCCTTTAAGGTCTTAATTTGATTGCCCACAGGAAATTGTGCTCAGGACAATCATAAGACCTCAGCACACCAGGGGTACAAGAAAGGACAAAATAGCAGAATTCCCACCCCCCCACCCTTGACTTCCCTTATGACTCTCTGCATCTGCTTGTATTAGCCTTAGAGAAGGCTCTAGCAAGGCCTTGGGCTTCCAGGGATCCTGATGCTTGGGATGGTTCCAGAAGTACTAATGGTCAGCAAAGAAAAGGGTTTCCTAGGCATTGGGGTTTCTCTCTGCACTGCTTTCTATTTGCTGCCAAATCACAGAGGCTAGAATAGACATGGAGCCTGGGAATCAGTCTCTATGTAGCCATTCCTTAACCTTCCTCCCCAAACACAGTAGCTCAGAGATGAGGAAGAAAGGGCTCCTCAGACAGCTCCACTGAAACCAAGTAAGACTTTGAGAAGTGTAAAAATCTTTCCTTCATTAGTGGCTGGAGCAATAGTACAGTGGGTAGCACATTTGCCTTGCACATGGCCAACCCGGGTTCAATCCCTGGCATCCCATTTGGTCCCCCGAGCATCACCAGGTGTAATTCCTGAATGCAACAGTCAAGAGTCGCCCTTCAGCATTGCCTTGTGTTGCCCCAAAACAAACAAACAAAAAATAGAAACTTCCCTTCATTACCATGATGGTACAACACACTGATTTTTTTTTCTGTTTCTTTTTAAAAGCTTGAACTTTCTAGGTGGCACCTTCAAATCACTGGGATGATAATGAAATCCAGAGAGGCCCTGGGAATCCCATATTTATTCCGAGACGAACAATTCAGTTCAGAACCTGAAATTAGGAGAGAAGGTCTCACTCAGGTGAGACTATCAAGGCAGGATCTATGATTGGCAGGAAAGATCTCCTGGGTGTGTTGTTAAATAACAGTTCCGGGACCAGAGAGGTAGGACATCAGGTAACACACTTACCTTGCACACAGCTAACCCCAGTTTGATCTCTGGCACTGCATGAGTTCTTTGAACACCACCAGGAGAAATATCTGAGCACTGTAACAGGAGTAAGCCCTGAACACTGCTGGGTATGGCCACGAAAGCTCCATCTTTACTCTCTGCTCTCTAAAAGCCCCCCTCCCCAAATATTTGTCCGTGAGCCTGTCTTAGTGCTGATGACTTAGGTAATATTTACTGGCACCACAGATTTGAGCTGGAGTTACTGACCGGTATTATCCCCATTGAGTCCAGGAGTATTGGTTGTGTAAAATAGATGCAGCTGGGAACCAGAAAGATGGCACTATGGGTTGAGTGCAGGCTTTGCATTGAAGGGAACTGGTTCCACCCCCAGCACCACATGGTCCCCCTGGGGACCGCCAGGAGTAACCTCCGAGCAGAACTGAAAGTAGCCCCATTGGGTGTGCCCCAGCAGAACTGAAAGTAGCCCCATTGGGTGTGCCCCCACCAAACAGAAGCATAAACAGATGTATTTGCTTTATCTGCTCAAGACAAAGGTAACTGAAGGTGAGTGCACGCATTTCAGCCCTCCGCTGATACAAGCATCCCAGTTTGGGTGCTGAGTGTGACTTCAGTAAGCCGTTGGCATAGCTAACATAGTGTGGGATGACGTCTTAAGATTATCAAGAGAAAAACTTTGGCTTTGGACACAACCCAACAGAACTCATTTCTTGACTTGATAAAAAGTGATTGTGGTTCCCAGAGGACAAGTGGGGGGGATGGCTTGAGGGGGGGGGGCTTTGTGGGGGGTAGTTTGGCACTGGAACTTAGGTGGTGGGAGTAATGATTATTACACATACACAGATGTTGTGAGGCCACAGCCCTGAAACTCTGAGTATCGTAGGCAATGGTAAATGCCTAAAACATTTTCTAAAAGAGTAGATCTTTATTAACAGTGATTTCCCTCACTTAAAAATTGCGTTGGGTGCTAAGAATGATGTGATCAATGAAAAAATCATCTGGCCTCTTTTAACTCATTAGAGGGAGCAGATAATGAAAAGCATTTGACACCCCCCCCCCCCACGCCCCTGCAAAAACCAACCAGCCCCTTTGGTTCTTAATTTGCTTATCACTTAAAAAAGCAATGCAACGCCTAGTTCAGTTTCTATCTGGAATGGATTTTAAAAGCTCTCACAAGGGCACTGTAATGAAGTGTGGCCTTTGAAAGTGGCGACCCTGACTCTTCCAGCTCCACTTACGCAAAAGTATTCTTAGAAAAATATAATAAAACTGATTTTTGAAATGTATGGGTTTCTGATTGGCCTCCTCTCTCCTACCTCGCGGGATTAGTGGACCTAAAAATAATTGGCAGCCTTAAGCCCTCCAGAGCTATATTTTGGCAAGGTTTTTTTGCAAAATGCTAACTAGCTGCATTTCTCCTACTGATTGGTAGGTGATCACAAATCATACATCTGCATAATGACTGTAATTTATGTGCTTTATTATTAAGGTTTAGGTCAAATGACTTCAGGCTTTCCATGTGCGTAGCATATTATATGCAGTAATTTTACTCCTTTTTTGTAAAGGGGGAGGCTGGGTTAATGTATATGTTCCCCACCCCCCCTCCGGGATTATTAAAAACCTTTCGAGATTTTCTTTCTTTGTTCCCATGAAGTAGACCATTGTATAGCCCTCTGGGGGTTCTTAGGTAGCCTGGCAGGACCAGCCTTATACAGCAACCTGCATTTTAGCTCACTTGTGGTTCTGGGAGAATTTAGACCTAGAAAGTGAACAGAAACTATTTTCGTAACTCTTTAGCCCAACAGTTAGAAATTGTTTTACTTTCAGAACAAATAAAAATTAGAAAGAGAGTTAGGTGGCAATTGAAGGATTAGCAAAATCACGCAGACGAATAATCACTTAATGTAGCTCCCCCTATTAGAATTACAGCAGGTATTTATATATCATTTAAAACCTCCTACAAAAAAAATTCACATCTCCCTCCATGTAGTTTGAACTTCGAAATGCAAAACTTTATTTAAATTTAAAAAATAACCTTTTTTTTATCCTAGAAGAGTGGAGGAATTACAGAGGTTGAGAGAACTATTTTCCTATACCAAATTCCTATTTTCCCCCCAATTCTCTTACATCTTTCCTTGTGTTTTGTAGACGTGAGTGAATTGTCACAGCCGAGCAACTGAAATGTATGACATTGAAGGACAAATTGATAAAACCCCACATCTAAGAGTTTGAGGCCTAATTCATAATCCACAATAGGTTGCCAATGTATAACATACAGTGCTTTGTAATCTACACACCCGAATCAAGCTTATAATATCATCCTAGAAAGAACTCCACACTTTTAACAATTACCCTCTTCTTACTGTCTATCTGGATCCATCCTTTCTACCCTCCCTTCACCCTATGCAGCCACTAATCAAATTCACTTTTTTGTGGGGGCTAAGGGAGGTCACTCCTGACAGTGCTCAGGAGACCATGCACTGTCAGAACTGAACCTGGGCCTTCTACGTGCAGAGCCGGTGCTCAGCACGTTGAGATTGCCCCCTGACCCCTCTCATTCATTTTTCGTCTCAAAGTCCTAGATATGCCATACATTTCTTCTAAAGGAAATCAAACGAGACGTGGACTTTTGTGACTGGCGCTTTCACTTAGCACAGTGTTCTCCAGATTCAGTCATGCCGTAACACATAGCAGAACCTCATTCTTCTTAGGACTGAATAATATCCCTTTGTATGGGGAGACCACACTGCGCCTAGCCATCTGTTGATGGATATTTGGCTACTACTAATAATGCTGCTATGAACATTCGCCTATAACTTTTGTGTGATTTCCTTTGTTTCCTCTAATCCAGGCTCCCATCCAGGATGTCATATTCTGTTTCACTGTCACATCTTCAGCGGCTCCCCGGTCTTTCTTTTCCTTTTCTTTTCTTTCTCTTTTTTTTTTGCACGGCCCTTTTTGATATTTCTGCTGGATTGTCATTAGTTTACCAGCCCTTCTGTGTGCAACTTCTTCCTAATTGGTATGATCTCTTTGCTGGCTCTCTTGCCTCCCTCACATTCTTCCTCCACTAAAGAATCTTCCTGAACTTGCTGCAAGAGAGATGAGGCTGCTTACTGCCCCCCCCCCTCCTAGTGCCATTTATAGAATTTTCTTAATGGCCTGTGGTTCATCTTGAGTGGAGTAAAAATTCTATGTGGTTTGCTTTTGGGCCACACCCGGTTGGACTCAGAGCATACTCCTGGCTCTGTGCTAGAGAATCACTTCTGGTGGGGATCATATGTGGTGCCCGGTTCTCTGTTCCGTGATGGAACTGGGGTTGGTTGCATGCAAAGCAAGTGCCTTGCCCATTGTCTTATCTCTCTGGCCCCAAGATGTTCTTTTTTGGTCTTTACTTTGCAATTGCCGGGCGGAGCGGTAGCACAGCGGTAGGGTGTTTGCCTTGCACGCAGCCAGCCCGGCTGAGCCGGGTTCGATTCCTCCGCCCCTCTTGGAGAGCCTGGCAAGCTCCCGAGAGTATCTCGCCCGCACGGCAAAGCCTGTCAAGCTACCCGTGATATATTCGATATGCCAAACACAGTAACAGCAAGTCTCACAATGGAGACGTTACTAGGCCCGCTCGAGCAAATCGATGAACAATGGGAGGACAGTGACAGTGACTTTGCAATTGCATTAGTTCTTCCATGACCTGCTACTTTTTTGTTTACAAAGGACATTTGTAGACTGTAGTGGGTAATGACTTCCCTAATAGCTTGCAATGAATCATGGAAAGGTGGGTCTCAGACACATATTCCTAACTTGCAGATCATTTTTTTTTGGCAGGGGGATTGAGCCACACCTAGCACAACTATGCAGTTTCAGGGATTGCACCCGGGTCAACCATGTACAGACAAGCAAACACCCTCCCCCATACTATCTCTCCAACCCTTAGATCATTCTTTGTTATTGTTTCGGGGACACACCTGGCAGTACCAGGGTTCTCTAGCCTTTTGCAGGAAAGTCATGCACTCCATCCCAGTCCAGAATCAATCTTTTTATCTTTCAACTGCCATTAGTCTTGTGGGACAAAAAATGTAGACAATGTTAAGGATTTGACACCATTTTTTAGAGGGAGGAGGTGGGGCCACACCCAACAGTGCTCAGGGCTTACTCTGGCTCTGCATACAGGAATCACTCTTGGGGCTTGGGGGACTATACAGTGGATCGAACCCAGGTTTGCCTGCATGTGAGGCAAACTCTCCACCTGCTGTACTGTCACTCCAGCCCCATGATTTGGCACTTTTTATTCATTTATTCAGAATCTCTCATAAAGACCAGCTGCATTTCCCCCCAGCCCCAAGGAGGCCCTCAGTTTCCTTGAGGAAGGCCAGAGAATATAGTCTTTGGCAGTTGCCATTTCACCAAGTGCTTTCCAGTCTGTTCTCACTGCAAATGTTCCTCACTGCAGCCCTTAGCTAGTGGGTGCAGTATATCTCTGTTATTTTTCAGAAGATTTCGTTTTTTGTGAAAACCAGAGAAAGTCTTCTTAGACATTACTAATGCATGTTGGCAGAGCCTGGGTTCTCTGTCCTGTAAATGTTTCTAGGTGCTGTTGGCTGTATGTGATGTTCCGCAGAGAGAAGTTCCACACAGTTTCCTTTCTCGCCTCCAGGTACTGAAAGCTTACACCTTTGTGGTCACACAAGTGATGCTCTATCCCGCATCCATTATTGTGAGATTTAGAGACTTACTTCTTGGCATCTAGTTGGATATCCAAATGAATTGTGCTAGAGAGCCCTGAAAATGGGTCAGAAGGGAGTTAAAAATAGTCCCATTGGCCTGCCATAGAGGCAGGCTGGGGGTAGGAGGGAAACTGGGGACATTGGTGCTCGAAAATGGTGGAAGGATGTGTGTTGGAACTTTGTACGACTGAGACCCAATTGTGAACAGCTTTGTAATGATCTCTGTCACGGTGATCCAGTTTTAAAATGCCTTAAAAGTAATTCAGTTGGGCCAATAGTACAGGGGTAGGGCACTTGCCTTGCACATGGCTGACCCTGGTTTCAATCCCTGGCATCTCATATGTTCCCCCTGAGCCCCACCAGCAGTAAGTCTCAAGTTGCAGAGCCAGGAGTAAGCCCTGGGCATTGCCAGGTGTGGCCCCCAAACCAAAATTAAAGCAAAAACAGGAGTAAGCCCTGAGCACTGTCAGATGTGGTCCCAACATCTCCAACCCCGACCATAGTTCAGTTGATTGTAAATACAATGAGAGCTGGTCTGAGCACCTCCCATGTAGAGCATTTTGTTTGAGAAGCTGCTCATTTATTCCTCAGATTCGACCTCTGGTCTGAGGAGTACACATATGGGAAAAGGAGAAAACACTGGTCTCCAGATTATTGGCCACTGAGTCAGTTAAAGGCTGGGACAGAGCCTCATATTCAATGCCTGCTCCTTTAACCATTGATTCCTAGGACTTCCCCCTCCGAAGAACCAATACACATACAGACTGGATGGAGTAGTAATTTATTGTGATTGTCTTTGTTCCGCTTTGAAAACGCAGGCATTGATATTAAGACTAAAGAGAAATTACATAGAGCTGGTGCAATTGAAAAAGAGTTTGGCTCTTTCGAGTGATTTTTTTGTTTGCCATGCCATAGAGTTAAGCTTTAAGAGCACGCTTCATTGAGTCTAAGCGCAGCCTCCTAGGACAGGGTGAGGGGACCTTTTTTCTTTTGATGGCCGCTGACCCACAAAGAAAAAAACTAATCAAAGGCCATGTACAAAAAGCAACTTAATTTGGGTGCTTCCTTAGAAAACCAGAAAGCGTTCCATTCACCTGCTTTTTAAATTAAGACCAGGGAACTCTCAACAAGTACCAACAAATGAAACAATCCTTTGGTTTCATAATATGTGCAGTTAGTGGAGACGGAGATGCCAACTAAGAGACACGGCTATGGAGAGAGAGAAAATGACAGGAGAAAGCAGTCGGGAGAGTTCTAAGGGACCCAAAGAGAGCCTGAAGCTGGCCCTGGCAGCGTTTATAGAAATAAAGAAGACAAGGGTACCAGAGTAACAGTACAGCGGGAAGGGCATTTGTCTTGCACACAGCTGACCAGGGTTTGATCCCCGGCTTCCCATGTGGCCCCCCGAGCCCGCCAGGAGTGATTCCAGTCTGCAGAGTCAGGTGTAACTCCTGAACATCTCCGGGTGTGGCATCCCCCAAAAAACTTAAAAAAGAAAAAGAGGAGACCAATAGTAATTGCTATTTAGTCTAGCTCTGCCCACATTTTGATTGCTTAGCCTTACATATCATATTTCTTTGTGAGGTTTTGTGTGTGTGTGTGTGTGTGACTGATCTTAATTTTGTTCATCACACAGAGATTCCCAAATTGACATTCCCTTTCTCTCTCTCTCTCTCTCTCTCTCTCTCTCTCTCTCTCTCTCTCTCTCTCTCGTGCAGAGCCAAGGGTAACCCCTGAGCATCACCAGGTATGGCCCCAAACCCAAAAAGTCCCCCCCAAAAATACAAACAGAAAATGCCACATGTCCCCAGTTTCGCCCATATATATTTCATATCTGTAGTGGCTATGCTGAACTCCTGGAGGAAAAATGGTGCTGTCTTTCTTCAGTGAGAAGTTTCCAGGATCACCAGGTTTAGAAAGGAGATCTCCAGAAAGAACAGGCATTTCTCATTCAGACACAGTGTTTCAGAAACAGTTGCACGCAGACAAAACAATGTCTTTAAATAATCCGTATGCGCGCTTTTCAGAAAAAAAAAAAACTATTTTGAGTGCTTCCAGTAGAAGTTAAGAACTACAAATCAAACAGGCTTCCTTGAGTTCTTAGCAGAATGCAGACCTATTATGCACACTTTTCAGAAAAAAAAACTATTTCGAGTGCTTCCAGTAGAAGTTAAGAACTATAAACCAAACAGGCTTGCTTGAGTTCTTAGCAGAGTGCAGACCTATTATGCGCGCTTTTCAGAAAAAAAAAAAACTATTTCGAATGCTTCCAGTAGAAGTTAATAACTACAAACCAAACTGTCTTTCTTGAGTTCTTAGCAGAAAGCAGACCTATCATTCCATTTTTCAAATGCATCCAGATGCCCTTCCTACCCCCCCCCCTTTCTCATCAGCCAAAACTGGTTATGGCATCAAATCCCCAGTAGCCGAAGTATGTCTTGGGATTTAACTTACAAGTCTTGGACCGCATGTCTCTCAGGCAGGGCTTTGGGCAAAGAATGTCAAATTACATTTTCAAGTAATGCTTTTTAGAAATGCAGGCGGAATAAGTGGCCTGTTCAGGCTGTGTGGGCAGAAGTGGGTTGTTGGAGGGGTTTTTTGTACGGGGTATGGGGGGCGGCTTTCCCAGTGGTAACCTTAGCCAAATGTCTGCCCTCTTCCTCTATACATCGCTGGTCTTAGACTATCAAAGTCTTCATGGAAAGGTCTCTCTAAAATGAAAGTGCACAGACTATAGACCAAACATGATTGCCACTCAATGCCTCTTTTGCAAACCACAACACCCAAAAGGAGAGAGAGAACAAAAGGGAATGCCCTGCCACAGAGGCAGGGTGGGGTGGGGGGATGGGGGGGTGGGAGGGATACTGGGATCTGTGGTGGTGGGAAATGGGCACTGGTGGAGGGATGGGTATTGGATCATTGTAGAAATGAAATCCAAGCACAAAAATCTGTAGGTCTACAACTGTACCTCATGATGTTTCACTAATAAAAATTTTTTAAAAATAAAAGGCATTGCTCACTCTCAGTATAAGAAAATGAAATGAAAGTGCACTCTTTGTCATTTTGTTTTTGGTGGCACCCAAACAAAAATGAGCCCCCTGTCCTCCCCTGCCATGTGTTCAGGTAGAAACTCAGAAAGTTCTGCTGAGGGCCCCTTGTGAGGTCTTCTCTACCCGCCAGTGATAATTGTGCCCTCAACCTTCAGCAATTTAGTGGTAACACTTGCGCTGCCATTACTCACTTGGGTTGTTTGCGTCTGAGACCACACTCAGCTGCACTCAGGCGATATGCCTGTGTCTGTGCTCACGCAGTGCTTGGAGAGACCATGTGGCCCGCAGGGATTCGAACCACAGTCACCAGCATGCACATGCGAGGCAAGCACCTTGCACCCTGTTCTCTCTCCATGACCCTTGTTGCCCATTTCTAAAGGACTTTTCCATAATGTAACCCGCAACTCCCGGATGAATCCCTCCATGACTAACACCTTCTAATGAGAAAGCTTTTCTTTCTGTCTTTTGCGTTTCTCTGGCTTCAGTCATATGCTTGTCACTAGGCGTGTGCACTGGGTATAGAGGAAAGGGGTGCTTGTCCCTGGCCTTGGAAGCCTATTTCAATAGGATCCAAGTGAGGTTTTAGAGTACCGTAGATGAAAACACTCTTAAGATGATGTGAGTGTGGGGCTGGAGCAATAGCACAGCGGGAAGGGCGTTTGCCTTGCACGCAGCCGACCTAGGTTCGATTCCCAGCATCCCATATGGTCCCCTGAGCACCGACAGGAGTAATTCTTGAGTGTGTGAACCAGGAGTAACTCCTGTGCATCGCTGGCTGTGACCCCCCCACCAAAAAAAAGATGATGTGAGTGAACAGATGATTTTCCAAATTCAGGAGTTGTTTTGCCTTGGAAAGGCCACGCATCTCACCATGAAATCTTTTGTAGGCCCTTGGGAACTCACCTGTGAGTACTTTGGGCCTGTCTGTTAACCTAATTTTCTTTATAAGTAGCTGCTCCCCGCCTCACCCCCCCACGCTTATTTTTGTTTTTAGATCGTACCCAGCAATGCTAAGGGGTTATTCCTGGTTCTACACTCAGGAATTACTCCTGGCAGTGCTTGGGGGACCATATGGGATGCTGGGGATCGAGCCAAGGTTCGCCGTGTGCAAGGCAAGTGCCCTACGCACTGTAATATTGCTTCCACTCTGCACCTCCCATTTAAGGACTCAAGAAAGTAGCCCTGGGTGACTCGACTTTCTTATATTGCGCATTCTATTTAGTTTTTCTCTGTGGGAGGGGTGTGTGGGGGGGAGTCTGGTGGTTATGATATAGTACAACTACAGCAGTCACTGTGTTTGTGGGGTTCTCCTGGATTATTTTCAGTGATAAGGCTATATGGGAGCGGGGGGTGCAATCCTCTATCCTGAAACCAGAAGGCAACTGCATATTTCTGTGTTCATTGTGTGTCTGGATACCTAGGGTCTGCTGTGAACTTGTCAAGCCAGTGGAGATGGCGTTTTGTTTTGGGTTGTAGCAAAAGTGTCACCATTGAAAACTGAGCATTCCAGCTCTTCTCCTTTCAGCGAGCAGATCTCAGATTTTCTTGCTCTGCCGTTTGCTAGCTTTCAGCTATTATGCAACAGCCCTTTGCTTTGGGGGCTACACCTGTTGGTGCTTAGAAGCTACTCCTGGGGCTGGAGCTATAGCACAGCGGGTAGGGCGTTTGCCTTGCACGCAGCCAACATGGCTGACCCGAGTTCGATTCCTCCGCCCCTCTCGGAGAGCCCGGCAAGTTACCGAGAGTATCTCGCCCGCACGGCAGAGCCTGGCAAGTTACCCGTGATGTATTCGATATGCCAAACACAGTAACAACAAGTCTCATGATGGAGACGTTACTGGGCCCGCTTGAGCAAATCGATGAACAACGGGAGGACCGTGACCGTGGAATCGTCTTTAATGCTGCTTATCTCTTTTTTGTTTGTTTGGGCCATACCTGGTGGTGCTCATGTGCTCCTGGCATGGTTCATGGAATCATATATGGTGCCAGGGATCAAACCCAGCCCTGTTGTATTCATGACAAGCACCTTACCCGCTATACTATCTCTTTGGCCACGAATACCCGGTTTAGTCTGGCAGAAAGATCTTTCTAGTTCTTTTCAACCACTAGAAAGAATGAATGTGCGTGTGTTTAATTATTTGCATGTGCGTAGTTGATAGTGTGAGTCCGAAAAATTGCCTACTCCATCTTATCTGAAATAGTCCCCCGCCACAGACCTACTTCAGTGTCTAGCTTAGGTAAAGGCTTATTTCCTGTAAGCACAAACAGCTAAGACTCAGCAGTGGCCAGTGCACGGCCCATTTCATTCTCCAAGATTAGTGTTGTAAGGAAGATGGGCTCTTTGTTGGCCAGCCATTTATTTATTGTACATACTTAACCATCGACAGGCTCATCTGTCTTCAATATCCTCATTCCTGAGTTCCAAAGCTTTTGATTCTTTTCAGACCCCTTTTGTCTTCTATGGAATGTGGACAGCAAGAGCGGTGAAAGTGAATCCTTCAAAACATCTGCGCAAAATTAGGAAGGGATACCTATACCATACCCTTTACTATCAGAGTAACACAATCGTACTACCTCATGCGCTTTCTTTTTGTGTAGCACTACACATTTCTCGGGCATTAGGAGCGGGGGGGGGGGGGGGAGGATCTCTTCAAAGCCTGATTTTCGCTGCTCTGCAAGAGAGGATGAACATGGTGAAAGGGAACTTTGGGGTTTAGAAGAAGCATCCCTCAAAACTGCTCACGCTCCAACCGCAAGTGGAGAATGTGTTGAGCGCAGGGGAGAGAGATACTCGGTGGGTCGAGCTGTGAAGCTGACATTCCTCTGGAATTTTCAAGCCCCCACTCTATGTCTCTCTGACATGTCCTGGGAGCCAGTAGTCTCCTATGGGACCAGTGAGTTGCTGTAATGCATGTGCCATAATGTAAAGTGGGTGCCACATTAAATGTGTACAGAGAGGCTGGAGGAGAAAAATCTTCAAATTGGGTTGCGGAGATAGTACAGTGAATAGGGCACTTGCCTTGCATGCAGCTGACCTAGGTTCGATCCCAAATACCCACTGTGGTCCCCCAGAGCCTGCCAGAAGTGATCATTGAGCGCAGAGCCCAGAGTTAGCCCTGAATACAGCCAGAAGAGAAAAGAAAAAAATCTTGAAGATTGTTTAATAGCACCTTTTGTAGTCGGGGGAATGTGGGCCACACCCAGTGCTGTTCAGGTCAGGACTTAATCCTGGTTCTGTGCTCAGGGACCCTTCCCAGTAGGACTCAGGGGGTCCTGTATACAGAGATCGACCCGAGGTCAGCCATGTGCAAGACAAATGTCTTAACCCCTGAACTATCTCTCTGGCCCCTATTTCATGTTGTCTTCTTCCCTGCCTGAAACAGTTGCTGGGCCTTCTTTCTGGAATGTTCTCCTGCTCCCCACACTGCTGTTTCCTTCTCATTTCTCTGTCACCTCGCTGTGGGGCTGCCGTCCCTTCTTGCCGTCTTGCTTTCTAGTCTGTCCTTCAATCCTGTGTTCCCCAAGGTGCATCTCATGATTCTCAGTCTCCCTTGCTCACTCATCTGTCCCCTGGGGTCTGTCCTTCTAGAGTGAACGAGGGTGACTGCAGATCTCATTCTGCCTGTGTGCCTGTGCGTAGCAAAGGCCTGTGAATGAGAATAATCATAGATTTGGGCTTTTCACGTGACTTATCCTAAGTAGGAGTTATCCAGTGTGAGCCTCCATGGTGTTTTTCTGCTTCCCAAAGTCTACTACTGTTTTTTTTTTTTTGGCTTCATTTTTATCACTGTGCCATATTTAGTTTTAATTTTTTAATTTAATTTTTCTTTTGGCCACACCTGGCAATGCTCAGGACTTATTCCTGGCTCTGTGCTCAGAGATGTACTTGCTCAGGAGACCATCTTAGGGGCCGGGGATCAAACCTGGGTCAACTGTGCAAGGCAAGTGCCTTATCCACTGTACGATCTTGCCAGCCTGATTGTGCCATATTTTAGAAATCATTCTTTATGATGTTTTCCTTTGCCTGGAGTATCAACTCCCCAAACTTCCCACACTGTGCTATCTCTACAGTTCCTTAACGTTTCTCAACACAGTATCTGGGAACGGGTCCCAACACTGGTGGTTTCAAATCAGTTTTAGAGGTAGCTTCGTTTCTTTTTCAGGGAAGCGGATACATGTTTTTAGTGTAATTGCCATTTTTTTTTTGCAGATGCATGATTTACAGAGCTTTTTGGAGACCTCTTGCAGATCAACATGAAATTGAGTGTGTTCCCCTCGCCCACACACTTCACTTGGGCATAATAGAGATTGATTGTCATGCTTTTTTTTTTATCTTCCAGGTGATCATTTGAAAATCTGTTCCCGGGATTACACCTGCTGCTCTCAAGAGATGGAAGAGAAGTACACCCTGCAAAGTAAAGATGATTTCAAAAGTGTTGTCAGTGAGCAGTGCAATCATTTGCAAGCGGTCTTTGCTTCCCGTTACAAGAAGTTTGATGGTATGTTTTGGAATATTGGCTGAAACAGGCATTACATTACTTGCTTTATTCTGAAGCTTATTTTACACAACCTTTTAATTCCAGTCTCATTGAAGAGTTGACAGTGAAGTTGGTACCATTGCCTCTTTGGAGTTCTTTTGTGCTCCCTCTTTCTGCCAGGATGATTCCCCCCCCCCCCATTGTCTACTTGGAGCCACTTAACCCTCCAACTTTATTGCTAGGATCTTTCTGGATGCATTAGAATCTGGATGGTAGGCATTATGGAAATATGGTCACACAGAGCCAAGAAATAGATTAAAGTCTGAATTGAAATGCTTTCAGTTATTTTCTTGGGTGAACACAGACTAATGTTGTTGACGCAAGTCACTAAAAAAATCTTTCTAATAAAAAGCAGGCATCAGAAAATGTAGTCAAAATAATCATCGAGTTTCTGCAGATGCTGGACTTCAAATTCAATTTCAAAATGGATTCCCCCCAAAGACAGCTAGAATTCCTAGAAGCTCCATAGACCACAGGCAGGATTAAAGCTCAGCCCTTGAGTTTCCATGTAGCCATGACCCAGAATTAGCTACTAGCCTATAGTCTTCATTAAACTGGTTCCCTCCTAGGCCTCTTTTTTTTGGCTTGGACTTTTGCTTAGTAGCCATGGAAAGCCACAACCAAACCTCTCTCCAACCTTGTGCCAAACAGGCTTCTCACATGCACACTTGCTTTCAGTAGAAAAGAAATAGCTAATGGGAACCAAATGAGAGACACTACAGTCATATCTGAAGCAATGCTGTGGCTATCAGAGTTTACAAAAGAAGAATGTGGGGTGTGGGGTCCAGAAGAACTTCGGATTCTCTGGCATTCTTCAGTCAGTTTGAAGATTGTTACGAAGATGATTTCATTTTAATAGGAATGATTTCCTTTGTGCCTCTTTTAAAGGCCATTCTAATTACATAGTACCTTTGAAGCATGCCTTTCTTGACATTATGTGTAGTGAAGAAGTACAAGGCAGATTTCGAGATGTGAAATGTCTTTGAGTATTTCTGCAAAGGGCTCGTTACCATGGTGAGAATTTGAACTAAATTAGATTTGATAGAGCTGATAAGGCATTCCCCAGCGAAAGAATAGGTTGTATTTCAAATGTTGGCTTTGAGATCCGTCATTTGAAACTTATAACTGATTTAATAAGGGTTCATTAGGTTCTCAGGCTAGACCACAAGAGCATATTTAATTTGTAATGTAGTTGAACTAACTTTTGTTTCTGTGTAGCATACCATTTATTTTGCCCATTCCCCCCCAAAATTTCATATTCAAAATTGTGTTTAGTCTTAATTTCATGTCCTCCTTTCCCCAGGTAGAAATAATTGACATACTTAAATATCTTGCTTAGTATCCCATACTCTTCAATACCTATTCTGTAACGAACAGTGAAGTGTATGTAACTGTGAAAAATGGGTAATGTGGACACCTTTGTTAGTGGAAAGAATTGTATTCTCTCGACTGGCATTTATCTTGCAAGATAATAGTCAAAGTATTTTCTTTTACTTTGAGGAGATTTAGAAAGATAATCATGAATCTCCTCTTGGAAAACTTGAATAATGATGAACATTTAAGAATTGCTCCCTCCCCTTTGGGGGGCGGATAGCACAGCGGGAAGGGCATTTACCTTGCATGCAGCCAACCCAGGTTCGATTCCCAGCATCCCATATGGTCCCCTGAGCATCGCCAGGGGGAATTCCTGAGTGCAGAGCCAGGAGTAACCGCTGTGCATTGCCGGATGTGACCCAAAAAGCAAGGAAAAAAATAATTGCCCCCTTGGGGTTGGAGGAAGAGTGTACAGGGACTAATTTGGGTAGCATTGCACTGCACTGTCCTCCCATCGTTCATTGATTTGCTCGAGCAGGCCCAGTAACATCTCCATTTTTTTAAGGCTTGTTGTTACTGTATTTGGCATATTGAATACATCACGGGTAGCTTGCCAGGCTTTGCTGTGTGGGCGAGATACTCTCGGTAACTTGCCGGGCTCTCCAAGAGGGGCAGAGGAATCGAACTCGGCTCAGCCGGGCTGGCTGTGCACAAGGCAAACGCTCTACCGCTGTGCTATCGCTCCAGCCAGGTTAATAAATTTGCCTTGCTTGTGACTTACCCCAGTTTGATCCCCAGAACCACATCTGCTCCGTGAGCACTGTCACGGATCACTTAGGAGCTCAGAACCAGGAATGGCACTGTTAGGTGTGGCCCCAGTGCCCCCCGTTCAAAAGACTTGCCACTTGGGGACCTAAGAGAATTCAGAAAATAACCTCGGTCCCTAGAAATCACTGTCGTGTTGGGAACGTAATGGAGTAGGGATCAAGCTGTTTCCATGTTCCAAGGCCACCTCCTCCCAGTCACCACATTTCTAGTAGATGTCCCTTTTGGATGTGAAACCCACCAGTGTAAGTGACCTTTCTTGCCTGCTATGCCTGCTGGTTTAGCTGTTCTTTCCCTTCTCATTCCCCATTTTTATAGCATTCCTTGTATGAGTCCAATGTGTAGTTTTAAGAAAGCCATACAGAGAAACTTTATCAGTTAAGTGTTAACATATGTTTTTTTTTAAGTACAGAAAAAGTTTCTTTTCCTTCCCTACCAGGCTTCGCATTCAATAAACGTGTTCAACATTATTTGTTTATCAGCTTCAGAACTGATCACAAAACGTGAAAGTGATTGTGAACCTCCCATTTGGTTCCTTTGGACTCCCAATGAAAATCGGTAGACGGCAATAAAATTAGCCAGTAGAGATGAAAAAACATTTTTTTAAAACAACAGTCACTGAAATATGTTTAGTGAGCAGAACAGAATTGGGATATCTTGCATAGTTTATCCAGGTTAAATTTTCTGAGGCAAATAATTTTGTAAGGTGATTCTCAAGAGGGTGCTAGATTTGTTTTTATTTTGTTCCAAGGGCCACATCTTTGATGCTCAGGGCTTACTCCTGGCTCTGTAGACTCGAGATTCACTGCTACCATACCGAGTGCCAGGGATTGATTGAACCTGGGTTGGCTGTGGTGCAAAGCAAGAGCCTTAACTGCTATACCACCCACCCCACCCACAACTTTAAAGGACAATTTGGACCTGCTGGAAATACCTAAAGATCCAGGGATATTGAGTAATACTGTTAAAGGACTGTCATTCCCCAAAGTTCAAGGGTGGGGGGATTTTGAGCAAACAATTATTCAAACACACACACACACGCATGTATGTTTGGGGGCCACACCTGGCAGTGCTTAGGAGATCATGTGATATGATACCAGGGATTAAATCAGGTCTCCTGCATGCAATGCCAGGTGTCTAGGCCCTCGACCTTTATCTCCAGCCCCCAAGAAATGATAAAAGTGTAACTGACTCATTGTGAATGGGAGAGAGGACAGAGTAATAAGATGGTGGTCAGAGAGCCAAGATATCTTCTCTTAGAGAAGGAAGGGCCAAGCAAATAGAGAAATAGCACAGAGACACATGGCCACAGAGGATTTGGCCGCGTAGGAGGCATGGGTTAGGTCCTCTCCAAGCTTCGATTCTAAATTTGAAGTACCAAGTCCAGGCATCCTCCTCTAGCATCTTGTGTTTATGAGACATTTCTTTCTAAAGTAGAAAACAAAATTTCAGTGAAAATCAGACATGGGGGGCTTTTAGGGAATGAACCTTCTTTAACCAGAAACCATCCCAATACTTCCTTTTTCTACTGAAATCCAGAAATCAAGCACTAGTTCTGGCACTTGGAGCCCCTTCCCTTATCCATATGGTCCTTTATTAGCCAACACATTTATTTTTCTACTCTTTGAACATCTCAAGAGACTGTACAGCATAGAGATCAGTTTGTAAGATCTGAACTGTGCCAGTGTTTTTCTAATTTGGGGAAATTATGGAACACTTCCTTTAGCCCCAACCTTCTCTTACAAACTTGGAGGTGTTTTTTCTCTATCTGAAACTGAAAACCTCTGAGTTTTAGGACTCATCTCTTTATTTTCAGGCACTGAAATCTTGATTTACTCTTGAACTTCGCATTTTTCAATACCTGTTTTATCATCCTACACTGAATAAGACTAGGACACATTAGTGGCAGCAAGCTGCTCCCTCTTTTGGCCAGTTCTGAAATTACAAAAAAAGGGGGGGTGGAGGAAAAAAAGAGCTAATTAACATAGCTGAATCAGTTACCTCATAAATATGCTAATCAGAGACTCAGTTCAGTGGGCTTTGAAAGAATTGTTAGGCAAAGGGAACAGACATAGTTAAAAGTGGGGCGTAATTTATGTTTTGAGCACCATAACCTAAAGATCTCCCAAATATTTGGTGAGAGGAGTTATTTTTCATAGTAGCAGAGTTTAGTCTAATAGCCCAAATAGATGAAAGAGATTAGAGGTGCCATTATCAAGTATATTTCTGGATCGCAAAAGAGAAATGAATGAACAACTGTGAAACTAGATTTGTTGCTAACAACGCCTTGCAATAAATTGTTGGGGAGATATTTTGCATGCTAGCCTGAAATCTAAAGGAAACAGAGATGTCTGTGGCTTCGTAGGGAAAACGTCCTTCATTTGTCATTTTCAGAGCAAATGCAGCAATGTGGGGGCTGGAGACAGCAGCACGTATGGAATTGTCAGCCTGCTTCTTCTGCAAACACTCTGTGACCCGGGCAATTAACCAAGTCTCAGTTTTCCCATCCATAAAATGAGGGGCCGAGTTAGATGCTCTCTAAAGACCCCCTTTCAATTCTCAAAATTTTGCAAATCTTCTAAACATGTGACGAGACCAGCTGCTTTACTGAAAGGTCTTACAAGATGTTAATTAGCCGTCTGTATGGTACCCCCTATTTTCTTCCTATCATTTCTTCACTCTCAACACTTTCGCCAGGCCTTTGAAAACCCTCCCATGAGCCCGGGGCTTGTTAACTCGAATAATAGTAGAAATTTTCTGAATTAGCTGAAAACGCACATAAAAGAAATAATTGTCCAATCTAGCTTCAGGGGCCAAGTAGAAATCAGTGCCCCTCCCCCTCCCTCCCCCCTCCCCCTTCCCATCAGCTCTCACACTCTTTCCCCAACCCCCACTCCGTTTTTTTTGGTCATTTCACTGAGCCAGTGCATGAAACACTGTCCTCTTCAGATTTTAGCCAAATCGGTTTAAATCACTGAAAATTTTCCATAGTTCGCTCTGGCCAGTACTTCATGCCCAGTTTAAAAAAAAAACCAGTTGTGGAGGCCTGATGAGTTGAAGGCTTTAAAATTCATATTCTGTGCAAGTAATGACTTCGATGGCAGTGAGCTGGCCACTCAGCTTAAATACAAGTACAGGGGTCGGAGAGATAGTTCAAAGGACTGGAGCACATGCTCAGCATACTGGAGTTTGGTCCTCAGCACTTTGTAATCCCCTGAGCCACTGCTGCGGATGACACCCAGGCACTGAGCTGAGTGTAGCCCCCCCCCCTCCCCAAACCAAAACCGATATATCCAACATTTCATGACCATGATAATGGTAAGTTGAAACTTCTGGAATTTGCTCAACCTTAACTATTTTGCAGGGTGGTGGTGGTATTAGGCACTACCTGGCTATGCTCAGGGATCACTCCTGGTGGTGCTCAGGGGACCGTTTGTGGTGCTGGGGATCAAACCCAAGTCAACCACATGCAAAGAAAGTACCTTACTTCCTGAACTGTCTCTATGCCCTTAATTTTTTCCAGTGTTTTATTACTTTTATTTTTTTTTCTCTTTTTGAAAACTACGTGTTTTTATTATTGCCATGTGCACCACCATACTAAGTTGCTAAAGACCTGACAAGTTTCTACTTTAGATGAAGGTCTTTAAAATTCTCCATATAGGGAGCTGGTGAGATAGTACACTGGGTAAGGTCGCCTTGCATGCAGCCAACCTGGGTTGTATCCCTGGCATCCCGTATGGTCCCCCAAGCCCACCAGAAGTAACTGAGTATCATCAGGTCTAACTCAAAAACAAAACTCCAAATAAATGTGCCATCAAAATTGAATGTCAGATTTATTATATATTCCTCAGATTCCATTCTTTAAGGTTGATTTAATTTTGTTGCTTAAGCAGGGGAGATAGCTTAAGTAGTATGTCACATGCCAACTAGGTGTGAGGTCCTAAGTTTCATCCCCAACCTCACACGACCTCCGTGATTACTGCCACAGGTGGCCCTGTTAGCCTCTGAGTGGCCACTCTTAAACTCAGTAGTGCAGGGTGGGAATCACTGAGAGTTCCTGCTGTACCCTCACCCTGCCCAACCCCCTGCCCAAACACACACACACACATACACACACACACGCTTCTCTTTTCCATAGTCCTGATGGGAGTGGCTCCAAAGAAGAAATGCAAAATAAAGTTTGCTTCTTCCTGTTTTTTTTAAAAGCTTCTTTCTTTTTTGTTTGTTGGTTTGGGGAGCTCACATCTGGCTATGCTCAGGGCTTATTTCTGGCTCTGTGCTCAAGGATGACTTCTGGTGGGGTTTGGGGAACCATAAGTGGTGCCAGAGATAGAATCCAGGTTGAGTAAATAAGGTTTAAACAGGGAATAAGCCACATACACAGGTATGTTCTTTCAGGAATTGAGAACTTGTTGAAGTTTTGTTTGTTTGGTTTGGGGGCCACACCCAGTGATGCTCAGGAGTCTGGCCTTGTGCTTAGGTATCACTGCTCGGGGGACCATATGAGATTCTGGGGATCAAACCCAAGTTGGTCACATACAAGGCAAGCACCCTACCCACTGTTCTATTGTTCTGACCCACTTGTCCCAAGTTTTGAGTGCACTGAAAGCATTTAATTTGATCTTTCTGCTCGTTGGAATGGATCTCAAAGAAAGCAAGATTCTGCATATTGACTGCTGTGCAAGGATGTTCATTGCAGCATTACATCTAATAATAAAAAATTAGACATCAGGCCCAGAGTCCCATACTGATTGCATTATTATCTGTCCATATGCTGTCATAGTAACACAGTTGATAAAAAAAAACGATGTTTTGGAAGATTTTTAACCACATAGGAAATGCTGACCATAGAGTGTTAATGAGAACAGGGTGTAGCTAAAGTATGATCTCAACCATGTGACAATATAGATTTCCATAGGAAAGAGACAGGAAGAGAATTCAATACTGTATTGTTCGCTTGCGTTTAGGAGTGAGATTATGGATCCTTTCTATTTTCTCCATACCTTCACATTTTTCTAATTGCTACAATTTGGAAGGAATGCTTTATCGGAGTAACACTGTATTTGTGTGAAGAAATGTAGAACAATTTTGAAAATAATGTTTGGGTGTTTTTTCCTGGAAGTATCACAATGCTTACTGTTGACATGTTGGAAAAAGAAAAATTGAAGGCTGCAGCACTTACCGAAAAGAAGAAAGAAAAAGCAAGGGTTTTTTTTTTACTTATTTAATTTTTGATTTTAGGACCACACCTGGAGGTGCTCAGCCTTAATCCTGGCTGTACTTAGGGATCACTCATGGTGGGTGTTGGGGAACTCTACATGGTGTCATGGATGGAATCCAAGAGGGCTGAATGCAAGGCAAGCACCTTACCTGCTGTACTATCACTTTGGCCCAGAAAGTTGGTTTTTGTTTGGGGACCACATCCAGCAGTGTTCGGGGCACCATGCTGTGCATACTCCATCCCTTTGAGCCATTTCCCTGACCCCACCAAAAAGATTATTTTGAAAGGTATTAAAAAATTCTGTGTTTTTTTTTCTGATTCTAAAATGTCATTCTTGGAGAGCCTGGCAAGCTACCGAGAGTATTCGATATGCCAGACACAGTAACAACAAAGTCTCCAATGGAGACGTTACTGGGCCCGCTCGAGCAAATCGACGATCAACGGGAGGGCCTTTTTTTACCTTTTAAAATGTCATTGAAAATTTGATGGGGAAAAGAGCGCCCCTGAGAAAAAGACTGAGAACCAAAAAATCCCAGGAACCCTAACACCCCCATTTGTATGTACAGTATCAACTTTTTTTGTTGTTGTTTGCTTGTTTGTTGTGCTACAGGACATAGTCTTTGTCTGTTCAAATACACTGTCCTCCCGTTGTTCATCAATTTGCTCGAGCGGGCCTAGTAACGTCTCCATTGTGAGACTTCTTGTTACTGTGTTTGGCATATTGAATACTCTCGGTAGCTTGCCGGGCTCTCCGAGAGGGGCGGAGGAATCGAACCCAGCTCGGCCGGGCTGGCTGCGCGCAAGGCAGGCGCCGTACCGCTGTGCTATCACTCCAGCCCGACATAGTGTAGGGTGTTTGCCTTGCACGCGGCCGACCCGACGTAGTCTTTATTTTTTTTATTGAATACCTGTGAAATACAACTACAAAGCTTTCTGGAACTCAAACATGAAGGCACGTAGTCTTAGACTACAAATTGGAATCAGAGTAGATTCTGCTTCTCAGGACCATGGTTTTCCTCTTGTTGTTTTGCTCATGAGCAAATAGACTATATCAGGCCAAGGGAACACTTCCCGTGGTTACTCAGACTCCTGGTATACCTAACCATGCCCCAGGCATTTATAGTGCAAAGAACTGTGGGTATGCTAAAACAAATTAACCGGCATGTGCTGGGAGTTATCCCTTAGTGGAAAGAGAATGATTCTTATTGCAAGCCTGATCTCCTGGTCACAGGCTCCCCTGAGCTAAAGAAAGAATAAACGATACTCACTGAGAGATACTGATATTAACTCAGGAGCAACTTTGTTTTTCAAAATGCATTAACTAATACAATTAAGCTCAGGTTGCGCCTATGTAGGCAGACTACCATAGCCTCCTTTGATATGTTAACAGCCCCTAATAAGTCTGCTGCTGGCTACTGATTTGTCAACCGAGGAGTGGTCTGCTGATATCCTATCGATTGCTATACACTAGTCAAGTACTTGTCCTTTAGGTTGGCCCTGTCCTAGTAGGCCCTCTTGAGGGAGATGACATTATGATAGAAGATGGTGCCTGTTAAACATCTATACAGTCTTGACCCCTCAGAAACCACCTAGATGAGGTGATAAAATCCAACATATCCTTTAGGTTGCAGTCAGGAAAATGCTTGCCCGAATTGCTGCTTTTCTTGTAAATCCATGTGCTTATGTTAGCAGTTCTTCATTAAACACTTGATGTTGAGGGACAGAATGGATGAGTATAACTGTATAGGGACAGCCAGAAAAGTGTGATGGGTAGCATTTCGGAGAATGGGTAGCATTTGGCATTTACTGCTCTCTGGAAATCTGTTTTTGTGGTTACAAAATGTTTGTATGCTCCTTCCAGGGCTGTGAAACAAAGCCTTTACAGTAAGGAGGAAATTCAGGCTTCCATGTTAAAAAAAGGAAACCTCATACAACTGTCATTATAAAAGGAGATCATTTATAGCACAGAGCAACTGGATTGAACTAAAAGAGCTTGAAGTGTCATAAAGGTCATGGGTTAATTCTCGAATGCATTCTTGCTCATTAATCAATAGCCCCTCCATTGTTTATGAAGGAGTAACTAATGGTATTTAATAACAGAACTAGGAGCCCTTTGACCTGTTCAAGAATTTTGAATGTCTGATGGGATGCAAGACAAGTGACTAAAAATTCTAGGAGTACATGACGAGTCCATCAAATTGCAGGAGTACATAATGTTTACTTTTTTAAAGACAGGATATTTACATAAAACTCTTTTACATGGAAAAGTTTTGCTTTTTCACTCCAGTTTTCTCCATGTTAACTTGGTAACTACTAACATGAAAAATGACCTCATTTTAGAGCCGGAAAGTTAGAACCCCCCTACTTCAGTCCTTGTATACCGAATTGACTTTTGACAAAGAAGGTGCTATCAGAACTGGGTACTTTAAGAGGATAGGGATGACTTGCAGGTTATTTTTCTTAATTTTCCTTTTCCTCATTTAGGATTAGTTATCTCTGTCTGTGAGACATGATGCATGCAATGTCATGGACAGTCTCTTACCTGGTGTGATTCTCAGATGATAGATAGTCACTCCTAAACTCTGATGTGCCTGAGATATTTGATAGTGTTAAGAAACTAAAATGATGGGGACCTGAGTATAGCAGACAGGGACTTACCTTGCTTGTAGCTGACTGGTGTTCAGTCCCCAGCACCAGGTATAGTTCCGCAAGTCCATCCAGGTATGATCTCTGAGCACAGAGCCAGAAGTAAGCTAAGAACACCACCAGGTACATCCCCAAGTAAAGCAAAATCAAATTCTTTTCAAACCTAAAGTGATAAAACATTTCTTTTGGACAAGTTGCTCCCAGTTTTATAAAGCCTTGAGTCTTCTTAATTCATCTCCATCAGCTTTGGATGAATTCACGAATAATGTTTAACTCTGTTGGGAAGGAGAAAAAGCAGCTTGATGGAACCAGAGATATGGACAGGCGGTTAAGGCACTTACCTTGCATGTGTCCAACACCAGTTCAATCCTTAGCACCACATACTGGTCCCTTGAGCACCGTCGGGAATGATCTACGAGCATAGATCCAGGAGTAAGTCTTGAAAACATCCAGGTGTGGCCCCCAAACCACCCCACCACCACAAATAAACCAGCCTTGGAAAGATTTTTGTTTTTTTGCTTTTTGGGTCACACTCAGCAATGCACAAGAGTTACTCCTGGCTCATACACTCAGGAATTACTCCTGGTGGTGCTCAGGCGACCACATGGGATGCTGGGATTTGAACGCGGGTCAGCCGCGTGCAAGGCAAATGCCCTACGTACCCACTGTGCTATTGCTCCAGCCCCAGCCTTGGAAAGGTTTTCTTTTAAAAGATTTTTTTCAATGGTGATAGATAGTGAGAAATTTCTAAGGTGACAGTAGTGTCACTACACCTATTTCACCATACCAATGTGCGAGGCATTTCCTGTATGCCAGATACAGGATGAGTTCTCATAGCCCCATTTTATGGATGAGGAAGCTGAACGATTCACATTTTTGCTGTCTGTTCAAGGTCACAAAGCTCATAAGTGAGGGGCCCCAGGCTATTCCTTCTAGGTCAGGCAGCTTTCCAACCCTAGTTGATTAGACTGTTCAAGCCCATCGCTCCATTATGTGAGCCCTGGAGTAAGCAATTGCTTGATTGTTAGGACATAAATACTTGAACCTCCAAACGAAAAACAGGAGGGGAGAGAGAGAGGCCCATGATCACATAGATACTTTACTTCAAATGTTTGTAAACTATCTCCTTTCTATTGGACTCTTATCAGACACCAGTTGCTGCCCTTCAAACAGACTCCCTGGGCAGTATTTTCCATGAGCACAAGCAATTGCTGCAAGGGAGATCTGATTTCCAGTGAACTCAGCTTCTGTTCGTTTGTGGAACTCTGATTTACACTGCTCTTGGCCAGTTCTGTCTTAACCATCAAGCATCTTTGAAATTGACTTCAGGCAGAATGATGATGAAGGAATGATGGCTAGGTGTCTCGGATCTGCTTATCTTTTCCTCAGCACTTCAGATCTGACCCTGATCCTGAGTTGTGAATTATGGGAATAAAAAATGGAGATGGGCTTACCCAGGATGAATGGTAGTCCTATTGCCTGAGAACCAAATGTCTAATTTGTGTTCTCTTCCTCCTTGCAGAAGAAAATGTCATGAGATAAACAGAGCGGGGAGGGTAAAGAATTACATACAGACCTAGACTTCTCTGCTAGTTTGAAGAGAACAGATGGAAAACTTCTTTTCTTTCTTACAGCAAATGATTATGCTTGATAATACACCAAATTGGTATGGCTTTTAGAATTTTAAGTGATGTTGGCAATTCTTGCAATGTCTCTGCTGAGGTAAAACATGTCCATGGTATAATCCCATTGATTAAGGCCAGTAAGACTTAAGTCCAAGGATGAATGGATTTGGGTCTTTTGAATCCTTTCACTTCTGTTAACTCCCATAGGCGAAACAGATGAAAAAATTTAACTTGTTCTATTAAGTGAAGGATGAAAGAGTCTATCAGTGCTTTGAAGATCCCTGTTGCACACATAAAGCTATGTGTGGGGAGCCGCAGTAGAATAAAGGTGAATTTTTGAGGACATTTGCCTCTAAAATTGTTTATCACAGTCTGTTGGGAGCAGGAGGGTTAGTCTGATGGGGTCAGGAAGATTCATAGTTAAGCTGGGTGCTCAAATTTGAACGCTGTAATAGCCACTCAAGTACATACTTGTTAAATTGCAGGTCATTTGGCGAGCATAAGCTCATATTACAACTTGTTCTATCAGTTAATAGAATTTTCTGATGTTGTCCACTTAAAGGATCTTTATATTTGCACTGATATAGCCAAATTAACGAGTCTTCAAAACTATGAAGGAAATAAAACCAATTGGATTATTTGAATAAATTAGACTTTCGTATGTGCCTAGCATCAAGCCAATCTTCTATAGTATAAATGAACATCTTACACAAATATTCAAGCTGCCATTGTCTGACTCATGGGAACCCGAGTGAGGGCCATGGTGGTGGTGGCGGGGTGCATGTGCATTTGAAATTTGTCTCCTCCTCTTCAGATGGTTTCTCTCATTTTCTGAAGTAGCTACATTAAACGAAGCTATGCCAACCCAGGGGCTCTTGACCTCAATGAGGAACTCAAAGAATGCTTTATTTTTTTCTCTAAAAATGTTCAGTGTCTTCAGTGTTTATTTGACCTGGAGCAGTCTGAAGCCTAACAGATGAACTCTGACATTTTATAGATGCTCAAGTTAACACTGAGCTTGATGTGCCGCTCCTCCCCCACCCTTAAAAACACCCAAACTATAGATGCCATTCACTGGAAATGTGAGTATTTAGAATGTCTTAGTCAATGAATTATGCAAGCATAAGTCAAGTAATTCTCAGCACCCCGTTTCCACCCCAAATTGTGTGTGCCAACTTTGTGAGTAGCGTAAGAATCCATTATAAAGACTTCTCATCATCTTTGAAATATTTCGATTGTGAACTATGAATATTAACATAAGACTTGCCTATTGATGGCAATGATCAGACATTATATTTCTTATCTGTAAGGCATTGTGTACCTTGGACATGTAATACCACAATCAGTGTTCTTTTATGTCCCCCAGGAACTTTTTTTCTTATTTTTTATTTTTATTAGTGAGACACCATGAGGTACAGTTGTAGACTTACAAATTTTTGTGCTTGGGTTTCAATTATACAATGATCAAATACCCATCCCTCCACCAGTGCCCATTTCTCACCACCACAGATCCTAGTATCCCTCCCCCCCAACCCCCCCCCCCCACCTTGTCTCTGTGGCAGGGCATACCCTTTTGTTCTCTCTCTCCCCAGGAACTTTTTATACCTCTTGACAAGAATGCTAGGAATCTAGTCTGGGAGGTAGACCAGGTGACTATCCCTTCTCATCAAGAAACCCTTCAACTTTAAATTCTAGAAAAGAGCTGCCTGTATCTTGACACTTAGTTGAGAGGCACTTCCATACAAGAAAACTTGTCCCTGAAGCATTATAAATCATACTTGGAGTACAACAAAAATTTTAAAAAAACACATTGGATGGGGCTGGAGAGATAGTACAGCAGTTAAAGTGCTTGGCTTGCAGGTGGCTGACCTGGGTTCAATATCCGTCACCCCATATGGTTCTCTGAGCCCACCAGGAGTAAGCCCTGAGCCCAGTCAGGGGTGGCTCAAAAAACAAACAAAAATTCATTGAAAGACATTTTCCTCTAATTAAAACATTAAAACACGCTGAATGTCTCATACACGGCAGAGTCTGGCAAGCGCCCCATGGCATACCCAATATGCCAAATACCAGTAACAATGATGGGTCTCATTCTCCTAAAGAGCCTTGAATATAATCTCAGGGCTAGGATGAAGGAGACGTTACTGAGGCCTGCTCGAGGCAATCGACAATTAACAGGATGATTTGTGATTTTGTGATTTGTGAATGTCTCATATTCAACACAGAACCAGACCTGGCAAAGGATTGCTAGTGACAGGGGAAATGAGAGAGATGATTCATTGGGAAGAGGAGTGTTTCTCCAGTTTTCAATACTTCAGAGTCACAAGATGGCTGGGCCCTACCTCCAAGGTTTCTGATTCAGTACATTTCTGATAGGACCTAAAACTGTGCATTTCCTCCGCCTATCCCTGATGTCCTACTATCCTGGGACCACATTTGAGAAACACTGAGAATTTGGGGCAAGGATCCAAGGCTGCCTCAGGTAGCTATTTGAATAATACTTCTCACTTGGTTCCCCTTATGCTTTGTGTACTCTTTCGCTTTATTCCAGGGTTAGAACTTTGGCCCAAAAGCCAGGCAGACTGTCCACTTGATATGGGGATAAAAGGTTGGCCCATTTGTCTCCTCTTTTAAAGGACTTTCTCTCCCTCTCCTTTCCCCCATCCCCCTCAAGTAAGTCCCAGAAATTTGGTAGAATGAAAGTCCCAGTGTTGGTAGGATGAAGAGTCAAGTAAGTCAAAAAGTCAAGTAAGTCCCAGTATTGGTAGAATGAAAAACTAAAGAAACAGGAAAGTAAAATTACTCTCTGCCTGAACTCAAGAATAACTAGCCTCCCTCAAAATAAATCTGTGCACACAGTTTGAGAAGCTTGAATTCAAAGGACTAGGGATTTTAGTCCCAAGTCTCAAGACGTGATACCATATACATTAGGGGCTCTCATGGATGTCAGAAAAATCACATACATTTCCTCCAAAAGGCTTCAGCATATTAAGTCCAAGTCTTAAACTATTTGGGTCCAATGAGAGATGAATAGACAGAGAAGCTGTGGTCTCTATAAATATATATGCACAGGAGTACTATGCAGACATGAAAATGGTCGAAATCATTCAGTTAGTCCGCAACTGGGATGGAATTGCATGTTAACATAAATCGGAGGGAGAAGGGCAAATGCTGGATGATCTCGCTCATCTATGGAATAGAGAGAGACAAAACAAGGAAATAGTATTGAATGATGACAAACCTTTGGTCTTGGATTACAAAACTGATTACCAAACAGTGAGGGAGGAGAATGAGAGGAATGAAGACGTGAACTAGAGGTGATGTAGAGGCAGTGGTGGAGGATCTTGAGCACTTTGGAGTGCAGTAACTTAATATATCGATACCATAAATTTTAACACTAGTGTCACCATCTTGGCTTGACTATAATTTGAAGAAGAAACTATTTGGAATGAATTGCCAACTTCTTATTTGCCCACCCAGCACGAGAAGAGAATGGTTCAGAGTACCATCGCGTGTTGATAAGCTTACTGAAGTTCTTCTGGCTTTGAAGGAGGTTTCATATTTTCTTTTCTGCTGCATGTTCACTTGGAGGCAGTTTCTTTTTTGATGTGGTTCTTATATTTTGCTCTGGTATTTATTATATTTCCTGCTTATAAACTTGATATCATGAGGTGTTTATTTTTATTCCAGACAAGAGATTCTTTAGGAGTGATTAATGCTACAGATATACTCTCAGCTCATCACTGAACTTCCTGAACAAAGCTTCAGAGAAACTAATTTTTCCATTTGTACTTAAGAGATTAATATCTTTAGCACTTGGGCAGTTAGGGATGTGGTAGCCAAATAGTAAATCTGAAAGAATCAAGGATTATTTTTAAAAATTTTCCATACTGTCTTAAAAACTATGCTGGATTCGAATTTTTAATGCATATTTTCTCTCTCAAGCCCTGCTCCTTTTCTCCTACCCACTTCACCCCACTTTCATGTACTGGAAAGAACCTCATGATATTATTGTGTGTGTGAATCATTGAGAAACCTGAGGTCAACATAGATACCACTATTTGGACTAATGTTACAGGAAAACCTGAGAACTTTCTTTCAGAAAATGCATGTGCTTCCTTTTGGAGGTGTTTCATTATGTTTCTTGGCCTTGGGGCATTTCCCAGGCACTTTTCCTTGCATTTTACGCAGATGTGAGGAGGAGAAAAGGGGGGGAAATGTGTCCAAGGAAAACAACACCTTTTGGAACACCTGTCTTGGTTTCAGGTTTCAGTTGAGAGGCATTATTAACTTTGGTTTAGATTCTTGCAATAAAAAAATTCTGGGAAGCCTTATATTGTAAACTTCATGTACCCATTTAATCTCGTTCTTTACTTAACGTGTGTGCGTGTGTGATAGACGGGGGGAGAGAGAGAGAAAGAGTTAAAATCTTGCTTCTAATTCCTTACAGACATAGACATAGATGTAAATGAAATGACCTATGGTTGACACAGTTTACCTTCACTTACAAACGATCAGAGATGCTAGCTTCCCCAGAAACAATCTGCCCTGTATACAGCATGTTTTCCCACTAAATTTCATGATTTTTTTTCCATTTTAAAATCTATCTGAAAAGCACCACTATTTAATTATGAAAACCCGTTTTGTTTGTTTTTTTTTTTTAGAATTCTTCAAAGAGCTCCTTGAAAATGCAGAGAAATCCCTGAATGACATGTTTGTGAAGACATATGGCCGCTTATACATGCAAAATTCGGAGCTATTTAAAGATCTCTTCGATGAGTTGAAGCGCTACTATGTGGCAGGAAATGTAAACCTGGAAGAAATGCTAAATGACTTCTGGGCGCGCCTTCTGGAGCGGATGTTCCGCCTAGTGAACTCCCAGTACCATTTTACAGATGAGTATCTGGAATGCGTGAGCAAGTACACTGAGCAGCTGAAGCCCTTTGGAGATGTCCCACGCAAGCTGAAGTTGCAGGTTACCCGCGCCTTTGTAGCGGCTCGCACTTTTGCTCAAGGCTTGGCAGTCGCCAGAGATGTAGTGGGCAAAGTCTCTGTGGTAAGTGCTCTTTGCATTCCACTTTGGTTTTATTTTGCTTATGTCTTTTACTGGTGCCAGAGATTGAACACTGGACCTCACACACGCGAGACATGCACTCTGCTACCAGTCACATTGATGGTCCCGTTTTGTGATCTTTCAAATGGAAGTGGTTTGTGGGAGAGAGTACATGGCTTACAGTGCTTGATTTGCGTGTAGCTGATCCTGGTTCCAATTCCTGACACCACATATAGTCCCCTGAGTACTGTCAGATTATTCCTGAGCACAGAATCAGGCATAACCCCTGGGTACTGCTGGGATAAACTCCCCAAATCCCCCAGTCCCCCCAAAGTGGGGAGTGATAGAAAAATCAGAATTCCATTGGCTTCAGGGGTGATAGCACAGTGGATAGGATCTTGGCTTTGACACTGGCACTGCACGTGGTACCCCCAGCACTGCCAGGACTGATTCCTGACTGCAGAGCCAGGAGTAGCCCCTGTGCATCACTTTGTGTGGCCTTAAAACAAACAAACAAAAAAAACCCAACAGATTTCCATTGGCTTCGTAATAATCTCTTCTCTCTGTTCCACACTTTGCCTTTTTTATTTTTGCTTTTTTGGGTCACACCTAGCGATGAACAGGGATTACTCCTGGCTCTGCACTCAGGAATTACTCCTAGAGGTGCTCCGGGGACCATATGGGATGCTGGGAATTGAATCTGGGTCGGCTGTGTACAAGGCAAACACCCTACCTGCTGTGCCATCGCTCCAGCCCCAAGATCAGTAGTTTTTAAAGTATGTTCTTTGGAAACAGCTCAAACTGGGATGTCTCGGGTCATCACCATCTTCTGTGGGAAGGTAACTTTTCTGCTCAGTGAAACTCTAGGCAATTGAGCCCTTCAACCTTTTTTTTTTTGCATCAAAAAAGCTTCTCTTTGTTTCATTGTTACACATGTTGCACAGTAGACTTTGCAGCAAGATATCAAGAGGGAAGGGGAAAGGTCCTGTGTCTCACAGACATAAACAATTATATTTGAATGTACTACTGCTATCCATGATTCATTACCAGTGAAGAAACAGAATGTATTGAGCCAACATTCTCTTTGTAAGACTTAACTTAGGTTCACAAAGAAAGCAGACTTTGAGCCCATTGCTAAGACTTCTGGATGTATAGCTTTTACATAGGTTATTTTAAGACCCACTGGAGTGGCCATACTGGATAGCCAGGGGTTGGAGAGATAGTCCAGAGGTAAAGTACTTGCCTTGCATGCGGCTGACTTAGGTTCAAGCCGAGGCACCCTCTAGGGCCCTTTGATCACACCAGGTGTGATCCCTGAGCACAGAGCCAGGAGTAAGCCCTGAGTACCACCAGATGTGGCCTAAAAATCGGGAAAAAAAAACGAAAGGAAACAAAACAAAACTGGATGACCAAAGACACATCAATCTTAACATGAATTAGAAAGATCCCTGGAATTGAATATGGTCCCCTAGTCACAACCAGGAATGATGGATCACTGAGCACAGAGCCAGGAGTACGCCCTTAACTGTCAGATGTGACTCCCCCTCCAAATAAAAACCCCAAAAAGCAACCTAACTGTTTATCAGATAGTTTATTTAGAGTTAGTGTGGCTATATACTTCATTGTGCAATTTGAGATGCTTATTGTCAAAATACTATATACCACACCTGGGCAATATGTACCACTAATGTGTTCTCTTTGTTTTTATTTGTGGGACCATACTCAGCTGTGCTCAGGGCTTACTCCTGGCTCTGTGCTCGGCGGGTCTCTTGCAACACTGAGAATCAAACTAGGGTCAGTTTTGTGCAAGGCAAATGCCTAAGCCCCTGTACTACCTCTTTGGATCCTTAATTTAATTTATTTTATTTTATTATTTGTGGGAACGATAGCACAGCAGGTAGGGCATTTGCCTTGCACACGGCCGACCTGGTTGACCCAAGTTCAATTTCTCCACCCCTCTTGGAGAGCCCGGCAAGCTACCGAGAGTATCTCGCCCGCACGGCAAAGCCTGGTAAGCTATCCATGACATATTCGATATGCCAAACACAGTAACAACAAGTCGCACGATGGAGACGTTACTGGGCCCGCTCGAGCAAATCGAAGAAAAATGGGAGGACATATTATTTGTGGGGTACACCTGGCAGTACTTGGGGGTATATTCAAGTTGATCCCTGGGACAGTTTCTTCCAGGCATGCTGGGGGACCATGCAGTGCTAAGGATTGAACACAGGACTCTAAAATACTCTCCAGCCCTCGAACCATCTCTTTGGTTCCCACTAATTTTTAACAAGCAACCAGAACTTCTCTGGAAAACCACAGTGCTGGTATTTTCATCAGAATGTGTGTGTGTGTTTATATGTGTGTGTGTGTATGTATATATGTGTGTATATATATATGTCAGTCACTGTCACTGTCCTCCCATTGTTCATCAGTTTGCTTGAGCGGGCCCACTAACATCTCCATTGTGACACTTGTTACTGTGTTTGGCATATTGAATACATCACGGGTACCTTGCCAGAGTTTGCTCTGCGGGTGAGATACTCTCAGTAGCTTGCCAGGCTCTCCTAGAGGGACAGAAAAATCAAACCTGGGTTGGCCTGGTCGGCCACCTGCAAGGTAAATGCCTTACCGGCTATCACGGTCCTCCCATTGTTCATCGATTTGCTCGAGCGGGCCCAGTAACATTATGAAACTTGTTACTGTGTTTGGCATACAGGATACACCACGGGGAGCTTGCCAGGCTTTGCCGTGTGGGCGAGATACTCTCGGTAGCTTGCTGGGCTCTCTGAGAGGGGCGGAGGAATCGAACCCGGGTCAGCTGGGTTGGCCACGTGCAAGGCAAAAGCCCTACCGGCTGTGCTATCGCTCCAGCCCACCTGCTATATATATATATATATATATATATATATATATATATATATATATATGATTGTGGGGCCAGAGAGGGTATCAGATGGTTCTTGCCTTGTACATGACTGACCTGGGTTTGTCCCCCATACCACATACGGTCCCCCTGAGTCTTGCCAGGAGTGATCCCTGAACACAGAGCCAGTATGCTTGAGCACAGATGGTGTGGCCCAAAATATAAAAAAAGAAGAAAATTTGTGTTAGACAAATCACTTCTTATAGGATATTTTGTTGAAATTGACTCTCAGAATTTGTTGATTAGTCACTTTCATTATTTCACTTTTGTACTCCATATCTCTGGGCCATAAGTTGTCCGGGAACAATTTTTCCAGCATGTTTTTGTTTACTCCTTCTCCTGGTATTTTCATTGTAAATTGCAAAAATTTGTTGGGACATGTGAGAGAGGGATGGGAGTTAGTAGGGGAGAGCTGATGGTTATAATTAAAGGAATAATCTGGTTCCTGAACTTCTGCCAACCTCAACAACCATTAATAATGTTGGAGATGCTCATTCAGAGTCACTTAACAATGCACAGTTAATCCAGATCAAAGTTATTTACATTGTAGTTCACCTAACACATTTTCCTCCCTTTGCAAGACCTCACGTTTATCCTTAGCTGAACAGTCTGGAAAGTTCTGCCCTGTGTTTTTTCTGTGTGTGTGTGTGTATGTGTGTGTGTGTGTGTGTGTATTGGCGGGTCTCTAGGAAAGTCCTAAGTAGAAAACCCTTTGCAAGTGTTTGAAAAGTGCTCTCTCTCTTATTCATAGATCCTTAAGTTTCTCTTTTTTGGAGTAGATTCTTTTTGAAAAAATTATTGAAGTTCTTTGATATACAATACTGTTAATGACGATTTCTCATACACGTAATTCCAACCTATTCCCAGTATACCCACCTCCCTCCCCCAAGGACTCCAATACCCCTCCCTCTCAGGCCCCACCCACCAACTCAGTTGGATCAGTTCTTCCTTTGTGTTGCTTTTGGCCCTTTGTTGCTACCTTGTTGTGTATATTGTTTTTGGTTTTGGTTTTTAAGCACACTCGGCTGTGCTCTAGGATTACTATTGTTCTGTGCTTAGGGATCACTCCTGCTGGGCTCATGAGATCATATGCGGTGCCAGACATCAAACCAGGGTCAGACGCATGCAAAGCAAACAACCTACCGACTATATTCTCTCCAGTCCCCTAGTTGTGTATTTTTAAGTTCCGCATACACAAGATAAGTCCCTGTAGAAAGCAAGATGGAGGTCTAGTTAAAAAATAGGAACAGAACTCCTCTATAACCCAGAAATACTACTTCTTGGTATTTCTTCTCCTAAACACAGAACCATTCATTCGAAAGAATATATGCACATCTATGTTCATTGCTGTGCTTTAGTACAATAGCCAAGATATGAAAACAACCCAAATGCCCAACTTTGGATAAATGGATCAAGAAGTTTTGTATAATACACAATGGAATATTATGAAGGTCTAAAAAAGAAGAAAATCATGCAATTTGCTGCAATATGGATGGAACAAGAATATATCATGTTGAGTGAAGTCAGAAAGAAAGGGATAGACACGAAATGGTTTCTTTGAGGGGTATGGAGCATTAGACCATCCTAGTTACACTCAGTGATACTCCTGGCTCTGTGCTCAGGAGTATACCTTGAAGTGCACAGTGGACTATATGTGGTACTAGGGATCGAACGAGCATGACATTGGCAGCATTGCCCAGACAAGTTCCTTAACTGCTGTATTACCTCTCCAGGCACTGGAAACTGGTTTCTGTACATTAACTACCCTACCCCTTCTTTCTTGAGAAGGACCAGTCATCTGATACAGACCCGACTTTTGGTTAGTCTACCATGGCAGCATTATAGAGATCTCTTAGGGAACTGAGATCTCAGTATACCCTAAGCTTGGGTAAAGGCAACTGAGTGAAAGCTGTTTAGAGATAGTGTGTTGTAGGTTAGGAGCTTATGGGTTAAGATGACTGGTCTTCTGTCCACCTACTACAAGTCTTGTGGTAGTGATTTCCTTCTATCTCTTCTTCTTGAGGGGATTCTTTACATTAACGATGAGAAATCAGTAAGATGGACTCTTGCAGTTAAGATATAGACATCCTCATTTGTGTCTGACTCATAACAAAATGGCGTTTTAGATTTGAGCTATTCTAGATATAGTCAATCATTTTTCTTAGCTGCCTAAGTTTTGCTATGCTCCAGAAGAATACACTGCATGCAAGCTATGGGATGTAATTTGCTTTGAGTAAAGATTAACTCACTAATAGTTTGGTTGAAAAAATAATTTTCATATTCATGACTATGTGAAGTGTTTATAATTAGAAACTTTTTTTTTGCTTTTTTGGGTCACACCCGGCATTGCACAGGGGTTACTCCTAGCTCTGCACCAGGAATTACTCCTGGCGGTGCATGGGGGACCATATGGGATGCTGGGAATCGAACGGGGGTCGGCTGTGTGCAAGACAAACGCCCTACCAGCTATACTATCACCCCAGCCTCCTGTAATTAAAAACTTTTAAAATAATGTTTTGCTTTGGGTGAGCTGCTTCATATTTTGAAACATGTACTGATTTGAACTCAAACCCTTCCCATGGAATTAAGTTTTACTACCTAAACCAGTGATTTTTTTCAACCTTTTTAATCCTACATGCTGACACCAGTTTGTGCGCTGCAGGTAAGAAAACCATGTTTGGTTTTGAAGTTGCAGCTATTCTGTGGACCAGCAGGAATTTTTTCCCCACCAATACTGGTCCATAGATCACCCATCTAAATGATGTTTTAAGAAGATACTTCAACAACGAGATAACTTTCTAAAGGTGCTAAAACACAGATTCTACAAAACTCACCTTTCTGTGTCTTGTTTTCTGTTTCGACCCTGGAGAAAATAACAAGAATTTTTTTCAGTTAAAACAGTGACATCAAGGTAGAGTGATATAGGGTAGATAGTAAATGACCTATCAAAAAGAGTTCAAACCCAGCATGTTGAAAACTTGATAGTTGATGAGTAAAACTTCTTTTAGTTATTGGATAACTAGGTGGTTAAATACCCAAGTATTGAGTTCCCACCCTGTCTACTGCTCTGCAGCTGTAGTTTGCAGATAGGAGTTGAACAATCCAAGTGCTCGGGACATTCAAAATTGCTTGTAGTTTCCTCATTTCTGTTCTCATATCCTCTCATGTTTTATTGGCAGTCCATTCCATTGTTTCTTTGAGCTTTTTAAACATCCTCAACATTTCCTCTCCAAAGTCCTTATCAGGGAGGTCATATAGCTCATGACTACATGTTTAGTCTTCTGAACTGCCATCTTCACTCACTAAGCCTGGTGCTTTACCATTGTGAATTTTGCAGCCTGGGGTTGTTTCTTGCATGTTGTTGGATGGTTAAGTGACTACAGTTAGAATATTTTTGTATGCTCATGGAGTGTAGCGTAGCAGCTACACTCTATGCAGGGAGGAGGAATCCTGACCCAGGGAGCAACATAGTGATTCTGAGTAAAAAGCAGCCCCCCACCCCTCTACTGCTGTGCTTCCGCAGTTTCTTGGAACCAGGACTGAGCTGAGCCAAGCCGGGGTGGTTAAGAAACCCTCCCCATTTTTATCCACTTTGCAGGTGGGGGCCAGTCCTGATCTGGATGGGGCAGAATGGCTATCCCGAATAAAATGCAGGGCCCCCAACACCTGGGCTTCCTCAGTTTTCTGGGACCAGGGCTGGACAGAGTCAAGCTAGGGTGGCCGAGCAACCCTCCCCCCTCCTTATTCACTTCATAGGTGGAGGGAATCCCCTACCATTCAAATTTGTCACCCTGAGCCTGGAAAAGACTTTCCCCACCACCACTAGACAATGTGTTTAAGAATGAAAGCGAGCCACCTTGGCTACTTTATCTACAGAGAAGTCTTTTTTAAAAAGTCAGCTATGAAAAGCACTGTGGTCCGGAGGATTGTTATTGCATAGTTAACTTGGAGATGTGCCCATTTTCTCTTTGGCAGTGGGGGCCTTACCTATCCAGTTTACTTTTCCAATAAAAGGGTGACGGGGTGGAGGTTGAGCAATGACTGGATTATCACAGAGCCATTTCAAGGTCTATAGTACCGGTAAGCTGAACTTGAAGACCAGGTTGAAACATACGTCTTGCTTCATGTTTCGGGGCCCCAAACATCCGCTCATTGCTCACTTACTCCACTGAGATTTCCAATCCCAAGTGCAGAAAAGGCCCTTTAATTAGTAACAGATGGTTCGAAAAATACCCTGGTACTACACATCTTTGTATTACTTATTCCATCTTTCCTTGTCATGGTTCAAGAGACATTTCTTATTTACCTGCTTTTGGAGCAGCAGTTTTGCCTTGAAGGTTGAAATCTGTTGTGGTCTTTCAAAAATGCACAAGTGGTTACATGCACCATGAAAATTAATAGCTCTTATGCCAAAGAGAGTTGCATTCTCATGGTTTCAATTAACACTGACATAATGGGACGATGTCTACACCCCCCACCCCAAACTCTAAGGGCTATAATTAGCAATTTGGGCCTCACCATTGTGATGTCTAAATGAATGTCCTGCCTGGAGTACAATTTCCATAGCTCTCCCCACACTTCTGCTTATTCACAATGCCCTGACACCTACAAATGTACTGCACAAATTGTTTTGCCCTTTTCCAGAATCACAAATGTGTGTGTATAAAAGCACCAACAAAACTCTATGGGGTGGGTGACTATGTACATCAAGACTAAAATAGAGCCCTCCGGGGGCTGGAGTGATGATACAGTGGGTAGGGCACTTGCCTTGCACACAGTTAAACCTGGTTCAGTTCACATCATCCTGTATGATTTCTGAGCACAGAGCCCAGGGATAAGCCCTGAATACCGCCAGGTGTGGCCATAAAAACAAACACGAAAACCCCAAAATAGAGCCCTCCGCAAGACGGTGGCTACAGGGATGCTTTGCCTTACTTAGTATTCAAACTTGAACCATCTAACGCTTAGAGATCTAAATTTGAACTGAGTCAGTTTGGAAATGAGTGTGATCATTGAAAACAAAACCAGACAGACTTTCAAGCATGCATGCAGCTTCTATTTGATTTCCAAGCTCTCTCTGAAGGCTTCTGAGTAAAGCCCAGCTGATTCCAGAGCTTTTGTTACCGTTGACAAATTCCCTTACCAGGAAAATCATGAACGAGATCTCTTTGCACGGATTCAGAACATGTTCGTTCCATTGAAACAACTCATCACGTTAGCTGGTATGTTTGGTTTGTCTATCTCTTTCTTTGACCATAATTTAGGTCAATATTTTCTGTTACTTTTATTGGGCGCTTATGTTACCAAGCAACAGATAAAATCTAGGCTTTTTATTTTTCGGTTCACTTGTGACTCCTCACTGTGTTGCAATGAATGTATGTTAGGAGCTGGAATAAAGTAAAAAGAAATGTGTTTTTCACTTCCCTGCAACATGTTGACTTCCCTTGCTATGTTATGTGGCTTCAGGCTCACTCTGAATTACTGAAATGAAATCCAGGCTGGGTGAAGCGCTCACTCCAGCATTTTTCAGTTTGGGGGGCTGCTTGCAGTAGTTTTTAATGTGGTGTTTGGAAAATGCAGGTTATTTGGTCAAAAGTCTCAATCTCTATTAAAAGAGACTTTGCAAAGAAGGGGACTGTTCCGCCAAGGCTTTTTATAGCAGAAATGGCATGCAGATGTCATTTTAAATGTATATCCTGATGAAGGCAGGAATGAGGATTTGGGAAAAAAAGGGTCTTAATAAGTTCAAAAGGAAATGAGGATCCTTCCCCCCCACAGGCATTAACTATGGAATGTAATCTGGCTCCTAAAATCTCACTTCTCGGGCACCTCCAATTATGTACCTTGGAAATTTGTTATGATTTTTTTCCTGATGGGTCAATAACTGAGCTGAGTTTGATTTGTGTTAATACAAAAGTGTGACAGGGAAAACAGGGGCTAGGAGGACTGGTCATTGGTTGGAATCAACCACAAGTGTGGGGAAAAGGGTAGGTAAGATAGAGAAGGGATGAGTATGACAATAGTAGTGAGAAATGATTACACTGGACAAGAACTGAGTGTTCAAAGTAGGTACAGGTATCTACCTGATGACCTTTCAGTATCTATTGCAAACCACAATGCCCAAACGGAGAGACGGAAAGAGAGAGCCTGCCATAGAGGCCAACTGGGGGGTTGGGTGTTGATGGGAGGGAAACTGGGGAAACACAGGTGCTGGGAAGTGCACACTGGTGGAGGGAGAGGTGTTGGAACACTGTGTGACTAAAACCTAATCATGAACAGCTTTGTAAGGGTCTATCTCACAGTGATTCAATTAAAAAAATTTAAATAAATAGTACAGAAGTGTAAGTCCAGATATTTTCCTCTTCTCTTTTTTTGGTTTTTTGGGTCACACTGGTGATGCTCAGGGGTTACTCCTGGTTCTGCACTCAGGAATCACTCCTGGCGGTGCTCAGGGAATCATATGGGATGCCGAGGATCGAACCTGGGTTGGCCGCTTGCAAGGCAACTGCCCTACCTGCTGCTGTACTATAGCTCCAGCCCCTTTTCCCTTCTCTTAAGCTGTTCCCAAAGTAAATAAAGCAGACCATTTCGTTCTGGGGTGGACTGGAAAGTACTGAGTGGTTCTTCTGGCTCTTTGATCAGGAGTAACCCCTGAAAGTGCCCTATGAACCATATATGGTGTCAGGGATTTGAACTAGGCTAGATGAGATGCAAGGCAAGTGCCCTACTCTCTATCCTATTTCTCTGGCCCCTTCACTCTTAAAAAATAGCATCTTGTTTTCTACTAGAAATTTCCCCCTCTCTGCTGTATTTTGCAAGAATTCTTTCAGTGTGTTACAACTTTGGTAAAATCGGTATCGTTCCTGTTTCGTTTTGTTTACATGAATGTTTTTTCGCTTGTCAGCCAGTTTTTATGTCTAATTTATTTGGAATTGTTGGTGGGGTGCTGATGATCGAGATCATTGTTTTTCTCACTCCGGCTGGATCTGGAATTGTTCAAGGAGAGAGCATTGTCTGGATCAGTCATTCTGGTTTGTTAAACTATGTTTGACTCATCCAGGTGTCTAGTGAAGCAGTACAGTACTAGAATAGTTGTCCTAACTGGCCATCCCCCACAGAAATCAATTATGTTGGGCTGGAGAGAATGTACAGGAGGTAAGGAGCTTGCCTTGCAGATGGTCAACCCCATTTCTATCCTTGGCACCACATCTACGGGAATAATTCTTTAGCTAAGGGACAGGAGTAAGCCCTAAGCACCGGATCTGGTCCAAAAACCAACAAAAATGATTGTGTTCAGGACTTTTGAAAATTGCTCATTATCTGTGTTTGCTCTATACAAGCCCCAGGTGTGGGGAAAAAGAAACCAGTACAGGAGAATTAGTGCAGTGGGTAGAGCTCTTGCCTTGCACAAAGTTGACCTGGGTTTGATCCCTGACACCACATAGGCTCCCCCAAATCCCACCAGGAATGGTCACTGAGCACAGAGCCAAGGCTAAGCCCTGAGCACTCCCAGGTGTGGCCCATCCCATCCAAAAAAGAAACATCACATACACAGCAAGGAAATCAAGAATCAAGTGTACTTACTTGCTCAAGAACTAAACTGCAAGGGGTGAAGAGATAGTAACGGGGGTAAGGGGATGACTCCTGAGCACAGTCAGGAATAACCTCTGAAAACTGCTGAGTGTGCTCCCCAAATAAATTTAATTAAGACCAAACTGCCTGGGTTTAACTCTTGACCTTGTCATTTACTGAAAGCTCCGTGTGTGTGTGTGTGTGTGTGTGTGTGTGTGTGTGTGTGGTGGGGGGTGGGCATACCCAAGGTGCTGGGGGAAGGGGTCCATATGGTGCCAAGGATCAAACATTCAAACACAGGGTTTCTGCATATGTGTCTTTTCTTTGAACTTCCATTTCCTTGTAACTGTTGTGAGATGATAATATTTAGAGGATTCTTTTGAGGCTCAGATGAGTTTATACATACTCGGCCTGATCTGAATCTGGTTCCATAATGGATATTCTATCAGAAAGCATCTATATTATATAAACCAGTGGAATGCAGTAGACACAATCTGCAGACAAGTAATTCTGTGACAGAACAGAAGAGTTTTCTTTTGAATCTTAACCTTGGCGCCCGCCTGAGAGTGAAACCACAGAAACTAAATAAGCATGTTCTCCCTGAGATCAGTAAACTATATTTTGTGTTAGTGATTCAAAAGGGGAAAGGGCCACACTTTGCCTTTCCCACTTTCTCAGTTGTGAGAAACAGTTTATTCATTGCTAAGAGAGGTTTGAAAATGTAGTCTCAAAGCAATCACTGCGCCCCATTCCTCCTCCCAAGTGCCCAAAAATCACTGCCACTTAAAGTGGCATAGCTGACCTGTGCAAACAACAGAAAAGCATTTCACATGTTAGTCATGAACTTTTCCCTTGTAAGCCAGCAGGAGCAAAGAAACATGCCTGGCCACAAAGAATCAATATGCTACCGAGAAATAATGCATCCATGCTGGTGAGTGCCACGGGTGGCTCTCATGTGAATGTGGTTTAATGAACACAAAGTGCAACAACGATGGCAAAGTGTTAAAGAAGAAGGACCTTGAAGGATAGTCACCTCTTTTGTTAGCATGTGGCATAGTCTGCATGTGACACCACTTGCTTGTTCTTGGATCTTGAAGGAAATCCCTTTAAGTCAGTTATTTAAGGGACAGGAAGTCATTGATTTTGAGGCTTCTAAAGGAGTGGAATGTGAATGAACTTGAATTTTTCTTCAAAGGGAATAAAGTTTCCAGGATCGAGTCTGTCTTACTCGAGTCTATTTTTAATGACCACCGGGGAATTTTATTTGGGAATGATGAAAGTGATTTTTTTGAGCAAGATAGAAATGATGATTATAAAACATTGTGAATGTGCTAAACATTACAGAATTGCTTGCTTCAAACTGTGTCTCTTTCTTTAAACTGTTTTTATTGATGTTTTGAGGTTTATAATCCCGTTCTATTTTTATGCATACATCGTTTCAGTGCCACACCCATCACCAGAGAGTCTGTTCCCTCCCAGGGGCTCCTTCTAGCCACCCCCCTCCCATGTAAATTCAGTATATAGAAAATGTCTCCAGTTCTGATAGACTTACCCCAGTCTCTTATTAAGGCACCATGATTTACAAAATTACTTTTTAGTTGAATTTCAGAAATATAATTTTTTTTTTGCTTTTTGGGTCACACCCAGCAATTCTCAGGGGTTATTCCTGGCTCTGCACTCAGGAATTACTTCTGGCGGTGCTTGGGGGACCATATGGGATGCCGGGGATTGAACCCAGGTCAGCTGCATGCAAGGCAAATGCCCTACCCGCTATGCTATCGCTCTGGCCCCAGGAATATAGTGTTCTAGCACAAATCTAATCACCAGTGCCAGTTTCCCTCCACCAGTGTCCTCAGTTTCCATTCCACCCCCCAGCCTGCCACCTTGACAGCACATTTTAAAGTTTGGTTGTTACAGGTTGCATCTCATGCTTTCATTTATATTGGTTCAGAGATATAGATAAATCACACCTCTACATCACCAGCAGGTCTCTTCCTCTGTTACTTCCGACCATGTCTTACTTCCCTCCTTAGTTTTGTTCTTTCCCTGTTCTATAATCTCGGGACCAGGGCAATTTAGGTGTTTATCCCCTGTGAATACCTTGCTTTCCATTGTCCTGTTATTCTGTATACTACAGATATGTGAGATCATCTGGAATTTGTCTTTCCTTTTTTGATTTCACTTAAACATGATATCCTCCAGTTTTAGCGAATTGCATGATTTCATCCTTCCTTGAAGCAGCATTGTGCTCCATTGTGTCTATATACCTCACTTTTACTTTCCATTCATCCATTGGTGGACACCTCATTGTACGAAATGCTACAGTGAATAATGGTGTGCATCTGCCCTTTAGAATGAATCTTTTTGTGTCCTTGGTGTATATACCAAGAACCAAGAAGTGGAATTGCTGTGTCATGTGGCAGTTCTATTTTTTCCCTTAGAAATCTGCATACTATTTTCCATAGGGATTGAACCAGATGATATTCCTACCAGCACTGGATGAGAATTTCTTTTTTTACCAGCCAACAGAGCTGGTTCCCAGTTTAGGGGTTGGGGTATTTTGGGTTTTGTTTAGATTTGGTTTGGTTTTTGTTTTTTGATATGTGCCATTATCGCTGGTATGAAATGGTATCTTGTTAATTAAAAGTGTCGATGAACACTTTTTCATGGGCCTATTGGTCATTTGTTTTCTTCAGAGAAGTATCTCCCCACATGATATGCTTTTTTTGTTGATGATAGATCACTGTATATATCACTGTCCTCCCGTTGTTCATCGATTTGCTCAAGCGGGCCCAGTAACGTCTCCATTGGAGACTTTGTTGTTACTGTGTTTAGCATATCGAATACATCATGGGGAGCTTGCCAGGCTCTGCCATGCGGGCGAGATACTCTTGGTAGCTTGCCGGGCTCTCTGAGAGGGGCGGAAGAATCGAACTCGGGTTGGCCATGTTGGCTGCGTGCAAGGCAAACGCCCTACTCCTGTGCTATCACTCTAGCCCTTGTTGATGATGATCTCTGTAAGATCTTCATATATCTTGGTCTTGTCTGATTTGTTGAGTGCAAATATTTTTTCCTGTTCAGTTGAGGGTCTTAGTTCTAGCTCATGTTTCTATTGACATGCAAAAACTCTTTAATCTGATATAGTCTCATTTATTTTTGTTTCTGTTGCCTTTGCCAATGAAATCATATCATTGAAAACACTTTTGTGATCCAAATCTTGGAATATTCTGCCAATATTTTCTTCAAAGTACCTGATGGATTCTGGCCTCAGTCAAGATCTTTGATCTACTTTGAATGAACTTTTGTGTAAGGTGTGAAATACAGATCCAACTTCATTTTTAGCATGTGATTAGCCAGTTTTCCCAACTCTATATGTTGAAGAGACTATTTTTACTCCACTTTCTGTACCCAGATTCCTTGTCGAAAATTAGTTGACCATAGATCTAGAGATTTGTCCTTGGGTACTTGATTCTAACCCATTTTCAGAGAACCTATCCTTATTTCCCTACTATATAAATTTATAGTATATTTCCAAGTTATGTAATGTGATACCTCTTAATTTCTTATTGCTCAGTATGGCTTTGGGTATTCGGGGTTTTTCATGATTCCTTACAAACTGTTATTGACTGTTCTATTTGCTTCCAGGGAAAGTGTTTGCCCCTGATAAAATGGGAAGACCATCAAAACTTGTTAAAGAACACTGACCACTCCCTGCTATATGACAGCATGATAGCAGAAAGGAACCCCTGGGTTAACGCATTGATATCAGCATGTGTTACCAGTGGTTCATACTTGAACATGGCTAAATCAACATAAATTGCAATGTTGGTGTCAGTTTGTTAAGGAGATCCTGAAGTTCCCCTGGAACCTGCACAGGAAAATTTGAATCCAAGTGCTATATACCATTTGATTTGTTCTCCTACCCCTGCAGTATTGGTACCCCTACAACTATTGTATCCATTTATGTTGTTTATTATTGAGAAGTCCTTTGAAATTTCTAAAGAGAGACAGTCATCTGGTTTACCCTGAGTCAGTTAGATAGACAGCCAGTCCCTTGAATTCTGGGTTCATCATCCCAAGCGTAGTTCAAGTCAGCGAGAGTGGGGACCTAAGGTCTGGGAAAGGGTCACATTATTGGCAGTTCCTCTGGTGGCTGAGCATGGGAGCACACCCTATTTCTTTGGGTTTTATAACTGTTCTACAAAGTCTTCTCTTTGTACCAGAACTGCATCCCACACACGGAGGTTGTTTGCCAGATCTGGGGTTATTGTTTGTGTAAATAACTGCATGTTGAGAGGCAGAGAGATAGCTCCAAGGGCTGAAGTACGTGCTTGGCATACACAGAGCCCTGGGTTGGATTTCTGTCACCTCATGTCTTCTTGGGCACTGAATATACTCCCGATGGCCCCTCGAACTGCTGGAAGCCTCTACCCAATAAAGCAAAAACTATTACATGGTGGTGTGATTACTGGTGTTGAGATGAAAGGCAGATTTTCTCTAACTTTGGTGTAATGTCATTTATCCAACGCGTTTTCTTCCAGCATCCCCATCTCTCATGACAGGTCTGGCATTAGTGTTTCCACAGCATGTTCTAGCTGAGTTACTTGTGATCATTTTTTCGCAATTACACAACAAATCCTGTGCAGAGCCTGAGCCAGTGCTTAGACTATAAGTACAAACTGGAAAACCTCTGCCAGACCCAGCTTCATTACCTACCTTTTATACAACCATGCAGTGCCATTTCATTTGGTCTCTGTGTTTTATAACTTGAGTCTCCATCAAGCTCCTCAAGAAGATATGTAGATGAGGCTGACACCTAAGGATAGTAGATACACGGGACAGGAAGAGTGCTCCATAGCTAGAAGCCTGCCTCAGGGGCTAAGGGGAGGAGGCAGCTGGAATAGAGAAGGGATCACTAAGAAAATGATGGCTTGAGGAACCGGTCAGGATGGGAGATGTGTGCTGAAGGTATATATTGTACTAAACATGATATAAACTTCTCAGTATCTGCATTGCAAACCATAATGCCCAAAAGTAGAGAGAGAGTATGGGGAATCTTGTCTGCCATGGAGGCAGGGGGAGGGTGGGAAAGGGGGGATATACCAGGGATACTGGTGGTGGGGAATGTGCACAGGTGGAAGGATGGGTGTTTGATCATTGTATGATTATAACCCAAACATGAAAGCTTGCAACTGTCTCACAGTGATTCAATCAAATGAAAAAAAAGAAGACATGTAGAACACTGAAGAAATGCTCAGACAACTTACAATTGAATAACATAGCGGATCTCTTCCTACAGCTAAAAAAAAAAAGAACTCTACATTGGGGCCTGTCTAAGTTTCTTTTCCTGGGTGCAATGCTTCTTTTCCCTTCTGCCTTAATCAACACCAAGTGCTGTTGCAATTATTGTCACAGGCATTGCCATGCTAATTCTTTACCTCTTCTAAATCCCACCAGTTAGCAGTCTCATCTTTTTTTTTTTGTTTTGTTTTTGCTTTTTGGGTCACACCCAGTGATGCACAAGGGTTACTCCTGGCTCTGCACTCAGGAATTACTCCTGGCGGTGCTCAGGGGACCATATGGAATGCTGGGAATTGAACCTGGGTTGGCCGCATGCAAGGCAAATGTCCTACCCACTGTGCTATCGCTCTAGACCCTAACAATCTCATCTTTAGAGAACCCAACTAAACCTACTGAAGCAAACAACCAGTGCCTCATTTGAGCATTTCCTATGTTCTGTTTTAAGAAAGCAGAGAAAGGGGATGGATCATGGAAAGTTGTTCATCAGAAATGTCTTTTCAGTTGCAAAACTAGAATCCCATTATAGGGGTCAGGGATGGTCAGCAATTTGATTAATCTCTTGGCCTTTTTATTGCTATTTTTTTTATGTGAGCTGTGTTTGATAATCTTGAAAGCTTTCAGTTCTTGTTTTTTTTGGGGCACACCCAGCAGCACCCAGGGCTTACTCCGACCTCTATGCTCATGATCACTCCTGTAGGGTTTGGGGGACTTTATGAGGAGACAGGGATCAAACCTACATCATACGCGTGGTAGAAAAGTACCCCACCCACTTTACTATCTCTCTGGCCTTCTTTCCAATGTTCACAACTTCTATTCTTCTACCATTCTCTGGCCACCTCTCTTGCTCAGGCCTATTCATTAATAATGAGGTCGGTGGACAAGTTTCAAAGTTCTAACCACCTCTGACTTTAAAGATATGAACTTCCAGCTAGCCAGAAAATCTAGCTAGCTAGCCAGAATGACCATTCCTCCAGGGTCCAGGCTAGCCTAGATTTTCCTATATATGAATACGTAGTTAAAAGTATGAACTCAGAGCCTGGGAAAGCATTTGGAACTTTTTTTTTCTTTTTGGGTCACACTCGGCAGTGCTCAGTTAGGCTGGCTCTGCTCCTGGCTCTGCTCTCAGGAATCACTCCTGGCGGTGCTCAGGGGACCATATGGGATGCTGGGAGTTGAATCCGGGTCAGACACGTGCAAGGCAAATACCCTACTTGCTGTGCTATCACTCCAGCCCCTGGAACTTCTTGAAACAGTAGAAAAGGGCCTAAGCCTTCAAAAGAAATGTAGATTTGCTTGCTTATAGTTAAGGTCTTGCTGTTGGTCTTTTAGGATAACAGTTCTGTTTGGGGTGAGGGAGAAACACCATCAGCTAGGAACCTTAGATGATAGCTCAAGGAAACACCTTAGAGCAGGTACACTGCACAGTCCTGCCCCCAAATAGCTTCCCTGTGATGGTATCTACTCTGAAAGGTCAAAGTTTGCCAGGCTGGTTGCTACTGGTCGAGAGAAATTCAGGAATTCTCCTGATAGCAACTCCATAGACATGGAGAGTGGGGCTGAGAGAAGGACAAGGCGACCAGCTTTCAATGCCAGGATGTATCATAGCTGGCCTGGGTTATTTTTTGAAATATGGCTAGAAAATGAGTAGCAGGAAGTAATCAGCTATCCCAGGGCCCAAGCCAGTTTCACCTTAGACAGCTGGAGGGATAAAACTAAGTCACGTTTACTCTGCCAAAGCCAGCCAGCCTTCCACCTTTAGTTCTGCTTTCATCCTTACTGTTTCCCTTCATCAGGAACTTGGAGCACCCCTGTCGCCTGCCATATGGTGGCTCAACTTCACCTGATGTTTGAGCCCTTTTCAATTCAGGCCACGTACACACATATGTATCTGACTCTTATTTCCACTACCCCTACACCCCATTCCAAATCTTCTTGATGTACTCACCATATTGGCTTAGAGATTTTATTCATTGCATTGTCCCTAACTGGGATCTTCTCCCTCCCTTGGACCACCTTGCTCCAGCCCCTTCCAAATCTGAGTTAAGTCCTTTACCTCCCATCATTTTTTTCCCTAAAGCCCTCATGGCTTCCTAATTCTAAGCTTCTGAAGCCTTCATATCACTATGAATCTAAAGATTCACTCATATAGGGGCCAGAGAGTACAAGGGTTAAGGTACTTACCTTGAACTTGGTCAACCCAGATTTGGTCACCAGTGTTGTAGAGGATCTCCTGAGAACCACCTGCAGACATCCCTAAGTATACAGTCTATGGTGGCCACGATCCCCCAAATGAAAAGAAATTAACTCATTAATGTTAAGTACATTAATTTTGTCCTCTGTAAAACTAGTGGCACAAAATGAAGTTGATACTGGATACCCTTCTAAACCTTGATGCAGAGGGATGTTAAGTTCACAGGGAAGTCTTGCAGTCACTGAGTTTGAAAAGAAGATGGGCTAGAGACTCATTTGTCAGGAATACGGTGATGGTAGACACAACCTTAGGTCATGCATACAATTAAATGTAGTCTCTGCTGCTGCTTCTCCGTGAGCCTTGAGAGTTCTTTATAAAAAAGGATTTGAGGTCATTGAGCCATGGTGCTGGGAATCAAACTCAGGGCCTCACACATCCAAAGCCAAATCTCTGTTGCTGAGCTACACCTCCAACTAATTGAACCAATTTTCTTTAATGTTCTACATTTGGGGCTTCTATTTATAAAGAAGAAGGTTTGATATTACAAGATAGAAGCCAACAAAGGCATTGTTACTTATTTGAAATCATTTTATTTTGAATGAAAAAAAACATGAATATGTTTCTGAGAGAAGAAAAGGTGGTGGAGTTGGAGGGAGTTTAGAAGAGTGCGTGGTACATGCTTCTTGTTTGTGGAAAGGCATAAAATACTCTCTGTCCACTTCCTCTCTTCCTTTTATCAAGAAGCAGGCCACGCCTACTTAACATGATCCAACTCAGTTCATTCCTTTTTTGTGGGGGTGGTGAGGGGGGAGGTTGGACTGCATCTGGAAGTGCTTGTGGCTTATGCCTACCTAGCACTGTTCTCAGATGTGACTTATGGCAGTGCGTGGGGGACCCTGTGTGATACCAGAGATTTTTACCAGGGTTAACATCATGCATAGCAAGTGTCTTACCCCCTATACTTTCTCCTTATACTACCTCAATTCATTCTTTGGAGGAGGGGGCACACCCAGCAATGCTCAGTCTATTCCTGGCTCTCTGCTCAGGGATCTCTCCTGGTGGCACTTGGGGGACCATACAGGGATCTGAGCAATGAACCCAGGAGGAACGTGTACAAGATAAGCACTCTACTCACTGTTCTGTCACTGCACTCTACACACTCAGTCTCTCAATGCATTAGTACCTTAAAGACATGGCCAAGCCTTTGATATCAACTTGATAGATTGGTAATTTTGTGTCTGTCCAAGTCTCACCATCATCCTTTTCTTCTCCCCATTTAGGTAACCCCCACTAATGAGTGTACCCAGGCCCTGTTGAAGATGCTCTACTGCTCCCATTGCCAAGGTTTCGTGACTGTGAAGCCATGTTACAACTACTGCTCAAACATCATGAGAGGCTGTTTGGCCAACCAAGGAGACCTTGATTATGAGTGGAACAATTTCATAGGTGAGTGAGTCTCCTGGCAGCTAGCTCCCTCTCTGGCCCTGGGGAAAGCTTGTCACTGTTATCCGTGAAATGTTGGTTGGTTGGTTGGTTGGTTGGTTGGTTGGTTGGTTGGTTAGTTGGTAAGTGTGTGCTTGAGTCTTCCCTGGACTCAAAGCTCCTCCTTTCCTCCCAGCCAATGTGCTCTTGTACTCAGCGTGGTGGCATCTCTGGAAGCATTAGCAACAATGAATATATAGCAACTTGCATGACAAGAAAGTGACTTTTGGAGGTCTCCCCCCTTTCTGCACCCTGGAAAGACTGGAGTGCAGAGCCTGAATAGATAGTACAGGAGATAAGGTACTTGCCTTGCATGTGGCTTAGGTAGAATCTCTAACTCAGCATAGAGTCCCCTGAGCGCATCTGTGTGTTGCCAACCCCCTTCAAGTGTATGAAGATTGTTACCTAAGTTTCTTCATTTTTCTGTAGCCAGGAAGAAAATGCAGAGAGACTTGTTCTTTGCATTCTTCCAACATTCTAGCACCTTTGGTGGGAACTTGGAGTTTCAGTGATTCATATCCTTGAGTTAAAAATTTGTGTCTTTTTCTAAGAGTTTGCAAGTCCATATCAAATCACAACCATACTCTGGTTTGCTTAAGTAATGCTTGAAACCAGGTACTGCTAAAATCAAGACTTATTTTTAGATGTTTTTATATAAAAGACACATGTTGGTATTGTTCTTGTTATGAGTTAAATTTTTTGGTTGCCCTTCAAGAACAAAATCAAACCCAAGTGAAAATGGAATCCCTGGCTCAATTTTCTTGTCAATGGTGGGGGGGAGGGGAGGGATGGTCATTGGCCACACTCAGCAGTGCTCAGGGCTTACTCCTGAGTCTGAGCTCAGTGATCTCTTCTGGTGGGCTCAGAAGACCTTATCTGGTACCAGAGATAGGACCTGTCAGCCACATGCAAGGCAAGTGCCTTAGTCACTGTACCATCTGGCCCCTTTCCTGTCATTTTAAGTGATATTTTTTTCTGGGGGTGGGGGGGAGTATCTAATTGTAGTTAAACTTCATTTTTGATGGACATTATATTCTTTTTATCCAGTAAGTCGGTATGAAAGGAAGCACTAATAGACAGTGTTAATCTCCTGTGCCTTTTCATGAATTCTCACACGGGGTTCATTAATTTTCTCCGTTGTTGTAAAATTCAGTCCCAGTCTACGTGCCTCTGGTATAAGTTCTCTCTCTCTCTCTCTTTTTTCTTCGTAATACATTTCTCTTTCCCCTCTAAGTGAATATCATTAATGAATGGTCAAGCCACCACTCACTCTCTCCTCTCCGCCTCCCACCCCCCACCCCCGACACATTCCTTAAATCAGATCATGGGGTTGTCTGGGAATCACATTTTTTCTTCCAGCCAGGTCATACAACTGAAGATGCGGGGTTGTGATTAGCTTCACAGTGTAAAAGGAGTTGCTTTCCCCAGTGAGGCAGGTGCTTTGTTACATTGCTATGTAGGCGAGGGGAGACCCTCAGTAACAGGATCCTGGTCACTGAAATCACGCTGTTGCATTAGTTTAAAAGGACAAATGATGAGGACTGGGAAACAGCACAGACACTAAGTTTCTTACATTGCAAGTGGCTGACCCGGGTTCCATCACTGGCATAGCATATTGTTCTTTGAGCAGTGCCAGGAGTGATCCCTGAGCAGAGCAAGGAGTAAGCCCTGAGCACTACTGGATGTGGCCCCCAAACATCAACAGATAAAAGGGCTGAAGGATGGGTTTCCCCAATCTTCTGCTGATTTGCTCTCCTTTCTTGAACTGCATCTATTACAGATGCATCTATTAAAGGATCTGAGTAGTTTAAATATCTTGATCTCAATTTTTTAAAAGGTTCAGAGAGATAATACAGTCAGTCAAGCACTTGCTTTGTATGCAGCTGACCTGAGTTTTATCCCTGGCATCGCATATGGTCCCCCAAGCATTGTCAGGAGAGATCCCTGAGTACAGATCCGGGAATAAGCCCTGAGCCTTGCCAGGTGTGCCCCCCAAAACAAAATGATATCAAATAATAATAAAAAAGGAAGTTGGTTCTATGAAACCTTCCACTTGAAAAAGAAAACCAGATCTCTCTTCTCTCTTTTGATGCCTGCACACATTTTCTCCCAGTTTGTACAGAGCCATTTGGTAGATGCAGGGACAACTCATTCTCCATCACCTGGTGTCGCTATATTAGCATCCATTGGACTCACTGCCCACCTCTTCACATCTGTGTACCTGCTGCCAGTCAGCACTCTCAGATTGGGGGTTTAGGCTAACTATTGAAGACAGCACACCAATTGCTGGCAAGGGGCAGGAGACACATAGGACAGCTGGGGCCTAGATGAAGCAGAGGAAAACCCCAAAGGCCAGACTGCTTGTCTTGGAGGTTCTCGGTGGGGCTTTTCATCTGGGCTTGCTGCTGCTCCAGAAGAGCCCCATTGATGGCAGCTTCCCCCAAAGGCTGTGTGGCAGCTTTGGTCCTGCGCTGCAAACTGAAGGCAGCCCGCTACCTCATTCACATTCTTCAGCCGCACAACGTGCAACGCCATGGCACCGGCCCCAACAAAGGCCCGGCTCCCCTCTCCATTCCCAGGCTCTTGTGTATGGCCGACTGGCTCGGAGTTGACAAAGACGCCAAACAGCCAGAAGAATTGGGGTTTATGTTGCCTTTCAGTCTTTCATAAACACATTGGTGCCCTGGCTTTTCCTCACCACTAGGGGAGTAAGTAGTTCTCCAATGTGCTATTCCGCCCCCCCCCCCCCCACCACACACACACACAGACCCCGCCCTCACCCTCTTGGTTCCAACTCTGCCTTTGGGATGTTTATTATCTGCCTATTCATAATATTTTTAGTTGGAGCCAGTGCCGACTTCGCGGCTCCAGAGGAATGCACTTTCTCGAAGTGGCCGCCCTGACGTCTTTTGACAATGATGAACACGTTTCAGTTGTGCTCCACTTGTTTACAAAAGTCTCCTTTTGCTCGCACATCAAAAGCATTTTTTCCCTCCTCCAGTACAATGGTATACTCATGCTGGCAACCTCTCCTCAGAGGTTGGAAGCGTCACTTTATTGGCGCTGACCCCAATGCAATCTGAAACTTCATTTGTTATTGCTTGGGTGGGGGGAGGGAATGGCATTTCACGGAAATCTATTTGTGGTTGGTGACATCGGAATTGGAGTTGAGAGAAATGACCCCTCTGCTTGAAAAAGTGGGGTGGCATTTGTTGGAGGTTGAAGGTGAAAGGTTGAGGACCAAATTTGGTTTCATTGATATGCTGATGCTTAACCAGCATCCCCGCTAGGAAAGGTTAGGTAGAAGTTGCGCTGTTCTCAAAGATAGAGCTCTGTCTATCTTTGAGAATGGCCTGCCTTGAGACAGAAACTGGACTCGGCTGGGAAGTAGCTGTTGTGATGGTCCTTGGCCTGGGATTGCTCGAAGGCTCTAGATAATATGGTCCAACTGATCTTTTTCTACCTTGCTGTAATCATTAGAGTGTAAAGGAGCAAAGTACCAAGTTGGCTAGTTGTCATTTGGTTTAGAAATGGCATATCTGATGCCTTCCCATTTTGCACAGTTGAAGCCTCAGGCAAAAATACTAAATGCATCATCACAGCAAACAAGAATGGCAGGAAAATTAGGCCCAACCTAGTTTAAGAGATTTGTTAAACTATTTCAGACTCTTGGTGGCCAGTAGAGAAATTGGCTAATAACCTTTCCAAAGTGCCTCTCTTTTTTTTTCATTTCTGTTTTTTTCCCGGCTACACCTGGCAGTGTTCAGGGCTTACCAGCTCTGCTCAGGGATCACTCCTGGTGGTGGTCCCAGGGATGGAATCCTGGGTCTGCCTTGTGCAAGGCAAGTACTTTACCTGGTGTCCTATTTCTCTGGCCCCCGTATCTTTTTTTGTGCTGTGTGTTGTGTTGTCTTTCACACGATAAAGAGGAGGTACATGTTCTCCTTTGCAAATAAATCAAAACCTGTGGGTGGATTGGTACCAGGAAGTTTGTCTTCCTGCAAAAGTGGCATTTTCTCCCTAGAATCCCATTCTTTGCAGAGGCATTAGCATTCCCAGGAGGGCTTTCATTTATATTTTCCAACTGTGCACCCCCCACATCTGAAAGGGTTTCATTAAAAAATGAAAGAAAAGCATTGCCTGGCTAGGATTTTAACTGATTTATGTCTCTGACTCTTGTAAATGGAACCTGAAATGAAAAGATCTTCCAAAGTCCCCCCGAAGAACTGGCGTGTTATTGTGCCTTGGGCCTGACAGTTTGTCAGCTGGGAGCTAGCACAGAGCCTTCTGCTGACAGCCACTCATGTCCAAGGGGATGAATAATCAGTGGATGGAAGATGCCGGATTGGATATCCTTGCTAGCAAGTAAAAGAAAACCTTTATCTGGCCAGTTTACACTTTAGAGAGATAGCAGTGCACGCTGACTAAGTGCAGTTGGGTGGCATAGAAATAGAGACAGAAACAGGAATTAATTAGGACGTGTGCCCAGCCTCCCTAAGGAACAAAGCCAGGGAAATAATCGGATTGATTGCCCAGGCCCCAACTGATGATTTCCATTCTGATGCTGAATCTTTCTCCCCACTCCTTGCTCTGTCAGACGCAATGCTCATGGTGGCGGAGAGACTCGAGGGGCCTTTCAATATCGAATCGGTCATGGATCCCATCGATGTGAAGATTTCAGATGCTATTATGAACATGCAGGAGAATAGTGTGCAGGTGTCTCAGAAGGTAATGGAGAAGGACAGGTGTCCGGGAAGGAGTGTGCTGTGTTCCCTGCAGCCCATAGTGTCCCTCTGCTAACACCATGGCCCTCCCCTCCCATTGCAGGTTTTCCAGGGCTGTGGACCCCCCAAGCCTGTCCCAGCTGGCCGGATTTCCCGTTCCGCCTCTGAAGGAGCTGCCTACAGTACATTTAGTGCCTTTAGTGCTCGTTTCCGACCATACCACCCCGAGGAACGCCCAACCACAGCAGCTGGCACGAGCTTGGACCGACTGGTAAGCAAGTTGGCAGGCTGGACCTTGCTTCATGACAAAGTAACGAAAACATTGTACTCAGTGGGCCTTTCTCCTTGGAAGGCTGACTAGTGTGGGCCTTCAAGGTGCAACTTTGCAAGAAAACTGCCTGTGGATGCCAGGAATTGGATGGCCTTTGACTGAGAAAGTTCCTCACATGTGCGTCTAGAAGATACGCTAGCCAAAATAAAAACCATCTTATCTTTGGGGCTTGGGAGATAACCCTAGGGTCAGGGGCACAGGCTTTGCACCTTTAGGACCCTGGTTTGATATTTTTGTTTTGTTTGGTGGCCACAACTGGTGTTGCTCAGGGGTTACTCTCCTGGACCTGCGCTCTGGAATTACTCCTGGAGGTGCTCAGGTGACTATATGAAAGGCCGAGCATCAAACCTGGGTCAGCCACCTGAAAGGCAAGTGTCCTACTCACTGGACTATCTCTCCAGCCCCTGGTTCGGTTCTTGGCTATGAGCACTTTCAGATATGGCCCTGGGGCTTCATGGCACATTAGGCCTCAAGCAGCTTTGCATCCTCTAGCCCTTGCCATGAGCCACATGGCCCAGTATTGCAGGGAACAACACTCCACACCCCCCATTCATTGCCTACAAAGAAAAAAGGGGACCCTTATGGCAAAACCTCCCTTTTGTTTCATCGCAGATAACATCTGCAAAGCCATCACTGCAGTAGTTCCAAAGAGGCTCAGAAATAAGACACAACAAAGAGGGTGATGCAGCCTTCCAGGCTTACTAATAGAAGTCACGGCCAGTGACCAGCTAGCAAATGGGAATTTGGGGAAAAAATATAAGCAAGCCATTTAGGCGCAGTCCTGCGCAGCCTATGCAGGGAAAGAGCTGAGGAGGCAGCCAGAGGTAGAAAGGTGTGGGAGAGGAGGGAGAGCAGGTGGGTAAGTTTTAAAGAATGATTCCTACAGAAAAGCTGGAGGCCGAGTATCAAAGACTTTCAGGAAGAGTCTTGACTCTCTGTGGGGCATGGAACGCGTGGGCCTCTGAGGACAGTGCAGATGCAGAGTGCGAGTGGGCAAAGGGCCTTGGCAGCCTTCTGCAGAATTTACCTTTCAGCGATGGAAATCACTCACGTGGTTCTGTGCTTTGGAGTGCACATTTGATCCTTTTGCAGGTGACTCCAATGGCAAATGAATTGCACATCCCTCTGCGGTAGTCCTGCCTGGAAAGGGGGGGGTGTGGTCTTGAAGGTACTTTCCTGTTGTTTTAGAGGCTGCTTTCCTACCTCTTCATTAGGTAACGGATGTCAAGGAGAAACTGAAGCAGGCCAAGAAGTTCTGGTCATCTCTTCCTAGCAACATGTGCAATGATGAGCGGATGGCTGCGGGAAATGGCAACGAGGATGATTGCTGGAATGGCAAAGGCAGAAGCAGGTCAGCCCCTGGGGAAGGGAGGAGCGGTCTCCCTCCCTTAGACACCTGGGAAACTTGTAGGAGGGGTTCTTGGTGGTCTATGGAGGTACCGGAAGCAGTTCACAGTAGGCAGGAGCAGTAACATGGAAGTCTTTTAGTCACTCGTCAGAATGGATGTTGCCCTAAAAGTATTAGAAAGGTACTTAGCGACTTGCAGAGTACTGGGGCCAAAGTTTGGGACAGCATTTCCATTTTGGCATGGTACCTTCTATGGGAAGTCACTCATTCAAGTAGTATCATTGGTTGAAAACTTTTTCCATCCCTGTAATCTTTGGTCTGGTGGTTGGTTTGCTTTCAGCCCCAGTTCTGCCAAGGTGTCCCAGTTCTCCCAGTGCCATCCCTTTCTCACTCGGAGCCACCCCATGCCCTTCTCCTACTAACTCCATCCCCTTGATGATGCCATGCTCCATGTACTTTGCTCCCACTTACCAACTGTGCAAAAGGGGCCACTTTCCAAACAGTCAGAGTCACATTAAAGAAACAAGATGAAATCCAAGCAACGAGAAATTCAAGTACATTAGAATTGGAAGCATGGGGGCTGGAGCGATGGCACAGTGAGTAAGGTTGCTTGCTTTGCATGCCCAGGTTCTGTCACCTGCACTACATAGAGTCCTCTGAACCCCAGCAGGAGTGATCTCTTCCACTGCTTGAATGTGGCCCAAAAACCAAACAAAGAACAAAAGATCTGGAAGCAGGCATGGCTCTTTCATTTTGCTACCTGGAAATACTAGACACTGGGCCAAAATCTTGGATATCTTTTGTTGTAGAGATTGTATGCAAACTGCCCATTTGTTGTTTCAGGTACCTGTTTGCAGTGACCAGCAATGGATTAGCCAACCAGGGCAATAATCCAGAGGTTCGTGTGGACACCAGCAAGCCTGATGTCCTGATCCTGCGCCAAATCATGGCTCTGCGGGTGATGACCAGTAAGATGAAGAATGCTTACAACGGGAACGACGTGGACTTCTTTGATATCAGTAAGCCTTTTGTGGTTAGCGAGCACAAATGGTTTTCGTGTGGGTTGCACAGAGAACAAAGCAAATGAAATCTCCTCCTCCCCCTCTTTTTCAACTAGGTGATGAAAGCAGTGGAGAAGGAAGCGGAAGTGGATGTGAGTATCAGCAGTGCCCTTCGGAGTTGGAGTACAACGCGACTGACCACTCCGGGAAAAGTGCCAGCGACAAAGCCAACGGTGCGGGTCCCCGTGCTGGGGCCCAGCCCTACCTGCTCACTGGGTTGTGCATCTTGCTCCTGCTTATGCAAAGAGAGTGGAGATAATTCTCCCCATTAGAGCAAGAGTGTTCATCATCCAAAAGTTACAAAGGCACCGGTTATCGTTTTTATACCATCGTAGTGACTTTGCTTTTTCAATGAATGGACAACGATGTACAGTTTTTACTATGTGGCCACTGGTTTTAAAAATTGCTGACTTGATTTTTTTTTGCATTCAGTTTTGGGGGACGGGGAGAGGACTTGGATGTAAAATCAGTTCTCCCCCCATGGTCCCCCGAATCCTGTTCAACGTGGCTAACAATGTAGGTACAGAACTGTAGTTAGTTGTGCATTTGTGATTTTATCATTCTATTGTTTGTTGTATTTTCTTGTTGTTTGTGGGGATTTTTTTCTGCAGTTATGATCTCACCTTGTTTCTCCCAAGAAAACCAGGGTCCTTTCTTGGCATGTAACATGTACGTATTGCTGAAATATTAAATAGCTGTACAGAAGCAGGTTTTATTTATCATGTTATCTTATTAAAAGAAAAAGCCCAACAAGCAAGTAACATTTCCATGTATCCCTGTTTGAGTTGCCTTACCTAAAGAAAAGCTGAGGTGATTGGGGTTTTTATTTGTAAGCTAGGACAGAATGTGAAGAAACAAGGAGGCTTCCAGGCCACTTGTCAGGTTATATTCAAGCATCAACACAGAAAGGTCATAGCTACTCTCTGGAAGAGACTACAGATACCCCATTTTGGTTGACTGGGACTGCCGAAACCAAGATCATGTATTGGTCCATCTCTGAACCCACTAAAACTTAACCCATTTCAAAGAACTGTCTTGATCCATTCTCCCTAGGAAGGTATGTAAGGCATTCATAATGTCATTTTTATCACATGTTCACATTTAGTTTGGGAGTGGATTTTTTGGATTGGTTTGGTTTTTTTGAGGTGTGTGTGTGTTGGGGGGGGGGTGATTTTGTTTTGAATCCAGGCACATTAGCAAGCCACTGTGTGCCGATCTTTGTGTCCACACAACCATTATTTGAATTGTTATCCCCGTGGCACAAAGATGCCATTCACAAACTCCTATGGCTCTCTCTTTACAACGTTCCACATTTCAAACCCTGCTATAGCATAAGGGCTAGCCAGAATTGGGGTCCCAAGCCTGGGCTCAGGGAGGAGCTGCCTATCCTCAAGTCTAGTTTTGTTGTCAGGGCGTGTGTATTTTATTTGGTTTTGGGATCCCAGGTTTTCCCAAGAGATTATATATAAGGGTGTCTTTTTTTTTTGGTCCTTTTTCCCCCAGACCCCTAGGATCAAAATAGCAAAGGATTTGTAGTACTTCTTATTGGGGTCCCGCCCCATGACTCAAGCCTATTTGAAGAATAGGGTGCCCCCCCTTATCATCTGTTGTTTTCTTTGGGGTGGTAGGAGTAGGTAAAGTGGAGAAGATTGTATCTTAGGGGTGAGTCAGAACGACACAAAGACCAGTATCTGTTGTCCCAGGCCAAAGAAAAAAAAAAGACCTCAGACCTTTTGGAAGTTTATCCGCATCTCTCTACCACATGACAGCTCACAAACCTATGGGAATGGAAGGAATCGGTTTCAAAGGCATTCCCCCAAAGTTTTCAGAAATTCAAAGAAAAAAATCTGCAAGTCTCTTCCGGCTTTAGATTGCTGTTAAGATCCCAAGTGGTTCTCCAGCAGCTAAGACCCATAGAGAAGTCCTTTGTGTTCCTGTTCAATCTTCAGTTGTAAGAATAATTCTCTATTTTTATATTGAAACATGATTACTTGATAGCTCAGGGTCTACATTTCATTCACCTTTTTACACCAAATTCTTCAGATGGTCAACATGGAGTTATCGGGGGGCGGGGGGACTGTTGTGAACAGAGGCTTAATTTTATTAGAAGTAGCCAGTTATTTATTAAAGCATGATGTTAATAAAATAGGCATATTCTGGCTGGTGTGTATAAGTGTGTTTCTTTTGACAAATCACAGAAGACATAAAATTGCCAAGATGCTCCATTTACATATGAGGCAAAAAATGGGTTGTAAGTAGCTAAGCTGCCCTGTGAGAACTTGGAAACTGTGCTGATACTTAGTAACTACCTCAGTTGCAAGGAATTTCCTTTCTAGCTTAGACTGCTATCCTTTTACTTGGTAGAAATGAATCTGGTCTCCAAAATGTGGCTCAGAGAGTTATCCCCATAGACCTTGTTTGATTGTTTTTAATTTAAAACCTTGAACTCTGCCCAGCTGTTTTCTTTCAGTCAAGTTCCCTAAACCAATAACATTTTCCGAATTAAATATTCTTGAAGGTTCTTTTGGGCTCTTGCTGATTTGTTTTCTTTCTTTGCATTTTTTCCTATTACCCTTTTATTATTCAAATTGTCTCTTGCTTTTGAATTTGAACTATGAAATAAACAAATCATAGATTTTTCCATTCAGGTCTGACTGGGTAACTCTTGGCTTTTTACCAGCTGGCAGGTTCACCCTTTTTTTTTCTCTGCCCCCCACTATAAAAAGAATAAAGACAAGTTGAATATTTTAAAGCCTTCAGAGTTCAGGGTATGAGATAGAATAAAAGCTTAGTAGGGTGACCTGACTTTTTCAATGTTTCAGTTAATAGCATGTGAAGGGTTTATATTTTATAAAGTCATTTATAAATTATTTTCCTTTCAAACACTTCATCCAGTCTGTATCTTAAGAAATCTTTTTGACTATTTAATTTGTTTCAAAAACTGTCAGCAATTAGCACCTATTTATTTTGATAAAAAAAAGGACAAGTACAAAAAACTGGCATGCATTTTTTAAAACTTCTGTTCCTTAGAGTTAGAAAACCCAGAATTTAGCAGAGAGTAAGATTTGTCATTTGTGATTACAGAAACAAAAACTAGGTTTATAAATGGAACTATATAAAATTCAACTTTCCCCCTTTATTTCAGGAACCCTGTGCTTTTCTCAAACTTAAAGCAAACACCAAAGTACCAAATACAACTTTCTTTCAGCCAGCAGTGCTTAGGGGCTCTTCCAGGCTCTGCGCTCAGGAGTGAACCCTGGCAGAGCCGAGGGAACCATATGTGATACCAGAGATTTGAACCAGGGTCGACCGCACCCAAAGCAAAAGCCTTAACCCCTGTACTATTTCTCTGGCCTGCTGTCTCATGTATTGATTGATTGAATCACCATGAGACAGACCATTACAAAGCTATCCTTGATTGAGTTACAGTCATTCAGTGTCTCAACACCCATCCCTCCACCAGTGTACGTTTCCTAGCACCAATGTCCTCAGTTCTCTACACCACCCTCCAGGTCCCCACTTTTCTTCTTCCCTCCCTTCTCTCTCTCTCTCTCTCTCTCTCTCTCTCTCTCTCTCTCTCTCTCTCTCTCCATTTAGGCGCTGTGGTTTGCAATACAGTTACTGAAATGTTATCATGTATATCTTTATTTTCAACACACAGTTCTTGTCCAGCATGATCATTTCCAACTGTTATTGTCATTGTCTCATTATCATACTGGTTCCTTCTCTATATTACATACCCTCTGCCCACACCCGCCACACACACAAATTTGTGGTAGATTCCAACCATTGACCAGTCCTCCTGGCCCCTGTTTTCCTTGACCTTGGATACTAGTCTCATATTATTCTTTTTTATATACCACAAATTAATGCAGTTACTACTTGAAATATACCCTCGTGTCCCCCAGACACACAACGGAAGCACCATCTGCACTTCTATGTTCATTGTAGCACTATTCACAATAGCCAGAATCTGGAAACAACCTGAGTGTGCCCGAGAACAGACAACTAGATAAAGAAACTATGGTATATCTACAGAATGGAATACTACACAGCTGTTAGGAAAAATGAAGTCATGAAATTTACTGTGTGTTTTTGAACTGAGAAAAACTCTCAAAGTTCTTTCAGCTTGAACTAGAAAGAAAATGTAGTGGCATTCTATAATATACTTTACAAAGGAAGTGTTGGTTTCTAAACTATTCTAAAAAATCTTTATATAAAAATATCTGAAAGATAACTTGGTAACATAGGGATTTAAATGCATTCATAAGGCAGTTAGTTGCCACATAATTATTACGCCCACTTTTAATTGCACAATATGTTGACTGGATTTAAAATGAAAAGGGATCTGGAGCAATAGTACTGTGCCTCACATGCAGAAAAGACCCAGATTCAATCCCTTAATGTTACACTCTCTCAACTCTGACCAGGAGTGATCTCTGAGCAAAGATCCAGGCAGGAGTAAGCCCTGAGCACCACCAGGTATGACCCAAAACCCAAATAAATCAATAAAAATGAGAACAAAGTTATAAAGGAAACATTTCCTTCTCATCTTGAGTTTCTTTGCCCAGATCCCCCCACACCTTACAACCCCCCACATTTGTAAATAAGTCAATGAGATAAACATTTCATTGTTTATTTGTATCCTTCCAAATTATCTTTGTACTTATCAAGTAGATATGATTAGGGAATTTTATCTTTCCCCATTTTGACTTGATAGCATCTCCTGCCCTGATTTAACATAATTTATGACTAATTTTACAAGTTTTGAAAGAGTCCCCAAAGACAGAGATTCCTATGAGCTTTGGGTGTTAGTTTGGGGGCCATACTCTGTGCTCAAAGCTTATGCCTGGCTCTCTATTCAGGGATCACTCCTGATGGTTCTCCGAGTACCCTATGCAGTTCTGGGGATCATACCAGTCTCAGCTATGTGAACAAAAAACACCTCAACCCCCCCCCCCCCCCGCATCCCAGGACATTGATTCCTATTCTAATGACAAGACTTCTTGGAGACGTGCAACATTTCGGGGGAGGGAAGGGCTGAATTATGACCCAGGTTTATCTAAGTAACTTTTTACAAAATCTTCACTTGAATGGGGAAGAAGTTTGGCATCACAGGGCTTTTATCCTGAATATAGAATCAAGATGCCCTTTGTTCAGAATTCCCTTCCTTTCTTCCTCCCTCCCACTCCTGGCAGTGCTCAGAGACTATTCCTGGGTCTGTTCAGCGGTGAACCCTAGCAGTGGTCAGAGGACCAAGTGGGGCGATGGGGATCATCAGACCAGAGCCTGCTGCTTGTAAGCAAGTACCTTACGCCCTGTACTCTGTCTTCTGTCTTCTCCTCCTATCTTACCCCAGGTAAGGTTTCTTCTGGGTAGTTAACAAACAAGAATGATGAAATCACATATCATCATCCTTGAACTCCCTGAATAAAAACATACACTGCTTAGGAATGGTTCAAAGGAGCTGCCATGGCCTGGACTTAACTCCTATTCTGTTTCCAAAATTCTCAGTACCTCCATAGGCCCAAATGACTTGAAGTAACATCTGTACTACATAATGGAGAGGAGAAGAGCAAGATGCATAGTGAGAGCTTTGTTCCTGTGTGAATGATCTATTCAATGAGCCAGGAATCTTTAAACTATGGGGTTTTGTTTTTATTTTGTGTGAGGGCCACATCTGGTAGTATTCAGGCTTACTCCTGGCTCTGTAATGGGGGATTACTCCTGGTGGTGTTCAGCTTCCATACGCTTAGTGCCTTAACCCTGTACTCTCTCTGACTCCAGAATCTTTAGAATATGGAAATTTGGGTTGCAGTAAGAGTCCAGCACATAGAGTGCTTGCCTCACACATAGCTGACCTGGTTTTGATCCTGGCATCCCATATGATCCACCGAGCACCACCAGGAGTAATTCCTGAGTTCAGAGTCAGGAGTCACATCTGAGCATTGCCAAGTGTGTGGCCCAAAAACCTGAAAGAAAAAGAATATGGAAACCAGAGGTCAACTTCTGTTTTCATGTAATGTTGAATTTGTACTCATCAATGCTGGTCGAGACCTCAACATTCAGAGTTAGTAAAGTTGATGGAAATCCCTGCCTCTACATGAGTGTTCATGTGCACAATAAAATGTGCGTTATTTAGGTGAGGGTGGGGTGTTTGGGGAGGGAGTTGAAGTCAGACGAATCCAAGACCTTACATGCAAGACAAGAGCTCTACCACTTTGGCCATATCCACAGTCTGTACTTTTGGTGTTTTTTCTAAATATGTTATAAAATCAGAAGAAAAACAGTACTGTGGAGAAGAAAAAAGCTCTTTTCATCCATCCTACCAGGTTACAGCTGATAAAAGATATTAGGCATAAATCAAAAATAAAGGCAAAGGGGCCCGAGTGTTGGTACAGTGAGTAGGTCAATTGCCTTGCATGCAGCCATCCTGGGTTCGAATCCTGGCATCCCTAAGGTCCCCTGAGCACTACCAGGAGTACTTCCTGAGTGCAGAGCCAGAAATAACCCCTGAGCACTGCCTGGTTTGGCCGCAGCCCCCCCTCCCCAACCAAAAATACAAAGTTCAGACCCCAGATGCTATCTAAAAGGTTTGAGGGTCTTGTTCTCCGATCCTTGGTGGCAGAGGTGAGGGAGTTTTGCAACGGTTCCCTCACTATCCTATTACTGTGATTATTACATGACAAGGTCAGAGTATTCTGTCCATAAATGCACATGCACCATATTCCTCCACACAGATTTTGTGTATTTTGGTTTCAGGGGTCATACCCGGTAGTGCTCAAGCTTATTCCTGACTCTGCACTCAGAAATCACTCCTGGCGTGGCTCTGGGGACCACATGGGGGTGCCAGGGATCAAACTCAGGTTGGCTATGTTCAAGGCAAGCATTTTACCCACTGCACTATCCCTAGCCCACAGATTTTGTGTATCATCGAATATCTACTCTCAGGACCAACAGACTCATCACTTAAGGGGTTACATTTGTCCCGCTGTCAGTGGTGAGCACTTGGGGAATACAGAATAATTTAAAAGTCTGATGGTAGGGCGTTTGCCCTGAACGCGGCAGACCCGGCTGACTCAAGTTCGATTCCTCCACCTTTGATCCCTCCACCCCTCTCGGAGAGCCTAGCAAGCTACCGAGAGAATCTCACCTGCATGGCAAAGCCTGGCAAGCTCCCCGTGATGTATTCAAGATGCCAAAAACGGTAACAACAAATCTCACAATGTCTCACAAAATCTACAAGGCAACAAGGTTTTTATTGGTTGTGTGTATGTGTGTGTATTTGGTTTGGGAACCACACCCAGTGGTACTCAGGGATTACTCTTGGCTCTGTGCTCAGGGGATTAAACCCAAGACTTCCCCATGCAAAACATGTCTCTCCATCCCTGCATTTGTCTTTATATAGTGTGGGGCTTTTGCTTGAGGGACTATATAGAGTGAGGGGCCTGAACTCTGGGAACCTGGATTGCTTCTGTTCAAACTAGTGTCTTGGAACTCTCTCCCTGGCCTGTGTTAGTCTTTATACTTTATAAGTCTTCAGTATATTTGTCCCAACTTCTTTTAAAATATAACAAATCGTTATTCTGAATACTTTGCAACAAACTCTGGCAACAACAACAAGGTTTTTATTGGATGTGTGTGTATTTGGTTTGGTAACCACACCCAATAGTGCTAAGGGATTACTCCTGGCTCTGTGCTCAGGGATCATTCCTGGTGGACTTAGAGGACCATAGGCAAACACCCTAGACACAGTACTCCAGACCCTGTCACTTTCCCTGTCCTCCTGTTGTTCATCGATTTGCTCGAGCGGGCCCAGTAACGTCTCCATTGTGACACTTGTTACTGTGTTTGGCATATACTCTCGGTAGCTTGCCGGGCTCTCTGAGAGGGGCAGAGGAATCGAACCTGGGTTGGCCACATGCAAGGCAAACGCTCTACATACTGTGCTATCGCTCCAGCCCCTGCAGACCCTATTTGGACATATTTGTCGTTAAGAAGAAAAAACTGATTGGCTGTTTGTGCCTGTGAGAACCAGATGGACAAAGCAGCAGGGAAGAATCTGTGTGTGACACTGGCTGGGTCATGTAGATTTGCTAGCAATCTCATAGAGCAAAACTCCCTTCATTATGCAGATGAATAAAAGGACTCCCAAAAGTCAGGTAACTTGTCCAAGTGTGACGGACAGTTAAGATGCAGATTGGGAACAGAAGTTGGCCTGGCACCAGAACTTGTATATTTCCAGGGTGACTTTCCCTTTCCCTCTTAGTCTCCCTTGTCCAAATCTTCAGGAGGGGATGGGACATGTGGGGCTTGCCATGCAAAGAATTGAGGGATGGGCAGGTGAACATGGTAGGCACGGTTGGCCTTAATTGACCAATCTAAGTCCAGGACCATCTGGAAACCAAGTCTGATGATGACAAAGTATGCTCACATCACACCATGGCCACTTTCTTGGTCAGCTTCAAAGGAGAAAGTGCGCGGGTGATAATGTCTGCAGACCATATGGGCCTCTCTGGGCCCCTTCTTGAAAACCTGACAATAAGGCTGGAGTGAGAGTTCAATGAGTCCTAGCTCATGCATAGCAGACAGAAGTCCCAGGTTTGATTCCTCGCACTGCATGAACCCTCCCACAGCACCACCAAGAGTGGCTCAAAAACATAACAGAAAAGCAAAACCAACATGAAGTGACCTTTCTACAGGACGGCCTCTTGTGACCCTGGTGGAAAACGTGCAGGCGCCTGGCAGCTGCATTGCTGGGAAGGTTGAATTTGCGCGACACTTCAGCAAACACAATCTGTTGCAAAAAAGTCCCATGGTTTACGTAGGGAAAGTTTATTCCTGCCTAATCAGCTGGAGCTTTGTAAGGAGGTAAATACATCTTGGGATAAAACAGGCCCTGTGAATTTAATCTGGGCTTCTTAAAGAGCCCTAGACAAGATTCCACCTTTAAAATTACACCTGGGTCAGAGATTGGACAAAAAGCACCAAGGTAGCAATAATTACTCTACATGGATAGCTGAACAAGTGGTTTTTCCTCCCCGACTAAGGGTTATTTGAAAAAGACAACTAAGGCCAGAAGTAACAATGTACAGAGAACATGCTGGAGATCTGGGTTTGACCCTCTGCACTGCATGAACCCCAGAGTATGCACTGTTGGGGAGTAACCCAGAATACCAGCATGGGTGACACCACCCCCCCCCCCAACAAAAAAAAAAGACAACATCTAAAACCAAAAATCTTCTTGAGTGATGAGATTTTGATTTGCCAGGTTATCTGGGAAATAAGGTAATCTGGGAACTTTGTTATTGGTTGCTCTCTGAATACAGATCCCAGTTTGCTCATCTACCTATATGTTCTGGGAAATGGGGGCAGGGTGAGGGGAATCCTGATCTAGGAATCCACAAGTCTCAAATCTTTGACCCCAATATTTTTAGGTTTGGGGGTCACACCCAGTCGTGTTCAGGGCTAACTCCTGTCTCTGAACTCAGGGACCACTCCTGCAGGGCTCTGCAGGCCATATGACGTGCTGGGGATCAAACCCAGATCAGCCACCATGCAAGCTAAAAGCCTTACCCGTTGTACTGTCTCTCTGGCCCCTTGACCCTTGCTTTGCTAGAAGGTTCAGAGAGAAACAGCTGAGACTTGCAGGAATTGGGGCTCTGTCTTCAAATGAAACCAAGCAATGCTTTGCCGACCTGCAAAGAGAATTCAAAGCTGTGCAAATCAAACGACACAATCCAAGGCCTGCAGGGAAAGTGAGACGCAGCTAAAAGTAGTTGGTGAAGGTCAAGATGATTGGCTAATGGGGATATTCTGGGGGGGGGACTAAAAACTCTGGACTCAAGTTTCCTCTTGGAGAATTCAAATTTCTATTTCATCAAAGACTTTGGAGATCTACATGAAGTTGAAGCTGACCCCAAAGATTAGGTTCCTAGAGAACCTGGCCCTTGGTTAGGAGCCATCGCCCATGGGAGCCAATTTGGCTCTAGATGTGTGTATCTCCAAACCCACGTGAAGATTTGAGGCGGTAATAGGGTATTTTGTGGGGGTGGGGGTTGGGAGTCATAGCTGGAGATGCTCAGGGGCTATTCCTATCTCTGTGCTCAGGAGTGACTCTTAGCAGTGCTCAGTGGTTCCTATGTGGTCCCAGGAATTAAACCAGGGTCAGCTACATGCAACACAAGCACCTTACACATGTGCAACCTCTCCAGCCTGATTTCTTGTCCCTTCTGGTGGAACTCACCAAGAGTGAGGAAATAGGCAATAGGATAGTTACAACAAGGGAAGGTGGTAGCCTTCTTCATATAAAATAATCAAATTCCCTGGAGCCAGAGACTAGCAAGAGCAAGGCGCTTGCTTTGCATGTAGATGTCTCATGATCTCACAAGCCATTAAGTAGTCCTTTGAGATGGATCATACCCCAGATGAAGGTCAAATAAGGAAAAAGGGATGCTAATCCTTATACATCAGTTGTTGGAGGGGCAAGGGGAGTCTATATGCCTTGTCTGTCCATCCTACAGCCTTCTGACCCCCAACCACATAGATTAAGATCTATGTCTCTGTATCATGTTGAGAAGGCAAGATCCCATCAGAGATTATGGGGTGAGTTAAGCTGCTCTTGACTCCAACGATGAACCTAGATCAAAATCATTTAAGCAATACTGGATTTAGCATTTGTAACAAGAAGCTATGATGCAGGGAATTGTTCAACATTGCTCACAAGGATTCGTAGTTCTATCTTTCCACTCTGCCATCTGCATCACATTGAGTAGCATTCTACTCAGTTAAAGTTGGCTGGAAAACCTAAATATTCATGAGAAAAGGTGGGTGAAACAGTTGTGGCTACTCTGTCACTATCTCCCCATTGTTCATTGATTTGCTCGAGCGGGCCCAGTAACACTGTGAGACTTGCTACTGTGTTTGACATATCAAATATATCACGGGTAGCTTGCCAGGCTTTGCCATGCAGGCGAGATATTCTCTGTAGCTTTCTGGGCTCTCCAAGAGAGGTGGAGGAATTGAACCCTGGTTGGCCATGTCAGCCGCGTGCAAGGCAAATGCCGTCCCCACTGTGCTATAGCTCCAGCCCAAATTTAACATAAAATACAAATTCTTCTTGTGGAACTCAAAGACCCAAGGACATTACCTAAGGTTTTGACTCAGGTATCTCAAAACAGGAATTATTCGGCAGGCCAGAGTGATTTTTATTTCGTGTAAACTGTTCACTGATCCCCCAAAACACTGTCTCCATCATTCCAAGAAATAATAGCCCTCTGAGCAGGGGACGAATCCCATGTTGGATCAAAGAATAGAACCTTCCAGAGACCCATCTTACCACCTCCATTAGAGTTTCCATCAGTCAACATGCATACACTCATGTATGCTTGAGAACTGTTCACAAATCTTGTCACTTGTCGTCCCATTATTCATTGATTTGCTCAAGCAGGGGCCAGTAACGTCTCCATTCATCCCTGTCGTGTCCCTGTTCACAAATCTTAGACACAGTAAACCTACTCTCTGCCTCCTTGAAAATAGAGGTTATTCTATGAAAACGCTGGACTTCATGGTAGGTGTGAGGATCAAAAGAGCTAGAATTATACCATTTACATAACCCACCAAAGGATCACTTTCCAGTTGATTCTACACGGATGGGAAAAGACAAACAGGATCCACTTGCCTAAGCTCATGATTCAGAAGGCTGCCTGCCAGGGCCATGCATCAAAGAATGTATCTGCAGACACCTACATGGCTACAATACTAGGTCTTCACACACCACCGTAAGAGTGTGTAACAGTGAGACCTGGGGCATGAGCTATAGTCCAGTGGGTAGGGTGTTTGCCTTGCACATGACCTTCCCGGGTTCAATTCCTGGAACCCATGTGGTCCCCCAAGCACCACTGTAGCACTGTAGCACTGTCCTCCTGTTGTTCATCGATTTGCTCCAGTGGGGACCAGTAACATCTCCATTGTGAGACTTGCTGTTAATGTTTTTGGCATATCAAATACATCACAGGTAGCTTACCAGGCTTTGCTGTACAGGTGAGATACTCTCGGTAGCTTGTCAGGCTCTCTGAGAGGGGCAGAGGAATCGAACCTAGGTCAGCTGTGTGCAAGGCAAACGCCCTACCCACTGCGCTATACCCCAAGTAATTGAAAGGCAGCCTTGAAATGACCAATGAGTTTGCTGAAAAGAACACAAGTACTGGGCCAGAGACAGAGTTCAGAGCGTACAGAGTTTGCCTTGCATGCAAGCAACCTGGGTTTGATGGCAACCTGGGTTTGATTCCTGGCACTCCATAGGATCCCTTGGGCCCCCCAGGAGTAAACCCTGAGAGCTTAGATTCATAAATAAACCCTTAGCACTACTTGGTGTGACCCCAAAACAAACCAAAAATGAATCCATGTCCCATAGTCCCTGGCACGCTTGGGTAACAACCTGCCCCCTCTTGCAAATAGGTTCTCCATGGGGGTTCCTCAGTTCCCCATGTCTTAAGGAGTTCAGAGAGAGGCACATGGAGGTGACTAGCTCCAATACTGTCTTTCCCTTACAAGCAGCACGGAAGAGAGGGAGTCCACAAGCATGAAACCAGACCGTAACGTGAAGTGTAGACACTCTTTCTAAATGACCTTCCACATGGCAAGTGGTTGATGGTCTATGTCAGTGTTTTACTCTGCCTATAATCCTGGGTCTTTTCAATTCCAGCCCTTCCAAAAATCCTGGCCTGGATTGCTCTTCCAGTTCCCTAGGAAAGCTTTGCTTGAACTCGGCTGGTGTGAGCAGCTACCTTGAGGATCCTGGAGACTCAGGGGATGGGGGATATTAGGGAAAGAGAGGAAAAGATGGCCAAGGATGCTACTATACGCCAGGATCCCTCTGATTGTTGGACTGTGGCCTCCAAAGGAATAAGAGGGAATTTCCTGGGGAGTCAGAAGCCCAGAGCCTACATACAGCCCAGAGACCAAGACCTCCCCATATCTGTTGTCAATGATGGCAGAACAACCTTTTTAATACAAAAATTTTCTCTCTCACATCAGCATCAGGAGTCTGTTCCAAGCCCCTGGGTTGACCCCAAACCCTACATGACCTCATCTCCCATGACTATGCATTATGATGGCCTCGTTACAATTGTCCAGTATTGCTCATTTCCGGCACTGCTATGGCGGAATGCATAATTGAATGTTTAAGGCCACTGCTACCTATTTCCTGTCTTTGTGGCCCTGGCATGAATACCATCTATCAGCCAGGCCTTCAAAAACTGTGTAATGACACCGATGCCAAGAGATGGCAACACACACTGAGCACTTGCTGTTTGTCACATACCAGACCAAATACTGTGTACTCTCTCCATCAACTCCTTTGAACATCACAATGCTGTAAAAGAGGGGCCAGAACTGGGATCCTACCCCTCTGCCTCACCCACTATAGGAACCCTGGCAGCAAGTTACTAAAGAACTTGTCAAAGTCAGAGCTCAGAAGTGACAGGGAAGCTCCAGAAACAGTGCCATTTCTTCATGTTTAGGTATGATTTGGATACCATCCAAATCGTCCATTTCAAGCCTAGCAGGCAGCAGGAACGCCTGTCACTACAACCACAATGGAAAACCAGTATAGTGAGTGCTTCCACAACTGAAAGTGGAAACTGCATCGGCTCTAGCAACATTCCTGGGCATTTATGGGAAGGGCATGAAAACACTCATTGGAAAGGATATTTGCATCTCTGCATTCATATAAGCTTTATTCGTCATAGTCACTATGTGGTAGTCCCCCAAAATGCCTGTACACAGATGCCTGGAGAAAGATGCCGTGGTCCCCACACTCAAGGGAATACAGCTCTGTCATGAAAAGAGGAAATTGTGCCCTTTGGGACAAAATTGATAGACCTGGAGGCAATTATGCTTAGTGAAGTAAAGAAAGAAGTGAATGACAAGGGCCAGTACAGGGGTTAAGGCACTTGACTTGCATGAGGATGATCCCAGTGTGATCCCTGGCCCTACTCAGGTCCCCTAAGCCCCACCAACAGTAATCCCTGAGCAGAATCATGAGGAAGCTCTGAGCACCACTGGGTGTGACCCAAACAAAAACCCCCCACATATATGGTTCATATATATATATATATATTATGTGATATATAGTATATCATACAACAGTGTATAGTCAATTGTACAATGGTTATCACAACAAATATTACAACATTTTCATTATTCCTCCCCTGCAAAATAAGCAGACCCAAACCTAGTCTTCATTCCCAAAGTTCTAGGCATTCACTTATCTCTATGCATTCACTCATTCTCTAGGATTTGCCTATTTGTATCTTTCCAAGAATTTAATTCCATGCTCTGTAGTTGCAGCACCTAAACACTTTATTTTTTGGGGGTGAGAGTTGGGACTATTCCTTGCTCTATTCAGGAGTAACCCCTGGTGGTGTGTGAGGTACCATATGGCATGCCAGGGATTTCAACTAGGGTTTGTGGGCTGCTAGGCAAGCACCTTAACCCTTGTACTCACTCACTCACTCTCTCTCACATACAGAACCTAAATTCTATTTTGGGGGGCCATACCTGGTGATGGGCTGGAGCGATAGCATAGTGGTTAGGGTGTTTGCCTTTTACACAGCCAACCCGGGTTCAATTCCCCCAAGAACCACCAGGAGTAATTCCTGAGTCCAGAGTGAGGAGTAATACCTGAGTATCAATGGATGTGACCCAAAAAGCAAAAAAAGAAAAACAAAAACTAAAACTAAAACACAACAACAACAAAACCCAAAAGATACACACACACAAAAAAACAGTGAGACTACTTTTTTTACCCCTCAAGGTTCTTGGCAAGAGCTAAGAAATCTTTCCTGCTAGGTATCTTCTCGCATATATCGCCTCACTTCTCATCCCGGAAAAGAACAGCGCAGAATCTCCTGCCCTGCGCCTGACTGTCCTCACCCGGGCCCCTTGGAGGGGAGCGGGTTGAGTTTTCCTCCCCGCCCAGACCAGGGCTCCAGCAGCCGAAGACCTCCAGAACCAGCCACCACCATGCTGAGACCACTCTCCGCACACGTGAAGGTACCGGCAGAGGGACAAAGCCACACGGGTTCTGGGCCCGAGATCTCCAAGCCTACTCGGATTGGGGCTGAGCATCCTCCACCCAGATCCTCCAAATTCCAGTAGGCTGGCGCCGTGTAATCCCATCAACGGCCAAGATTCAGAGACTATAAAACCCAGTTCCTGGAAGCGCGCGGCCGCATTTGTGGCCGCACGACATTTTATCATCTCATTCCTACTTTAGACAAACTGGCAGGCTACCGAATGTAACCTGCCCACACGGCAGAGTCTGGCAAACTCCCTGTGGCATACCCAATATGCCAAATACTGGTAACAATGAAGGGTCTCATTCTCCTAAATCTGAAAGAGCCTTGAATATGGCACTTTCTAAAAAAAAACTCAGGGCTAGGACGAAGAGATGTTACTGGGGCCTGCTCGAGGCAATCAACGAATAACAGGATGGTTGTGATTGTGATTGTGAGGTATCTTCTCGCATATATCGCCTCACTTCTCATTGCCAAGAATCAGCTCACATGCCCTATACTGTTGAATATAAAGGCTAAGCAAGATTTATGCCATTGGTTGAAAACAATTGTACCTGAAAAATGTCAAACAAATAAGAGGGTTAACAAGGTGTGAGGAGACACTGTTTGGTAGGTCAGCCATTGGATTTGCTACACCGGTGTGCTACCAGGGTTAATTAATGCTAGTAGCTGCATAGGGCACTCTTGCTATATCTGGAATAAAGAAGTGGAAAACAACATCAGTGCATTAACTACCCACAATTTAGGCAGGGATAGAAAACATCACTGAACTTAAAGTATTCTAAAATATATATCAACAGGGGCCGGAGTGAAAGTACAGTGGTAGGGCATTTGTTTGCCTTGCACATAGCCGACCCAGGTTCAATCTCTGGCATTCCATTTGGTACCTGGAGCCCCACTAGGAGAGATGCCTGAGTGCACAGCCAGAAGTAAGTTCTGAGCACTGCCAGGTGTGGCCCCAAAGCAAAAAATAAATATTTAACAGCAGAATGTTCAATATTTTAGACATATGGCAGTTCATCTCAAGTCTCAGTGTCCCTTATAGGATATTGGGTCAATCTTAAATCTTGGAAACTGGTTGTTCTCTACAATAATCCTGCTAAGTGTTTGCCCAATCAATTTGAACACCCCAGTGATATGGATCTCAGTACGTACAATGGTGTTTTCTATCTTTAGGCTAGTCTAAATATTCTAAAGCATTTTCCGTTGACTCCAAACTGGACTCACGTACTGTTTGCTCAGTGATTAGGTGGCAGAGCCTTTGAAGTTGCTTCCACTGGAAATGGAAGTTTTCAGATGTTTCTAACAAAAATTTCCTTGCAGATTCTTATGTGTTGCCAAGAAATACTTTAAAAAATAATAAACAACCAAAGAGCTCTGGGAAAAATATTGGCTTGTTTCTGTGAAGATCTTTGGAGATGTTTTTTCAAAAAGCATGCCCACATTTGGTTTGACTGCTTTACACTTTCTACAAGAGACAGACTATAGCAGAAGTCAACCACTCACATTTAGAGAAGGGGTAGGCATGTTTTAAGGCAATGCCTTGCGATACTAGCTTTGGAATAGTCCTTGTAGGTGGGCTTCATGTCTCTTTTCCTCAGTGAGACGAGGGAAGCCTAGATAAACTCCTAGTTGTCCCCGTGGAAGGATATAATTTCCTCTGTGCCACCTCACACAAGACTTCACATGGATCCAGATGAATGGGGAATATGAATGGTTCTTCTTTGGCTAAGAAACTTTAGGGGCTTAGTAGCCTTGACTACTGTACAGCAGTGGACAGGAGTTGAGGTAGATTTCTGGGAAGACCTAGAGTCTTAGGACAGTGTATACTCCAGTCACTCTTCAGACTATATAGCTCAACGGAGGGGGTGCCCAGCTTCATTAGTCATGGGCTGCTGTCAACTGTTTTCAAATGTCACTCTAGAAAATCATGCCATATTGTCTGGGAGTTATTACTTATTTTTCCTAAATTTCCCCCTTTTCTTACCCCATCCTATATTGTGTTCCCTTCCTCCACTACCAACTCTGAAGCCATTCTCCTTAGAGAAGCTCCCCAAACCCCTCCCCACCTCGTACCTCTCTTCTTTAGGTATGGCCACAGCACATTCAGGAATAGGAATTGTGCAAATAAGGTCAATGCAGAGGTGCCTCAGAGAAAAAATAGCGTAGAAGGCCCTTGTCATACATAGCCAACTCCGGTTCAATCTCTGCCACTGCAGGTGGCCCCTGAGTACCACCAGGGGTCACTCCTGAGCACAGAGCTGGAGTAGCCACTAAGCACCTCTTGGTGTGCATCTCAAATAGGCAAAAGCTAAATGTGATTCATACACCTCTAGCAGTGACCAACAGTTTAGCAGCCCAGAAGAATACCCCTCAGGAAATCTCATCCCCTTTTCTATAGTCACACTTGACCACTGTTTCTTCTTCTTCTTCTTTTTTTTTTGTTTTGGGGCCACATTCGGCTGTGCTCAGGGCTTACTCCTGGCTCTGCACCCAGGGATTACTCTGATGGAGCCCAGAGGACCATATGTAGTATCATATGTAGTATCAAGGACTGAACCCAGGTAGACCTCATGCAAGGCAAGCACCCTACCTGCCGTACTATCACTCCGGTCACAGCCTTTCATCTTTAACAGATGTGCCCCTGGCTTCCAATGATGTCTGTGTAGATTATTTCCCCAAGACATTAGCCACTGCTTCTTCAGTTTTGCAGGGTTAACAAGTTCTCAGCCTGCCGCATGAGTGGAATCATTCCCCTTTGGGCCACATCTCCATCCTCTGATGATGGATATGAATTTATAAATCATGATCTGCCCTTCCCCTTTCCTTTGTTGTTGTTGTGCTTGTCAAGGGTCAAATACCCTCAGCTGCGGTACTTGCCAGGTTTTTCCCACTCTAGTGGTGATGCTTTCACACACCTGGATGTGCTGTTCCAGCAATCACAGACTCAATTGAAGCACTTGAGGTCCCAGACATCTCGGTCCAGGCAGGTAACACCTGGGACCAAACTCGTGACTACCTGCTTGCTAGGCAGCAGCATTTAATTCTGAGTCAAGCCTGGAGACCCTGGATTTTTTTTCATAACCCCAGGTTAACAGAGGCCTGCTACACTGGCTAAAGGGTTCTGCCACCGAACAGATCCTTCTGCAGGTATGGATGTCCGGAAAGTCAAGTTCTTGTGTGGCTGGGGCCAGACTGATAGTACAGTGAGTAGGGCATTTGCCAACCTGGGTTCAATCCCCGGTGTCCCATATGGTCCCCCAAGAACCACCAGGAGTAATTCCTGAGTGCAGAGCCAGGAGTAATCTCTAAGCATCGCTGGGCGTGACTCAAAAAAAGCAAAATATAAAAGTTTTTATGGGGTTTCCTCAGCTTCCAGATGAATGATTTTGTACAGAGAAAAATGTGATGATGGAGAAAAATAGAATTTTTTTTCACGTGGCTCAAAAACAGGTTCTGAGCATGGGCATTCAAACCATTGCTTTATTTTTTTTGAGTGTTACAAAGATTTAATGAAGTCCAGAATGTAAAATGTTAGTATCTTAACTATAGAGAATATAGAATATATTCAGTGGTAATTATTATTTCTCAATTTTAGATTCAGAATTCTGACAATTATAGGAACAATGAATAATAAAACAATAGAAAATCTTCTTAAACATAGTTGACTGATGCCTGACTGAGTGTGTAGGGGATAAGCACCAGAAATTTACATTAAATTGCTCTATTTTTCATTGATAATGACGTATTCTTTTATTTTTTATTATAAATTTTTTATTTTATTTTTTATTAGTGAAACACCATGAGGTACAGTTGTAGATTTACAAATTTTTGTGCTTGGGATTTAAGCCATGGCTGGAGCTAGTCATGATCTCCCAGAAATCTCTGTATTTGGAAGGAGCCAGCATTTGTCACAAGTGCAAGTCACAAACTCTTGTTAAAAGTTATTGGTTGTGGACCCAAAAGAGAGTACATGGGTTAAGGCTCTTGCCTTCCACATGGCCAACCCTAGTTGGATCCCTGGGATCACACGGTAGCCTTAGCATCACTGGGGACATCCCCAGAGCACTGGTGGTGTGGTTTGGGTAATCTCTGGCACTACAGTGCCCAAGTAGGACCCCATATTCAACCTTTTGAGTGCCACCTGGGAGGGTATCCCGCCCCTAAAAAATGCGATTACTTTTATGACTGTATGAATGCACAGTCATTAATATGAGTTTTCTTTGGGACATTCCATTAGTTTGTTAGTTTCTTTTTTTCTTTTTTTTTTTTTTTTTTTTTGCTTTTTTGGTCACACCCAGCGATGTTCAAGGGTTACTCCTGGCTCTTCACTCAGGAATTACTCCTGGTGGTGCTGGAGGGACCATATGGGATGCCGGAGATTGAACCTGGGTCGGCCGTGTGCAAGGCAAATGCCCTCCCTGCTGTGCTATTGCTCCGGCCCAGTTTCTTCCTTTCTATTTGAAGGGTATACCCCAGCTATGTACGGGGCCAATTCCTTGCTGAGGGGCAAATCCAACTTTGCTGAGTGAGGAGCCCCTCCCAGCGGTGCTCAGGAACCTCGCAGTACTGGGAAGCAAGTTGCAGCTTCCCACAGGCAAAGCCCGCACTGGGCCCAGCGAGCTGTCTCCCTGGATCCATCAGCTGCTTTCAAGGTTTTATGCCTGTTATTTTGTGCTTCATCCCAATTCTGAAACATGATGGTGGTGGTGGTGTGTGTGTCGGGGGGTGTAAAGGTGGGGCAGAGAAAGGCGAAGAAAACCACATTTGTCCCAGGCCCCCCCTTCAGCCTTCCAGATATCAACCTCTTCCTCCTACTGAGCCCCAAGTTCCAAAAATACCGAGGGGCCTTCTCTCCCTTCGAAACCATGCGCCAAGTACACAATGGCCATGTCAAGCCGCAGCAGTGACAACGTCAGTTGGGGATTTCAGGCCCGGGTGGAGAGGAAGGGCGGGGCTCTGCGGCTGCTTCCAAGTTTCCCAAATCACTCATTAGCTCGGCAAAACACCAGCCGCTGGATTGTTTCACATCCTCCAGAGAACGTGCCACCAAGCTGGTCTCCAGAACCTTGTCATGGCTGGCCAAGAGGAAGATGCTTTCAATGCAGTCAAGCTTAGGCTCCTCCCCTGCATGGAGGTGCAATGGGGGTGGGGTGGCTCATCCCACCCGGTACTTGACTAGCTGCCAGGCAGCAGCCCCTCTGGTTGATGTGACCAGACAAACCCGGTGACTGTTTGTATACCAGATAAGCTGAGTGAGCACTGAGGGCTGGGGGAAGCAGGAGTGGATGCCAGCCAGACCACCATGGGCAATGCAAGCTGATTATACAGGCGGCTCCCAGCGCTGGGGCGGGCTGGGCTGGCGGTGGGGAGTTGGAGGCTGCTTTAGAATTCGACCTAATTTGAGGCCGAAGTCAAAAAGCACATTTGGGAATTGGAGACATGCAGATTGAAAACAGGTGGCGTTGGGGCTTTTGCCGGTTTACTCTCTCCGAAAATGGAGCATTGGAGGCCCACAATGGGGTTCTGGCTCCAAAGTCACAGTCAGGCGGTGGGTGAGGATCTCCACTAAGGACAGGCTCGAGCTTCTCTATCCTGAAGGTTGAAGATGGCACCTTAGAGTGACACGCAGGGCAAGGAATGGGGGCGACCTCTCTGAGCAGCAGAAAGCTCCCCATCTGTTCCGTCAGCAAAGGTGGACACACTGGACTTGCTGTGGGCTAGTTCCTAAACTGTCGCACTGTAGCACTGTCCTCCCATTGTTCATCGATTTCCTCGAGCGGGCACCAGTAATGTCTCCATTGTGAGACATGTTGTTACTGTTTTTGGCAAATCGAATACGTCACGGGGAGCTTGCCAGGCTCTGCCCTGCAGGTGGGATACTCTCTGTAGCTTGCCGGACTCTCCGAGAGGGACAGAGGAATTGAACCTCGGTCAGCCATGTGCAAGGCAAATGCCCTATCCACTGTGCTATCAAAACTGACTGGGAGCCCTAACTGGCAGCCAGGCCTCATGTTGATACATGGGAGAAGTCGATATACTGGAGACTTATCTGTTAATGTGTGACAGAAGATGTGATGTAAGGGGCTGGAGCGATAGTACAATGGGTAGGGTGTTTGTCTTGCACCTGCGGGGGACCTGGGTTTGATTCCCAGCATCCCTTTAGTCCCTGGAGCACTTCCAGGAGTAACTCCTGACTGCAGAGCCAGGAGTAACACCTGTGCATCACTGGGTGTGACCCCAAAAAGCAAAAAAAAAAAAAGGATGTGACATAAGGGGCTGAGTACATTTGCATCTGGGATGCCCAGGTTCAATCACTATCACTGCAGGATGCTCCACACACCTCTGGAAGGGACCCCTAAGCCCTGAGCTAGGATAGCCCCTGACTACTGGCAGGTTTATCCTAGAAACCAAAAATAAACTGTCACTGTCACTGTCCTCCCGATTTGCTCAAGCGGGCCCAGTAACATTGTGAGACTTGTTACTGTGTTTTGCATATTGAATACGTCACAGGTAACTTGCCAGGCTTTGCCATGCGGACGAGATACTCTCGGTAGCTTGCCAGGCTCTCCGAGAGGGGCGAAGGAATTGAACTTGGGTCGGCCATGTTGGCTGCATGCAAGGCAAACACCCTACCCACTGTGTTATCGCTCCAGCCCACCAAAAATAAATAAATAAATAAAATACACTAAGGCCAGAGAGGATATGCAAGGAACTTGTCTTGCACGTGACTGACTCTGGTTCAACCCCCAAAACCATCTAGGGTCTCCCAGGCACCTACAAGAGTGACCCAGGAGTCAGGCCCTGACATGAGTGAGTGTGATGCCCAACCCCCAAAATAATATTACAGAATACATAAATACAAAGTGAGGGGTCTGGAAAGATGATGATATAGCAGGTAGGAAGCTTGCCTTGCATGCAGCCAACCTGGGTTAATATCCAGCACCCCAAATGGTCCCTTGAGTTCCGCTAGGAACAGTCCCTGAATAGAGCCAGGAGTAACCCCTAGCACCACTAGGTGTGGCCACAAAAGAAAATAAAACAAGAAATGCAAAGTGAGCACATACTGATGGAAAAATGATGCCAATAGTGGGCCTCAATAAGCAGGATTTCCACAGACCTTAACTTTATCCAAAAATATATACTCTTGGGGCCAGAACAATAGTAAAGCAGATAGGGTGCTTGCCTTGCATGTGCCCACCCAGGTTTGATTTCTGCACAGCATATGGACCCTGAGAACGACCAGGATTGATTCCTGAGTGCCAAGCCAGGAGTAAGACCTGAACACCGCTGAGTGTGATCCGAAAACCAAAGGGAAAAAAATACTTCCAGTCAGGTATGACATGGCAAAGTACAATAAAAGAAGGCATCATTGGAGCCAGAGAGATGAGTCAATGGTTTGAGGCCATGCTTTCTTTGCATGTGGGAGACCCGACTTCAAGCACTACCGGAAGTAGGCCACAAGCAGCATTGCGTATGGCTTCCAAACAAACCAAAAGCACAACCAAAGGAAAAAAAGAAGTATATGGTTCCAGAAAATAACAGTAGGTAATAGCACCATTAACCAAGTGGCACTGGAGTACACTTTTCCAGATTGTTCTCTCTTGGCTTGCTTGCTTTCTTTCTTTCTTTCTTTCTTTCTTTCTTTCTTTCTTTCGTTTGTTTGCCACACCCAGCAGTGCTCAGCACTTATTTCTAGCTCTGTGCTCAGGGTCACTCTTGGCAGGACTCAGGAAGCCATAAGATATGCCTGAGATTGAACCCAGGTTGGCTGTGTGCAAGACAAATGCCCTACCCACTAAACTTTCTTTCCAGCCCCCTCAAAGCTTTCTTTGCTTTCTTTTTTTTTTAAATCTCCACCTCCCTTTCCTTCACCATTGTTCTTGTGATAATGGGGGTTACACACACACAGCCTACGTCAGTGTTGGCACAGTTAGTTGTGGTGCTCAGCTGTGGTCATACATCACATTGTGAACACTCGATGAGGTGCTAATCAAGGCTTGTCCTCATTTTTTCCCCTTTTGGGCTATATCTCCTCACTCTGTGCTTAGGGGTCACTCCTGGCAGGGGGTGGAGTACTCTATGTGATGCTGGGAAGTAAGCTGCGCTTGCAAGGCAAGCGTCCTACCCACTGGCCCCAAGCTTGCACTCCTCAAGCTGTGATGCTTGAACACAGGTTCACTGAACTCACACTTCCTGCCTGGGCACTTGCACATCTTTTAGTTTCAGTACTCTCCAGGGGTCATGCCCCTTCGTTGTGGAGCTCACACATCCATGACTGAGGTACATCTGGAAACCACTAGCAGTCCTGAGGAGTCACTGTCAGCAGAGCCGCCAAGCTCAAACAACAGAGCTGCCAGGATCATACTTGGCACATGTGGATACTGAGGATTGAACTCATAACCTCAGGCTTGCAAGGAAGGTACTTTAAACCATTAAACCATTAATATTATCCTCTAGGTCCTGGACCGGAGAGATGCATAGTGAGTAGTGCACTTGCCTTGCATACAGCTGACCCAGGTTGAATCTTTGGCATCCCATACAGTGCCCCGAGCACTGCCGGAGTGATCCGTGAACACCACTGGGTGGGGCCACAAAACAAAACAAAAAGATCTTCATACAAGTCCCTTTAGAAGGTTTCTCTAGTACATTATGGATGTTTTCATCAGTAGAATGAATTTATTTCTGCATTCCTTGGCACATTTAGTCTAGAATCTCTTTTTCTCGACAGAAAAGAGTCATAAATGAGGTGTGATCTTTTAAAGTTTTTTATTCTATTAAAGCACTGTGATTTGTAAGGTTGCATTCGGAGATGGTGGTTCCGTTGAGAGCGAATGGAGCGTCAGGAACAAGGCTGTTTCTCATAAACATTGTCTTCGTAAGATTCAGCTGTAGTCCAACCTTTCCACACTCACGGTCAAAGTCCGCAAGCATTTGTGCCGCTTGGCTGATGTTTGGTGTTATTAGAACGATGTCATCAGCAAAGCGGAGGTGGTGTAGTTGCCGACCATCTATCTTCACTCCCATGTTTTCCCATTCTAGTCGTCGCATGATGTTCTCGAGGGTGGCACTGAAGAGTTTTGGTGAAATGGTATCACCCTGCCGAACCCCTCTCTTGATATGGATGATTACTTCTTTGTAGAATGGTGAGATCTTGGTAGTGAATCCGCAATAGAGCTCACGAAGGATCCTGATGTATTGAGTTTGTACGCCCTGATTGGCTAGGGCTTCCATGACCGCTTCCGTCTCAACAGAATCAAAGGCCTTCTTTAAATCAATGAACGTTAGACAGAGCGGCATCTTGAACTCCCGAGATACCTCAATGAGCTTGGTTATTGTGTGGATATGGTCGATGGTACTGAATCCTTTTCGGAATCCAGCTTGTTCACATGGTTGTCCTTCATCTAGTGTTCTGCTAATCCTATTCAGGATGACTCGAGTGAATAGTTTGTAGATGACAGACAATAGGCAGATTGGGCGATAGTTGCCAATGTCGTGGATGTCTCCTTTCTTGTATAGTAGTACAGTCTTGCTGGTTTTCCATTGGGATGGAACCTTGCATTCAGACAGGTAGCGTGTGAAGAGTCGAGCTAATGTATTGATGAGTACTGATGGTAAGTTCTTCAGGTGTTCAGGTCTGATCTTGTCTGGGCCAGGTGCTTTTTGTTTCTTTACCGACGAGATGGCATGTTGGATTTCGGAAGGGAGAACATTGGGAACGACATATCCATCATGTGGTATGTGGTATGTGGGCAAGTGGATGTGGCTATTAAAGAGATCTGAGTAGAATTCATGAATAATCTTCTCCATTGCCCTTCTGGAAGATGTGATAGATCCATCATGATGTCGGAGGGCAGTCATCTTGGTTTTGTAGTTGGTGAAGGACAGGCGGGCATTACGAATGTTTTTCCCAGCTTCTGCTGCATCTACCAGTACTGCTGCTCTCCTGTTTTTGAGGTCATCCTTGATGGCTTTTCTGCACTGTTTTGCCAGTTCGGACGTTTGCTTGTGGTTGCCTGAGGCATGTGCCACGCCACGTTGGCGAATAAGTTCAAGAGTGTTCGAAGAAAGACGGTTTTTTGTGGTTATCTCTCTCTTGGCATTCCTTGCACAATCATGGAGGTGCTGAATCATTCGATCGTATTCCTCATCAATGTTGTCAATGACGGCATCTTCCCATGTTGCTGCAACAGAGCCAAAGAGTTCCCAGTTGGTGGTTGTTCTGGGAGTCTTCTTCTTAAACCTTGCATTCTTTTCTCCTCGTTCTGTGAGGTAGAATTTTGCATGAAGAAGACGGTGGTCTGATCCCGTTTGGAATTTTGGGACAACAGCAACATCGGTTAGGCAAAACCGCCGATTGAATATGATGTGGTCTATTTCATTGTGGAACCGTCCATCGGGAGACTCCCATGTCCAACGTTTAGATTCAGCCTTTTGGAATTGTGAGTTACCATGGAAGGTTTTGGTTGACATGATGAACTCAGACAGTCTGTCACCTTGTTCGTTCCATTCCAGGCCATGGGTTCCGATGTGGAGTTCATCGACTGATCTTCTTGGTCCTATCTTGGCATTAAAATCACCGACAATGATCTTGTAGAAGGTGTGATCTTCTTTATAGAATTTCTCCAGCTCCATGTAGAATTTCTCAGTTTCTTTTTCACCATAACTGGATGTTGGTGCGTAGACAACAAAGATAGAAACTGCCGGTAGTGAGCCACATTTATTCAAGTGTAATCGTCCGATTCGGGTTGTTAGGCATTCAAATGAATCAATGCTCGTGACTAAGTTTGTGTTGACAAGGATACCGACACCACCGACGCCTCTTTTATCACATGTTCCAAGGAACAGTTCTTCTCCAGTGTCGAAAACAGCATGATGGGATTGATGTCTTCTCGTTTCGGTCAGACCAATGATGTCGTACTTGATCTTTCGTGCTTGTACCATAAGGTCTTCAATGGATGCAGCAGATGCCAGCGTACGAGCATTAAAAGTACAGACAATCATTTTTGTTTTTCTGCGTTTTGGCAGCCCATGTCTGCCTTGGTGTTTTATCAGCTTCTCCTTCCATATCCTTCTCGACTCTGCATAATCAGGGCTAGGGGAATGAGATCCATTTATTACTGGATTTGGCATATCAATTTGGTCTATTTGGCATAGATCACGGATAGCTTGCCAGGCTCTGCCGTGTGGGTTGGATATTTAAGGATATTTAAGGTATCCTGAAAATTATTAAATAAATACTCGCGCGGCCGCTTGTTGTGATAATCTTTGGATCCTGGCCTTTGTTGGGGTTACACGGCAGTTGGAGGGTGTAACTGTTTAGCTACTGACAGGTCCAGTCCCAAACCGTGCAGGCTTAGAGATCTCAGTCCCGGGTCCCACACACCTGGGTTCCTCTGCCAGTTCGGTTATGTCTGAGGCTTATCCAAGTGTGTGGAGAGTGGCTCCAGTAAGGCCTTGGTTGGGGCCTGGAAGTCTTCAGCTGTTGGGCCCTGGCGAGGATAGTCAGACACAGGGTAGGAGACTCTGCCTTGTACTCTCCCGGGAGCTTGTTGTGATAATCTTTGGATCCTGGCCTTTGTTGGGGTTACACGGCAGTTGGAGGGAGTAACTGTTTAGCTACTGACAGGTCCAGTCCCAAACCGTGCAGGCTTAGAGATCTCAGTCCCGGGTCCCACACACCTGGGTTCCTCTGCCAGTTTGTTTATGTCTGAGGCTTATCCAAGTGTGTGGAGAGTGGCTCCAGTAAGGCCTTGGTTGGGGCCTGGAAGTCTTCAGCTGTTGGGCCCTGGCGAGGATAGTCAGACACAGGGTAGGAGACTCTGCCTTGTACTCTCCCGGGAGCTTGTTGTGTTATATATACTTAGGTCGAGAAATCAACATGATGAATGACCTGGCACCTGAGTTACGCAGGAGGAAGAGAGCGGCTTGGAATGCCTTCAAGAGCATTGAAGAAATAACTAAAAGGACAAAGAACCTCCAACTACGAGCACATCTCTTTGATTCCACTATTCTTCCTGCATTAACATATGCCTCAGAGACCTGGACCCTACGAAAACAGGATGAGAACACTATTCGGGTCTCTCAAAGAGGAATCGAAAGAACTATGCTTGGAATATCACGATTCACTCAAATGAGAGATAGAATCCGGAGTTCTGATCTTCGTCAACGCTCAAGAATCAGAGACGCTGTCTCATTTGCCAAGACATCAAAAATCAGATGGGCTGGACATGTAATGAGGTTTACAGACAACCGCTGGACTAGAGCCATTACTGATTGGATTCCACGAGACATCAAAAGATCACGTGGACGCCCACCTATAAGATGGTCAGACTTCTTCGTCAAGACCCTAAATGATCGGTTTGAGGCTCTACATGTTCCTAAAACGAACAGATACCATTGGGCTACGCTAGCACGCAACCGGGATGAATGGAGACGTTACTGGCACCCGCTCGAATAAATCGATGAATAACGGGGATTAAGTGATTAAGTGATTAAGTGATTTGTAAGGTTATTGATAGCTAAGTTTTAGACATATAATATTCTAGAACTAATCCCACTACCAGTGTCAACTTCCCTCCACCAGTGTTCCCACGTTCCTTCCTACTCTTTCTAGGCTGTCACCTTGATAGGCACATTTTATTTTATTTTATTTTGGGAGAGGTGCTATACCCAGTGGTTCTCAGGGCTTTCTTCTGGCTCTGCACTCAAGAATTACTTCTGGCAATTCTTGGAGGACTATATGGGGTTCCAGAGATCAAACCCAGGTCAGCCACATGCAAAGCAAGAGCCTACCTGCTATACTATTGCTCCAGCCCCAACAGGTACATTTTAACATTTGGTTGTTTTAGTTTGGATCTTGTGTTTTCATTGCTGTTGACTCTGTAGTTTGGATATGTAGCTATACTACTCTCCACACTACTGATGTATTTGGGGTACTTGACCCCTTATCCCCCCTCCCCCCTGTTACTTCCCTGAGTGAGGGCTGGTTACGACTTAAATGATGCATTTTTCTTTTTATGATGCAAACTACACTCATATCTCACCCTTTTAGTGTGTTGACTTTCAAGTACCATAAAAATTAGCCAAAGGGAGGTGGCCTAGAACCAGCTCAGTGGTAAAGTGCCTGTCTTGCACGTGTGAGGCCACAAGTTGGATTCCTAGCACCGCCTTGCATGAATCAAACATCCCAGCTGCTTGGTTATTTGAGATGTAATCTCCAGCTAATTGACACTGAGTATGTGAGTATGTGCGAGCGCCACAACAAGGTGTGCGGCCCCCAGTGAGCACCACACTCAAGAATGTGAGTTGGGGGCTGGAGTGATAGCACAGCAGGTAGGGTGTTTGCCTTGCATGCGGCCGACCCAGGTTCAATTCCCAATATCCAATATAGTCCCCTGAGCACGACCAGGAGTAGTTCCTAGTGCAGAGCCAGTAGTAACCCCTGTGCATCACCGGGTATGACCCAAAAAGCAAAAAAGAAAGTGCGAGCAATGTAAGCAGGCGTGTGTCCCCTCTAGTCATGGCAAGAATGACAACAAAAAGAAAAGGGAAGAAAAACAAATACAACAGCAAAAACAATGACCAAGAATTACAGCTCAAGAGGTCAAGCACATGACTAGTATGTACAAGGCCGTGTGTTCCATTCCCTGCAATGCATATCCCTGAAGCACCACCAGGAATGGGCCCTATTAAATAAATAAAGATAAATCAAAACAGGGCCAGGGAGTACAGAAGGTAAGGTGCTTGCTATGCACATAGCCAACCCCAGTTTGATCCAAGGCACTGTGTATGGTCCCCTAAAACAATGCCAGGAGTAATCCCTGAGCACAGATCCAGGAGTAAGCTCTGAGCACCACTGTGTGTGGTTTCTAACCAGAAATAACATTAAGAAAGTGCCTCCTTGGAATGGGGTGGGAAGATTCCCGTTTCTGCCTGAAGGCTCAGTAGCCCTAAGACACAACTGATGCCTTCAAGATACAAATGTCCGAGCTCTTCCATTGAACCTCACCAAGCCACCAAACCAACAAATTGTTCCAGCTTCATAGTCACTGAAGTAAGTGGCCAAACACCTCCAAATTTCAAAGGACTTTCAGCCCAATTAGACCACAGCAAGTCTAATAGAAATTTGGTAGAAGACCACCAAGTTCAGTGAGTGAAAACAATATCACAGAGGTTCAACTAGCACTAACCAGCACAGTTAATCTGGGACAATGACGTTAGTAACACTATTGAGATATAATAATGATCACCAATTGACTTTATGTATCTTTTTTTCATAATTCCACTTGCCTTTGTGTTTTCAAAAGCAATAGGGAGTATATTTGTGCCTGCTAAGGTGGAAATCTTGGGGGAATGGGAAACTGGGGATATAGTGGAGGGAAGGTCACACTGGTGGTAGGATTGGTTTTGAAACATTGAATGCCTGAAACAGCTGTATTATATGAACAACTTAGCAAATCACGTGGTAATGATATAAAATGAAAAGAAATAAATTAAGCTCTCTGAAAAGAATACATCCGAACATGATCCATTCAGGCATTGCTACCTATAAACAGAAATTTGATTCCATTGTATACACCATTCCTATACTCCATGATCCACAGTGTCCTCTGTGAGCCTAAGTGGTGCTATTTGTAATAGGTTATCCTTGGTTTACGGGCTGGAGCGATAGCACAGCGGGTAGTGCGTTTGCCTTGCATGTGGCTGACCTGGACGACCCGAGTTCGATTCCTCCACTCTCTCGGAGAGCCCGGCAAGCTCCCGAGAGTATCTCGCCCGCAAGGCAAAGCCTGGCAAGCTCCCCATGACGTATTCGATATGCCAAACACAGTAACAACAAGTCTCACAATGTTACGGGGCCCGCTTGAGCAAATCAATGAACAATGGGAGGACAGTGCTACAGTGCTATCCTTCTTGGTTTAATGAAATCAACACCCATCATTGTTTGCTGGTTACAACTAGTCCAGGCTAGGCTTCACTGTTTTACTCCTTTTTATTGAGTCACCATGAGCTATAAAGTTGTTCATGACTAGGTTTAAATCATATAATGTTCCAACACCCAACCTTTCACCAGTGTGCATTTTCCACCACCAATGTCCTCAGTTTCCCTCCCATCCACCCCCAGCCTGCCACTATGGCAGACACCATCCTCCTCCCTCCCTCTATCCCTCCCTCCCTCCCTCCCTCCCTCCCTCCCTTCCTTCCTTCCTTCCTTCCTTCCTTCCTTCCTTCCTTCCTTCCTTCCTCCCTCCCTCCCTCCCTCCCTTCCTTCCTTCCTTCCTTCCTTCCTTTTTTCCCTCCCTCCTTCCCTCCTTTCCTCCTTCCTTCCTCTCTTCTTTCCTTTTAGGCACTGGAATTTGCAATAATGTTACTGAAAGAGTATCATATATGTCACTTTACCTCCTTTTAGCACTCACTTCTTGTTCAGAGTGATTATTTTCAACTATCATTGTCATAGTGGTCCCTAATCTGTCCTAACTACACTCCCCCACTCCACCCCCAATTTGTGGCAAGTTTCCAGCCATGGAACAGTCCTCCTGGCCCTTGTTTATACTGTCTTTGGGTATTAGTTTCATAGTATGTTTTTTAACTATCTCATAAATGAGTGCAATCATTCTATGTCTGTCCCTCTCCTTCTGACCCATTTTATTCAGCATAGTTCTCTCCATGTCTATCCATTTATTAGCAAATTTCATGACTTCATTTTTCTGTGGCTTCATCTTGGTATAGCTTGCATTGTGTAGCTATACCATACTTTCTTTATCCAGTCATCTGTTCTTGGGCACTCAGGTTGTTTCCAGATTCTGCCTATTGTGAATAGTGCTACAATGAACATAGGATTGCAGATGGCTTTTCTGCACTGGTTTTTTTTTAGACCCTAGCGTACATTCCCAGGAGCAGTATTGCTGGGTCATATATAAGATCAGTTTCTAGTTTTTTGAGATGTTTTCCCAAAAAAGGCTGAACCAGTGGCATTTACATCAGCAACTAATGAAAGTCCCTTTCTCCCCTCATCCATGCCAGCACTGGTAGTTCTTGCTCTTTTGGATGTGTGCCGGTCTCTGTGGCTTCACTGGATTTTTTGCAGGTTGGTGCAGTTGTTGTGCTGGCTCCATGGAATTGGGAAAATAAAGTTCAGAGAGGTTGAAAGGAAGGAGGTGTAGGACTCCCCACCCCCCGAGCCTGCTCTGAAAATGTCATTTGGATCAAAAGGACCATTTTGCTTGGCAATGCTTCCCTAGGGATCTAAATATGGCTTCAAAAGTTTCTACCTGTTCTAAATGTGAGTTATTTGGAGATAAATTCATGGATGGCATTAATTTTGCCCTGTTAGAGGAGGTGTTTTGCGGGGTCCGAGGAGAGGGTGGGTGGTGGTGGTGGTTAAGAGTAGCCCTTATTGGTTAGCATTGCTTTTTATTGTGGCTTGTTTTTAACATTTTTTTTTTTTGGTTTGGGGATCACACCCCTCAGTGCTTAAAGCTTTATCCTGGCTCTGTGCTCTGGGAACACTGCTGGTGATGCTCAGAGGACCCTATGTGGTGTGATCCCTGGAAATAGAACCCAGGTCAGCCACATCCGAGGAAAGCTCTGTATCTGCTGTACTGTCTCTCTGGCCCAATTGTGGCTTACTTGAAAAGACATGGACTGTAATTAGAGAATCAATTTTCCCTGAAATTTTTTTTCAATGCAGTAGGTCACGTTGAGCTTTCTGTTAGGGGGAATGGAATGGAATGACCTGGTAAGCAACTGGTGAGATTTTAGTTATTGGTTTCCAACACTTGCCTATTATGCAATAAACACAGAATTATTGACAGGCATATGTCCTGCAGATGAATGTCTACTAGGTTTCCATCAAGGAACTAAACAATGCTTAGAACTCAATTCTCAAGCTGAGTCATTCAACCCAAGCACTTCTGTATAAAAATTGGGGCAAACTGGGTGTGGCTTTCTGCTTTCCATTAAAATGGCCCAAAACCTTTCTGCCTCTGCAGAAAAATTTGTAAATCTGTGCCTGGGGTTCAACTGCAGAGCTGTGTCATGAAAGGGGATCTGAGCTTGGGGGCCATCTAGTTTATTACCATTTTGGAGTCTTGAATATTCTTGACATAGGATGGATCTTTTTAGTTTGGTGTCTTAGTGGGGTCATTGCCTCAAATCACTATGGGCTCTGACTGGGTCTCATGCGTTTGCTTGAGGCATATACTTGATTTTCACACTTGGATCCTCTAAGGAGTTGGTCACTGGGCCCTCCAGGAACCATTCTTTGGCTATGTTGCTGCTACCCTGGTTTTAAAAACCAGAGTTCTGATCCTCATTGGTGATTGTGGGGCAGGTGGGGATAGGGGTGTTGGTGGAGGGAGTTGGGCCACATCCAATGGTCTCAGGGCTTCCTCTTATCTCTGTGTTCAGGGTACCCTCATGGTACCATACATGGTGCATAGTAACAAATAGGGTCAGCATGTATGCACCTTAACCCCTGTACTGTCTCTCTGGCCTATCTGGTCGGGGTGGTTTGATCACACTCGCTTGAATGTTACAACTAATGGACTCTGTGAAATCTGTCCATACAGATTCTGGGTGGAATATTTCCTTGTTAAGGGAGCATTGAAAGGGTCAGAGAGATGGTACAAGGGTAAAGTTCTTCCTTTGCACACGGCCTTCCTTGGTTCAATCCATATGCCAGCAACATACCAAGAACTACCAGGAGTGATCCCTGAGCACAGAGCCAGGAAGAAGTCTTGAGGACTTCGAGGTCTGCCCCCCAAAACAAAACAAAACAAAAATAGAGAACAAAACATTTGAAAATATTCTACACTGCATGTGAGCCAGAGGGGCAAAAAATGGAGTTGGGAGATTCATATACCTTTGGAGATTTCTTACCACACATATGCATATGTAAAATGAGATGTATGTTGTGGGGAGTGGAGAGATAATACAGGGGTTAGGGTTCATGACTTGCTTATACCCAACCCCAATTTATTTATTGACACCGCATGGTCCCATGCCCCACACCCTTGTGCACTGCTGGGATGGCCATGGCAATCCTGATATGACAAGGCATCCTTGGGCCCTAGAACTGAACTGTCTGCCTGGTTGTCTGAGAATTGGAGTGGCCTCTGAGTTTCCTTGAGCATTGCTTGAAATCCCCCCCCAGATTATACATCATAGCATGAACTCACCTAAGAAATGTAAGCAATGCATTAAATAGAGACCATGTGAAACCCCCACCATGGCCCTGAATCTTTATCCTTTGTAAAACCCATTGTAATGGTAGCACTGTAGCACTGTCCTCCCATTGTTCATTGATTTGCTCAAGCAGGCACCAGTAACGTCTCCATTGTGAGACTTGTTGTTACTGTTTTTGGCATACCCTATCCACTGTGCTATCGCTCCATCCAAATGTAATGGTATTCAATTTTATTACATTAAAAGTCTATTTTATTTCTATATATTGGCAACAACCAGTTGAAGACAGGACAATTTCATTCATAGGGGTATCCCCATGAATCCACTTTAAGAAATATATGCAAAGCAGAATCTTCTGCCCCTGTGCCAGGCTATCTTCACCAGGGCACCTTGGAGGGGGGGCGGGTTGAGTTTCCCTCCCCGCCCCAAGCAGAACCCTGGCAGCTGAAAACCTTCAGAACCCAGCTGCAGCCATGTTCAAGGCCACTCTCCACATGCTCTGACGAGCCTCACCCGAGAAGGAACTGGCAGAGGAACCGAGGTATGTGAGACCTGTGGCTGAGATCTCCAAGCCTGTTCAGATCGGAACTGGGTCTCCTCCACCCAGATCCCCAGTTTTCCAGTAGCTTGGCAATCACACACACACAAACTACCCCGGTACCATGTAATCTCATCAATGGCTAAAATACAGAGATTATAAAACAAAGCTCCCAGAAACAAACAAACAAAAAAACCAAAAAAACCGATGCAGTATTTCCTGGAGTGTGTGGCCACATTCGTGGCCACGCAATCTCTCACACTCTAGCTCACTACTGCACCTAAAGTACCACACATATGTTTGATTTTAACATACTGGCTTGTATTCTCTTATATCAGGCTTAAATGGCCCCAAAATGAAATACAACAATCTTCACACACTTCCCTCTTATTGTGGTGGGAAGGTGCTCTCTTGGTGGGTGGGTGTTTGAATATTATCTGTAATGAACTATTGTGAATTATTTGTAGCACTGTTCTCCTGTTGTTCCTCAATTTGCTAGAGCGGGCACCAGTAACATCTCCAATGTGAGAATTGTTGTTACTGTTTTTGGCATATTGAATACACCATGGGGAGCTTGCCAGGCTCTGCTGTGTGGGCAGGATACTCTCGATAGCTTGCCAGGCTCTCCAAGAGGGACGGAGGAATCGAACCCAGGTTGGCTGCATGCAAGGCAAATGCCCTACCTGCTGTGCTACACTCCAATACATGTAAATAGAGTATCAGTAAATTACTTTATTTTTTAAAATAATTTTATTTCTTATATGAAAATAAAATGTAGCAGTGTCCTCCCATTGTTCATCGGTTTGCTTGAGCGGGCACCAGTAATGTCTCATTACAGATTGTAAGACTTGTTGTTACTGTTTTTGGCATATCGAATACGTCACGGGGAGCTTGCCAGGCTTTGCTGTGTGGACGAGATACTCTCTGTAGCTTGCTGGCTCTCTAAGAGGGACGGAGGAATCGAACCCGGGTTGGCCACGTGCAAGGTGAATACCCTACCTGTTGTGCTATTGCTCCAGTCCAGGTAAATAGAGTATCAGTAAATAATTTTTATATAAAAATAAAATGTATAAAAATAAAAGAAATATTCACAAATCTTACATAACATGGGGCAATGAAAGATAGCACAACAGTCTATCTTTTCATGTAGCTCACACCCTACATGGTCCCCTGAGCACTTCCAGGAATAATCCTTGTGTACCTTTGGGTGTGGCCCCCCCAAAAATGAAAGAAAGAAATCTTACATAACATACACTATATCATGGGAAAGAATTAAGATGGAAATAAACCATTCATTTAAAACTCTTAATGAATTATAGCCATTCTTTTTTAAATCTAGGAGAAAATAGTCATAGTCACCTACAAATGTGAGAATTTTTTGAGAAAAAGACTTTGCTTTTAGAAAAAACGCTGGGGTCAAGAGGTCACTCCTGGCCATGCTGAGCAGTGTGGTGATTGAATGACTTTGCCCATGCAAGGCTTATGCTGGACTAATTGCACTCCTTCCTGGGCTCCAAAGCTTTGAGAAATAAGGAGTAGAGGGAAATAGTAGAAACATAGCAGGTATAGGCACAGTACATGTGTTTTACATTTTTTTCCCTGAGACTTTAAAAGAGAATGAAGTTTTGCATTTACCAAGTTTATTAGGTTTTCTGGTTTCAGAACAGGATACACTGGGGTTTCCTTCCCAATTGTAAGTTAGAATTTAAACTGAGGCCAACCTCGTCTTCTTGGACGTCGAAAGTATTTTCCAGGCAGAGTATTTTAAGGCCCAACTTTCCTTGTAACTGATCAGTATATACAAAAATGTTTGAACAACTGCCTCCTTCATTCCATGGCAAATAAGGTGCTGATAAGATACAGAAATAAAAATATAACCACCTGTCGAGTAAGGCGCTCCAAGGAGAAGGGGGAGGAGGAGGAAAGTGTATGCCCTGTGTCCCTCATCTCAAGGACTTTCTTGATTCATGTGACATAAGTGACTGAAACAAAGTGAGACAAATTTCTTCATTCAAAGAATTCTGAAGATTTGCTGCTTTTTTTTATTTTTAGCAAGAGATTGCAACCAAGCACTGTACCACGCTCTTTACTTTGGTTGGCATCGTTTGTGAACTGGTTTGCAAAACCCAAGTGAGTGAGTTGCTTGAATGTTCTTTAAAAAGTGTTGAATAGGCCAAAATTTACAGAAGGTCTGTCAAAGTGTTTGTAGTACCTTCTAAAGCAAAGGAGGACGGGATGGAGGGACTAGTACAGGAAGTAAGGTGCTTGCCTTACTCAGCCTGACCTAGTTCAATCCTTGGTACTGTATGTGGTCCCCCAAACACCATTAGGTTCACTTCTCAACACAGAGCCATGAATAGCCCATGTGCCTGGTATGGCCCCAAAACCTAATAAATAAGAATTTGAAAGACACAATGAAATAAAAATAGCAACAAAGGAGAGCTCTAATCTCTAAATTGAATTTAGAAACCAAAGCATTTGTATGACATGGCCACTAGCTGTGAAACCGTGTTAAAGAAACCAGCATTTTCGTCCACAATTACTTCGCCACTCTTCTCAGTTAATGGAATTATCAATGACAGGATTGACCTAAAGAATTTCCTGAGAGCAACGCCTTCTTGTTGAGCAAATAATGACAGAGAAAACATTAAGACTTGTGCTCAAATTGCATTGTGTTACATTGGCTTCCTTCAGTCTTAGAGTGAGTCTGGTATGTACAGCTTTAATAAGAAATGATATCTATGAAGAATTTCATTTTCCCAGGATCTTTGAATGAAATGGATACCTCTCAGCTATTGTTTTCTCCCCAGGCTTACCTGGAGTGAGAACAGAGAGCCTATAGAAGTGTGAGCTCCTCTGGTTCTTTGGAGCTGAGATCAAGCAGATAAGAGCGAGGGATCTTCAACCTGCAGGGACTCCCGAAGTTCAGAGTAGGAATGTGAGCGGGTCAATTCTTCCAGCTCATGAAACCCCCTAGTTTCAGGTTAAGGGCTTTGGTTAGGAGTTTGTGTTATTTATGTGTATTGAATTGAACAAGTGAGCCCTCTCAGCTTTGGGGTCATGAACAAATTTGATCAAGAGACTCTCTTTATTGCATCTTTCCTTGACAAAGACTGCTTATCAGCCCAGGGCTGGAGTTCTAGAATCAGCCCCAGTCTCCCCTCCAGCCTGACGCCACCATTAATCAGTTCCCTGGGGAGAGTCAGTCAACCAGACACAGCCCTCCTTAACCATTCCCATGCATTGCAACATTTTATTGGCAAGAGTACCCTGGCAGTCAACACGGTTTAGGGCATACAAATGATCTGCGAAACATGGAACTTTTCAAGTCAAGAAGCGTGCTTAGTAGAGCAGCAAATCTGGAGCAGGGGCTTCACAGCCCTGGAAGGGAGGGAGCAATTAGAGTTCTGTCTGGGAAACCCATTATAGTCTAGTACCTAACTTCTTAATCAGTGGCTCATGACCCCCACAGGGCATCGTGAAAACTTAGGTGCAGGAAAAGGTTGCTGAATGCCCAAACCAAAACTGAATTCAAAATCAACTGACATAAGGGTATGAGGTGTTTGCCCTGATTGCATTTCTCTGGTGAAAAGCAGTTGCGAGTGGAAAATTTAAGGAGAACTGGTTAAGGTCAACAATTCTCAAACATAGCTTCTTGTGGGACCCTGGATATCCCAAAGTGGCCACAGGTGAAAATTGCAACAATGAGGGACTATGGTATGAGTCTAGGGCCCAACTGGATGGATGGGGATGGGGCCCAGGCAGGAAACAAGATCAGAAGGGGGTCACAGTTGGGAATAGGTTGACTAATAGTGGTCTAGGGAAAAAAGATTTGAAAAGTGCCAAGAATGTACTGGCTAGCCATATTCCTATTTAAATACACTCTTGAAAAATGGAAGAGTTCTTACACCTGTGGTTTTGAGAGGATAGAAATACATTGCAGGTTGGCTGACAGCTAGGACAGAAACAAAAACCAATGCAGATAGTATTTTATTGACTAAACCCCATGATATGAAATGGCCATGTTTAGCTAATGTGACATCTGCTGCTGCTGTGACTGGGGGGACATTTGGGGTGAACCACAGGGCAGTGTATAATTCATGCTACAGGTTCAGTCGGTTTCATCATGTTTCATGATCTTCCCAACAGTCCATGTTTAAAACCATTTCCAGGTGTTGTTACAGAAACAAGAACACCATGCTCATTCCTGCTTGTCAGTGTCAAGTATCCTTCCTTGACTGTTACTGCTCAGAGGTTTCCTCTTTAACCTTTTTCAACCCAATAGGGTCTGAGCTCCACATTCTTTTCTAAATATGCAAAAGCCACCTGTTGGAGAATGTGGTCCAGAATCTTTCTGGGACTCAGTGTCAGGTTCACTGCTTTGCAGTTTCCGGAATCCACCCATATGTGCATCTATATTTAGCTGCCCTCATCAACATTTTCCATCTCTTACATGTTTAGCCAACTTTTGTGTGGGTTGTTGCTTTGACCTTGCCATGATGCTCTAAGCTTGCATAGAACCCAAAATAAATAATTAAAAGATCACCTGTTCACTGCAGTCAGCAACCTCTTCAACCTAGTTCATTTCAGTGATGGTTGGGATCCTCGCCAGGCAAGCTGGAGTAAGAGGAACTGCTCCTCTCCTAAATGTCTCCTGGGCAGCAAGTTAGCCGGTGGCTTTGATTTGTGCCAAGTATCCTGACCCTGCAGCTTATGTTTTAGCTCTTCAGCTGTTGTTGCCCACCTCTAGAGGCAAAACAAGCCATGATCCGCACTGGTAATGGTGCCACTGGTCACGGATACCTGGGCCACAGGATTCTAGAAAAAAAATCTGCTAGCTGTTTTGAGTGGCACTGAGATAGCTATTCCTGGGAGAGCCAGAAGGGGGAAGAGATGAAAAAGTGGCAGATTCCTCTAGTTTAATAATTTCCTCCTCAAACTTTGCCTCAAATAATTGTTCAGTGTAGATTAGCAGGGAGGATGGATATTAAAAAAGGTGAACTTGAAGGAGCTCAGAAGAGTGTGGGAGAAGGGGTGATAGTGGGATGGTTGGCTTATCTGCTAAACTCTTCTATGGATGGTTACATGTGGACATCCAGGGCATTACCACGTACCAAAGAGGCAGAGGAAGCAACTATTTAGTGGAACATACCCCAGATTGTAAACACCATTAGGAAGAGGTTTGGTCATGACTGTAGCCCCAATGACAAGAGTAATGTCTGGTGTGAAGTAGGGAGATGGAGCATTATTTTTTTAATTGCTCCCATTAAATACTATTACAATGTTGCTTAAAGAATAAAAGTAGGGGCTGGAGCAATAGCACAGCGGGTAGGGCATTTGCCTAGCATCTCACATGGTCCCCTGAGCACCGTCAGGAGTAATTCCTGAGTGCAGAGCCAGGAGAGGCCAGAGTGATAGTACAGTGCATCGCCAGGTGTGACCCAAAAAGCAAAAATAAATAAATAAAAGAAGAATTAAAGGAAAAAATAAAAAGTATCAGTAAACTTATTGGTCTCCTTTGAAGATGTTAGGGAGCTAATTCTTCCAAAAAGCAGTAAATTAAAACCATTTACAAAAAAAAATTTACTTCCTTTTTAGCATAAACGCTTGAATGACCAACAATGAGGGGGAGAATTATGCATGTGTGTATTATAGATGTATATATGTACAAACATACTGATTTCCCTTTGCTTCCCATTGTTATTGCTACAATGATGAAGGCCCCACACTTGGTTGTTATTGTTTGAATGATGGGGACCCACACTTGGTCATTGTATTTTGAATGAGGGAGGCTCACACATACATTTAGTTGTTGTCCATCAAGGGGATATGATGCACACTTTAGTTGTAGTGCTGGGGACTGGGGGTGTGAATGGAAGTTCCACCTGGATCACACTGAGCTTGAGGATTAGTGGTGGGCCTGAAATTGTCATCTCATGCCTGCCAAGCAGGTGCTCTATCACTGAGCCACATCTCTGGCCCCTGGGCAGATTTATTTTCTAGAAAGCACTCCAGACAATAAATGGAGAGGCCAGAGCGATAGTACAGGTAACTTGCACATAACTTGTACATGACTAACCTGGATTCTATTCCCATCATCAATACAGTCTCCAGAGCCCCCCAAGGAGTGATCCCTGAGCACAACCAAGTATAGACTAAAGACAAAACAACAACAACAAAAACAAAGTGAAGAAAGACCAACAGGATTGGGATAGCCACGTACCACTTTCACTAATAAGTTCATGGGCCTAAGAGTATCGATCATCAACTGTATTAACATCATAATAAGGATGTTAATAAGGACAGACAATGTGTGACTCCTGATAACCCACCTGCCACCCTTAGGAAGAGATCTCAAATAATTGTACTTGAACCTACTCAAACTTCATTAACAACATCTTTTTCTCCTGCTCTTCTCCCCCTTCTTATTTGGGGGGAGAGTTATAGCTGCTTGTGGTGGAGCTCGGAGACTACTCCCAGCTCTGTGGTCAGGGATGGTTTCTTTTGATGCCCAAGGAACTATGTGGTGCTAGGGATCAAGCCCAGGCCTCACACATGTGTTCCAGCGCTTTGAACCTTCTTGTTGATCCAAACAAAACCAGTGACCCCTTTTTTTTCAGTGCTAGGTATTGAACCCCAGGGCCTCACACATGCAAGCAGTCTACTGCTCCTCTATTTGTCTGGCTCTCAAACTTCTGCTTTTAATTTCTGACTTATAGGCAATCCAGGAAACAACTAAATAGATGCTGCAATAAGTAGAATCCAGAGTATGGGAAACTAGACAACTGTTAAGAGGAACCAGGACAGAAAAAGAGATATACGTTAATACAGTGCATAAGAAATTTGCCTTGCACATGACTCACCCAGGTCCTGGACACACCAAAGAGTCCCCTGAGCACTGCCAGGAGTGATCCCTGAGGACAGAGTCAGGAGTATGCCCTGAACACCATTGGTTGTGTTCTCTACTACTCCCCTCCTCCACATAAATGGCTTAAGGAATATTTTGTTGTTTGGGAACCTAGGGATCAAACTCAGGGCTCGACTACTGAGCCCAATGCCTAGACTTAAATACTTTGAGGTAATGTTAACATCGGGCTGAAGCGATAGCACAGCGGGTAGGGCATTTGCCTTGCAAGTGGCCAACATGGCCGACCCAAGTTCGATTCCTCCGCCCCTCTCGGAGAGCCCGGCAAGCTACCGAGAGTATATCGCCTGCACGGGAAAGCCTGGCAAGCTCCCCGTGACGTATTCGATATGCCAAACACAGTAACAATTGTCACAATGGAGACGTTACTGGGCCCTCTCGAGCAAATCAACGAACAGCGGGAGGACAGTGACAGTGAATGTTAACATCATTATAAACGTATCACCTTAACTCTAAAAGATAAAGGTAAAGGCCCTCCTGTTGTTCGTCGATTTGCTTGAGCGGGCCCAGTAACGTCTCCATTAGAGACTTCGTTGTTACTGTGTTTGGCATATCGAATACGTCACGGGGAGCTTGCCAGGCTCTGCCGTGCGGGCGAGATACTCTCGGTAGCTTGCCGGGCTCTCCGAGAGGGGCGGAGGAATTGAACTCAGGTCGGCCATGTTGGCTGCATGCAAGGCAAACGCCCTACCGCTGTGCTATCCCTCCGGCCCTCCACCTTAACTCTAATCATTTATTTTAAGTAAGGGGGGGATGAAAATTTTTGACTATTTACAATAAACGAATTTGAGTTTGATCTGAATGTGGAAAAATATAATGATTTAAAATGATTTTTAAAAATCAAAAGATGGGGCAGAAAATGCAGCTCAGTGTCCTGCATGTGTAAGGCTCTGGTTTTGATCCCCAAACCACACCACAATAAATAAAATGTCTAGAATCTCTGTTGATAAAGAAAGGGTGGGAATTTGAAGCAAAAAAACCGCAGAGGTCTTTCTGGTGTTGGGGTGGAGGGGGCAAAGGTTGAGGCAATATCCTGTGATGCTCAGGGCTTACTCCTGGCTCTGTGCTCAGGGATCACTCCTGGCAGTGCCCTGGCGATGCCACTCTGTGATTCTGGGAATTGAACTAGGATCAGCTGCGTGCAACACAAACATCTTAAGCCCTGTGCTGACTCTCTGGACAAAAGGCTGCAGTTTGACAAATGTGCCCATGCTGAGAGACTGGCCCAAGCCATAATGCAACAGAACTAATGTTAGTTCCCACCCGCTGGTGGAAATAGAACTCTGAATATTCTGCCAGGCTTGGTTGGAATAATTAGTGAATGTTCCATTTAAAAGCTGTGTTTGAAAAAAAGAGATGGGCAGCGTTGAGCCCGCAGAGAGCCAAGGTTGCCTTCTTCGCTACTATATCCCCGGTGCCTAGAAATGGGGTGAGACACAGAGGGATTGCTCTAAAGTATTGACTGAGCTGGGGGAGCTGGGTTCCCACCCTGCCTGTGCCACCAACTTGCTGTGAGATGGGCAACTTACTGTTATTTCTCTGGGCTTCTGCTACTTCACACACGCAATGAAAGGATGGCCCCCGCTGTTAGCAACCTCCCTCCCTTCCAGATTGCATATAATGTGATTAGAGAAGAAGCACTCCGTTGGCCTGAAACTCCACCAAGCTTAACCCTAGATCGATCCGTGGGAATGATTTAAGTGACACAAACACCACGATACTTCCTCCAGGACACAAAGAAACATCCCCTTGACCGCAGGAGAAAAACAACTGCCTTTGTCCCGTCATTGTCCACTGATGGGACTTGGGTTTTCTTGTGAATTTCAAGTTGGCTTTCTGTTAACAGGAAAGGGACCACACTTGGCTCAGAGGCATTTCAGCTGGTTTTCCCCTAGGGAGCAAGCTGAGTATCTGTTGAACTTCCCACCTGCTGCGGCAGTGTAAGCTGACTGGAGCTCATTAAACCCAAAGGCAGCCCTTCAGCTTTTTCCAGAAACCGGCAAACAGCTGAGCAGGTTCATTCTGACCCCGGGAGCATGCACACAGGGCTTTCCTTATCCCAGACTCAAGAGAAGCGCCATTCTGTACAGCAGGTCTTCCAATAATGGAGTTTCATTCAACGTCGTTTCATTTATAACGTTGATGAGAAAAAGAACTCCCGCTGCTGTGCTATTGAATAAAACCACACACTGGAGGGCCTGGCCTTGGTACTTTCCTTTCTCTATGTCTGCATATATCGTTGAAAGTTGCAGTTTCCAAGAATCCATGGAGGCTGTTCATTGACAAATTACTGTACCCAGGAACAGTTCCCCGGGTCTCCAATTTTCTAACCCCACCCCAGAGAGGAGTCAGCTTCTACCTCCTGTTTGTCAGGGTAGGGCAGAATTTAGCGGTGGCCACAGTGATCTAAACAGACTTCGTCCTGAAAGGAGATGGTGGTTTAACCTCACCCTACGTGGAGGCTTATTCGGGCCAGTCAAGTCACCCAGAAGGTAAAGTTTTGTGACTTCTGTGGGTTCTGTTGGACAGCGTGTTGGGGGAAAGGTGTACAAGTTGCTGCCTAAATGAGTGACCCAGAGCTTGATGTCCGACAGTCACGGGCTGTTAGGGTTGTTAGTCTCAAAGGGAATATGAGAGTGGAAAACGGTGCCCCATGACGCAGCTAAGTTCCCCAGCACACTCAGACAGGGTCAGGAGAGAGGAAGCGTGGACTTTGCTAGAAAGCGATGCATCCCCAATGTTGGGGTGCTGATAGGGATGGAACGTAGGGGAGTTTGGTGAGGCAGCCTGCCAGGATTTTCGGAATTGTGCTGATTCCCAAGTTGTCTCTGACCTCATTTCCTTCTGTGTTATTTGGTTTCCATCCTGTCCATTCCCACCCCCTCCGCACCCACCCACCCCCCAAAAAGGCCTGGAGACGGCTTTCTTCCTCAGTTCATTTTCAAAGCCGCGGTCGCTTGTTTAAAAGAGCTTTTCACACTGCTAGCAGCAGGGCCGTGGGAGGAGTGCCGGCCCCCACTTCTGATTACTGAACTATTCAATGGCACAAGTATGTATGGGGCACCTGTGTGAAAGAGAGAGCAAGCCTGACTCTGTCCTTTTCACTGGACCCCCATCTACTCCCAGGGCCTTGGGAACTTGCAGGGGTGGGGAGCAAAGGTGAGATCCTCCAAACAAAAGGAGGACATGTGACAATTAGGAACACAGGAGCCTCCTATAGAAACAAGATGAAGCGGGGTGCTCCTTTTAGAGTTTACCACCTGGGCTTCCCGGATGGAGGTCTGAAGACCCCCCCAGGTCTCAAGTCCGCCCAGCATGCAGGGAGTGGGATGGGGGGAGGGAGGGCTTGGAAACCACAGGAGAAACGTTTCTGCTTTCTTTCAAAAGCATTTCGTTTTGTTGTTATTATTATTATTTTTTTTTAAGAAATAGCTTCTTTTATTTTCAAGTAGCACATTCATCTTTAGGAACTTGGTAATTGTCCTTCCCAGAACGGTTTGATGATGATTTTTAAATTTTTTTTAATTTTGCTAAAGCACCGTCATTTATAAAGTCATTGATAATTGAGTTTTAGACATGTATTATTCTATCACGAGTCCCACCTCTGGTGTTAACTTCCCTCGGCCAGAAGAAATCTTTCTGCTTTCTTACTAAAAGATGCTGATAAGAGTGAGATGGTGAAGAGAGAAGGCCTTTTGTCATGAGACCCATGATACTAAAACGAGCTCAAAACCATTTTATTTCTTTATTTATTGTTTGGTCCCCACATCGCATGACTCCAGGCTCTGTGCCCAGAGCTCTCTCTCACTCAGGGCACCCTAGTGGCGCTGAGGTTCGAACCAAGGTTGGCTGTATTCAAGGCAAGCACCTTCCTTGCTGTACTAACTCTCCAGCCAAACATTTTATTTGTTTTATTTTCTCTGGCTTCTTGAAAAGAAATCGGAAAACAGAAGGGTTCAAAAGTATCGTGATGTTGCCAGGGGACCATTTAAGAAGCTCAAAGATGTCAAGATAGAAATGAAGGCACTTGCCTTCGTTAGGTGACTACAAGCCTGAGTTCAGTAGCCAACTGAGACACACAGAGACAGGACAGATATCTCAAGGTTTTATTCACCCACCAAAACACATTCATACAAGGGACTTAGTGCTGAGGGCACTCATACAAGCAAGGGTTTCAGCGCTGAGGTTTTGCAAGCTGGGACTGCTCCCTGGGCTTGGAACCCCAAGCATTAGAGACTCAGAGCTGAGGGTTCACAAGCCTAAGAGACTTGGAACCCAATCACCCTTCAGGAGAGGTTTTTAAGCCCTGTTCCCTCCTGCGTACGTGCCTGGGTGCATGCCTGCGTGTCTGGATGACCCCTACCAGGTGCATTCACAGGACCTTGAGCAAACAAGCAGAGGGTGCAGAAGCAAAACAGAGCGGTTAACACTTCTTGTGCATTTACTTGAATCATCCTTGTTATCTGTGGTCAGATGTCTGGGCATTTACGTCCATGCCCTTGGGGTCTGGCATGTTTTTCTTACTAGGTTGTAAATTTATGACTTTGAGACACAAAATGAGTCTGGCTTTTCAAAATGGAGTTACAGTGGTTCTTTCACCATGCGTGCCTCTAGGGCAATGGTTCCACTCCCAGCCCTGTATATGGGCCCCTGAGCACTGTCAGTTTGACTTCTGAGCACAGAGCCAATAATAACTCCCGAGAACAGAGACAAGTGTCTCTGTTTTTGGCCCCCCAAAAAACGAAGCTTAAAGACTACTGTGAACCCCAGAGCTACCCACTGAAAATAAAACACGTACCACGTGTGTCTTCTAAGTGAATAGACACACGAGAAAGAAGAAAGGGGCACGGGCAAACTTCACTTCAACATCTCAACTACTTTAACCCAGAATCTTGTCATTTCAACACAGTTTTATTTATTTATTTATTTATTTTGCATTTTGGGTCACACCCGGTGATGCTCAGGGGTTCCTCCTGGCTCTGCACTCAGGAATCACTCCTGGCGGTGCTCGGGGGACCATATGGGATTCTGGGAATCGAACCCAGATCGGCCGCGTGCAAGGCAAACGCCCTCCCCACTGTGCTATAGCTCCACCCCCAGATTTAGTGTTTTTTAAAACCCTTTTTTTTCCATACCAAGTGCCCAAAATTGGGTAGTTTGCACTTCATAGCACATTTTGATTTAGAATAGTCACATTTCAAGTGCTCCATAAATATGTGCTGGGCTCATAATCGTTTTACAAATAAAGAAATAAGAATGTGTCCAGTAGTGACTGCTAGGCCTCCCTAAATATTAGCCCACAAAGCTTGAGATTCTGACCTTAGTTCTTCTGATTTCTTTTTTTGTAGAGGGGTCAGATTGGACCACACCTAGGGAACGCAAGGGCTTTTTCTGGCTCTGTGCTCAGTAGTGACCCCTAGTGGTGCTTGTGAGAACCATATTTGGTGCTGGGGATTTGAACCTAGCTACCTCTCCAGCTCTAAGAACCCTGTTTTATTTCATTTATTTATGTATTTATTTTAGGACTAGGGGACATATCTGGCAGTAATCAGGGGTTATTCTGACGTGGTGTTCAGGAATAATGCCTAATGGTGCTCAGTTGCATGCAAGGCAAGTACCTTATCTACTATACATTATTTTCCTCCAGCCCATTATTTTTCTTATATTTTATGTTGTGGATCTTTTCCTTGGAGAGGCAGACAGGCACACATACTATACACACATATAGTATTTGCTTTTGCTTTCCATAGTTTCTTCAGTTCATCTGCCTGGCCCACCTAAACCAGAATGCTCTAGCCTGTGGCCTGTGTTCCTCACATCCAGCCTTCCAGACTGAATATACTAGAGAATGCAATCTTGGCTGAAAGTTAATTGTCCTTCATGTTCCCTGCATCCTTTTTCACAAGAACCAAAATATGTCATCTACCTCTATGTCCATGCACAGAGGCCTAGATAAAGAAACTATGCTGGTGCCCACAGCAGGTAGGGTGGTTGTCTCATATGTTGCCAACCTGGGCTTGATATCCAGCACTGTGTATCTACACACACACACACACACACACACACACACACACACCAGATCCTTGCCAGGAGTATTCCCTGAGTGCAGAGTCAGAGGCAAGCCCTGAGCACAGCTGAGAAAAATGATGATGAGAAAGAGAAGGAAAAGGAAGAGAAAGACAGACTCCTTGGAATATTCCTCCGTCATTAAAGATGATGAAATCATCCCCCATGGGGTAAAATTGATGGGTCTTAAGGGATTTTGTTCAGTGAACTTAGTTGGGAAGTGAAAGACTCATACATGAAGTATGAAGAACTGAAGCAAATGAACTGGCAAGAAACACCAAAACTGACTACTAGACTCATGAGAAACTCTGGTAGCAATCAGAAGCAAAGGAAAAGGGGTAGGAAAAGTGAGCAAAGAAGTTTTTGGGGGTGTGGGATGGCCATGTAACTTTAGTTGGAAGGCTAGTATCAATCACACACATACAGGGTTAGAAAGCAAACTTCTGAAATCCTCTAATATTGTAAATCCATGACAAGTCCATCAAAATAAATACAGGGTTGTAAAGAGCTTACAAAGGAGTCCCACCCCACTTTGGCTCCCTCCACACAAACTCTCTCTCTCTCTCTCTCACACACACACACACATATAGGCACACACATATTTTATCCAATATTAAGGCACACTGATTTACATAGTTACTCATAGTTGAGTTGTTGAGTTTCAGGAGTACAATGCTCCAACACCAATCCCACCACCAGTGTCAACTTTCCTGTACCAGTGACCCCAAGTTCAGTCCCAGTGTGTGTCTTGGCAGGCACATTAATATTGGTTATTGCAGTTTAGATTTAATGTTTGCAGAATTGTTGGCTCTGTGGTTTATACGTGTATATCTAGATGGGTACCATATATGTACATGTATATGCCTATACAGGTATATGTATTTGTATACCACATATGTATGTGTGTATGTGTATACCACACCTCTATACCACTGTTGAGCTCGAGGCTCCTGACCCCAACTCCCTGTTAGCTCCCATCCAAGTCTTCTTACTCCCCATACCACCAGTTTCTTTCCTTCTCTTATCCTTGGACATAAAAACAAAAGGCACACGCTTATTTTTATTTTGTTTATTTTATTTTATTTTATTTTATTTTATTTATTTGCTTTTTGGGTCACATCCGGCGATGCTCAGGAGTTACTTCTGGCTTTGCACTCAGGAATTACTCCTGGCAGTGCTCAGGGCACCAAATGGGAAGCTGGGAATCAAACCTGGATCAGCTGCATGTAAGGCAAACACCATAACCGCTGTACTTTAACTCCAGCCCCCCACACACTTATTTTTTTATTTTTATTAGTGAAAAAATTTTTTGATTTTTCCCCCAACTATAGAGTTTCACAGTATCTTTAATATTCCCTGACAGTACAGATTGTTTCTAGTATTTTTTTTATTAGTGAGACACCATGAGGTACAGTTGTAGACTTACAAATTTTGTGCTTGGGTTTCAATTATACAATGATCAAAAACCCATCCCTCCACCAGTGCCCATTTCTCACCACCACGGATCCCAGTATCCCTCCCACCCCCACCCCCCCATTCCACCCTGCCTCTGTGGCAGGGCATTCCCCCTTGTTCTCTCTCTCCTTTTGGGTGCTGTGGTTTGCAAAAGAGGCATTGAGTGGCAATCATGTTCGGTCTATAGTCTACTTTCAGCATGCTTCTCCCATCCTGAGAGGATCCTCCCAGTACCCTTTATTTGGTGCTCCCTTCTCTATCTGAGCTGCCTTTCCCCCTAGCATCCAAACACTTATTTTTAAAGCAGTTTTCTAGAGATGGAACAATAGTACAGTGGGTAGTTTACTTGCCTTGCACAAGGCTGACCCAAGTTTGACTTGTGGCACATATGGTCCCTTGAGCACTGCCAGAGTGATGTCTGAGTGAGAAGCCAGGAGTAACCCTTGAGTATCACTGGGAGATGAAAGAAAGAGAGAGAGAAAGAAGGAAGGAAAGAAGAGAAAGAAAGAAAGAAAGAAAGAAAGAAAGAAAGAAAGAAAGAAAGAAAGAAGAAAAAGAGAAATAGGAGAAAGAGAAAGGAAGAAAGAAAGAAAAGAAAGAGCAGAGAAAAGGAAAAGAAAGGAAGAAAGGAGAGAGAGAGAGAAGAGAAGAGAGAAGAAAAGCAGTCTTCTAGAGACTGGAACCTTCTCCCATCTACCCACTATGGAAAGTGCTACCTCCACTCAAGCTGGGGGAAGCTGCTTTGATGGGTGGGTAGGTGGCTCAGCTGCTTTCACAGTTGCCGGCCTAGACATTGTTCAAATGAATGAGAACCCGAAGAACCTATCAGGAAGGAAAGGAAACTCACCCAGCACCCCTGTATCCAGCCTAAGTTCACTGTCTCCCTCCCTCCCTCCCTCCCACCCTCCCTCCCTCCCTCCCTTCCTTCCTCTGAAGGCCTAGGATGGCCTCAGCCCTACACAAAGAGGTACCCTAGGGTAAGACTTCCACACGCCAGCCCAACCCTTCATCCTAGTCTTTTGTGTTTTCATGTGACTTTTAATGGAGGGCCACAGCTGGGGTGTTGCTTGGATGGTATTCCAAACTTTGTGTTGGGAGCTACTCCCCGTGGTACTTGGGCAAACTTATGGTGTGCCAGGGATGCAAGCCACATGCATGGCAAACATCTTACCCCTGAGCTATCTCCTGGCCTCCTTGTGACTTTCGAAGCGTCATTTTGGAGGTTTCTTTGAAACAGTTTATTTTCTATATTTTATAATTGTTTGAGGTTCTGTGAAAAAAATTTCTTGTTTAGGGCTGGAGAGGTAGTCCAGCAGATATCTCACTTACTTTGCATGCTAGAAACCTGGTTTCAAACCCTGGAACCCCATAGAGACACCCCCCCCAAATCCTCCAGGGGTGATCCCTAAATACAGAATCAGGAGCAAGCCTTGAGCACTGTCAAGTGTGGCCCAAGCTCCCCTAAAGGTCTTTTATTAAAATTAAAATGTTGATTTACTTGAATAGACACTAGAGCGTGTTAGGAATCCTGACCTTCAAAGGCAAAATAAAGTGGAGACTGGTCACCTTGCTTTAGCAGCAATGCATGGAACACACACTCACACACTCACACAGCCTCTCCCCCCCACACCTGCTCTGTATAAAGGGCAGTACCCAGCTGCTGCAGCAGGAAGCAGTGTGGGGGTGTGCTTGCATTGTCTGCCTTCAAAACAGGGGCAGCCTGTGGAGGTTCCTAGACCCCCAAAGGCCCCCGGCTAAACCCCTGCCAGCCAAGAGGTGCCCCACTGCCAAGAATGCAGTGGAATCCCGCTGAGGCAGGAGCCCACAGCTCAAGAAAATGTGAGGAATGCCCTTTGTAAAGACACACTCGCCTTTGCACAGAAGAGCCCACTGGGCTGCCACAAAGGTAGGACGCGTTGTTTCACGACCCAGGGTCGGATCCAAGTTCACTTCAAATCTGTCTCTAAAGAAGGACACCCGCTCATTAAAAAGAGCCTTGACTTGAACTTGACAGCATTCCCACCCAGCGTCCATTGTGCCACTGATGTCAGGATCGCCCATGGAAACCGGCCAAGAGGCCACACCCCCACGGGTTGGGGGGCGGCGAGGCGGGGAGCTGTTCTCCAAAGGCCTTTTCTTACTTACCCATCCAGTCCACTGTGATACCCAGCCTAAGTAGAGCAGATTTAGAAATGCCCATCATTGAGCCCTGGGGAGGGGGACTGGCCCACTCCCAGCCCTGCCGCAGCCGCACCCACACCCGACAGCCACAGCCATACAAAGGGCTCAACTTTACTGCTTCACGGCTAATCCGAAGAGACAACAAGCTGACAAAAATTCCAGGTACACGGTACACCGGCTCAACTAGCAACCAACAGTTCGGTAAATCCTCAGACAATGACTTTAATGATCTCATTGCGAGGTAGAACAATTTTCACACACTTTCTTCCACTGAACTAGTTTTTGATAATTCCACCTCCCATTTTGCAGTAACAAGCAATATAAAACGCATTAGTTTGTGCCTGCCACTAAGGGGGATGGGCTGGGGAGGTGGGTGGAAAACTGGGGGTTCTGATGGAGGGAAAGTCACATTAGTAGTACGATTGGAGTCTGGACATTAAATGCCCGAAACAATTTGTGTTATGAACCACTCTGTAAACCATAGTGTTTAAATAAAGTTAAGAAAAAAGGAACTCCCGAGCGCTGGAGCAATAGCACAGTGGATAGGGTGTTTGCCTTGTACGCAGCCAACCCAGGTTCAATTCCTAGCATCCCATATGGTCCCCTGAGCACCGCCAGGAGTAATTCCTGAGTGCAGAGCTAGGAGTAACCCCTGTGCATCACCAGGTGTGACCCCCCCCAAAAAAAAGGAACGCCCACCATTTAGAAGAATGTGTCTGTGGATTTAGACATCACCTGGATTCCTTTTCCTGTCTTGGGGGGGAGATTGTGTTTTGAGGAGGGGGTTGTTGTGTGAGACACCCTGGGACAGTACGATGAGAGCCAGGCCGTGGCTTGCCTTTCACAGAAGACTTTGCATTCTTAGCAGAAGGCAGTTTCTTCACGAATTTCAATCACCTGTAACCTTTGACCTAAACCGAGGGGTGTGAGCAGGTTATTATTGTGGAGGGAGGAAACTTGAGGCCACTAGAAAGCAGAGGGTAAAGTCTTTTAGAGACCAGACTTCATGTGAAGAATGCAGTCATCATTATTCTCATTCCACTCCCAAGAATAGCTGACGGTCTTCAAAGGTCTTCGAAATGTTTTTTTCCTCAGGGCTGGAGTGATAGCACAGTGGGTAGGGCGTTTGCCTTGCATGCGGTTGACCAGGGTTCGATTCCTCCATCCCTCTCGGAGAGCCTGGCAAGCTACCGATAGTATCCTGCCCGCATGGCAGAGCCTGGAAAGCTCCTCGTGATGTATTTGATATGCCAAAAACAGTAACAAGTGTCACAATGGAGACATTACTGGTGCCCGCTCAAGCAAATCCATGAACCATGGGAGGACAGAGCTACAATGCTTCTCTAACCACACCCCTATGAAGGACCTTATTCCCCTTTGTTTTTGTGGTTGCTGTTACTTTTGGTCTGGGGACTACACTCAGCAGTGCTCAGAGCTATTCTTGGCTTTGAGTTCAGTGATCACTCTTAGAGCTTGGTAGATCATATGTGACACTGGAGATGGGGTGTAAAACTGAAGTCCACTGCATGGAGGGCAAGCACGTTTACTCTCATAGTGTATCACCAGCCCCCACATTCTCCTTCTTTCCATTTGATAAAGGAAGTGGCTGTGGCAGATGGATGTACGGTACCTTGCCTGCAGCCCCACACCTACCATATACTTGTAAGTACTTGGTTACTTTTTCAGGGTGACGGGGTGCACAACTCACCCCACTCAGGCTTCTCTTGACTCTGTGCTTAGGGGTCCACTCCCAGCAGTGTTTGGGAACTGTGTGGTGCTGGGGATTAAGCCTGGACTTCCTGTGCGCAAAGCACGTACTCAACATGCTCTCAGCCCATTAAACTCTCTCTCCAGCCCACTTCTGTGTACTTGAATTCAAAGCTCTCCAACACCCAATCCTGGATCTTATCACCTTTTCTCCTTCACGGTCTGGGAAGAGCACTTGGGAAATGTAGATACTGGTCTCTTGCAACTCTGCCAGTTTGACCCCCTATATGCATTTCTTCTTGCAATTTTAATTCTTTTGACTTTTGAGCTATGCCTGACCATATTCAGAGGCTATGCCAGGAGATGCTTCAGGGAGCCTTTATGCATTGCTGGGATTGCAACCAGGAATTGGAACCATTGCAGCTACCTTAACCTTTGTACAATCTCTTCTACTCCATCTTTTAGCATTTGCTAATTTGCTTTTTTTATTTTTTCAGCAGTCTGGCCATAAAGTCTAATATTATCCTTCTTACAGTAAAAGGTAAAGGTAAAGGCCCTCCCGTTGATCGTCGATTTGCTCGAGCGGGCCCAGTAACGTCTCTATTGGAGACTTTGTTGTTACTGTGTCTGGCATATCGAATACTCTCGGTAGCTTGCCGGGCTCTCCGAGAGGGGCAGAGGAATCGAACTCGGGTCGGCCATGTTGGCCGCGTGTAAGGCGAACGCCCTACCCGCTGTGCTATCGCTCCAGCCCATCCTTCTTACAGTAATGTATGCAAAATAATTTTAACTTCTTCCACATGGTTTCAAAACTTATTCTATAATATATAGGTCATTTTTTAATATTTTTATTAGTGAAACACCATGAGATACAGTTGGAGACTTACAAATTTTTGTGCTTGGGTTTTGATTATACAATGATCAAATACCCATCCCTCCACCAGTGCCCATTTTCCACCACCATGGATGTTATTTGTCCTTGTGATTAAAAATATATCATTTAAAATTATTAAAACAAGAGTTTACATTAATAGGGAAGCTCTAACAGTTTTCCTTAAAACATTGGTGTCCGAATTAAATCAGTAATTATTATTATTAAAATTTTTATTAGTCAAACACCATGAGGTACAGTTGTAGACTTACAGACTTTCGTGCTTGGGTTTCAGTTATACAATGATCGAGTACCCATCCCTCCACCAGTGCCCATTCTGCACCACCAATGATCCCAGTAGCCCTCCCCCACCCCATCCCCTCCACCCCATCCCGCCTCTGTAGCAGGGCATTCCCTTTTGCTCACTCTTTCCTTTAGGGTGTTGTGGTTTGCAATAGAGGTATTGAGTGGTCATCACTATTAAGTTATAGTATATATTACGTATATAACTCTGTGGGATATGTGTGTGTGTCTGTGTGTGTGAGAGAGAGGGGGGGTGTGGAGGGAGATAGTGGTAGTGGTGAGAGGTAAAAGAGCACGTTTCTTTTTTTATTGAATCACCGTGAGATAGTTATAAGTTTTCATGTTTGGGTTACACTCACACAATGATCAAACACCCATCCCTCCACCAGTGCACATTCTCCACCACCAATATCCCCGGTATACTCCCCCTTTCCCACCTTCCCCCTGCCTCCATGGCAGACATGATTCCCCATACTCTCTCTCTACTTTTGGGCATTATGGTTTGCAATACAGACACTGAGAGGCTATCATGTTTGGTCCATTATCTACTTTCTGCACACATCTCTCATCCCAATTGATTCCTCCAGCCATCATTTTCTTAGTGATCCCTTCTCTATTCCAGCTGCCTTCTCACCTCCTCTCATGAGGCAGGCTTCCAGCTATGGGACAATCCTCCTGACCCTAGAGGCTGACACCCAAGAATTAAATTTTAACGTTTATTTTATTATTTTTTGTTGTTTGTGGGCCAAACCCAGCAGTGCTCAGGGATTAATCCTGGCTCTGTGTTTAGGGGTCATTCTTAGTGGTACCAGGGATTGAGTAGGCTGAGTGCAATGGAAGTGCCTTAACCCTTACTCTCTCTGGACTATATACTTTGCTTTTAAAAAAAACTGTGGGAAACAGCTTTACTTGGACTGTTGAAACATAATCCTGAGTTCCATACTGAATAAGAGTCAACATATCATTCTTTTCTTTTGGTTTTGGGGGCAGGCTCAGTGGTACTAGGGGCTATTTGCTGCTCAGTGCTAGGAGGGTACTCCCAGAAGTTCTTGGGGAACCCTGAAGTGCTGGGTCTCAAATGTGGGGCTACTGCATGCAAAGACTGTGCTCAGCCCATACATAGACATAGCTCAGCTATGTCTCTGTTACCATAGTTCCTATTAATGATAATGTATGTTTCTAGCTTCTACCTCTGAGATTCCAATTTAGTGGAGTAAAATCATGGACATGACCAAGAGTTTCTTAGAAATGAGAGCAAGACCTATTATCACTCCAGTCCACTCCTCAGAAATACCTATTTATTCAATTTTTCTTTTATGTTATAACAACCCAAAATTGCATGGCTTAAAATGACTCAAATATATCGTCTTTTGTTTTCTTATTTTGAGGGGCCCTTCCAAGTGGTACTTGGAAAGGTTGGAGATCCCTCTCAATAATTCCCCAGCAACAGGGCCTGAGGAGGCAGCTCTGGGCCCTGTTGGGTGCTCAGGGGCCACACCCCGTGGGGCTGGGGGTACCATACTGGACAAAGTTCTGTTTCACTTACATTTTCAAATTTAGACATGTTCTATTAAGTTGTTTATAATAGGGTTTCAGGCATACAATGTTCCACCTCTAATCACAACACCCCTTGACCCCCATCCCTCTACAAGTTTCCCCAGATTTCCTCCCACGCATCATCCTGACTCCTTGACAGATATATTTGTAAATTTAATGTAAATTTAATTATTGTAGTTTAGGTTCCATAGTTTCCATACTGTTGGCTCTGGTGGTTTAGATAGATACAGGTATCTCAGTTCTATACAATAGTCAAACTTATGGCCCCCTGCCCTTGCTCCTGTATTATTTTTCAGACCACCTCCTCTTGCTTTCCCCTCCGTTTCTCTCCTTCCTTGACATTTTCTTTTCTGTAATCTAGAGCCAATGTTTTGCCCGTCTTTGATACCATCCCTTCCCTAGACATGTACTTTTATATACCATAGATTAGTGAGGACATCCAGTATTTGTACTTGTTTTTCTGACTTACTTCACTAAACATGAGATTATCCAATTCCGTCTAAGTAGCAGCGAGTTGCATGCAATTTTATCACTTTTTACAGATGCATAGTATGTGTATATATACCACAACTTCATTATCCACTCTTCTGTCATTGGGAACCTGGGTTGTTTTCCATATCCTGGCTATTATACTAAGTCCTGCAATGAACATAGGTGTACATAGACCTTTTCAAATGAATCTTTTTGCATTTTGGGAGGTAGATACCAGGCAGTGAAATTGCTGGATCATACGGGAGCTCTACTTTTACTTTTCTGAGAAATCTCCATAAGGTTTTCCATAGGAGATGAACCAGACAATATTCCCACCAGCAGTGCATGAGAGTTCCTTTTTCACCACAAATGCAAGTTGTTTCTAAACGCTTTATATAAGTCATTTTCACTGGTGTGAATAGTATCTAATTGTCATCTTAATCTGGATTTCCCTGATAATAAGTGGTGATGAAAACTTTTTCATATGTCTACTGGCTATCCATGTTCTTCAGAGATGTGTCTATTTATTTCCTCTCCCAATTTTATGGGGGTTATTGGATCACTGATATAGATCTTTGTAAGAGCTTTGTATATCTTGGATCCTAGCCCTTTTAAAAATATTTATTTATTTATTTATTTATTTATTTTTGCTTTTTTTGGTCACACCCAGCGATGCTCAGAGGTTTCTCCTGGCTCTGCACTCAGGAGTCATTCCTGATGGTGCTTGGAGGACCCTATGGGATGCCGGGGGTCAAATCCGGGTTGGCTATGTGCAAGGCAAATGCCCTCCCTTCTGTGCTATCACTCTGGCCCCGGATCTTAGCCCTTTATCTGAAATACTTGTGCAAATATTTTCTATCATTCCAAGAGTGTTTGAAAGAACTATATGCCATGTTAAGGATTGAATCAGGGTTAGCAAGTCATGTTCTTAACCCCTGTACCATTTCTCCGGTCCTAGACTTATGATCTTAAGGTTCTAGGGGGTCAGAAGCAAGGATCATCAGTACTTTGTTTTTTCCAGAGGCTTTCCCAAAGAATTGTTTCCTTCCTTTTGCCCATTTATGGAGGCTGCTGCAGTGTCATAGTGTTTGGGCCACTTCCTTCTTGTGCAGAGACATAAGTGCAGTCTTTCACCACCTCTTTGACTTTTGCTTCCATTGACACATCTCAGACTCTGCCCTTCCTTCCTTCCTTCCTTCCTTCCTTCCTTCCTTCCTTCCTTCCTTCCTTCCTTCCTTCCTCCCTCCCTCCCTCCCTCCCTCCCTCCCTCCCTCCCTCCCTCCCTTCCTTCCTTCCTTCCTTCCTTCCTTCCTTCCTTCCTTCCTTCCTTCCTTCCTTCCGTCCTTCCTCTCTTTGCAGAAAAGGAGTGTTTTTTAGGCCTTGTTCAGTACTCTGGCTAGTCCTGGCTCTGTACTCAGGAGTGACCTCTGGCAGGCTTTGGGAGACCGTGTGTGGTACAAGGGATTCCAACCAGGATTGGCCAAGCACAAGGCAAACTCCTTAACTCCTGTCTATCTCTCCAATTCTTTCTGCCTCCCTCTTATTAACTACCCTGGTGAAAATATTGGGTCCTCCTGGATAACCTTGGGATAAACTCTATGACACAGGTTCTTAACTTAATCACACCCCAAGTCCCTTTCTTTGCCCTGTCAAGTCACAATGAGTCTAGAAATTCAGATGTGGGTTTCTTTAGAAGGTTACTGTCAACCAATGTTTTAGAAAGTTGATTATATGGCTCCTGTCCCAGAGGCACAGAAATGCTGGTAAGAAGCCTTGGGTGTCATTGGAGAGGCGCTTTCTGTTTGTTCACTTCAAGATGGTAAATTTTCATGGGGTTGCTGAGCAGTTTATTTTCTGTAAAGGGAGTACTCGGTCAATGAAGTTTGGGGATTTTCCTTGAAACCCTTTATTTCTCAGGCAGCTTCTAGGGGGGGAAATGGGAGTCTATAAACTGTGGCTATTTGTTTTCTTCCTGGTGCAAAGTGAAATTCTGGCACAGAAATCATCAGGGCCAACAGTGGAACTTGCCATGCCTCTCCCCACCGTGCAGAGGACCCCCGACAATGAGACAGGGTCATTGACTTGAGGAATGAGCTACTTGGGGCCCCTGCTGAGCTCAGAATTAACGGAGCCTTGAAAAAGCTTTATTCAAAAACTTTCTCTGAGCATTTTCTTTTCTTAAACTGGGGACTAGGCTAGTTGCTAGGGATACAACCATGAATAAAACTGATGTTGACAAAGCACCCTCACTCACTGCTGGCAGGGCTGTTGCCTGGTTTGGTCTCTTTAGAAAATCATTTGGAGACTTCTCAAAATTTAACAGTAGAACTTCCATATAGCCCTGTGATTCTGCTCTTATGCACCCCAAGAACACAAAGACTTTAATTTGAAAGGACATATACACACCTATGTTCATTGCAGCACAACTTATAATAGTGAACATCAGGAAATCACCCAAGTATCAAATGGTGGATAAAGCAATTATGGTCTCGAGACACAATGGAATACTACTCAGCTATAAGAAAGGATAAAACCTTGACATTTATTGCAACTTCGATGAAATTGGAGGGGAACATGCTAAGTAAAGTGAGTCCAAAGTAAAGACAAATGATCTCTCCCATAGGCTGAGTATAAAGAAACAAAGCAACAGATTAGACAATTCTCACTGGGAACAAATTCCGAGCATGATCAATAGAATTGGGAACTGAGGTAGTTAAGGGGGGTGAATGAAGGAGCAGGGGGAAATGCTCTTAGGATCTTTATCCACTGGTGAAGGGATTGGTAAATCAATACTGCAAGTATAAATCAATGACTTCAATACTCTTATAAACTATGATACCACAATGAAAAATAAATTTTAAAAAAGAATTACATTGGGGCCAGAGAGATAGTTTAGCAGGTAAGGCATTTGCCTTGCATGCGGCTGACCTGGATTCAATCCCTGGCATCCCATTTAGTCCCCTGAGCACCCCCAGAAGTAATTCCTGAGTACAGAGCCAGGAGTTACCCCTGAGCATCGCTGGGTGTGACCCAGAAGCCAAAAAATAACCTTGCACTGAGCCCAAACCAAGACCTGCTGGACTTTTATCAACCTTGTTACAGTTTGCAAATGTGTGTTCAGGGTTTCAGAACTGTAGTCAGGAAGACACAATCCCAAGAAGCACTTGAACTAGCTTTTCAAGTTTTTCTGGTGGGGAGCACTTATACCCCACCGGGGAAGCTTTTCAAAGTTTCTCTGGTGAGGTAGACCCATTCTAGTCTGTTTTAGGAAACAAGGCTTTCAGTGCAATTCTCAGTGATATGAAGTGGTCAAGCAGTGACTGGTTGAATTTGAGTAGGTGATCATATAGTGGGCAGACCTGAGTATGCCCGGACAGGCTGATGATATTCCTGGTTGTGCTAAGTACCCAAACACCCAACAACGTCCATGCTCTCTTTGGTTCTTATGGAGACTAGGGATGGATTTTTCAAAAAATTATTATTTAAGGGCCAGAGAAACAGTACAGCAGGTAGGGAAGTTGCTTGTATGCAACTGACCCAGGTTCTATCCCTGGCACGACATATGGTTCCTTGAGCATTGCCAGAAGTAAACCCTGAGTGTTGTCAGGTGTATATCCCCCGCCCACCACAAAAATCACTGACACTTGGCCCTGTCATCAATATGCTCACAGTCTATTGGGGAAACGGAACAGTTTAACCATTGTAATAGCATTTAACCAGTGACTTTGGGATTGCAAAGCCTCCAGAGGCTTGAGGCTTCCTTAGAAGTCCTTGGGGAAAGCTGCTGACCTGACCCAGTGGAAGGAAGAAACTCTCAAGGCTAATATGCACTGCAAGTTTTAAAACAAACTTAAGAAGTTTGAACACGTGTGAATGCACCACAATCATTAAACCCATTTTATAGATAGAAGCACAAGAACAGTGGTTAAATTGCTTGTTCAAGGTCACGGAACTAGCAAGTAGCAAATGTCTATGCAGGCAGGATTATGTTACCCCTGGCTTGGTTCCAGGAAGCTGTGATCACTGAGGCCTATTTTCAGGCTAAAGTTTACCTGTGACTGACTTCCAAACCCCAGACAAGTTTTCTTTTTTCATTTCTTTATTCTTCTTTGCCACACTCCGTGGTGTTCAGGGCTTACCTCTGACTCTGCACTTAGGGATCAGTTCTGGTGGGGCCCAGGGGACCACATGGGATACTGGGGATGAAACCAGTGTTGACCACATGCAAGGCAAGTGTCCCCCTTATATTAGGGGAGGGCACTTTGGGTCACACTCAACAGTGATCAGGGTTTGATCCTGTCTCTGCTCTCATAGATCACTACTGGTAGATTTTGGGGTCCCCATGTGTGGCCGGGGATCAAACCTGAGTTGGTGGAATGCAAGGCAAGTGCCCTACCTGCTGAACTATCCATCCTGCCCACTCAGCAATTTTTTTAAAGAAACAACTTTGCTCTATAGCCAGGAACTGGTGTTCCTTGCCAACCTGGAGATATGGAAGACATAAGGAGTTTAGAAGGTTCTTGTGAGCGATTGTAGCTGCTAGCCCTCCCCTTGGGAATGTTTAACTTGGTACTTGGCTATTTTCATTTCTTTTGTTTTGATTTTTTTGCGGGGTGGAGCTCATACCCATGGTTCTCAGGGTTTCCTCCTGACTTTGCACTCAGAAACCACTCCTGGCAGTACTTGAGAGTTGTTCCTGCTCTGTGCTCAGGATTGACCCTTGATGGTGCTCAGGGAACTCTATGCAATGCCTGGCATTGAACCCTGGTTGGCCTTATGCAAGGGAAGCACTTTAACTCCTTGTACTATCTGTCTGACCCCAAACGACTATTTTTATCTCTTTCTCTCTCCCTGAGGCACTCTAGGACTGAAAACTGGTTTGCTTATTTCAGTGAAAGAAAACACAACAGGAAAGGCAAGTGGGATGATGACAAGAAAATTTCACGGACCGGATCCCTGGAAGAAAGCCTTTAGCCCTCTGTGTGAACACTTCCTCCTTCTGTAGGGGGTTAACGAAGAGTTGACTAGCTAAATCCTTTGACTGTAGACTGGCCTCTCTAACTCAAGCCCCTTCCATTTGAATTTCAGACAAGGGTTGAGTTCAAGCGTCTTTTGCTCCGGCTATGAATAAATGGTGTGCTGAGCAAATTAATAGTGTAAACCCCAAAGCCTGGCTGAATTAAAGAGAACAAATGTCTCAACCCCCCTCCAGCCCTTTTTTCATATTGATGTAAAAAAAAAACTAATATGCCGATTAAAAATCATTCTTACTCATTCAGCGGCTCCTCCAAGGAGTTCTCTGTAATCGTTTTTGTTTGGCTAACCCTAATGACTATATGAAAATCACTTTGGAACCAGCTTGTGGGGTCTGGCCCGCCCCGCCTCTGCTTTAGATCACATTGTGAATGCCTAGAATAAGCTTTAGGGCTTTAGCGTTCCTTGACGTTTCGTTTAGTTATTTTATCAACTCTTTTCAAAGGGGTCTTTCAAAAGACTCCCCCTCTTCATATTTCATAGAAGTCTTTGCGCTTAAGTGCATTTTGAGTGTATTCCAGCCAAGCTTCTGGAAATAAAGTAGAAAGTTTTGAATGGAATGGCCTGGGCTGAGACTGGCCTTTCCCCAGACAAATCCCTACCTGTCCTCAGAGTCAGCCACTGCAGTTGCCTAGGAGAAAGCACCATCCCGCTCCCCCTACACACACACACACACACACACACACACACACACACCTGGCATAGATCTCTCTCACACACCTACCGCACTCGGAGGCACAAGCTTTGTGTACATGTCTGTCTCCTTCACCAGACTCTTAATGCCTCCCGGGCACGGAACCTTTCTAATTTTTTTTCTAAAGCTCTTAACAACAATTACACAAGTAATACCTGAAAACAGTTTCAGGGGGTGGGGGGAGGGCTGGAGATCAAGCAACATTGCCTCTTGAGTTCCCCATCCCCGTTCCCTCCCTAGCGAACCCAGTCCTTTGGTTTTGTTTGAATTTCTATTTTTTACAAGCACAGGGCATTAAATTTACCTTCTTAATCATTTTTAATTATACAGCTCGGGAGTGTTAAGTAAATTCATTTTGTTGTGCAACCGAGGGCTAGAACTTTTCATTCTTGCCCAACTGAAACTCTCTGTCTATTAAACACTGTGTCCCTCTCTCCCCTCCCTCCACCCTTGGCAATGCTTTTGCGACTTCCTTGCTCTGTGAATTATTTCACTTTCACTAAGGTGCCTCCTGTCAAGGGAATAATACTCTCTTTCTTTCTTTCTTTCTTTCTTTCTTTCTTTCTTTCTTTCTTTCTTTCTTTTTAAATTTTATTGAATCACCGTGAGATAGTTATAAGCTTTCATGTTTGGGTTACAATCACACAATGACCAAACACCCATCCCTCCACCTGTGCACATTCCCCACCACCAATATCTCTGGTCTAACCCCCTTTCCCACCCTCTCCCTGCCTCCATGGCAGACATGATTCCCCATACTCTCTCTCTACTTTTGGGCAGTATGGTTTGCAATACAGACACTGAGAGGTTATCATGTTTGGTCCTTTATCTACTTTCTGCACATATCTCCCATCCCGACTGGTTCCTCAAGCCATCATTTTCTTAGTGATCCCTTCTCTGTTCCAGCTGCCTTCCTTCTCCCCTTTGCTCATGAGCCAGGCTTCCAGCTATGGAGCAATCTACCTGTCTCGTGTATCTACTATTCTTAGGTGTCAGCCTCATGTTATGTTGTTTTATACTCCACAAATGAGTGCAGTCCTTCTATGTCTGTCCCTCTCTTTCTGACTCATTTCACTTAGCACGATACTCTCCATGTCTCTCCATTTATAAGCAAAGTTCATGACTTCATCTCTCCTGACAGCTGCATAGTATTCCATTGTGTGCCTTTGTGCTATTGCCCAAACGGTCGCACACTTGGTTGGATAAGATGGGGGCAGGGGGAAGGGAACATGAAGGGTCACACTTTGGGGTGCTGGGGAGTGCACCACAGAGCTGAGGATGTGGGGCAGGGTCAGAGAGCAAGCCTGTGGTGTCATGAGTGCAAGGCATGCACTGAACTACTACTGTACCACATCCCTGTGTCTGTTGGACCTGGGCTGCTTGACTTAGTGGAATGATGCCAGGTTTATCCACTTCATAGCATGGGTCAGAATGTCAATCCTGTGAAAAACTAAAATGATATTCGGGGTCAGGGAGATAATACAGCAGGTGAGGTGGTTACCTAGCATGTAGCCAACCTGGGTATATTTCTTGGTGCCACATATGATCGCCTAAGCCCCACCAGGAATGACCCCTGAGACTGAAGTCAGTAGATGTACCCCATCCCCTAAGAGAGTTGAAAGCTATTCCAAGAGATGGCTCTACCACTTCATCTTTATCCATTCATCCATGGATGAACTTTTGGACCATTTCTGTTTTCGAACTGCTGTGGATAACACTCTCGATAGCTTGCCAGGCTCTCCAAGAGGGGCGGAGGAATCGAACCTGGCTAGGCCAGACTGGCTGTGCGCAAGGCAAATGCCCCACCGCTGTGCTATCACTCCAGCTATCGAGAGTATTCAATATGCCAAACACAGTAACAAGAAGTCTCACAATGGAGACATTACTGGGCCCGCTCGAGGAAATCGATGAACAACAGGAGAACAGTGACAGTGACAGTGACAGTGGATAACACAGTCATGAACACGAAGGCTATCGGTATCACCTTGAGAGCCTGCATTCAAGTCTCATGTGTATGTATCCAGTAGTGGGTTGACTATCACAATCCTATTTTAAGTCCCCCCCTCCCCTTCCCTTTTGTGGTTGCTGCTGCTGTGACAACCAGAGGTCACAAATATGCTTGCTGGGGGTTGCACGCCTTTAATTATGGTGTTCTCGCACATTCTGTTTGTACTGCTTACCTGGGGTTCCAAACAGCATGCACCTGGACCAACTTGGAATATGTAGCGGGCTCTGGAGGATTAAAAACTCCAGTCTCGGGATTTCAGACTGGGTCTTTGTTGCCAGTGAAACTTCTTCTGAACTCCCGTTTTTAACTTTTGAGGAACCATCATGCTTTATTTCCCCAGCAGCCAAAATGTTTACCTTTACACCAGCAGTGCACAAGTTTTCCAATTTCTCTGTATCCTTGCCAACACATGTTGCTTTCTGTTCTTGGGCTAGGGACCACTCTAATGGCTATTAAGTAATATTTCATTGTGATTTCGACTTGCATTTCCTTAGTGATAACTGATATTGAGCATCCTTTAATGCACTTGTTGGATATATGTTTATGTTTTTTTTAGAATTGCCAGTTTAAGTTCTATGCTTTTTTTGTTTGTTTGCTTTTTGTGGTGCTCAGGGCTCTGTGCTCAGGGATGACTCCTGAAAATTCTCAGAGGCAGTGATGGGGATCTACCTGGGGTCTGCCATGTGCAAGGTAAGTGCCTTAACTCCTGTACTATTTCTCAGGTTCTTCCACTTTGTTCATGTTACTCAGCATGTTTATTTTCCTATGTTGTATTAAATATATAAATTTTGAGTTTGTTCTATTATGTAAGCTGCCTTGTCATGTTGTTGATCATTTCCTCTCATGCACATAAATTTTTACGTTCGAGAGTCCTATTTGTCTATTTTTTCCTTTGGTTGATTTGGTGTCATATCCAAGAAGTCATTGCAAAAGCCAATGTGTTAAAACCTTTCATCTGTTCTCTTCTAGGTATTTTATAGGCCTTTTGGGTCTTAATTTTAGGTCTTTAATCTAGTTTGAGTTAAATTGTATATATGGTATAAGGGTCTACTTTATTCTTTTGCACATGGGCATTCAATTTTTTTCCAAGACCGTTTGTTAAAGGAATTATTCTCCTCCCATTGTGTGATCTTCAAATGCTTGTCAAAATTATTTGATCCTACATGCAAGGGTTTATTTTGGGGCTTTCTGTTTCAGTGGTTTGTTTATATGTCTATATTTGTACCATCACACTGTCTTCACTATTTTTGTTTGGAGCAAGTTTTGAAATTATAAATTGTAAGGCATTTGTTCTTTCTTCAAGATTATTTTGGTTATTCAAGGTCTCTGGAGACTCCATATGAATTTCGGGATTTTTTTTATTTATTTAAAAAATTCCACTGGGGTTTTGATGAGGATTGCAATCAGTCTGTAGATCCTTTTGGTATTATGAACATTTTAATAACATTAAATTCCTAATTCACAAGTTATCTTCCATTTCTTAGTATATTCTTTGATTTCTTTTAGCACTGTTTTTATGTTTTCAGTGTAAAAGTCTTGTGCCTCTTTGGCTAAATGTTTTCCTAAGCATTTCATTCTTTGAGCTACTTGTGAAAATGGGATCTGTTTTCTTCTTTCCTTTTCACATTGGTCATTTTTACTGTGTAGAAATACAGGTGAGGGGCTGGAGAGATAGTACAGCAGGTAGAGCACTTGCCTTGCATGTGGCCATCCCAGGTTTGATCCCTTGATATTCCATCTAGGTCCCCAAAGCACCTCCAGTAGTAATTCCTGAGTGCAGAGCCAGGAGCAACCCCTGAGCATCAGTTGGTGTGGCCCCAAACTAAAAACAAACAAACAAAAATGCAATTGGCATTTGTATTGATTTGGTATCAGGTAACAGTTTTGCAATTGTTTCTTAGGTTTTTGTATTTGTTTGGTCTTTGTGCTACACCTAGCAGTTCTCATGGCTTGTGCCTGGCTCTGCATTCAGGGATCACTCCTGACTGCGCTTGGGGAAACTATATAGAGTGCTGGGGATAGAGCCCACGCAAGACAAGTGACCTGACTGCACTATTGTTCCAACCTCTGTTTCTAAGTTTTAACACTTTTTACATAGACTTTCTAGAGGTTTTCTATATTTATTTATTTAATGTTTTTATTTGTTCTTGAGGCACACCTAGCTTTGCTCAGGGCTTTCTCCTGGATCTCCATTCAAGGATCAGTCCTGGCAGAACTCAAGGGACCATATGGAGTACCAGGGATAGAACCTGGGTTAGCCATATACAAATCAAGATCACTACCTCCCATACTATCCCATACTATGCTATCCTGTACTATACTATCCCATACTATACTGCAATCCTGATTTTTCTATTTTTACTACTTTCGATTTTTCTACATTTATAAGATTATATCTTTTGTAAGCAGAGATAATTTTACTTCTTTCCTTCCAACTTGGATGTTGTTTTTTTCTTGGGGAGTGAGGTTGGTGGTGCTCAGGATTTACTCGTATCTCTGAACTCAGGTATGTCTCCTAGTGGTGCTCAAGTGATCATATGGGGTGCCGGGGATCAAATCTGAGTCGGAAAGGTGGCTGTGTGCAAGGCAACTATTTCTCTGTCCCCTCATTTATTGTATTATTGCTCTAGCTAGGACTTCAGGAACTGTGCTGAACGAGGGGGTGCATATGGGTGCATATGGGCATCTTAACCTTTTTGCTGAGTGTAGAAGAAATATAGTCTTTCACTGTTGAATATGATGTTAGCTGTAGTATCTCTTATGTTGAGGTAGCTTCCACTTATTACTAGATTGTTGATTTTTCGCATCATGAAATTGGATTGCATTTCTTCAAATGCTTTTTCTGTACCAATTTAAGATAATCATGTAGTTCTTTAAATATTTTAAACGTGGTATATTATATTGATTGATTTTCACATGTTGAATTATACGTGCATTCTAAATGTCTTGGTTATGCTGTGTCATTCTGTGTGCTATTGAATTCAGTTTGCTAGTGTTTTGTTGAAGATTTTTTGCATTAAGGTTTATCAGGGATATTGATTTTTTGTAGTGTCTTTGTTCAGTTTTGGTATGATGGCAACGTCTATTTCACTCCTCTTTACTAAGATCTTTTCAATGCAGTTAGAAGGGACTAAATGCATACGAGAATATGTAGCATTATTTGGAATGTTTTCTTAATATTTAAATGATATCATACCATGCATGTTTATTTAAATGATATCAGACTATGCAGTATTTTTCTGCATCTATCATGCAACAGTCTGACTCATATAACTTTCCATGGTGGTTCTTATTTAACCTGCCCCCATTCTTTTAAGCCACTGCACAGTCTTTAATCAATGTGTAATTTCCTCCTATATGGCAGGCACTTTAATCAATGCTAAACTCTAGATGCAGAGGAAAAACATAGGGAATGGTATTCACATGAATAAGACAAGCAAATCTCTGTCCTCAGGGAGTTTTACATTCTAGTTGGGCTGAGTGATAGAATCTGTAAGATAATTTCTGACTTGGGTAAATTTTATGAGCAAAATGAAAAGGTCAAATGATAACACGGCTTGGAGGTTGGAGGAGTCTTAAGTTGGTCAGGGAAGACTTCATGGAATCATTTATATGATAGGTCCCAAATAAGTCTGGGATCAGAGAGTTGATAGCACTTGCTTTGCATATGACTGACTCTGTTTTCAATCCCTAGTACTGTATATAGTCCTCTGACCTATGCCTATGCATAGTTCTTTTTACGTTAGGAAACATTATATTATAGACATGGCTTAAGTATCTATAAGTAAAATATTATATAAAAATCTCTATAAATGCAAAATCACTCAAATAGACATAGACCATTCAATATAAGTGAAATTTTAATTCATTATTGAAAAGTATAAAAATATCCTAGCAAGCCAGGAATGAACATGCCTTCTTTCATTTTCTAGTGGGCAACCGTAAGTGCCATGAATAGATGCTATACTCAAGAGCAAAGTGCTGAGAGGTTTGTCTTGTCTGTTAAAGAGGTTCCTTTAATGCTTCTTGCAAACCTGATTTCAAGGCTATGAATTCCGTAGGCTGCTGTCTGTTCATGAATCTCTGTATTACTCCTTCAAATCTAGCTGGATAGAGTATTTTTTAAAATTTTTATTAGTGAAACACCATGAGGTACAGTTGTAGACTTACAAATTTTTGTTCTTGGGTTTCAGTTATACAATGATCAAGTACCCATCCCTCCACCAGTGCCCATTCTCCACCACCACAGTTCCCAGTATCCCTCCCACCACCCATCCCCCCATCCCACCCTGCCTCTGTGGCAGGGCATTCCCTTTTGTTCTCTTGGATAGAGTATTCTTGGTGAGGTGTTCATTTCATTGAGGTTCTATTTTCATACTCTATCCCACCTTTCTCTTCTAGCTCATGAAGTCTCATTTGATAGATCTGTTATGAATCTTAGGGCCTTTCCTTTGTATGTAAATTCCTTTTTTGATCTTGCTGCTTTCAAATATTCTGTCTTTCACCTTTGCCATTCTAATCATTATGTATCTTCGAATTTTTCTATTTGGGTCTATTTACATTGGGACCCTTCAGGCCTCTTGGATCTCAGTGCCTACATGCCTCAACTCTGGGAGATATGTATAGTTCTGAATATCTATCACTGTTGTGGAGAGCTGTTTCCCAAGAAGAGGTCATGGGGTAAGTAAAACTAAATGTCTCAAGAGTAGTGCGAGTGAAACTGGAGACATTGGTAGAGAGTAGTGGGCACTGGGGAATGGATTGGTGTTGGAATAATTATATGCCTGAAACACAACCATAAATAACTGTAACTTTGTAATTTGCAGTGATTCAATTTTAAAAAATTAAAAAGACTAAAAGACTGTGTTAAATCAAGAAGGGGCCTACATGAGTGAACTTAGAAGACCAGAAATTTTACTGTTGAATAACTTGAATTTTTTGTTTGCACCAGAGTAGCACATCCAACAGTGCTCACAAGTGCCCAGAAGTGACCTTTGGTGGTACTCAGGGAATCACATAAATTTTCAGGGATGCAATGGGGGTTAGCTGCATACAAGGCAAGCATTTTAACTGATAAACTATTTCTCTGGCACACAACTTGAGATTTTGAAACTCACAGAGAGATTTCCTTCTCTTATGAAGGTCTTATTTGTGAGGTGCTACAAGCATCAGGTGGATGAAGTCACCTGGGCATAACTATTTGGTTTAGTTCATGAACAAATCTGCAGGGTAGAAAGAAAGGAAGTCAGTTGAAGGAAAATGGGAAAAGGAAGGAGGCATTAGGGTGTCATCAGATCTTCTCTGAACAGAGCTACCATTGCAGAGTGGTATCAGCTCTACCTCTATCTAATAACATAACATGAGACTGACACCCAAGGACAGTATATACAAGGGCCAGAAAGATTGCTCCATAGTTGGAAGCCTGCCTCATGAGCAAAGGGAAGAAGACAGCTAGAATAGATAAGGGATCACTAAGAAAATGATGTTTGGAGGAATCAGTCAGGATGGGAGATGTGTGCTGAAAGTAGATAAAGGAGGAAGCATGATAACCTCTCAGTATCTGCATTGCAAACCATAATGTCCCAAAGTAGAGAGAGAGTATGGGGAATATTGTCTGCCATGCAGGCAGGGGGTGGGTGGGAAAAGAGGGGTATACTGGGGATATTGGTGGTGGGATGGGTTTTTTATCATTGTGTGATTGTTATCTCAAACAATGAAAGCTTGCAACTATATCAGTATTCAATAAAATAAAAAAATAAAAAATAAAGTTTATAAAGCATGAGTCTCCATTTCCTCACACGAGGGGGTAGAACACAGAAGCAGCTCTGTCAGTAAGGTGGGCATGCTGGGAGAGCCAGCAGAGATAAAACTGATGTCAGAGGCAGACATATTATCTTCCATTTCATTGGGTGGCCAGTGAGAGAATATTCTGTGGCATTTTCCTTCTCTCCTCCCCCAATTTTTATTGAAATACTATGATTTATGACACTGTTCACAATAAGTTCATGCACACCTTGTTCCAATACAACATCTATCACCAGAGTACCAAGTTTCTCCCTCTAATGACATAGGGATGCCTCCCATCCACCACCACCTCACCTCATCCAGGTAAGCTCAGTTCTGTGGATCAGTGCTCCAGTTCTGAGACCTTTGGCCATTTGTCGTTTTCTTGTGGTTTGTTTATATCCCACATATGACAGAGGTCATTCTGTGTCTATTCCTCCCCTTCTGACCAACATTCATTTAGCATAATACCCTCTAGTGTGTTATCTCTGGAGTGGCAAAGTGCTTGATTTCATCTTTTCTTATAAATGAGTAGTATTTCATTGTGTATATGTACCATGTATTTTAGCCAGTTGTCTGTTCTTTGGAACTTGGGTGGTTTCCAGATCTGGGCTATTGTGAATAGTGCTGTAATGATCTTAGGGATACAAATATCTTTTTCTAATAGGGGCACCTATGGGGTATATGCCAAGAAATAGAATTCCTGGGTCATATGGAATCTCAATTCTTAGGTTTTTGAGACGTCTTTAATTTGTTTTGCAAAGATAATAAACCAGTTGGCATTCTCACAAATAGTGGATGAGTATTCATTTTATTCCACATCCATGCAAGCACTGGTTATTTTTGTTATTTTTTAATATGTGTCAGTGTCACTGGTATGAAATTATATCTCTTTGTTGTTTTAATTTTCGTTTTCCTGATAGGTAATGAAGAGAATTTTTTCATATACCTACTAGTCAGGCTGAAGCAATAGCATAGCGGGTAGGGCATTTGCCCTGAACGTGGCCAACCCAGGTTCGATTCCTCCGTCCCTCTCAGAGAGCCCAGCAAGCTACATGAAGGTTGACCCATTAACCGTATTTCTCCAATGTCTGAAATGGACTCAAACTAACCAAGGGAGGATTCTCTTAAGAAATCAGGATTGGGGTGAGACAGGGGGAAGGGAAGGGATAGGGGGAAGGCAATGGGTAGGGCCCCTACTTTGCATACAGGCAACCCAGATTTGATCCTCAGCACCACATATCATTCTCTGAGCACCACCAAGGGTCGCTCCTGAGCAAAGAGGTAGGAATAGCTTGTGAGCTTTGCCAGGTGTGGCAAAAGAAGACAGAAAAAAATAAAGAAGAAAAGGAAAGAAAGAAAGAAAGAAAGAAAGAAAGAAAGAAAGAAAGAAAAATTATTTTCTTTTTTTAGAAAGAAGAAAATAAGCGAGGAAGGAAAGAAAAGAAGAATGAAAGGAGAAATGGAAATAAATAAGAACAGAAAGAAAAGAGAAAGGAAGAAAGAAAAGAAGAGAGGAAAGAATATAAGAATGAAAGAAAGAAGATATAAGAAAAGGAAGGAAAAGAATGAGGGAAGAAAAGAAGAGAAGAAAGAAAGAAAAGGATGAACAAAAGAAGAAAAGAAGGAAAATGAGAAAAGAAAGGAGTAAAGAGAAAAGAAGGAAGGGGAAAAAGGAAGAAGTAAAGAGAGGGAGGGAGGAAGGAAGCAACGAAGGAAGGAAGAAAGGGAGGGAAGGAGGGTAGAAGGGATGGAAAGTAGAAAGGATGGAAGAGAGGGAGAAAGGGAGGGAGGAAGGAAGGAAGCAAGGAAGGAAGAAAGGAAAGTAGAAAATAAGGGAGGAAAGAAAGAAAAGAAGAATGAAAGAAAAATGGAAATAAATAAGAACAGAAAGAAAGGAGGAAGGAAGGAGGAAAAGAGAGGAGAGAAAGAATATAAGAATGAAAGAAAGGAGATATAAGGAAAGGAGGGAACAGAATGAAGGAAGAAAAAAGAGAGGAAAGAAAGAAAAGGATGAACAAAAGGAGAAAAGAAGGAAAAATAAGAAAAGGAGTAAAGAGAAAGGGAAGAAGGAAGGGGAAAAGAAAGCAAGAAATAAAGAGAGGGAGGAAGGAAGCAAAGAAGGAAGGAAGAAAGGGAGGGAAGGAGGGTAGAAGGGAGGGAAAGAAGAAAGGAAGGAAGAGAGGGAGGAAGGAAGGAAGCAAGGGAGGAAGAAAAAGAAAATAATCAAGCAGGATTAGATACATGGGTCTTAGCCTGTGTTATTTTGCATACATGTCCAGCTCTCTGAGGACAGCAGCTGCCTCATCTCTTAAAAAAAAAACAGTCTGAACTGGATTGTTTCAACAGCTCCATTCAACAGGAGATTCCACGAGTTCATGCATTTTGCAAATGTAGAAATTCCTCTGGGGACTGTGGTGATTTGGTGCAAACCACAGAGGTCAAATGGGCTCAAGCCTCTTGGGTTTGGAGAAGAAAATCCAGTCCGTTTATGTACAATATGGCTTAGACTGGAGGAGTAAGGTTTGTCAGCTACGCAACAAAGAAGGGAAATTAGAAACACAAGATTAAACATGAAGTGACAAGAAGCAAAGATCAAAGTCTCAGAGCTTGATTCACCAGTTGCAAAGTGCAGCTGCTGGTGGTGCTGTCCCCTCCTCCTGCTAGCAGGCTGCAGGGCCAGAATAGTACTGCAAAATACGGATGGCAGAAATGGGCCACTTCTTTTTTTTTTTAAATTTTTATTAGTGAAACACCATGAGGTACAGTTGTAGACTTACAAATGTTTCTGCTTGGGTTTCAGTTATACAATGATCGAGTACCCATCCCTCCACCAGTGCCCATTCCTTATCATTTACATTTTTAAAAAATTTTTGTTAGTGAAAGACCATGAGGTACAGTTATAGATTTACAAATTTTTGTGCTTGGGTTTCAATTGTACAATGATCAAACACCCAGTGCCCATTTTACACCACCACTGATCCCAGTATCCCTCCCACCCCACCCCAGCCCCCCATCCCACCCTGCCTCTGTGGCAGGGTATTCCCCTTTGTTCTCTCTCTCATTTTGTTTGTTGTGGTTTGCAAAAGAGGCATTGAGTGGCAATCATGTTTGGTCTATAGTCCACTTTCAGCATGCTTCTCCCATCCTGGGAGAATCCTCCCAACACCCTTTATTTGGTGCTCCTTTCTCTATCTGAGCTCCCTTTTCCCCTAGAATGTGTGGCTGGCCTCCAAACCATGGATCAAAATTCCTGATACTAATCTTGGCCACTCTTGGCTATTAGTCTCCTATTTTGTTACTTTATGTTCCCCAGATGAATGCAATCTTTCTATGTCTATCCCTCTCTTTCTGACTCAGAAATGGGCCATTTCTTATTCAACGGTCTTTACTTTTAGTTCTGAGAGCCCCGCGGCTGGACCCAGGCCCCAAAATCCCCCTCTCATCCATTTGCCTCCTTGGTTTCTGATTCTAGAGGATCAAATATCATTGCACAAAGCGCTCCTTAGACTCCCACCAGAGACTCAGGTGGTGAACACTGAGGGTATTTATTTTTTTGGTTTTCTAAATCTTTATTTTTAAAGTCATTGCCATTTCCAAATATACATTATTAATGGACATGGAGATAATTTACCTTTTAATTTCATGGAATTTTTGAACCTTTATTTCTTTTCATTTTTAACTATTTATTGGTGAATCACTGTAAGTACAGTTACAGACTTACAAACTTTCATGCTTGCATTTCAGTTATGCAATGATCGAGTATCCGTCCCTCCACCAGTGCCCATTCTCCACCACCAGTGATCCCACCCACCACCCCCATCCCATCCCCCACAACCCACCCTGCCTCTATGGCAGGGCATTCCCTTTTCTTCTCTATTTCCTTTTGGGCATTGTGGTTTGCAATAGAGGTATTGAGTAGCCATTGTGTTGGGTCTATAGTCTACTTTCGGCACACATCCACTGAGACTATTTAAAGCTTTGTTATTTAGCACTTATTTGGACTCACCATGATGTGACTATCTACTTTCAAATAATTTCCCCTTGTAGGTTCTGGAGTAATAAGAGATGAATGTGTAGGTCTACGTTCATCTCCTCTGCAAAGGAATCTAAGGTAACATGAAAGGAAATTGGTTTGCCAAGGGAATGGAACAGAAATGAATGAAATTGATAGTCATGCCCTTCCCCTCCTCCAGTTGAGCCGCCCCTGCCATAAAAATTAAATTCAGGGAGTAAAAGTTCAAGAAATAGTTTTTAGGCATTTTTCATCATTGCAATATTTTTTGTTTGGGCACCATACCCAGTGGTGCTCAGGGCTTTCTCCTGGCTCTGTGTTCAGGGATCACTACTGACAAGGCTTCGGGGACCCTATGTGATGCTGGGAACCAAACCTGGATTGGTCATGAGCAAGGCAAGTGCCTTACCCACTGTATTATTTCCCTGGCTCCACAATATTTTTATGGCTCTGCAATATTTTACTTTTGCGTAGCAGTTTGGAATGTTCCATTTTGTGTTTTGATGCCACTTAGTCTGCAGTAAACAGCCAGTGGTGGTAGCTGGGTGGGAAGTGGGAGCTAAGCAGGACCCTCATTCCACACAGGCCTTGGGATTCTATTCCATGAAACTGAGGGGGACATTACCAAAAGCCCTGCTTTTGATGTGGAGTGACAAACCTTGCTATAAGGTTTGCTTGGAACTGAATGGAGACTGGCTGATGAAATAGTGACATTTCCAGAATCAAAGATCACCCTGCCCCCCCAGCTCAGGAGACAGGACTTATGGCCCATCTGGAGACAGGAAGTCACCAGACTGCATTCCATGCCTCCTCACATCAACCCCCTACAGATAACAGAAGGCCAGACCAAGTGCCCTGGTCCCACTGGTCTCTGGTTCCCTTTACCAGCTCAAGAGAATTTAAGATTAACAAAATAGGAGACTAACACCCATGAATAGCCGAGATTAGTACCAGGAGGTTCACTCCATGTCTTGGAGGCCAGCCACACATGCTAGGGGAAAAGGCAGCTCAGAGAAGGATACACCAAATAAAGGTGTTGGGAGGATCCTCCCAGGATGGGAAATACATGCTGAAAGTAGACTATAGACAGATCATGATTGCCACTCAATGCAAACCACAGCACCCAAAAGGAGAGAGAGAACAAAAGGGAATGCCCTGCCACAGAGGCAGGGGAGGATGGGGGTTGGGAGGGATACTGGGATCCGTGGTGGTGGAAAATGGGCACTGGTGGAGGGATGGGTATTTGATCATTGTATAATCGAAACCCAAGCACAAAAATTTGTAAGTCTACAACTGTATCTCATGGTGTTTCTCTAATAAAATTTTTTTAAAAATAACATAATAAAAAAAGAGAACTTAAAATGCTACAGAGAGCTTAGTCTCTCCCAGAGCACAACTCTACCCCAGCCTTCCCAGGGGCTGTTAGGGGTTCACCTGGGAGCACACCCTAATAACCTTTTCCCCAACAAACTTTTCCTATTTCTTCACTTTAATCGCCTCTGTCTCTCTGTTGCGCCAAGTGAGATCTCTAGCCTATCACTTGCATCTGCTAAGGTAGAAGGTGTAGTCACTCTCAGTCCAATGACAGCCCAATGACACCCTCAACTCAATGGTGTAATTCAGGCTATTGAGGCTTGCAAAAGTCCCCTGTATTCACTAACACAAGTTCTCTTTTCAGGAGGTTCTGCTGTTTGGGGCTTAGTGGCCATAGGAAAGCTAAAGTCAGTGAGAAGGAAGTAGGTGTTACCAAGCAGCCCTGAAGTTTAGGAGCTTGGCACATGTGGTATGAGAACTTCAAGTGAGTGACTGCTGGAAATGCCACAGATCAGAAAATGCAGGGGAACTGCCAAATGAGAAGGAGAGGAAATGAGTAGCTAAATCCAGGCAGGGGTTATGTTAATGAGATGAAAACACAGGAGGAAAATCAAGAAAGATTCACAAGGAACAAAACAGGGATACAAGGGGCTGGAGAGATAGCACAGCGAGTAGGGTGTTTGCCTTGCACGTGGCTGACCCGGGTTCGATTCCCAGCATCCCATGTGGTCCCCTGAGCACTGCCAGGAATAATTCCTGGGTGTATGAACCAGGGGTAACCCCTGTGCATTGCTGGATGTGACCCAAAAAGGAAAAAAACCAAAACAACAACAATAAAAAAAAAAAACCCAGGGAGACAAGGTGGTGGTAATGCAGCTCAAAGGGAGAAAAAGATTTTAGGAGCACACTCAGTTTTGTTTTTCCTTACATTGCGCTGGAGAGACTTGATGGGTGGCATGGCCTGAAGGTCTTTGAATCAGGCTAGCATGGCCTCCTCCTTCCTGGTCTGGCCTGATCTGCCCTAACCCACTCCGCATGCCCTGTGTGCCCGCCTTCACTTCTACCCCCCTTATCTTCTTCCCCCTCTCCTCGTTGGCTTTTTTCCCTGCTTTTTGGGTCACACCTGGTGATGGACAGGGATTATTCCTGGCTCACGCACTCAGGAATTACTCCTGGCGGTGCTTGGGGGACCATATGGAATGCTGGGAATTGAACCCGGGTCAGCCGTGTGCAGGGCAAACGCCCTACCCACTGTGCTATCACTCCAGCCCCATTGGCTTTTGTTCTTTCACTGTGCCAGCCTCACCTCCCCTCGCACTCCTCTTAGCCACTCCCTTTGTAATGTTTCTACCCAAATTGAGAATTTGATAGGACCTGTGGGTTTCATGTTTGGGGGGACCGAGTTCCAATTCAGGACATCTGCTAGGGTGTGTGGTCAGCAGGAATGCTGTCCTTCCCCTGCAGAGCTGACAAGAAATCCAGAGCCTGTGGAGTTTGTCAAGTGTAGCTCTCACCTCCTGGCCATATCCTCTGGGGCCTAGTATAGAGATACTTCTGACAATTGGCTCTCTGTCTCGCTGCAGATGGGTTTTAATACAGTCATTCTAATGGTATTTTGTCTATTGCAGTAAGATGTGTAGACTGCCCAAAGCAGGAAACACTGGGGAAAATCGCGCCCCCCCCCCCGGGCCCCCAATGAAAACAAATTCAGATTGACTTCATATTTACTTGCGCAGAGTAAATGTGCTTTTTAGATTCTCAGTGTCTCGCTAATGGTTGCTAACTCTGTATGTCTCAAGGTCAGTGCCCAGGGCTGAAGCGATAGTATAGTGGGTAGGGCGTTCAATCCCCAGCATCCCATATGATCCCCTGAGCATTGCCAGGAGTAATTCCTGAGTGTAAAGCCAGGAGTAACCCCTGTGCTTTGCCGGGTGGACCCATAAAGCTCGAGCAGGCCCAGAAACGTCTCCATTTTGAGACTTGTTGTTACTGTGTTTGGCATATTGAATATGTCACGGGTAGCTTGCCAGGCTTTGCCATGCGGGCGAGATACTCTTGGTAGCTTGCTGGGCTCTCCGAGAGGGGCGGAGGAATAGAATCCGGCTTGGCCGGGCCCACCGGGTGCAAGGCAAACACCCTACCCACTGTGCTATTGCTCCAGCCCAAAAAGCAAAACAAAAAAAAAAACCCCAACAACAACAACAACAACAAAAACTCAGTGCCCAAGCCCAAGCCCCAACCTAAGCAACAAACTTGCAGCCGGAAGTGATGGTTGAGTAATGATACTTGCCAACGTGTGTGGGGAACATGACTCTGCCTTCGTGAGACTTCATCCCTGAAGAAATGATGAATTTCCTTCTAGGCACTCCCCTTTCACAAAATCACGACGCACCATGCGACTGGGACAAGGACATTTGCAATAGGGATTGTTGTATAAAACACAGCACATATGTTCGCCAGAATTAGAACAAATCTTACTCTCTGTAAACTCCAACAAGGGCCTCTGCAGGATTGCCAGGGTCCCATTGGATACCTGCTCTTCATTCCTACCTCTGTCGCCACCCTCCCCCCAGACCTGCCAGTCCTCACTCAGCTTTTGGTAGCATTTAGAAGGCCTTGGTAATCACTGGAGGCAAATGATAGAACACAGATTTTGTGAAGGACAGCTTTGTTGTTGCCAACATTATGGGCATTGTTTGTTCGAGTTTGTTGTTCTTGGACAGGGCTAGGGAGAAGGAGGAGGAATTTGATCAAGCCCTTCCAGCTAGAACTCTGTGAGCTCTGGATTCTACTGTTGGACCAGAATCTGCCAAAAGCTAAAGCAAGCCTTTTCTTTCTCTGCTCATTGATTCTGGATGCAAACTACTGCATCTCACAGGCAAGCACAGAAATCCTGAATGGTTTGGGGGCTCTTCCTGGGCTTTCTAGTTATGTCTTTTAGAAACGTAAAAAAATCAAGAGGGCTGGAGTGATAGCACAGCGGGTAGGGCGATGGCCTTGCACGCGGCCCACCCAGGTTCTGTTCCCAGAATCCCATATGGTCCCCCAAGCACCGCCAGGAGTAATTCCTGAGTTTTTAAGCCAGGAATATTCCCTGTGCATTGCTAGGTGTGATTCCCCCCAAAAAAATCAAGAAAAAAAGTTAAAGTTCCAGAGAAGTTCTGAAACACTGCACAGTAGATGGGTGTTTCCTGGTAGAACAATGGGGTAGCTGTAAATGAGAGCAGTCAAAGGTCATTTCCTCTATGATCATTCTAAAATCTTTAGTATCTGTATATCCTAGAAGAAGAAAGTTAAGGTTTTCTTCAGGGAGAGGAATTCAGTCATTTGTTTTAACGTTGAATTGTGAAATTATGAAGATGTTCATTGACTCGGGTGATTCCACGTGGCCTGCCAATGTCTGTGTCACTGAGTTATAGCAGGAACTTGAAGCCCCGCATCAAACTGGGGGTACTTCCCAAGAATCTGGTATTTCTTCAGATAAACACTAGGTGGCATGGAGAACTTAATAAACAGAAAGCCCTAATATCACCGATTGGAAAACAGAAGATGGCCTTCTCTTCAGTTAGCCGTCATTGTCAGATCTTTGCCATGATGCTCTAGAGACAAAATGCCAGCCATGGAGCGCATGGTGCTTATAGAGGCATTTCCAAAGAGAACGGGGCTGGAGGAATTCGTTCACAAAATCTCCTCCCCAAATATTTTCTTGAGTATCGTTTTATAAACACGATGATAAATTCAAAAATATAATTGTTACCATGACCAGATTCCTTAATAGAAAACAGTCTATTTCTGTCAGTGTGGACGTGTTTTTCATTTGAGAAAGCCTGACAGACTTTTTCTCCTCCCTCTTTTTCCTTTATGAAATCAGCCAAGGGGGGGCCAGGGGTGGGGGAAACAAAGCCGACTCTGATCTCTCTTCTCCAAACATCCCTTTGGATCAAAAAGGCAGGATTTTCCTTGCCATTTGGACATTGCAAACATGTTCCTTTCCCCATGGTCAGGGAGTAAAAATGGACTGAGTAGCTCTCCCCTAGGCCCTAAAATAGTGAGACCGAGGGAGCAGGTGTCAAAGTCACAGTTTGCTAACTACATGACTTTGGGCTCTGACCGGGACTCTGCTTGGCTTAGCAAAGCCTGCCTTGAAAAGCCAAGCTCCATCTCACCAGCACATGGCGGGCCCACCATTTTCCGGTGATTAGAGAATCTCCTTAAAGATTAGGGGCTTCGTCCGGCCTGCTCCTAGTTACTAGTCTGAAAACACACACACAGTTCTGAGCCGAGTTGCCCTGTGTGTTCTTGTGACAGCTCCACAGACGGCTAGTAAAAAGCAGAGGGAAAGGCTGTTACTTACAGCAATGGAAAGGGGGCACTTCCAAGTGTCATTTCTAAGAATCAGCGGAGTCAGGCAGAACAATGAGGCTACCAGAAGGCTTCAGCTCCATTCAGGAGCCCTGACTTGGCAGAGCCTAAATTTGATTCTGGAATAGCTCCATGCCTATGAGAGAGAAGTTACAGAAAGTAATCTAGATGCTCGGGGCCAGTTTCTGAAAGGCAGCCCACAGCTGCCACTCTATGTCTGTTTATGACTTGGCTCTGTCCTCCCTCCCTTCCTCCATCTCTTTTCACTTCCTTTCTTTATTCCCACCCCTTTCTTCCCTTCCTTTCTCCATCTGCCTTCCCTACCTTTCTCTCTCTCTCCATTCTGTCCTTCTTTCCTCACTTCACCCCTCCCTTTCCCCCTCCGTTCACTTCTTCCTTCTCTTCCCTTTCTCTTTCTTTTTTCTGTTCTGTCTCCCTCCCTTCCTTCCTTCCTTCCTTCCTTCCTTCCTTCCTTCCTTCCTTCCCTCCCTCCCTCTCTCTTGCCCCCTCCCTCCCTCCCTTCCTCCCTTCCTTCCTTCCTTCCTTCCTTCCTTCCTTCCTTCCTTCCTTCCCTCCCTCCCTCTCTCTTGCCCCTCCCTCCCTCCCTCCCTCCCTCCCTCCCTTCCTTCCTTCCTTCCTTCTCTTTTTCTTTTCCTTTCTCTCTTTTTCTTTTTTCCTTCCTCCCTCCCTCCCTCCCTTCCTCCCAACTTGCATCCCTTTCTTCCTTTCATCCCTCCCTCCCTCCTTCCCTCCCTCCATTGTTCCTTCCCTCCCTCCCTCCCTCTCTCTTGCCCCCTCCCTCCCTCCCTCCCTCCCTTCCTTCCTTCCTTCCTTCCTTCCTTCCTTCCTTCCTTCCTTCCTTCCTTCCCTCCCTCTCTCTTGCTTCCTTCCTTCCTTCCTTCTCTTTTTCTTTTCCTTTCTCTCTTTTTCTTTTTTCCTTCCTCCCTCCCTTCCTCCCTTCCTCCCAACTTGCATCCCTTCCTTCCTTTCATCCCTCCCTCCCTCCTTCCCTCCCTCCATTGTTCCTTCCCTACTTCTCTCCACTACTGAGCTACTTCCACAGATAATGTATACTTTGATTTTATTTTAAATGTAGGGGTAAAGTCACACTTGGCAGTGCTCAGGAGCTACTCACGGCTCAGTGTTAGAGCATATGCTTTGTATGTGTATGAGGCTCTGGGTTCAATCCCTAACACCATCCTACCCCCAAGTTTGTCACTCTTGTTTTCTCATGTTTCTCTTGTTTTCTTTAGGTCCTAAGATCTCCTTTCAACCCACTTTAATCAGCAAATTTGTGTTTGTCCATTAATAAACCATGCTAATTTTCACAGGAGAGAGTTTAAAACACACATGTGTATACACTCACTCGAGCAGAATGATAAAGGTGTTTGAAACAGGAGGAATATTTTCCTTCTGAAGAGTTTTGGGACACTATATTAAAAACTATGATAACTTGGCTGCATTTTTCTCTAAAACTTTGGACCTCTTTTATTTTGATGCTCCTTCTTTGGGATGGCAAAGTCTTCTGACACTATTTTAGCAATCAGTGTTAAATAGCAACTATTTAACTCAACCAGTGTTCCACCACCTTCAGAAATGAACATCTTTTAAGTTAGGAAGGTATGGGGCCAGAGAAATAGTACAGGGGCTAAGCCACTTGTCTTACAAATAGCTTACCCAGTTTGATTCATGATACCAAAATTGGTCCCTCAAACACCACCAGGAGTAGCCCCTGAACACAGAACCAAGAGTATTCCCTGAGAACTGCTGGGTATGACACTCCCCCCCTCCCCAAAGTTAAGCATTAAGCATGGACAAAAACTACACATCCCCTAAATGATCCACTTTTAAAAATAGAGTAAAAAGAAAAATATAATTTTACACCAGTATTTGACTATATTTGTCTAATAACCTATCTATCTATGGATCCATCCATCTTCTGCTATCTTTTGTTTATTTGGTGGTCCTTAGGGGATAATGCCAGGGCTCAAATAAGCAAAGCAAGTAATCAGCCTTTTGTACTATCTCCCTGGATTCATCTTATTTTCTTCCTTCCTCTTACCATATTCAAAAGTGCTTAGGCCTATTCCTGGCTCTGTGCTCGGGAGTGATCCCTGGCTTGAGGGACTATATACAGTGCTGGGATCAAACCATGACATGCCACATACAAAGAAAGTACCAAAACCCTGTATACAATTTCTCTGGTATCTTGAAGTAGAAATGTGGATTTGGGCCTACTGAATGTGCTTCAAGTGATATCCATCTCTTGGGATTCTTGGAAGCTTTCACTTTTCTCCCTACTTACTAAAAGAAAAAAATCCAAGTTCACCTGAAATGTTCATTTTCTCTGGTGAATTGGTTCAATGGGGATGCAAGTCCGGGGCTCTGAGGTTTCCTGAGTATGGGAATGAACCAGGGCTCTGAGGCTAGACTGCTAGTGTGGCTCTGTGAGCTCAGGTTGAATTATGTCCATGAGAAACCATTATTAGTAGTATTTTAAACAAAAAATAAAATTAACTTAAAAAAATCAAATTGTCCCAATTATGGAGAGCACTTGTTCTTGAGGCTGAGTGAAGGATGTGCCAAGGCCTTGGTGACTGAGATTGCCATGAGTGACTATATACATAGTGTCACCACAGTCTTTCTCCATACTCCTTGAAGTAAAACTAATCTTCACTCCCATCATTTGATTGGGAAGGCGTGTGGGGCCACACTTGGTGGTGCTCAGGGGCTATTCTTGGCTCTGTGCTCAGGAATTACCCTTTATGGTGTTTTAGGGCCCATATGTAGTGCCAGGAATTCAAACAAGGGTTGACCACGTTTAAGTGGGCCTTACTTCGGTATTATTTCTCTCGCCCAAGTCCCATCATCTCTCATGGGCTAGTCACAGCTTACATATTCAACATGTCAAGTTCGTGTTATTTTCCCTAGCCTTCTAGACGGCTAGAAACCTATCTTGAGTCTTTAAGGCCTTTCCTCCCCACTTTTTGATTCTTTCATCTGGCTTTCTGGTAGCTCTTGTTCATCTTAGGCCCAGAAAGGGTATGACACCCTATCTCACCATCCACTCAGAGCCACCTTTCTCCCACAGAGTTGAAATTCAAAAAGTACTTAAAGTGTTGCTGGTCACATTGACACATATGTCAGATTGAGGGATATAACTGAGGCTTAGCTAAAGGCATTTCTACTAAGGTGTAAGTGACACAAAAGAATCTTGTCCTCCTGGTGATTACTTGCATCTTAAAAGCATGAGGTGCTTATTAGCTCAAATAGATCTTGAAAGGAGACGAGAATGTGGGATAGCATCAGGCGGCCTATGCTAGTGACCCTTGTCTCTTTCCAGACCTATGTTCACTTGGTTCACTTCACCCTTGTGTATACAGAACAGGAATTTGTTATGTCTGACTCTCCCTTCAGAGAAATTGCCAAGCCTTGCTCGGGACCTTCCACACAAAAGACATCCTTCTCCCTTTGATTTGAGCTGGTTTCCTGTGCCATTGCCTGGCGTAAATAACATCTTAGAGTGTCTTAGGTAGTTTCTGGAAAGTTTAGGAGTTTGCTAAACGTGGAACAGATGCGCAGAACATCTGGGTGGTAGGCTCTTGGCAATGCTTCAAGGGCCTCATTGTCACTGACAGCTGGGGCCCATCTGCTGGGATGGCATTTGGAAGCTCCTAAAGTGAAAAAAAATCCCCTTTTTATTGGTTTATCTCAAGTAATGTTCGGGGGTCTAGATTCTCCTGGAGTGTTCAAATTTTGGGCCTATTTTTCAAAGTCTTTTCAGGGCTGAAAAGGCTGGTTTAAGAAAATATATAGAGGCCTGTTATTCTTTGGATTATAAAGTTTTAGGTTGAACGAACAACATAACCATCACATGCCCTGAAAGTCCAAAGTGATGAAAACACCCTGGTGTCCGTGTTCTAACCGATGGTCTTTGAAGTACTTTGATGTGCATTAGCTGCTATGATAATCACAGCAGCACTGATGGGTGAGCAAAGCAGAAATAGAGAGATCCAGGTGACAGGTGAGAAATTGTAGGTCCAGAAAATTGAAAATGTGACCCAGGTCTTGGGTCACAGAGGCAATGAGGAACAGGACACAATGGCATTGTCTAATTTCTAGATTCTAGAAACACACTAACTGTGTTAATCAGGAAAGCTAGCTCAGAGAGTACTGCTTATATGAGTAGAGGGATTTGGATTAGGTACAGTTGGTATATCATCTCTAAGGGACAGTTGGTATATCATCTCTAAGGCTGAGCTGTGGACTGTGGCACTGCCATGATCTATCACGATCAGAGTTTACAGTTTCCTGCTAGCGGGATAGAGTTGGAGGGGATTGTGCTGAGTGAAGTGAGGCTGAAGGAAAAAGACCATCGCTGAATGGTAGGTGGACTATAAAGAAACCAAGTGCAGAAGACATTTCGTGGTGAAACATAGTCTGAGCCAGTGCCAATAAAACCGAGATCTACGGTGCCAAAGGTTGAAGGTATGTGGAGAGGGGAATCTCGGGACAGTGGTGGTGGGCTAGTGACAAGATGGTGCTAGGGAGTAGAAAAATAGCATTGCATTTTAAAGCAACAATACATAAATTTCTGTCAATCAAGTCACAGTCACAGTCCTCCCGTTGTTCATGGATTTGCTCGAGTGGGCTCAGTAACGTCTCCATCATGAGACTTGTTGTAACTGTGTTTGGCATATTGAATATGTCATGGGCAGCTTGCCAGGCTCTGCTGTGCGGGCGAGATACTCTCGGTAGCTTGCCGTGTTCTCCACGAGGGGTGGAGGAATCGAACTCGGGTCAGCCATGTTGGCTGCTTGTAAGGCAAACGCCCTACAGCTGTGCTATCGCTCCAGCCCATCAAGTAACCAAAGAAAAAATTAGGGGGCAGAGAAATAATATAGTGAGTAGAGTACTTGTCTGAACTGGGGTTCAGCCCGCAGCACCCCACAAGGTCCCCTGAGGCTCACTAGGAGTGATCTTAGCACAGAGCCAGTAGTAGGCCATGAGTGCTGCTGGGTATGGCACCCAAAATAGAAAAATTTAAACACACACATACACATGCTTGACAATGGAAATAAGCCCTGACAGAAGGCCAAAAGAACTGTGGTCTGAAAGGTCTAAAGAGACTGGGGTGAGGGAAGGGAAGGTGATAATGACAGCGATATCCTTGTACTCTGAGGTGGGCTGAGAGTAGCAGCACTGCAAGGATAAACTCATTTTGGTACTGTTCTAAAACTATTTTAAATGAAATTAAGAAATAAGAGCTGGACTTAATAATTACTCAGACTTGGTAAAATTCCCTGTAGCTAAGAATTGATACCAAAAGAGAGAGCCTGTTGAACTTCAGGCCAGCATGTTATATGAGATGTGGGTGGAATCTCTGTCCACTTCTACAAGACAGGATTGATCCAATTCCAGAGGATGACTCACTACCACACATCTAAAGAAAGGCAGCAAAGCCACTTGGCCCAAGTTATCCTCAACTTGGGTCACCTTGTGAATCCTGGAAACCAATCATTGCCACCCTTATTAGCATGCCTGAGGGTTCACATTTGATCTTTTCAACAAATGAATGGCACTGGTTGAAAACAACCAAAATTTGGTTGGTAAAAGCAAATTGAAGGTAGTGCCCATTTTCAAAGTCTTCCCGGAAGAAGGCATTGCACCCTGCCTTCTCACCTGCATTCTAGCCAAACCAGAGCATGCCTGGTGAACCCAGTGCTGACTGTGCTTTCAATGAGAAGCTTAAAACCCAGCCCACTCTCTTGTTGATGACCTTTGAACCTTTCTCCCCTGTTGCATCAATGAAGGGGGAACAAATACAAGTACTATTTCTTATCTTTGGCTGGGATCTACTTGTCATCAGAATAATTGGATCAAGTGTCAAACATTCAGATAAGCAGTGTTTTTGTGCATGCATACATGTGTGCATGCATGCGTGCGGACATGCATGTGTGTGTGTGTGTGTGTGTGTGTGTGGACCAGTATCAAAACAGTCTGCCCCTTGCATGTTGAAAGTATATATACTATGGGCTGAACATGTTTGCCACTCAAAGTCTCTTTTGCAGACCACAACACCCAAAAGGAGAGAGAGAACACAAGGGATCGCCCTGCCACAGAGGCAGGGTGGGATGGGAGGGATGGTGGTGGGAGGGATATTATCCATGGTGGTGGAAAATGGGCACTAATGGAGGGATGGGTATTTGATCATTGTATAATCTAAACCCAAGCACAAAAAATTGTAAATCTACAACTGTACCTCACGGTGTTTAAAAAAAAATTTCAGAATTTCAAAATCACGTGGCCCTACTGCAGCCACGCGACATCATGTTATTCATAACCAGAAATAGAACACAAATTGTCTACTCTTGCCTTTTCAGCAGATCTGAGTGTTGGGGTAAAATCTCAAATAATAATAGTGGGTTTGGTGTCAAAATATTGAATTTGATAAAAGTAGAGAGAGAGTAATGTGGAAATCATCTGCCCCACAGGTAGGGGGAGGGTGTGGGATGGGGGTATACTGGGGTTTTTGGTAGTGGAAAAAGGGCACTGGTGAAGGTATGGTTGTGTCATTGTATGACCGAGACTTAGACCCGAAAGCTTTGTAACTGCTCTCACGGTGATTCAATAAATAAAATTATAAAAAAAAAAAAACAGTCTGCCCTTGTCCACAAAATCAAGAAACTGGTTTGTTGGAGTCTAAGATGCTGCCTAACTGTAGAATGTGTAGAGTCCATCAAAAAGAATGTTTCAAAAGGAAGTTACTTCCACTAGGGTGACTCAGATACAAAGATAGAGCAAATGAAAGAGAAAGAGAAGTTTGGTTAAAGAACGGGCATTATCAAAGTGAATTGAGAGAAAAGATTTCAAGCAGCGTGATTAACTCAGAAACCCAAATCTTACTACTCAGCATCAGGACTGGACTTGGATTCTGGCAATCTACAGGATCAGTGTGGATTTGTATTTCAACATTTAGTAGCTACCCTCAAGTCAACCAGTGATCCAGAGCATTCCGATACCGTGCAAGAAACCAGTCATGAAAAGCTTAATTATTTTTTTTTCATCAAAAAATGCCTCAACCTCATTTGGACAGAAACGGAAAATGACATTTCAAACTTTAATCCCTTAATATGTAGTCTGGTTCTTTCCAAAGGTTGCAAGGTTTCCAAGTTCTGGAATTCATAAGTAACTCACCATATGGAAACAAAATGTTCTACATAGCTTGGCTCCCCAAATACTGTCAGAGTATGAGTGACTCTCATTGACACTGTGCAGGACCATACGTGCAGGCACTCAGCCCTCTTCAATAGCCTCCTTGCCAGGGCCAACCCTTCCTCTCATGAGACCAGTGTGCTTATTAGGCCAAGGCCAAGTCCATTCAATGTTACATTTCTACCACCAAGCCTTGTGCCCTGCTGCTGCCTCATACAAAAATGCCTTTCTCATTTTTCTCTCAAGAGCATTCCCTAATTCCTCTCTGACTCTTCTTGCCAATAGGGATCTCTCCAATTTCTCTGAAATCATGGGATGAATTGTCAGTCTCATACAAGTTGAGACTCTTTTAAATTTGGGGAGGGGGTTAGGGCAACTCCCACTGGGTGCTCCAAACCTATTCCCAGCTCCGTTCTCAGGAGAATCACTCCTGACCACGCTTGGGGACCGTATGCAGTGTTGCAGATGGATCCAACCAGTCAGTAACATGCAAGGCAAGCACTTTAACCTCTGTACTATAACTCTGGCTTCCACACAAACTGAGGGTCTTTATTAAACTGACTCTCCTAGACCCCTTCTAACCCCCCAACTCAGTTCCAGCCCATTCTCTTATCAAATGTCAACTGCCACGGCTTCACTCACAAACTAGTCTCTTAAAGAACAAGAGTGGCCTTGAAGTCAGATTTATTTTCAACTTGGCGTCCTTTGCTTTCTAGCTTTGACAAAAGTTTATTTTACTTACTTTGGAGGAAGTTTTTGGGCTGCACCTAGAAGTGCACAGGGATTATTCCTGGCTCTGTGCTCAGGAGCGAGCCCTGGTTGGTGTTCAACGGTCCATATGTGGTCCTGGGGATTAGAACAAGGATCATGGTCATTATACCTACATGCAAGGCAAGTTCCTGATCTGTATGATCTCTCTAAGAGAACCATTTAAATACTTCTTTCAGGCCCTCTCGTTTTCTTCATGGAACGGGAACAATGACAAAGGATTGAATAGACACCATCTCAAAGGGAACCTTTGCAATGAGCCAATAGCACCCTGCCTGGTGCATAAGTTGGTAATAGATGGTAGATAATATGTTCTTCTCCGAAAAATCTAACTCTGTGCAGGTCACACAATGGACAGTGGGTCATGATCTCTTTAGTTGATACACTTTAATGTAGTTTCCTGAGAATTGACTCATGACGTTAATAATTGGAGCTATTAGGCTGTGAGAGGTTGTAAGAAGTATCTTACAATAATGTTGTTTATAGAAATGTGTCCACAATCTATTATTAAGCAAAATTATAAGGCAATTTCTTAAATAGAAAAACATAGATCTACATGCAGTGTTGTGTGTGATATTTTTCCAGGGGTGAGTGCAGTCCCCCACTACCACAAATTATGCAGTTGAGTTTCCCACATTTCCCACAGGGGTCAGCATATCTGGAGTGCAATGGATAAGCCTCTCCCTGAAAAATCACCTTCATGATCATGGTATCTCCCCTGTCAGATCATGGTATCTGGTATCTCCCCTGTGCGTGTTGTTTTAAGTTGGTAGATGTGCACCAAGACATTAACATTGGTTGTCTATGATTGCTAAGACTTTTAACCATTTTCATTTTCTTTCTGCTTATCTATATTAATTTTGTTTGGGCTTTGGAGTCACACCTGGTGAAGATGAGAGGGGTTTACTATAAGAGGTAGTCAAGAGACCATGTAATGCTGGTATGGAGTCTAGGGTTCCAGTATACTAAGCACGTGCTCCATTCCTTTGAACTCTTAAATTTTGTATCATAAATGTGTACTACTGTGTATATAAAACAGTAAATACTTTTTAAAAATATCATATATAATGGAAGTATAAATATACATTGGGGCTGGGAGGTAGGGAAAACTCAAAACAGAAAAAAAATGGAACATGGAATTATTGGTGCTTCCTTCCCTCCGAAAATTTTTGTTTTGCTGTTACAGGACTATATTTACAATAGTCTTTTTTTTATAGACATCATTACTTTTTAGAATATTTTTCAGTTTTGATTTTGGGGTCACACATGACAGCTTAGTGGCTATTCCTGGCTCTGAGCTCATGAGTGACCCCTGGTGGCACCCAAGGTATGTGATGTCAGGTTGATGGGATACAAAGAAAGTGCCTTAACCACTATGCTGTCTGGCACTTAGACATTATTTTCAAAATCAATCACATGCTTTTGTAGTGAAAAATTTCATTCTTGCTGATAAAAGATTAGGCTTGTTATGAGAAAGTAACACTCAGCCTTTAGAGAAGTTCCCAAACTTATTTGTCCCACTGCCCTCTTCTCAGAGAAAAAGAAGTCATTCAGTGACCCTCTAGAAATCTCCCTTCTTTCCTTCATTGAATATATTATATGGTTTTTAATACATATACATTACATTTTCAATAAATATAAATTAAAATTTTGAAGTGATCATTCAGTAAGTCAATTATCAACCATATGGCAGTTTTTTCTATTTACGAATTGAATTTAATGAACTATTGTACATATTTGGTGGCATAATCTCTCTGATGTGACGTCAAAATGTGAGTACACACCAGTGGTGCACACTATCCATCAGACATCCAAGTGTAAGCCACCAGTGGTACCAGCCGGAGTCAGTATGTTAAATGAAATGAACAGAAAGTGCCTGCAATTGCATCTGAGGCTACAACCACACTCCTGGATTAGTCTGGATTGGTATCTCCTGCTTTGGGAAACACTATCCTAGAATTTCCTGAATAATGTTTAACCAATAACTAACTGCCTTCTGCTGGGGCCCAATTACATTGGCTCTAATGATCAAGTGCCATGGAGATCCCATGAAGAGTTTCTGAAGCAGTCTGTGAATGGCCATTTAGAAGTTCTTGTCCTGGAAACTGAGGTATAATGGTCAGCTAGTGTCTTTGCATTTGAAATTCCCTTTCTGTAAGAGAAGTACAGTCCCCTGAGGACAGAGCTTGTCCTTTATGTCTGGCATCTGCTCTCTTAGCAAAATTCCTGTCCTAGACAATGCTGGGTCCTGATGGCTGACTCTAGCTGAGTTATTGTGCTCTGACTCACATCCTGTAGGGCTGCAAGACCAGGAATGGAAGCAAATGTAGAGAAGTAGACCAGAAGACACAGATAGGGTTGTTTCTCTTGTTGTTGACTCTAGGGACAGTACAGTCTGTGTTGATAACCTTTATCTGAAGTTTATAGGATTTGCGGTGTCCCAAGCAGTGCTCAAGGAACTCTGGGTGGTGGAGATCACTACTGGAACCACTTGGGCAGCCAGGTTAAATAGTTCAATGCTAGGATCTGGAGATATTCAAAGGCAGCCAGAATTCCAACAAGTAGTGTTCTTGAGCAGGGGGAGGGGGGCGGGGGTGGCATGAGGTACTGGGGATCAAACTCAGGGCCTTGTGCAAGCAAGAAGGGGGCACGTGATCCCCAAACTAACTCCTCCAAAGTTTTCAATTCATATTGTATTTTCCAAATTAAAACCAAAAGCAGTAAATATGTGTAGAGTCTTGACTATGTATCCAACACGTATCTGTACTAGGCAGCTAACCTGTTGCTCAAAGCAGACCAAACGAGTGGACTCCATATCCTGCTCATAGAGACCCTCACAAGCCTCATGAGGCTTTTGAATTCAGATCAAAAAAGAAAATAAGACAGAAATCTGAATTAAGTTCCCACTGACTTTATTCCACAAAGATTCCTACCTCTGGCTCCCTTCTTTCCTGGGTTGGTGCAGGTTGTGTTTCTGGCAAGAAAGAAATATTTTTGGATGATGGAAGAGGTCCGAGCCGAGTTCGATTCCTCCGCCCCTCTCGGAGAGCCCGGCAAGCTACCGAGAGTATCTCGACCGCACGGCAAAAGCCTGGCAAGCTACCCGTGACGTATTCAATATGCCAAACACAGTAACAACAAGTCTCACGAAGGAGATGTTACTGGGCCTGCTCGAGCAAATCGATGAACAACGGGAAAACAGTGACAGTGACAGTGATGGAAGAGGGCTTGGACCACACTCAGCTGCATTCAGGGACTATGCCTGATACTGTGTTCAGGAGTGACCCCTGGTGATGCTCACGGGGACCCTGTATAGTACCGGGATTGGACTTGGGTTGGCAGCTTGCTAAGCAAGTACATAACTAGGAGCATGGGGTGGGGGTGGGGAACACAACAAGGGATAGTATACAGAATTTCCAATTTTCATAAAGAGGTAAAAGCAAGTGGCATTCATCTCACTGCAATTATATTGGTATATTGAGAAATAATACAGGGGAGACAATTTCCTAGGAGCAGGAGAGAAGGTCACAGAAGAAAAAGAAAATGCCTTCTGAAGAATAATCCTTTTGTGTGCAAAGTAAGTGACTATACTACGGGATGTTCTGGGAATCTTTACGTATTGATCTGAAGACTGCTACAGGGTGGGAAAGTGTTTCGTGGAAAATGGATGTGACCCACATTTAATTAAGAGCTTGCACAGTTTGACTTGGGAAATGATGAAGCTAAAGAGATTGGTCCTTGCATTGGTCAGTTTTCGTTTTTCTCCCCAATTTTATTTAGAAACTGTAATTTACAATATACAATATTACACTGTCCGCACTGTCCTCCCATTGTTTATCGATTTGCTCAAATGGGCACCAGTAACAGCTCCATTGTGAGACTTGTTGTTACTGTTTTTGGCATATTGATTATGCCACAGGGAGCTTGTCACGCTCGGCCATGCAGGCAGGATACTCTCGGTAGCTTGCTGGGCTCTCCAAGAGGGACGGAGGAATGAAACCTGGTTTGGCCCTGTTCAAGGCAAACGCCCTACCCGCTGTACTATCGCTCCAGCCCACACAATATTTACAAGGTTAATAAGTAATTTTCAGGCATACAATGTTCCAATATCACATGCACCACTAATATGTCCACCCATATTTCAAGGTGCCCCATTCACCTACCTCTCCGCCTTCTTGATAAACTCATTTCTGCAGATATTTTTTGTTCTTCTTTTGGTTTTTGGGATACATTCATTGCTGCTCAGGGACTTCTGTCCTCAGAGGGCCATTTATAGTGCCAGGGACTCATACTCAGGTAGTGGAAGTCAAGTCCTTAAGCCCTTGAATTAGTTCTCTGGCCCTAGATGTTTCTTGACCTGGGCAGCAGTTGTATCCATGCTTATTTTTCTGCTTGAACTGAACATTTGCATTTTATGCACTTTTGTTTGCTTTATTCTAAAATAGTTTTTTAAAGAAGCATGGTACAAAATAGTGTGATCCTCAGATCTAATATAATTATTCATACATAGGCCTATACATACTGACATGTATACGATCTTCACAGAAGAAGAAAACAGAAGAAATTGTTGACATTGGTTACTTTTAGGGGTCAGGAAGTTGGGAAGGAGGGGGGAAAGAATTTTATTTTTTATACTGAACTTTTGTTTGGGGGCCATATTCAGTGATGCTCAGGGCTTGGGAGACCATATGGGATTCTGAAAATTGAACGCTGGTATGCAAGGCAAGCAGGCAACCACCCCAAATAATCTTTCCAGCCCCTCATACTGAACTTTTAACCTGAAAATGAGGACAAATTCAAAGACAAAGAGAGTTTACCTGGAATCAGAGAAATTACAATTTCTTTCACAGACTAGGTTGAAGCCTAAAGAGTATACCCCCCCAAAATAGCATTTCCATGGGAAGAAAAGAGGATAATATAAATGGTTTTCAAATTGAAGAGTTCATTTGGGAGTCAAGTAGATGGTTCAAAGCTGGAGCACAGGCCTTGCTTGTGGAATCCCTGAATTCCATCCATGGAACTTAAAGCAGCTCCAGGTTGAGTCCCAAGTTTTTAATAGAATAATTTCTGGATGAGACTCCAAGCAGTGAGTCTGGCCGGGAGCATGGTGGTGATTTTGAAGTGTAGTATTTTTGGATGCCAAGGCTCTGATTGGGTAGGTGCTGGGCTCACCCACTCCCCCTCCAGAGCAACCTGGATGACTCAACCTTGCACAGTGTCTGGAAGAATCATGCAATTTGTTGATCTCTTTAGAAATTTATTTATGAGTCTCTGGATCATGGCCGATTAAAGAGCTGACATGGTGCCAGAGGTGGTTCACGGTCAGTTTTCTTTGAGGAGTATATTTGTATACAGGAGAGGGGGCACCTTGTGGAGAAGTTTGGGGCCACACCTCGTGATGCTCAGGGGCAACTCTTCACTCTGTACTCTGTACTCAGGGGTCACTCCTGGACGTGTTTGGGGGATTATATGCAGTGTTGGGGACTGAAATGGGATGGGTCATGTGCAAGGCAAGTGTCTTAACCTCTGTAGTATCTCTCACCTGAGAGGTGGTGGAAGCAAAGAGACACACACACACACACACACACGAACACACACACGAAGGGATGGGATATCTGAAGATGTGGAGAGTCATTTATTCAAGGAACTTGGCCCAAAGTTTATAACAATGCCTTAACGAATTTACTGGCACTGGTTTCTCAGCATTGATTTTTATGAAACTGGTGTGTTCACCGTTCTCGCTGAGCTGGGGTCAGCACCCTGCCCGGCTGCATGCCCTAATGACCACAGCTTCTTAGTATATGGTCTTAATGGCCAGTAGCACCTCTTCTTCTTCCTCTCCTCCGTGACTGTCATTACTTCTGAAATGCCCCAAAATGGCATCAAATGATGTGAAAACACACCAGATGGATTGCTAATCTCTTTTCGAGGCTTCCTTAATGGTGCATTCATAGCCCCTTGGAGCAAACGCAATTTCTCTCCGTGCACTCTGTTTCCGCTTTGACAATTCTAGAAGAAGTCATTTTGGCAAACATATAGTGTGACTTGGATGAGAGGTAATTTATACAATTTCTTACCTACTATGACAACAAACGGCCACTGCAGTCACAGGAGGATGGATGGCTTTTCATCAGTCACAGCTGAGACACATAAATGGACCTGGAGCCTTTGATGAGGCTTGAAGATCTGGATATGGTAGATACCTCACACAAACCTTGTTTCTTTGGAGGGGGCAGGGATTAGAAAAAGCAAAATTAAGCTCTTTGGAATTTCCTCTTTTTGCAATCATCAGATCCTAAGACAATCCCAAATGAGCCCAATCGGAAGCACATACCTCGGTACCAATGCCCTTGTGTAAGGGCAGGTGCTGTGAGTTTATTAGTCGTAAGGGTATAGATAGGACCCTGATTATTTGGTGTTGGGGGGATACCCTGTGGTACTCAGGGGTTATTTCTATCTTTGTGCTAAGGAGTGAGACCTGGTAGTGCTTGGGGAACTATATGTAGTGCCGGGGATTAAGTTGAATCAGCTGCATGCAAAGCAATCTCCTTAACCTCTGTAGTATCTCTGGCTTTGGGCTCTGAACGGTGAGGGTGACTTAGGCAATTGAGTTGTGAGATCTGATCATTGATCCCATTGGCCCAGTGGGTTTACCCCTAGTCTCTCCTGAGAGAGCCTGGAATAATCTCCCAGGGGATCCCAAATCTACTCAAATGTCATTTTATACTTCAAACATAGTAGATATTTAAAAGAAAATTATGCACACAAAACCTTGATTAGAGAATCTAGAGAATCATTCTGGAAGGAACTCTTATCGAGGGACTGTGAGTTTGTTCTTAGTTAGTATACACTATAGTTGCACATGAAACTTCTGGACACTTCAGAAGACTTTGATCTATTTAAAAAATTATTTAGTTTAGGTAATGACATATAATAGTGTTGATATTTACTGTTCTGATATTAAAAAGTTACTATGCCCCCTACTACCACCACTAAAGTGCCCACTGTCCATATGACACCTCTAGTTTGCCTTTTTCTCTGCTCCATCCACTTCCCCCACTGCGGGGTAATCTCAGTTTTGTAATACAAGGCCAAGGGTTAAATAATATGATATTGTCTCTTTCCTTATTGTTTCTCTCTATTCCACACATTAGTGATATCATACAACAGTAGTCTTTCTCTTTCTGGCTTATGTCAACGTGATATCATTAGGCTCCATCCAAGTTGCAGCAAAATTCATGGTTTCTTCTTCTCTCATAGCTGAATAATATTCACGGTCAAGTCCTCCCGTTGCTCATCGATTTGCTCGAGCGGGCCCAGTAACGTCTCCATCGTGAGACTTGTTGTTACTGTGTTTGGCATATTGAATACGTCACTGGGAGCTTGCCAGGCTCTGCCCTGCAGGCGAGATACTCTCTGTAGCTTGCCAGGCTCTATGAGAGGGGCGGAGGAATCGAACTCGGGTTGGCCATGTTGGCTGCGTGCAAGGCAAATGCCCTACCGATGTGCTATCGCTTTTGCCCGAATAATATTCATATATACATATATGGTTTTGTCTCAACCTCCTCATTCTTCATATGTCATTAGACATTTGCATTGCTTCTTTATCTTGGCTTTGATGTTTAGTGCCGTAACGAACATGGTTGTGCATACATCCTATTGAATGAATGGTTTTTGAATTCTGAGTGTAGATGCCAGAAAGAGGAATCTCTGGGTCCTATGGGAACTCTGTTATGACTTTTTGGAGACATCCCCATACCACTTTCCATAGAGGCTAGATCAGATGACAGACCCATAGAGGCTAGATCATATGACAGTCCCATCAACAGAGAATGATGGTTCCTTTCCCCCCACATTCTTGCCAACACTGAATTGTATCCAGTTTTTTTTTAATATTAGCCATTCTCTCTGGTGTGAGGTGATATCTTATTGTTTTGATTTGCATTTCTGGGAAGACTTTTAAATCACCAGTGTCCAAACCCACTTTGGACCAATGAACTCACAGCCTCTCGGACTGCAACCCAGGATACACTACATGTCTGTGCTTCCCAGGAGATTCCTATGTGCAGGGAAAATCAACAACCCTTACTTTAGGAAATTAAGACTGACAATACAATGAATATCTAACTTCAGCCACATAAAAACTATTTGGAAAGCTGGTCAAATGCAGATTCGGTTGTTCTGGATTTAGGAACTGAGATTCTGTATCTTTTGTTGTTGTTGCTTGGGAGCCTCAGATCTACTGAATCAGTCTCCTACTGCCTACATCCCCTTGGAACATTAGGGACTGTGCCTAGTTCCATGTTCAGAAGTGACCCCTCCCTTCCTCCTTAGTTGATAGTAACTCACAGCAGCCACAAAATGTAAGGCTGGAAAAGAAAATACTGCTGCAGTGTTCAGGGCTATATAAGTAGGAGTTCTTCTGGGTAGAGCTGGCCCTTGTCTGGACTGACTCAGGAATCATCTGCAAGAATCCCTGGTTTCTCAGGCTGGAGAGATAGTGCAGGAAAGAACGTGTTTGCTTTGCATATGACCAACTGGCTTAGATTCCCAGCACTGCATAGGATTCCCCGAGCATTTCCAGGAGTGATCCTTTAACACAGAGGAAGAAGTAGCCTCCGAACACTACTGGGAATGGCCTCAAATCCCACTTGCTCTCAACAAAGAACCCCTGTTCTGGAAGTCTTTGCCTAAGTCAAGGTTGATTCGAGCCCACCTTTAGGAGGTGTGCTGGAAGGTGTGCTGCCCAGCTCAGGCGCTGAAGCGGGACTGTCTAACTTCAGTTGCAAGAGATGAGATTCTGAAAATGTTACTTTTCTCTCCTGGTTCTCCCAACCAGGGCTGCCAAGGACACATTCCAATGGTACTTGGAAACTGCATGGACCCAGCAGTGCTAAGGGCCAAAGGGGCCACCCTACTGGTGCTTGAGGGAACCATGTAGTGTTAGGAATCAACCCTAGGACCTCTGCACATGAGTTCTGAGCTCCAGTCTTTGAGCTATTTCCCCAGCCCGGAGATCAACTTCCTTTTTGTTTTATTTTTTTGAGTCACTCCAAGCAGCAGTGCTTGCTATGTGATCAGTCAGGGATCACTTATGTGATACTCAGGTGACCATATGGGATGGTGCAGAGGATCAAACCCTGATCAGCCACATGCAAGGCAAGTACCTTACCCACTGTACTATCTATCTCTCCAGCCCCCAGATATTTGCTTCTTCACCCCAAAACTGAATTTCCTCCCAGCACCTCCTCTAAAAATAAAATTTCATTTTATTTTGTTTTGGGGGCCACTCTGGGCCGTGGTCAGAGTTTACTTCTGGCTCTGTGCTCCAGGATCACTTTTGGCAAGTTTGGAAGACCATATTGGATGCCAGGGATTGAACCTGTGGTTAGCTACATACATGCAAGGTGAGTACCCTACCCATGTTACTATCCCTCTGTGTCTCCTCCACCTGCCTTTAAACTAAACTGTTTGTTACACAGAAAAGAAAAGTATGGATTTTGTGGTTGAATTAGGACTTCAATCTCAAATTTGCCACCAAGAGTGATGTGACTTTCTCCCCCTCCCCCCCATTCCTATAGTAACTCCTCTGGTGGTCGTAGACGAAAGAGAGCACAAAATTAAGGGACATGTCAGAGGAAAGGTGACATATACCTGGGCCTTGAAAGGTGTAGGGGTAGAAGGAAAATATTTTCTAGAAGGAGGCAATAATATGCAAAAAGCTGGAATGGATGGTTGCTGTATTGTTTAAATTGGCTGCTGGGACCAATCCTGAGGGCTGCTATGTGTGAATTTGTTGGGCTTTTTTTAAACTTAGTTTGCTTTCAACCTGGAATTGACATGTTACTGTTCTTACTGATATGGCTTACTTTTTGTTTGTTTATACTGAACTTTCAAGAATACCTGCAACCTTCAAACAAGTACAAACCTTGGCTTCTTCTCACCATGTGTGTATTAATTGACCTCAGTGCTCCCAACACACTGAACCCTGTACCCTAACTCTGGTATTTTCTTGTACCCTCCACCCCATAACAGCAAAAAAAGTCCCATTCACTGTGTGAATGGGAAAAGCAGATCAGAGAAACTTTACACCAGAACTGAACTGGGACCTGGTGGGTGGGCAGAGATGGAGGGAAAGGAAACTGTAGTAAGAAGTAAGAAGAAGTAAGAAGTAACCAGAGGACTGTAGAGAAATACAAGACTAAGGTGCAAGTGGCTGATCTTGGTTCAAACCTCCATCACCATATATGATCCCCAGAGCTCCATCAGAAATAATCCCTGAGCAAATAGCCAGAAGTAAGCCCTGATTACTGATGGATGTGGCCCAACTCCCAACCCCAATAAAATCAACCTCAAGAAATCAATAATACAATATAGATGCCTTATGCTTCAATATGGATGCTAAAAATCCATGCATGATATTTTTATTTTATCTATTTTTAATTAATTAATAATTTTTTCATTTGGGGATGACATAGGGTAGTGTTCAGGGCTTAGTCCTGGTCCTTCACACAGGGATCACTTCTAGCTTGCTTGGGGACAATATGGGATGCCAGTACTGAACCTGAGTCAGTTGCATACAAGGCAAATGCCCTACCCACTGTACTAACACTCTAGCTCCATTTTAATTTTATTTTTTACAGTAGTACAATGGGCTGGAGCAATAGCACGGTGGATAGGGCATTTGCCTTGCAAACGACTGGGTAGGCCAACCCAAGTTCGATTCCTCCACCTCTCTCGAAGAGCCTGGCAAGCTACTGAGAGTATCGCACCCTCACGGCAAAGCTTGGCAAGCTACCTGTGATGTATTCGATATGCCAAACACAGTAACAAGTGCCACAATGGAGACGTTACTGGGCCCACTCAAGCAAATCGATGAACAACGGGTGGACAGTGACAGTAGTACAATATTACTGGTTTATACTTGCAGTGCTGTTGTACTATGCCCACTGCCAGAGTGATGGGATCCCTCCATCATTATCCCAAGGGCCCCTTCCTACTCTACCCCTGTTCCCTAAGACCATAGTTCTATTGACCCTATGTCAGGACTGTTTCCACTGAGGATTGTCTAATCCCTTGCTCTGTTTCTTTATACTTCACATAAGAACAAGATGGTCTGACATTTATTTTTCTTTCTGACTCACTTGTTCTTTAACACAACTTACTCCAATTCTGCCCAAATTGCAGCAACTGAAAATATTTCATCTTTTCTCATAGTTGAGTAGTATTCCATTGTGGATATAGACTGTAGTTTCTTTATCCACTCATCTGTTGTTGGAAGCTTCAGTTCTTTCCAGAATTGGCCATTGTAAATAATGCTAAGTTGAACATAGATGTGCATATGTCCTTTTGGATGAAAGATTTGTATTTTCAGCATAGTTTCCCAACAGTAGAATTGCAGGATAGGAGGAAAGTTCTAGTCTAATTTTTTAAAGTCTCCAAACCATTTTACAAAGAGGCTTAACCAATCAACAGTAGTGAATAAGAACTTCTTTTTTGCCACAATTCTGACAGAACTTACTATTTCTAGACCTGGTGATTAAAGGGTCATGTCTTTGATTCATTTTCTACTTCCTAGTTCTTTTTCTTCTGTTTCTTTTTTGTGTGTAGTGAGGTCATGCCTTGGGAGACTCAGGGACTACGCCTGGCTCTGTGCTCAGGTATCACACCTCATGGTGCTCAGGGATGAAACAGGGATATGTGGTGCTGGGAATTGAAACAGTGTTGACACATGCACTGCAAGTGCCTTAACCACAGAACTATCTTTCTGGTCCTACTTCCTTGTTTTTATGACTGGTCAATCCTTTATCAACTCATACCCAACCTCTTCATTGTATAACCACTACCCCAACTGCCCATGCTCAAGTGATACTTGCCCATCCGTTCATCTTGTCTAAGGCTCCAAAGTTCCCACCTCCAATATAATTTAACTAGCTGTGGAGTTTGGGATATGTTGTTTTATTTCTAAGAACCTTAGTTTTCTTATTTGTAAAATGGAAGAATGTTAAAAAGTACTCCTCTATGGACTGTCATGGGATTAAATAAATGCTTAGAACACAGCAAACTTGGGGCTGAAGCGATAACACAGTGGGTATGGTGTTTGCCTTGCATGCAGCTGACCTGGGTTCAACTCCCAGCATCCAGTATGGTCCCCCAAACACCACTAAGAGTAATTCCTGAGTGTAGAGCCAGGAGTAACCCCTGTGCATCGCTGGGTATGACCCAAAAAGCTAAAGGGATAAAAAAGGACACAGAAAACTTATATATTATAGCTTTTACTATTACATGTTTACAATATGAAATTAATGTCTGAATAAGTTGGCCTTGTTCTGTGGAAAAGAATTGGTAGAAGAATTCCAAATGCTTTAAATGCAGTTAGAGAACCATTATAAGGACTCCAAGGGCCGACCCTTTTTAGAGCTACTTACTTTATCCATTGCACAAATATTTACTGAGCACCTATATCATGGCAGAGAGCATTCTCATTTCTAGGAAATGGTGATGAAGTTGCAGCACCATTCTCCCCATCCCCACACATGGAACCTACATTTTCAGAGAAAGTCAACATATCAACCAATAAGCACATGGCAATGAGTTCTAAAGAGAAACTCCAAGATGGATGGATGGATGGGGAGTAATGGGGATAGGACAGCGAGGGATCAGAAAAGGCATGGCACAAGTATATCATTTGATCAGATGCAAGAGTGATGGGGTGAGAGTGATCTCTAGAAATATTGGCTATAGGAGCTTTTTAAGCAAAGGGAAAGATGCTGAAAGATGCTGAAGCTCAAATGTTCCCTGTGCTTAAGGAATAGCAAGGAGGCATGGTTTTTTTTGCTGCAAACAAGGTGTTTGATTCAAGGGACACCTGACCACTAATAGGCATATATTATGCCCAAAAGTAGAAAGAGAGAGTATGGGGGAAATTGTCTGCCATAGAGTTGGAAGGAGGGGTGGGATGGGTGGAGGGCGTGGGGGATACTGGGGATATTTGTGGTAGAAAATGTGCACTGGTGGAATGATGGGTAATTCGATCACTGTATCACTGAAACTCAAACATTTGTACCTGTATCTCACAGTGATTGAATACAATTTTTTTAAAGGCGTATGTTTAAGTGTTAATAGTACAGGTGGTAGGGTGCTTGTCTTGCACATGGCCGATTGGAGTTCACTCATGTATGGTCCCCTGAGCACCGCCCAAATACTACACACACACACACACACACACACACACACACACACATACACGTGTTTTTTGAAAGTCTTGAATACTAAAAGTCAGGGAAAAGAAAGTCAAGAAAGTTAATTGCAATATCCTGAGAATTTTTAAATTTTGCATAGTTTCTATCTCTGGCTTGCTCCTAATTTCCTTTGCTCTGAGCCTTGTTTGTTGATTTGTATGAGGGTAAAAGGTAAAGTAAAGGTAAAGGCCCTCCCGTTGATCGTCGATTTGCTCGAGCGGGCCCAGTAACGTCTCCATTGGAGACTTTGTTGTTACTGTGTCTGGCATATTGAATACTCTCGTAGCTTGCCAGGCTCTCCGAGAGGGGCGGAGGAATCGAACTCGGGTCGGCCATGTTGGCTGCGTGTAAGGCGAACGCCCTACCCGCTGTGCTATCGCTCCAGTATGAGGGTAGGTTGGGGTATACCTAGTGGTGCTCAGCAGCTATTCTTAGCTCTGTGCTCTGGTGGTGCTAAGAAGATGATATGTAGTACCTGGGATTTGAACCAGGGTCAGCAACATGCAAGGCAAGTGCCTTACCACAGCATTATTTCTGAGCCCTACCCTGCATTTTTGAATCACACCTGCTGTTGCTCAACACATTTAGACTTGAAAGACTTAGTGAGGTAAGAAGAGACCAACAGAAGTATATATGCTTCCACTGTGAATGTATTAAAGTTTTATAAGCCAGTCACTCACTACTATATTCCTCTACTTAACAAATATTGATGACATGTTCTTCAGGAATCATTTTACTCAATTATGTAAGAGATACAAATAATTCTCACAGTCAATAAGCCCAATCTTTAAACCTTTTTTGGAAACATATGGGCTAATTCTTCTGGGTCCCCTGTTCTGCGGGAAAGATACTGAATCAAATCCATAAATGGCTTATCCTTTTCATTCTGGCCCGAAATACAATGGAAGAGTCTGGGGAGGCCCAGATTCTGTCCCATCTTAGTAGGGGGTATGGCTAGGATTCTAACTCCCAACACACTAAAACAATGTACTATCCCACTCTCCTCTGAGTGGAGGGAAACAGCTAGGATGCTTAAGTCCCGAGTAACCTGAAAATTTGTTCTCCCACTCATCTCTGTAAGTCCACCGACGCAGTCCTTACCTATAGATGCCCACCAGTTGGTGGTTCAGACCCACCCAAGGATGCCAACTGTGAGTTTCAAAGAAAGGCGCATGGGCACACATGGGATTGGAGTGTTTTTTTGGTGGTCGAGAACAATTCCCTTGGCCAGCCCATGGCGACAGACAGATGAACGACCAGGGAATGGAGAAACAGGGCCCAAAGCTGGTTGGTAGTCATTTTGTTTCTCTCTCCTCCTCAGCATAGTCCGATCTCACCCCTTACAGCACAATCGTAGTCATAGTTTTGGTTGTAGTCCCAGTCATCATAATTCCATAATCCGAGTCTCCTCGTAGACCTCAAAGTCCTCTTAGTTCTCATCTAGTACTTTCTTTCTAGTCTCCTCTTTCCCCATACAGCGTGGTTACATAGAAATAATGAAGGGTGGGGGTACACGTAGATGGGGGTGAACATTGTCATAACAAAAAACAGAGGTAAAGCTACTCCTTCAGGGGAAATTCTAGGAGATTGACTGAAGAACAAAATCTCATCTGAGGGTTCAGCACTTCAGATGACTAGGAGATACGCTCAAGGGCAGATTCCATCCAGGGTGTATTTCTTTCTCCTTTCCTCAGCTAGTAATCCATTTAAACAATCATAATAAATTTATTTCATATAATATTTCTAGCCATTTTGTATGAACACAGTAAGAGATATATTAAGCTTAAAAGTTGGCTCGTCCGGGGCTGGAGCAATAGCTCAGTGGGTAGGGCATTTGCCTTGCACGCAGCCGACCCGCAGCCAACCCGGGTTCGATTCCCAGCATCCGATATGGTCCCTGAGCACCGCCAGGAGTAATTCCTGAGTTCAGATCCAGGAGTAACCCCAGTGCATTGCCAGGTGTGACCCAAAAAGAAAAAGTTGGCTCTTCGTGGGGACATCTCGCTATATATTCCAGACCACATTCCTCAGGCCAGGTTAATCGTTCCTAACCTCAGCAGGTTCCTTGTTCTATTACTTCTTTTTGGGTAATGACAGAATTTGTCCATGACCATGCTCTTAACTTATAGTTAAGTATTATGGTGCCTGGCCTGGCCCATTTTGATGCCAGGGTAACTCAGAGCTTGCCATGGGTCCATCAAGTCCCTTCATAAGGACCTTGCTTTGGTGGGTATTAGGAAGTAAGGGCAACTGAGGTTTAAACCAGGTAAATATGATGGATTCCCAGGAATAAATATTATTTGGAGTCAATTAACTCCCATGTTACAAAAGCATAGCATGAACTGTCTTCCTGTGTCTATACGAAAAGGCCATTGCTCAGTCATGCAAGTGCCATAAACGAAAGACAAAAGCAATATAGGATTATTAGTACCTGATGGAATTGGGTGTGCCTCAGGGGCACTGTTATGGGAGTAACTAAATAAACCTGAGCTCCATGCAGGAGGAGCAAGGACAACCCAATATTATCCAACAATCATGCATCAACTTTTCTGAACTGGGAAATTCCCATATTTTCTTTTTCTTTAATTGAAGCCCATGGTTTATAATACTGTTAATAATAAAGTTTCAGGCATACAATGTTCCAACTCCAAGCCCAGTACCAGAGTATCAATCTCCCTCTACCACTATTTCAAGGTCCTCTTCCCCAAACCTGTATTCCACTCTCTTGGTGAACTTAGTCTTAGAGATCAACTCTCAGAGTCTGTTGATATTTGGTCCTTATCATGCTTCTCTATGTTACACATATGAAAGAAATCATCAGATACTTTTCTTTGCCCCTCTAACTTATTTCACTTAAAATTATACCTTTCAGTCAGCATTCACACCAACAGTAAATGAGATACCCTTTCTTTACACATCTCCACCAGCATTGGCTGTTCTTATTCTTTTTGATGTGTGCCAGTTGTTGTTGTGGTGTAAGGTGATATCTCATTGTTGTTTTGATTCTCATATCCCTGATGATTAGTGATGTAGGGCATTTTTACATGTGCTCTTTGACTATTTGTATTTCTTCTCTAAGAAAGTTTCTGTTCATTTCTTCTCCCATTTTTTGATGGAGTTGGAGTTTTTTTCCATATAAAGTTCTATCAATGCCTTATATATCTTGGATATTAACCCCTTATTAGATGAGTAATGGGTAATTTTTTCCCCATTCTGTGGTCTGTCCCTGTATCTTTGTCACATTTCTTTTGAGGAACAGAAGCTTTTTAGCTTAATGTCCCATTTGTTTATCTTTGCTTTACTTGCTTGGTCAGTGGTGTTTCATCTTTATAGTTGCCTTTGGCTTCAATATCATGGAGGGTTATTCCTATGTTTTCCTGCAAGTCTGGCCTTTTTGGAAAACAATATGGGCATTCCTCAAAAAACTAGAAATTGGGTTTCCATATGATCTAGTAATACCACTTCTGGGAATATACCCCTGGGATGCAAAATTATACAGCAGAAATTACATCTGCTCTTGTATGTTCATTTCAGCACTGTTCACCATAGCCAGAATCTGGAAACAACCTGAGTGTCCAAGAACGGATGACTGGTGGGGCTGGAGCAATAGCACAGTGGGTAGGGCGTTTGCCTTGCACACGGTCAACCTGGGTTCGATTCCCAGCATCCCATATGGTCCCCTGAGCACCGCCAGGGGTAATTCCTGAGCACAGAGCCAAGAGTAATCCCTGTGCATCTCTGGGGTGACCCAAAAAGCAAAAAAAAAAAAAAAAAACAAACGGATGACTGGTTAAAGATACCAGGGTACATCTACACAATGGAATACTACACAGCTGTTAGAAAAAGGAAATCACTAGAAATTTGCTTATAAATGTATGGAGATGGAGAGTATCATGCTCAGTAAAATAAATCAGAAGTAGGACAGACATAGAATGACTGCACTCATTTGTGGGATATAAAAAAGAAACAAAACATAGTAAGAGACTAATACCCAAGGACAGTAGAAACAAGGGTCAAGACGAATGGTCCACAATTGAAAGCCTACCTCAAGGCCTGGGGGAGAGGGTAGATGGGACAGAGACGGGACCATTATGACAATAATGGTTGGAAGGACTCAATATGGATTGGATATGTGTGCTGAAAGTGGGCAAACAACCAAACATGATGGCCTCTCATTGCAAATGATCATGCCCAAAAGGAGAGAGAGTGAGAGAGAGAGAGAAAGGAAAGAGAGAAGAAAAGTGCCTACCATAGAGGCAGGCTGGGGGAGGGGTGGCAGAAGGGAAACTGGGGATATTGGTGGTGGGAAATGTACACTGGAGGGATGGGTACTGGTACATTGTAGGACTGAAACTCAGTCTTTTTTTTATAATGTATTTATTCAGCCATTGATTAAGCTGGTTGAATTGTACATGAACTCCACTAAAACTCAATCTTGAAAGCTTTGTAACTGTATCTCATGGTGACATGGTGATTCAATTAAAAAAATGAGACCTTCTAGTTCCATTCAAGGAGCAGCAAACTGCATGATTTCATCGTTTCATACAGTTGCATAGTATTTCATTGAGTATTTCTACCACAATTTCTCTATCCATTCATCTGTTCTTGGATATTTGGGTTGTTTTCATATCTTGTTCTAAGCACTACAATGAATATAGAATATAGGTGATATAGGTGTGCATGTATCTTTTAAAGTGAGTGGTTTTGTGTTTGGTGTAGATGCCAAGAATTGGAATTAATGGGCCATATTAGAGCTCAATTCCTACTTCCTGGAGAAGTCCCCATTTTGTTTTGCATAAAGGCCAAACCAAGCAACATTTTCACTGTAATGAACAAGAGTTACTTTTCCACCACGTCTCCAACAACACTGGTTGTTTCCAGTCTTTTGGCATAGACCATTTTCATTGGTGTGAGATTATATCTCACTGCTATTTTGATTTGCATTTCTCCAGTAAAAAGTGACACTGAACACTTATTATATGCTTACCGTCCATTTATATGTCCTGTTTCAGAAAATGTGTTAAGTGGGCTAATATCCCAAACAATCGGGCAACCTGAATCCTTGAGAACTGACTCAGGTGAGAAGATATATAAAAAATTACAACAGTGATTAGTGTTGCTCTTGACCTTAGACAAAGGTAGAAGCAATAATACAAAGCAGCAAATGGTACTTTCATTTACTTTCTTTTTTATGGAGGTGGGGTGTAGTTGTGCATGCCCGGTGGTGCTTAGGGCTCACTCCTGGCTCTGTGCTCAGCGATCAGTCTTGGCAGCCTCAGGGGACCAAAAGGGCTGCTGGACATTTAATACTAGTTGGCTGCTTGTGAGAAAAGTACCCTGCCTGCTGTATTATCTCTCTGACCCTTACTTCCTTTAAAACATCTGGTGTGCTCAAAGATACCAGTTCAAATATAATAGTTTTTATGATAGCAGTTGGTTATGGAGAGCTCCTTAGAAATACAAATGTTTCGGTTGGACCTTAAAATGTATGAGAAGGCAAAGAGGAAGAAGTAAGGAACAGAGGAAATATGGCAACTCTTTCAGAGAAAAATCGCTCTGAAGAAAAAAATGTATGCTGAGTCAGGGATACTATCTAGCCTCACCTCTGCTATTATACTCCATCACCTAGAGCTATCATAAATTTTGTTTATCTGGAGGCCACACCTGTATTGTACCAGGGCTACAGTATCCAGGGGTTGCATCTGAAGGTGCTTGGGGGACCACACAATGCCGGGGATGGATCTGGTGCTGCCACATTCAAAGTATGCACAGCAGCTCTTTGAATGGTCACTCTTACACCATCATAACTTTGATAATACTTCCAGTCTCTACAATACTTGCATGTATTACGTGGATACTACTCCATGAAATATTAGTAGCCCATATTTTTCAAGAACTAGACCTAAGGTTGCAATTGGCGTCAAGAAAATTTGCTTCTAGTTTATGTAAATGAGTCAAAATTGCTATAAAAAGATGAATTGTCTTTTCACTATTGGGATAGATTTTTTTTTCTTTTTGGGTCCCACTGAGCAATGCTCAAGGGTTACTCCTAGCTCTGCACTCAGGAATCACTCCTGGCTGTGCTTGGGGACCCATACCAGATGCCGGAGATTGAACCCGGGTCAGCCGTGTGCAAGGCAAACGCCCTACCCACTGTACTATCACTCCAGCCCCTGGTTTTGAAGGTGGGTTGACTAGGACATTTTTTCTCAAGTCTGAGCTGAAAATGATCTACGAAGGCCCAGACTCTAGGCCAAGTGGCTTTGGATGATTTGATGAAGTTGTTTCTCTGGTGGGTTTCCAAGCTGGGTGGGTGCGGTGACTGCGTCGGGTGAGCTCAGCCCTGGCGGTGTTTCCACCCAGAACACTGTAATCTAGTCTCTTGGACTCGGCTCCATCTTTGCTTTTAATTACAACAGCATACTGAGAAGGGACAGGATTCTTATTTTTGTTCTTGTGTTAACTCAAACCATTCCTTTCATTTTCTCCCTAAGAAGAGTTTGAGGGTGGTGGTGGTGTATCTGAGTTTTCAGAATGATACCTAGGATAATGAAGTTTAGAGACTGGAGGTCATTCATATGTCTTAGAACTGTTAGTATATGAACCCACTGAATTTTTTTGTTTTGGGGCCACAACAAATGGTGCTCAGGGTTTACTCTTGGCTCTGCCATTCAGGAACCACTCCTAATGGACTCAGGGGGTCATATGGAGTACTGGGCATCAAATACAGGAAAGTCACTTGCTAAGCAAATTCCCTACCCACTGTACTATTGCTCCATCTTACTCCCCCCCCCATTTTTTCATTCAACCTGGACAAGGAAGCTCAGGTCTACCATGGACTCCAGTAGATGGAAGCCATAAAGCCAAGTTGTGGGGTGTTTAATTCTGTTTACAACTGTAACACTGAGAGCTAAATCAAAGATTTCTGAGTAAGGCTTCTACCAATCTTTATATTAGACTATTGGGGACTGGGTTTGGGCCACACCTGGCAGTGCTCAGAGTTTATACTCCCGGCTCTGTGCTCAGAAAGCACTTCTCACAGAGCCTCAGGGAACCAGGTTCAGCTCTCGGGATCAAACCAGGGTCAGTCACATGCATAGATGCCTTAACCCTGTCCTATCTCTCTGGTCCAGTGGTAACTATTCATATGAAAAACCTGAGTCCCAGCCTCAGAGAGTTCGTGCCGTGCATGTCTCTGTGCTGGACCATGTGTGGGTTTTGCTGAGCTGCCAGAAAGCACATCTGTTTGGGTCGCCTTCATTTGATGGAGGCGTATGCATGCTCCAATGCAAATGCGGGAATGTGGGCCAATTCTATTAGCTTGGGTAAATTGGGCGGGGAGCTCTTGACAATTTAAAGCATTCATGTAATATTCCTATTGGAATTTGTTGTGTGTTTGCAAATTGGTCCTATGGGAACATCTCTTCAGAAAGGCAACGGTGAATACAAAAGACACTGTACTCTCAGGTGATTCCAACTGTCATCCAGAAAATGTCACTGACAAAAAGACACAGTGTCTTTCTGTAGAATGGGTTTGTTTATTGACGTGGATGGTGCCCAGGCCCCATGGTATGAAGGACTATGTCTCACTCCATTGTGGAAAACCTGATTTATTAAGTAGCCTGTGGCACTTGTCTCTAGAGCCACATAACAAGGACAGTGGGGAGTGAATGCAAAATCTAGTATGTGAAAAAATAAGACAAAGACTCCACCACCCTTTTACCTCTGGTATGGAGATATTTCTTACTGTAGGCAAAACAGAATTAACTGGCAGAAGTTTCCATGACTAAATTTCTCATCCTCTTCCTCCTCCTCTTTCTCCTCCTCCTCACTTCCTCTTGCTGACTAGTCTCTGCTAGTGCCAGATGTGTCTTCCTAAAAATGTGTCATTTGCCATAGCTCTCTTCTGTTCAGGAACTTTAAGGGGGCGTAGCTCAGGGGTAGAGCACATGCAAAGCAGAGCTGAGGCTCTGGGTTCCACCCCAGCACCATCCCCCCATAAAGAAAGAACTTGCAGTGTCTCTCTGATGGTTTTTGCACAACAGTCTGTCTCTATCTTACCAGTGTCTTCGCTATTCCACCACCTAACTTTTTTTTTCATTCAGTACATTTTCTCTGGGCTGGAGCGATAGCACAGCGGGTAGGGTGTTCGCCTTACAAGCGGCCAACATGGCCGACCCGAGTTTGATTCCTCTGCTCCTCTCGGAGAGCCCGGCAAGCTACCGAGAGTATTCGATATGCCAGACACAGTAACAACAAAGTCTCCAATGGAGACGTTACTGGGCCCGCTCGAGCAAATCGACGATCAATGGGAGGGCCTTTACCTTTACCTTTTTACATTTTCTCTGGGCTGGAACAATAACACAGCGGGTAGGGTGTTTGTCTTGCATGCGGCCGAGCCAAGTTCGATTCCTCCATCCCTCTGAGAGCCTGACAAGCTAGCGAGAGTATCCCGCCCAAATGTCAGAGCCTAGCAAGCTCCCCGTGGCGTATTCAATATGCCAAAAACAGTAACAACAAGTCTCACAATGGAGACCTTACTGGTGCCCACTAGAGCAACTGGAGGACAGTGCTACAGTGTTACATTTTCTCTTGTATTGGCCCTCAGTAAAATGCTTGGACTGCACCTTTGGAGCCAGTATAGATCTGCTGCTTTAGGGCTGGAGAGATAGCCCAATGGGTAGGGCACTTGCCTTGCACACAGTTGACCCGGGTTTGATATGGGCACCACATAGGGTCCCCTGAGCCCCACTAGGAGTGAGTCAGGTATACCAGGCGTAAGCCCTGAACACATCCAGGTGTGACACAAACCACGCCCCCTCCAAAAGCAACAGGTCTAAAGATTTGAAAGCACATTGAGCTAACACTTCTGACCAAACTGTTCTCTCCTCCTACCTCTCCAAGTACAGTGAATCTTGTCAACGACCTGAAAGCTCAGGTTCAATGTGAAAATCCTCATTCTATGACATGCACTGTGCATCACAGTCTTAGGATATTTGTTTTACAGAGCATGCTATAAAATAATATTCCACGTAACTCTTTATTAAAACTGTTGCCTTATCTTAAAATAAGATGCGTGCTGAGAGTAGACTCTAGACTGAACATGATTGCCACTCAATGCCTCTTTTGCAAACCACAGCACCCAAAAGGAGAGACAGAGAGAAAAAGGGAATGCCCTGCCACAGAGGCAGGGTGGAATGGGGGGATGGGGGTGGGAGGGATATTGGGATCAGTGGTGGGGGAAAATGGGCACTGCTGGAGGGATGGGTACTCAATCATTGTATAACTGAAACCCAAGCACCAAAATTTGTAAGTCTACAACTGTACCTCATGCTGTTTCACTAATGAAAAATTTTTTTAAATGATCTGATTCTTCAGTGGTTCACATCGAACCTGGCAGATAAATCTTTTCTAGAATCCCAGTCCTCAGTTTAAGCTTCCATTCCCCTTTTTCTTTCACCCCATTTCCCCACTTAAACCCCCAGAGGGTCTCACACACATGGGGTTGATATCTAGGGCCCCTTTTCTACCAAAGACATTTACTTAAGTACAAAAACCAGCACAGAAGGTTCTGGGAGCAGGCACTTAGCCCTTGAGGCTGGCAATTCTTGAACACTGGGCATCCATAAAATGAAGTAGAAGGGAAGGCATGGACTTTCTGGATGGACTCTTTCTTTGGAACTTTGTATTTATTCTCCTGGGAAGGGCATAGCCAGAGGGGTCTATAGTGTGGCTTCTAAAACATGGGACCACATTGAGTTGGTGGGTAGTTGAAGGGTATATTGGATTCGTTGGAGGAAGGAGGTGGATTCAGTGGTGATGGGTGTGGTGTTGAAATTATGTGCATGAGAAACCATCATCAATGCTATTACAAATCACAGAATTGGGACCGTAGAGATAATACAGTGGGTACGGTGCTTGTCTTGCATGTGGCAGACGCAGGTTGAATCCTTAGTGTCCCATATGGTTCCCCAAGCACTACCGGGAGTCATTCCTGAGTGCATAGCTGGGAGTAACCCCTAAGCAGTTCTAGGTGTGGCCCTACCCAATTAAGTAAATATTTCACAGAATTTCAATCAATGAAAAAGTAAAAATAAATAAACTGTGGGGGAGGTATCTGTTCTGTGCTGGGGGAAGATGATTAAGACATACTTCCTATCCTTCAGGAACTTGCAACCTGGTGAATGAATAGACATGTAGGCACATAAGCCCACTCTAATGTACTGAAGTGGACAAACTCTCTCTACTGAAACCCAGTGCTCAAAAAAAGCAAAAAAAGACGGGGGGGGGGGGAAATAATAGATGGGAGAGATGAACGAAATAAGAAGCCAGAATGGGAGCTATCTAATGCCAAGCCTTTTATTCCTTTTCTTTTTTTAGTAGTCAAGTTTTGTTTGTAGAACTGTGACTATATTGAGTCAAGTGTTAAGAGTCTAACTTGCACCTCCATGAACTGTGACAGTTTCAACCAATACCAAACTCTCTCATGGCCACTTCCTCCCCAGCATCAGATTAATTCCCGTTTTGAGTGCCATTGCTGTAGGTCAGTTCTGATTATACTTGAGCTTTCTATGAATGGAACCCTACACTACCTTACCTTTGATCTGTGTTCTTTCTTTCAAGAGCTTGTTTGTGAGAGCCAAAACAGATCAGGAGATGGCTGGTGGGAAATAGTAAAATACAAAAGGGAGGATGGGTAACTTCCTCTTTGGCCTGTTACCTGTTACCCCGGGAAAGCAGCAGCTCTCATATGACTTGAGAACTAAAAATAGCCTAGAGCATCTTCAAAGATGAAACACCACTGATCAAGCAAGTTGAAACAAAGATAAACTAATGAAACTACATTAAATTAAGAAGCTTCTGAACTTCAAAAGGAATGGTGACCAAGATACAAAGACAGACCTCGGAACAGAAAAATAAATTTACCCAATGCTCAGCTGATAAGCGGTTAATATCAAATATATATGAGGCACTGGTAGAACTGTACAAGAAAAAAGTTCAACCCCATCAAAACATGGAGAGAAGAAATGAATTGCAACTTCCTCAAAGGAGAAATACAAATATCAAAAGGCACATAAAACAATGCTCTACATTTATAATCATCAGGGAGATGCAAATCAAAACAATGAGATACCATCTCACACCACAGAGACTGCACACATCAAAAAGAACAAGAGCAACCAGTGCTGGCACAGATGCAGGGAGAAATGGACTCTCGTTCATTGTTGGGAGGAATGTGGACTGGTCCAGCCCTTTTGGAAAACAATATGGATATTCCTCAAAAAACTAGAAGCTGAGCTTCCATATGACCCAGCTCTAGGGTTATAACATAGGAGCCCAAAAACACATAGAAGAAAAGTCATCTGCACTTCTATGTTCACTATAGCACTATTCACAATAGCTAGAATCTGGAAAAAAAACTGAGTGAATGAGAACAGATGACTGGATAAAGAAATTATGGTTCAGCTAAAAATACAATATTCTGAAGCCACAGGAAAAATGAAGTCATGAAATTTGCTTTAAAATGGATCGACGTAGGACTGAAGCAATAGCACAGCGGGTAGGGTGTTTGCCTTACACGCGGCTGACCCGGGTTTGATTCCCAGCATCCCATATGGTCCTTTGAGCACCACCAGGGGTAATTCCTGAGCGCAGAGCCAGGAGCAACCCCTGTGCATCATTGGGTGTGACCCAAAAAGCAAAAAATAAAAATAAATAAAATGGATCGACATAGTACAATGCTGAATGAAATGGGTCAGAAGGAGAGGGACAGACATAGAATGACTGCACTCATTTGTGGGGTATAAAAAGGCATGGTATGAGACTAATACCCATAAACAATAGAAACGGGGACCAAGAAGACTGGTCCATGGTTGGAAGCTTGCCACAAAGTGGGAGGAAGCAGTTGGGAGAGAGAAGGACCACCATGATAGTAATAGTTGGAAATTATCACTCTGGACAAGAACTGGGCAAGATACATGATAACCATTCAATACCTATATTGCAAACCACATTGCCCAGAAGGAGAGAGAGATAAGTGTCTGCCATAGAGGCAGGCTGGGGGTGGCGGCTTAGCAGGAGGGAAACTGAGGTCATTGGTGGTGGGAAAAGTACACTGGTGAAGAGATAGGTGTTGAATATTGTATGACTGAAACCCAATCATGAGCAACTATGTAACTGTGTATCTCACTGTGATTCAATAAAAAGAGAACAGCCTATGGTACAGAAAGACACTGTGACAACAAACCCCAGCAAGGGAACAAAGCTTACAGGGATCCATTGCAGACCTCAGAACAGGACGTTGCACACTGAGCTAAGTATAATAAAGTGATGGACAAGTTACCTGACACACAGGTTAAAAAGAGACCTGAGGAACACCAAATAAAGGTGTTGGGAGGATCCTCCCAGGATGGGAGAAGCATGCTGAAAGTAGACTATAGACCAAACATGATTGCTACTCAATGTTCCTTTTGCAAACCACAACACCCAAAAGGAGAGAGAGAACAGAGGGGAATGCCCTGCCACAGAGGCAGGGTGGTATGGGGGGTATGGGGGTTGGGAGGGATACTGGGATCCGTGGTGGTGGGAAATGGGCACTGGTGGAGGGATGGGTATTTGGTCATTGTATAATTGAAACCCAAGCACAAAACTATGTAAGTCTGCAACTGTACCTCATGATGTCTTACTATTAAAAAAATTTTAAAAAGTTAAAATAAAAAGAGACCTGAACATCAGGGAGAAGCCTAGAACTACTTATACTGTACATTATAGCTACATTTTAAAAGACTTTGGCTGGAGCAATAACACAGCAGGTAAGGCATTTTGATAAACAACTGAGCCAGGTTCTATCTTTATCCTTCTATATGGTTCCCCGAGCTTGTCAGGAATAATTCCTGAGTGCAGAGCCAGAAGTTACCCCTGAGCATTACTGGGTGTGGCCCCCAAACAAAACAACAACAAAAGAATTTGTCTGTGAAATCTTCTCATCTTGTTTCATATTGCTCTAGCTCTGGTTTGTGCTTTTGGGTTGGGGGTACCCGAACCACTACTCAGGGAATCTGGGAGTCACTGTTCATGAGACTTGGCCAACTAGGACAGATGATTTAATGCCCAGGGCACTGCTCGGGCCCAGCAATAGTGGGTCTGGGACACGCATGTGCCTCTGAGCTCCTGAGTGATCTACTTGGTCCAGTACTTTGATTATTTTCACCGGTATGTAATGGTTACTGTTGCTCAGACCTGATATTTTATTTCTCCGTTTCATGAATGTTTGGGTTGTTTTTGTTGGAGACTACTGGGAATAATGCAGGTCGAAACCACTTGGTTCCTATATTTTGATGAACGTTCATATTATTCCTTTGAACTCTGCTAAGTTTGAAATCATTTTAGACATAAATGCAAAAAGAGTTCAAAGAGAGCTGGAGATAGCACAGTGGTGATGGCATATGCCTTGTATGTGTCTGTCCTGGATTCAATTCCTAGCACTGCAGAGAGCCTTGAGCATTATTGGGTGCATCCATGAAGGCTCCTGAGCACTGCTAGGTGTGGCCATGGAGGCCTCCAGCACACCAGCCCCTGCCCCATTCCCAAAATTGCAAAGGCTGACCAAATTGCATCCTCAGGCCCCTGCACTAGACCACCAGCCAATTGTCTGAGAATTGCCTGTGGGGCCCCAGACCTCCCAAGCACCACTTGGGAGTGCTACCCCCCAAAAAAGTTTCAAAGAATTCTTGTATAATCTTCACATTAAAAAGCTAGATAGTATCCCATGATACTTAAAGAGGAAAAAGAAACTCCACGATTTTCCTCTAATTTCCCTGAGACATTCAGAGCTCTTCAATTTCTTTTCTGTTTTTCTGTTATAGAAATTTAAGCAAACGATATACTTAGCCTTTGATCTATCTTTGTTCTTTGAATTAAACGATAGAGTCATACTTCAGATTCACATTTTCTCGGTGCCTCTTAAAATCCCCATTCGGTACTTTTCAATTGCTTGATTGTTTTTCAGGAACAGCTACGGCTCCTTACATTTCTAATCAAATTTTCTTATTGAAATTCCTTGCATTCCTCCTGGACTCTCAGTCTGTCTCCTGTCTGCCTTTGAAGTAGAGGGGAAAGTGATTTGATTCCTCCCAAACCTGCTTCTGCTTAGCCCAGGCTGTGAGTGGCAGCCTGGATCAGGTCTTCCTGAGCCTTTTGTCCAAGTGAGGAGGCAACATACAGCAGGACTAATGCTGTGTTACAATAAGACAGTGACAATTTATGGTTGGTAAATAAAGGGTGATGGGAGGATCCTCCCAGGATGAGAGATGCATGCTGAAAGTAGACTATAGACTGAACATGATTGCCACTCAATGCCTCTTTTGCAAACCACAGCACCCAAAAGGAGACATAAAACAAAAGGGAATGTCCTGCCACCGGGGTGGGGTGGGTGGGACGGGGGGATGGGGGGGTGGGAGGGATACTGGGAGCACTGGAGGTGGAGAATGGGCACTGGCGGAGGGATGGGTACTCAATCATTGTATAACTGAAACCCAAGCACAAAAAAATTGTAAGTCTACAACTGTACCTCATGGTGTTTCCGCTAATAAAAATAATTAAAAAATAAAATAGGGGAAAATCAAAAGCATAAAAAAACAATTTATGGTTGGTAAAGGGCTTACAAACAACTGCTGGTGAGTGAGCAATCAACACACCCACCGCAACACACATACATACAGCCCTGACACGTTTGCTGTTTCACCTACCCTCAGAGAATCTAGGCCTGAACTGTGAGGCTTTCAATGTAGACATGTAGCTTTGGGTTGTTTAAATGCAAAAAGGGATTTCTGGGACCCGAGAGGGAGTACAGGGGTTAAGGCACTTGCCTCACCAGACAGTCACTGTAGGTTCTATGGCACTGCATGATCCCTGGACTGCCACCAGGAGTCACTCCATCACTCCTGATCACAGAGAACAGTAATAGCCCCTGAGCACTGTTGGGTGCGGCCCAGCTCCCCTGCTTTCACCCATACAAAAATGGATTTCCAAAGAGTTGGAATCAGTAAACTTAGTTAATGCAAACCATTTAAGTCAAGGATTCCTCTCTGTCTGATGTTTTGTACTTCCCTCCCCAACCCTATACAATAATACTTGGTATGCACAGTGCAACTTGGATCCAGTTCCCAGAAAGCAAGAGGGCTCACAGGTAAAGTTCTGGCACACTCATACATCTTGTCATCAGGTATCAGCAGAACCGGGTTAGCCCATTTTTTTTTCTTCTGAAAGGTCCCACTCTCTTGCCACAAACCCACTTATTCCTGGTTTATTTTGTGTTAACTGCCACCCCATACAATAGGTGCTGAAAACTCAGGGCACGCAGCTTGCCTGCTGGAAGAAAAGCATGAAGGGAGAGGAGAAGAAAGAATTGACTGTCAATCCTGTGGAAATCCCTTCTATTCTGCTATTCTAAGATTCTCTCATTGTTTGCCAATCCAATATCATCCCTTTTTGTACATTTCATCCATATGGTCCTCATGCATGTTTGTTTAAATTACTACAAGGCAGATTTCGAAAAGCAACTCATTGTCAAAGATCCCTTAGGAATCATCTTATTTAACTACAAACCAGATGTCTCATCTTCTCCGTAGGAAATAGACTTTCAACTTAGAAAGTTCGCATTCTCTTTTCCAGTCATCTCCACACAGTGCAAGGAATTCAAATTGGTCAAGTGAGGCCCTTCTGTCCTTGAGCAATGGCGCACAGGTAGCATCATGAGGGCCATCGCTGGAGTTTGGGGTGTGCATCTGGAAATCTTTCTTCTGCTTTCAAATTCCCCTGCACATTCAGAAGAAGCTCTGGAGATTCACATCATTGGCAGACCTGCTTTCACTGTCAGTAGCGATTCATTCCTTGATTGAAATTCCAGGTGATGGAGCTAGAGATAAAGCACAGGGGTTAAGGTGCTTGCTTTGCATGCAGAGAACCCCACACATGGTATCCTAAGTACCACCAGGGATCACTCCCAAGCACAAAGCAAGGAATAGCCTCTAAGCATCATGGGGTGGGACGCCCAAACCAACTATATAGAATAGAATGGTAGTAGTAGACAAATTCAACATTTAAGGACCTATGTTCTTTTTTGTAACAGGATTAGTTCTCCTTCTGCTCCCTCTTCATCCTCTTAATATAGTCCAAAGAGCTATACCACCCGGTACCCCTCTTAATGGACAATGGCTCCCTGAGTTGTGAAGGAGATGCTCTCAAGAAGCCTGCATTTTTTGCCCTTCTGGACCAGTGAGGAAAGGTGGGAAAGGTATGAAGAAAGCACTGGGAGCCGGGCAGATAGAACAGAGGTTAATGGACTTGCTTTGCATTTGGTCATCTCTGGTTCCATCCCTGGTATCACACAAGATTCCTGGAGCACTACCAGTGGTCACTGCTGAGCATTGGGCCAGGAATAGTCCCTAAGCACCTGATGGTGCTTATTAACCCCCCAAAAATACAAGCAACGGTGTGTGAGGATAGAAAAAAAAGATATATGTCAAACATTTTGTGCTTATTGAAGGGTAGACAACATATCATCCCAAAGGGATATGCCATCATAATAATTAGATTTCTCAGTTCCCTAAAATAAATTTGCCCCTATGCAATTGCACCAACTGAAATTGGCTGGTGTTCTATATGATCCTGTAGCCTGAGGATCATATATTTTATAGATTAATCATTCCTGGAGGTGCTCAGGGCCTACCAGTAAAAACTCGACATGGTTCTTAGAAGGCCATGAATGTGATGTGGTACTGGGGATCAAACACAGGGCCTCATAGTGCTCTAACACCTTTAGCTACCTCCCCAGGTACACCCTTTTTGGTTTTTGAGCCATACCCTGCAGTGTTGAGGGCTTTTTCCTGGCTCTTTACTCATGGATCACTATTGGCGGTTCTTGGGGGACCAGAGGGGTTGCTGCACCTAGGTTGGCCATGTGCAAGGCAAGCATAATACCCACTGTACTATTGCTCCTCTGGGACCCCTTTTGATAATAACTCTGTCTAATAGTCTAACAAGCTAGTAAACACTTGGTGGGGGGGCACACCTCACTGTGCTCAGGGCTTAGTCCTGGATCTGTGCTCAGGAATCACTCCTGAATGGGCTTGGGAGATCCTATATGGTGCTAGGGATAGAACCTGGGTAGGCTGCATGCAAGGCTGTATTATCTCTCTCCAGCCCTGGTATGTAAATAGTCTAGTCTCATCTTAACAGATGGACACATGGATGGCCATTGCTTGAATAGCACCAGCCCAGAGTGCTTCTTGCTGTCTGAATGGTCCTTGTCTTAGCTTACTCCCTGCGAACAGCAGTAATGTCTGTGTAATGTCTGCCTGTGGCTCCTCTGGGGAACCTGTGTCTACAAAGACAGATATTGTCTTTTTCTCCTTCTCCAGAAAATTATTATAGTCCTTTGCATCCAATCCTATCCCTATTCTGGACATGTTAACTATGATAAAAATGGTGAAACTAGGCACCTCAACCATGCTCCCTAATAATTCCCAAGAGAAACTCCAGAATCTCATCCAACACCACCATCTCCACCACTGGGAGCCAAGGGGACAAAATGGCAAGACACCCCCCACCCCAAGAAAAACCTGTTGCCTGTACCCTGAAGGCCAGAGGGTTTTGTTTTAACAACTTGCATTCAGTTTGAACTGAATTTCAATTATGGGGAGGTCTTGACATTCAGTGGAGGAGAAATTCATCCTGGCAGCTTTTAAAACAAAAGCAAGCTTGATAACCAAATGTTAACTGACCTCCTTCGTATCAATATTGAAAATCTGAAAGACTTGATGCTTTGAAAATGAAGTCCATGAGGCACAGAAAAAAAGCTGTCTCATAGACAAGAATACGTGAAGACCATTAAAAAAATAGATGCAACTCTCAGCACTGCAACTGAAAAGAGATGTTCAAGCATCATGGACAGGAAGTGTGACTGCTTACAATCGTGTGTGTGAGATCAAAGCCATGCCCAGCAAGCTCCACAACCATAACTTGTGTATTGCAACTAACTGTGGGAACCCTGGAGAACATGTTTATAAGCACCACAACTTAAAGTAGCACAAGCCTTGGGGTGAGTGGCCAAACGTGTATGTATTGCAACCTGCTGAAGGATGCCTGGTGAGCACCACATCCTGCTGTATGAGTGCCACTCCTGGTCATCGCAACAACAGCAGCAACCACAATGAAGGAAGGGAGAGAGAGGAAGGAGGGAATGGAAAAAGACACCAACAGATTCTTGCGTAACCAATTATCGTTTCCCAGAAATCCGTTTTGTTGCTTTCAATTTGTGGTTCTGAAGGTATTCACAAATTAGCATTGAATTCATAAGAGTTGTCCTTGGCAGCTAAGGAACACTTTGCACTCTATTCATTTTACTGCAAAATTTGTGAATATGGAGGTCTAGGTGAAAAGTGTGTCTAGCAAGATTCCAATGGACTTTGAATACTCAAATCACAAATATCTTTAAATTTTATAAAATGTGTTTAAGAAAAAATAAATACAGGAGTCAGAGAGCTATTACAGTGGTAAGGCATTTGCCTCGCACAGAACTGACCTGAGTTTGACCCCCAAGCCCACTAGGAGTGATTACTGAGTACAGAGCCAGGAGTAAGTCTTGAGCACAACCAGGTGTGGCCCCCAAACAAAACAAGATGAAAATGATTACCTCAGCTCCAGACAAAGAATTTTATTTAAATTAAATTTTATTTTATTATTTGGAGAGTCACTCCTGATGGTGCTCAGTACCAGGAATCAAATCCAAGACTGCCACATGCAAAGCATGGGCTCCAACACTTTAGGCTGTCCTTCTCTCTGGCCTAGTAAAATAATTTTAATTTATTGCTTAGAATTTTATAACTTGCTTTGTATATTTTGAATATTTAAAAAAGAAGCTGTTTTGAAGTATGACAAAAAGGTTTTATTTATGATTTTTATGACAATATGTTTAATCATATATATCTAATGCATTTGTTGTGTGTGTATGTGGTGGCAGGGATTGAATGCAGGGTGTAAACATACAAGGTACAGGTTCTATTGGTGAGCTACATCTTTGGCCCCATAATTTTATTTCAGTTTTTAATTTTTGTCATGGATTAGTGAACTATGGACATTGGCAAGGTGCTTGCTTTTGTAAATTGAGTTTTGTTGGCATACAGTCACACACTCTATTTTTTAACACTGTCTGCCGTGGCTTTGGGCTATAATGGCAGAGTTCAGTAGAAAGACAGACTTTACACTCTGCAAAGTCTCAAACTTTTGCTACTATGGCTGGAGTGATAGCACAGCAGGCAGGGCGTTTGCCTCGCTGCTGACCCGGGTTCGATTCCTCCACCCCTCTCGGAGAGCCCAGCAAGCTACCGAGAGTATCCCACCCACATGGCAAAGCCTAGCAAGCTACCCATGGCATATTCAATACACCAAAAACAGTAACAACAAGTCTCACAATGGAGACATTACTGGTGCCCACTTGAGGAAATCTAAGAACAGCAGGAGGACAGTGCTACAGTGCTACAGACAAGCCTGTAATAGAGAAGCATTATTGACCTTCACGTTAGATCATAACTAATTATTCTGCAAGTCGCAAATGTATTGCTCATTCAAAAATATTTTAAATATTTGAATATTTGAAATTTTTGATATGTTTGAAATATTTGAATATTTGAAATATTTCTGTATGTATAGTGGTAAAATCACTGTATTATATGTTGCTCAAATCAAAATTTTTCAAAGAAAATTTATATAATTTTCTTTGAATTTATATAAAACATATAATACAGTAATAGCACAGTGGTAGGGCGTTCGCCTTACAAGTGGCCAACATGGCCGACCTGAGTTCGATTCCTCCGCCCCTCTCGGAGAGCCCGGCAAGCTACCGAGAGTATTCGATATGCCAAACACAGTAACAACAAAGTCTCCAATGGAGACGTTACTGGGCCCACTCGAGCAAATCGACGATCAACGGGAGGGCCTCGAGCAATACAGTAATTTTACCACTATGCATACAGAAAAATAAATTTGATGGGACACAAAGACAAAATAATGTCTCTATTGCTCATTCAAATATTTTTGATCCATCAAAAGATTATCCAGATAAACACAGCTAAGCTACAACTGAATTCCTTCTGGATATTGTGCTTACTTTCCAAAGGATAAACAATGCATACATATTCCTTGCTCTTATTGTTATAATATATAGCTGGCAAAACAGAAGACAGAAGACACACTTATCTGTATTTGCAATACTGAGGTTCAAACCCAATACTTCACACACGCCAGATGTGTGCTCTACTGCTGAGCTACTTCACTGACCTTGTAACAAATCTTATCAGTTTGTTGCCTTGATTGAACAATTTTGTCTTATATTAGGCATTTCTTATATTGACCTTTATATTCTTGGATCCCTCCTGTAGTAGCAGGTGTGTGGAAATTTTTGGAAAATATGCCCATGCTTATTAAAGACAATTATTATGTCTCTTGGAGCCTTGTTCTTTAAGCAAAGTCTCTGAGAAGTTTGGCCACTGCCCACTGAATACAGCATAACCTACTTGTCTACAAGTGCCAAAAGGCACAGAGAGAAAACCCAGGAGAGAACCTTCTATGGAATGAATTGTGTCCCTTAAAATTCATATGCTGAAGCTGAAACTCCCCAATGTGGCTGCATCTAGAGACAGGGTCTTTAGGATATCATTAAGGTTAAATGAGGTCAGACTGGGCTGTGGCCAGAGGACTGTGACCTTAGAGATGAGGGAGAAATATATTTCTCTCTTTCACGTTCTCCCTCTCCCCTTCCCCAAGAAACCAACTCTGTGGGAACATTAATCTAGAACTTTTCAGCCTCTGTAACTGATAAGTACATTGCAGTTTAAGCCCCGAGTCGATGAATGTTTATTATGACAGCAGAGCTGATGAAGCCAGTGCTTCTATGTGTTAGAGGCTGAGCTGTATACACATGCAACACATATTCAGGGCTCAGCCACAGGAGGAATACAAAGCAGAGCAGAGAAGTGAACATGAAGAGGGAGACTTTGTACGGTTCTTAGCATGCTTGGTGCGTAGGTGCCATTGAACGTAGCAATGGGATACAGGCTGACACTATAGCTCCATAGCTGGTTCCTGCCTGCCTTTATCCTATTCTCTCTCTCTAATCCTCTTCTTCTCTAGCAATATGCTTGAGGACCTCTTGATTGCCCCAGAACATAAAAATAGTGGTCATTTTATATGGTTAACTCCTCTACTCCACCATCTCAACTCTGCCTCTCCAGGACACCTTAGCGCAGGCCTTGGGGTGGAAAGAAGAAAACAAAATTCTTCCACAGCAAATTCCTTGATGCAGTTGATGGAGAATCACCAGCAGGGTCCCCTTAGGAGGACTTCACACTCCAAGAAAAAGAAAGAAAGGAAATTCTGACACTTGCTACAACATGAAAACCTTAATACTATATGCTAACTGAAATAAGCCGGTCACAGATGGACATTTCACTTATAATCTATCTGATTCCACTTATATCGGGGATGTAAAAGTAATCAAATCCATATAGACCAAGTAAAACATTGGCTTTTAGCGTGGGGGAAGGGGAAGGGCAGTGCAGAACAATTATTAATGGGAATAGTTTCAGTTTTGCACAAGAGAAGATGTCCTGTGAATGAAAGGTGGAACGGATTGCAACTTAATGCGGCTGTACTTAATGACACTGAACTGGATACTTGATGAAATAGTCCGCTTTATTGTATGCATATTTTACAATTTTTAAACTACAGAACCTGGTAGATGGCTCCATGGGCTGGAGCACATGCTTTGTATGCAGGAGGCCTGAGTTCAATCGCTAGAACTGCACTGGTCCCTCACGCACTTGTGGTGGAGATTCCCAAGCAACAAGCCAGTGCTAGCCTCCCAGCACTGCTGAGTGTGGCCACCAAACCAAACAAAGTTGAATGTAAAATTAAAAGGAGCAGAAAAGGAGAGGAAATTCCCTTTTTCACATGCCATGCCATTCATCAGCCGATTTCTCTTGGTGTTAGAACCTGCCTACATCTCTAGGTTAGAACCTGCTTATACTCACATGTGTAGTCTTTAAAAATAACAATGATGACAAAAGCCGAATCTTAGAGGTTACATCTGTGGGCATGAGTGTTTCTATCTAATTAAATTTAGTTCTTTATTTCAGGCTTTGGGGCCATACCCAGTGATACTCAGGGGCTATTCTTGGCTCTGTGTTTAGGAATAACCCCTGGTGGTGCTCAGAGGACCATTTGTGGTGCCAGAGATTTGAACCAGGGTCATGGCTGACATAGATGCATGCAAGACAAGTACCTTATTTCCCTTACTAGCTCTCCAGCCCCAACGACTGAGGGATTTCTAAGGAATCTCATGAGCTTGAGCAAGTTGGATCTGAACCTGATGAGCTATGTCCTAATATTCCACTTGTCATAGTTTGTTAAACTTGAACTCAATAAAAGGGAAGGCACTGCTTTTGTGCCCTGCTGTTTTTGTGGTTTCCCCTTTAGCAGTGGCACCATGAACCTCTGAATGAGCAAGACCTGGAGCAAAGCTTTCTCCACCAAGTACATCCAGGCTGCCTGAGAAGACACCTCCTCTTTCCTTCTGGCCTCCTAATATGTTTTGCATTAAAATACCCATTTGGGCTCTGTCTTTGAATCTGTTCTCAAGAGAGCCATAAATGATGAGCCATGAACATGTGGTCCATGGAGATGTGGGGGGTTGAGAAATGACTACATTTCATCCAACTTCAGGCTCTTTTCGGCACTTTTCCCACACGCCCACCAGCCCACAGTGCTATGTGGCTTCGTTCCAGCTTGGCTGCTACCTGGAGGTGCAATTTCAGCCACCCCTTTGCTGTCTCTGTCTTCTATCTCCTAAATAGGCACGGACTCTCAGAAGGCATGTCTGACTTCAGATCTCCTCTGATTGCAATTCAGGCCAAGTCCGACTCTAACAAACATGCCGGCCATCCAGTCTGCCACCGAATGGTCAGCAATTCTTTGGGAGATATTTTTCTTTCCCTGGTGAAATGGGAGAAAATAAATTTCTTTTATAGTGATACCCATCTCAAACCCTCCAAAGGAGAGCTCCAGCCTGGGATAGGTTATAGGATAAGGTTTTATTTGCAGAATGTTAGGGTGACCTTTTCCAAGGCAGAACCTTATGTTGGAAGGGGGTGGATGGTAAATGGGGGTGGGAAATGCAGGATTGTGATTAACCAGATAATGAACCACGTCTGCTTTTAATCAGCCCCTTCCTGTTCTCCCAGACCTCTAAACTTTTAATATTAATGGAAACAGATTTGAATTCTGGAAAGAGCTATTCTGGAAAATAATTGGATATTTACTAGGTGAAAAGTGAAATTGCACAGGCATTTCATAGGGTTTGGTATTTGACAGGTGCCATTTTTCTTTCCAGTGTATTGCATACCTCTGTTTTATAAACCAATATAGATAGTGACATAAAAAAAGATTACAGGTTTACATGGTGGTGAGTCCTGGGATAATGTCTGGGGACTGGGAGCAGATTGGTGAGCAGGGACAGAGTCTAGGCTGAAATGTTTTCATTGTACGACAGAATTATTTTAATTTCCTTTTTGTTTGTTTTGGGACCCATACCCGGCTGTGCTCAGGAGCTGCTTCCAGCTTTATGCCTCAGGGTTGCTCCTAGAAGATGTGGGGTACCAGGGGTTAAACCCAGGCCTCCAGCATGCAAGGCAGTACTCAGCTCATTCAGCTATCTCTCCAGTCCCTAGGGCAAAATTGTTTGTAAGCTAGGTATGGTATTTCCTTAAAATAGCATTAATGTTCCTAAATGGAGGAAAGAGACTGAGTGAGAGAGAACGAGTGAGAGAGGATTACCTCTCTTTGACACTAAGCTAAAGAAACCTGACTCCGTCCAGTGAGTCAAAAGTACCCAGACCTTTTTGTCCTACAGTCTCCTTTTCAGAAAAGAACTCATGAAGCTGAAGTGATAACAGTGGATAGGGTGATTGCCTTGCATGTGACTGACCCAGGTTTGATCTCTGGTACCCCACATGGTTCCCCAAGCTCCACCAGGAGTGACCCCTTTACACCACTGGGTACAGTTCCAAAAAACAACAAAAAACAAGCAACAACAACAAAAGAAATCACTTAGTGTTGCCCTGGAAATTTCCCTTCTTTAAGTGAACAAACAGAGAGCACCCTCCTTAATCGCACCTGAGTCTCCCCCCCCCCCCACCCCCCGCAGTGATTCCAGAACTTCACAGGACCAGTATTATATTCTACTTTGTGGAACATGGCAGTAGGTCACATCTTCTTTGGCTTCTCAAAGGACTCAGCAGTTAGAGACAATAAGAAGTTAATAGGCATCCTTATTAAAAATAAAGCCTAGGGGCTGGAGAAATAGTAGAGTGAGTGTATTGTTTGCCTTGCATGTGGCTGACTTGGTTGCATTCCCCATTCCCAGTATGGTCCCCAAGCTCACCAGGAAAAATTCTTGAGCACAGAGCCAGGAGTAACCCCTAAGCTTTGCAGATATGACTGAAAACCCTAAAAACAGAACATAGACAACATCCAGGGATATACAGTTCAGCAGAAGAGACAGGAAACAGGTCCATTAGGAAGAGGGGAGTTGGTGTGGTGGGGCAGGGGGGATTGGAACTGAAAATGCAACTGAAAGAGGCAAGTGACTCTGCATATTCCATCTGGGTGGTGCTCGAAAGTGATCTGACTAATCTTTATCCAAGAAATCTACTTGGTCTTTATATAGGTGATCTGGTTATTGGCTGTTTGTGTAATCAATCAATGACATTGATGGGTTTTCAGTTCCTTATTCATATTAGGCAGAACCAATGAGACAACAGGTGGGGACAACAGGCTTATATACTTTAAGTATATAAAGTATATACTTTATATATAAAGTATCTACAGAGATAGTACAGCAGATACAGTACTTGCCTTGCAGGCAGCTGACCGGTTCCATCTTCAGCAATCTATATGTTCCCCAGAGCCTGCCAGGAGTAGTTCTAAGCACAGAGCCAAGGGTAACTCCTGAGCATCACTGGGTGTGCCCCCAAATTTAAAAAAAATTGAATATAAACACTTCCTATTAGTTGCTGGAAATTCAGGTCCTGAAAGAGACAGAAGGTCTAGCCAGAGCTGCCATTGAGAAGTTGTTGCTGGTGAAGAGGGCTACTGAAAGGTAGTTGCTGGGGTTGTCCCTATTTAAACAGAAGTTGCTGCTGACTTCTTAGGGGTTGTAAATAAAGAACTGTAACACGGAGGATAGCTCTCGGTTGGCATGCTGTTTTTACTCACCGTCCCAAGAACCCAGAAGCTAGCTGTTTTAACCATTTGAACTGTAACAGGTTGACTTGGTCCTCTTAGTTTTCTCCCTTCAGGGTCTCTCTCTCTCTCTCTCTCACTCTCTCTCTCTCTCTCTCTCTCTCTCTCTCTCTCTCTGCATTAGTGCTCAGGATGTACTCACGGTGCTCTGGACACCCAAGATCAAACAGGGATCAGTCACGTGCAAGGCAAGCACTTACTCCCTGACTCCCTGTACTATCTGTCTGATGCTAAGAGCTTTCTCTCATTTTAATCGTCACTGTTGTGAGCCTCATCCTCACCACATGTTCCTCCTTTAATGCTCTGGCGCTCTTTTAGACAGAACACTTCTTTGGGAGAAATTCCTCTACATGTAGTTGAAACAAGCTGCTATTTTAAAACCATTTTTTTCTGTACAGGAAGGAAAGAACCAAAAGAAATGCTTTACAGAGAATATAAGCAGTCCTCCACACAGGCAGCCCCAAGTGCTGATGTGGCCAACATTTATTCACAGTTCTAGAGAACCTGTCTGGTTTTACTGGAATCTTGGCTGCTTTTTGAATCTAGTCCTTCCCTGTCACTCTCCACACAGCAGCCACCATCTTGTCTCTCCCAACTTTCAGAAAGCAAAAGAACTCATTTTCACACTACAGGTTGTTTATTTATTTTTATTTATTTTTTCTTTTTGGGTACACCTAGCGATGCTCAGGGGTTACTCCTGGCTTTCCACTCAGGAATTATTCCTAGTGGTGCTTGGGGGACCATATGGGATGCCAGGGATCGAACCTGAGTTGGCCACATGCAAGGCAAATGCCCTACCTGCTGTACTATTGCACCAACCCCTCCGTTGTCTCAAGTCACTGGTTCTGGGTTCCAAGTTGGGAAATGACCCTGGCTTATCAACAGCTGACATGTTGGTTGTGTCTTTCACTGGTGAAGATCACATTGGTCCCAGGTGAGGTTGGGCACAAACCTCTGGATTTCTCTCTGTAAATGCATCACAACTGTGCTCCATGTCTTCTCATGAAGCAGCATGTTTATATCTGAAGAGACAGCTAGAATGATGTGGCAGGACCATTCATCTTTCAGGGAGGATGCTGAAGGATAACTAGGAAAGTATCACCAGGTAAAAGGGGGGCCAGGAGATAGCACATTTGCTAGGATCTATGCCTGGCATGCGCCTAACCCAGATTTGATTCCCTGAACCACATGGTCTCCCAAATACTGCTGTTATAGCCCTGGAAGGTAGCCCCCAAACACTGTCAGGCACTGCAGAAACACCATCCTGATTGGCCAAGTAGTGCCAGGAGTGAGTGATCCCTAGAGTCCCCTTCTTGGGAACTCCTTGCCTCAAATACAGAAGGCTTTCTGGGTCTGGGGAAATATTTCAACAGGCTAGAGAACAGGCTTTGCTTGTAAGAATCTAGTCCCCAGTACTACAGGTTTCCCTGAGCACAACTAGGAGTGACCTCTGATCACAGGACTGGGAGTAGCCCCTGATCACTTCTGGATGTGACCCAACAAGTACACAAGCACTCGTGCACACACACACACACACACACACACACACACACATATATATATATACATGCACACACGCACGCATGCATACAAGTACACACACAGAGACTTCTGTTAAGGAATATTGGATAAACCTATGCACTATGAATTGGCCTTCTCAAAATTTCAAATGCTTCTTTGACGTAAAAGGAGAACTACTTTACCATTTTTGAAAATTCATGAAGAGTGTGGTGAACTTTCAGTTTACTCTTCCTTTTAGAACAACATTTTTGAAGATAAGGACAATGATGTTAGTATAGGGGAAGGAACTTATCAAAGTCACTCTACAAACCACTAACGAAACTGGACTAGACTCCAGGTGGTCTGTGCACCAGGATAGTGTTCTGTAAGAAAAAGACCTCCAGGGAACCAAATGAACCAAGCTACTTGGCTCACACAGAGTTCAAACTCAGGACCAAGGACCACTAGGATTGCTTTTTCATCCAAGGTTCTAAAGAATTTTAACTGATACAGGAAGGAATCTTGAGCATAAAAAGAGCTCTGTCCCCAGCCAGTTGAGTTTCCTTTGATTATATTCCTTTTCCATTCTCTCCCTATTATTGCTTCCACTCCTCTCAACTTCAATCAGAAAATGTATCCATTCCCTAGGATTCACAGCAGGCAAAGTGGAATGAATTGGGCAAGGGAAGGGAAAAAGGGGGGAGAAAGGGAGAGGATGGGTTTGTTTAAACCCATAACCAACTTGAATCCAAATTATTAGGGACAGAGTATTGACCCCAGATGAATACCCTGCTCTGCTAAGAACTGATTAACATCTGGGTTCACAAACTCCCCCACACCAGTGCTTTAAACCAGCTTAAGCCAACACGGAAGACTAAACTGCCTGCTGAGTGAACTTTTACTCATATCCCATGGAGTCTAATATTCCTATTGCCAGTTTGATGCTACTGTCCCTCAACATCCCCATGATTGGGACTGGAGCAATAGCACAGCGGGTAGGGCAATTGCCTTGCACATAGCTGATTGGATTCGAATCCCAGCATCCCATATGGTCCCCTGTGCACCACCAGAAGTAATTCCTGAGTGCATGAGCCAGGAGTAACCCCTGTGCATCACCAGGTGTGACCCCAAAAGAAAAACAAAAAGAAAAAAAATCCCCATGACTTTTCCAGTTTTGCTTGAAAAAAAAAAGTATAAAAGGGTTAGAGACTGGGGCAGCAGGCCAGTGGTTGAGCTTTCCAGGAAAAGACCACCTACAACCTTTGTCTTGCCTTTGGTCTTCTGGAAGGACAGAAGATTAAAAGGCCAGAATCTTGATTTCCTTCGGAGCAGACTGTTTTCTGGTTACCCACCCCCAGAACTAAGGAGTATACTTTTGCTTATCCTACAATAAACTTGCTTTGTGTTTAGAGACCTCTGGTGCATTCCACTGTAAATTCTTTTAATTCCAAGGACCAAGAACCGCTCTGTCTCAACATAACCAGATGCAATACCTTAGACTACTTGTCCTGGGAAATGCCCAGCAGACAACCCAGAGAGACCTCCAAGAACCACCTTTCCTTGGCAGCTGTCCTACCCTGCAGAAACCCAGCTGAAGAAACCACTGCCTATTTTATAGTTTAAATGATCCTATACTTTATCTGCGTGCCAGGGATCTGCTTTGTGGAATGTCTGTGACAAAATATTTCTGCATTGAATTGAAATTTGCATAGCAGGAAATCAACCATTTTATTTTATTAAATCAACCATTTTCAAGAAAACAGTTTAGTGGCATTTGGAACATTCGTGATGAGTAACCACCACCTCTATCTAGTTACAAAATATTTCCATTACTTTGAAAGAAAAACCACTTAGCCATTAGGCAACAACTCTTCATTCTACTCTTTCCCCAGCCTCTAGCAACCACCAGGATTCATTCTTTACTGATTTACCTAGTTCATCTAAGAAGAATCATACAATCTGTGACTTTCTGTGCCTGACTTCTTTCATTTAGCATTATGTTTTTGAAACTAACCCACAACATAGCTTGTATCAATACTTCATTCCTTTTTATGACTGAATAATATTTCACTTATACCACAATTTGTTTATTCAATCATTTATGGATGGACCTAGGGCTTTCTTGTTTGGATGACTGTGAATAGTGCTTTTATTAATAAATTCCATGTTTAACTCAGACTTGCTGTCTGGAAAAATATTTCCAAATTGAGATATAATTAATATATATTGGTTTATGTGTTCAACATCTAATTTATGGTTCAATATTTCATAAATGAATTCAATATTTGTATACTTCATAAAATGATCTCAGTAAGTTGAGTTATCACCTATCGTCATTCAAAGTTAACTTTTAGTATTTACTCTCTTGGCAACTTTCAATTTGCATTATGCAGTACAATATGCATGATGCTGTATGTTGCATGCCAGTGACTTATTGAGTTTATAACTGGGAGTTTGTGAATCTTGACCCACTTTATCCATTTCACCCTCCCCTCTTCCAATTAAATTCTCTTCACTGTCTCTACGAATTTTGTTTTGTTTTACTTTGTGTATTTCACACAGGTGAAATGTCACTGTCACTCTCCTCCCGTTGTTCATCGATTTGCTCAAGCAAGCCCAGTAACATCTCTATTTTGAGACTTGTTGTTACTGTGTTTGGCATATCGAATACATCACGGCGAGCTTGCCAGGCTTTGCCGTGTGGGTGAGATACTCTCAGTAGCTTGCCGGGCTCTCTGAGAGGGGCGAAGGAATCAAACCCGGCTCAGTCGGGCTGGCTGCGTGCAAGGCAAATGCCCTACCGCTGTGCTATTGCTCCAGCCCACAGGTGAAATGAAATACTATAATATCTGCCTTTTGCTATCTGATTTGTTTTTAGTTTGTTTATTGTAAGTCCATCCATATTGTTGCACGTGGCAAGATTTCCTTCCACTTTATGGTTGAATAGTAGTCCAGTGTGTGTACATACATGGAAAGAGAGAGATAGATAGACATATGTAATCATATCTTCTCTATCCACTCATCCACTGATGGAAGCTTGGTTTGTTTTCATTTTTTTCCAGTGCCAGGGTTTAAACCATGGTTTCATTCATGCAAGGCAAATTTTCTACTCTCGATCCTTTGTATTTTAAAAATATAATTCTGATTTCTCCTGGCTATTTCTCAAGTTCCATTGTTATCTCCTCCACTTAATAGCTAGCAGATGCCAAGGGGATATTAGTTGTATTGAAAATTAGTCAGTTACAGACAGGGTGATGGGTCAAAGGACTGGAGTACACATTTTATATGTGGTGGCCCACATTTGATTGATGACACTGTGTGATTCACTAAGCAACACCGCTCATGCCACCAAACACTAGGCCAGAGGTTTCTCTGAACAATGCTGTATGCTGCCCCCAAATAAGCCAATTACAGGGGTCAGGAATATGACCGAAGTGATAGGGCACATTCCTAGCATATGCAAGGACATGACTTTGATTCTTGGTACTATATATTCCCTGAGAATTGCTGGGTGTCCTTCCCCTATAAAAAGTCTAATCTAAAATTTGTTAAATTCAATTTTAAAGTAAACTTTACTGCAAATTTATTATGAAATGCTTTCAAAATCAAAGAGGACGTTGTTTTTTAATTATCAGCAACATTATCTATTGGAACTTTTTGTTACATCCAACTTTGTAGCGATTTGGCCCTATATGCACTTGAAATATGGCTAAGGAAGTTGAGGAATATATTTTAATTTTTATTGAAATGACATTGAAAAATAAATGGCTAATATGTCTGGTTGCTATCAGTTATAAACAATAACTTCTATCCTTTCCAACAAAGTAAAAAAATCCTTTCCATAAGTTAAGTGAAGCTAATCCACAATTATTCTTTATTTTTCCTTTTTGTGGCAGAAACAGCCTTATATGTGCTTGAATAGAAATTTTCTTCTCTGTACAGATATCAGCAGAGGCTCAATGCTAGGAAGGCAAAGTTCAAAATGGTATTTTCTTTTTCTTACTTTTATTATTACACCCCCACAAGAGTATTTGAAAACAATGCTGGTAGCATTGAATGCTTCTTATGGGACAGGGACTTTGTTATATGCAAGATACATAGATATAACAAAGACATGATCCCTCTCCTTAGTCACTCATGGTCAAGTAGTTGGATAATCACAAAACACAGTATTATGTGATGGTAATAATGGCTTTCATTTTAAAATGAAATTGCTCACAGTTAAGGACTTCATAGACATTATATACATTATTCAGTGAATCATTTCAGTTGCGATGCACATAAGGTACGGTTATTCCCATATTGTGGAAAAGAATCTGCAACCTAGGAAAGTTAAATAGCTTGACTAATGTTACTCCACTGATGCTGTAATTGAGGTCAATAACTGAGTACAATTTTTCACAAATAAGGGAGTAATTCACTAAGCTTGAACAGGATCGAACCTTTGAAATAAATCTTGAAGGAAAGCAAAAGCTGTACCAGACAACCATCCACTTGATTCTAGACCCTTAAAATCTTTTTACACATAATTTGATGCAGTAGCTTCACTTAGGGGAATGTATCTCAAGAAAATGTACAGGGCTAGAGAGAAAGTATAAGTGTTCAGGCACTTGCCTTGCACTCAACCAACCCTGTGTCTGATCCCTGACATTACATAGAATTCCCTGAGCACCACTAGGAGTGACACTTGAGCACAGAACCAGTACTAAGCCCTGAGCACTGCCAGATGTGGCCTCAACTTCATCTCTCTCCAAAGAAACGTAAATTCAAGGAAATATAAAAAAGTAGATGAATGAGAGTATTTCGATAAATATCAATTTAGATAAATGAGATTATTTCTCTGTTATTTATACTACTAAATAATTGAAAATAACCTACACTATTAACAACAGGGGATGGTTAAATAGATTATGGCCTTACTGCTCTATGGATTATTAACGCTACCAATTAAAATTTTTAAATTTTATTTAGTGTTTGGTTTGGGGGCCATTCCAGGCAGCATTGAGGACTTAATCCTGGCTCTATGGTTAAGGATCACTCCTGGTGGGTCTTGGGAACCATATGTGGTGCCAGGGATTGAACATGAGTATTTCATGTGAAAGAAAATTACCCCACCCTCTGTATTATTGCTTTGGCTTCACAAATCACAAATCACAAATCATTCTGTTATTCGTCGATTGCCTCGAGCAGGCCCCAGTAACGTCTCCTTCAACCTAGCCCTGAGATTATATTCAAAGCTCTTTAGGAGAATGAGACCCATCATTGTTACTGGTATTTGGCATATTGGGTATGCCACGGGGAGTTTGCTTTGGCTTCAACCAATAGTAAATTCAAATGGTAACTGAGAAGACTGTATCACAACACCAAAAAATACTCCTGGGGCTCAGAGAAATAGTACAGTAGGTAGGGCACTTATCTTGCACATGACTGACTGGGGTTCGATCCCTGGCTCTCCATATGTTCCCCTAGACCATCCAAGAATAATCTCTGAGCGCATAGCGAGGAGTAAGTCCTGAGTACTGCCAGGCCAGGTGTGTGGCCCTCAAACAAAAACAAAATCTAAAATGTTTATGGTATGATGTCAAGTAAAGTACTAAATACTAAAAGTATTAAAAAGTAAAATACTGCATAGTTTGTAACCACTATGAAGGCCATTATGGTGAATATGATAACAAATGAGTGGGCCCAAAAGGGCAAAAAGGAAAGTTGCTTTCAGGCAGTGGGGGGCATAGGTAAGGGTATATTTCTCTTTATTCAAAATGTTATTTAATATTTTGTCATTTGTTAGAAACTAAAGTTTCTTTTTTAAAATAAGAAATATCTCAAATCTTTCCCAACCTCTTCCAACTTATGTGACTTTTCATTTGTTCCAAAACTGATTTTTTTGCTGGGAAATATGAGATTACTCTTAACATGGATTGTGTATGAAAAATATTGTGTGGGCCTTACTGTCCCAGCCAACACAGAATCAGTTTCTGAGTAATGCAAGTTACTGTCACTGTCACTGTCCTCCCGTTGTTCATCGATTTGCTCGAGTGGACCCAGTAACATCTCCATTTTGAGACTTGCTGATACTGTGTTTGGCATGTTGAATACATCACGGGTAGCTTGCCAGGCTTTGCTGTGCGGGCGAGATACTCTCGGTAGCTTGCCGGGCTCTCTGAGAGGGGCGGAGGAATCGAACCCAGCTCAGCTGGCTGGGTGCAAGGCAGACGCCCTACTGCTGTGCTATCGCTCCAGCCCAGGATGGGGGGTGGGAGGGATACTGGGACTCATGGTGGTGGAAAATGGGCACTGGTGGAGGGATGGGTATTTGATCATTGTATAATTGAAATGCAAGCACAAAAATTTGTAAGTCTACAACTGTACCTCATGGCGTTTCACTAATAAAAAATTTTAAAAAAGAATTGTTTCCTTTGAGTATGGGGGAAATTGTCTGCCAGGTAGTCAGGGCGAGTGTGGGAAAGGAAGGGGCATACTCGGGATGTTGGTGGTGGGGAATGTGCACTGGTGGAGGAATGGGTGTTTAAGCATTGTATGATTGTAACTCAAACATGAAAGCTTGTAACTGTATCTCACAGTGATTCAATAAAAAAATAAATAAATAAAAAGAAAGAAAAGAAAATTGAATGCCATTGGGTCAGAGGATGGAGAACAGACTAGTCATATAAGATATTAATCATTAAAATGACTCATTGATTGAAAAATATAATAATACTTTTTTTCTTTTTGATGAGGGATGGGCACATCCAGCGGTAGGTCCTCAGGGCTTACTCCTGACTCTGCACTCAGGGATAACTTCTGATGAGGTTCAAGAAACCATATGGATGTTGGGGATCTAATTTGTCTTAGCTGCATGCAATGCAAGTGCCCTGCCTGCTGTACTATCTTTCTGGACCTTCAAATTGTATTTCTTTTTTCTGTTTTGTTTTTGGGCCACACCTGGTTGTGCGTGGGGGGGGGTTACTTCTGACTCTGAAGTCAGGAACTACTACTGGCAATGTTCAGTGGGCCAATATGGGATGCTGGGGAATCTCACCCAAGTCAGCCATGTGAAACCCAAGCTCTCTACCTGCTGTACTATCTTTCCTGCCCCTCACAGTCCAAATATTATATAAGTAAAAACCATATAGACCAAACCTCAAATCCTGGTACCCCATTGCTACCTCTATGACATTGGCCAAGTTATTTCACCTTTCTATGCTTCAATGTTTTTTTATGTTTTGGGATCACACCCAGTGATGCTCAGTGCTACTCCTAACTCAGTGCTTTAGGTCATCCCTTTGACATATCTCCCCAGCCCTGCCTCAGTCTTATTATCTGGATGGGGATGAGTAAGAGAGGCCATCTCATTTAGTTGCTGTAAGGATTGTCTAAGACAATATATAGTGCTTCACCTCATATCTGAGCCATAATAAGAGCTTATTAATGTTTGATATTATTGGTGTGTCTAAGGTATTGTGAAGGATGTTTAGTTCTTTTTCCTCAAAAAATGTTTGCAGTGCCAGAGATATAACTCAGGTCCTCTATTGCATTTCAAGTTCCTTGAGGGCAGGACCTCTGTGTGACTTATTTGTCATTGTACCTCCAATGCCCAGCATGTTCACTGGGACAAGTATGACTTATTCTTTTTGACATGGTCAAAAATCAGACATGGGCACAGGAGAAAGCTGAGGGGAGGCTCAGAAAACAAAGTTGATTGTACTCCTAGGTACTAGATACAGGAGCTATCCAGGCCAGACAGGGTCTCATGGGAAGGAAATGAGCCTTGTAAGGAGGTAGAAGACAAGGAGTTTGGAGGAAGTTTAGGTCATGACCCCAGCAGGCCTAACTGTTTTATTGCTTTCAGATAACCATGCTTCCCAGATCCTGGGTTTTACAAATTAAAGACTTGCAGCAACTTAAAGTTGAGCAAATATATTGGCGTCACTGTTCTGAGCTCACATCCAGTGGTGCTCAGGGGCAATTTCTGAAGCTCAGTGCTGGTGGGTTGCTCCAGGGGTGCTGGGAAACAAACCTGGGCCTGCAGTACTCAGAGCATTGCACTCTAGCTTCCTTGACCCATTCTTACACCATTTCCCCCCCCCCCCAGTAACATGCACTCCCTTTGTGTTTGTGTATCCAATTTTGATGATCATTTTAATATTTCAAACTTTGTCACTGCTGTTATAGATATGACAATAATTTGTGATTTTTGATGTTACTCTTGTAACTGTTTTTGGGTGCCACATTTTGATGTTACTATTGTAACTATTTGGGGGTGCCACAAACTGTACCCATGCAAGACAGTTAATAGATGAATGTTGTATGTGTTATGATGGCTCTGCCTACCAGCCACATCCCCAAATATTTCCTCCTTGGACCTCCCTGTTCTCTGACACAATATTGAAACCAGATCAATTAATAACGCTGCAATGACCTCTAAGCATTCAAGCAACAGGATTCAAGATTCACTTCGCATCAAAAGCTATAAATGATGAAACGTAATGAAAAAGGCATGTGGAAAGCCAAGTGAGACTAAAAGCTAGGCCACTTGTGCCAAACAGTTGTTCAAGTTGTGAATGCAAAGGGAAAGTTCTTAAAGGAAATGAAAAGTGCTACTCCAGTAAACACACAAATGATAAGAAAGCAAAACAGCCTTCTGGCTGATAGGGAGAAAGTATTAGTGGTCTGCATAGAAGATCAAACCAACCACAACATTCCCTTAAGCTAAAGCCTAATCCTGAGCTAGGCACTAACTCTCTTAATACTATAAGGACTCAGAGAAGTGAAGGAGCTGTATAAGACTTAGTTTTATTTATGAAATTTAAGAAAAGAAGCCATAACATCTTAGCGTAAGGGGAAGCAGAAAATACTGACATAGAATAGAGGTTTTAGCAAGTTCTCCAAAAGAACTAGCTAAAATTACTGGTTTTGTTTTCTGGGGGAATTGGACCACAGCCAGCAGTGCTAAGTCACTACTCTTCCACAGGGTTTGCTCTTGGTGGTGCTCAAGAAACCATGTAATACCATGAATAGAACTTGGGACTTCCTGTATGCAAAGCATGCACCCAGCTGATTGAGCTCTTTCTGACCCAAAATAAGATCATTGTTTTGAGTAGCTGTATTCCACAACAGGTTTTCAATGTAGGTGAAACAGCCTAATACTGGAACAAGATTATAACTACAGAAGAAAAGTTAGAGAAAAGAAGTCTATCCCTAACTTCCAGGATTCAAAGGAGATATTCTCTTTTTTGTGCTAATGTAGCTGATGACTTTAAGTTGATGAGAATGCTCATTTGCCATTCTGAAAATTCTACTTCCTTAAGAGTGATGGTTCAGCGGCTAGGGAGATAGTACAGCACATAGGCTTTGCATAAGGTCAACCTGGGTTCGATTCCCCTGCATCCCATATAGTCCCCTGAGCATTGTTAAAAATGATCCCTGAGCACAGAGCCAGGAGCAACCCATGAGTATGGCTAAATATGGACCCAAACAAAACAAAACAAAACAAAAAGAGGGATGTTAAACCTATTCTGCCTATGCTCCATAAATGTAACAACAGCAAAGTCTGGATGATATCACTCTTGGCTATTTATTTATTTATTTTTTTATTAAAGAGTCATGGTTTACAAAGTTATTAGTAGTTGAGGTTTAGGCATACATAATTCAAAACTATTCCCTCCACCAATGTCAACTACCCTCTGCCAGTGTTCCAAGATTCCCTCCCCACCACACCCCCCCACCACACCCCTGCCTGTTTAACTTGACAGGCACATTTACAAAATTTCAGTGGTTGCCTCTTAGATTTCATGTTTTCAGTTTTGTTGAATCTGTGTTTTGGCTATATGGCTATACTTCTCACTCCTGTCACTGTATAACTGAAGTCTTTTTTTTTTTTGCTTTTTGGGTCACACCCAGTGATGCACCGGGGTTACTCCTGGCTCTGAACTCAGGAATAACCCCTGGTAGTGCTCGGGGGACGATATGGGATGCTGGGAATCGAACCCGGGTTGGCCGTATGCAAGGCAAATGTCCTACCCACTGTACTATTGCTCCAGCCCCTAATAACTGAAGTTTTGATGCCTGTTCACTCATTACTTCTTGTTCTCTTATTCCCCCTTGATTTCTTTCCTTTTCTGTACTTTAAACACTAGGGTCAGGGGTGATCTAGGCACCCCCCTTTTACTTCAATACATTTCCTCACCTAGAATTCCTCACCATCAATATTCCACAGAAAAGTATATCATCCTGTGTTTGTCTCATCTGACTTACTTCAACTGTAAAAAATATCTTACGCGCACATGGAGGAATGGGAAGATGTGAGTTGTTGGTGGGCTCTCCAGGCAGCTCTCTCTTGCCTCCCGCATTCGGTGCTCTCAAGCCGCTGTGTATGGACTGGATCGGGATGGTTCCTCCTGTGTACTCTGCTTCTGTGTGTGCCACTGTTAACCTACACTTCACTCAACATATCTCCCAGCTCCAAACATGGTGTAGCAAATTGCATGATTTCAACACTCTTTGCAGCTGCATAGTATTCCATTGTATATACCATATTCATAATCCATTTATCTGTTGCTGGATACCTAAGTTGATTCCATATCTTAGCTATTGCACTGAGTGCAGCAATGAATAATGGTGTGCATATATTCTTTTGAGACAGTGTTTTTATGTCCTGGGATAGATGCCCCAAAGTGGGATTGCTGGGTCATCACTTGATCACTTGATCACTTGATATCCTGTTACTCATCGATTTGCTCAAGCAGGCACCATTAACATCTCCATTTGTCCCTGTTGTGTGCTAGTGTAGCCCAGTGGCATCTGCTCACTACAGAAACACAAAGAGCCTCAAACCGTTTGTTCAGGGTCTTGACGAAGAAGTCTGACCATCTCGTAGGTAGGCAGCCATGCATTCTTTTGACATCACACAGAATCCAGTCAGTAACAGCTCTAGTCCAGCAGTTATCTTCAAATCGTATTACGTGTCCAGCCCATCTGATTTTTGATGCCTTGGCAAATGAGACAGCGTCCCTGATTCTTGATCGTCAACAGAGGTCGGAACTCCGGATTCCTTCTCTCACTTGAGTGAAGCGTGATACTCCAAGCATAGCTCTTTCGATTCCTCTTTGAGTGACCCAAATAGCATTCTCAGCCTGTTTTGGTAGGGTCAGGTCTCTGAGGCGTATGTTAGTGCAGGGAGAATGGTGGAATCTAAGAGATGTGCCCAGAGCCACGGGTTCTTCATTCTTTTAGCTATTTCTTCGACACTCTTGAAGGCATTCCACACTGCTCTCTTCCTCCTGCGCAGCTCAGGTGCCAGAATGTTCATCATGTTAAGTTCTCAACCTAGATACACAAAACTGCTGCATTCGGAGATGTTCATTTTGTTGCGAGTAAGAAGGATCTGGGTCATATGACAGTTTAATTCTAAGTTTACTGAGAACTCTCCATTCTGTTTTCCACAATGGTTGTACCAAACAACTTATTTATTTTTAAAACTGTGTTTGTATGTTTTATCTTTTATCTTTTTTTATTTCCTATTTTTTATTTTTAGGGTCACACCTGGTGGTGGTCAGGGATTACTCCTGACTCTACACTTCGGAATCACTCCTGGTGGGCTCCAGGGACCCTATGTGGTACTAGGGATTGAATCTGAATCAATTGCATGAAAGATGAATTCCCTACCTGCTGTACTATTTCTCCTGCTCCTGTATGTTTTCTTATTTATTTGGGGGTATTCAAAGTAGTGCTTAGCAAGCCAGGAAGCTACTCTCAACCAGGCTGGAGATCAATGTGAGGACCCAAATATGTGGTTCTGCTTGGGCCCTGTGCTGCCAAGAATGACCCAACCACCCCACAAGTGCTTGCTTAGAGACTGGGGACCTCTAGAACCACATTCCGGAACATTCAGGGGTTTTCAAGGCTGCTCTCAAAAATACTGATGTGACTATGTAGTACTGGGGATTGAAGTGAGGTCAAACACATGTAAGACTTGAGTTTGATACTAAAGGAAAGACTTTCAGGTTTTCTTGCCATTGAGTACAATGTTAACTGCGAGTTTGTTATTTAAGGTCTTTCCTCTATTGAGTAAGTTCCTTTTATTCCCATTTTTATTAAATCAGTGGTAAATCTTTTCAAAAATCTCTCTATGTATCAACTGCTATTATCATATGATTTTTATCTTTTGGTTTGGGTTTGAGGTTTTTGTTTTGTTTGATTTCTTTTAGGTTCACACCCAGTGATGCTCTGTAATAACTCCTGGCTATGTGCTCAGGAATCACTTCTGGACCATATAGGGTGCCGGGGATAGAAACTGGGTTGGCCTCATGCAAGGCAAGCAAGGACCATACCTGCAGTACTATCTCTCCAGCCTCTGACTTTTATCTTTCTTTTTCTTGACGTGTTGTTAACATTAATTGCCCTGCATATAGTGAGCAATCTTCACATCCTTGAAATGAATCCTACTTGATTGTGATGCATGATCCATTTGATGTTTTTTGTTTGTTTGCTTGTGGGCTGCGCCCAGCAATGCTCAGGGTTTACTCTTGGCTCTGTGCTCAAAGATCACTACTGGCAATGCTCAGTAGACCATACGCAGGAACAAGGATCAACGCCAGCTGGACTGCTTGCTAGGCAAGTGCCATATCTGCTTTCTCTCCCTCCATACTCTCTGTACATACTTTCTCTGCTACCCACATATTATTGAATTCAGTTTTCTAGGATTTGTTGAGTGTCTTTGTATCCATATTCATCGAAGATAATGGTATGTAAATTGATTTTTTAGTGATGTCTCTGTCACTTTTTGGTATTAGGATAATATTGGCCTCATATAAATCTTTAGGAAAAGTTACTGTTTCTTCTATTTTCTGGAAGAACTTGAAAATAGATTTTTGGATCTTCTTTGAATATATGGTAGGGTAGAGCTCACTAGTGAACCTAGCTAACCTGGGTTTCTGGTTCTGGGAAGACATTTAAATACAATTTCAATTTCCTGGCTTGCAATTGGCTTCTTTAGGTTTTCTATTTTCTCCTGATTCAGTCTTGGGAAGTCGTATGATTCTTAAAATGTATTCACTTCTTCTAGGTTTTCCAGTTTAGTTGCATAAAGTTCTTTTTTGTAGTACTATCTTATATTCTTTTGTTTCTGTAGTATTTGTAGCTTCTGCCATTTAATTTCTGATCTGATTTATTATGTTTTCTTTCTTTACTCATGATTCTGAATAAGGGGTTTGTCAATCTTATTTATTCCTTTTTAAAAAGTTCTAACCTCTTTGTACTGTTTTCTTGATTTCTATATCATTTATTTATGCACTGATTTTTTATAAATTTCCTTCCTTCTGCTTACTTTGGGATTCAATTCTTACTACTTTTATAGTTTTTTTAAAATTTTTATTAGTGAAACACCATGAGGTACAATTGTAGACTTACAAATTTTTGTGCTTGGGTTTCAGTTATACAATGATCGAGTACCCATCCCTCCACCAGTGCCCATTCTCCACCACCACTAATCCCAGAATCCCTCCCACCCCCCATCCCCTCATCCCACCCTGCCTCTGTGGCAGGGCACTCCCTTTTGTTCTCTCTCTCCTTTTGGATGCTGTGGTTTGCAAAAGAGGAATTAAGTGGCATCATGTTCAGTCTATAGTCTACTTTCAACATGCATCCCCCATCCTGGGCAGATCTTCCCAACACCATTTATTTGGTGCTCCCTTCTCTATCTGAGCTGCCTTTACCCCTAGAGTGTGCGGCTGGTCTCCAAGCAGTAGAGTAAACCTCTTGGTATTTATCTCGGCTATTGTTGGGTGTTAGTCTCCTATTTTGTTACTGTATGTTCCCCAGATGAATGCAATATTTCTGTCTGTCCCTCTCTTTCTGACTCATTTTGCTTAGCATGATACTTTCCATGTAGTATCACTTGATTGTAAATTTCATGACTTCATCCTTTCTAACACCTACATAGTACTCCATTGTGTAGATGTACCAAAGTTTCTTTAACCGGTCATCTACTCTCAGGCACTCAGGTTTTTTCCAGATTCTAGCTATTGTAAACAGTGCTGCAATGAACAAACAAGTGCAGATGTCTCTAGTTTCTTAAGATATGAAGTTAAGTTATTTATTGGAGCATTTTCTTGCTTCCTGGTAAAAATTTGTGTTTCTATGACCTTCCCTCAGTTAATCTTTGATAAAGGAGACATTTTTTCAATGTCTCATAGATCCTGATAGCTTATTTCTTCATTCATATTCTTTTCCAGTAATATTTTAATTTCTTTTTTGATTTTCCCTTTGACCAAATGGTTGTTTAATAGAATTTTATTTAGTCTCCAACTGTTTGAGCCTCTCCAGCTTTTTGTTTAATAGTTTCTACCTTCACAGCATTGTGCTCTGAAAAAAACTTGATATGATTTCTTTTTTCATGACTTTATGGACACTTGTTCCATGTCTATCCATGTCTATCTTGGAGAATGTTCCATATTCACTGAAAAAGAATCTGTATTTGATTTGGCTGGAGGAAACACAGAGAGGCATGTGTGTGCCTATTAAGTCCAGTTCTTCTAATTCTTCATTTAAGACCATTGTTTCCATATTGATTTTCTAATTAGTTGATGGATCCATTGATGAGGATGGAGTGTTAAAGTTTACCACTACTGTGTAATTACTATAGATGTCTCTTCTCAGGTCTATTAGTAGTTGCTTTACAAATTTTCCTTTGGTTTTTGTTTGTGGAGAGAATTTAGATTACCATTTAGATTTCCTCAATACTGATAAGTCATTTTAGGTGTTCTATATCTTCTTGGTTCAGCCTTGGAGGCTATAGGAGTCCAAAAATTCATCTATTTCTTCTAGGTTCTTACATTTTGTGGAATAAAACTTTTCTAAGTAATTCCTGATGATCCTTTGAATTTCTGTGGTGTCTGTTGTGATGTCTTCCCTTTCATTTCTGATTGAGTTAATTAGGGTTCTCTCTCTCTTTGTGATTTTGCTAGTGGTTTATTGATCGTGTTTAATTTTTCATAGAACCAGCTCTTGATTTCATTAATATTTTGGGTTGGTTTTTCTTGGGGATTCCAATTTATTAATCCCAATTTTTAAATTTCTACTCTATGTTTTCCTTCATTCTGTCTGTTTTGGACAGTTTTATTGGCCATTATCCAGTTTCTTAAGTTGAGCAGTTAAATTATTTATTATTTTATTTATTTATTATTTATAAGAATATAATATTATTTATTAAATTATATGGGCCTTTATTTATTCCTGATAAATGTTTGCATACCTATAAACCTTACTCTTTACACTGCTTTTGCTGCATCCTACAAGTTCTGGTGGAGACAGACCCTCAGGTATATGGTCAGTTGATCTTTGATAAAGGAGAAAAAAGCACAAAGTGGAAAAAAGAAAAGCCTCTTCAAAAAGTGGTGCTAGGAAAGCTAGGTAGCTACATGCAAAAAGCTGAACTCAGACCTTGTTCTAAATCCATGAAAAGAAACCAAAATGGATTAAAGACCTCAATACCATTCCTGAATCTGTAAGGTACATAGAGGAAAACATAGGAAGAAACTTTCAGCATCTGCATTGCAAACGATAATGCCTAAAAGGAAAATGAGAGAGAGAAGAGAGGTGCTTGCCATATAGATATTTGGGGGAGGGGGACACTTGGAGAGATGGGCGGGAAACTGGTTCTGTGTATTTCACAGTGATTCAATTAAAATTTTTATTTATTTATTTATTTATTTTATTTTTAATTGAATCACTGTGAGCTACATTTATAAAACTTTCATGTTTGAATTTCAGTCACACAATGATAGAACATCCACCCCTCCACCAGTGCACATTTTCAATCACCAATGTCCCCAGTATCCCTCCCCTGTCCCACCACTCTCTCTGCCTCTTCAATTAAAATTTTTAAATGAAAAACATTATTAGCAAGAATGTAATTTTTGCCATATTGCTGTATTTTGCATGACTTTTTTACAGTTTGCTTTTCCTTCTTTGACTTTCCCTTATGTTCTCTGCTTGCACTTTGATACCAGCAATTTGTGTATTATTCAACTTTCACTTGTCTTTTCTTTGTATCTTCTGTATATTTTTGTTTTGAAATTGTCTAACCTTATTTTCCTTTTAGCCTTAAAGCATGAAAGTTCATTCTTGGAATTCCCTTTATTACCCGTTTTTTCCCCATCTTATGCATTGGTTTTTACTTTGTGTCTTACTGCTTCTGAGTAGGGTTTCCTGGCATTTTATTGAAGACCAGTTAGAATTTCTTCACTATTTCTGAGACTTGATTAGGCCCAGCGATGGCAATCTCTTCCCAGCCATTAAAATTTTTTGTTTGTTTGTGGGTTTTTTGCTTGTTTGTTCCGTGGCATGGGAGGGACTGAACACAGGGTATCCCACATTCAAAGCTCTATCATATCACTATTCCACATTGCTGGTCTGGAAAGGTTTTTTTAAATGTCAAAACACGAATCGGAATGGGGCCTCCTCCTCCCAGCTCCCTAGTTTTCCAATAGCTTGACAGTCACACCCACAAACTGACCCCCAGCACCACGTAATCTCATCAATGGCCAAGACCCAGAGGCTATAAACCAAAGCTCCTGGAAGAGAGCGCCACAGAATTTTCTGGAGCACGCAGTTGCATTCACAGCCACGCAACTTCTTACACTCTATCTCACTTACTTATCAAAAGGAGCACACATTTGTTTGGTTTTAACATACTTGCTTGTATTTTCTTATATTTGGGCTTAAATGGCTCCAGAATGAAAATACAACAACCTTCACACACTTCCCTTTTATTGTGGTGGGAAGGTGCTCGGTGATGGGATTGGTGTTTGAATATTATCTGTAATGAAATATTATGAACTACCTTTATGAAAATAAAATATATAAAAAAATTTTTACAAACTGTCAAAACATCATAATACACAAAAAATTAAAATTATTTCCATACAGTGGAATGAATTCAATGGCTGCCTCATAACTTTAAAAATATCTAGAAGCATGAGATGTAGCCCCTACTCTTACATTGTGGGATGAGCAAATGGCACCGGAAGATCTGAAAGACATATTAGGCTTTTAGGAACAGGTGTTCAACTAAAAACTACAAAATTGGGATTAGGGAGACAGATAGCTCGATTGGTCACACATTGTATGCATGCATGGCTTAAGGTCTGTGGTACTAGTGATGATCTGGATCACCCTCAATAGTACTGGGGCGGGGCTCCAGGGTTAGCACCCTGTAAAGCTCATGGAACTGTGTGGTTCTGAGGATTGACCTAGGGTAGACCACATGCAAAGCATATGCCTTACCTATGGTACTATCTCTCTAGCCTCTCAGTTGCACTTCTTTAATAAACTATCTTGTGTAATTGAAATATTCCCCCAAATGGTCACTGTAATTCTAGGTTACATACCATCAGATGTTAACATTTTTCTAAGTCATTGCAGTTTCTAGAATTATAGTTCTTTCTAATTATTTTTTGCGGTGTCCAGGATCAAATAAGGGTCTCACATGCAAGACAGAGACTGTGCCACTAAGGCGTATCCCCAGAAAGAACTATAGGTCTTAAACATAAAGTGGCATATTCAGCTCTCAATAGAAAGGATTTCATTTCTTTTAGCTAGGTTTCTGAGCTTTATGGAGCCTGATCCTTAAGCTCTTTCCTTCTTATAAGCCTTGTGCATATTTTTCAGAAACAAATAGTATCTAAAGAAATGGAACAGTAGACACCAGTAAACTAAGAGTTGTGACAAAGTTGAATTAGCAGACCTCAAAAAATGGGGACTGGGGGCTGGAGCAATAGCACAGCGGGTAGGGCGTTTGCCTTGCACACAGCCAACATGGCCGATACAGGTTCGATTCCCAGCATCCCATATGGTCCCCCCAATCACCGCCAGGAGTGATTCCTGAGTGCATGAGCCAAGAGTAACCCCTGAGCATCGCCGGGTGTGACCCAAAAAGCAAAAAAACAATGGGGACTGCTTCCAAAGAATGGGGGACAGCAGCTGCTACCAACAGTTGCCAACATGGAATCTGGGGAATAATTCCAAACAAATGTGAAACTGCAGACTAAACTGTGATGTTCGACATTCCCAGTGGGTAATCTGGGATAAAACCCAGTGTTGAGTCTTATACATTGCTGCAAACTAAATCAAACCCAATCTAACTCAAGATCTAACTCTGGACCCTGTCCAGTCAAAATAGGACCCAGTCTGGCCTGAACCTATTTGGTCTCTTATTTGTATCCAGTACAATTCCATATGGTACCACAAAGACTTAAGTGGTGAATTGCAGTAAATGAAGACAGAAGACTTGAAATAAGAAAACTAAACCAGCAACCCCCTAGCAATGGCCACTGTGGAGTTAGAAAATAGGGTAGAGATAGCAAGAAGAAATAGCCACCTAGGGCTAGAGCAAGAGTATAACTGGTTAGGTGCTTGCTTTGCATGTGGCCAGTTCTCTCTGAATCCCCAGCATCACACGTGGTCCCTCAGGTCCCTCAAGCACAGCTAGGTATGATCCCTATGCTCAGAGCCAGGAGTAAGTCCTGGGCACAGCTGGATGTGCCCCCCCCCACCCCACCCACTGAAAAGAAAGAAATTGCTGAATAAACCAAGAGCTAGAAATTTTAGATTCTGGATAAAAGTATTTACCAGTTCTAAAGTAAGTTCCACAAAACCCTAGTCTGGAGAGCCAAATAGATCTGGAGCTGGAAGCAAAGAGCTGAGCATAGTCCACAGAAATGGTGAGAAAAACAAAGACATCAATAGGGTTACTAAGCCCTGCACCTTTATTTTTGTTTTCATGGGAGAGTGCAAGCGCAGTCCCCCACTACCACAAATTATGCAGTCAATTTTCCCACATGTGGAGAAATCGCAGGGGTCAGCACATCTGGGGTACAATGAATAAGCCTCATTCTGGGAAAACCACCTTCGGGATCATGGTATCTCCTCTGCCAGGTAAATAAAACAACTTTGTTTGTTTGTTTGTTTGTTTGGGGGCCATACTTAATGGTGCTCAGGGGTTACTCCTGTTTCTGCACTCAGGAATTACTCCTGGTGGTACTCAGGAAACCAAATGGTATGCTGAGGACTGAACACAGGTCAGCTGCATGCAAGGCAAATGCCCTACCCACTGTACTATCACTCCAGCACCTATGTACGTTTATTTCTAATTGTCACTAAATGCTGCTTGTACTTTGTTTCAGATCCTATTGTGGCCACCACATATGCTAATTAGAGAAGGGAACACCAAATAAAGGTATTGGGAGCATCCTCCCAGGATGGGAGAAGCATGCTGAAAGTAGACTATAGACCAAACATGATTGTCACCCATTGCCTCTTTTGCAAACCACAACACCCAAAAGGAGAGAGAGAACAAAAGGGAATGCCCTGCCACAGAGGCAGGGTGGGATGGGGGGGATGGGGGGGGTGGGAGGGATACTGGGATCAGTGGTGGTGGGAAATGGGCACTAGTGGAGGGATGGCTATTTGATCATTGTATAATTGAAACCCAAGCACAAATATTTGTAATTCTGCAACTGTACCTCATGATGTCTCACTAATTAAAAAAAATTTAAAAATTTTGTAAGTCTGCACTGTACCTCATGATGTCTCACTAATAATAAATAAATAAATAAAAAGCAATTTTCCAACAAGCTTAAAGTAAAAAAAAAATCTTTTCAAATAAATTTGATACAATTGACTTTATTAAATGATTTACTAATCAGTTTGCTCCTCATCTATAACAAGAAATGCACTATATGGAGTGTGCAAAATGGAAAGGTATTATAGTAAAAAAAAGACAGAACAAGAAATGAAAGATGATTTCATGCAAGAAATCCTCTCTTAGCAGGAGGCAGAGAAGTCTTATCATGAAGATGACCTCACTATTGCTAACCAGAAAATTCCAGATGGTTTAAAATTGATCTTTTGGAAGAGGCTGAAACCACCATAAGGAGGTTAATTTTTAAGTACTGATGATGTTTGGTATAAATGACTTCATTTTGGTCTTTCTGATTCTTTTTAAAATTATTACTGTATTGACTTGTGAGTTTAGGAAGGAAAAATAATTTTCCCTCTGCCTGTTTGTTTTTGACGGAGACCTCTTTGTAATAATGATAGCAATTTTTAAAATAACAAAAGAGGTCAGGAGAGTACTCAACAGACTGGGGTTCATGTTTTGCATGCAGGAACTCTGGGTTCACATGGTTCTCCTGGCACCACACAATTCCCCAGAACATTCTGGAAACAACCCCAAGTACTGAGTTAAGAGTAGCACTGTGGAGTATGGCCCCAAAGAAACAAAATTAACAGAAGTGAAACAAACAAAGGTTTAAAACATATAGAACTCTTTCTTGTATACATGAGAAAGACGCAGGAAAACTATAACCCTGAAACCACTGGAGCCAACAACTTCTGTATCTTCCCCAAGTAAAGAAAAACTGCTGTAAGAAGAGGAAGAGGCCAGTGATGGGGGTTTCCCAGAAAAGGAGAAAAACCAACAATAGGATTGCTATGTAGATTTTGTTGCCTCTATTTATAAGCAGTTGGTAGACATTTACAACCATCCTATCACTCATAAAGGAAGGGAGACTGCTTTAAGATCGAAGATTTCATTTAGAAATATCAATGTACCTGACCAAAAAAAAAGTATCTTCCTATCAGTTTCCAGCGCTGCCCCTGCCTACCATTTCTCTCAAATAAGCAGCTCAAAAAATTTGTCTGTGAACTAGAGAGATAATATAGCAGGCAGGGTGTTTGTCTTGCATGTGTTCAACCTGGGTTTGATCCCCTGGAACCCCATGCCTGTCAGGCGTGATCCCTGAACGCAGAGCCAGGAGTAATTCCTGAGCACAGCTGGGTGTGGACCAAAATATTCTTTTGTTCACTTATTTGTTTGTGGGCCATACCCAGTGGTGCTCCAGTTCAACTCCTAAATTGATGCTCAAAGGTTGCCCTCTACCATACTCCAAGGATGTTGTGGTGTTGGAAATTGAACCCAGGGCCTCACATGACGCAAGGCAAGGACTTCATCTCTGAGCCACATCCCTGGCCTTCCAAATAGTTCTTATGCCAAAGAGGTATATTCCAGAGTAGCAAATTCTGCTCCTGTTAATTTGGATGGGGCTGGAGCAATAGCACAGAGAGTAGGGTGTTTACCTTGCACTTGGCCGATCCAAGTTTGATTCCTCCACCCCTGTCGGAGAACCCGGCAAACTACCGAGAGTATCTCGCCTGCCCAGCAAAGCCTGGCAAGCTAACCGTGATGTATTTGATATGCCAAAAACAGAAACAACAAGTTCTCACAATTTGTTGTGAGTTGTTACTGGTGCCCGCTTGAGCAAATCGATGAACAGTGAGAGGACAGTGCTACAGTGCTACCTTTTCATGCATATGTGGGCTGGGGGGTGGCGGTGGGGATTGGATCTGCTATAGAAGGTACAGGCACTCTGGTTCTTGTCCTTAAATAGTCAAGATTGAAAGCAAGGAACTGGGGATCCAGTGATCAAATTCAGAAAAGACTTTATTTAAGGAAGTGAAAGGAATGCAGAGTTCCTAGGTTATGGGAGGGGTTTCCTAAAGAAGGATTCAAAGAAAGACAGAAGCCTTTCCTCTTTTATACATTTTTAAGGAAGGTAGGTGGGTGAGAATTTTGTTATTATGCTCCAAGAATGTGGGCTATGAAAACAGGTGAGAGGATGCTGAGATGATTCTCTTCTGGTGTCTGGATCCAACCAGGTCTACGTCGTCCATGTTAGGCACCACCTAAGCCTCCCTTGTGACCTTGTGCCATTGATTCCCTTTCTTTAGGGGTATATTTCTAATCTCACCCCACCTCTTTCTCTTTGGTTCTTGGTCCCTATCAGAGTTACACCCAGCAGTGCTTAAGAATTATACCGGGTTTTGTTCTCAAAGAATCTCTCACGGGACCATATTCAATGCTGACAATAGGACCAGTATCAATTATGTGCAAGGCAAGCAAGAACCTTAACCTTTATACTATTTATCTAGCCCCAAATTGGGTAACTTTTCATTTTCCTTCTTCCTTTGGGGGCTGGGGGGCTATTGGGGCTGGAAGACTATTGTGTTTTAATAAAACGAGCACAGAGTTTGGGGAGTTTGATTTCTATTTCTGCCTCTGACTTGCTGGCCAATGTTTGGCATGGTCCTTACTGTCCTCTATCTGGTTTCTAGATGAAAAGTAAACGTTTTTTTAAGATGATTTATTTATTTTTAAAGGGCTGATGTAGGCCACTACTCCTATCTCTATGCTGGGGAGTTGCTCCTAGCAGTGCTAGGGGTCAGGGGTCAAATGGTGATGGGAATGAACTGACCACAAGTCAAGCCTTAACTCCTGCTATCCCTTTAGCTTTTTGTGACGATTTAATGTGATACTTATATAAAGCAATCAGTAACATTAAGTGTTCCAAAAATAGTAGTTGAGGGGGCTGGAGTGACAGTCCAGGGAGTTGGGTGCTTGCGTTTCACACGACTGACCTGGGTTCGAGCTCCAGCATCCCATATGGCCACCTGAGCATTACCAGGAGTAACTCCTGAGTCCAGAGCCTGGAGTAAACCCAGAGCATTTCCAGGTGTGTGCTACCCTCCCCCGTTCAAAATAAAATAGTAGCTGAAGGAAGAAAAAGTGTTTTGGTTGTTGCCTCAAAAGAAAAATAGCACTAGAAAGAGAGGTAGTCTTGCCAGGGATGTGGTTCAGTGGTATAGTCTGGCATGTGTGAAGTTCTGGGTTCAATTCCCAGCACTGCCTCCCCCCAAAAAATGAAAAAAAGAAACGTGGTTTTTGGCTCCTTACAGTGTTGACTCTTGTGGCCATTATTAAATCTTTGAGGATGAGTTTTTTTTTCTGCTATACACTAATTAGTGAGTACATTTACCCTTCAAGGAGAAATATTGTCAATGGTTTGGCTGGGATCTACATACCAGACATTTCTCTTCACATTATAAGCTCTCATACTTTTGGTGGAAATTATGACTTTTTAGAATAATTTAATAAAATATTTGTATTTCTCCATCTTCTACCCAAGATGGCACTTTGGTTCATTCTAAACACAGACTGTTGATTTGTTTCAGTGTCCCAGGTTCTTTAGCACTCAAAAATAAATGGTTGTATATCTCACAAAAAATATTGATTCAAAAGGATATATGCATACTTATATTCATTGCTTCACTTAGTACAATAGCCAAGGTATGGCCGAGATTAGTACCAGGAATTTTGCTCCATGGCTTGGAGGGCAGCCACACATGCTAGGGGAAAAGGGAGCTCAGATAGAGAAGGGAGCACCAAATAAGGGTGTTGGGAGGATCCTCCCAGGATGGGAGAAGCATGCTGAAAGTAGGCTATAGACCAAACATGATTGCCACTCAATGCCTCTTTTGCAAACCACAACAACCAAAAGGAGAGAGAGATCAAAAGGGAATACCCTGCCACAGAGGCAGGGTCGGATGGGGGAGATGGGGGTGTGAGGGATACTGGGATCCATGGTGGTGGGAAATGGGCACTGGTGGAGAGACGGGTATTTGATCATTGCATAATTGAAACCCAAGCACAAAAATTTGTAAGTCTACAACTGTACCTCATGGTGTCTCACTAATAAAAATTTTTAAATGGTTGTATATCTCACCAAAAATATTAATTCAAAAGGATATATGCATACTTATATTCATTGTTGCACTTAGTACAATAGCCAAAGTATGGAAACAATCCAAACACTCAACTACAGATCATGAAGTTGTAGTGTCTATGTACAAAATAGAATACTATATAGCGCTAAGAAAGAACAAAGGCATACAATTTGCAGCAACATGGATGGAACTAGAGGATCTCATGCTGAGTGAAGTCAGTCAGTAGGAAAGGGACGGATACAGAATGATCTCTCATATCTCTCATCCGAACTTAAAGATGCACAGTGTGGTAACAACAAAGAGTCAAAGACAACATAATGGAAGAACTGATCCACACAACTGATTTGGTGGGGGGTTTGGAAGGGAGGGGTCTTGGAGTCCTTTTGAGAGGGAGTGGTTACACTTGTGATGAATGTGTTGTCTCCCTCCCTCTTTCCCTCACTCTCTCCTCTTTTCCCCTCTTTCTTCCTGTCCCTGTCTGTCTGTCTCTCTATATCTCATTCTGTCCTTGTACCTCTCTCCATGTCTGTCCCCCATCCCTCTCTTTCCTTATCCCTCTCCCTGATTCTCCCCATCTCGTCTCCCTCTCCATCCCTTTTCCTTTTTCCTCCCTTGCTCTCCCTGTTCCTCCTCTTTATCTCCCTGCCCTTCTCCTTTCTCTGCTCCTGTATGTCTCCATATCTCTACCCCTCTCTGTCCCTCCCTCTCTCTCCTCATTTCTCCCCCCACCTCCTCTCAGTTCCTGTTCCTCCATCCTTGTCTCTCTCTCCCTCTCCTTCCCCCTCTTTTCCACTTTACCTCCTTTTCCTGTCCCTCTCCCCCCAGTCTCTCCCTCTCTCTCTCCCCTTTTCCCTTTCCTTCTCTCTAAACCCCAGTTTCCCCCAGCCTCTCTCCCTTCAACATAACTGCATTAAGGGATGTTCAGTGATCTGGTGAAATCTTATTTCTGGGGTGTCTTTGAGGCAGTTTTGGGAAGAGATGAGTCAGTCTCTAGACTGAGTAGAGAAGATCCGCTCTTATTAATGTGGCTGGGCATCATTCCATCTGTTGGATGGAATGAATAGAACAAAAATAGAACAAAAAGGCAGAGGAAAGTCCAGATGGTACAGGGGTTAATATACTCGCCTTGCATGTGGCTAACCTCAGTTTGATCCCCAGCACCACATATGGTCCCTGAGCATTGCCAGGACTGACCCCTAAACATAGAGCCAGAAGGAAGCCCTGAGTACTGTCTTGTATAGCCCAAAAAGAAAGAAAGAAAAGATGGAGGAAATCCAATATCTTCATTCAGACGCTGACTCTCCTGTTTCTCAGGTCTTCTGATGGAAAATTAGTCTCCCAGTTTTCCTGGTTCTTTGTCATGCAGACTACATAGTGTGACATATCACACTTTGTCTATCAAATGTGCCAATTCTTATCATAAATTTCTTGTGTATCTTATGCTTCCTATTGGCTCTTTTCTGAAGAATCCTGACTAAAGACTTTCTCATCTACCACATTCAAGTTAATCAACATTTTGGTTTGTTTTCTTTTGGGTTGGGGGTGACACCTAGCAGTGTTCTGGGGCTACTCCCAGCTATTTACACAGGGATCACATGTGGCAGTATTTGGGGAATAGTGAGCTGTTGGACACAGACAACTTTCACCCCAGGCTCTCTCTCTGACCCAGTCAGTGTGTCTTTTTTTTTTGAAGGGGACCGGGTCCATAACTAGAGCATACTCCTGTGCTCAGGGATCACTCCTGGCAGGGCTTGTGGGATGCTATGTAGTGCTGAGGATAGGACCAGAGTTGGCCATATTCAAGACAAGTGTGCTAAATGCTGTATTATATCCCCAGCCCCACCAGTCACTGTATTAATGAAATTCTTGCATGTGGCTGACCTGACATTGTTCAAAGGATCATATGGAATGCCAGGGATCAAACCTAAGTCAGCTGCATGGAAGACAAGCACACTACCCACTGTACTATTTCTTTAGCCTTTTTTTCGTTTTGTTTGTTTTGTCTTATTTTTGGCAATGGGACCACACCCAGTGCTACTGAGAACTACTCCTGACATAGTGTTTCATGTCTTCTCCCAGCAGTGCTCATGGGACCCTGCGGTGTTGGGGAGCAAAACAAGACTACTGCATGCAGCACCTGTACCTTGGCCCATCTCCTTGGCCACAACTTTCTATTTTGGTACTCCTTGCCTCTACTGCCAAGATTTTCTCTTGCATAGAAGTACATAAGAAAAAAATTCTTAGCATTCTGTCTTGCTCCTTAACTGCATACTCTCCTCACAACTGTTAGGTGAACTAAAATAGAAAAATGATCATGTCTCATCCTATAGCTTCACCATCAATATCTGTAGCAGAAAACTTCAACTTCTTTATGGTCATTTTCCTCATCCTCTCCAATGGTGTCTGATACACACAACAGGAGTCTTTTTTCATTCAAAAGGAATTTTAAAAATTATTTCTTGAGACTTTACATTAGTTTGTAAAGTCTGTAAGTTTCAGTTACCAAAAGGAGCAAGGATGTTTTTACACACAAAATAAAATAGTGCCAGTGGTAAGTTTATCATAAGGAAAAAAATGAAAGGAAAGAGTTGAGCCATAGCTGGCAGTGCTCAAGGATCTGACTCTGGGCTCAGGGATCACTCCTGGAGGTGCACGGGGGATCATATGTGGGGTCATGGGGCCAGAGATTGAACCAACATCTGCTATGTAGAGGGTGAACACTTTAATTTCTGACTCTCTGGCCCCCAGAAAGAATTTTTTTAAAGCATCAGGTTTTATGAGCATTAAGTACAGTGCTCTATACCTTTTTGACACCAATTCTGATCTACAGGTCAGAATAAAGAGTATACAGTTCAGTATAAAGCAACAACCCTGCATTGTTTGAATTTAGACAGAGGTCTAGGAAACCTCCCTCCCCCTTTCCCATTATAGCATTCCTTTAACTGCTGTTTACTCAGTGGCTATGGTTTTTTTCTCCATTTAGTGGTGGTTGTTGTTTTTCCCATGGTTTAAAATGTCTTCATCCAAAGTAACATTTATGAAAACCCCAACCAGATGTGTCTTCTGTAATCTGAACTCCTTCACAAGCTCCTTACATGGTTCTCATCCTGATACTGAATGCTGTGCTATGAGGTTATACACCTTACTGCATCTTCTACTTAGTCCTCTCCTTGAAGGCAGGGACTGTTTTATTTTTGGAACCCAAGCTCCTAGCAAAAGGCTTAGTGCATAGTAATATCCAGAGCATTTGTTGACTGAACACACGAAGTAGGTGAAAGTATCCATCTTAAGATCAGAAGTCTCATTTATGGCTGAGGCATGGACCACTAAATTTCTAACATAGCATGTAGAATATAGTCTTTCTCCACTGTACCCTATTTCTACCCATAATTGCTCTTTTGGAACTATTTTTGCATAACCCCTAGTTATTTCATTGGAATGTAAACAAGTACACCAAGAGGAATGAATGTTAAGCAGGGAGATGGCTCAAAGGACTGGAGAACATGCTTTGCGTACTGGAGATCTAAGTTTGATTCCAGTACTGCATGGTTCTCCCAAGCACTGCTAGAAGCGGCCTCCAAGAGTACCACCTGTGCACCTCCAGGTGTGGCCAATTCCTCCCCCACCCCCAGAACAAAAAAGGAAAGAAATGAATGTAGATAAATTGGACTTCATCAAGGCAAAAATGTGCTTGCTGTGAAGGACACAATTAAGAAATAACCCACAGGATGAGGGGGAAATGTACAAGTCATCTCTATGCTAAGGATGAAGCATCCAGAATAAGGTGAAGAGCATTAAAATGTGACAATTAAAAAGAAACCCCAGCCAATTAGCATAGGAGAAAAGGGTCTGACTAGACATTTAATCAAAGAGATGCATATGGCCAATAGGAAAGACTCAACTTTATTCACCATTACATAAGTACAAGGTAAAAACACAACAAAGCATCACTTCACACTTATTAGGATGGTTTTGATATTGTCACTGTCACTGTCCTCCCATTGTTCATTGATTTGCTGGAGCGGGTCCAGTAATGTCTTCAGTGTAAGACTTGTTGTTACTGTGTTTGGCATATCGAAAAAATCACAGGTAGCTTGCCAGGCTTTGCCGTGTGGGCGAGATACTCTCAGTAGCTTGCCAGGCTCTCCAAGAGGGGCAGAGGAATTGAACCCGGGTCGGTCAGATCAGCTGCACACAAAGCAAATGCCCTACTGCTGTGGTATTAGTAATAGTAATATGAAAGATAATAAATGTTGTCAGGATGTAGAAAAATGACAACACTCCCACATGACTAGTGTGACTGTCAAATGGCTTGGGCATTTGATAAATAGTCTACCAGTTCCTCAAATGACAAAACAGTAATTCCAGAACTCAGTGATTTCATTCCTAGATAGATACCAAAGAGGTGTGAAGACACTCATTCACATAAAGACTCATTTGAATATTCATGTAAGCTCTATTTTTACTAGCTATATCATTTCCTATGATTAGGAAACAAGCCAATGTATTTAAGAAATGTCTGCAACTCAATAGCAAGAGACAAATAACCCAGTTAAAAAGTTGGTAAAAGGCACCCACGCAAGAACTCAAAGGCCTAGACACATGCTTTATATGGACATCCTGGCACAATATGGCCCTCTGAGCACGTCCAGGAGTGACCCTCTAGTACTATCAAGTGTAGCTCCCAAATCTACCAAAAAGTTGGTCATGACCTTGAATAATTATTTTTCCAAAGGATACAGGCAAATGACCAATGGGTACATGAAAAAGTGCTCCACTTCCGTAACCACCAGGAAAAGGCAAACCCAAGCACAAGAAGATAGCTCTCCTGATCTCTTATAAAACTAATTATGGGGCCTGGAGTGGAGCGATACTACAGTGAGTGAGGTGCTTGTTTTGTATGTTGCTACCCCCAATTCAATTCCAGGCATTCCATATGGTCCCCCTGAGCACTGCCAAGAGTAATTCCTGAGTGCAGAGTCAGGAGTAACTCCTGAGAATTGCAGGGTGTGACCCAAATACAATTTAAAAAATTAAAATAATATTTTTAAAAGAAAGAAGCCAAGTGTTAGCAAGATGCAGTGTGTAAAGGAAGGAAAAGGAACCATTGTGTAGTGCCAGTTGGAATATAAGTGGGTTCAGCCACTATGGAGAACTGTGTGGAGGCTCTCCCAAAATATAAAAATAGAACTACCACGTTAGGGGAGATAGCTTAAAGAGCTGGAACTCATGCTTTGCATGTAGGAGCTCCAAGTTCTATCCCCAGCATCACATGGTTCCCAAAACACCTCCAGAATCAATTCCTGAGCACTGAGCAAGAAATAGCCCTCCCCCACCAATATTTATGGTTCAGCCACTATGGAGAACTGTGTGGAGGCTCTCCCAAAATATAAAAATAGAACTACCACGTTAGGGGAGATAGCTTAAAGAGCTGGAACTCATGCTTTGCATGTAGGAGCTCCAAGTTCTATCCCCAGCATCACATGGTTCCCAAAACACCTCCAGAATCAATTCCTGAGCACTGAGCAAGAAATAGCCCTCCCCCACCAATATTTATGGGTGTAGCTCCCAAATAAACAAATAAACAAACAAAAAACTGACTTATATTCTAATAATCTTACCTGTGGCTGTATATCATGAGGAACTGAACCAGTATTTTGAAGTATCTCTTCACTGCATCATTATTTCCAGTATCTAGCATTGCAGTCCTCAATATTCATGGATGGGCAGATGACAAAATAAGTAAAAATACATACAGGAGCATATTATTACATCTTTAAAAGAAGAAACTCCTACCACTGGTAATATTATGAATAAATTTAGAGGATATTATGCTAAGTGCAATAAGTCAGCTGCAGAAAAAGAAATATTCCATGTTTCGGGTTTTGCAAGGTTCATTATTTCTGGAGGTGCATTGTACAGCTCTATGACTATAGAATGCTATTGTACTGCAGCCTTTTTTTGGTATCTCTTTCTTCTTATTTTTGTTATTAAAGAACTGTGATTTACAAAGTTATTGATAGTTGAGTTTTGAGCATATAATATTTCAACACCAAGCCCACCACCAGTGTCAACTTCCCTCCACCAGTGTTCTTCTATCCCCCCTCAACCTAACCCCTGCCCCACGCCCGCCTGTTAACTTGACAGGTACATCACAAAGTTTCAGTGGTTGTAACTTAGATCTCATGTTTTCAGTTTTGTTGAGTCTGTGTTTTGTATATGTGTCTATACCACCCACTCTTGGAAGTTTTTTTTTAGATTTTTATTGGTGAAACACCATGAGGTATATTTGTAAATTTACAAATCTTTGTGCTTGGGTTTCAGTTATATAACGATCGAATGCCCATCCCTCCACCAGTGCCCATTCTCCACCACCACTAATCCCAGTATCTTACCCACCCACGGCCCCCACCCCCATCCCATCCTGCATCTGTGGCAGGGCATTCCCCTTTGTTCTCTCTCTCCTTTTGGGTGCTGTGGTTTGCAAATGAGGCATTGAGTAGCAATCGTGTTCAATCTAAAGTCTACTCTCAGCACGCATCTCCCATCCTGGGAGGATTCTCCCAATGCCCTTTATTTGGTCCTCCCTTCTCTATCTGAGCTGCTTTTTCCCCTAGCATGTGTGACTGGTCTCCAAGCCATGAAGTAAATCTCCTGGTACTTATATCTGCCATTCTTGGGTGTTAGTCTCCTATTTTGTTACATTATGTTACCCAGATGAATGCAATCTTTCTACGTCAATCCCTCTGTTTCTGACTCATTTTACTTAGCATGATAGTTTACTCTTGGAACTTTTTAAGGTGAAGATACCTCAAGTGATCTCATCACACACAAATGATAACTATGTAAGGTGAGGAACATGATACTCAATATTTTAGGATAGATATTTTACAGTATACACTACGTCAAATCAAGCTGAACATCTTAAATACTTATAGTCTGAATTTGTCACCTCTAACAGCAAAGTTAGACATTTTTAAAGCTATGTACCTATAAATTACACCACAGAAAGTGGAAATAATCCAAACGACCATCAACTGGCAAATGAATAAAGAAAATGTGAACGGAAAAAAAAGAAAATGTGGTCATTCTCACGCTGGAATATTATTTGGTAATAAAAAAAAAGAGCATGTAATGTATTACTACATTTATAGGTGGTGTCCGGAATAGGTACATCTACAAAAGCTGAAAGTAGATTGTGGTTGTCAGCAGCTGAATGTAAAGAGGAATAAGGAATAATTAACTGCTAAAGGAATAAGGGATTCTCTCTGGTGTGAGGAAAATGCTCTAGAATTGGATGGCAGTGATAGTTATGCAACCTTGGAAGTGTACTAAAAACCACTGAATTGTGTACATATAAGGGTGACCTTTATGATATGTGAATTATATCTTAATAAGATTTTATCTATAAAAGTAAGCAAACAAAAATGTCTTATCATCCTAATTCACTTCCAGTTCTTGGCAGTTCCTACACATATATTTATTTTTGTATTTGTAATCAGTGATTGCCAAATATTTTGTGTGCTATTTTTTATTTCACAGAAATTCACACATTCCCATATGCTATATTAATCAAGTTTGTCATTATAAAAGTTGTTTTAGGGAAGGAGAGAGCCTCTCAAACAGTGCTCAGGAGGTTCAGGAATCCCCTCCTGGCGATTCTTGACCAGTTGGGCCAATGGTTTAACACAAGGGTCCAAGGATGCAATGCTGCTTAGGCCTGCAGTGCTGGAGATGCCTGGACCACCCTAGAAGTACTAGGGACCTCCAGGGCAGCACCCATTGATGTTCAAGGCACAATATGTTGCCAGGGATCAAACCATGGTGGTTCTCATTAAGGTATGCATCTTGACACCTGTACTATCTCTCCAGCTCCTAAAATTTTATTGAAACGTGACATGTACTATATATTTTGTGGAAAAATGCCCAGATTATATAAGTATCACTGTATCACTGTCATCCCGTTGTTCATCGATTTGCTTGAGCAGGCGCCAGTAATGTCTCCATTCATCACTGTCATATACTAGTGTAGCCCCATATTGGGGGCTCTTTCAGGGTCAGGGGAATGAGGATCATCATTATTACTGTTTTGGGCATAAAGAATATGCCACAGGTAGCTTACCAGGCTCTCCTGTGCAGGCAGGACACTCTTGGTAGCTTGCTGGGCTCTCCGAGAGGGATGGAGGCTTTTGGGTCAGCAAATTCCAGGAAATACTGTGTGACTCTCTTCCAGGAGCTTTGCTTTATAGTCTCTGTTTCTTGTCCATTAATGGGATTATGTGGCACGGGGAGTTGGGGCTTGTGGCTGTAACTACCAAGCTACTAGAAAATGGGGGATCTGGGTGGAGGAGGCCCAGTTCTGATCTGAGCAGGCTTGGAGATCTCAGTCATGGGTCCCGCATACAAATATAGTGTCACGAATGTTCCCCAAGTAAGTACAGCCACTTGTCATTTTGAATGGCCAAAATAAAGTGCAACATGATGTTAACAAACTATTTTCTAATGAGGTGGAAGCTTGTACAATTTTTCTGATTTTTTTAAAACTATAAATAACAGGACCAAAATCATAGCTTATGCTTTTTTTTTTTTTTGGTTTACACCTGGAGATGCACAGGGGTTACTCTGGCTTTGCACTCAGGAATCACTCCTGGCAGTGCCCAGGGAACCATATGGGATGGTGGGAATCGAAACTGGGTTGGCTGCATGTAAGGCAAACGCCCTACCCACTGCTATTGCTCCAGCCCCTGGAGCACATGCTTTGAAAGCAGATCACCCAGGTTTGATCCCTGGCACTGTACTGTCCCCCACAGGAACGACCCCCAACACAGATATGAGCATCACTGTGAGTTTCAAAGGAAAAAGACATGGGGTGATGCGAACAGGGGACTCAAACATTCAGTGGCCAAGAGCCACCTCCCCAGGCTGGGCAACAGCGGTGGACGGATGAACAAAGGACCAGAGGAACAGAGAAACGGGGCCCGGGTTGGTCGGTAGTCTGTTTATTTCTCTCTCCTCCCCAGCATAGTCTGATCTCTCCATAACGGTGCAATCATAGTCAAAGTTTTGGTCGTAGTCCCAGTCATCATAGTTCCATCATCTTAGTCTCCTCGTAGACATCAAAGTCCTCTCCCTTGTTATATCTTCTTCCTTGTCTTGTCATAGTCTAATAGTCCTCTACTTCCAGTCGTCTTCATCTAGACCTCCTTCTATTCTTCACAGTCCCAAAGTCTCCATTCTCCTCTAGTTCCTTCTTACCCCTTACAGCATACTTATATAGAAATCATGAAGAGAGGACAAACACAAAGGTAGGGTTGAACATTGTAATAACAACAGAGACAAAGCCACTCCTTCAGGAGATTAACTCCAGGACAAAATCTCATCTGAGGGTTCAGCACCCCAGATTACTAGGAGATCCACGCAAGGGCAGGATTCCATTCAGGATGTATTGCTTTCTCCTTTCCTCAGCTAGCAATCCATTTAAACAATCATAGTGAGTGTAATTCTTATAATATTTCTAGTCATTCTGTATGAACACAGTAAGAGATATATTAAGTTTAAAGATTGGCTCTTCCTGGGGATGTCTTGCTATATATTCCAGACCACAGTCCTCAGGCCAGGTTTGTCTTTCTGAATCCCAGCAGGGTCCTTATTCAGTTACTTCTTTCTGGGTCATGACAGAGTTTGTCCATGATTGTGATCTTATAGTTAAATGTTATGGTCCTTGGCCTGGCCCATTTCAATGCCAGTGTAGCTCACAGCTTGCTCTGGGTCCATCCAGTCCCTCATTGGGACCCTGCTTTGGGGGTGCTATGAACTAAGGGCAACTGAGGCTTAAGTCAAGTAAATATGGATGCCCAGGAGCAAATGTTATTTTGGAGTCAATTAACTCCCATGTTGCAAAGCGTAGCATGAACTGTCTTCCTGCACCTATACAAAAAGGACATTGTTAAATAAACCATGCAAATTGCATAAAGGAAAGAGGAAAGCAATATAAGATTATTAGTACTTGATGGAATTGGGTGTGCTTCAGGGGCACTATTGTGGGACTAGCTCAATAAACCTTAAGCTCCCTGTGGGAGGAGCAAGGACAACCCAATGTTATCCAACACACCACCAGGTGTGGTCCCAAACAAAACAAGTTATAAATAACAGTGCTATGATCAGCCTTTTATATGTGTGCATGTGTATTACTGTTACTTCTACAAACTATTTCTATAGAGTATAATTTTCAAAGCAAGATGAATGAATCTAAAAGTATATCAAATACTGGTGAAATTTTCCTCTGACTTATTTCACTTAGCATGACACCATAAAGTTCCACAAATTTTGTATAAAAATATATGATTTCAACATTTTTAATATCTGAATAGTATTCCATTGTGGATGCCAGCGTTTCTTTAGTCACCCATCTGTCATTGCGTATTTATGACATTTCCTGATCTTGGCATCTGTAAATAACATTGCAATGAGTATAGGTGTGCCTATATATTTTGAGAGAGATGTTTGGGTTACATCAGTGGTTCTCAGGGCTTACTCCTGGTTCTGTTATCAAGGATTTACTCCTGGTGATGCTCAAGAGATTATATGCAATGCCAGAGATTGAACTGGGGTTGGCTGTGTATAAGGCAAGTGTCCTAACCCTTGTACTAATCTCTCTGGCCTCCCTTAGAACTGGTGCTTTCCTTTTCTTTGAGTGAAATTGCTGAGCTACATGGTAGTTCTATTTTGAATTTTCTGAGACATCTCTGTTATAGTCTTCATTCCAGGCTGAATCAATTTATGTTTCCACAAAATTTATGAGGACTCCAAATCCTCCACACTTCCTCCAGCACTTGTTTCTGCTCTTTTTGAATATAGAGCATTCTCATAGGTGTGAAGTTTTAGCTCCTTGTAGCTTTGATTTGCATTTCTCAGATAATCAGTGATAATGAGCATTTTTTCACCTGTCCGTTGACCACCTATATGTCTTCTTTGCTAAAGTGTCTTTTTAGATCTTCATCCCATTTCTATGGGGTTGCTCATCTTATTGTTGAAATTTATGTGTTCTTTCTTTGCTTTTTGGTGCTGGAGATTGAACCCAGGGCCTCACACATGTGGAGCATATACTTTACCACTGAGCCACACCCCTGGCCCAGTGACTATACTAAGTGTCTTAGATATTATCACTTTGTTAGATGTATTGTTTGTGAACATTTTCTCCCATTCAGTATATGGCTTTATTTTAATGACAGTGTCTTTCATGTGTTGTACCCAATTTTTCCAGCACCACTTGTGAAATGTACTTTTGTTTCTCTATTTTATGCTCTTTGCACAGCGGTAGAGCGTTTGCCTTGCGTGCAGCCAGCCCAGCCGACTGGGTTTGATTTCTCCGCCCCTCTCAGAGCGGCCATCAAGCTACCGAGAGTATCTCACCCGCAGAGCAAAGCCTGGCAAGCTCCCCATGACATAGTCGATATGCCAAACACAGTAACAAGTTTCACGATGGAGACGTTACTGGGCTGCTCGAACAAAACAATGAATAACGGGAGGACCATGACTGTGACCGTTAAATGCTCTTAAATATATGCTCTTTGTCATATGTGAACGATTTATATTTGTGAGGATTTATTTCCGGCCTCTGAATTCTATTCATTGGTGTCAGTCATTTTATTTCCCTTTTTCGGGTTTACAGTATTTGGTATTTGTGGTAATGAAAAATTAACTCAACTCTGAAAATAATATTTTCTCAGCCATTGAAAACTTAGTAGCGGGAAGAGGAGGTAGCTCAAAGGGCTGGAGCACATGCTGTGCATGCAAGCCCTCTGGGTTCAGTGCTTAGTGCCACATGATCCTCTGAGAACCACTGGATATTGTTCCCTGAGTACCATCAGATATGGTCCCAAAACCAAAATAATGGTGATAAATAAATGAAACTCTAAAATTTTAGGGGTTTTTTGTTTTGCTTGTTTTGTTTTGTTTTTTGGGTCACACCTGGCGATGCACAGGGGATACTCCTGGCTCCACACTCAGGAATTACTCCAGGTAGTGCTCAGGGAACCATATGGGATGCTGGGAATCAAACCCGGGTTGGCCACATTCAAGGCAAACGCTCTGCCAGCTGTGCTATTGCTCCAGCCCCCAAATTATATATGTTTGATAATTTGTTTAAAAATCAAAGAATGGGGGCCAGAGAGATAATATGAGCTTTAAACCATTAGCCTTGCGTGTGGCTGGATCACCCTGGTTCAATCCCTGTCACCACATATGGTATCCCCAGCCCCTTTAGGAGTGAGCACAGAGCCAAAAATATCGCCTGATCACCACTGGGTGTAACCCCCTCAAAAAAGTCAAAGATTAAGTCTACAATCTGTATTCTTCCAGAAGAATTTTTCTGACAACTTATCAAAAAATCTATACATTTCTCAATGACTTTAATTTGTTTTGCTTTAACTTTTATATGTAAATCTATCTATTGTTATCATATTTGGTCTCAGCATTGTTTACTTTAGTAAATATCATCATTTATTCATGCTTTGGTCTCATTTCCCTGACCCTGAAAAGGCCTACAATCGTTGGGAAAGACAAGTAAGGAGAGGCTGCTAAAATCTCGTTACTGGCACCCGCTCAATTAAGTCGACGAAGAAAGGAATGACAGTGATACAGTGATACAGTGATTCATGCTTTACTTTTTACTGTTGGTATTCTATACTTTCAACATATCTTTATTCTCAAGTGACTAGCCAAATTTTTTATATTTTTTTGCCACAAAAAGTCTGGTAATGACTTTATTTTTTCAGTTAACATAACCAACTCACACTACAGCATATTAAATCATAAAGTACAAATCCAAGGAAGGAAATACCTTTTACTAAATTACAAAAAAATTGGCAAATCAATACAGTACTCTTGAATACAATAAAATATTATTTTTTGTTTGGGTCATGTATTACCACAGTGATAATTTTCACTCCAACAATGTCATTTAAGTTCCAAATCAAAACCTGGCTCTCCAGTGATCAACAGAAGTGCAAATCTTACACAAATATTTGAAATCTAAACATTTTCTCCATCTCAAATGAGCTGCCATGCAGAAGCTCCCGACACTTCCCGCAGCAGGACACACGTGTTAGGCGGTGGCTCTGCCTTGTTTTAGGGTGATCCGCAGCGGGCAGAGTTCCTGGGAGAAACTTCCATTTTCGCGGCAACATTTGGAATCCTCAAAATCAAGTGGTAATTTCAACAGCACTAATTTTGGACAATCCCTTTTTATTTAGAAGCCCCACACCTCTTTATATTGATCAAAAGTCACGTAAATTTTCTTCAACTTGTTAGAAACTTCTTTTTAAAAAAACTAGAATATAGTTGTCTTTTAAAAATAGCAAATAACTCGTCCTTCACGCCCTACCAAGGTCACAAGTTGCCCCCCACGAGAGGCTCTCAGGCACAGCCATGGCTTCAGAAGCACAAGGATTTAATGCAGAGCCCGGAAGCTTGCGGCAGAAAAGTGAATGGACTATGCCTTAATCCACGGTACCATGCCTGCCCAGGAGAGAAGGGGTGTTGCTCCCTTCCGCCTCTTTCCCCCTGGGCAGCAATATGGCAGCTACCTCGGAGCCTTTTGGAAAGCCAGGTATGAACCAGCGGTGACGGGGCAACTGAAACCTCATGGGAAGGGGGACATTCCTGGCTCGTCCTTCACACCCTACCGAGGTCACAAGTTGCCCCCCATGAGCGGCTCTCTGGCACGGCCATGGCTCTAGAGCCACAGAATCCAGTCTCGTAATTATCTGGCTCTTGGCAGAAATACCTCCAGGCTTAATAAGTAAAATATCAGAAATCCAAAATTGCGTGGCCACTATTGCGGCCACACGACATCATATGGTTCTCATAACCAGCTGTAGAAAACAAATTATTTCGCAATGCCTTTTCAGCAGTTCTGATTGTTGGGTCTAAACTCTAAACAATAATGGTGCATCTTTTGTCGAAAAAATGAATGTAATCAAAGTAGAGTGTTAAGTAGAACTCATCTACCTCACAGGCATTGGGAAGGGTAGGACGGGGGATATATTGGGGTTCTTGGTGGTGAAAAATAAGTACTGGTGAAGAGAAATGTGTTTGATCATTGCATGATTGAGACTTAAACCTGAAAGCTTTGTAACTTTTCCCACAGTGATTCAATATATAAATAAAAAAAAAATTATATGTGAGGCCACGGTTCCAGCACAGTTTGCCCTATGCAAGGCAAGCTCTGTACTATCTCTCTGGCCCCAATATTGTTCTGTTTTATACATTTATATTTCCAAGAATGTTTTATGAAAGTATAATCCCACATGTCAGTTTGGTCCCAGAAAAACAAGAAAAGGCAAAGTTTAGTATGAGGTCTCTGAGTAAAATAGAATTTTAATTTAAATAACTGATTAATTTATTGTCTGTGTGATCTTAGGTGAGATATTTAACTGTCTCTGCTTCACTTAGTTCATCTATAATTATTGGGTGATATTAGGGCCTATTAACACATTTGCAAGGACAACAATTGGCACAGAGAGTACTGAACCGATGCCAGTCACTAATGTTTTTCAAAGTTCAAAAGTGGAAACATTGTATATACAAAGGCTTATATTAAACATGCCACAATCTTGTTCTTTAAAAAAATCAAAAAATAAAAATATCAAATAAAGACAATGCCAACTTGCTGGCACCTGGGTTACAGGCTGCTGCGGCCAGTTGTTATTTCTCCACAAACGCTGCAGCCGCAATCGGGGTCCTAATGCTTCCTCGTGTTGAGGCCGCCAGTTCTTCAATCTCAGCATTTAATTTATGAATTACCCATTCCACTACTTCTCGGCCTTTGCTGGCATTCGAGGAGATGGTGTTGGCCATCAAGCCTTCAAGGTAGCTGCTGAGGCTGACGCCCTTCACGGTGATGATGGCTTCTTGCATGAGAACAGTTTTCTCTGGATTCTAAGGATGTGGTTTGTATATGTCTTTCATCTATCGACACCAGATTTGTAAATGAAATATTAGTGGATTTCAGCTCCATTGTCTTCTCCGCGGGGTCGACCACAGAATGCTCCTGTACGTATGTTTTGGTTCTCGACACGCCAATAATGGCTTTGACGACGACCGGCAGGCCCCACTCGGTGCTGAGCAGCCGTAGGCTATGCAGCTTCCCTGTGGTGTCCACGTATCTGTCAAGCATGTCCACGCCCACCACGCTGGGATTCATGGGGTTGTGGTACTTCTGCATGGGCACCATCAGCACCGTCTCCCACGAGTGGTCGAAGATGTGCTCCGACGTCCAGATCTTCATGGTGCCAGGCTGCGCCACGTCCAGGTGGCCAGGGACCCAAATTTTTTATATTTTGTCATTATTGTGAATATCTTTGATCATTATATTGTCTGAGTCTTGACCGTTGATGGGATTACACGGTGCCAGAGGGCCAGTTGGTGGGTGTGACCCCCACCTACTGGAATTTGGAGGATCTGGGTGGAGGATGCTCAGCGGCCTTGCGACATCTTATCATCTCATTCCTACTTTGGACAAACTGGCAGGCTACCGAATGTAACCTGCCCACACGGCAGAGTCTGGCAAACTCCCCGTGGCGTACCCAATATGCCAAATACCAGTAACAATGAAGGGTCTCATTCTCCTAACTCTGAAAGAGCCTTGAATATGGCACTTTTTAAAAAAATCTCAGGGCTAGGACGAAGGAGATGTTACTGGGGCCTGCTCGAGGCAATCGACAAATAACAGGATGGTTGTTGTGATTATATTGTCTACTTTTGCTTCACTCAAGGGGAATGCAACTGATTTTTGTCATTAGTCTTTTTCATATGGCTTTGATGAACATATTTCTAATTTTTAATGAATTTTATCTTGATGCCTCTAAATTTCTCATATAAAATTTTGTCGTTTTAGAGGAGTGATATGTTCATTTCTTTCTTCCACATACGTATGATTCAACTCTTTCTCTACTTCAATCTCTTTTCATTGCAAGTTAATTAAGATTAATGGGAGAGACAGCCTTGTCCGATTTACATTTGTAATAGAATGTCTCTTGTGCCCCGGGTTCCCGGTTTCAGCTGTTTATATGTTCCACAAAAGAGAAAATTTATAGTGGAAGTTTTAATCTTTAAAAAATGCCTTCTTGGGACTGGAGCGATAGCATAGCTGGTAGGGCATTTGCCCTGCACGTGGCCGACACAGGTTTGATTCCCAGCATCCCATATTGTTCCCCAAGCACTGCCAGGAGTAATTCCTGAGTGCATGAGCCAGGAGTAACCCCTGTGCATCGCTGGGTGTGACCCAAAACAACAACAAAAAAAAGCCTTCTCAGCATCATCATTTTAGGAAGGGTCACACCCAGTGGTGCTAAGGGTCTATTCCTGGCTATGTTCAGGAGTGACCTCTGGTGGTGCTCAGAAAAACATATGTGGCGCTGGGGATTTGAATGAGGATACAACCACTATCACCACGTGCAAGGCAAGTGCTTTACCTCCTGTACTATATTTCCAGCCCACTCCATTTGTAGGATAATCAGAGTTCAGCTCAGACGTCCCCAGAGAAGGCATCCTTAATAACCTTATCTAATATTGCCACCCATCTCTAGCCCTATTCTATTTTATCACCCTGTATGCAGCTGCTCTAGTGAGCGTAAGTTGCCCAGGTATACTTCAGCATTGCTTGTGGGCGTTTGCCTTGCACGCAGCCAACATGGCTGACCCGAGTTCGATTCCTCCACCCCTCTCGGAGAGCCCGGCAAGCTACCGAGAGTATCTCGCCCGCACAGCAGTGCCTGGCAAGCTCCCTGTGACGTATTTGATATGTCAAACACAGTAACAACAAAGTCTCCAATGGAGACGTTACTGGGCCCACTCGAGCAAATCGATGATCAACGGGAGGGCCTTTACTTTACTTTACTCCCTGTATGTACAGTTGCAAAGAGTCTATTAGACTTTTCAGTAAAACCCTTTGGAGAATACAATCTGTTTCCTGCTAGGAGTCTGACTAATACTATGAGACAGACAAATAAATACATAAAGTTTATAGCACAATTAACACTTCAATAGAAATAAACAGAAGATGCTATCATAGCAGCAAAGAAGGACAGGTAATCACAAGTGTTTTAAATTTCTCCATTGATTGTCAATTGCTTTTCTCATCTCTGATGGATTCTACTTTACTGGTGGATGTTTTTCTTCCTTGGCAACCAAAACACCTGTTTAATTTTCAAAGAAACAATAAGTCTTGGTTTGTTTACCAAATAGCTTTTTCCCCCATCTTTTCTGTTTTGCTTATTTTTATTTGAAGTTTCTATTGCTCTGTATTAGGCGACTGAGTCATTCCCTTTCAAAGGGATTTAAATGTAGTTCATTCTTCACCCATCACTTTTTCTCACATATTAATATAGGCATTTAGTGTGGTAAATTCTCCTTTAAATTCTGCTTAGCAGCATTCCATGTACTATTGAATTATTTATTTATATATTCATTTTAAAATACTGCATCATTCAGTATTACATTTCCTCCTTGACATTGGAGTAACATGAGAGTCTTAAATATTCTACATTGCTGTTTATGACTTATTTCCATTCTTGCTGTATATTTTAATGTTATATTATTGTAGTCTGAGAATGTGCTAGCAGATCTTTGACACAGTGAATTTGTGCATTTTCTGTATGTGACGGGTTTTTGTGACGTTTCTATTCCACGTGGTGATATTGCTCAGACCCGTCCAGTCTCCTTTTTTTTTAGTATATGTGCTGCCAAAGCAAGCACCTGTCCAGTCTCCTTTAAAAAGTAATAAAACTTCTTTCTCTCAGTGCTACATCGCAAAGAAGATTCCTGAATTAAACCTTTATTATTTATTTATTTGTTTTATTCATAAGTAAAATTATATTTAATTAAACATGGCCGACCCGAGTTCGATTCCTCCGCCCCTCTCGGAGAGCCTGGCAAGCTACCGAGAGCATTCGATATGCCAGACACAGTAACAACAAAGTCTCCAATGGAGATGTTACTGGGCCCGCTCGAGCAAATCGACGATCAACGGGAGGGCCTTTACTTTACTTTACTTTTAAACTAGCTAAGTAATTTTTTGTTTGGGGCCACACCCAAAGGTGCTCAGTAGTTGCTCCTAGACTTTGAGCTCAGGGATATATCCTGGTGGAGCCTGGGGGACCATCGGTTGTGCCAGGGATCAAACCAGTGTTGGCTGTGTATAAAGTAAGTAACTTAATCCCCTGTATTATCTCTCTGGCCCCAAAATGTTTTTAATGACTTCACCCAGTGGTACTGGAAGGCAGCATATTATACTGCTCTGGGAATCTAACTCAAGATCTTGCACATGCATGGTATATTCTGCCAATACAAGTGAAAAGCAAACTCCCTATCCTGTGTACTATCTCTCCAGCCCCAAACTCTGTCCAGTTTTTGTGTATGTGTGTGTATTGTTTCATACTTGGAGGGCCACACTCAGAAGTGCTCAGGACTTACTACTGGCTCTGAATTCAGAGATCACTCCTGATGGGTCAGGGGACCATATAAGGAGGCAGGGATTGAACCCAGATCTGCGCAATGCATGGCAAGTACCCTACCCATTGTACTACTGCTCTGGCCCCAAACTTTGTCCTGTTTTTTTTTAATCTCCTGCTTTTCCCCTTCTCTTCCTGTGTCTCTTTGGGGGATGGGTATAAAAGTAGGTTATGTTGTTATTTTCACTCCTTTAGCCCGTGAATTTGTTGTTCCTTTTTCTATTATCCCTTCGACCAACTCTTAAGAAATAAATGAATGTATGTCTTTTCTTCCCCCTAACAATTGTAGCTGCTCCTTCGACTCTACCTCAACTTTAGACCACCTCAGCTAATGCATATCCTAGTTGCATCTGCCTTTATTCCTTGCAATGAACTCTTAGACGAATGTGCCTGATTGACTATAATTGCTGTTCTTTGTCTCTGAGTCAGAGGTGGCTAGCCAATTCATTCCAAAGAATTCTTTTTCCTCTTGCATGATGTGAAATTGTTCCTGAGAGGTCACTGCAAAGCAGAGAGTACATTTCCCAGGATCCTTTGCATCTAATGAGAGTCATGTGAGTTGGTATAGTCTATGCAACTTCTTGGGTGGGACCTCTGAGAAATAGGATACTCCCACTCTTCACTCTTTTCTTTTTTCCTCTGATGGCTGGAAGCAGGGGACTCTAGGATCCTATGTGGATGTTTGAGGCATAAGACAGAAGCAAATTATTGAGTCACTACAACCGGAAGAGTCTACATTCTACCGTTAAGTCAGTAAGAAATTACTGTGTTATGTCATGGAAATGTTGGGATTTATTATTACCACTACCATTATTATCAGTATTGCTATTATTTGCAGTGTTCACTGCAATCCAGGCCTCACATATGCAAGGTAAGTGCTCTAACACTGAACCACATCTCTGGCACTGGGATTTATTTTTATTACAAAAGTCTAGAATCACCCTAACCAATATATTCTTTGAGTCATCTTCTCTAAAAACTTAAGATTGCTAAATTTCATGTGACTTGTGCTATTTATGTCAGCTTTAATTAAAAACATGTCTTTTTGCATTGTAGTTTGGGTTATATTTATTCAGCATATGGTATTTGGTGGTGCTCAGTAGTTACTCCTAGCTCAGAGGGTGGTGTAGGGGCTCAAACTGGGGTCTGGGGCTGGAGAGAGCTTACTGGTGTTAAGGCATTTTCCTGGCTCAATGCCTTATACCTGATATAGTTCCCTGAACACCAGAGGGGTCTGAGCACAGAGCCAAATATAAGACCGGAACACTTCCCGATGTGGCCCTCAAGCAAAACAAAATCAAAGCCAAATTGTCAGCCATATGCCAGTCAAGCACCTTAACTTCTTGTACTATCTCTGTAACCCTGTATTTTGTCTGCTTTTTTTAACATGGCTTCCTTGTTCATTCTCCTCGAAGTTCACAATGATGCTTATTTTCTCTTATGTGATTAGGCATCACTATTTTAGTGGCATTTACATCAGCTATAATAGACCTTAAAATCAATTCAACATTGAATCAGCTTATATATTTTTATGTACAATTAGCCTCTTGGAGGCAATGAAATGTCTTTTTAAAATTCATTCTTGTGGCTAGATAAATGATACAGCAGGTAGAACACATGCCTTGGACATAACTAACCAAGATTTAATACCTATCATCCCATATGGTCCCCTGATTCCTGCCAGGAGTGATCCCTGAGTGTAGAGCCAGGGATAAGTCCTGAGCACCTCTGTGTGTGACCCAAAAACCAAAATAATAATAGGATTAAAAGTCAATATGTCACCCTCCCTTTCATTTGTTTAATATCTTTTTTTTTTGTTTTGGGTCCACACTTGGCAATGCTTAGGATTTACTCCTGGCTATATAATCAGGAATCACTCCTGGCGGTGCACAGGAGACCATATGTGGGTATAGAACCCAGGTCAGTCATGTGCAAAACAAGCACCCTACCCACTGTACTAACTCTCCAGGCCCATCACCTTCCCTTTTAGAAGGGAATTTACCCCATGTATACTGAGCTTGCAAAGGAACATTGTGCAAATATCATTCAGATAAAGGAATATTGCATTTGGAATCAAGCGCCATCAAAGTCCTAGTCCCGCCATTCACTAGGAGTGTGATCCTGGCCAAGTCCTCTACCCCTTCTGATCCTCAATCTTCTTATCTATTAAATAAGAACCAAATGTTATGGGATTGCTGGCAGTAGTCAATGAAATAAAAAATCTGAAATGTTTCTGTTGACAATTTACTTCACTTTTTCTAGAACCTAAAATATGTTTCTTTCCAAAATAACCCCCAATTTGGTTGGATCCTTGTGGTAATAGCACTAATTCACTTAGTTTTTCAGAGACTTTCCCTCAGAAATTTTCCTTTTCCATACTCTATGGGGCAAGGTTTCGGAGGCATCTTTGAAATATTTCATTTGCCTTGGGCAGCCCCAATAGTATCTTTCATTAGTGGAAAGAGTTGATAGGCATGGAGCAGGTTTTGAACCAGGATTTTCTGATTCTTAAATCCACCTCTTTCAAGTAGAGCATTAGGATGGCCTGTTGAAGATGAGGCAATAATTTCCCTCCTCATCTATCACTAACACCACCATTAGAACAAAGCCACAAAACCAACGACCCTTTACATAATAGAAAAAAATCATGCAAAGTGTGGTAGGTGGTTTAGGGCCATTGAGGTTTTATTGAATTCTGAGACTTTTCCCCCTTCAATTAACTTGGTAATCCCTAGATATAATAGGTTTCTGGATGATTAAGAGATTTGGAAACAATGATGCAAGATAAGTCATATGAGAGACAACCTTATAATGCTGCTGAGTTGTTATATAATTGTCTTGGACTTTGGTGGTACCAAACAATGCTTTGTTGTTCTCAGAAACTTTGAGAGAGCAACTTTGGCATAACATCTTTCACTTCCCAGAGAAAATATAGCTTTCAATGAGCAATCCAATTGTGGGTTTATGAAAAACGTTTTCTGGGGACAGAGATGAGTATCCAGTGTTGTGGTTTTGCAGTGAGATCCATAATTGTGTGTTCCCAAGGGAAGAGGTTCAAGAAGGGCATCTCAGTGGGAAATTTCTGCCCTCGACCATGGCTCATGTACAATGATGGGAGCTGAAAAGTGTATGCAAAGGGTCGAGACAGGCACCATTTCTCAGGAAGACTCTCATTTGCGTGGTCTATTTGGAAGGGCCCCAGGAGGTTTCCCCACAATATGCTGCTCTCATCCAGACATAAATGATAACAACTTCAGCTGAGCTGGGTTTTGGTATGTTGGGGATGATACCTTTGGTCTTTGTTATGAACATACAGAGAGCAGCAATAACTCCATGTTTAAAAAAAGAACACGTTGTCTACAAGATTAGTCAGCTACTTACATGGCCACTGATAAGCAGACGTGAACCTGGTTAGAAATGTGGGGCGGATGCTTCCCACCTTGAATTCTGACTGGCTAATTTGACTGATGACATTCTAGAATGATTGAACAATGAACCCTTAAAAGACAGGCTTCTGACAGCACCAGGTAGACTTGGACAGAATCTCTGGATCTCCTACTTGTTCCCAGAGTACTTGAGACTGGGATGGATACTATCTGGTTTGTCTCCAACCTGTCCAAGTGACACCGCTGCTGACAATCCCATCTCTCCACTAACCTCGCATCAAGTGGAATGAACGCCCCTGAGCTTAGACCATGATGTTCACCAGACACCTGAGACATGTCACATTAAGAGAGCCAGGGCTGTGGCTTTAGTTGGCTGGATGTGAGGATATGATTTGGAACATTGTATTAGTTACATGACTGTTCCTTGTTAGATTTGCTTATGTGTATGATTTTAGTGATGGTATTGATTGTGTGGATTGGTAATTTACTATTAGAAGTGCTTAAGCATATGCAACTCCACTCCCCTCTATCACATTCGCGACACTCTCATGCATTCTGAAGCCACGTTCCTGGTCCTGCCTGAATTTTCTCATATCAAGTACTGCCAGCTTTCAGACAACAAATCACAGAGCCAGGAGATAGTACAGCACTTCGGGTGTATGCCTTACATGTCTCTGACCTGGTTTGATTCCTGGCACCACATAGTCCCCTGAGCATCACGGAATGCAACCCTGGGGGTCCCCAAGACCGCAAGGTATCACAGGCGCACCCTTAGCACCACAGAGCCTGAGTATCCCTGGATCCTCTGCTCTTACATGGAACTTCCAGCCCAGGTGGCTGAGAATTGCCAGAGGGTTCCCTGGGCCTTCTGATCACTGCTTGGGACAAATCACCATGGTAGCTGTCTCCATTCAACTGCTCCATTTCTGACCACAGAAGAGGGCTTTGGGCTGCTTTCAGAGGCAGAGTGTGCAGTGAATGCACAGAGGCTTGTTTCTTGCGAGGTGCACATTCCCACAAACTATTTACCTCTGATTTCTGAGGCCTTGTGAGGAAGCTTCTCCACTACATAGGCTACAAGTTCCTGGACTCAGAAGAATCCCTGGAGGCCTTGGCAGGATTGTTTTCTGAGGTTCCAAAGCCTCACTGTGTCTTCTGGGTAGGGCTGGCCACCAGAGCTGTGGATGAGGTAGGTAGGAGTAGCCTTCTGACTGGGGAGCTGGAGTTTGAACTGCTCCTTCAATTAGGCAGAGCTGTGCTTTCAGACTTCCAGCTGTTCATCCTCAGAGGGAGTCTGGAAAGAAGAAACTCTTTCAGCTTTCACTGGAGGAGCTGGCTGAATCAGAGAGGAGGGTAGCAGGAACTCTAAGACAATGTTCCAATTCTCAAGGCAAGGGGTGCAATTCAGTGAATGAGGATCTCTCATTCACTGCTGATGAGAATGTCAACTGGCCCAGTGCATCTAGAAAACAATACAGACATTCCCCAAGAAACTAGGAATTGAGCTTGCATTTGACCCAGCAATTCTACTCCTTGGAAGATATCCCACAGAACCAAAAAACACAATGGAGAAAAGATATTTGCACTCCAATGTTCACTGTAGCTCTATTTACGCTAACTAAAATCTGGAAATAACTCAAATGGCCAAGAACTGGATAAGAAATGTCCAAGACTAGATAAAGATGGGGCTGGAGCAATAGCACAGAGGGTAGGGCGTTTGATTTGCATGTGGTTGACCCGGGTTCGAATCCCAGCATCCCATATGGTCCCCTGCACACCACCAGGAGTAATTCCTGAGTGCAGATCCAGGAGTAACCCCTGAGCATCACCTAGTGTGACCCAAAAAAGCAAAAAAAAAAAAGGACTGGATAAAGAAGGGCTGGAGTGATAGCACAGCGGGTAGGGTGTTTTCCTTGCATTCAGCCAACATGGCCGACCCAAGTTCGATTCCTCCGCCCCTCTCGGAGAGCCCAGCAAGCTACCAAGAGTATCTCGCCCACACAGGAAAGCCTGGCAAGCTACCCGTGACGTATTCGATATGCCAAACATAGTAACAATTGTCACAATGGAGACATTACTGGGCCCGCTCGAGCAAATTGATGAACAACAGGAGAACCATGACCGTGACCGTGGATAAAGAAACTATGGTACATATACCAATGGAATACTCGGCAGTAAGAAACAATAAAATCATGCCATTTGCTGCTATGTGAATATATATGGAGATTATCATGCTGAGTAAAACTAGTCAGAGAGAGAGAGACCAACACAGAATGATCTCTCTCATATGGGATATAAAGGAACATAGTGGGGAATAGAAATGAAGAACCAGAAAACTGGTCTTCAGTAAAAAGCTTGCCATGGATGGAGTGGGGCATGAAGCTAGGACAGGAAAGAGAACTTTATAAGAGTGGTGTAGGGAAGTGTTCAACTAAGAGGGGAGGGCTGCCTGAAAGGTGGTTAAGTGTTATACATGAAACCCTGTGAGCAACAGTCTTGTAAACCACAGGGCCTAAAACATTATTTAAAAGCACCTGACATGCAGGAAAGTAGGAGGAAAACTGGAGAGAATGGTGGAGGAAAGTAGACATTGGTGAAGGGACTGGTATTGGAACATTGTATATCTGAAACCCAACCATGAATAACTTTGTGGTTCGCAGTGACTAATTTTAAAAGCATTTAAAGGGTAGAGTTCAAAGGGAAACCACGCTTTGGTCTTTTATCTCATTTGCCAAGACATCAAAAATCAGATGGGCTGGACATGTAATGAGGTTTACAGACAACCGCTGGACTAGAGCCATTACTGATTGGATTCCACGAGACATCAAAAGATCACGTGGACGCCCACCTATAAGATGGTCAGACTTCTTCGTCAAGACCCTAAATGATCGGTTTGAGGCTCTACATGTTCCTAAAACGAACAGATACCATTGGGCTACGCTAGCACGCAACCGGGATGAATGGAGACGTTACTGGCACCCGCTCGAATAAATCGATGAATAACGGGGATTAAGTGATTAAGTGATAGAAGGAATAGCATGTTACCTGACTGACAACTAGCAGAGGGAGGAAAATATGGGTTCTCTTGGGAGAGGGCCGCCTACCTGTCTTAGAGCCTGGGATGCCCTGGATTCTGGGTTCAGGGATCACTCTTTTTTTTGTCTTTTTTTCTTTCTTTTTTTATTAGTGAAACACTATGAGGTACAGTTATAGACTTAACAAATTTTTGTGCTTGGGTTTCAGTTATACAATGATCAAGTACCCATCCCTCCACCAGTGCCCATCCTCCACCACCATGGGTCCCAGTATCCCTCCCACCCCCCATCCCCTCCATCCCACCCTGCCTCTGTGGCAGGGCATTCCCTTTTGTTCTCTCTCTCTCCTTTTGGGTGCTGTGGTTTGCAAGAGAGGCATTGAGTGGCAATCATGTTTGGTCTATAGTCTACTTTCAGCATGCTTCTCCCATCCTGGGAGGATCCTTCAGGGATCACTCTTGATGGTTCTTAGGGGACCGAATGCAGTGTCCAAGACTGAACTGGGATTGTCCGCTTGTATGATCTCTACAGCTCAAGAAATCTCTTTCTTAACCCGTCACCCACCATGTCTGAACTGATTGGCCCTTGATCAGCAGTGGAATTGGATCTTAATGGCTGCAGGCATAATTGAGATTTGCTATTCCCCTTCTCACCTCTGCCTTCAACTTCTTTCCCATAACTCCCTTCCCTCTTTCCTGTCTCTTCTCCTTATTGCAGTATGAGTGCTTCTGGGTGTCTCAAGGACCTGAGGAAACAAAGAGCCTAAGGTCAGGGCTGGAGTGATAGCACAGCGGGTAGGGTGTTTGCCTTCCACCCGGCCGACCCAGATTCGATTCCCAGCATCCCATATGGTCCCCTGAGCACCGCCAGGAGTAATTCCTGAGTGCAGAGCCAGGAGTGATCCCTGTGCATCACCAGGTGTGACCCAAAAAGCAAAAAAAAAAAAAGCCTATGGTCTCAATAAAAGTTTAAATGGTGACATCAGTCAAGGGGCCCCTTAGCCAGGAGTATCATCTTTTGTAAGAGGATGGTGGAGGGAAGGGAAACTGACCTCATCATGAAGCCTGAATGGCTGATGGAGCTGATGGAGTAATTTCAGGATGAGAGAGGAGGGTGGGTGGTGGCTTTCCGTATCCGTATTGGGAAGGTCGAGAGTGTAAGAATTGCCATTCCCAAGAGAAGGATTTCTGAGTCACATTCCTACTCACCACTATGCATCTTGGAGGCGCTAGCCCTACCCTTTCCCTCTCACCCCTTCTCCTCCAAGAATGTACCTTTCTAGTATTGGGCAGCAGCAACTTACTTCTTTCTGACTACTCCCTTCAGTGTACACAAGGATACTTTAGGCTGAGGCTGTGTTTGAATGAAATCCAAACAGTCTGCCCTGCCTTAGATCAGAATTCAGACAAGCAGGCAAACTCTCAAAGCCTCACCTGTTTGTGGTTAATCTCCACCAATCAGAGCTTTCTATTATAAATGCAGTTACAGAGAATTAGAGTATCCAAACCCAGGACAGAATCTCCTAATCCCCCTTTCCCAGGCCCCCCGAACTAAAGAGAGCCAGCCGAGAAGATGGCTTTTAATGGAGGCCAAAAGGCTCCTAAACAAATGTCAAGTTGAACATTAATGTGTTTAGAAAAGTCGCCCGAGATCATTCTTTTTCAAATCTATTCTGTAAACTGCTGAGCTAGCAGGCCTCCCAGAATGAGTTCGAATTTGGTGAGTCCTGAAGAAGCAAACTGTCCTTCAGAGACCCCAGAAGCCAGAAATAAGCTTGCCTGCTCCCGCTCCTGCTGATAAGAATGGAAGAAGGACTTGGGAGGAAGGAATTTCAGAGGAAAAGCTGAATGTATGCAAGGACAATCTAGGAGTCAGCCTGAAGTCATATAGGACTTCAAAATGACCATTTCCACCTCCTTCCATGAGTTTTCCATTCTCTCTGCCAGCCCCTTATGGGCCTCCCTGCAGAACCCCAGAGCAGTTCCCAGGCCCAGTCTTCAGGCAATTGTGTGAATCAATTGCCTTCTTGTTTGGTGAAGAGAGTAAGCCATTATTTACAGTTGTCTCTCAGGAGCCTCTGGAGATGCAAAATAATTGTAGTTCCCAGCAATGTGATTAAATTGTGTGTAAGCCATGCCCGGGAGCAAGAACAGGCTGAAAAGTGAGGAAGTACTTGGTTCTGATGGGTGTTTAAATTGGGAAAGTTCACTCCAGACTTTCCAGCCAAACCAAGAAGAAAAATTGAAAGATGTGTTTGAAATCCATCACTGGGGGCCCAGAGCAATAGTACAGTAGTTAGGGACTTGTGTTGCATGCAGTCAACTTGGGTTCCATCCCCTGCACCCTTATATGGTCCCCTGAGACCAGAGTGATACCTGAGTCCAGAGGCAGGAGTAAGCTCTGAGCACTGCCAGATTGAAAAATCCAAAAAGGTACCCATGAAACCTAGGCTTCTTGCAAAAGCAGAAGTTACAAATCTTGGGCTCCGCCCCCCACACACACACCTCCAGCCTGCCTTGGGACTCCAATCAAAATGATTCCCAAAGTCCCAGAATATCTTTTGCTCCAACACGTCTTAAAATAATTCATTTGATTTTTAGTTGTTTTTCTATTTCGTGGGTCTCCCAACCAGTGCTCAACAGTAATCCCTGAGTGCAGATCCAGGAGTATGCCCTGATCACTGCTGTGTGCCCCCCCACAAAAAGCCATTGTTGGATCCTTGTGGCCGTCATCCCCCACCCCACTCCGTCCTGGTACTAATATGGTTCCCCTGAACACAGAGCCAGGAATAGCCCTTGAATACTACCATGTCCCCCAGGCTCTCAAAATAAATAATTTAATTCTATACATTATTCGGGTTGGAAAAATAGTGCAGGGATAAAAGCACTTCCCTAGCATGCAGCAGACCCCAATTCGATCCTCCCCTACACCATGTTGTCCTCTGACCATTGCTGGGTGCAGCTCTGGAGACCCCCACGCACTGCTTGGGCAGCATCACATCTCAGGCTCTTGCATTGAACGACAAGCCTGGTTGATGAACATCACAAAGAAGGGCCCCCAGGCCTCCTGAGCACTGGTTTGAGAGATCCAAAAAAATTAGAAAAATAATTGGAAGTCAAATAAATGTGCATTTACACAGCCAACCCAGGTTCCACCCCCAGCATTCCATATGGTTCCCTGAGCACTACCAGAGTTATTCCTGAGCACAGAGTCAGGAGTAACCCTTGAGCATCACCGGTGTGGCCCCTAAACTAACAAATAAACAACACAAATCAAAAGCTGCAAACATATGTAGCATACTTTCTACCAATGGTTAATTTGAATATTAAAATTAGCTTGTGGTGTTTTCCTTGTTTGTTCTTTTCTTGCACAAGTATTTTTAACATCTGGAGTGATAGCACAGTGGTAGGGCGTTTGCCTTGCGCGCAGCCAGCCTGGACGAGCCAGGTTCGATTCCTCCGCCCCTCTCAGACAGCCTGGCAAGCTATCGAGAGTATTCAATATGCCAAACACAGTAACAAGAATTCTCATAATGGAGACGTTACTGGGCCTGCTCGAGCAAAATTGATGAACAACAGGACAGTGACTTCATTGATATTTTGTTATAGAACCCAAATTTGGGGTCATAAGCAGAAAATCCTTTTCAAATATTAAAGAAATCCTCTCACAATCACAGTTTTTGAATTATGATTTTTCTTTTTATATTCAAATTAGTACATGAGGAATATACCTTGAAATACAGTATAAAGCATAAATCTAATTTTATTTGTAGATGATTACCCAAATAGCCCAATCCCACTATTCACTTTTTTTCCTCAAAAGAAATAGAATTTATACTTCTCTGGTTCTATTATTCATGTGCTAATATTACAAAGTTAAGTTTCTGAGAAAACCTTATTTTCTATCTGCACATTAGAATTTCTTGTCTAGGGTGGTTAAAAAAAAGAAAAAAGAAATGTGCATTTACAAAACTTGTTTGGGCACAAGTTTTTCTGGGACTTAACGAATCACTTCAGATTGGTGGACCCAGAACTGGCTGGAAGCAGAGAGGTGGGGGGAGGTGGTGAAGGAAGTAGCCCAAACTTTGTAATTGTTACCTTTGGGAGGAGCCTAGGTTTTGTGGGCACCTTTCTGGACTCTGCAAACAATGAACCAAAGGGAGTCTCCATGCAGACCTAAGCAGACAAGGGAAGACCTGGGGTTCCCTTATGACAAGCAAATGGGAAGAGAAGGCAAGTAAAGAGGATAAATATTCCAAAGGACCATGGGAAGAAGGCCCCAGAAGAATTCCTGCTTTTCCCTAAACCTGCTGCTTGAAATTTAGATACAGGTACATGTGTTCTGTCACAGCCACGAAAGACAGGTAAGCCCTGATGCAGTATATTGAGAAAAAAACTCTTTGGAATCAAAAATCAACCCAAAGGCATGAAGGTCTTTGATACAAAAGGCCCATTTCAGGAACCCTAGAAACCACTGAGATAAATAATTCCTGAGAGGAGAGGTGTCTGGACCCCCTAGGAGAGGCTTCATCTCTGAAACAATGGCCCTGGGTTCTATCACCAGCATCCCATATGGTCCCCTGAGCCCCTCCAAGAGTGATACCTAAGCTCAGAGCCAAGAGTAAGACCTGACCACTGCTGACCCAAAACAAAACAGAAAGTATGTCAAAAGAATTACAGATGAATGGATTATGAAGATGCATATATATACATATATGTATGCATATCCAATAGAATACTATACAGCTGGAAGGAATTATGATATCATGCAAGTTGCTGCAACCTGGTTGGAACTGGAAGCTATCGTGTTGAGTGAGGTAAGCCAAAAGAAGAAAGACAAACACTAGATGATCTCACTTATCCTGTGGTATATAGAATCTTGGATGAGGAAAATGGATTGTCGTAAAAAGGGATGCCTAGATCACTCTTGACTCCAGTGTTTAGAGAGGAGAAGGATAGAGAAAGAAAGATATAAAAGGGAAAGAGAACGGGAAGTAATGGGTGGACAGGCATCAGGGCTTCAGTTATACTGGTGATACGGGAGAGTGGTATATCCATATGTCCAAAACACAGACTCAACAAAACTGAAAACATCAGATCTAAGCGGCAACCACTGAAACTTTGTAATGTGCTTGTCAAGTTGACAGGCAGGGTTGGGGTGGGGATTGGGTGGAGAGGGAGTATGGGTAAACTGGTGGGGGAAATTTGACACTGGTAGTGCAATTGGCATTGATATATTATATGCCTAAAATTCAACCATCAATGACTTTGTTAATCACAGTTGTCTAATAAAAAATAAATTTTTAAAAACACCATCCACTGCTCCAAATTCTCCCCCTTTACAACCACACTACCAATGGACTGGCATGGGGGGAAGTTTGGAGAAACTCTATATAAAACTAACTTGGCAGAGAAAAAGGAAACTCTTTGACCCACATCTGCCTGAGATTGTGGATTTTCTTATGTTAAGGTGCATGTGTCCATTCCAGGAAAATGGCTTGCACATTCCTGCTTGGAATGTGTACTTTTGCTTTTTTCCACTTTGGAGAAGCTCATGTTCACTCTTAAGTATCTTTATGTACCTTTCTCCTTCTGTTCCTTTTATTTCCCAAATAAACTTGTCTTACTTCACCAATGGTCATCTCCTTTGAAAATTATTTTCTGTAAGGGAAAATGAAGAACCTGGATTGAAATTAGGACTGACTTTTTGTTACTGAAAAGAACATTTCCTCACTCCATCCTGGCTCCAAAGCTTGCAGAGAAATTGGGTGGCAGTGATCATTTCCCATGCCAGGCAGAGCAAGTGGAACCCAGTCTGCAATTTGACAACTGAAGGGGGAAGCCTCAGTTTCCCCCTTATCCACTGCTGCTTGTGGTTTCATTTTTTCTGACTTAAGTCTACATTTTAGACATTCCTGACAATTCCTGGACTCTCTCTGAGACTGGGTTGTTTACACTTCCCCAAGACCATAAATTCTCCTCCAGGTCTTAGGCTCACAAGAGATCAAGAGATAATGGACCATGTTGGGGGACATGGTCAAATAAATAACCTAAAAGACACTAACTACATACAGGATGTTAGTCTTATCTTAACGACACGGATGGACCCTAAATTAACAAGACATCTCTGGGAAACAAATGGGAATCCTCTCATATACTCATAAGTAACACAGAGACCCAATTTTCCTATAAAACCCCCACAAAACGTGCCATATTTAACTTAGTCCTACACTCAATTCTTCCCCTGCTGCAGAGTTTCTTTCTCCCTACTTTCTAGTTACTTTCTAACTCTGAGTGTGAGCATCTTTATTACTCAATATTTTCATTCTTGAAAGTTTCGAGAAAGAATGAAACTTTCAAGAATGAAGATATTGAAGAACCTGAGAACTGTGGACAAACAGAGACTCACTGTCACCACTTCTGTCACAGCTTCTTTTGGGGGCTGATGACAGGCGAGGTTTGTACCATGTAGTGCTGGTCAGCACTAACTTTCATGAGTCCTAGATTTCCCAGACACTTCTCCCAGGGACCAAGGTGGGGAGAGAGAGAAGCAGTATATTCCCGTTTCCAGGCCTCTCTTCCCTACTGCACATTAAGGCATCCAGGGCACCCCATTTCTTTACTGGTGGGAGTCACATCTTCCACCAACAACAGATCCTTTCCCTGAGAAACCTCGTAGGTGGGCTTGAGAGAGTGAGTATACAGGAATTAAGGCACTTGCCTTGCATTAGACAGATCCCAGTTCAATCTGCAGCACCATCCTAAGCACAGAGATAGAGAGAACCTGGAGCACCATTGAGTATGCCCAGTGCCCCCCCCCCCAATCAGAAAAAGTCAATAAACTCATGAGTTAAATCCCTTTGCTATGGATACCAGGCTCATCAGCTAGAAAATTCGCCTGCACAAGGGTGGGGGAATGCCTAATTTCCTTTCCTGGAATGTCAGTTATTTATATTTGGGTAGATTAGAATAGGAGTTTCTCCTGACCCAGCTAACTGGGGAGAAAAGGAGATTTCTGGAACAGAAAAAGAAAGTTGGCTTGCCTGACTGTCAGAATTTTAACACCCCATATCAGCCTTCCATCTCCTCCTGGTTGTATGACCTTATCTCCTCTTGGGGCCTTAGTATCCCCATCTTTCTCTTTTTTTTTAATATCCTCATCTTTCAAGTGAAGAAATCATCTCTAGGGGCAGGGAGATATACGGAGTTTAAGGCAATCCTAGCATACATCCAACCTAGGTTTAATTCCTGTCACCATGTAGTCCCTCAAGCAGTGCTAGGTATATCCCTGGAGGTGCCCAACACCACAGAGGTGATCTGGATAATGTCAGCACTTCAGTACCCAAGCAGCATCACCTTCTCAGGCCCCTGTACTAAACCCTTTATCCTAATCTCTGAGACTTTTTAGTAGGGTCCCAGCTTTCCTGAGCACTGTTTGGGAGAACCCCACCACCACCATGCACATATACAAAGAATTAATCTCTATAAATCTCTTCCCCTTCTAGGAATTTATAAGCTCTAAGGGCTGTCATTTCAGGCCTATGTGTTTAAGTCCGGATCATTGCCTCCTGCTCTTTTTCTTTGTTTCTTTTTGGTTCATGGGCCACATTTGGCCATGCTCAAGACAGACTTCTCGCTCTGAACTCAGGGATCACTCCTAGTGGAATTCAGGGGACCATAAGGGGGACTAGGGATTGAACCCGTGTAGGCTGCATGCAAGGCAAGCACCCTACCAGATGTACTATCTCTCCAGCCCTTCATTTTCCCCCTTCAAAGATAGTTCCAGTAATTTGGGGCCATACTCTATTTTCCGTATTATTCTGGTCATCCATATTTTCCTTGGCAGCTAGGTTTTCCTTAAGACACCAAGAATTTGACCTTATTTGTAACATCTTGGATTAGTTTAACTTGATTGCATTGACCTGAAACACAAAGCAACCATTGTTTTGCTGACAAAAAAAGAGAACTCAACAGACTGAATGCTTGGTTTGCATGTAGGAGACCTATCTTCCACCCCCAGCAGCACATGGTCCTCTGAGTATTCCGAGGAGCAATTCCTAATCACAGAACTGGGTGTTTCGCCCCTGAGCATTACCTTGTGTGTTCTCAAACTTTTTGCTTAACTGGTTTTAGTTGGAAAAAACAGAACATATAGTCACTTAGTGACACTCAAATACCATCTCTACCAAAACAAAAGCCAAAGCAAATTTATGTAGGTTTAGGAGGAGCTATTGTAACCATCAAGTTCATTACAAGAAATTTTGAAGCCTGTTGTGCAATGGCTCTTCATTTGTTGATTTAAGATATTTTTTTCATTGGCTGGGCTGTTGCCAGGCAAAAGGAAAATGTCTTCTTACTTCCCGGAGAGGCCACCTCGCTTCCTAAGGGAAATGAAAGGCCTGTTGTGGTCTGTAGTCAATACTAAACTGGGATCTCTGCATATTAAAATTTCACAACTCTCGCCCTCCACAAGTGGCTCTCTGGCATGGCCATGGCTCCAGAGGCAAAAGGACTTAGTCCAGAGCCCAGCAGCTTGCAGAAGAAAAGTGAATGAACCATGCGTTAAACTACAGCGCCATGCCTCTCTGGGAGGGAAAGGGTGTTGCTGCCTTCCGCCTTTTTTCCACCTGGCAGTAAGGTGGCCGCTGCCTCAGAGCTTATAGGAAAGCCAGGTATGAGCTGGCGGTGACGGTGACGGTGACGGGGCAACTGCAGTCTCATGGGAAGGGGGGTGGTACTAGCACTTCCTTCACGCCCTACTGAGGTCACAAGTTGCCCCCCACCAGCGGCTCTCTGACACGGCCATAACACCAGACACACAGAAACCAATCTCATAATTATCTGGATCTTTGCAGAAATCCAAAATCGTGGCCGCATGACATTATATGATTCTCATAACCAGCTATAGAAAATAAAATATTTCACAATGCCTTTTCATCAATTCTGATTGTTTGGGGGGGGAAATTCTAAACAATAATGGTGCATCTTTTGTCGAAATAGTGAATGTAATCAATGTAGAGAAGAGTTGGGTGGAAATCATCTGCCTCACAGACATTTGGAGGGGTAGGAGGGGGGGTATACTGGGGTTCTTGGTGGTGAAAAATGAGTACTGATGAGGGGAAAGGTGTTTGATCGTTGTATGACCGAGACTTAAACCTGAAAGCTTAGTGACTTTTCCCACAGTGATTCAATAAATAAATATAAAAAGAAAAAATAAAATTAAAAAAATTAAGGTGGAGTTCATGCCCAATTCAATCAGCTAATCAGTGGCTGAATAAGTAGCAGTACTCCTACAAAAAAATTCACAACTCTCTTCTCAAGAAATCTCCTCAAAAGTAAAGGTATGCTTAGTAGCTCTTTGGACATTTAAAGTTTTTATTAGGCTACTAATTCTAAATGAATTATAAGTGACGCCTTTACAAGTAATTTGACACTAAATGATTTCAAATACATAGAACATGTTGAGAAGCCAAGGCAGAATGGTTCTGGAGCAGGCTTCAAAGTTAGACAGACCTGGGTTTAAATCTTCAACTACATGGATGACCTTAAACATGTTACCCAATGTCACTAAGTTTTCTCATTTAGAAAGAGTTGTGGGAATAGACTCAAAAAGTGCTGCTGAGACTCAAGGAAACTAACACAAATATTGAACCTGGAACATATTCAGTATTCAAGCAACATAGCTGCTGTTGGTATTTGTCTGGCTAATATAAAAGATTCCTCCCCGCCCCCCCCCCCCCCAGTGATACCATGTACCATGGTAGTGATTATAAGCAACCACTTCTTCCAGGGTTGTAGAGTGTTAGTTATTGGATTGTCTGCTTCTTTCCTGTTCTTTCCCTTATCTTGCACATTTCTTCTTCCTCCCCACCTAATTTACCTCTTCCTCCTTTCTCTCCCACCTTTATGTTTTCTCCTATCCCAAATCCTCCCCAACCTTCCTCCTCCCCATACACCTAATTTGCACACAAGCATCCTTTGTACCTGTCTTGGCTGCTTTTCTGAATCAGTGAAACTAACTCAGGATGTGACCTTAGCATTAATAGCAATGGCAATGAACTCATATAGCTCACTTTCTACATTACAAGTCATTGAATCCTCTTAGTCCTATAAGGTAGAAATATTTAATATCTACATTTTAAAATTTTTCAGGTTCATGGGACTTATGTAAAGCAAGGAGAAAAAAAGTGGACTCCTTGAGACACCTCAGACACCTGGGGATGTTTAAGACTGATAATATTGTGCATTGAGCATGGTACAGACCTTATGTCTTAGTAACATGACACAGCAGTTGTCAAATTGCATCTGAATTCCATTGGATCTACCTGGTATGGGAAATGATACCTGCCACCCAATTTCTCATGGATCCATGGAACTCAGGGTGAAGAGAGAAATTGCTCTTTGCAGGAGAGGAAAATTAGTACTAATTTCTACCCAAGTTCTTTATAGGTAGTCACTTGCCTGTGCAGAAAAGAATTTCAGGAGATGAATAGTTTTACAATTTTATTTAGAGATTATAAGGAAGGAAAGAGACAAAGCAGCAGAGAGAAAGTGTGTGTGTGTGTGTGTGTGTGTGTGTGTGTGTGTGTGTGTGCGCTCACGCACACACGCATGCATATGTGTGTAATGTATTCAACAAAGAATATGCTTTCTCCGGAAGGAATAAAGCTGAGAGTACACATCTCAGGTTCAGATGTGTGTGACACACACCAGAATGGGAAAGAACCCATTTGCCTTTTCAGGGTTACTTTTATAGGATATCTCCCAAATTTCCCCAACACGGGGCTTTCTATTGAGATAAGAAACTGTTGCTAGGATGTTGTCAAGGGAAATTGCTTTAAAATTTTGGTGATTCATATTCATATGCTCATCAGAGCCTTTTGTTAGCTCTTTATTTAGTTTTTGGGTCACTTTTTATTTAGTTCTTGGGTCACACCTGGCTATGCTCGGGGGTTATTCCTGGGTCTGCACTCAGGAAATACTCCTGGGAGTGCTCAAGGGACTATATGAGATGCCAGGGATTGAATCCAGTTCAGGCATGTACCAAGCAAGCACCTTACACACTGTACTATCTCTCCAGCCCCACAGCTGTTAGTTCTTGCTGCACCTTCTCTCTGGAGATGGTCCAGACTTCTCTGTACAGGTGCTAGCACTAGTTGGAGTTTGACTAGAGTCCAATCAGGATTCAGTTTCCACCTACTCTGTGGAAAGTAGATCTGGCTTTCTTGGTCACTTTGGTGCTAGTAAAAGATAACTTATTTGAATCACATCTTGGTTTCATTGCTTCCGGAGAACTCATCACCAACTCTCCACATTTGTCTGCTTCGAAGTAGAAACATCAGACAGACAGATGAAGTAAACTGCTAAAGGTCATGTAATCAGGTAGTGGTATAAATAAGATTCAAGTTTAGGGAATTGGGCTCCTGGATCTGGGTTCCATAGTTTGTGCTCCATGTCACATCAGGAAACTGTCCAGGTGATGCACAATGATATAAGATGGCCATGTCTCCAGATGTAATTCAATGAGCAATGTTCTTATTAATCTTTGAAGAGTGTTTGAATGGCATTGGTTTTGTTACCATGAAATTGGCTACTTCCTGAATAGGTCCTTGAATTTGGTAAGTAAAATTATGATCCCAGACTCCTGATGCTTTGATTTACTTAACTGTTTCTAGGGTCATTTGGGATTCACTGATATTCTATATCCAGGTCTCAATCTGATTCTTTACTTGTTCTATCCCTTGATGGCTAGGCTTTTCTCTCACTGGTTTTGTCTTTCAAAGTCCACCACTGTCCTCCTGGTCTGTCAATAATGCTCTATAATTTCACTGAGGTGGTATGGCCTGCCTCTCAAAGACTATAACCACAACCCCTACTAGCATTTTGTCCCTTTGGCATCTCTTTGTTCCTTGGAGACATTGGGTGAGAACTGCTGCCTTCTTAACATTTGTTTATCCACAGGTGAAGGTTCAGAAAGGAAGTTCCTTTCTGTGTGCTCCCCCTTTTAAGAGTTATTGTTTCTGTCTCTTAGGCATTTCTGTTTTCTATCTGACTGGCTATTCCTCATGCTGCAAGCTTAAAAATGATCAATTGTGGCTCATATGCTGCTTGAGCAAATGTGTTGCTGCTAAGCGCATGTGATGCCTGAGAACAGGTGTCATGTGCATCTCCCCTCTTGAAATGTGTATTTTCATACTTTCATATTTTAACACTGGAACATGTACTGGGGCTCTCTTTGTACTCTGGAGAAACCCACATTCTCTCTTGAGCGTGATTCTCTCCTTTCTCTATCTCTAGCTTCCTGCCTTTCCTCAAAACTTCCAAATGAAATGCGTTATGACCACTATCACCGTCACTGTCATCCTGTTTTTCATTGATTTACTTGAGCAGGCACCAGTATCGTCTCCATTCACCCAAGCCCTGAGATTTTAGCAGCCTCTCCTTACTCGTCTTTCCCAATGATGCCATATTGGAGGCTCTTTCAGGGGAATGAGACCTGTTATTTTTACTGTTTTTGGCATATCGAATATGCCACGGGTAGCTTGCCAGGCTCTTCCATGCAGGTGGGATACTTTCGGTAGCTTGCTAGGCTCTCTGATATATATATATATATATATATATATATATATATATATTTCCCTCTATGATTTGTTGCCTACTGTCTGAACCCCATCAAATATGGTGTGGTAATTATGGAAAATGGGATGCGTAGGGAGTGTTTTATGACAGCCACGCTGTCCAGGAATATGTTCACTCATATGTGAGGCTCGGCCCTAGCATGTGGAAAGTGGCCTGGAGCGTGGTGGCAGTTGGGTAGTGGAGGTCGGCAGCCGGGGCTGGGTCCCTTGGGGTAGGGAGGGCTCTCACCACCCCCTCTGGGGCGCCCTGAGTAAAAACAGCCTAGCGCAGAGTCCCATGACTGCATTTTGACCAATGACCAAAAAATATGATTAATTGTACCAATTGTAACTAGGTTATCTGGTGCCCCTCTTCTTCCCACTCTACTTCCACCATAACAGTTTCAGTGACTGTCATATACTATGAATTGAATCTTTGCTTTTTTATGTCATCCTAACAAAGAAGGATGGGTACAAGGCAGAATAGTGGAATGTAGTAGAGTATGAGTTGTGATCCCTATGAGAGTGAGTAAAAATAGCCCTTCAGTACCAAACATCTGCAATCTGCATCCCTGATCACCTCTAATAGCTCTAATAGTTCATTTCATGGCTCAGCCTGCCTTTGCTGTCATACCTTGATGGACCTTTCATTGCTGTTTTGTTTTTGTTTGTTTGGGGGTTATACCCAGCAGTACTTATGGACTATTCCTGGCTTTGTGCTCAGGAGCGAGCCCTAGTGGTTCTCAGGGGACCCAGTGGGGTGCCAAGGATTTGAACTAGATTTGGAAGGATACAAAGCAAGCGCCTTAACCCCTGTACTATCTCTCCAGCCTTCATGGGCCTTTTCCTTCTTTGACTTCTCAGGCTGTTTCCCTGTCCCCATCCTTTATTGAAACACTGTGATTTACAAAGTTATTCATGATGCATTTGTTATAGACATTCAATATTCCACCACCACTCCCACAATCAATGCACCTTTCCTCCATTATTTTCCCAAATTTTCCAACCACCCACTAAGTCTGCCCCCTTAGCTGGAACTGTCACTGTCACTGTCCTCCTGTTGTTCATCAATTTGCTGGAGTGGGCCCAGTAACATCTCCATTGTGACACATTACTGTGCTTGGCATATCAAATATGTGACGGGTAGCTTGCCAGGCTTTGCTATGCAGGCAAGATACTCTTGGTAGCTTGCTGGGCTCTCCGAGAGAGGCGAAGGAGTCGAACCTGGGTTAGCCAGGTCGGCTGCGTGCAAGGCAAATGCCCTATCTGCTGTGCTATCACTCCAACCCTTAGCCAGAACAAAATAACTTATTTTTTATTGCTTGTTACAGCTAAATAGCTAATGGAATTATCAAAAATACTTCTGTAGCACTGTAGCACTGTCCTCCCCTTGTTCATCGATTTGCTCGAGCAGGCCCAGTAACGTCTCTTGTGAGACTTGTTACTGTGTTTGGCATATCGAATACATCACGGGGAGCTTGCCAGGCTTTGCCGTGCGGGCGAGATACTCTTGGTAGGTCGCCGGGTTCTCCAAGAGGGGCTGAGAAATCGAACTCGGGTTGGCCGCGTGCAAGGCAAATGCCCTACCTGCTGTGCTATCACTCCAGCCCCACCCCCCCCCCAAATACTTCAGTAAAAGAAAATTTGTGAAAACGTTGTATGTCACCATGGGAATATTAAAGTCCCTGTTTGAGGGCTTACTAAGCTGCTGTTGCTCATTGAGCCTTCTGTGTTAATGTTTTTGTTTATTGAGCTAAGTTGCCTTCTATGTTTTTTTACCAACTAATATGGTGTGCTCCTACTGGAATGTCAGTATTACAGAGTTTGGAAGTGATGTTCCAGAAACTCCAGAATATTTAACTGGGCTGTGAGCTTACATGGCAGCCATTGTGGGATGTGGCTGTGGCTGCTGGGCCTTCTGGTAGGATAGAAAACTCAGAGTTCTCAGCCTGGAGACTGGTGTACCTGAAATTTTCAACAGTTAGCCATCTCTGCAGAGCTCAGTTGTGAGGCAGTGGAGTTGGGACATTAGCATGGCAATAGCTGTGGGTGTGTGAGTACAGCTGCCAAGGTTTCAGCAGGACAGGGACTCAACAGGCAGTTTCTCTTTGGAATAACTCAGCTTTCTCTTCTCTCCGGGATTGATAACTAATTTACTAGGTCTCTTGTGGCAATAGAAGGGCATGAATCTCAGGGAGTGCTGATGGTGCTTAAGGGGCCATATGGAGTGCCCAGGATCGAATGTGGACAAGCCACATTCAGGGCAAACACCATACCCATTGTACTATCTCTCCAGCCCCACCAGTGGACTTAAAAAAATACTTTGCAGTCATTTAAACTGTCTTGTTCTCTGGGCAAAAAAAATAACTTTTTAAAAATCTGGGCCCCAGAGGTGCCCAGATTTGAACCCTCCTACCATCACAAGAGACCTAGTAAATTAATTATTAATCCTAGTGATAACGATAGCTGAGCTATTCCTGGGCCAGGAGTAAACACCAAGCACTGCCGACTGTGGCACCTCCCCACAACGAAAAAGGAATCCACTGGTTAGACTGATCACAGTGGTGATCTCTAAAGAGAGGGAGATATTCTTAACCATGTCTTGGGTAGTATTTTATTGTATCTCCAAGCTGCTTAGATATCTCTGTTTTCTTTGTTTTGTGTTCTCTTTCTTTCTTTCTTTCTTTCTTTCTTTCTTTCTTTCTTTCTTTCTTTCCTTCTTTCTTTCTTTCTTTCTTTCTCTCTCTCTTTCTTTCTTCTTTCTTTCTCTCCTTCCTTCCTTCCTTCCTTCCTTTCTGAGTGGGAGGGGGTTAGGCCACACCCGTAGATGCTCAGGGGTTACTCCTGGCTCTGGACTCAGAAATTACTCCTAGCTGTGCTCAGAGAACCATATGGGATGCTGGGGATCGAACCCAGGTCAGGCACGTGCAAGACACGTGCAAGACAAGTGCAAGACAAGACCCACTGTACTGTCCCTATGGCTTCTCTGCTTTATGTATTAGCCAACTTGAGGAAATGAGTGAGCAGGTGATGTGTAGATAATTAATTCCAGGAAGGCAATGAGTTGTATATAAAATGTTTTGAGCCAGTCATGGGAGGGAGTTGGGTGTGTACCAAAAAAATTTTAGCCAGGAGGGGCTAGAGCGATAGCACAGAGGGTAGGCCATTTGCCTTGCACGCGGCCCACCCAGATTTGATTCCCAGCATCCCATATGGTCCCCTGAGCACCGCCAGGTGTAATTCCTGAGTGCTTGAGCCAGGAGTAACCCCCGTGCATCACTGGTGTGACCCAAAAAGAAAAAAAATAGCCAGAAAAGGAAAGTCTGTGCCAGTCCTATGAAATGAATGACAGCAAGATGCATATACAGAGAATCTTGCTGAGCTAACTCTATGAAGGGAGTAGCACTGTAGCACTGTTCTGTTGTTTATCGATTTGCTCGAATGGGCACCAGTAACGTCTCACAACAAATTGTGAGACTTGTTGTTACTGTTTTTGGCATATTGAACATGTCATGAGGAGCTTGTCAGGCCTTTCCGTGTGGGTGAGATACTCTCAGTAGCTTGCCAGGCTCTCCGAGAGGGGTGGAGGAATCGAACCCAGGTCGGCCATGTTGGCGTGCAAGCCTTACCCGCTGTGCTATCACTCTAGCCCCCTATGAAGGGAGTAGCTGGGCCAATTCTAAGGCCAGCTGACTGGCCTTGACCAGAGAGATAGGTACTCTTCTGCAAAGAAACACCTTGCTGGACAGAACTGATGAAATTGAAACTAATTTAAGGATATAACTCTGGAAATGCCCCCAAATCTGTGGCAGCTAACATGACATTCCAATAAGACATGGGCACTGTCTCAGCACACACAGCAGGTAGGGTGCTTAATTTGCAAGCAGCTGACCCTCGTTATATCCTCAGGGCTGTATATGGTCCCCCCTGGCCCTACAAAAAGTGACACCTGAGCACAAAGCCAGGAGTAAGCCCTAAATACTACCAGGTTTGGGCCCCCCATGTTTACCCAAAAGAGATGAGTTTATACTAAAGAGGGTTCAACCTTTAATGAAGTCTTTGGAGGGGAGATATTTAGGCTTACCAGTGCTCTTGGGCTCTTCTGGCTCTGTGCTCAGGGATCAGTCCTAACTGTGTGTGGGCTACCATAATCAGTACTGTAGATCAATCCAGGATCAATCACATGGAAGAAAAGTGCCTTGACCCCTGTACTATCTCTTAGGACCTTTTGAAGTATATTTAACCCCCTCACACAGAGATAATAATAGGTTTCCAAAGGGATGAGCAGTGTCTTTTCAATTAGCTACTGGCCCACCCTGCTCTCTCCTTCATACTAGTCCTTCTCCAATCACTTGTGAAATTTCTGATACGTGGGTAGAATTCTTTGCCTGTCTGGGGCGGACTGTCCTCTACTTCATCAGCATCTGGGGTCAGGAATTGTAGTAGACTTTGACCTGTTTATTGGGAGTTCAGCCCAAGAGCTTTCTCCCCTCTAAATTCATGACTTGATGCAAGTCATTTATTTTATCCTTTTCCCCCTTTTTTATTGATTCACCGTAAGATACAGTTACAAATCTTTCATATTAGAGCCTCAGTCATACAATCATCAAACAACCATCCCTTCACCAGTGCACATTTTCCACCACCAAAATCCCCAGTATCTACCCCCATTTCAACCCTTCCCCTGCCTGTGTAGCAGACAAATTCTACAATACTCTCTCTACTTTGATTACATTTGATATTTCTACACCAGTCCCACCACCACTCAAACCTGCTGAAAAGGCAATGCTAGACAATTTTTGTATTGCTTGTTATGGATAGAATATAATGTCACATGGCCACTCTTTCATGCTCTAGGACTTCTAAAATTTCAATAATTAGGGTCTGGAGAGATCTCTGCCGTGAGCTGCTCGGTTCCGAGATTCATGTGTGTGTTTCTGAATCATGGCCATGTAGGGGCCTAAGTAGCCGGTGGCAGTTTGTGGGTGTCATCTCAGAGTCCCATCGGGGAAAGGGGAAGAAGAGGGACCAGCTCCTCCCCTGTCCCATGAAGCCTGGCATTTGCCGCCACTGCTACCACGTACCTGAATCTTTCATTGAGTTCTAGAAGATGGCAGCCGCAGGGATTCCTAGGGGACAGGCAGTGGGACAGCATCTGCTCCCGTCTGGAGTTGCCCAGTGAAAGTGGCCTATTGCAAAGTCTGGAGACATCTCTGAAGCGAGCTGCTCGGTTCCAAGATTCGTGTGTGTGTGCGTGCGTGTGTGCGTGTGTGTGTGTGTGTGTGTGTGTGTGTGTGTGTGTGTGTAGCAAGCCATTTATTTTGATTGGCTGTAGTGCCTCTATTTTAGGTGAGAGTGTTGTAGATGGTTCATGCTGCCTAACTGCAGATCCCTAGAGAGTGTGGGGAGATTTGAGCATAGTTACTTCCACAGAAAAGTCCATCATCTGCTGTATGTGCTGAGACAGTGCCCATGTCTTAATGGAAGGTCATGTTAGCTGCCACAGCTTTGGGGCATTTCCCAGGGGTGGTCACTGTCACTGTCACTGTCCTCCCATTGTTCATTGATTTGCTCGAGTGGGCCCAGTACCTTCTCTATCGTGAGACTTGTTGTTACTGTGTTTGGCATATCGAATACGTCATGGGCAGCTTGCCAGGCTTTGCCGTGCAGGCGAGATACTCTCAGTAGCTTGCCAGGCTCTGCGAGAGGGGCGAAAGAATCAAACTCGGGTTGGCCATGTTGGCTGCGTGCAAGGCAAACGCCATACCTGCTGTGCTATCACTCCAGCCCAGGGGCTATATCCTTAAGTTAGTTCCAATTTCAACAGTTCTATCCAGCAAGTTGTTTCTTTATGGAAGATTTCCTAACTTCTCTGATAGTGGAATGCATCTCATTCATTCTCCAAATTCATTACTCTCCAAATATAGAAACAGGAGCTGGAATCAGAAGGCAAAGAGGACTGTGCCTTTGATCGTAGATTATTAACCCTTTCCATCTCCTACTTAGCTGGGTAAAGAGGAATTCAGGTCATCTGGAGGAGAGTTGGGGGCTCCTTTTTAGATAAGGTTCCTTTTAGGATAGTGAAAAGGTTCTAAAAGCGAAATTTTCTCTTGGGGGAATGGGAGCTGCGATGTCAGGGAACTGTTCTCCACCATGCCCCTTTCTTTTCTTTTTTAAATTTTTATTAGTGAGACGCCATGAGGAACAGTTGTAGACTTACACATTTTTGTGCTTGGGTTTCAATTATACAATGATCAAATACCCATCACTCCACCAGTGCCCATTTCCCACCACCACGGATCCCAGTATCTCTTCCATCTCTTCCCACCCCCCATCTCTTCCATCCCACCCTGCCTCTGTGGCAGGGCATCCCCTTTTGATCTCTCTCTCCTTTTGGGTGTTGTGGTTTGCAAAAGAGGCATTGAGTGGCAATCATGTTTGGTCTATAGTCTACTTTCAGCATGCTTCTCTCATGCTGGGAGGATCCTCCCAACACCCTTTATTTGGTGCTACCTTCTCTATCTGAGCTCCCTTTTCCCCTAGCATGTGTGGCTGGCCTCCAAGCCATGGAGCAAAATTCCTGGTACTAATCTCAGCCATTCTTGGGTGTTAGTCTCCTATTTTGTTACTTTATGTTCCCCAGATGAATGCACATGAGAAGACGCTCCACATCATTAATCATCAGGGAGATGCAGATCAAAACCACAATGAGATATCATTTCACACCACAGACACTGGCCCACATCCACAAGAACAAAAGCAACCGGTGCTGGCGCGGATGTGGTGAGAAAGGGGCCCTCCTTCACTGCTGGTGGAAATGCCGACTGGTTCAGCCCTTTTGGAAAACAGTATGGATGATTCTCAAAAAATTAGAAATTGAGCTCCCATTTGACCCAGCAATACCACTCCTGGGAATATATCCCAGAGAGGCAAAAAAGTATAGTCGAAGTGACATCTGCAATTGTCTGTTTATTGCAGCACTGTTTACAATAGCTAGAATCTGGAAAAAAGCTGAGTGCCCGAGAACAGATGACTGGTTAAAGAAACTTTAGTACACCATGCTTCTTTCTTACTCCAGCTTTGCTTGAGTCTTGATCAAATCTCATCAGTGGGCACTTGGTCTCAGGCACCCACAACTTTTGTCATTCACCTCTCCAACCACTGCTTGGACTCACTCCTCTCTGTTGTTTCAATGGACGGATCTCCTGAGACTCCTGACACAGCTAAACTCTCCTGAACATAGAGAGATTTGGCTCAACATTGGGTACCCAGTAAACAGACCAACACTCTTGACACAGATGCTGGATAGGTAGTCTGACCCCGTGGTGGTTTCCATGAAGCATCCTCCTGTTGGTAAGGATGCCTCCATCACACAGATATGGTGAACTGACATTTCACATCTGAGGATATTTATCCTATTATTTTGCTGTCTAATATGCACTTTCTCCCATTTTGTCATTCCCGATATGTGGGACAATCCAACTCCACACTTTGAATTCTCCCTGGGCTTTCTCCTTAACAACTGACCTCAGTTCCATCCCCAAACACTCAAGTAAAAGCACATAACCTTTTTCTACAAGGTTGCATGCCCCTAATATAGACTTGGAGATGGTCACATGGCCTCTTATGCACTCTGGCCACTCAGTTTTCAACTCTATCTTTATTGCCATCACCGAGAAAAGTGGTGTCTGAATTCCTCCATGCTCAGGCTTTATGGCTGGGAGCCAGACCCAGAGTTTAATAAAATCTGTGGCAAGTGCCTTGGAAAATGTCCTAGTGCTCCTAAAGATCTCCTTGATCATCCCCTACTACCCAAGTAGCCCCCCCCAACCATCCTCCCTCGTCCAGCTCCTCCAGCTCCCTCTCCACTGCCTCCCAATAGGGTTGCTTCAGAGGCCACGGTGCTGCCTCCAGATACCTGCTGAAATACCTGTTTGCAAACAGGCCAGCTTCCTTTCAAGAACTGTTCCTTTCTCTGTGTTTTGTCCTCATCACTCTTGGCATAATCTATGGCTGTTTATACTTTATCATCTTGGGCCCCCAAGCCAATCATCTTGATTCTCGTAGGCCTTCATAATAGACAAACTCTATCCTTAAACCCGCCTTCCACAGTCTCACTGTCATATTGCACTTCTCATTTTTCTTCGGACCCATTTCCCACCACACCCCTGTTGCCAAGTATCCACGCATCAATAAAACTACTCCAGGATTTTCATGACAATTATATTCGCCAGTGTTGGCAAAGTGTGGATTTCACCACTCATGGCTAGAAATTCACTTACTCCACTCACATTCAAGAATTGCCTCCACTGTGGCAAATCTATATCCATACACCCCTTGGGAGGACAGTTTCTCACCTTGACTCCAACCCCAATTAATTAACCTATTATATGGCTTATTAGTTTCCTTCAAAGATACTAAACAACTCCCATCTATGAGCTAATCTCTGCTTCAGTGTTTCTCAAAACCAAGGCGTCACTGTACATTACATCCACTAGAAAAGGGAGCCTTGGTAGGAAAATTTAATCCAGCCTTTTGCAATTTTACCTTCATAGTCAGAGTCATAGCCTCACCCATCGCTAAAAAATACTGCCACCCCCAGTTTCAGAAAGAACCCCTAAAATTTGTGTTTCTTCTCCAAATATAACTTACCCAGTAATACTCCAATTACAACTCTTGGATCTGTGTGGGTAGGCTTATATAACCATGTTCTACCAATATTCCGTGGCTTAAGTGTAAACACTTTCTTAACTATACTAAACCATACAATTCAGCCAAAACAATCAAACCTTGGGTAAAACAAGGACTGGGATTTTGTTGAAAAATATTACTAAAAAACCGCACCCAAGCTACACCTCCCTGCTTAGCTCCCTTGGTGACTTCTACAATCACTTCAAAATATTTTATCCACGACAACACTAAAGCCAGAACTACTCCTATACTGTTAGCATTCTTGGCCTCTGCCTAGGATGATCCCAGATTTGGGTGCTTGCCACAAGAAGAGATGAGAGAGAGTTTCAAGAGTTAGTGGCAGAAAAGCAGATTTATTCAAGTGCTAGAAAGCTGAGAGAATGGTTAAGTTGATGTCTCCCCCTAAATCATCTTTCTTGCAGGCTAGTGTTAGTGGTTTCTATAGCCTGGTTGAAAAAGTCAGCAGAAAATTGTGGGAAATGGGTGAGCTTGAGCAAGGAGTCTGACAAGCTTCCTGAATCTTCTCAACGTTCTCAATCTTCTCTGGTGTTGCCTATTCTCCAGGATGAGTGAAGTCCTTCAGCATGATAAGCTCCAGAAAGTTTCTCAGGAGGCCCATTGTTTTCTCTGTCCCCTCTGTCCATAACTGGACAAGACTCAGTATCAAAGATACGGGGTTTAAGAACATCTTTTAAGCTTAGAAGGTAAGAGCCAAGGGAAAGTGACAGATGACAAGAAATACATTTGTGAAGAAAAAATGGTGGGGGCCAGAGTCAACATAGTGGGTAGGGTGGTTGCCTCGCTCATTGCCGACCCGGATTCTATCCTCAGCATCCCAGATGGTTCCCTGAGCACCACCAGGAGTGATTCCTGAGTGCAGAGTCAGGAGTAACCCTTCACCAGGTATGATCAAGTATGACCCCCAGGTATGACCCACCCAAAAAAAGTTAAAAAAAAAAGAAAAAGACAGTGTCTCTAATGTGTGTTCACTTATAAATCCCCAGTCAATATCTCCTTCCGTTCCTATGGTAATTGGGGAATTGAAGAGTCTGGCTACTTCCCCCTGGCAAGGTGCACTGTGGGAATCCAGCATCCAGCATCGAATAGGTTGACATGATGGGTTGTTTCTCCTTTTGTCCTTTTTGAATGGGGAATGCAACTCAAGGGGAAGCTGTTTTTTGTGACCTATTAAAACCTCAAGTGTGGGGGCGACAAAAACCTCATGGGAAGGGGGGCATTCCAGCCTGTTCCTCACGCCCTACCGAGGTCACCAGTTGCCCCCCACGAGCGGCTCTCCGGCACGGCCACGGCCCCAGAAGCACAAGGACTTAATGCAGAAACCAGCAGCTTGGAGCAGAAAAGTGAACGGACTATGCGTTAATCCACGCCATCATGCCTGCCCGGAGGGGAAAGGGTGTTGATCCCTTCCGCCCTCTCCTCTCTGGAAAGAAAGATGGCGGCCGCATGGGAGCCTTGTGGAGAGCAGGTATGAGCCGGGGGTGTGGGGGCGACGAAAACCTCATGGGAAGAGGGGCGTTCCGGCCCGTTCCTCACGCCCTACCGAGGTCACCAGTTGCCCCCCATGAGCAGCTCTCTGGCACGGCCACGACTCCAGAGCACAGAAACCAATCTCTTAATTATCTGACTTTTAGTAGAAATACTTCCAGGGTTAATAAGTAAAATAGTAGAAATCCAAAACCGCGCGGCCACTATTGTGGCCGTGCAACAACATTTAATTCTTGAACCCAGCTGTAGAAAGCAAATCATTTCACAACACTTTTTCAGCATGTCTGATTGGTGGGGGGGGGGGGGGTAAACTCTAAATAATAATGGTGTATCTTTTATCAAAACAATGAATCTAGTCAAAGTAGATAGAGTGTTAACTAGAATTCATCTGCCTCACAGGTATTGGGAGGGGTGGGAGGTGGGGTTTTATTGGGGTTCTTCGTGGTAAAAAATAAGCACTGGTAAAGGGAAATGTGTTTGATATTTGCATGACTGAGACCTAAACCTGAAAGCTTTGTAACTTTTCCCACAGTGATTCAATAAATAAATAAATTATAAAAAAAATAAAACCTCGAATACTTGGGGCCGGAGCGATAGCATAGCGGGTAGGGCGTTTGCCTAGCATGCAGCCGATCTGAGTTCGATCCCCAGCATCCCATATGGTCCCCCAAGCACCGCCAGGAGTAATTCCTGAGTTCAGAGCCAGGAATAACCCCTGAGCATCACTGAGTGTGACCCAAAAAGCAACAAAAACAATAATATAAATAAATAAATAAAACCTTGAATACACTTTCCATGTAAAGCAGTCTAGACTCTCTTTTAATACAGACTGGATTCCAGCTGGTATTTAATAAAGTAGGTTTATAAATTAGTTTTAATACATCTGCTAATATTACTATATTGGTGGTATTTAGGTTGTTTTTTCTTATTTAACAATGTGTATTCACAGGATTTTTTGCTGTTAAACTCAAAATTATTTAATTTTATGTTAGTTTTAGTATCCCTAGGGCTGGAGCGATAGCACAGCGGGTAGGGCGTTCGCCTTACAAGCAGCCAACATGGCCGACCCGAGTTCGATTCCTCCACCCCTCTCGGAGAGCCCAGCAAGCTACCGAGAGTATTCGATATGCCAGACACAGTAACAACAAAGTCTCCAATGGAGACGTTACTGGGCCCGCTTGAGCAAATCGATAATCAACGGGAGGGCCTTTACCTTTAGTATCCCTGTCAATTATTTTCATAATCTTGTGAAAAGTATGTACCTACTTAGATATAGATTTTTTCTGTTATGAGGAAGGGTGCAAGAGGACAAATTGAACCTATAGGGGAAATATCCCTTCAAAGATAATTTTCGTTTTCCATCCAGGACCCTCCAATGAAAGGAATCTTTACCCATGACATATTTTGTGGTGACAACTCTTTACTTTTCTACATTCCCACAGTCTTTTTTTACATGTAGGAGTCCTGATATTTATTCAGTCATTGATTAAGCTGATTGAATCATTCCCACAGTCTTGAGAGATTCCATAACTCAGAACCTGATATGCCCAATTATAGAGTAAGCCTATTAGTTCTGATAATAGATTGGTTCAATTAAAGAGTTGTGAGTAAATTCTTGATACAAAATAAGATACAGTTCTATAGAGACAAAAAAAGAGATTAAAATGGAAGTAAACAAAAATCTCAGTAGCACTTCTGAGAATTGCCAGTGGAAAATTATTGCTAGATATTAGTCAGAGCATCTTCAGATGTCTGGTTTTCTCAGGTTGCAGTGTTCTTCTCATTGTCCTATTCAGATAAGAAGTACAAATTTTGTCCAAGTAAAATTGCTGTGGTGATACTTCTGCATTCTCTAACAAGCTCTACTTTTCCAGCTTACATGGTATTCGGAAAAGTTAGTCTCAGTTCTCAAACAATGTACATCAAAAAGAAAAAATTGGAAATATTAGTTCAGAAAATCCTAGCCAATATTTTAAAAATTCATGATTATTCTACTTTACAAGGTAAAAAAGCAGAAACATCACACAGAAAATATTAAGAGTAAAATCTGAATTCCACATATTAATATGAGTAAAATGCATATTACTGAAATACATTTTTCCACTCTCACCTCTATTCTATCAAATGATTAAAATAATTGCAGTAGCAAATTAAGTTTAGCTCCAATAAATGTGGATGGTTAATTTGTGTAAGTATAGTAAGCACAGATATCATATAGGTTATTTTAGTTGACTATGCTGGAATTTTTCACTAAAGATTTCTGTTCTGAGTTCTTAATGGCCTCTCTGAACTAAGAAATACTGTTGCTAGTTTTTTTCTTCTCAGAATTAGTCTCCACTGACGAATATTGTCCAGATAAGAATCTGGAGTCATTGGGGTCAGAAAGATGTATAGCAGGTAGGGCACTTGCCTTGCACTTTGTGGGCACGTGTTCAATCCCTGGCACCATTCATGGTCACCTGAGTCCCTGGGCACAGAGCCAGAAGTAAGCCCTGAACACCACTGGGTGTGACCCAAAACAACAGCAACAACAAAAAAATAGAGTCCAGGGTCATTATCTGACTCTGATATTTTGGATAACCTTTACTGATATTCCTGATAACCTTTCAGTATCCATTGCAAACCACAATGCCCAAAAGGAAGAGAGGGAGAGTGGCGTGGGAGGAGAGAGAGAGGAAAAGCACCTGCCATAGAGGCAGGCTGGGGGGTCGGATTGGGGTTAGGTGATGGGAGCGAAACTGGGAACATTGGTGCTGGGAAATGTACTCTGGTGGAGGGATAAGTGTTGGAACACTATATGACTGAAACCTAATCATGAACAGCTTTGTAAGGGTCTATCTCACAGTGATTCAATAAAAAAAATAAGCATGTAGCCCTTAACCATGTACTATCTTTAGATATGGGGTGATCATAACAATATAGTAAAGTAACCAGCTGGAACAAGGTGACATCCCAGGGAGAGGTTGTTACATCCTCCAAAATATAGGCTTCTGGCCAATTTGTATAAGTTTCCTTAACTCCATACATAGAGTACTTCTAAATTGGGATTGAAGAAGATGGAGCTTTTTGTCACTGACGTCCATCTAAATTCCTGAAGCTGTATACCCTCTGGTGTTCCAGTAAAAGCCTTGGAAATACAACAGTTTCCAAATTATCTATTACAGAGAGAAAAATTTCTTCCTGGATCTATGCAAACAACTACATGAAGTATTGAAGTATAGAAGGATTATGATTATATCAAAAGAGAAGAGTAAATGCTTCCATTTTACAATGGGAAGTAATCTATACTAGATTTCTGCAGTTTACAGATTAAAAGGGAATAGCTTCTTTAATCTCTTAAATATAAAAAATATGATTCCCAACTAAATTAAAAGTATGCACACACTCTTAAAAAGCATACTCACAATTACTCATTCATTCCTATCCAGCAATTTCAATCAATTAATAAGTCTTAGGTCAAAATAATAACTGGAAATGATCACTGTGGACAAGAACTGAGTGTTAAAAGTAAGTAAAGGGATATTTCTGATAACCTTTCAGTATCTGTATTGAAAACCTTAATACCTGAAAGGAGAGAGAGAAAGAGAGAAAGAGGGAGAGAGAGAGAAGAAAAGTGCATACCATAGAGACAGGCGGGGGTGTAGGGGGTCTGGGGTGATGGGAGGGAACCTAGTGACACTGGTGCTGGGAAATGTACAATGGTGGAGGAATGGATGTTGCAACACTGCCACTGAAACCTAATCATGAACAGATTTGCAAGGGATCTCACAGTGATTCAATTAAAAACTAATCAATAAAATTAAATTTTAATTAAAAATAATTATTAGGTCTAGTTTCTAAGTAACATCCACGATTTATTATTTTTATTTAATTTTATGATCTATCTCTATTCTACCATAGCACTGTAGCACTGTTGTCCTGTTGTTCATCAATTTGCTGGAGCGGGCACCAGTAACGTCTCACAACAAATTGTGAGACTTGTTGTTACTGTTTTTGGCATATGGAATATGTCATAGACAGCTTGCCAGGCTTTGCCGTGTGGGTGAGATACTCTCGGTAGCTTGCTGGTCTCTCCGAGAGGGGCAGAGGAATCGAACCCGGGTCGGCCGCGTACAAGGCAAACACCCTACCCTCTGTGCTATCACACAAATACTTGAGCCCAAATACTTCTGAATATGTAACAATAAAGGTAAAGGTAAAGGCCCTCCCGTTGATCGTCGATTTGCTAGAGCGGGCCCAGTAACGTCTCCATTGGAGATTTTGTTGTTACTGTGTCTGGCATATCGAATACTCTCGGTAGCTTGCCGGGCTCTCCGAGAGGGGCGGAGGAATCGAACTCGGGTCGGCCATGTTGGCCGCTTGTAAGGCGAACGCCCTACCACTGTGCTATCGCTCCAGCCCATGTAACAATAATGTAAATCATATATTGTAAAGGCAAACAATACAAATGTCTGTATCAAACTTCCCATTAACACGATTAGCTCAGTTTTATGGTATACACCATCCCAAACGATACCTGAATTGACAAGAACATACGTCTTTTAAAATTTCATATGATTTTATTAGTTTACAGATTAAGAAGGTTTAGAAGATCTCCTTACATAACAAAACTCCCCACAAGTTCAACATGCCAAATAGACCAAATCCATATGTACCTCTCTTTTCACAGAGGTAGAAATAACATGGTATGGGATTATTTAAGGCTTCTTCTAAGATTTCCCACGATTTATTAGAATTTTAATTTCCAGAATGTTTTATCTTATATGCTGAATGTTATAAAACCTTTCTATACAGTACTCTGAAATAATATTTTAATTATTCATTTAATGGAAAAAAACAAAGACTTAAAATAATATAAAACTTCATTGGCTGGAGTTCCCTGAACCCAAGACTAGGTCAACTAAAGTAAATGAAGAACATTTCTTTGCTTCCTAAGCACCACTTAACACAACTTGTAATCAAGTATTAGGATCTGGCATATGAACACCTATGTTCTTTTAGTAAAAGGAGTTAAAGTCATTACAGATATTAAGCCTTAATATAAAATTCTTATAGATCAATGCCCACACTTAAATTTTGTTTCCCTAGGACTTTTTCCTCACAAACCAACTTTTACGTGAAGAATATCTTTCTGTCTTTTTGGAAACTATTTCATTTTCCCTTTCTTTATTTAAAATTCCTGTCGTCTATCATTCCTTATTCTTTATAACCACGTTCTTTTTAATTTGTTCTTTCAAATTCTTAATCCCCAACTACCACTAGAAATAAAGAGATATTTTGTAGCGGTTTGCATTTTTTAAATAATGACTCTGATATCTTTTCTTCCTTCATCTCTAGCTGGCCTTCATGGTCAGTCCAATTTCTATATACGAAGTCAGTGTGGCTTTATTTTATCCAGCTATATGTAGTAAGAATATTATTTTCACCAAATTTGAGAAGTGTTTTGAGAAATTTTTCCTATATCTAGTTATATCTGCGGCCCAGATATAGAAGTCTTATAAGTTTATATTTTTAGAGCAATATTTGAGGACCTGGAGAAATCATAATAGTGGTGTCAAGGTGCTTTTGTTTCATGATGGGCTTGCGTTCTGCTCAGAACTTCACACTGTCTCCCAAGCACCACCAGGGGTCACTCTTGAGCACACAGCCAGGACTAAGTCCTGGGAACTGCTGTGAGTGGCCTAACATTCCTGTAATCCCCCCATACACACAAGAAAAAATTATAAAGAAACCTTTGAAAACATAATTTAGAGAAAAGGGGTTAAATCTCTTATTATCTACATTTAGTTTTAAGACCAGATATTCCACTGTCTTTCCTGAGATTCTGTCTTAATTCGTTTTCTTTCCAATTTAGAAATAACCAATTCTACCTTGAAACAGAACTCTGCTAGCAAAATATTTTCATTTCCCTGCCCCCTTATCAAGGTTTCATTTATTCCCATAAACTTTGATTTCACTGAACATTTAAAAGTTGTTTAACACTTAAAACCTCCATCTCGTAACTTCAAAACTGAAAGCAATATGAAATCAGTAGTATACCATCCTGCCCAACTGTCCCCAAGGGCTGAGAGAGAGACAGTGAACACTTTCTTCGACTGATGAGGAGATCTTTGCAGGCAGCAAGAGTACCGGTGAAGGCAGCAAGAAGGCCAGAGGAGACAGTGCTGGTGACCGCTGAAGGGGCGATGTCCTTGGCAAAGGCAGTGAGGCCGGATGCAGATTGGCAGAATAGATTCAAACTTGCCATAAGATTTCTGGGTTTCTCATCTTTTTCCTCCCAGGTTTCACTATGGGAGAGAGAAGTAGAGACTTTGCAGTGAGACCCCATCTGAGAGGTGTCCTTGTTAATAGCACAAAAGCATAAATTAATAGCATCAAAGCACCATACTTTTTTATCCTACTTACCAGACCTTCGACAAAACAATTCTAAGATAACATAATAATTTAGCAACTTATTTAGGGATCCTCTTTCTTCAAATTCTAGTACCCGCATAAACCAAAAATGATACAATAGAAAATCATTTTCTTTTCACTCATGGGCCCATATATAAAGGGACTCCTGTCTCCCAGAATTGAGATTGAATTCCCCAGAGCAAAGTGAAACAAACAAATACCCAAATCCACAAATGGAGCTTCTTCAAATGCAAATCTTCCCTCTGAGGTGACAAGTAGAGGCCATAAGGTCTTGCTAATTCACTGGTGACCTGAGGGCCCCAAAAGTCAGAAAGTCCTGACTGGCAAATATGGAGGACTAGCAGTAATGTACACTGAAGTCTTACCTCGTCGTTTTCCTCGGTGCCCCTTTCCAAGTCTTGTTCCATCTGCAGAGAATTTTGGTGTTCTAGCAGCATCAGGAGAATTAAAAGCAGAATCTTCCAGAAATTGTTGACTTGGATGCTGTTGGGCTTTCCCAGAATTTCCCCCATTAAGGCAGTTGGCTTTGAGCAAGGGGATATACCCGAGAGGACCAAGGTATCTGGGGTGCACAGTCGTGCAAAGAGCAGTACCACTGGAGTCGTCAAAATCTAAGACGATGGTGGGTTTGCTCCCCAAAACCATATGGCTCCCAAGCTAGGGTCAGTGATTTATATGGGGCTGGTTGGGAAAGTAAGCCAATAGTGAATTGTAGAAAGTGGGTCAGCAGGAGGAAGGAGTCTGATAAGCTTCAGGAATCTTCTGAAAGTCCGTTGTTGGCTGTTCTCTGGGGCAAGAGGAGTCGTTGGGATAAGCCCCCAGAGAGATGTCAGAGTGGCTTTGTTTGATCTCCTTCCCCACTCCATACCCCCATTGTCCATCGTATCTAGACCTATTCCAATAGCAAGCACACAGTGTTTCGAGAACATAGCCAAGGGAGAGTGAAACATATAAAGAAATATATTGGTGAGCAAAATCATGGAGGCTCTAATGCTTGCTGGCTTAAACAATGATATAAAGGTAAAGGTAAAGGCCCTCCCGTTGATCGTCGATTTGCTCGAGCGGGCCCAGTAACGTCTCCATTGGAGACTTGGTTGTTACTGTGTCTGGCATATCGAAGACTCTCGGTAGCTTGCCGGGCTCTCCGAGAGGGGCGGAGGAATCGAACTCGGGTCGGCCATGTTGGCCGCTTGTAAGGCAGACGCCCTACCCGCTGTGCTATCGCTCCAGCCCAGGAAAATAAAGGTAAAGGCCCTCCCGTTGATCGTCGATTTGCTCGAGCGGGCCCAGTAACGTCTCCATTGGAGACTTTGTTGTTACTGTGTCTGGCATATCGAATACTCTCGGTAGCTTGCCGGGCTCTCCGAGAGGGGCGGAGGAATCGAACTCGGGTCGGCCATGTTGGCCGCGTGTAAGGCGAACGCCCTACCCGCTTCTTTTTCATTTCCAGCACCTCATTCTATTGATTGAACTGGAACCCTCAGGTTGGACTGGAACCTGTACCCTTGCATACCCCTTACTGATAAGTATTGGGCCACTAGTAACGTTCCCTTCCAATGATCTGGCTACCTAATGCCCTCGAGAACCCAAAGGAGTTCCCATACTCCCGTAAAAGTGGCACTTGAAGCATCATTGGGAGTAGCCACTGCTTTCCAAGGGATTATTTCTTCCACCCCAGTCTGTAAGTCTCTCTATGGACCGCATATCATTGACAACCCTTCACAGGCTCCAAAATCTTTAACTCTCACTTATGCTTGCTATTGCCCAAGGAGCACATGCGTAATGCCACAAGAATCATGTTGGTGGTGGGTTCATCGTTCTGAACAAGTCCAGGATGCCATGGGCAGAGGGCCTGGCTGGTTTCACAGCAACTGAAAGAATTCACCACAGTATAAAGGAAAGGAAGTAACCGATTCACTGAGGGTGTTGGGAGAGGTTGATGGGGAGACTGAAGGAAACAGTGGGCTGGGGTGGGGGTTGGAGGTATCAGATAGTCTTGGAGCAGAGTGATGGTAGATGTGGCTGTTTCCAGTGTAGTAATGATTTAGCAGGGTTGTAACATGATTTGCTTTTTGGGTCACACCAGCAGTGCACAGGGGTTATTCATGGCTTTGTACTCAGGAATTACTCCTGGCAGTGCTCAGGGGAACATATGGGATGCTGGGAATCGAACCCGGGTTGGCCACGTGCAAGGGAAATGCCCTACCCACTGTGCTATGGCTCCAGTGCCCCCATTGTACTTTTGCGCAGCAGGTTGTGATCCCTGGCACCCCAAGTAGCAGGATCTTCTAAAAAGGGATGTGGGGAGAACAAGGGAACCAGCACAACTGTGCTCAAAATATTGTGTGCCAACACTACAGGTTAATATTCAAAAGCAGAGGCTGGAGCGATAGCATAGTGGGTAGGGTGTTTGCCTTGCACACGGCCAATAGGTTTCAATTCCCAGCATCCCATATGGTCCTCCGAGCACTGCAAGAAGTAATTCCTGATTGCATGAACCAGGAGTAACCACTGTGCATCGCCGGGTGTGACCCAAAAAGAAAAAAAATATTCAAAAGCAACTAACCTTTGGCTCTCTTGAAAATGTGATCAAATGGGGACTAGAGCAATAGCACAGTGGATAGGGTGTTTGCCTTGCATGCAGCCGACCAGGTTCGATTTCCAGCATCCCATATGGTCCCCTGAGCACTGTCAGGAGTAATTCCTTAGTGCATGATCCGGGAGTAACCTCTGTGCAAGACCAGGTGTTACCCAAAAAGAAAAAAAAAGTAATCGAAGCTGTCTTTCTGGTTAATCCCCATTTACCAGCACCTTTGTTCATCACAATCTTTATCTTTTTTGGTAGTTGTTGTTTTGGGACCATACCCGACAATGCTCAGGGGTTACTCCTGGCTCTGCACTCAGTAATCACTCCTGAAAGTGCTCCGGGGATCATATGGGATGCCGGGGATCAAGCCTGGGTCGGCTACATGCAAGGCCTGTACCTTATCCACTGTACTATCTCTCTAGGCCCTCACACTTTTCATCTTAACATTCATTCCTTGTCTTCTTTGCAACCAATGGGGGCCAGAGTGATATTACAGTGGGTGGGGCACTTGCATTGCACACAGCCAACCTGGGTTCAATCCCTGGTATCCAATATGTTTCCCTGAGCACCACCAGGAGTTATTCCTGAGTGTAAAACTAGGAATAATCCCTGAGCACCGCTGGGCGAGCCCTTCCACCCATTTCCCCCCCCAAAAAATACCCAAACAAAAACAAAAACAGGGAAGACAAGCAAACAACCAATTTTCTTTCCTCTCACCTCCAGGCCCTTAACCTAAACTTGTGGTTCTACTGACCCACAGCTTAGACTGGCAAGCCCACTGTGTTCACGTGGCTCCCTCCTTCCAGGACAGGGCAATGAATATATAAGGGAGCGACAGCTCTGTGTCCTTAAATTAGTCCCTGAAAGGGACTGACCGTCTATCCCGTTTTGAAGATCTTCATGACAGTCTCTCAGAGGGTGAATTGCTGTGGGCGACTAAGTGGGCTACAAAATAGTATTTGGAGCACAGTTGTGCCCACTGGCCTACCGCAGGCCGGTACCATTCTCAGAACATCTACTTTGGGCAGCAGGGAACAACAACTGTGCCTTAGGGCAAAGTTCCAGACTGATGTGGGATTGTAACACCAGCTGCAAATTGTTACACTGTCACGTGGAAGCAGCATGTGATCTCCCTCTGCTCTAAGGGTATCTAAGGCCTCCAGCCTTCACCCCCTGGGTTAAATGGCCCCCCAATCTAGTCCTACCATTGCAATACACTCAGTAAATCTATTTCTTACTCACGTTAATTACAATTAATTTAAATTGTAAATTCTTCTGTCTCTCTCTCTCTTACACACACACACACACACACACACACACACACACCGGCAGACAGACCCTCTACCTACTGCACATAGCACATAGAAAATATTCCCTAGGGACAAAGGTTCTTAGAAATAACTTTGTGTTTATTGAGCATTTACTATGAGCCAGTCTCTTCTCAAAATTCTACATATATTATCTTACTCAGTCTTAGTAAGATGCTAAAGAGAGCTTTGTGATAGAGATTGGATCTGAATCTAGAAAACAATGAACAGCAAGGTCAGTGAATTCAATGACAGTCACACAGCTGGTGAACCCTGGCTGAAATTCAGGTCTGACAGGAATGTTCTCCAAAATCGAACTACTATATTGATGACCTTCTAATTATATCGTGTACATGAGCAACTTTCACTCACAGATAGGTTGGATTCCTCCATGCCTCGCTCCCATGATTCAATGGACCTTTCTGCATTAACTGCTGCAAAGTCAAACTTGTCTTAACTGCTGCAAGGCCAAACTCCTGAGCCTTCCTACAGACTCCTTCGTTCCTGTAGGTCATCTGACTTAGATGAGAATGACTGACAATGACTCCAGCTGTTCTCAGTGGGATTTAACTGGCCAGGAACCAGCCTTTGCTTTAATTCCTCTTCTTTGGTTTCCTGAAGGCTACTGAAGTTACTTTTCCTCTGAGGACAAAATTTTCTGTCTTATTGTTTTGTACTTTTGAGAACTGGTTTTGTTTTGTTTCGTTTTGTTTTTGCCTTTTGAGTCACACCCAGTGGCGATGCTCAGGGATCACTCCTTACTCTGCACTCAGGAATTACTCCTGGTGGTGCTCGGGGGACCATATGGGATGCTGGGAATCAAACCCAGGTCGGCTGGGCTGCGTGCAAGGCAAACGCCCTACCCACTGTGCTATCACTCCAGCCCCTGGAACACTGTTTTAAAAGCTTTCCTTCCTGTTTGCAAGCTCTTGTTGGCAATGTTTATTTTGGTTTCAGTTAACAAAGCAATGGATAAGCTTAGAAAAGGACATGACGATAAGAAAACTTTGGGAAAGAAGAAAAAGAGCAAGACTTCTGGAATCCTATCACTCAAACACAATCACTTATCTGAGAAAAGAGCATTGAGGAACAGCTTAAACTCTGAGTTCTGAGAGAAGCTGTGTGGGCTCTCACCTGTGAACTCATAAGCTCTGCTGATTAACATTTCTCACCTTGTAAATGGGTTCTGATTCCAATTTCCCATGCATCCTTTGATTCAACTGAACCCTGACACACACCACTAGAGACAGCATCAAATTCCACAGGTTAAACATTCAATCTTAGAAACCTGCCCTTGTCCCCCTCCAACACACCCACACCAAATGTCAATATCAAGTGCCAATTACCTGTGCTTCTTAGTGATTGGCTGTAATGAGGAAGTTCCCACGCTACCCTTTTGGGTTCAGTGAATTTTCTAGAGTGGCTCACAGAACTCACAGAGACATTTTACTCAGAATGCTGGGTTTTTTGTAAGAATATTAACTTGGGATCAGGCAAACAAAAGATATGCATAGGGAGAGGTATGAGGAAGGGGTTTGAATCACCATGCTTTCTCTAGGTACTAGTACAAACTTTATGAACTTTTTCAATTAGCGTGGTGCTTCCTTAACCTAAATATCTTAAGAACAGACCATTTTCCTGGTCCTTTTTGTTTGATTGGTTTTGGTTTGTGGGTCACACACAGCAGTGCTCAGGGATTACTTCTGTCTTTACACTCAGGGAACATGCAAAGCAAGGGTCATGCCAGCTATACTATCTGGCTCCTAGTCTTTAAGGGGCATCTGGATGGTTGGGGGGTTAAATGAGGCTTGGATCTCAAAAGTGCTGACACTCATGTGGATGAAAAGATTCCACATTTTTTTCTTTCATTTTTAGACCACATCTAGCAATGCTCAGGTATCAGTCCTGGCTCTTCATTCATGAATTACTCCTGGCAGTGCTCGGGAGACCACATAGGATGCTCAGTTGTGTGGCAAGGCAAGCACCTTACCCACTGTACTATCACTTTGGCCCTGAGATTCCACTTCTGATTCAAGTCAATTACATAGAATTCCTATATTAGTGGAATTTATTTCCTTCACTATTATTTATGGAATGGAAAACTCCACATGAAAACACTAACATGCCAACTACATGGCAAACCTCATGAGACTGGCAAATGGGTGGATGGATCCAGAAAGTTCCTTGCAATATCAGTTTGCAGGGAAGGGCATGGGATCACTTCCTCAAGCAAAAATGCCCAGAATATTTTGCCAAAACCTCGAGAAGTCTTTAGGACCGCAGAAGAGGAGTCCCAGAAGCATTCCAATTTGACTGACAAATTTTGTACCTAAATGTAGACCCTATTTTAGATGTATGTTCTCAGGACCACCTATTAATTTCAAGCTAGGTAAGGATTTCTAGACACGGCCAGGGCTTTATCTGCTCTTGTCTTTCACATGTGTGTTTATCAGTGCTTTGTTTGTTTGTTTGTTTGTTTTTAAAAAAGACAATTATTTTGGGTCACACCCAGTGATGGTCAAGGGTTACTCCTCGCTCTGCACTCAGGAATTACTCCTGGTGGTGCTTGGGATGTCGGGGATCAAACCCAGGTCGGCCACTTGCAAGGCAAACGCCCTACCCGCTATACTATCACTCCAGCTCCCAAAGGTGGCTTCTTTTAACAAGTAATTTGGATCACTCGATTTTCAATTGTCCCCACCTCTCTCTCAGTCAGGATTATTAGTCTATCCATTGATATTCTTCTATTCTCTTTACTTTGACCCCTATAATGCTAGCTTTTGATCTGGCATAAGAGGTATATCAGGTCCAATCTGATATAATAGGCCCCTAAAACAGGTAGCTTCTGGTGTTTCACTTGTAAGATCTTGATTTCTGAATGTTTCTGAAAGGAAAAAACAAAAGGCTACGGTTTTACTTTACATCAGCGGCCAGTCCTTCGTGGCCACTGGAGTTCTCTAGTCTCACAGCTATAGCCTTGGCCTCAAGAATGAACACTTGCTTCTGCCACAGATTTTAAAAGAGGTGCTCAAATCTTGCATTTCATTGCAGTAATTATTTTGTTTGTATTGGAGCCCCTGAAATGCTCAGGGGTTATTTCTCGCTCTGTGTTCAGGAGTGACCTTTGACAGGGCTCCAGGGACCAAATAAAGTGCTGGAAATCAAACCAAGTTAGTGGGATGCAAAGCAAGTGTCTTCTTTGTTATTATGTCAGGCCCCCAATACAGTTTTTAAATTTTTTTAATCAATCTGTGATTCAATCTGTGATGAAGACAATGTTTTTAAAAATTTAAGGACAGGAGACTGGAGCGATAGCACAGAGAGTAGGGCATTTGCCTTGCACGTGGCTGACCTGGGTTCAATTCCCAGCATCCTATATGGTCTCCCAAGCACTACCAGGAGTAGTTAGTGCATGAGCCAGGAGTAACTCCTGTGCATTGCTGGGTGTGACCCAAAAAAGAAAAAAAAACAAAAAAAATTTAAGGACAGAACTCAATAATGTTGTTCCAAGGCATCTTGGAGCTCGAGGCAAAATTAAAATGTTTGCCCAATGTATGGCATTTTTTTTTGTATTTTAAGGATATTTTCTCCCTTGGAAGCAGTATGTTATTTATTCATGTATTCATTTGTTCATTCTTTCATTTGGTTTTGGGGGCCAAATACAGCATTACTCAGGGTCTGTTATGGGCTTTGTGCTCAAGGGTCAAGCCTGCCAGTGCTCAGGGCACCGTGTGGTCAAGAATCAAATCCAGGGTATCAGCCCATGCAAGGCAAGTGCCATCTCACTGAGCCACATTCCCAGCACTGGAAGCAGTATGCGAATATATCCTGGATGTGTTTGTTTCAATTCACTGCAGAAAAAGAATTATACTAAATTCTGTTTGGGGGTATAAATAAAATATGGAGCCCTATGTGAGTTTTAATATACCAACTATTCAATTTTTCAGTGTTTCCTTTCAACTCTTCGAGTTTCTATTTCGTGTGCTTAAAATGCTCCTGAATCTCTTGTCTGACTTGATAAATTCATCCAGCAAACCGGGCAAAGCGTTATTAATGACGGTCTGTCCTGTAGCAGGCTGGGCCATGGGGATATTACAGCTATGAGTAGGATGGAACAGTTGCCTTCGAGCAGCTTGCAGCCTCTAAGAGGGGAATCGGAGCAACACAGCTTCAGAAATGAGGCGTGTTACTGCTGTGAAGTTCTTCAGCTCGAGAAGACTGCTCTGAAGTTTTGGGAGAATAGCGATGGAGTTAGAAAGAGAATGTGCGAAAGCCTCCACTGGTAGCAACAACAGATCCACTCAGATAATGAGGGTTAGAATTTCCCAAGATGACAGAACAGGCCTTTCTCAAAACATGTCACTTTCACCTGTGAGTCATTTCAACCTGAGGTCAGTTGCAGGTTCCTCCTCCCTCCCACCACCCCCAGGCTCAAGAGAAACTTTTTCTGCTCCCTTAAGTATCTAGTGATGGAACAGAGGAAAGGGGAACCAAGATCAGCAGAGAGACACTACAGGAAGGTAAGGCAGGGCCTGCCTGGCAAGGAGCTGACCCCAATGTGATCCTGAGCATTGTGGGGGGTGGGGGGACTGTATCCCACCTGAGCACAGAGCCAGGAATCGCCCCAGGGCTACCTCCAGTGTGGTTCCCCCAGAGAGATCATCAAGAAAATTAGAGAACAGCATGGACACAATGAGTTACAAAAATAAAGTTTATGCCTTAAAAGACCCATATAGAAGGACATGAGAGAGCTCACGAGACTCTCAAGCCCTAGGAAAGGGGGAAGCAGATATTTTTGTTTTTGCACAGAGGGCTTTATAGGTCAGAGCACACAGAACAAAGAAAACCGTGAAGCAATATGAAAAGAAACTCAGTTTCTTCTAGTAGACCTCTTTTCAATGGCTGGCAGAAAAGCGGGGCAGAAATGTTACTAACTTTTCAAAGTCATTTGGAACTGTGAGTGCTGATGGCTAAGTTATCTGTAAGGCAGATTCATCCGACACTTTGTTCCCAAACGTCTGTGCAAAAGACCATGGGAATCAAACTCACAAAGCCCTTTTCTAGATGGAGTTTAACAAGCCTCCAGCCTGGTTAGTTACTCACACACCTAGAGGAAAGAAAATTTGAGATAATACCCAAAATTTAAAGTTGTCTGCAGAAATAACCTGCCTGTCAGAGGAACCTATTTATGTGACCGGACAAACATCCCACTTCGTGGCACTTGGTCCTTTCCTCCTTGAGGTCCCCTCTTCTCTCCTTGAAGCCCACCCCCATCTTTCTTCTTAGTTCAGGACAAAATCTCTCAAGTTGGGGATAATAGCACAGGGGGTAAGGCGTTTGTTTTGCACGCGGACTACCCAAGTTCGATTCCCAGTATCCCATATGGTCCTCGATCACCGCCAGGAGTAATTCCTGAGTGCATGAGCCAGGAGTAACCCCTGTGCATCACCGGGTGTGACAAAAAGCCAAAAAAATCTCTCAAGTTGTCCATTTTCTGTAGAATTACCTTCTCCACACGGATATAATGCAATCCATTCTTTTCTCCGGCTAAATTTGTGATGTTCATTTGATTTCTCCACCTGCAGAGAATCCAGAAGGGCTGGGAAAAATAGACACAGAGTCTGGATGGTGGGCACTGCAAGGAGATAAGCTGTGAGAGGAAGTTGAGCCTGGAAATGGTATCTTTGTGAGAGCCCAAGTCCCCCCTTGAAAAATGGTGATGTTAATCAGCAAAAGCAAATACCTTTTTGTTTGCAAAAAGAAAATGGTGATGTTAATGAGAAAAAGCAAAGAACATAGCAAAATCAAATAACATGCTGGATTTAAACACCAACTTGTCCTGTGGGGGCCCGGTATTTCTTCTTTGCTTGTCAACATAATCAAAAAATGACATGAAGGGGCTGGAGTGATAGCACAGCGGGTAGGGCATTTACCTTGCACACAGCTGATCCGGGTTTGATTCTCAGCATCCCATATGGTCCCCCGAGCACTGCCAGGGGTAATTCCTGAGTGCATGAGCCAGGAGGAACCCCTGTGCATCGCCAGGTGTGACCCCCCCCCCAAAAAAAGGAATTACATGGAAAAAGTAACATTATTTGAGAGCCCGGTGTTGTTGAGGATGCCATGTGGAGTCAGGCCGCTCTGGAGTCAACTCTCTGCTCCACTGCTTCTTTGCCATTCAGGTCACACTGATCCATCTTACTTGGAAAATAGTGTTTTATGGACAGTCTCTGGATACTTCTTCAGGTCCATTCCCACTGTTTGTTGTCTACCTGCTTTGTTTCCAGGGAGCAGGTCTGAGACCCTGTCAGTAGACTCCCTTCTCCCTCTCGCTTCTGCTTCAGTGGGCCAGTGGGAGGCACTAGCAGTAGATTTGAGATCAGGTAGAGCATAAAGGCAAAGGATTTGGCCATCTGGCTTTCTGTTTGCTTCCCTGTTGTCCTTTGGATACATATCTCTCCAGTAACCATCCCTGGCTTCTTTGACACATAGCTGATCTAGGCCAACAGCACAGCTTTTCGGCTCCCTCAGCCTAGAAGAGGTAAGGCCTACTGGAAGACACGAGTACTGGTGTTTCATCACCCTTTGTTGGTTACCCTAACTCTTCCCATCCTTTTGGGTTCTTTATTTTATTTTACTGTATTTTATTTTTTCTTTTTTGGATCACACCTGGCGATGCACAGGGGTTACTCCTGGCTCATGCACTCAGGAATTACTCCTGGTGGTGCTCAGGGGACCATATGGGATGCTGGAAATCGAATCCAGGTCGACCATGTGCAAGGCAAACACCCTACCCACTGTAATATCTATCACTCCAGCCCCTGAAATAGTTCTTTATTGTGAGCAGGTCTCGTTAGTTTTGCAGAAGATAAAACCATGCACCCAAGCCTAGAGTAAAGGAGCTATAAGATGTTTCACTAATAGCACAGCGGGTAGGGCGTTCGCCTTACAAGCGGCCAACATGGCCGACCCGAGTTCGATTCCTCCGCCCCTCTCGGAGAGCCCGGCAAGCTACCGAGAGTATTCGATATGCCAGACACAGTAACAACAAGGTCTCCAATGGAGACGTTACTGGGCCCGCTCGAGCAAATAAAATCTAAATAAAGAAAAAGGAGCTGTCTTTTGCACACCACAGCACTCAAAAGGAGAGAGAGAACAAAAGGGAATGCCCTGCCACAGAGGCAGGGTGGGATGGGGGGATGGGGGTGGGAGAGATACTGGGATTAGTGGTGGTGGAGAATGGGCACTGGTGGAGGGATGGGTATTCGATCATTGTATAACTGAAACCCATGCACAAAAATTTGTAAGTCTACAACTGTACCTCATGGTGTTTCACTAATAGAAATTTTTTAAAAAGAATCTGTAAGACACAGGACGCAAAAGAAGAGAGAGAGAACAAGGGGTATTGCCCTGCCACAGAGGCAAGGTGGGATGGGGGGATAGGGGGTGGGAGGGATGCTGGGACCCGTGGTGGTGGAGGATGGGCGCTGGTGGAGGGATGGGTACTTGATCATTGTATAACTGAAACCCAAGCTCAAAAATTTGTAAGTCTATAACTGTACCTCATGGTGTTTCACTAATAAAAATTTTTTTAAAATAAATAAATAAAGGAGCTGTAAGAAACATTTATTTTGTGCATTGCCAGAGGGTAGAGGCCTAGCTAGATTGCAGAGAGCATAGGCCCAGGGCTGAGGGGTAGAGGAATTAGATAGTCTTAGAATAGAGGGACATTGTGTGTTGCTTGAGCAGCAAGGTTGTAACAATGTGGTTTTGCCCAGCAGGGAATGTTCTTGTTCCCTCCTACCCAAAGTAGATGTTCTGAGAATGGGATGTACCTGTGGTCAGCCAATCCAGGACAACTGGACTCAAAAATATTATTTTGTAGCCCATAGCAGTTCCCATTGAACTGTCCTTGTTTACTTGTTTTAAATGCTCCATCTCTTTTCTGCCATACTGTACCCATAGTAAGTACTTAATAAATTTTAGCCTTTATACTATACTGCCTGGAGGATGACTTTGATGGTGAGCTCTCATGCTGGAAATCTCCAGCCTTTGTAAAGGTCGGTCTGCCGAGAAGCCCCGGCTTAGCCTTGGCGTCAGCAAAATAGAACAAAACAGTCTCAAATTGGAGATCGCAACTGTGCCCAGGCTAACATCAGGACTGGCTTCCCCAGCAGGCTGGGTCGATGATACTAGTCAGAGAAATATTCCAGGTAATTTCTCCTGGTATTGTCCTCTTGGATGGGTATACCACTTTGTCACCTGCTTCAGAGGTTTCAATGAGCTGTGCTTCATCATTCATTACGAGCATCTGTGTTTCCAGTCTGGTTTTTATATTTGCTATCGAACTAGTGCTCGTCAACCACTGACACAACCCAGAGTCTGTACAATAGAAGCCATTTTCCCTCCCTGACCCATCCCCACTTCCATGTGGAAGACCAAATATCGGCGTGCAACACCATGAGGATTTCCAGTGTGATTCCGTTGGTTTCTTAATCAGGGGGCTTCCGTGGATAGGCCTTTATGTTTCATTGGTTCATTAATGGATAGTTTAACCTTGAAAATATTATAGCATAAAGTCAGAATGCATGGTCTTGGCAGATATATTCCATTGGTCTCTAGTTTCTCCCTAAAAACTGTCAGAAATTCCAACTAGTCCCCTCTTCCTTCTTGTTTGGTCTCTTCACTAGCCATGCTGCTCTGCAAACAGGGACTGACTCATCCCCCGAAGTTAACGAACGTTACAAACAGCTCTAAGATGACATATATAAATTCTTCCGGAGGAGTGTACAGTTGCTTGGGAGCTGTGTACACAATGCCTCCTACACATTGATTCTGAGAGACCCCACTTGTCAATAGTGTGCTGGCCGAAAGGATCTAACCCACAGGCATGAGGAAAGCTATGCAAATTTGACTTGAACTAACCCATATCCCACGAAATTCTCCATTTAACCAGCGAATCCCACTTTATAGATCAAATGCTTAGAGGATCTGACAAGTCCCTCCCTGGAGAAACCAGGCAAACCTCAATGACCGCTGGGCCATCTTAGGCCAACGGCACCAGATACTGCTGCTGAAAATGCCATGCTGGGGACAGCTGCAATCCAAGTCTGGATCCAGTGTTTTCTCTCCTTCCATTTATTTTTACGTAGGGGAGCAGGATGGGAACAGAGGCCCAAGGGGGTGAAAGCAAGAGCAAAATGGAAGCATGAGAGCTGCAAAGCTTCTGCAGAGACACCACCCTCTGCTCTCTGTCCGGTTAAGTTGGCTACAGAGGGGCCTCTATCCCAGCACCAAGTCATCCCATTATAGCTTTGTAACCCCGGTCCCTGCCTGCCTGTGGGAGCATTTGCATAAGTGGTATTGCTCCGCGGCTGTGTTACTGCTGCTGAGAGTCTGTTCTCCTTCTTCTGTCCAGCCCCCAAGTGGGGCCTCCATTCGCCTCTCCAGGGACAAAGCCAAGGTCTGGGGTTTGCGGGGGCCTCCCATTTCGCTAACAAATACAATTTCTCTTTAGGTTCCCCTGGACAAAAACAGCTGTCCACACACGTGATTTGAAGTGGCGGCATAGAAAAAGTAAACAGCCCCTTTAATGCGCAGGCCTACCGTTCAAACAGAATGCAGGGTGCCTGAAAGTGTCCAGCTAATCTACAGTATCATTCAAATTCTGCTTGAGCCCATTGGGGCCTCAGTATTGTGTTCCCAGGCAGCTCCCTTTGTGTGCCCTGTCACCGTGTCATCCTGGCACTTTTGGCTCCCTTTCTGGGGTGGATGGACTTGGATTTCAATACGGCCCGTCACCACTACCCAGGTTTGGAACCACAACGGCACTTTTTCTTTTTCACACCCCCACCCCCACTTTCATTGATTTTTCTTGTGCACTTAAACAACTCAACTGGAAAATGAAAGAGTCTGAACCTCAAGCACATTCGGTGCTATTTGGATCCCTCCGAATTCACTTAGGATCTTGGCTGCTGTACAGCCGGGGCTCCTGCAGGGCTGTAATCAACGTGTACATACTGTTTCACTTAACATTATTGTGTTTGTGTATACACATTTCCATAGATCAACGAAGTCCACAGACTTGTCATCTTTAATGGCCATCGAGAATTCCACTGTGGAACCGCAGCCCTTTAAAAGACAGAGCGTTTGCACGTTTCCTATTTGTGGGTGGCACGTCCCCATGTGTTTGCTGCAAAGTGAGCTCAGCTACACTCTGGCCACACATCAATGGCATGATACCAGAGGAATGAAGGCACATTAGAACTCACCAAGTTGAACTTAATTAGCTGAATTGTCACAGGGGAGACTTTTTCTCCTGGATTGGGCCGTTCAAGGGGCCAGAACTCCTGTTATTTGTACAGGAGATAGGATTTGAAAGAAACTTGAGTAACTTGGAACCAAAGTGTTCAGTGAGCTTGACATCCATTCGTCTTTGAGGCTCCCCTGCATTCATCGGTGTTCAGTGCCTCGCATTCCCACTGTTTGGACCACAGGGAACTGCATCTATATTGTTTTCCACCCCCCTACCCCAGCCTGCTTGTCTTTCTACTTTTCTAGCTCTCATGGTCTGACAAAGCCGTTCTGACCTTCAGAACTATGAGATGGCTGTGTAGGAAGCTGGCAAGAGACCACAGGAGTTTATTTATTCATGTTGCCACTGGTTACACTAGAAATTGTCAGGAACATTCTGCTACTGGTGTCCTGATACTTTTTACTTTGAGGGAGTGAGTTTCATTTTTTTCTAATCAATGTGTTTGGTATTCCCTGTAGCAATCAGAGTTGCTACTGGCTCGGCTGCCCTGCCTGTGAGGCCTAAGTATATAGTGTTCCACTGTGGTTAGCAGAGTCCTGGGTTATGATCAAAACCTTTTGACTTATCTACCTGTTTCAGCCTGACTCAACTGTGGCCTAAGGACATTCTATATCTCTGAAAGATTTTAATGCAGCCAGCTCAAAAATAGCCAAGAGAAAAACTTTATCATTTGGAAAGCAGGTCCAGTGGACGAGTGAGGCCATAGATGAGTCTGTTCAAAAGAATTATTTATGTGACTGGGGGTGGCACAATGTCCAGGGTGACTGAGAATTTCACCTCAGAGTCAGGGAAGTAGTTAAACATAGCAGTTCCAAATGCTGAGAGTGTTCCAAAGAATATGCAGCTCCCAAATCATCCCAAGCAGTTTTCTATATGTTTGGGACCCACAAGGAACCAATTAAGAAGGACTCAACGTCCTGTCCCAAGATGATACTCCCGATAGATTAGCAGCAGGATGGGCCATGGAGGGGTTGGAGAAAGTTTGGCAGTACTCTGGGGCTATTCCTGGCTCTGTGCTCAAGAGTGACCCCTGGTGGTGCTCTGGGGAACACAGGCAATGCCATGGATCCAACCAGTCAGATCAGCTGCATGGAAGACAAATGCCTGAAGATGTCATCAAGTTCTCCAGGCTCATACCGGATGGTCCCTTGTAAACAAAGGTTCACACTAACAAGTTACCTGGGCAGACTACAGTGACTATGAAAACTAAGCCTTTAAATTTGTGTTTCTTTTCAACTATAGTCTTGTGAGCAGTTTTACTTACCAATTACTGCTTGCAAGTCATCTCTGCTACTGGAGCAAACACTCGATGTTCGTTTCCTACTGATAAAAGGCTACACTAAACCAATATAGAAGGAGGTCTAGGAAATTGGCCTTTGCATATGACTAGAGTGGTAGTGCTTTGGCTATTTAAGGAACTGTTTCAGATTTCATGTAAATCTTGTCCACAACATTTCAGGCTTTGCTTATTGCTGTATGAATTTCTTTATTGAATGACTCATTCATTTACTCATCAAATATTTGAGGGAGGGGTGTTGGGCCACATTCAGGAGTTCTCAGGGTTAATTCTGTGCTGAGAGGTCATCCCTATCAGTGCTTAGAGGGGAACTCTATTCGGTGTCGGGGTTTGAACCAGGGTTAGCTGTGTGCAAGACAATTGTCTTAACCCCTGTGCAATTTCTATGGATCCTGTGTTGTGTAATTTATTTGTGTTGGTTGCTCAAGAAATACTCCTGGTTCTTAGGAATTTTACTCCATGGCTTAGAGGCCAACCACACATGCTAGGGGAAAGGGGAGCTCAGATAGAGAAGGGAACGCCAAATAAATGTGTTGGGAGGATCCTCCCAGGATGGGAGAAGCATGCTGAAAGTAGACTATAGACCAAACATGATTGTCACCCATTGTCTCTTTTGCAAACCACAACACCCAGTAAGAGAGAGAACAAAAGGGAATGTCCTGCCACAGAGGCAGGGTGGGATGGGGGGATGGGGGGTGGGAGGGATCCTGGGATCCATGGTGGTGGGAAATGGGCACCGGTGGAGGGATGGGTATTTGATCATTGTATAATTGAAACCCAAGCACAAAAATTTGTAAGTCTACAACTGTACCTCATGATGTCTCACTAATAAAAATAAAAAATAAAAAAATAAAAATAAAAATACATTTAAAAAAAAAGAAATACTCCCCGTTCTAGACTCAGGAATTACTCTTGGCCATGCATGGGAGACCATACGGGATGGAAGGGATTGAAACCAGGTCAGTTACATGCAAGACAAGCACGCTATCTGCTGTACTATCACTCCAACCCCTGTGTTGTATACTTAAAACCAATATGACTATAGTCAATTTTAGGGAAAGTTGAGTTTGGCTGATAAGAGAGTAAAGTCCATCATGGGGAATTAATGCTACAGATGGGAAGAGAGGAGAATCTAAGAGAGATAAGTTTGTAGAGAGTTTGGGCTTTGGGGGGACCTTGAGAGAGAAAATCCTTGCAGAAGAATTTCCCAAGCTCCCTTTGGAATCTCTGGAAAATAGCCCTGGCGAGACTTTTAAGTATATAGGTCAATGAACTGGACCGTTACAAGATCTTATCCTTGAAGACTGTTACTGCTTAGAAGGCAGTAGCTTCTGCTGGCTTTTCAAAACAGTCAAATAAACAATAAGCAAAGCAATAATTACAAATCTAGTTCAAGGATTGTCATTGGGTCCCTCCGCAGAGACATTAGTCTGTAGCAGCATTAACTGTCTTCTGGGTATTCCTCTGAGTGGCCACAGAGTGGCAGTCCAGGTAAAAGTATTATGAAGCAAAACCAGGCAGGCTACATATAGGCTAAATGGAGTTAGCCTTCTGCTGAGGCTGAGAACACTTTCTGTCTCTAGACTCTGCAACCCTTGGAGTTCTGCTGACGACCGACTGGACTCAGAGCAGGGTCGTTTGTAAATGACCACTGGTAAAGGTCTCCGGATGCCTCTGGGGCCCGAGAGTGGGGGGATAAGCGGGAACATGTTTATAGATATATGTATAGGTCACGAACATTAATCTGCCAGGGTGGTTAAATGGCACCTAGAGAGTTTCGTGTTGAACTGCACAATGTGCTCTTTAAATTGAATGAAACCAATTTTGGAACGCAACCTTATTCAGTAATTTGGTGGTGTGGTAGAGCAAAAGAAGGGAAAGAAGTCATGCTGCCAACATTTCATAGTTGAGATGGAAATAGCGAGGCCTGGGAGATGGCAGGAGGGGGGCTGAGAGGCAAATGATTGAAATGGGTGGATACTTACTTCTAGAAGCCAAAGCTATATCTTGTTCCATTAGTTGGACCCTGGGAGCCTATTAAAATGATGTCTTAGAGCTTTTTAGAGTCTGGCACAGGCAATATAGGAGGGATAAAAGCAGCAGGAATGGCCTTTCTTAGGAGCCCAGCTTTTCTCCAGATCCAGGAGAAAAGGGAGAGTTTATGGTACCTGTGTAGATAGCATCATGGCAGTGTAGAAGCTCTCATCTGATTGCTGTTATTTTGTCAGTGGAAGAGAAAACGAGGTCAGTCAAAGAAGAGCATTGTAAGGATGAGAAGTATTTTTGAAAAGAACAGAGGAGAAGCTACAGAATCATCATGAGGGGTGTGGAAGAGAAAGAGCTTAGGGAAAGACGGCTTGATGCTGAGAGGTACTCTTAGATGCCACTAGAAATCTGTGGTCCTGGAAGTAAAGGAGAGGTTTGGTGCTCTTCTCTATCTATAAGAGGATACCGATGTAGACACTGTGCTGGTACAAAGGTGGACTTAGCCAGGTTAGAATAATAGAGGAAAATGGAAACAAGGAATATGAAGAGGTAGCCAAGGAAATGATGAGGATTTCCATGAGGAAAGCCAAGGAGGGGAGTCAATATTTTAGAGGCTCAATGAGACAATAGTATGGTTAGTAGACTTTAGGGCCCAGTATGATTTTTAAAATTTATTTTTGGGCCATACCCAGCGGTGTTTAGGGCTTCCTCCTGGCTCTGCACTCAGGTGCTCTACAACCACCCTGGTGGGCTCGGGGGAGTATATGTGGTTCTGGGCTTGGAACCCAAGTCCACAACGTGCAAGGCAAATGCACTACCCACTATACTGTTGCTCCATCCCTAAAGGCCCACTGTGCTTAAGGGATTGAAGCTGTTTCTCCTTTTAATATATTTTTGTTTGTTTGGGGGTCACACCCAGTGGAACTCAGGGGTTACTCCTGGCTCTGAACTCGGGAATCACTCCTGGCAGTACTCAGGAACCATATGGTATGCCAGAGATGGAAACTGGGTTGGTTGTGTGCAAAACAAGTGCTCTACCTGTTGTACTATCATTCCAGCTCCAGAGCTGAATTTCTAAGGCATGAGAGCAAAAGAATGATGAGTTGATGCCTAGAATAGGATTGAAAGTGAGTTTCTACTGAGGTGGAGTGGCAATGCGGATGGTCAGGTGAGAGGCCAAGGCAGCCTGGACTACAATATCACTGCTGAAAAGGAGTTCAAAGGATCGCAAGGTCAACACGAGGGAAGGATCGTCTCTGTGTACATTAAAACCACTAAGAGTGATAGCAGGCCAAACATTCTCACAGACTGTGATCTCAGAATTGCAACTGCAATCAGAAACATGGAGTTTAGGCTCTTTGGAAAATTAATGAATAAATACTAAAAATTAATAAATTACTCACTAAATACCAGGCCAAGCCATCTACAACATCTGACAATGTCACTTCCCTTGTCAATCACATGGAGAGATGACACAGGGGTTAATGTGCTTGTCTGGCATGCAGTCATTCGGTGTTTAATCCCCAGTACGGCATAGGTTCCCTTGAGCACTGAAGTGGAACCACTACACTGGAGTGAGCCCTGAGCACACAGTTGGTAGTAAGTTCTGAACACTACCAACTGTGGCTGAACCACTCCTCACCAAAAAGAAAAAAACAGATCATAAAGACTTTAAGAGATAAGTTACATATCACAGTGCTATTTGGGGGTTTTAAGAACTTCAGGTACAGTGTTACCGAAGAAACACTGAGAAACCCACATATTCTTGCTTAAACACGTATGCTCTACAATAGGTCAAACATGGACCTCACATATACACTGCCCTCACATCCACCCTGACTTGTATGTAATCTTTGCAATTAAAGTACAATGGCAAAGAGTTGCATGGAATAAGAAGCACAAAAACCACAAATAATAGATCTTCCCTCTACCATGGTGTTAACAATAGTAGGTTTCCCTCTTATGGAGATTAGGATAAAACTAGCAATTTTTGTGTCTCATGAAGCTTATTAAAACAGAATTCTACCTGTGGAGGCAAGTCTCACAGAGGCCAACGTAAGATTTAGATCAGGTGGATAGCTAAGTATTAACTGTGTGTGATTTTCAGCCTCCAAAGCCTCTCGTGAATCTCCAGGCTGCCTACCCTAGGTAACTGTTATTGAACTGAGTTGGAGAAGACTTGTGCAGGAAAGTGTAATTGGAAACATCACTTATTCGAGAGTTCTCTCTGAAAAAAAGACAAGATCTTGGACACAAAGCCAATGCCCATCTCAGATATTTTGAATATATTTACAAAGCCAGAATCAGGAAGCATGCTTTGGTATAAGTTTTGATGTTCGGGATTCTCTTGAGACGATATTTTACAAGAAGGGAAAATAACAGATACTTTATTTTATCTTAGTAATATCTTTAAGGAATTCCCTAAGATCCCTTCCAGACCTAAAAGCCTATGACACCATGGGTCAAAGCGATGAATACAGCGGGGAGGGCATTTACCTTGCTCGGGGCCAATCTAGGTTGATCCCTGTCATCCTATATGGTCCCCTGAGCCCTCCAGGAGTGATTCTTGAATGCAGAGCCAAGGGTAACCTCTGATTGCTGCCAGGTGTGGCCCCACCAGGGACCGGAGCAATAGTTCAGTGAGCAGGGTGCTTGCCTTCCATGCCTTCCACGATGATACCATTTACAAAACCATTAAAATGAATAAAATGAATTTGGGGGCGACAGCTCAAACGGGTGGAGTACATGCCTTGTATGTGAGAGTTCAAGCTTTGATCCCTAAAACTGCATAATTCCCTGAGCACTGCTGAAGTGATTCCCAAGTACTGAGCTGGGGATAGCCCACGGATATTGTCAGTTTTCCCCCTCACAAAATTTTTTAAAAAGAGAATAAAATTAATCAAGAAAATAAAAGACTTGCACACTGAAAGCTATAGTATGTTCCTGAACGAAATGAACAAAAGATACGTATGGAACATATCACATTCAGAGATTGGAAAAGTTAATGCTATTAAAATATCCACACTACCCTATGTGATTCACAGAGTCAATGCAATTCCTATCAAAATGCCAACAACGTAAATTATCCAGCTTCGAATTCATATGGAATCTCAAGGGATCCTAAAGAGCCAAAGCAATCCTGAAAAAGAACAAAGTTAGAGAATTTTCTTTCTAGTTAAAAAATTTACTGCTGAGTTACAATAATCAAAGTACTATGGGACTGTCATAAAGACAGACATGGAGATCCCAGAAATAAACCCTTACATAAACAATCAAGTGCTTTTTTTAAAAAACACAATGGTGCCAAGACCTTTTAGTGGAGAAAGACAATCTTTTCAATGAATAGTTTTGGGAAAATGGAAAATCCACATGCAAAAGAATGAAGTCAAATCCTTACATTATACCATATGCATGAAGTTAACAAAAATGCATGATACAGTTAAACATATGAGCTGAGATGAGTTCTTGTCTACAAAGGTATCCAGCCCCCTCTAGAGGGTTGTCTACAACCTACAATGGTTACCCTACAATGGTTTAAACAGAGGTTCATTCTCCACCGGCCCCCTACACACACCGTTACCCCCTCATAACTTGGTAGGCTTGCAACATAGGCCAGTGACTCACAAATGCCAAATCAAAGACAGCTGAAAATCCGACTGTAACAGTAGTTCCCAAGGACTTATATATATATATATACATATATATATATATAATATATGTGTGTATATATATATATATAGCTATAAAGGCTCTACTATAAAATATTCTGACTTAGGAGATGTGGGGTAGAATTTTGTGGGGGATGAGTTTGGGCCACACCTGAATGTGCTCACAAGTCACTCACCGCTGTATTCCGTGAACCCTCTGCAGTACTAGAGATCAAACTGGGTCAGTCTCATGCATGGCAAGTGCCTTAACATCCATACTATCTCTCCTGCCCTAAATCTGCATTTGAAACTTACTCAGTCAATTCTATGGCAAAGACAGATTTGGGAACTACTCTGCTGGGAATTCAAGCATCAGAGAGGGCTTGGAGTAGAGCCAGCAGCCTTGGTATCACCTGGAACACAGTCTCAGGCCTGATCCTAGAACTGCTGAATCAGAAACTGCATTTCAAAAAGATTCCCAGAGTATTGTTTGAGAAACTGACCAACATTATCTTTTATGTCTCTTTGAACCCTGAGAAACTCCAATCCCTTGAGCTCTTGTTGTTGCTTCTTGAGGCTGTGTCACTTAATGATACAGAACTATGGTACTGGACAAATGTTTCCAATGGCAGTGGTTCAACTTTTAGATTTAGCTATCAAATTAAGGCTTTTCAGAGAAATGAGGCTCATTCTGCTCACTCTAAGGCATGCCAGGCTTGCTCCAACAGGCCCTTCCAGACCTAAAGAAATGGGGTCAAATGCAATGACCTACAACAGCGGTTCTTAAACTTGAAGCTGTAGCAAAATCATCTAGAAGGCTTGTTAGTGTTTAGATCACTGGGTCCTTCTTGTAGAGTTTCCAATTCAATAGATCTTAGGAAACCCCTCCACAAATTTGTGCTTCTAACACATTCCAGTTCATGATGCTCTTAGGAACCATTTGCTCAGATTAAAAAACTTCAGTCTAGGGGACAGGAGAGATAGTACAGCGGTTAGGATATTTGCCTTGTACGTGGCCGACCCTAGTTCGATTCCCGGCATCCCATATTGTTCCTCGAGCACCTCCAGGAGTGATTCCTGAGTGCAGAGGCAGGAGCAACCCCTGTGCATTGCCAGGTGTGACCCCCCAAAATTTTTTTTAAAAAATAATAAAAAGCTTCAGTCTAGAACTGAGAGATGGCCCAAAGGGCTGGATCGGCAGACTGGGGAGATGGCTCTAAGGGCTGAAGTGTATGCTTTGTCCGCAGGGACCCCAAATTTGATCTTAGTACCATATGGTTCCTCAAGCACCAGTGGGAATAGCCCCTGAGCACAGAGCTGGGAGTAGTTCTCACGATCACGATCACAATCATCCTGTTGTTCGTTGATTGCCTCGAGCAGGCATCAGTAACGTCTCCTTCACCCTAGCCCTGAGATTTTTTTTTAAATTTTTTTATTAGTGAAACACCATGAGGTACAGTTATAGACTTATAAAGTTTTGTGCTTGGGTTTCAGTTATACAATGATCAAGTACCCATCCCTCCACCAGTGCCCATCCTCCACCACCACGAGTCCCAGCATCCCTCCCACCTCCCATCCCCCCTTCCCACCCTGCCTCTGTGGCAGGGCATTCCCCCTTGTTCTCTCTTCTTTAGGGTACTGTGTTTTGCAAGAGAGGCATTGAGTGGCAATCATGTTTGGTCTATAGACTACTTTTAGCATGTCTAGCCCTGAGATTTTAAAAAGTGCCATATTCAAGGTTCTTTCAGGGTTAGGAGAATGAGACCCATCATTATTACTGGTATTTGGCATATTGGGTATACCATGAGGAGTTTGCCAGACTCTGCTGTGTGGGCAGGTTACATTCAGTAGTCTGCCAGGTTGTCCAAAGTAAAAATGAGATAAGAAGATGTTGCACGGCCTCAAATGCGGCCGTGCTCTTCCAGGAGCTGGGTTTTATAGTCTCTGGGTCTTGGCCATTGATGGGATTACATGACGCCGGGGGGGAGGGGCAGTTGGTGGGTGTGACCCCTGCCTACTGGAAGATGGAGGATCTGGGTGGAGGATGCTCAGCCCCCATTCGAGCAGGCTTGGAGATCTCAGCCCCGGAGCCCGCATGCCTTTGTTCCTCTGCCGGTACCTTCATGCGTATGGAGAGTGGTCTCAGCATGGTTGGCTGGTTCTGGATGTCTTCAACTGCTGGGGCTCTGCTAGGGGCAGGGAGCGAAACTCAACCCGCCCCCCTCCAAGGGGCCCCAGTGAGGACAGCCAGGCGCAGGGGCAGGAGACTGTGCCTGGAGGGTCCTCAAACAAAAGAAAAAGCTAGAAACAGACTCAGAATGATCTCTCAAATGTATGATACAAAGAAACTTCATGGGGAAATATCAAAGGCCCAAGGACAATAGAAATGAAGAGAAGAACTGGTCTTCAGTAGGAACCTTGCCACTGGGGTGGAGCTGAGGGGAAAGGAACACTAGGACTATGGTGGAAGGGGAAGGGAAAAGTACTTGCTTACAAAGGCAGGCTGAGGAGCCAGAAGGGGAATGAACACTGTTGAAGGGATTAATGCTGGAACATTGTACCTGAAACTCAAGCATGAATATTTATATAACTTTGTTCTTTGCAGTAATTCAATAATCACTGTCACTGTCCTCCCGTTGTTCATCGATTTGCTCGAGCGGGCCCAGTAACACTGTGAGACTTGTTACTGCATTTGGCACATCAAATATATCACGGGTAGCTTGCCAGGCTTTGCCGTGTGGGCGAGATACCTCGGTAGCTTGCCAGGCTCTTCGAGAGGGCTGAAGGAATCAAACTCGGTTTGGCCATGTTGGCTGCGTGCAAGGCAAACGCCCTACCCACTGTGCTATCGCTCCAGCCCTGCTATTGCTCCAGCCCAATTCAATAATAGTAATACATTTTTAGTGGGTGAAAGAAACAGGCCAATCTCTGGAACTTCTCTCAAAAATTAAATCTTTTTTTTTTTTTGCTTTTTGGGTCATACCCAGCGATGCACAGGGGTTACTCCTGGTTCTGCAATCAGGAATTACTCCTGGTGGTGCTCAGGGAACCCTATGGGATGCTGGGAATCGAACCCAGGTCAGCTGCATGCAAGGAAAGCGCCCTATCTGCTGTGCTATTGCTCCAGCCCCAACAATGAAATCTTGATATTTGCATTTCCTTAGGCCTGTTTCACTCTTGGTGTTCTACTCAAGGGAGTATTTCATTCGGGCTTACCTGCCTCCCTATACTGGAAGCCTGAAGTGATGCTATACTGTTTCCATCAATTCTCATCAAGCCCTTCAATGTGAAACTAGGTCACCAACAGTGCCAGTTGGTCTTCAAAATAGTCAGGTTTATAAATGATTGATGCATGGTATTATATACTAAGTTGATCATCTAATTCTAAAAGCACAGAGTTTTCTTTTGAGGTTTGGAACAGGGTACATGAAGGAGTTTACTCTGGCAAGGACTCTGTTTTGGTTCAAGGGTATACCAATTATCTTTTGCTGGGTAAGAGACTATCCCAAAATAAATGACTTAAAACAATTTTATTTGCACGCTAGAAATTCCCTGGGTTGGCAGTTTGGGTAAAGCTTAGACAGTGGTTCACCTGATCTTGGCTGTGTTTTCTCTTAGAATTATGATCCATTGCTGTGTCAGCTGTGGGCTGGCTGGCCCAAGATGCTTTACTTCAACTGGAATGGTATGTCTGTCCTGTGGTCTCATCCTCCAGCAAGCAACTGAGGCGTGTTCACATGGGAAAACGGGCAGATTTGATGAGAAACAGGAAGGAGGATCTGTGTGTGTGTGTGCGTGTTTGTGTGTGTGTGTGTGTGTGTGTGTGTGTGTAATATTTTGAGGCCTAGACCCCAATCTAACATGCACTTACTTCTTTACTTCTATCATGTTCCATCAAAGCATGGCCCAAGTCCAGTTCAGATTCTCCAAGAGTAAGAAAGACTCCACCTCTTGGAGGCAGGAGCTAAAGTCACTTTGCAAAGGGTTTCTATAGACCAATGTTTTCCAAAATGGGAAAAACAGGCCTCTGGAAAGTGCTGAAAGAATTGAGGTGGGTGGTAATATCCTAGGGTACCATTGGGTGGCGCTGTCTATTTTCTCAAACAAAGTAGCTTTCCAGGGAGGTGTTGAATGAATTTTCGACTGAAAAGGAGGTGGTAGGCAAATAAATCTGGGAACCTCTTGTCTAGAAGGAGGAACGAAAAGGTGTTGTGGCTGTTTTGTTTTATTTGTTTTGGGGGGACACTCCCAGCAGTGCTCAGGCATTACTCCTGGCTCTGTGCTCATGACTGACCCTTGACGGTGCTTGGGAGAACATTTGTGGAGCCAAAGATGGAACCAGGGTCAGCCACATGTGAGGCATGGACTTTACCTGCTGTATTATCTCTCTGGCTCTGACTGTGACCATTTTTGTAACCAAGTGCGAAGAACCACTTCAAACCAGAGACTGGAGCAATAGCACAGTGGGTAGGGCGTTTGCCTTGCAATCAGCCAACCCAGGTTCGAGTCCCAGCATCCCATATGATCTACCGAGCACTGCCAGGAGTAATGCCTGAGCGCAGAGCCAGGAGTAACCCCTGTGCATTGCCGGGTGTGACCCAAAAAGCAAAAAAAAAAAAATCACTTCTATTCTTCATTCTTCAATGTCAGGTACTTCTCTGTGTGATCTCAGCATCATTGCAACCTTTTCTGAAACAGTTTTTCCTATGATGTTGCCCCATTCCTATCTAACATTGATTCCTATCTAAGCAATGATTTTTAAAAAGACAAATATTTCCTGATTTTCTGGAATTTTGGTTCTGATGGCATTGTCCAAAGAAACTCATAAACACACACATAGAATATTGCAAAATGAGATAAATTTATTGATGAGATTAATTTTTGTCTTGAAAGTCAGGAATGTTAGATAGGGTCACACGCTGCAGTGCACAGGGCATACAGTATTTATTTGTAAATAAATATTTATAAATATTATAGTATTGTAAATATATTAATATTATAATTATATTAATTATAAATTATTATTTACAAATATTATGTTATAAATAAATATTTATAAATACAGTGCATAGGATGTCAAAAGTCTTGAGGCTTTTGCATTTGAATCACTACAAGTGTACACTTGTCCTAAGGACCAGTCCTGTTGTGAGCCTTACTTTGCTGGACTTTAAGTTTTATTTTTGTTTGTTTTGTTTTGGATCCACATATGACTGATCTTAGGGCTCACTCCTGGGTCTGCTTTTAAAGATAGGCTCACTAAAGGGTGTTGGGAGGATCCTCCCAGGATGGGAGATGCGTGCTAAGAGAAGACTTTAGACCGAACATGACTGTCACTCAATGCCTCTTTTGCAAACCACAGCACCCAAAAGGAGAGAGAGAACAAGGGGGAATGCCCTGCCACAGATGCAGGGTAGGATGGTGGCCGGGGGAGGGATACTAGGATCATTGGTGGTGGAGAATGCGCACTGGTGGAGGGATGAGTATTCGATCATTGTATAACTGAAACCCAAACATGAAAGTTTGTAAGTCTACAACTGTACCTCATGGTGTTTCACTAATAAAAATCTAAAAAAAAAGATAGGCTCACTCCTAGAAGTTCTCAGGAGACAAGTGTGGCATGAGGATAAAATCCAGGTTTACTACCTGCAAAGCAAATGCCTCACCCACTGTACCATTGCTCCAGCTCCAAGTATTTTGGTTCTTACCTGTGCTGTGTGCTAATCTTGCTCCCCAACAATTTGGGCCAAGAATTCACACAATAGGAAGACTCTTACTGCCATATAGCAGGCAGAGGCCAGAGGCACCAATAGAGATCATGTGACAAAATAGGTTTCCATCCACAACAAGAATTAATCAACCCTCTTCAATGCTACATTACGTGTAATAGCCAAGACATGGAAAAAACCTCTATACCCATCAACAGATGAATAAAGAACATGTATACACATATTTAGTCACAACATAGAATACTATTCAGACATAAAAAAGGATAGCCCACTCTGTGTGAACATGGATGGACCTTGAAAACATTATGCTCAGTGAAATAAGTCAGATGGAGAATGATAAATACTCTATCATTACATATATATATGTGTGTGTGTCTATATGTATATAGATGGGCTGGAGTGATAGCACAGTGGTAGGGCGTTTGCCTTGCACGCAGTCAACATGGCCGACCCGAGTTCGATTCCTCCGCCCCTCTCAGAGAGCCCGGCAAGCTACCGAGAGTATCTCACCCGCACGGCAGAGCCTGGCAAGCTACCTGTGTCAAAAGGCCAAACACAGTAACAACGAAGTCTCCAATGGAGACGTTACTGGGCCCGCTTGAGCAAATCGATGAACAACGGGAGGACAGTGATATACAGTGATATATGTATATAGACACACATATATATGGAATCTGAAACATAAAAATAGAAGCTAGAGATAAGATTTATTGAGGGAATTGGTGAAGGAACTCAGAAACCACAAAATGCGAATTAAAAGATCATTAAGCTCTGGGGATTGTAATATACTGCAAGATGACTGAAGTAAATGACTTTTTTATAGATTAGAAAGTTTCTGAAAGGGGCCAGAGAGATAGTATAGTGAGTAAAGTGCGTGCCTTACATATGACTGACCTGGTTACAATCCCTGGAACCACATGGTTCCCTCATTCACTGCCAGGAGTGACACCCTGAGCACAGCACCAGGAGTATGCCAGGTGTGACCCAAAATTCAAGAATAAAGTTACTGAGAAAGTAAATCTTAAAAGATTTGGCACAAAGAGATAAAAAGGTAACAATGTGATATCAGTGTTATTGAAAATAACTGTGATATATATATATATGTTATTGTTGGGTTTTTAACTTTTTTATTGAATCACTGTGAGATAGACCCTTACAAAGATGTTCATGATTGGACTTCAGTCATACAGTATTCCAACATCCCCCCCCCACCAGTGTACGTTTCCCAGCACCAGTATCCCCAGTTTCCCTCCCATAACCCCCCCACTCCCCACCCCCTGCCTGCTACTATGGCAGGCATTTTTCTTCTCTCTCTCTCTCTCTCTTTCTCTCTCTCTCTCTGTCTCCTTTTGGACATTGTGGCTTGGAATATTGGCACTGAAAGGTTGTGTGATAATATCTTCTATTTCTGATTATCTATCGATTAAATATTATTATATACCTTTCACATACATGTTGTGATATTCACATATCTCCAATTTGTAAAAATAAAAATAGAATGAGAAAGAATTGTCCAGGTGCATGTGCCCATGGGCGAAAGTTTGGGCAGACTGCTGTTAAAGAAAGCCCAGTGAGTCAAGCAAGCAACTGGGTAAGGAATGGAGACTCACAAAGTGCTTCTTTCAAAGAGCACACAGAGTCCGGAGAGATAGTAGAGTGGGTAGGTCACTTGCTTTGCATGCTGCTCACCTGAGTTTGATCCCTGCCATAACCATCCCATGGTCCTCCAAGCCCCTCCAGGAGTGATCCCTGGTTGCAGAGCCAAAAAAACAAAACAAAACAAAACAAAACAAAATAAAACCCTGAGCACTGCTGTGTGTAGTCCCAAAACAAATAATAAAAAAATGAAAACAAGGTGCACACATTCTGCTTCTTGAACCAGAACAAGGATGAAGGGAGAAAGGAGTAAGTGCTCAGAATAGAAAATTGAAGGAGGCGTGTGCCCGGCCTGTGTAGATCCTGACAGCAATGCGTCCTTTAATTTTGTGTTCAAGGTGGTTCACTTGCCTCATGGTCGTGAGTAAATGAATTGGTCAGTCAGTGAAAGTCCCATCTCTGATATTACAGCAGCCAGTGGTCTGTAGTCTATGCCCTAGAACGGCATGGTGATTATGAGCATGAGTTGGGTCTGTCTAAGTAGAGTCAGCCCATGGTTGCTGGACCACTTTCAGATGGACAGTTAAGACCAGGTTGTCAGGAATCAAAGATAGCTCAAAGGGCTGAGCATCTGCTTTGCATGAGTGGGAGGCACTGGTTCCAAACCTGGCACTGCAGGACTACCTGAGTCAGAAAAAAGAAGGAAGATGAATGTTTGGACTGGAGTGAGGTGTGTGGTCAGAGAGATGTACAGAGGGCAGGGCATTTGCCTTGCATAGAGCTGACCCATGTTTGATCCCCACCATCCCATATATTCCCCTGAACCCAGCAGGAGTGATCCCTGAATGCAGAGCCAGGAGTAAGCCTTGAGCACTTCTGGGTGTGAACCCAGCCCCACCTCAAAGCAAAAATCAGGTTGTTAACTGTTAGACAACAGTCCTCATAACAGAAGAGATTTTGCCAGGTACCCGGGGGGGGGGGGAATTGAAACCAGGATCCCATGTCACCAATTGCCTATAAAAGGTTAAAGGTAAAGGCCCTCCCGTTGATCATCGATTTGCTCGAGCGGGCTCAGTAACGTCTCCATTGGAGACTTTGTTGTTATTGTGTTTGGCATATCGAATACGTCACGGGGAGCTTGCCAGACTCTGCCGTGCGGGCAAGATACTCTCGGTAGCTTACCAGGCTCTCCAAGAGGGGCGGAGGAATCGAACTCGGGTTGGCCATGTTGGCTGCGTGCAAGGCAAACGCCCTACCACTGTGCTATCACTCCTGTATCTGCAATTTACTATTCACACTCATAATCCAGGTGGAGAGAGAAGTTGAATTCAAAAGAATGCAGGCTAGAGGAATTCAGGGGTACCAGAGGCAACAATTGGAGGGAACCTTCCACTCTCCTGAAGTTGAGTTGGTCACTGTTTCCCAGAGTGGGTGAACCCCCAGGAGGGATGGTGTTACAATGATCCAGTGGGTAGCAGCAGTCTTGGGTGCAATGGCAGGGGTTGGGGGTGGGGGTGTAGTAGTGTTTTCTGTTTGCTTGCTTGAAGAAAGTAGACTTCTAGAGGAACACAGTACATATTTTACGTAAAAAGGGTAGTAGGGGCTGGAGTGATAGCACTGCATTTGCTTTGCATGCGGCCGACTTGGGTTTGATTTTCAGCATCCCATAGGGTCCCCCAAGTACCACCAGGAGTAATTCCTGAGTGCAGAGCCAGGAGTAACCCCTGAGCATTACCGGGTGTGACCCAAAAAGCAAAAAAAAAGGGTAGTAGCTCAAATAAATTTGGGAACCTCTGACATATGGATGGCCAGTAGGCATATGAAAAAGTGCTCAACATCGCTATCAGGAAACTGTAAATCAAAACAACAATGAGGCATCATCACACACCGGTGAGAATGGCCTACAGCAAAAAGGCCAAAAGCCACCAGTGATGGTGGGGATATGGTGAAGAGGGAGCCCTCTTTTTCTGCTAGTGGGAATGTTATCAGGTGCGGCCTCTATACAAAACAGTGTGGAGATTCTTCATAAAAGTAAGAATATCTTCCAGTTCCAACCATGTTGCAGATCTAATTTATTTTTCTTTTTGGGTCACACCCAGATATGCAGAGGGGTTACTCCTGGCTTATGCACTCAGGAATTACTCCTGGTGGTTCTCGGGGGATCATATGGGATGCTGGGATTTTCAAATCCAGGTCGGCCGCATGCAAGGCAAGCACCCTCCCCACTGTGCTATCATTCCAGGCCCATGTTGCAGATCTAAGCAGAAACAACTAAAACTTTGTAATGTGCCTTTTAGTTGACAGGCGGGAGTGGAGTGGGGGTTGGGATGGGAAGGGAATTTGGGAACACCGGATTGGTGTTGAATCATTGTCTGCCTAAAATTCAACTGAGTAACTTTGTAAATCATGGCTCTTTAATAAAAATTGGAAAAGAAATAGTAGAATTCCCATAAACCCAGCAATTCTACTTCTTGATATCTAGCCCATAAATCCCAAAATATTCATTTAAAAGGATTTATGCACACCTAAGAAACATTGCAGTCGTAAGTACAATAGCCAGGATATGGAAACAACTTAAATGTTCAATAACAGATGAATGGATCAAGAGATTCCATTCTATATACACAATGGAATACTACACAGCTCTAAGAAAAGATGAAATCCTGCAGCTCACTAAAATGTGGGTGGAACTGGGGGTATCACACCAAGTGATATCAACCATAGGGAGAAGGACAGATACTGTCCCCGATACCTCACTCATCTGTGGAATACAAAGAAATAAAACAAGGAAAGGACAAAGTAGAAGAATGACAAACCCATGGCCTTGAATGACAATATGCTTACCAATCTCTGAAGGGAGGGGGGGAATAATAACTGGACTAGAGGTGTCATAGGAACAGTGATGGAAGGTCATGGGCATTTTGGTGGTGGAGGGATGTGGCAACTATGTACATAAATACCATATACATCAACATCAATACCACCATGGAACACAAACTTTAATACATACTATACATAATATATCACATATATTATGTATACAATATACTATATATTGTATATATGTATTATATATGCATACATATGTTCATATAATACATATTATACACATATGTATGTGTAATACATATACATATATAATAAAATATCACTGTCACTGTCCTCCCGTTGTTCATTGATTTGCCGGAGCGGACCCAGTAACGTCTCCATTTTTTGAGACTTGTTGTTACTGTGTTTGGCATATGGAATACGTCACGGGTAGCTTGCCAGGCTTTGCTGTGCGGGTGAGATACTCTCGGTAGCTTGCCGGGCTCTCCAAGAGGGGCGGAGGAATTGAACCCTGGCTCGGCTAGGCTGGCTTCACGCAAGGCAAACGCCCTACCCACTGTGCTATTGCTCCAGCCCATAATAAAATATAATACATATTATATAGTATACATACTATGTATGCAATCTAATGCATATTTTATATAATATAGGTATATATGTATATGTATATAATATATTATGTGTATTATATTCTATTACACATGTTATACATATATTATACATATGTATATTAATATATGCATGTGTACACATATACACAATATGTTATATATTATATACACAATATAATCCATATTGTATATACTGTCCTCCCGTTGTTCATCGATTTGTTTGAGCGGGCCCAATAACATCTCCATTTTGAGACTTGTTACTGTGTTTGGCATACACAATATAACAATATGCATAATACATAGAACACAAACTATAACACATTTTTAAATGAAAACAAATAAGTTTGTGAACCTCCAGACTAGATAGACCATCACACTATGTATTTTAGGTGTAAGAGTAGTATGGTCAGTCATGGTAAGTCAAAAGAATGTCATATGGGGACCAGAGTGTACAAAGGTAAGGCACTGGCTTGCAGCAGCAGTTCTACCCTGGTTCAAATCCTCACATCACATTATGGCCCTCCAAGCATCACCAAGAGCAGCTTGTGACCACAGACCCAGGAGTGGACCCTGAACATAGAACCAGAATTGTCTCATGAGCGGGCGGGAAACGGGGAACATTGGTAAACTTGGAAGTTCACACTGATGGTGGGATTGGTGTTTGAACATTTAATGCCTGAAACAATTGTTCCACCCTGCGCACAGCTGATATAGGTTTGATCCCCAAACACTCCATCCGGTCCTATGAATCCGGCAGGAGTGATCCCTGAATGCAGTACCAGTAGGAAGTCCTGAGCACCACCAGGTGTGGCTCCAGAATCAAAATAAGTAAATAAAACTAAACTAAATTTTTAAATGCGAATGTCATCCGAGGTAAAAATTAAAACTACCATCAAAATAGAGATAATAAACAAATGCTCTGAAGCAACTGTCAGAAATTTGTGGCAGCAAAACTACACGCAAGAATAGAGTTTGTTGAGGAACTTTTCTGGAATGTCTGAGTAAGGCCATCCCAAATCCAACCCTCTGTAACAGCAATCAGAACAAGTGACAAAAGGGGGCTGGAACAATATTAGAGAATATCAAGTGTTTGTTTTGCACATGGCTGACCCGGGTTTGATACCCGGCATCCCCTGAGCCTGCCAGGAGTAATCCCTGAGCACCACTGGATGTGGCCCCAAAACAACCAAAAACTGGCAAAAATTATCCAAGTCAATAATTTTTTTCTGAAACTCTGGAAATTAACTAAAAGCTTTCAATAATCCAAGGAGTAATTATTGAAGAGAAACCTTTGAATCTCAATTAGAACAAAAAAGGTCTAGTGAGTATTTCGGGGAGTGTGGGGTTTGGGCTACATCCTGCAGTGCTCAGGGCTTACTCAAAGCTCTGTTCTCAATAGCTTCTCCTGATGATGCCATATGTGGTGCTGAGGATCAAACAAAGACTGGCCACATGCCTTGGTCCTGTACTATGTCTTTGGCCTCTAGTGATATTTTATTTATTTATTTATTTATTTTGCTTTGGGGTCACACCCAGAGATGCACAGGGGTTACTCCTGGACCATGTACTCAGGAATTATTCCTGTCAGTGCTTGGGGGACCATATGGGATGCTGGAAATCGAATCCAGGTCGGCTGCATGCAAGGCAAACACCCTACCCGCTGTGCTATCGCTCCAGCCCCGCTAGTGATATTTTTAACATGTGCTCTTTGTCTCTCTCAGTTCCACAGTAGCCAGGAAAACCATCAAACTAACAGCCACCAGAGAGAGAGAAAAAGAGAGACAGAGGGAGAGAGAGAGGAAAGAGGTCCAAAGACCTCTAAAGTCCTGTCCTGAGGGATTTACTACTGTTTGACCTGTAAGTCAGCTTCCTACAAAACTCCATTCTCTGGATTTAGCTTACTTTTATCTGCTTCTATGCCTATTCCGTAGAAATGGTCTTATGCCTACGTCCTTTGTTGGTCGGGATGGTGTGGGGGTGGAAGGAGGGAAGAAAAACTTTGTTCTTACTATCACAGCTGCCTATGGTGCTGTTACCTGTTTGGGCTAACTCGAAGTAGACCACAAAACTTAAAAGAAGCGGGGAATAAAATATTTGAGAGCGTTTTGAAAAACTCTGGCATATTCTTATTTGAAGTGAGGCAATTTGGACCACACTAGGGATGCTCAGGCTTACTCTGGAGTCATTCATGGCACTGCTTACGGGACCATATAGAATGCCCAGGATTAAACCCAGGTTGGCTGCGTACAAAGCAAGAGCCTTAATCTTCTGTATTATCTCCCCTGCCCCAAAATATGGCAGCTTTGAAAATGAGATCCTCCTGCAGGCCTTTGTGGTTTTCCTTGTTTCTGCTGTTTGATTGTTTCGTTTAATGACTTTTCCTTTGTTTTTGGCAGGCTTTTAAAAATATAGTTCCTATACAGTAAAACTCACCCTTTCAAAACGTTTCTATCAATGCATTAGTCTATTCAACCGAAGTTATTAAATTTGTGGGCATATGGTGCTCATCATGCTCCTTTATACATTTTTTATTGAGGCATAATTGATATATAATATTCATTTCATATGGAGTTCAGTGACTTTTCAGAACGAATTCTCTTACATCTGCGAGCTTTACTGTGCACAGCAACTGTAAAAATCGCTTAGCCTAGCAATCTTCTTCATGGGGGGTGGGGGGTTGGGCCACACATGGTGCGGTGCTCTCAGAGCTTACTCCTCTGTGCTCAGGAGTGACCTCTGGCAATGCTTCGGGCACCATATGCAGCATCATAAGCATGTAAGCATTATAAGCACATAAGCTTATGTGAGCATCATAAGTGAGCATTGCCAGGTGTGGCCCCCAAACCAAAACCAAACGAACAAATTCCTCCACAGTTGCCATATTTTATTATTTAAATATCTGGTTTTCAATTAGATGCTGTGAGATACACAAAGAAATGCAGAAGTAGGGCAGCTGCACAGGAACAAGTGAGTTCAGCAAGTTACCAGGAAACAAGAGCCATACAGGAAAAACTATCCATTGCTGGACCAGAGACATAGCTCAAAGGACTGAGGACATGCTTGACATGCAGGAGGCTCAGTTTCTACCCCCGGTACCCCATGGTCCACTAAGACCACTGGGAGGGATCACCAAGCACAAAGCTGGGAGTAGTTCCCCCCTCAGCACTTCTGGGTGTGGCCCTAAAACAAAAATAATATTAAATCAAATTCCTTTTCTAATTACTAGTCCAAAACAATTTTGCAAAGAAATTATTTTGAAACTTCCATTTACCATAATCATTGCAGTAAATAAAACATGAAGGAAATAAACTTAACAAGTGAGGATAAGTCTTGACCCTTGAATGAAAAAAAATGATTGAATGAAACAAGCCCTAAGTAAATACAAAGGACTGAACATAAATTTATGAAGCTGGCAATACTCAAATCAATCTGTGAATCCAGTGTATCCCTAGCAATGTTCCAGCAGCTTTTTCAGAAGGAAATAACAAGCTCAGGCTGAAATTCATATGGAAATGCAAGCAAGCCAAAAGAGTTGAAACAATCTTGATAAGGAAGAAGGAAGTTGGATGACTCACTTTACGATTTCAAAACAAGTACAAAATTGTAATAATCAAGACTATGTATGTGAGCATGAGGATAGATATATAGATTAAAGGAAAAGAATTGAGAGTCCCTATTTTTATGAACAATTCAATTTTTTTCTTTAATTATTTAACTAATTTTTATTTTTGGTATTTAGATCGCACCCGGCAGTGCTCAGGGCTTAGTCCTGACTCAGTTCAGGGGACCATATGTGTTACCTGGGATCAAAATCAAGTTGGCTGTGTACAATGCAAACATCTTACCTGCTGTGATTGTGAAGTGATAACTTCAGCTTCATTTAATTTTTAACAAAAACAATGCCAATATGGCCCTTAAAGGGATGAATGATTTTTTTAAATAGTGATATAAATAACAACTCGATATCCACATGTAATTGAATGAGTTTAGTGTCCGATTTCACAGCAGTTTTAAAAAATTCAACTTTCACTAACAAAAATTTTTTTTAAAAATGTAAATGATGGAGAATGGGCACTGGTGGAGGGATGGGTACCGGATCATTGTATAACTGAAACCCAAGCACAAAAATTTGTAAGTCTACAACTGTACCTCATGGTGTTTCACTAATAAAAAATTTTTAAAAATTCAACTTGGGCTGGAGAGTAAGTTGAGTAAGATGCTTATCCATGCACCTACCCAGGTTTAATCCCTGTGCCATCAATAGTTCCTTAAGTTCCACCAGGAGTATTCCCTGAGCACAGAGCTAGGAGTAAGCCCTTAGCACCACTGGGAATGGTCCCAAATTTAATAAAAGTAAAGTAAAGGCCCTCCCGTTGATCATCAATTTGCTCGAGCGGGCCCAGTAATGTCTCCATTGGAGATTTTGTTGTTACTGTGTTTGGCATATCGAATACATCACGGGGAGCTTGCCAGGCTCTGCCGTGCGGGAGAGATATTCTCGGTAGCTTGCCGGGCTCTCCAAGAGGGGCGGAGGAATCAAACTCGGGTCGGCCATGTTGGCTGCGTGCAATGCAAACACCCTACCGCTGTGCTATCGCTCCAGCCCAGTCCCAAATTTAAAAAGAAAAAAAAAACCCAACTCAAGTATTGGGAGAGATACTACAAGAATAGGGTTTAAGGTCTTGCATCTTACTGACCCTGGTTTGATTCCTGGCATCACACTTGGTACTCAGAGAACCATTAAGGATCACTCCTGAGCACACAGCCAGGAGTAATTACAGAAAACCACTGGTTATGGCACAAACAAACAACAAGAATAAATTCAAAACATAGTAACACATAAAAGCTGAGAACTTTCAAATAGAGGGAGACATGAGAATAAGCCTTAGCAGCTTTGGATCACAATGACAAACAAAACACTGTCCTCCCGTTGTCCATCGATTTGCTCAAGCGGGCCCAGTAACTTCTCCATTTTGAGACTTATTGTTACTGTGTTTGGCATATTGAATACGTCACGGGTAGCTTGCCAGGCTTTGCCACGCAGGCGAGATACTTTCGATAGCTTGCTGGGCTCTTTGAGAGGGGCGGAGGAATCGAACCCAGCTCAGCCGGGCTGAATCACAATGATAAAGCATAAAAAATATGAGTAAAGGAAAAGGAGTTAAGCTGGAGTTCATTATTATTTTTATCTTCAGAGCATACCTATAAATCTAGGGAAACAGTTCGAAAACCTGGAGCTCTGGGGCTGGAGCAATAGCACAGCAGGTAGGGTGTTTGCTTTACACGCGGCCAACCCAAGTTCTATTCCCAGCACCCCATATGGTCCCCCGAGCACACCAGGAGAATCATGTGAGCATCTCCAGGTATCGTTCCCCCCCCAAAAAAAAATAAAACCAACATATCAGTAAAAATATAAAAGGACAGCCCACATAATGACAGAAACTATTTTCAAATTATATATCTGATAAGAAATTTGTTTTTATTTCATTGAATCACTATGAGATATACAGTTACAAAGTTGTTCAGGATTGGGTTTCAGTCATATAATGTCCCAACATCCATCCCTTCACCAGTGTACATTTCCCAGCACCAATGTCCCCCAGTTTCCCTCCTGCCCCTCCCCACCACCTCTATGGCAGGCACTTTATCTATCTATCTATCTATCTATCTATCTATCTATCTGTCTGTCTGTCTGTCTGTCTGTCTGTCTATCTATCTATCTATCTACCTCTATCTCTATCCCGTTTGGGGCATTATGGCTTGCAATACAGACACTGAAAGGTTACCAGAAATATCCCTTTACATGCTTTCAACACCCAGTTTCTATTCAAAGTGATTGTTTCCAACTATTATTGTCATACTGGTCCCTTCTCTATCCTAACTGCTTTTCGCCCCCACATACTTGTGGCAAGCTATTGACCAATCCTCCTGGCCCCTGTTTTCCTTGGCCTTGGGTATTAGTCTCATACTATTTTTTATATCCCACAAATGAATGCAGTCATTCTATGTCTGTCCTTCTTCTGACTCATTTCACTCAGCATGATACTCTCCATGTCCATCCATTTATAATCAAATTTCATAACTTCATTTTTCCTAACAGATGCATAGTATTTACTGTGTAGATGTGCCACAATTTCTATATCCAGTTGTTCATTCTCAGGCACTTGGGTTGTTTCCAGATTCTGACTATTGTGAATAGTGCTTCAATGCACATAAAAATGCAGGTGGCATTTCTGCTGTGTGTTTTTGAAACCCCAGGCTATGTTCCCAAAAGTGGTATTGCTTGGGTCAAATAGGAGCTCAAGATCTAGCATTCTTGTGAGAAACTTGTATTCATAATACATGAAAAACCTTTAAGAGCTACAAATTAAAGGAAAGGGAGGGCGGCTGGGGTCCTTAGGAGAGGGAGGTGGGTACACTAGATACGGCTGTGGTGTTGGAAATATGTGCATGGAAAAGAACTCATTGTTAACAAAATACAGAACTAACCAATAAAAAAGTTTTAAAACAATAAAGGACATGTCTGGGAATGTAACACAGCAATAGAACACTTATTTTGTGTGATGGCCTGGGTTCATCCCCAGAACCACATATACAATAATAAAGTAGATGAATAAAAGGAAAGGACTGGGAATACAACTCAACTGGTAGAGCACATACTTGATATATGTGAGGCTGTACTCACTCACTCAACCCACAGCGTCAGAGCACCTCTGGAAGTGAGTGGACTGGTGACCTGGAATGGTACTCGTCATTGCCGACTATCACAGATATGAAAACCAAAATGACAGTGAGATATCACCTCATACCACTGAGCATGGTTTGTATCCAAAAGACTGAAAACACACATAGTGGTGGGGATATGGTAAAAAGGAATCTTCATTCTTCATTGGGGGGAAAGGCATCTGGTTCAGTCTTTATAGAAAACATTACAGAGACTTGTGAAAAACGTATGAACAAAAATCCCACCATGACCCAGCGTTTCCATTTCTTGGCATCTAGCCTCAAGACATGAGAATAAAACATGAATTTGAAAAGATGCACACAAACACCTATGTTCATTGCAGCACTTAGTGCAATAGCCAGGGTATGGAAGCAGCCTCAATGTTTAATGACAGATGAATGGATAAAGAAAACAAACAAACACTGTCCTCCCATTGTTCATCGATTTGCTCAAGCGGGCCCAGTAATGTCTTCATTTTTTGGAGACTTGCTGTTCCTGTGTTTGGCATATTGAATATGTCACAGGTAGCTTGCCAGGCTTTACCATGCGGGCTAGATACTCTCGGTAGCTTGCCAGGCTCTCCGAGAGGGGCGGAGGAATCGAACCCGGCTCGGCCGGGCTGGCTGCGCGCAAGGCAAACACCCTACTGGGGCATAGATATGCAATAGAATACTGTGCAGAAATCCTGAAATGAGATTCTTCAGAAGAATAAACACCTGATGATCTCACTCATCTGTGGCATGCAGGCAACAAAACAAGAGAATATAATCAAACAATGATAACCCTTGGATTACAAAACTCAGATTAAGACATGATCTGAGCAAGAGTTGGGTTAGGATTAGGGAATTAAAAGGCAGGCTAGAAATGACACAAGGAGAGTAGTGGAGGATGTTGGATAACTTGATTGTGATGAGGTGCGATGTAACTGTGTACTATCGTGTACTACTCTTAACACTATTGCAGCCATGTTACCTAAACTACAATAATAATTTTTAAATGAGGAAGTCATATATTCTACATATTCACATACAAACCTTCAAATTACTGGTAAGGGCCAAAGAAGATAGTTAAGGCTTAAGGCAGTTAGCTGTTTTGCATGTAGCAGGCCCCAGAACCACATGTTTGTCCCCAAAGTAGTCTAATTACCACCAAGTGTGGCCCAAACACCCCCCACAACATACACAAAAAGTATTGGTAAATAGGTTTCTGAAAATAAAACAGTCAAGATTTTGCTAAAGCTGAGGAAAAAAGTATCTAAACTCCTGAAAGACTGGATGATGTGCCTGAGAGTAGATTAATAGTTTCTAAAAGCCTAACCTACTTGATCTTATAGGAGTTAGATAGGAGATGAATCTGGGACTGGAATGCCTGGTGATTAAATTTTATTAAATGTAAGCCCAGATTCTTTTTATGCTCAGGAGCTACTCCTGGCTCTGTGCTCAGGAATTACTCTTAGCAGTTCTCCGGGGACAATATGGGATGCCCGGGACTGAACCCCGGTCAGCTGCTCACAAGGCGAGCACTCTACCTGCTGTACTATCACTCTGGCCCTGCCCAGGTAGACAGACCCTGACAAAAAAATACAACTTAGCCAGATAGTGTTGAGTCACACTCACACTTTTTTTGAGGGGGCTTGGTTGACTGTTGTTTTGGGATCACGCCCAGCAGTATTCAGGGTCTAAACATTGCTAAGATTCAAACTCGGGCACACATGCCAAGCATGCCCACTAGCCTTTTGAGCTATCTCTCTGGCTCAACCTGCACCATCTTCACTGTGTCACTGTATCACTGTCATCCTGTTGTTCATCGATTTCCTCGAGCAGGCACCAGTAATGTCTCCTTTGTCCTAGCCCTGAGATTTTAGAAAGTGCCACATTGGAGGCTCTTTCAGAGTCAGGAGAATGAGGCTCATCATTGTTACTGGTTTTTGGCATATTGAATATGCCACGGGGAGTTTGCCAAACTCTGCTGTGCGGGCAGGATACTTTCGGTAGCCTGCCAGGTTCTCCAGAGTAAGAAATAGATAATAAAATGCTTTCGGGAGCTGGATTTTATAGTCTCTGAGTCTTGGCCATTGATGGGATTACATGGTGCCAGGGGCAGTTCGTGGGTGTAACGCCTACATACTGGAAGATGGGGGATCTGGGTGGAGGAGGCCTAGTCCCGATCCGAGCAGGCTTGGAGATCTCAGCCCCGGGTCCCACACACCTGGGTTCCTCTGCCGGTTCCTTCGTGTGTGAGGCTTGTCTGAACGTGTGGAGAGTGGTCTTAAGCATGGCTGTGGCTGGAACCAGAGGTCTTCAGCTGCCGGGGCTCTGCTCAGGGTGGGGAGAGAAACTCAGATATCATAAAAAGAATGTGTCTATCGATACAAGGGGACCACGGTGAGGACAACCAGATGCAGAGACAGGAGACTGCGCTGTTCTCTTCTGGGAGCTGCTGCACCATCTTATTTTTTTAAATCTGTACTTATCTAATACGGGCTGGAGCGATAGCACAGTGGTAGGGCGTTTGCCTTACACGCGGCCAACATGGCTGACCCGAGTTCGATTCCTCCGCCCCTCTCAGAGAGCCCGGCAAGCTACCGAGAGTATTCGATATGCCAGACACAGTAACAACAAAGTCTCCAATGGAGACGTTACTGGGCCCGCTCGAGCAAATCGACGATCAACGGGAGGGCCTTTATTTTATTTATTATTTATTATCTAATACACTTTGGATCTAGTTGCGACAATTACAAAATATTATTGTTAGCCCGGTGAAGAGTTCGGGGACCGAGGGGAGTTGTGTAAGGACAGGTGTTAGTGTAAAGAAAGTCCTGAACTGGACTAGAGAGAGAAAACAGGGGGCATCTTGCATACCACCCACCTGGTTCATATTGGTTCCCCGAGCATGGTCAAGGGTCGTTTCTGAGCCCAGAGTCAGAAATATGCCCTGAGCACTTCTAGGTGTGTCCCCCCTCCCTGAAAACACTGTGCCAGTGCATAGTATATTCTAGTGTCCAATGTCATTGGATCGTAAGCGAGTCAGTAGGCTTCTGGATGTGCTTGAAATGCTAGCAGCTGACGAATAGGTCAGAGCAAGTAGTTTGACCTCAGGGATCATTTAGGGCCATAGTGCCCGCTGTTGCCACCGGGTTGTTTGCCTCTGTCAGACCCCAAGATGGGAACTCACGGAACATTTCAAACTCGACCAAACACAGGACAGGGAACGGAACAAAGATACTCAAACATTCAAACTCTAAACATCTCTCTTCCACTGTTTCCTCCTTTCTCTGCAGGCCTTGGGACACCTACTCCTATAAGGACAAAATGCCCAAGTGACTCCTTGCACAGCCCAGATTTGGACCCAGAATGAGAAAGCCACAAGTTCCCCTTTCACTGCAGAAACCAGGTGCTCATGTTTGGTATATGAGAGGTCCGGGTTCTATTCCTGGCACTCTATGATCCTCCTAGCAGTGTTGGGGGAACAATCCCTGAGCTCTGATGCCAATCTTGACCTCCAGTGACACACCAGATTGGGTACACATGTAATATAGAAGCCAATCAATCTTTCTTTTAATTTTTTAATTTTTTAAAAAAATTTTAATGTAGGAGTATTGCTATTTATTCAGCCATTGATTAGGCTGGTTGAATTTGAGAAGCCAATCAATCTTGATTAACAAAAACATTAACACAAATGGCTTGTAACAACAGCTTAGTAAACCCTTAGAGAAGGACTTAATGTCCCCATGCTAAGATGCAAAATTCTCACAAATTTTCTTCTACTGAAATACTTTTTGTCCATCCTGTTAGCCCTTTAGTGGTAACAAGCAATATAAAATAGATTACTGTGGGCCTATTACCGGGGCAGGTTTGAGGGGTGGTTGGTAAAATGGAGACAACAGTGGAGGGAAGGTGACAGTGATGGTGAGATCGGTGTTGGAATGTTAAATGCCTGTAACAATTTATCATAAACAACTTTGTAAACCACAATGTTCAAATAAAGTGGAAAAAAGGGAAGACAACGGCAAGTAAAAACCAAGCATTTGAAAGGCCAGCTGTCAGCCCTTTGGAAATCAGCTCCCCGGAAGTAAAAGGAAAGGAGCGCTAGATTCATAAACAACTTCTGCAAGACCATTTAAGACCTCCGTCTTTATCCAGATTTTCCAAGTGATTAGTTCTGGTTAGGTAAACACTGAAGCCACAATAGAGAATTAGTGAAACAATTCCCCCCTAAATGATCTCGCCACCGCTTTCTGGGGATAGTGGCACCCTAAACACCAGGTGAAAATAATTAGTGACATCTCTCTGCATGAAAGATACAAACCAACAAGCCAGAACGCGCTGGCCCTTCAATTTTTTCATGGTACTCATTATTTCATTTCAGAAGAAGAAAATGTGAATGCGTGGGAGCTGCGGGGTCCCAGTGTCACCCTGTTCCAGAGAGGCCTTAATGAGGTGCATTGTATCTAGGCAATAGTTGCGCTGGGGCAGGAAGAGAAAGCCGGAGAAAGGTAGCAAAATGCTAATTTGACCGCAGTAATTTATTCATAGAAACAAGGTAAAGAGTCACTATGGTAACAAATGGTAAAGAAAAGAGGGACAGGGAGGCATCATCGCCCCGCTGTCTCCAAGCACTGCATCCACTTCCCTGATCTGCCAATTATCTCGGAATGACGTTGGTTTTCATCTCCAAAATTCCCCAAGATGGGTGGCTGTTCCCTTTCTTCCTGCTTCTTCAGTGGTCTGCTCGTGGTCCTTTGTGTGCTGCTCTGCCTCCCTCCTTCTTTTTCTTCCTTCCCCATCTCCCCCAGGCCAACATGGTTATCCGTGTCTGTCTGCCAGTGTATGTTTCACTTACAGGAATCCGCGGGCTTTCATCCACCTCTACTTATTCTTCTGACCTCTGGGAGAGGGGAGCGAGTTGGGGTTGGTGGTGGGGGGAGAGGCTTTAGACAATTCCTTTGTACTTTCTCACAATGGTGCATGTGGCTTCAGTTAACTGCTGGAAAGAAGAATCTTTAGTGCATAACACCCCACAAACAGCCGAGGGCTGGCTTCAGAGAGCTTTGGAAGCATGCAGAGAAAATACCAAGATGCAAGACCAAATCCATGCTTAGGCATCTTTTAAAAGGGGGTCCGATGCAGCAGCGGCAGCCTAGCTGGAACCCAAAATCTGTCTGGAATTTGTCTCTGACATCAACAGGAGAGAAGTCCTGTAAACGACTTTGGAGGACTGGCAAGAAGTCTGGAAATGTATATTGGAAAATGCCAGAGATGTTTGAAAGCAGATTCTGATTTCTTGCTGTTCTCCAATTCTATTCAGTGCAACGCCAAAATGGGTTTCCAGCCAACAGCAGCCTTCTATAATGTGCTTTTATTAAACCGTCTTTTGTTTTATGTGGTTCTTTTCATGCCCAGTGTCTGTGCACATAGATACTGCAAAGATCAAAAGCAATAATGGCTGTATCAATACCAGGTGACCCCCCTCCTTGATTTTTCATATGTTCTTGATTTGATGCGTGAATGCTCCCCTGTGAACAATGGGGAATAAAGAAGCTTTTTGGAGAACTCCAGCACACTCCAGGTAGCCACATTTAGCCCTGGTCCTCTCTGTCATTTTTTTTCTCATGTTTTGGTTTACTAGAACTGCATGATGCTTGTAGTGGGAAGTTAAAACTGTGTAGCTACTCTGGAAAACAGTATGTGAAAATAAAAAGTGAAATGTCCATCCGATCCAGCTATGCCACTTCTGAGGAAAATGAAAAAAAGTATTTGTGGCAGGGACTGGAGAGATAGCACAGCAGATAGGGCACTTGCCTTGCACTCTGGGTTCGATTCCTGCATTCAGTATGGTCCCCCAAACTCAGCTAACTCCTTCTTCTGCCTTCTGATGACCTGCTATTCAGAAGATTGGGGTAAAGGGTATATCTAGAAATCCTCTCCGAAGTCTGGCTGAACAGAGATCAAACTGGCTTTCCAAGAGCGACATCTAAAAACTTAACTGGCAGCAGTAATTGCAAATGGGGGTTCTAGTCTCTTCTCTGTAGGCATGCATGCGCTAAAACACACTGCTTCTCTCTCTCTCTCTTTTTTTTTTTTTGCTTTTTGGGTCACACCCGGTGATGCTCAGGGGTTACTCCTGGCTCTGCGCTCAGGAATTACCCCTTGCGGTGCTCGGGGGACCATATGGGATGCTAGGAATCAAACCTGGGTCAGCTGCGTGCTAGGCAAATGCCCGCTGTACTATTGCTCCAGCCCCACACTGCTTCTCTTTGGACTTGGTGTTTTGTTCCAAAAGAGGGAGTGGTTGAGGGTCAACATTTCTGTTCTTCAGTTGTTTACCTGGATGAGAAATCTCTGCCCACAACTCAGGGAGAAGGTGCTCAGCAACAGTAATGCAAGCATGTCTTTAAATGATTTGAGGCAGATAGTACAGGGGCTAAGATGCGTGTTTTCTTGCACACTGCTGACCCTGGTTCAAATCCAGACACAATGCCAGAAGCAACCTCCCAGCACTGAGCTGAGAGTAGCCCCAGGCCTCCAAAAAAATAAATAAATAAATTGAAATAGTTTTGCTACTTCACTCCAAGACATCTCTACCCTTAACGTCAGAACCCAAAAATTGCTTCCTGTTCTTCTTTTCTTCAAGATCTCTCTTGTTGCCTTTTTTTTTTTTGCTTTATTTTTAGGTCACACCTGGCGATGCTCAGGGGTTACTCCTGGCTCTGCACTCAGGAATTACTCCTGGCGGTGCTCGGGAGACCATATGGGATGCTGGGAATCGAACCCAGTTCGGCCGCGTGCAGGGTAAACGCCCAATCCGCTGTGCTATTGCTCCAGCCCCTCTTGTTGCCTTTTAAATGCGCCTATTGGTATTATTTTTTCTCTCCCTGTGCAAATGTTCTCCCTCTGTATTTCATGTTTCTGTTGGTTTCTCTCCTTCCCTTCTAGCTGGACTCTTTTTCCTTTCTCTCTTATCATCTCTCTTTTCTCTTAATTCTCTCTCACAACACGATCACAATCACGACCATCCTGTTGTTCGTAGATTGCCTCGAGCAGGCCCCAGTAATGTCTCCTTCGTCCTTGCCCTGAGATTTTTTAAAAAGTGCCATATTTAAGGCTCTTTCAGGGTTAGGAGAATGAGATCCATCATTGTTACTGGTATTTGGCATATTGGGTACGCCACAGGGAGTTTGCCAGACTCTGCTGTGTGGGCAGGTTACATTTGGTAGCTTGCCAGTTTGTCCAAAGTAGGAATGAGATAGTAAGATGTCGCACAGCCGCAAATGCAGCCGCGCACTTCTGGGAGCTGGGTTTTATAGTCTCTGAGTCTTGGACGTTGATGGGATTACACGGGGCCAGGGGGCCAGTTGGTGGGTGTGACCTGACCCCTGCCTACTGGAATTTGGAGGATCTGGGTGGAGGATGCGCAGCCCCCATCCTAGCAGGCTTGGAGATCTCAGCCCCGGGACCCGCATGCCTTTGCTCCTCTGCCGGTACCTTCAAGCGTGTGGAGAGTGGTCTCAGTCATCACAATTGTCCTTGCATCCCCTTCTCTTCTCTTTGTCACCCCCCATTTGTTTCCTTTCCCCTCTCGGCCCCTTTCCTCCCCCTCTCCTTTTTGATTCAGGAAGCTGATAAACAGTCTTGGAAAGAACCTAGAGGACCACTTCCCTAGTACTCATTAGAAGTAGCTATATTGCCCAAGCAAGATGCTTTAAAAAAAGTCTTTGGGTTACAACCAGTGGTGCTCAGGGTTTACAGTCCTAGGCAAGGCAAACGTCCTACCTGCTGTGAGATACACAAAGAAATGCGGTAATAGGGCAGCTGAACCTTCTTAGAGGCAGAGTACACAGTTGCACAAATACTTGGTTGTTTACTTGTGAAGGGATATACTACCACACCATAACCCATCAGATATTAAAACTTTCATTGAAGGGTCAGAGGCATGGTATAGGAGTTAAGATACTTGCCTTGAATGCTACTGACACTGGTTCAATACCCAGGACCACATATGGTCCCCGGATCACTGCTAGGGGTCACTCCTGAGCACAGAGTCTGGAACAGTCCCTGGGCATCAACAAGTATGTGCCCCCCCAAAAAAAAACCCAAACCCAAAACTTCACTGAAATGACATAGTCATTTCTCTTAGCTTCTGTGTCTTCCCAAGACCTGTGATTGACTTGCTTATCAGATTCCAATAACATTATGTTATTTGAATTTTTGCTTATCAGATTCAAATATTATTATGTAATCACAGTAGCAGGTCAATATGATGTTCTAATGAAGATCCAGGTCCTTTGGACTATATTAAGATGGAGGGCTGACAAGTGACATATATCACTGTCACTGTCCTCCCGTTGTTCATCGATTTGGCTCAAGCGGGTCCAGTAACGTCTCCATCGTGAGACATTGTTGTTACTGTGTTTGGCATATCGAATACGCCACGGGTAGCTTGCCAGGTTTTGCCATGTGGGCGAGATACTCTCGGTAGCTTGCTGGGCTCTCCGAGAGGGGCGGAGGAATCGAACTCGGGTCAGCCATGTTGGCTGCGTGCAAGGCAAACGCCCTACCCGCTGTGGTATCGCTCCAGCCCCATGACATATATATATATATATATATATATATATATATATATATATATATATATCTGTTCAGACTGAAGCGGTCATCAAAGCCCTAGCCAAAGAGGGCGTTCAAACTCAATACATCAGGATCCTCCGTGAGCTATATTACGGATTCACTACCAGGATCTCACCAATCTACAAGGAAGTGATCATCCATGTCAAGAGAGGGATTCATCAGGGTGATACCATTTCACTGAAACTCTTCAGTGCCATCCTAGAGAACATCATGCGACGGCTGGAATGGGAAGGAATGGGAGTGAAGATAGACGGTCGGTAACTACACCACCTCCATTTCACTGATGACATCGTTCTAATAACACCAAACATTAACCAAGTGGCACAAATGCTGGCTGACTTCAACCGTAAGTGTGGAAAGGTCAGACTGCAGCTGAATCTCACGAAAACAATGTTTATGAGAAACGGATTTGTTCCTGACGTTCCATTCGCTCTCAATGGAACAAACATCTCCAAATGCAACAGTTATGTGTACCTAGGTCGAGAACTCAACATGACAAATGACCTGGCACCTGAGTTGCACTGGAGGAAGAGAGCAGCTTGGAACGCCTTCAAGAGCATCGAAGAAATATCTAAGAGGACAAAGAACCTCTGGCTCTGGGAACATCTCTTTGATTCCACTGTTCTTCCTGTATTAACATACGCCTCAGAGACCTGGGCCGTACAAAAACAGGATTAGAATGCTATTCGGGTCTCCCAAAGAGGAATCGAAAGAGCTATGTTTGGAGTATCACGCTTCATTCAAATGAGAGAAAGAATCCGGAGTTCCGACCTCCGTCGATGATGGAGAATCAGGGACGCTGTCTCATTTGCCAAGGCATCGAAAATCAGATGGGCTGGACACATAATGAGATTTGGAGACGACTGCTGGACTGAACCCGTTATCGACTGGTTTCCACGGGACATCAAAATATTGCGTGGCCGCCCACCTATGAGATGGTCTTCTTCTTCAAGACCCTGAATGATAGGTTTGAGGCTCTTTATGTTCCTGGAGTTAGCAGATGCCATTGGGCTACACTAGCATGTGACAGGGACGAATGGAGACGTTACTGGCGCCCGCTTGAGCAAATTGATGAGTAACAGGATGTTAAGTGATCAAGTGATATATATATATATATAGTTGTAGGGCTAGATCAGAAAAGCATTCTATTGTTCTATTGTTTGGTTAGTGGTATGTGATCATGGACTGGTTCTAGTTTTCTTCCATTATGGGAAAGAAAAGAATTTATTTCTCAGATCTCTATGATCACAAGCCATGAACCTAGGACTGTCTTCATTGACTGTAGAAATGACCCTTTCTATCTGGCATAGCAGCAATTACTAGGGCTCCTCCTCGGCCAAGTTTGTGGCCGTCTGATGGCATTCTTCAGGACTCGGCTGCTATTTTAGTACGTATGCTGGTGGATTCCCAGGAAGTCTGATGGGAAAAACCACTCCTATTTTTTTATTATTAATTTATACCCAGTTGTGGCATTGATCTCTAATAGGCATCCAGAGAATTTGAATTGGACTGTACTTCTGAGTGTCTGACGGCAGTTGTCTATGATGCATGATACAGTATTAAACCGAGGCCTCTTTGTCATTTGCAAACTTGGGAGGGGGAGCTGCCGTGTTTCAAAGGAAGAGAACCCCTTATTGCATGACATGGAGGAGTCAGAGAAATCTGGGGACTCAGGATTTTCTAGTAAATAGTAAGGCCTTGTGATTTCCACAATTATTCACAGTTGCGTCTCCAGTGTTCAATGTCCCAATAGTAATCCCACCACTCATGTTCCCTACCACCCCCTGCCTGCTTCCTTGGCAGGTGTGTGTGTGTGTGAGAGAGAGAGAGAGAGAGAGAGAGAGAGAGAGCTCCCGATGGTGCTCAGGGGACCCTATATGGTGCTGGGAATCTAACTCAGGAATCAGTCATATGTTCGGCGAGAGCTCTACCTCTGAACTATCTCCTATCTCTCTGGCGCTGACATGTCTTTTTTATAATGGAGAGTTTATTTTATTTATTTGGTTAGTTGGTTTTGGTGTCACACCCAGCTCTGCTCAGGACTTACTCTGCACTCAGGGATCACTACTGGCAGAGCTCAGTACATATGGGATTCCCAGGATCGAATTTGAGTTGACCACAATGCAAGGCAAGTGCCCTATCTGCTGTGCTATCACTCCATTTTTTAAATTTGGCTGATGTAGTTGGGATTTTATACGTAGTATTACTTGTTGGCTCTGTAAGTTAGATATACACACATACCATACTTCTACACCACCAATGTACTTGAGGTTCCTGATCCCTACCCCTGTGTCCTCCCATCCATCTCCTCTTACAAACCCCATTTGGTTTCTTTCCTTCCCTGGCCTTCTCATTTCTATGATCTGGGGTCAAGAGATGATGTGGGTACTTCCTCCTTTGATACCATGTATTTCTACCCCCTGTATTCTACATACAACCGAAAAATGAAATCATTCAGTATTTTTTTTCATTCTGATTCACTTCATTTAATGTGAGATCCTCCAGTTCCAGCCACATTGCAACAAATTGCATTATTTAAAAATAAAATCAATTACAGGGCTGGAGCGGTAGCACAGCGGGTAGGGCATTTGCCTTGCACGTGGCTGACACAGGTTCAATTGTCAGCATCCCATATGGTCCCCCAAGCACAGCCAGGAGTATTTCCTGAGTGCATGAGCCAGGAGTAACCCCTGTGTATCGCCAAGTGTGACCCAAAAAGCAAATAAATAAATAATTTAATTAAAACTAAATCCCAAGTGGATTAAGCACCTTGAGATCAACCCAAAATCCATAAAATAAATTGAGGAAAATATAGGCTGAACATTTCAAGATTTTTTGGATAATGAGTGGGGCATAGCTGGCAGTTCTCAGGCCTTACTAGTGGCTCTGCTCTCAGGGATCACTGCCGATAGAGATCAGGGCACCAGATAGGGTGGTAGGGATGGAACCTAGGTTGGCTGTGTATATGGCAAGGGCCCTACCGAGTGAACTATTGCTCTGGCCCCAGAAAACTCCAAGATTTGAACCTCAAGGGTGTTTTTAACAACGTGGCTCCATTGGCAAATGCATCAGAAACAAAAAATCAGCATGTGGAACTTCCTCGAACTTAAATCGTTTCTGATTCACCAGCCTAAGTTTGGCATCTCCTTCCTTCCTAATCAGGGACCACATCTCATTGTACCAGACCCACCCAAGCTGATTCAATTTGTTTTGAGCTAAAGGGGGCTCTTTTATTATACTTGAATATTTAAATACTACTTTAAAACTTCTGTATAATAACAGAGCTTCAAAACACATAAAATATGATCCTTGATAAAATTATAAGAAAATACAAACAGTCCACCATCATAGATAAAAAACAAAGCACATATGTAGAACTATAATTAATAAATAAGGCCCCCATGATTCACTAATAAAAGTTAAAAAAATAAGCTCCCCCAAGAGTAAGGTCATAGAGAACTAGAATACTGTAAATAACAAACTGTTATTAATGGATACATAGAGTCTTACTCCAGAGTGAGAGACATAGATATTTTTCAATCACATACACTCACAACAACTGAAAGGTCAAGTATATTTTACTTCATAAAACTAGCTTATGGTTTCTTAAAACTGTTTTCATATAGGTCATCTTCCTTGTGTAGAATATAATTAACTAAATCATTTGATTTTCTTTTCTTTTTCGTAGGGCCTCACCAGGTGATGCTCAGGGGTTCCTCTGTCTCTGCGCTCAGGAATTACTCCTGGTGAACTCTGGGGACCATATAGAATGCTGTTGGTTGAACCCAGGTCAAACATGTGGAAGGCAAGTAGCCTACCTGCCATACAGCCCTAGAAACTATATATTTTGAATGTAGGGCTGGAGTGATAGCACAGCAGTAGGGCGTTTGCCTTGCGCACAGACAGTCCAGCCAAGCCGGGTTCAATTCCTCTGCCCTTCTCGGAGAGCCCGGCAAGCTACCGAGAATATATTCAATATGCCAAACACAGTAACAACAAGTCTCAAAATGGAGACATTACTGGGCCCGCTAGAGCAAATTGATGAACAACGTGGTGGGGGGGGGGGGGTGGACAGCGTTTGTTTGTTTGTTTTGTAGAAAACCCAAGGCCAGGGTGGTAGGTTTGATCACTGGTACCACATATAGTCCCCTGAATCAGTTTTCTGTCGAAGAAATAGCTAAGAGGACAAAGTACCTCCGGCTCCCGGCACATCTCTTTGATTCCACCATTCTTCCTGCATTAACATATGCCTCAGAGACCTGGGCCCTACGCAAACAAGATGAGAACGCTATTCAGGTCTCCCAAAGAAGAATAGAAAGAGCTATGCTTGGACTATCACGTTTCACTCAAATGAGAGAAAGAATCCGGAGTTCCGACCTCCATTGACGATCAAGAATCAGGGACGCTGTTTCGTTTGCCAAGGCATCAAAAATCAGATGGGCTGGGCACATAATGAGATTTGGAGATGACCGCTGGACTACAGCCATTACTGACTGGATTCCACAGAGCATCAAAAGATTGCGTGGTCGCCCACCTACCAGATGGTGAGACTTCTTCATCAAGATCCTGAATGATCAGTTTGAAACTCTTCGTGTTCCTAGAACGAACAGACGCCATTGGGCTACACTAGCTCGCGACAAGGACAAATGGAGACGTTACTGGCGCCCGCTCGAGCAAATCGACAATTAACGGGAAGTCAAGTGATCAAGTGATTCTTGGGGCTGGATCCATAGCATAGCGGGTAGGGCATTTACCCTGCACACGGCTGATCTGGATTTGATTCCCAGCATCCCATATGGTCCCCTGAGCAACGCCAGGGGTAATTTCTGAGTGCAGAGCCAGGAGTGACCCCATGTGCATTGCCAGGTGTGACCCAAAAAGCAAAAAAAAAGTGCAATTCTTACAACTAAGGTGACGGCCTAATACTGAGATAACCAGACTACGGAACGGAGCAAAATATAAAACATGAGGTCACTGCTGCTGAATTTATTTAAATAGCTCGTGTCTCTCCCTAAGACAATTATTTTCAGAGTAGCAGGAGAGAGTTTAGAGTGTAAATCAACAGATGCTTGCTATGCAAGAGGCCTGGTTTGATCCTGCCACTGCGCGGGCCCCCTTCTCCCAAGCACTAAGCCAGGAGTAGACCAAGGACACCCCACCGGGTGTGGCCTCCAAAACCAAGCCAAAGGAGCACAGAGGAATATGTTGAATTGAAGGCTGATGACAGCAAACCCACTAGGGCAGAATAAGAATAAAGAGAAAGGAAACTGGGGCTGAGGCTACAGTACAGCTTGGGTAGGGCGTTTGCCTTGCACCCAAATTTGATCCCCAGCAACCCATATGGTTTCCCAAGTACCACCAGGAATAATTCCTGAGTGCATAGCCAGGAGTAAGCCCTGAGCATGTCCAGGTATGCCCCCCCAAACAAAACAAAGCAAAAAAGAAGAAGAAAAGAAAAAAAATGAATGAATGAAAGAGGAAGAAATAGAGGAGAGTGTACAGGAAGTTCACCCAAGACAAACTTCACAAACTTGACCAATTTGGTTCTGTTGCAGTGTTAGATTCTCTTTGCAGCTGTGTGCTAATGAACTAGGCTGTCACAGAGCTCCAGCCTTGATGGGTGAAGAAACACCAATCTGCAACCCTGTCAGGGGCCCAGGGAGGGGGAGTGGGGGTGGAGGTGAAGCTTTGTTTACTGAGCAATGTAGTAACAGGGAGCCTAATGCCTTCCCTACAAGCATTCTTGCTTGCTTGAAGAACTGAGTGAGTTGTAAGTACATTAAGTTGTCTCTTCCACTAGCACTGTCATCACAAGTCAGTTCCTTCAGCTTGCATTTGTTTCCATTTTCATAAATGAATACTGTAGAATGAAAAGAAGCAAGTTTGCAGATGGTTGTGAACCAGGGAGTTCCTTGAAAGTCTTTTATGCAAATGAATACCATAAAGAAAAGAACCCCCAGGAAGGCCCTTGTGAGATTCAAAGGACTGAGAAAGCACCATGAATTTGGGTTTACTGGGCTGGAAAGATAATAATACAGCAGGGAGGGCCTTTGCCTTGCATATGGCCCAACCTGGTTTGATCCCTGACATCCCATATGGTTCCCTGAGCATTGCCAGGAGTGATTCTATTTTTTTTTCATTTTTATTAGATTATTAAATTTTTTATTACACCATGAGGTACAGTTGTAGACTTACAAATTTTTGTGCTTGGGTTTCAATTATACTATGAATGAGTACCCATCCCTCCACCAGTGCCCATTTTCCACTACCACGGATCCCAGTATCCCTCCCAGTACCCACCTCCCCCATCCCACCATGCCTCTGTGGCATGGCATTCCCCTTTGTTTTCTCTCTTCTTTTCGGTGCTGTGATTTGCATTGAGTGGCAATCATATTCGGTCTATAGTCTACTTTCAGGATGCATCTCCCATCCAGGGAGGATCCTCTTAACACCTTTATTTGGTGCTCCCTTCTCTATCTGAGCTACCTTTTCCCCTAGCATGTGCGGCTGGCCTCCAAGCCATGGAGTGAACCTCCTGGTACTTATCTCGGCTATTCTTGGGTGTTAGTCTCCTATTTTGTTACTTTATGTTCCCCAGATGAATGCAATCTTTCTGTGTCTGTCCCTCTCTTTCTGACTCATTTCACTTAGCATGATACTTTCCATGTAGTACCACTTGTATGTAAATTTCATGACTTCATCTTTTCTAACAGCTGCGTAGTACTCCACTGTGTAGATGTACCAAAGTTTCTTTAACCAGTCATCTGTTCTCGGGCACTCAGGTTTTTTTCCAAAGGAGTGATTCTTGCCTGCAAAGCCAGGAGTATGCCAGGAGCATCTCCAGGTGTGACCCCCAAACAAAAACAAAAGATAAAGCTGAATTTGGGTTTGGGTGACCACGCCCTGAGTTGCTCAGGGACATGCTGGGAACCAGGGAATATCTGTTCCCTACTGCACCACTTCCAAAAGCTGTACCTTCAACAAACCTTTACTAAAAGCTCAGTAAATATTTGCTGGCTGAAAGCACAAATTAACCAGAGCCAAAGCAGCTTTGGAGCAAAATTCACTGAAGTGTGGAGCGTTAAGGAAAGAGTTTAGCACTGAAGTCAAGAGTCGTGTTGGTCTATGTCTTCAGTTTCCTTATCTGTAGAATAAATGCCATAAGCCAACTAGTTTCACAGAGGCGTTTCATTTTTAAAATTCTGAAATTTTAGAACTCTATTTTGTTTCTTCTTTGGCTATCTTTAACTAGAATGTTAATAATAGTAGAATATCATGTATATCCCTTTACCTATCCCTAACTAGAATATTAATAATACTAGAATATCATATATATTCATATCCCTTTACCTACTTTCAGCACTCGATTTTTGTCTAATATGTTATAACCTATCCATACCTGTATTGCAATTCATAGTGCCCAGATGAATAGATGGATGCTGGGGTGGAAGGATGGAAGGATGGTGGGAGGGAAAACGGGGACATTGTTGGTGAGGAATGTACACTGGTAAAGGGATGGGTTTTGGATCATCCTATGACTGAAACCCAATCATTTTTTAAAAAGAAAGAAAAAAATTTTTAAAGAGAGAAAAAGTAGTAGAATATAATTATAGTACTAATAGCTAAAATTGGCTATTTGCTCATTTACTCATACCAGGTATTGTTCTCAATGCATTCTAGGCTATCAGTTCTCACAATCAATAGACTTTATTTTTATTTTTATTTATTTATTTATTTCGCTTTTTGGGTCACACTCGGCAATGCACAGGGATTACTCCTGGCTCTGCACTCAGGAGTTACTCCTGGCGGTGCTCAGGGGACCATATGGGATGCTGGGAATCGAACCCGGGTCGGTCGCGTGCAAGGCAAATGCCCTACCCGCTGTGCTATCTCTCCAGCCCCAATAGACTATTTTTAATCCCCCCACCGCCACCCCTTCTGCTCCATTATATGAATAAAGCCTCTGAGACTCAGAGCTAACACAGGTCTTTGTCTGTCTTCAGCCGGTATGTCACTGTCACTGTCCTCCCGTTGTTCATTGATTTGCTGGAGCAGGCACCAGTAACGTCTCCATTGTGAGATTTGTTGTTACTTTTTTTGGCATATTGAATACGCCACGGGGAGCTTGCCAGGCTTTGCTGTGCAGGCGCCTAGCTTTCTAAAAGAATTCAACAGAAGGGGTTGGCGTCATAGCACAGCGGGTAGGGCATTTGCCTTGCTCGAGGACAGCCCGGTTTCGATTCCCAGCATCCCATATGGTCCCCTGAGCACCACCAGGAGTAATTCCTGAGTGCATGAGCCAGGAGTAAACCCTGTGCATCGCTGGGTGTGACCCAAAAAGAAAAAAAAAAGAATTCAACAGAAGAGGGAGTGAGGGAGAAGAAAGGATCTTTCCAGGCTTGGCTGGTTCTATTTGGGATTGCCTTTTCATTTTCTTTTCTTTTTTTTTTTTTGGCTCTTTGGGTCACACCCGGCGAAGCACAGGGGTTACTCCTGTCTCTGCACTCAAGAATTACCCCTGGCTGTGCTCAGGGGACCATATGAGATGCTGGGAATCGAACCCGGGTCCGCTGCGTGCAAGGCAAACGCCCTACCTGCTGTGCTATTGCTCCAGCCCCTGACTTTTTTTTTTTCAACTTTCCCATAACGCACTGGTTCCTGGGACTGGGAAAGAACTTGGATTAAATCATGCTTCTAAAGTTTACCTCTTTCTCAGATACAAAGTCAGAATTGTGGCAAGTCGTCCTCTTGGTTCCACCTTCAGAAACTACATTTTCAGTTCCCTAGAACACAATGGGATGGAGAGGTGCAGAAATGTCGTGATCACCCCAGGGAAAATGAAAATTGGAGTGGGGGAGGGCAAAGATATATAGAACGGCAGGCAGGGCTCTTGCCTTGCAAGTGGCCATCCCCAGGTTGGATCCTTGAGCATGGCTAGAAATGACCCCTGAGTGCAGAGTCAGAAGTAATCCCTGAGCATAGCCCATTACCGCACCCAGAAAAAAAAAGCAAGGGAAGATGAAAAGGAGGGTATTTGAGGGAGGGAAGGGAAATTCTCACACTCTACATATTCAAAGAGGCTGTCGGCCCCCACACTCAGGAAGCATTTAGGCCACACAGTAGGAGATGGGGGAAGAAGGTTAGACTCTCTGGTTCTGAGGTAACCTTTTGTGAAATTAACAATGGGGTCTGGGCCAAGCAACCTGGAATGCAAATTAAGTTGCTACACTATTTCTAACCGTGTCTGCCTTTGCTTCTCACCTTGAGAGAGCTTGCAGAGGCCGACTTTATTTAATTGACTGCCCGGCAAGCTACCAAGAGTATTTGATATGCCAGACACAGTAACAACAAAGTCTCCAATGGAGACGTTACTGGGCCCGCTTGAGCAAATCGACGATCAACGGGAGGGCCTTTACCTTTACCTTTATAACTTTATACATTTTAGTTATTTGCTTTGAGGGGGGCACACCAGGTGTTACTCAGGATCTGTTTTCCAGGCATCTTGGAGGTCAGTCTTAGGGGATGCTCAGGAGACCGTGTATATCAGGGATCAAACTCTCTCCCTCTCTCCAGGCCCACAGAGGTTGATATTTTTAACAATTATATTTTAATTTTATTTATTTATTTTGGTGTTTGCTCCACACCCGGCTGTGCTCAGAGCTTTCTTCTGGCTCTGCACTCAGGGATCACTCCTAGTGGGGCTTGGTGGACCATACGGGATGTGGGGGGTGAGAGTTGTGGGAATTGAACCCAGGTTTTCTGCATGCAAGGCAAGCACCCTATCCACTGTACTATCACTCTGGTCCCAGAGGTTTAATTTTAACAGTGGGGGGAATTAAAACACTTATTAAAGTAGAAAGTTCTTCTGTTTGGATAACGTATTGGAAGATTTTAATGCTGGGAAAATTCCCTTGAAGCATAATGGCTAATTAACAATGCACTAATGTTTAGGAATGTGGACTTCTAATCTACAAAGTCTGGGTTCAAGTTTGGGTATTCCGGGGCTGGAGAGATAGTACAGTGGGTAGGGCATTTGCCTTGCATGCGGCCAACCCAAGTTTGATTCCCAGCATCCCGCAGGGTCCCCTGAGAACCGCCAGGAGTAATTCCTGATTGCAAAGCCATGAGTAACCCCTGTGCATCGCCGGGTGTGACCCAAAAAGCAAAAAAAAAAAAGTTTGGGTGTTCCATTCACCCAAGCGAGTTACTCAATCCCTCTGTGTCGAAAGTTTCTCAGCTGTACTTGAAAATCAAACTAGAACTTCTACCCATAGGGTTATTATGCAGATAAGGTGAATTAGTAACTGCTAGCCTCCGTGAAAACTATAGTGGTTATCTGAGTAGAAGGAATGGATAGAGAGGTGAGAGGAACGGGTAGAGAGAATTTCTTGGTGAGATGGCACCGGAACTTGGGTGGTGAGAATGAAAATAAGGACACATACAGAGATATAAAGCTAAACCCCTTAAATTCCATAACATTGTAAACCAAAAGAGATACCTAAGGTAAAGTGCCAGAATGAGGTCATGTGCTTGCCTTGCACTCAGTTTAACCCCAGTGACATCTCTGGACCTCCCCTCCCCGCCCCCCCCCCTGCCCCCGTGGTCCCCTAGTACTGCCAGGAGTGATTCTCTTTTTTTTCTTTTTGGGTCACACCTGGCGATGCACAGGGGTTACTCCTGGCTCTGCACTCAGGAGTTACTCATGGTGGTGCTCAAGGGACCATATGGGATGCTGGGAATCGACTCCGGGTCAGCCGTGTGCAGGGCAAATGCCCTACCAGCTGTGCTATCTCTCCTGCCCCCCAGGAGTGATTCTTGAGCACAGAGTCAGGAATAATCCCGCAACCACTACCAGATGCACCCCCGCCCCAGAAAAGAAGAAAAAAGAGAAAAAAATCGAGAAATTTAAAAAATTCATATAAACCGTAAAAATGTTTAGCATAGTGCCTTTCACCTAATGAGCATAATGCAAGTATAAAATAAACAAACTAGCATTTATTCTTTGCCTGCAAGGTCTGATTACAAAGTTTTGCTCTTGTTTCACACAGCTACCCTGAAGGGAAGATCTCATTAGCCCCGTTATTGATGTAGAAATGGAGCAGCAGACAAATTACCTGACATCCTTGAGGTCATGTGGCTTGTGTGTTTCAGGCTAAGATTCAAAAATCAAATATGCCAATTAGAACTGGTCTTCAGCAGGAAGCTTTCCTCTGGGGTGGGGGTGGGCGAGTAGGACAGGGAAAGGAACCCTGAAATGATATGTGTGATGCCTATAAATAGCAGTATTGTAAACCACAGAGCCTAAAAGAAAAGAAAAGGTGCCTGCCATACAGGTAGGGAAACTGGGGACACTGGTGGATGGACATGGGCACTGATGAAGGGATTGGTGTCTGAACATTGTATGCCTGAAACTCAACCATGAATACTTCTGTAATTCACTGTAGCACTGTAGCACTGTCCTCCCGTTGTTCATCCATTTGCTCGAGTGGGCCCAGTAACGTCTCCATTCTGAGACTTATTGTTACAGTGTTTGGCATATCTGATGAGTCACGGAGAGCTCGCCAGGCTTTGCCAGTACACGGGCGAGATACTCTCCATAGCTTGCCAGACTCTCCGAGAGGGGCGGGGAGGAATTGAACCCAGGTCAGCAGGTGGGCCTCATGTAAGGCAAACACCCTATCCGCTGTGCTATTGCTCCAGCCATTAATTCACATCCAGTAATTCCATCCAGTAATTCACAGCTACTCAATAAAAAAATAAGATTAGAAAATAAAACACACATATGCCTCACTCACAAGGTAGGATTCTTTCTTTCCATTACACCCTAAAACACTTTGCTTTTAGAGTTTCATGGCATTTTGTTTTCACTTTTCTTCAAGGGCTGGAGCGATAGCACAGCGGTAGGGTGTTTGCCTTACAAGCGGCCAACATGGCCGACCCGAGTTCGATTCCTCCGCCCCTCTCGGAGAGCCCGGCAAGCTACTGAGAGTATTCGATATGCCAGACACAGTAACAACAAAGTCTCCAATGGAGACGTTACTGGGCCCGCTCGAGCAAATCGACGATCAACGGGAGGGCCTTTACCTTTTATCTTTACCTTTTCTTCAAGGATGTGAATCTTGGGCAAACCTTCCCTGATCCCAATATTCCTAGCTTCCTCAGAGCAGTGACTGCAGAGAACTCAGGCTAGTCATGGAGGACCGGGCTACATCTTATTTTAGGAATATTCTAAAAGACTCTACGTTCCCACTTAGGCACACAGAAGAACTGACCATATGGCATCTTATCCCATTGATGTTGCCCCACCGGTGACTTATGTGAAGCGGGGAGGAGAAAGACGGTCACTTTCTCCCCAACCGCCCCTGCCACCCGGGACCCAGGGTTACTGGGTTCTTGTCTTGCCTCGCAGAAAGGAATTTCAGGAGTAGACAAGCAGTGAAATAAATAGATTTTATTTGGAGGTTTTTTAAGGTGTGGAGGGGAGAGAGTGAGAGAGAGTAACATACTCGAGAGAACATAGGCTTCTCCGAGGGCGGAGAGAGCCCCTACACACATTCTAGCGTTAGACACGAAAGTATGGAAATACACGTCTCAAGAGAGGAGATGCGGGCGACACATGTGCTCGGGCACCACATGTGCTCTGCCACGTGGGTGCTTATCAGGCCTTAGTTCCTGTTTTTCCTATTTTCTGCAGGACTGGCTTTTGCCATTGCCTTGGGAGGGGGCCTTCCCTGTCTACCTGCCTACATCACCATAAAATAACTTGGTCAGCTGTATCTGGTTAGATTTCTAACCAGAGCTACCATGCTATCTGTTTTAAGCAGGCCACATTGAATTAGAGACTAGTTATAGCTTTTTTTTTTTTGCTTTTTGGGTCACATCCAGCAATGCACAGGGGTTACTCCTGGCTCTGCATTCAGGAATTACTCCTGGCGGTGCTCAGGGAGACCCTACGGGATGCTGTGAATCGAACCCGGTCGGCCGCGTGCAAGACAAACGCCCTACCCGCTGTGCTATCGCTCTATCTCCCGAGACTAGTCATAGCTTTTACAAATTGTGCCAGTCAGGCTTATTTACAAATTGTTTAATCCCAGCTGTTGCTTCTCAGGTCCAACTTTTACTGTAGACACATCTATGAATCCTTAATTCCCCCAGATACCTCACCAGAATGGGATGAAGTTTCTTTAGGTACTGCACACAACTTGAAATTGTTCACCTATTAAATAGCTGAGAATAGTGGTGCAAGTAATCTTTATGGACCTCAGTTTCCTTATCAGATGACTGAAAAAAAATAAACAGGTCTTCAGGGCAAGAGAGATCATATAGGGGTTAAGGCACATACACAACAGACCCAGGTTTGATCCTGGCACCTGCAAGGTAGGTGAGTCCCTGAGCATCAAGCCTGAACACAGAGACAGGAATAGCACATCTGGGCACATCTGGGTGGAGTCAAATATTTCCCCTCCCCCTAAAGAGGAAAAAATTACAGAGAGAAGGGAGCACATCGTATTTGTAACAGATTTGAGAGGACCTCTTAGAAAAATACACAGCATTTCCATATTAGTAATACATAGTTATATTTATGATTTAAATCTATAGAAGTAATCTACAGATTACTTTTTGCTGTCTTCTTTTAAAGGTTTAAACAGATGTCTACAATGGTCAGCATGAAAGAATACATGTCTAATCCTGAACTGTGCTTTGATTTGTTAACCTTAACAAAAAATGCCTGCTGGTGATGGATGTGGAAATCGTTGCATGCCCTGTGTGATTTTCATTTTGTGGGACAGAGACCTGCTGAGGAACAAATGTCTTTTGTGCCATGAGTTTGGATGCTGTCATTGATTTTTCTTATCTTTGTACCAATATGTTATTTCTTGTTCTGTTTTGCCTTTAGATCAAAATATCCTATCGAAGAAATATACCTACAACCCCCCTAACATGAATAGCCTGTGTGAAATGCAAGTCTTCATTTAATCATGTATTTGGAAATCAGTCTCATGGACTCAATAGTCATTGTCGTTCGATGCCTGTGCCAGGCGCTGGCTTCAAATGCCAAGTAGTTTCTTCTCAAGCATCTAGTGCTTTTTTTTAGGAATGAAAACTCCCAAACTTGCATGTATTGCAGTAAAATGAGATATTTCTTTCTTGTTCTGCCATGATGGGAGGCTTCTTCTGTTTGTTCCGTTTTAGCTGAAAAATATTGCACACATGTGATTTAACATTTTGTACAATGAAGGTAAGACTTTTCACAGTATGTCTAAGTAGAAATCATCACTTGACATTGAATCCTGCAATGGCTGATTTGAGAGAGGTCTTCTCCTTAGCAACAGCATCTAGCTGTCTAATGCTCTAATTCCGCATCTAACCACTCCAAGGTACACAGAGATAGAAACAGCACTTTGTCAACTTAGCCTAAATGATAAACCTTCTCTTACAAAAACCAATCCTAATCACTGATCATTGTTCTGCTGTTGATTATATTTGGATGGGGAAGGTATCTGATCAGAAGCAGATAGAATTTTCAATTGCCGTTAACATTTCCTGAATAAGAAAAAAATCTGTTTCAAGGCCAAGGAGCAAATGCTCAATTGCTTCATTGTTCCAAGTAAATAATTAGGAAATTATACTGAAAAGTAAAGGATCCACAATTAAAGGTATTTAAATACTGACCCCAATCAATTCAAGTCCTAGACCTGAATGTTTTTTTCACTTGGCCTGTCTCTCTAGCCTATTTCATTTTCTCTAAAGGACCTTTTTTCCAAAGCATTATTCTCCAAGACTAGATAAAGCAAGCTTGTGATGCATCCCAATTTCATTTAAAGAACAATTCATTATTTTCTTCCTACACTTAGTCAAGAACTCATTGTTCATTACACTTTCATCACTAGGCGATTAAAACAATTTGTATGTGTCCCTTGAACATTGGCCAGATAATGAAATAATCATTTGTGCATCTACACAGTATTTTACACTTATTGTTCACAGTCTAATTCATTTTATAAAGTCATTTCATCATTCTCTAATGAGGAGGGGAATTTCTGAGGCATCTGGTCAATGGGGTAGGTTTATTTATTTATCCAACAAATTATTTATTGGGGCATCCTTTATGTTGCTCTGCATCCTTCTGAACGCTGGGAAAACAGACAAGAATTCTTATCCTGATGGGGCTGATATGGAGACACAGACAATTACAAAAAATAGGTAAAATACAAGGTAGAAAAGATAAAGAAGGTGGAAGGAATGAGTGTCAGAATATGTATGTAATCTTTAAAGCAAGGTGTCGAAGAATGCCTACTGATAAAGCAACATTTGAATAAGACCCAAGGACCTGAAGGTGGTGATAAGCTTTGAAAATACCCATAAAAAAGCTTCCCAAGCCCGGTGAATAAGAAATGCAAAAGCTTCGAGGGTGGCTTTGAGGTGCAATCTAGAGGTCCTAAGCCTTCAAAGGACTGGGGTGGGGGTGGGGGTGAGGAGAAGAGTAGGCTTCAAGGCCACCAGAGAGGGAAGGGTATTGTATCTGTTCTTACTGGTCATTGGAAGGGCTTTGTGTTTTCTGATGAGTGCTCTGAGAAGTGGTGAGATGATTCAAGCCTAAAACCTAGTTTCCCCTGTAAGAGAATCACTGTGGGCTCCGGTGGAGAACTGAACTAGAGCAAGGCAACTCCTAGCAGGGACACACCTTGGGCAGCTGTGCCATGAGTGGAGGTAAGAGAGGGTGCTTTGATATGGGGTTGGGGTTTGCAGTGGCACTGTGAGAAGTGAGGTGCCCCTCTGCATAGATGTGGCACTCTGCGCAGGTTTTATTGGCAAGCATTTGAGGACTTGTTAACCGTTTGGATGGAGTGTGTGTTGAGACTGGACAGATGTTTTCTGACAGAATCTTGGGGCTGCTGTTTACCGAGTCAGAGAGATTGTCAGGGGACCTACCTTTGGTGAAAAAGGTAAGGAGGCTTTTTTGCATGGGTTGTGAAGTACCTGTTGGACTCTCAAGGAGAGAAGTCTGGTAAGCATAGGGTAGAAACGACTGGAGTGTGGGGGACAGATCCAGGGGAGATGGATTGTAGACTTTTTGTTTATTTCAGTTACAAAGGTGTAAGAAGGTAAATCTAGATTGCAAAATTATCCTAGGGCCAGGGAGATAGCTGAAAGGGTTAAAGCCTGTCCCAGGCCCCTAGTTTGGTCCTGGAACTGCCCGGTATCCCCAGAGGCACTTCCTAGCACCTGTCAGGCCTGGCATTGTTGGCTTCGGGCTCCTGGAGCCATCCTGCCTGGGACTCCAAAAACAGGGTGTGGTGGGGTGAGTGGGGTGATTCAGGCCTGAATCCTGTGCTCTGCAATTTTTAGGAGGAAATGATGTCCTTTAAAAATGCAGTGGGTTGCCGCTGTTTGAATGCGGCCTCTAGAGAAAAAGCATTTACATCTCAATTTTCTTTTAGGTAGCTCTTAATTGATGCTTTTAACAAAGACTACGTTCAGGGAAGGAAATGAAAAAAAAGGAAGCAAAATGATTCTTTGTATTTTAAAATACTAGAATTAGAGAATGCTTGAATTCAAAAGAAGCTAAGAGACAGATCATCTAGTTTCATATTTTCCTTGGAGAAACTGAGGTCAGTGTCACCGTGTTAGTAAACACATTTAGAATTCAAGGTGAATCTTTTTTAGGTATCTTGGCATAAGCGCTTCAGATCCTCTTAAATCTTTTCTGCTTGAGAAATTTTGATTTGAGCCTGTGTGTGTAAAATAGGGCTACAAACCAAACGTACTGATAAGAAATTATAAAAAATTGGTTTGAAAGAAAAAATTTAAGATTTCTCGCCACCCTCCTCCTTCACTCAAGTAACCCCATATAGGCAAGTGAGGAAGTCAGTTCAAGTTGAAGTTAAATCCTTCGAGAACCATGAGCACTCTTGCTCAAACAGATTCAAACTTTGAGGAGACAACAAATAAATATTTCCTGTCTGTGTGGGGAGTTGAGATAAATAAATGAATTATTGTGATATCAAAGAGGAAGATTACCAGTTGGGGGGGTTCCATTTCCCTTTTTATAAATCTGTTTCTAGTCAATTAATTAAAAAGACATATGCTGTGCTCTCCAGGTAGTACATATTAGTATGTAAAGGCAGCCTCAGTCTTTCTTTAGAAAAGGTCAGAGCCTGCATTTTAATGCTATCGTGAGCTACTATTTCCCTCAGCATCTTTGTAATCACTAATGCCGGATGTTGGATGTTAAGTGGTTTCTAGGTCACAAGATTAGATGTCATTGTGTGCTAAGAAATCACCTGTGAAGGATGGCCTCTATTTCTGGCTTGGCGGCTGTTGATGGTTTGGGCTATCTGCCTCCAAGCAAATGAATTTCCCTGTGAGGCCTGGCCAGTAATCGGGACTGCCCATCCTGGCCTTTAAAGTAGTACCAAATTCTAGAATAGGAAAAGGAACTTGGACATTCCGAAATCATAGTTACAGTTTAGATAAGTCCAAGCATTTTTTTTTTTTGCTTTTTTGGGTCACACCCGGCGATGCACAGGGATTACCCCTGGTTCTGCACTCAAGAATCACTCCTGGCAGTACTCAGGGGACCATAGGGGATGCTGGGAATCGAACCCAGGTTGGTTGCGTGCAAGGCAAACGCCCTACCAGCTATGCTGTCACTCCAGCCCCAAGTCCCAGCATTTAAAGGGTCAAAGCTGAACTGAGCTCACAGAAACAATTCCAAACCAGAGAGATAGTATAGCGAACCAGAGAGATAGTATAGCGGTGAGGCCCTTGATTTTATATGCAGCTGACTCTGGTGTGAACCTGGCACCCCATAAGATCTCCTTCCAGTACTACTGGGAGTCATTCCTGAACATATCTGGGAGTAGCCTCAACACCCCACGGACACAAATGAAAGGAAAGAGATTCTACAAGAACTGTTTCCTTGTGTTTTTTTTTTTGTTTTTGTTTTTGGGGGGTCACACCCAGCGATGAGCGCTCAAGGGTTACTCCTGGTTCTGCACTCAGGAATTACTCCTCGTGGTGCTCGGGGGACCATATGGGATGCTGGGGGTCTAATCCAGGTCTGTTGCATGTAAGGCAAACGCCCAACCCGTTTTACTATCACTCTGGCCCCTAGTGTTTTCTTAAGAATTTTTCTTTCTTGCTACATATTGATTGCTCACAGCCTCAAGTAAGTCTGAACTAGACCACTCGGTTTTCCCTTTTGATGGTACCTGACTGAGCTGACCATTGCGCCTTTGTCTCTCCCCAGAGGAAAGAATGCATTAGTACCCCAGAAGTAATTTCTGATCAGCTTGCCAGCTGAGCTGCAGGCCTGGGGAGGTCATCTCAACTCTAACAGGCACTAGAATAGGCCAGGGGAGGGCAGCAAAGGGCTGATACTGGAGCTTGATTTGTGTCCAGCAACCAAAGAAATAACCCGTCCGGCAACCAAAGAATTAGCCCGGCCTGCCTGCAGACGGAAAGAGGACTCAACCCGTCTATTAGGAAGGTCAAGGTCGCGAGTATTAGATGAGCGTGGGAGACAGTGGAGGATAAATCACCTAGTAAAGAGAAGGATTCAGGGAACAAGCCTGGAAAGAGACTAAGGGTATGGGGAACCAAACTAAGACAGGAAACTAGCGCAGGAACTTTCTGAAAACTTTTCATTTTGTTTTGTTTTGTTTGGGGGCCGCACGGGGTGGTGCTCAGGAATTACTCCTGGTGGTACTCAGGAGACTGGTGTGGGACACATGGGACACTGGAGGGTCGAACCCCAGTCAGCCGCATGAGGGCACCTACCCTCTGTACTTTCCCTAGTGCATTCTTCAGCCCTCTATATCATTTTGTACAAATGAAATGTAATACATGTCACATACAGTGATTTAGTTAGTAAAGACAATATGTATTACCATGTAGTGTTATATCACAGTTTAAATGCCAGGAAGGCACACAAGATAGATAGATAGTTCCTATGATTTTTTTTCTTAGTTTTGTGAAGGGACTTCTTTAAAAAGTCCCTTTAAATTTATTTAGTGCTACTGATTTGTATCCTGTGATTTCTATCATAAACTTCAAAATAATGTTTTCTCCTGGTTTTAGGTGAGGCGTTCTATAGTTTGTTTTTTTCTGTTTTTGTGTATGTGTGTTTGTATTTGCTTTTGTTTTTAATGCTGTTAAGTTCTTCTCTTTCTCCATCAATCTTCTGGCTAAGTCAGTTCATTATTGCGAGTTTAAAGTACTAAAATCTCCAACAATAAAATATGAGTCGTTTATTCCTCTCTCTTTATTACATTTGGGTTTTTCTTCACATATTTTGGGAATCAGTTGTTAAGGAGTATGTAGGTTTTTCAATGTTATAATTCTGACGTGATTTTACTTTTTTCTTATTAGAAATGCCGTTAGTAGTAATTTTTGGTGGTAGTTATTGTTTGGTTTATTTATTTGTTTGCTTGGGGACTACCCCTGGGTGTACTTAGGGCTTGCTCCTGGCTCCATGCTCGGGGATCACTTCTGGTGTGAGTTGGGGGACCCTGTGTGGTACTGGTGATTAAATGTGGGTCAGCTGCGGGCACAGTCAGCATCTTCCTGGCAGTGGTATCTCTCTGATCTTCTAGTAGTAATTTTTGTGCAAAGTCTGCATAACCACCCAGCTCTCTTTGATTGCTGTTTGAATAGTAATTTGTGTTGATCATTTGCCTTCCTTTCAGCTTTTTATCAGAATCCATAGTCCATTTCTTGGGCGTTTGCCTTGGGCGCAGCCAGCCCGGCCGAGCCGGGTTCGATTCCTCTGTCCCTCTCGGAGAGCCTGGCAAGCTACCGAGAGTATTCAATATGCCAAACACAGTAACAACAAAGTCTCCAATGGAGACGTTACTGGGCCCGCTCGAGCAAATCGATGAACAACAGGAGGACAGTGATTAATAATATATATGTAATCTGATGATTTTTGATCTATTCTCTTGATCTTTGTTTTTTCATTGCATCGTTTGGTCCATTTACAATTAAATCAGTTATTCATAAGCTAGGAAATGTTTGCTTTTTTGTTTTTGTTTTTAGGACACACCAGGGCTTATTCCTGGTTCTACGCAGGTATCACTCCTGGTAAGGTTCAGGGGACACTATAATGTGCCAGGGATTGAATCCTGATTGGCTGAGGGCAAAGTAAATGCCCTACCCACTGTATTACCTTTCCAGCCCCTGTGTGTTTGTCTTTTTTTTTTTGGTGGTTGGATTGAATCCAGGACCACTGATATGCAAAGCAAATGTTCTACAATTCACTAAGCTACATCCCTGGCCCTGTTTGTTATTTTTTTTATATTTATTTTCTACCTGTTTTAGAGTTTTTAAATTCCAACCTCAACTAGTGTCTTTTTGGTATTAAATAATATCATTTAATTTCTTTAAATTAATTTTGCTATTTTATTCGTTTGGGGGACATATCTGCCTATAACTTCTGGCTCTGCACTCAGGAATTAGTCCTGGCAGTGTTTGAGGACCATATAGGATGCCAGGGGTCAAACCCGGATCAGCGCTTATAAAGCAAGCACCCTACCCACTGTACTATTGCTCCAGACTCTATTTTAACAATTTTTAGTTATTTGCTTTGATGTAGTATTGGAGCCATAGTCAGTTCAGTGCTCGAGGAACCATGAGGTGTTGGGGTACGAACTAGGGTTTCCCCCATACAGAGCATGTGCTCAGCCTCTTGAGCTTTCTATTACCCCATAGTAATGCCCTTTCCTTTCCAATTCTTGTCACTTGAATTTTCTTTTTTGTCTCAATCAAATTTGCTAGTTCCCCCCACTCCCCATTCTTCTCATCTTTATTATTCTATATATTTTGTTTTGGGTCCACACAGAGCTCAGTGCTCAGGTGTCATCTCAATTTAGTGTATGGGGGTCCTTTTGGCAGGCCTCCTGGAAGCATGCAGTACCAGAAATTAAACTCGGGACTTCTACATGCGAAGCATACATTCAGCCTTTTCTCTTCTTCTTCTTCTTCTTTTTTTTTTTTTGCTTTTTTAGGTCACACCTGGCGATGCTCAGGGATTACTCCTGGCTCTGCACTCAGGAATCACCCCTGGCGGTGCTCGGAGGACCATATGGGATGCTGGGAATCGAACCTGGGTTGACCGCGTGCAAGGCATATGCCCTACCCACTGTGCTATCGCTCCAGCCCCCTTTTCTCTTCTTTCTCCATACTGTTCTTAATTTTAATTTTATTTATTTAAGTTAATGGGCTGGGGCAATAGCACAGCGGGTAGGGTGTTTGCCTTGCACACAGCCGACCCAGGTTTGATTCCTCTGCCCCTCTTGGAGAACCCAACAAGCAACTGAGAGTATCCCACCCATGGCAGATCCTGGCAAGTTCCCCGTGGCGTATTCCATATGCCAAAAATAGTAACAACAAGTTTCACAATGGATACGTTACTGGTGCCCGCTATAGCAAATTGATGAACATTTGGAGGGCAGTGATATCACAGTGCATTATTTAAGTTAACATATATATATATATAAGTTAATATATACATCTGTGTGTGTGTGTGTGTGTGTGTGTGTGTGTAGGTGTTCTGGCCACTGTTGGTGGTACTCAGGTTATAACCTGACTAAATGCTGAAGACTTTTCCTGGGAGTGCTCAGGAAATCATGCTGTAGCAGGGATCAAACCCAGGACTTCTGCATGCAAAGCATGCATTCAGCCTGTTGAGTTTTCTCTTAGGGCTGGAGCTATAGCACAGCAGCAGGGCGCTTGCCTTGCGCGCAGCCAGCCTGGCCGAGCCAGGTTCGATTCCTCCGCCCCTCTCGGAGAGCCCGGCAAGCTGCCGAGAGTATCTCGTCCACATGGCAAAGCCTGGCAAGGTACCTGTGGCATATTCGATATGCCAAACACAGTAACAACAAGTCTCAAAAAAAAAAAAAGAAAGGAGACATTACTGGGCCCGCTCAAGCAAATCGATGAACAGCAGGAGGACAGGACAGGACAGGAGTTTTCTCTTTGGCCCAGTTGTGTTAAACGTTTGTTTGTTTGGGGTGTACATAGTTACTGTACCTCCACTGACACCAAAATGCCAAAGCCCCTTTAGCACCGTTGCTTGCATCACTTCTATTCCACCCTAAACTCCACCCCACTCCACTGCTACCTCCCACTCTAACTGCCCTACCCTTCCACTACCTTGGAAACTTAGGTCTGTCCTCAGTTTGTTTTTATTTCTCCATGGCCCATTCCCTTTCTTTGTTTCTTTATTTTCCACTTAAAAGTGAGATCCTGTAGTACTTGTCCTCGTTCTGATACATTTTCTTAACATGACCCTTCTCTAGGTCCTGCCAAATTGTCATAAAAGGCAAGCTTTCATCTTTTCTCAAATCTGAGTAGTATTTCAGTGTATTTCTATGCCACAGCTTCTTTGTGCTCTCATTTGTCATTGGGTCCTTGTGTTGTTTCCACATTTTAGCTCATCTAATTAGTGTTTCAGAAAATTCCACTTTTTTTAAAGTTAGAACAGAAATCTCCTCCCCCTCCCTTTTCGGAAGTGGGAGTGCTTGGGGTCATACTCAGTGACCAGGAACTATTCCTGGCTTTGTGTTCAGACCCTTGGCAGTGCTCTGGGGCTTTTATGTGATGGCAAAGATTAGAAAACAGTATTGGTGCAATGCAAATACCTTAACCCCTGTGCTGTCTCTCTATAGTCCAGGTACCGGTAATCTTTTATACTTCATTTATTTACAAAAGTTACTCATTCTTGGGTTGGGAATGTGGTTCAGTGGTAGAGACTGAATTTGTCAGGCATAAATGAGGATCCCTGGCACTACAAATCCTCAAAGAGGTTAATCACTATTTTTCTATAAAAAGGGATTTTTTAAAAAATTGAATTCGATGTAGAAAAAAGCAGCAACTATTCATACAATTCTAGGATTAAAATTGATTAGATAAAAAAGCTGCAGTATTGATACCAATAGACCTCACCGTCACGGTCCTCCCGTTGTTCATCAGTTTGCTTGAGCGGGCCCAGTAACGTCTCTATCATGAGACTTCTTGTTACTGTGTTTGGCATATCGAATACAGCACAGGGAGCTTGCCAGGCTCTGCCGAGCGGGTGAGATACTCTCGGTAGCTTGCCGGGCTCTCAGAGAGGGGCGGAGGAATCGAACTCGGGTCGGCCATGTTGGCCGCTTGTAAGGCAAACGCCCTACCGCTGTGCTATCGCTCCAGCCCGCCAATAGACCTAGAAAATAAATTTATGTGAACATTGTTATACCATCGAATACGCTCCGTGGCATATTCGATATGCCAAATACAGTAACAACAAGTCTCACGATGGAGATGTTACTGGGCCTGCTCGAGCAAATTGATGAACAACAAGAGGACAGTGACAGTGACAGTTATATTTCAGGCTTGGTAAGTTCTTATCCAATAATTTACTAAGCTTTTTGTTGCTTCAGGAGGTGTTGCATGGTTGCATACGCGGCTGCACAGTCCAGATATTTCCAGATCTATGGTCTGAGTCAGAGTCGGCAAGGTGGCAGATGTGGGTAGTGAGTGGGGCTGCTGGGGTTAACAAAGTATGGGGTTGAGGGAAGGCTACTACCCTGACTCCGATTAAAAAAAAAACACCAGAGTTCTCAGCTGGGGCCCCAATACCTGAAATTATTCAGAAATTGGTGTTTCTGCAGAGAATAAAGGGTTCTTTTAAATTATTTTAGGCACGTGATTTGTAATACTGTTACTGACACGGTTTCATGCATAACACATTCAAGCACCACACCTTATTTTTGGTGCTTTTTGGGTCACACCTGGTAATGCACAGGGGTTATTCCTGGCTCTGTACTCAGGAATTACCCCTGGTGGTGCTCAGGGAGCCATATGGGATGCTGGGAATCGAACCTGGGTTGGCTGTGTGCAAGGCAAACGCCCTACCCGCTGTGCTATTGCTCCAGCCCCTCAAGCACCACACCTTTACCATTGTCCCAGTGTCCCCCAACCCATTTGCCCCCTTTCCTCCCCTGTAGAAAGCCTCATACTAAAGATCAGTTCTCAGTTTCTGTCCTCTCTGGGCCTTTTTACACTGCTGTTTTGTTTCTTTATAATCGACTTATGAGGGAAATCATTCTGTCTCTTTTCCTCAATTTCTGGCTAATTTCGCCGAATACTATATCCTCCAGATCCATTCACAAACCTGCAAGTTGTATGATTGCATCTTAAAACCAAGCATTACTCTACTCTGTATACATGCGAGAGTTTCTTTCTCCAGGCATCTGTTCTTGGACACTTTGGTTCCTTCCAAAATCAAAAAATATTTTTACACTATTTTCTTACAAAGAACTTTTAGAAAATTCTGGTATTTGGGGCCATACCCTGCAGTGCTCAGGGCTTACTCGTGACTGAGCAGGAATCACTTTTGGCAGGGTTTAGGAAACCATATGGGGTGCCGGGTACTCACTGTACTATCTCTCCGGCCCCTTATCAATTTGTTTTGGGTCATACCTGGAGATGCACAGGGGTTACTCCTGGTTCTGCACTCAGGAATAACCCCTGGCGGTGCTTAGGGGACCATATGGGATGCTGGGAATCGAACCCAGGTTGGCCGCGTGCAAGGCAAACACACTACCACTGTGCTATTGCTCCAGCTCCCCCTTACCAATTTTTTGAGGAAAATTTATGAGTAGCATTTTTGTATTTGATACACATTAGAAATATCTTTGAGGGCAAGAAAGATAACTCAATGGACTTGGAGTGAATCTCTTACATGTCACTTCAATCCTTATAACCATGTATGATTCTCTGAGCCCTGCCAGCTGTGACCCTTGAGAACTGAGCCAGGAGTAGTAGCCTTTAAGCACTGCCAAGTGCCTCCAAACCCAAACTGACCAGCCAGTAAATAAATACAAATATTTTTTGAGACTGAGGAGATAACACAAAAAGTTAGTTGAGGCTGGAGAGATCATACAGTGAGTAGAGTGTTTGCCTTGCAAGTGGCCAACCTGAATTCAATCCCCTGCACCTCATATGATCAGCCCACCGCACCAAGAGTGATCCCTGAGTGTAGAATCAGAATAAGCCCTGAGAACCATGAGGTGTGGCCTCCAAACAAACAAAAGGCTAGGTAGAATACATGCTTTGCATGTGGGAAACTTGGGTTTAATCCCAGTACCACATGGTCCACCAAGCTGTGCTAGAGCAAACCCCAAGCACCAAACTGGGTGTAGACCCTGAGCACCAGTGGATATGACCCCAAAACCAAAATAAACAATTTTAACTGGGGGAGAGGCAGAGAGCTAGCTCCAATGGTAATGGACATTCTTTGCAGAAGGCTGTGATTCTGTCCCTGCCACCAACATGGTTCCCTGAGCTGTGCCTGGAGTGGCTGCAAAGCAAAAGAAGCAACAAAGAAGTATTTTGGCTAGAACATTCTATGCAGTTATGGGCTGCTATCATTTATGCGACATCAGCTAATACATATGAATTAAGGGGAGCAGAGAGATAGTACAGCAGGTGGGCAATTGTCTTGCATGTGGCCCACCCAGTTTTGATCCCTGGAATCCCAGATAGTCCCCTGAACACTGCAAGGAGTGATTCCTGAGTGCAGAGGCAGGAGTAGTCCCTGAGCATCACTGGGTCTGGTCCCAACCGCCACCAATACCCCAGACAAAAGTAGCCTATTTGTTGTTTGGAAATACTGTGCAAAATCACCAGAAATAGTTTCAGGGAATGTTCAACTTTTTTCTAAAACAAATATGATGTTCTGTTTTGCAGTGGGTGGCTAGGTTGTCTGGACAAGGTCTAAAGGGAGGATAAGAGACTCTCAGAAAAAAATAAAGCTGTAGGACTAAGTGTTGCTGATAGCACAAAAACACCCACAGAGGCCCAAGTGGTCGAGCTTTTAATTGCAGCAAGAGGAAACTGAGGGCAAGGTATTATAGTAGAAAAAAAAACCCTTTCCCTCCCCTCCTGGTTTGGAATATAGAAATCATCCTGGAGGGTTTGAAGGTCATTGACACATGTTTTACCAAACAAAAGGATATATATATATATATATATATATATATATATATATATATATATATATCATTCCCAGAACTAAGAAATATATGCTTTCATCAAGCTACATACAAGCCTCACAAGAGCTGGGTGGACTGTTTACGCACGAAACATTTCAAGACCAAGGCCACTCTTTTTAAAAATGCTGTTTTTTTTTTTTAAAAAGTGTAAATTTGGGTGCTGTGATGTACAGTATCGTACACAGCAATGTTTCAGGCATACAAGGCTGCTTCATCATTTCTACCACCAGAGAGTATGGGCATCAAGCCCACCAACAGCACCTCTGGCTGACTCAAGGTCCCCTCTCACTCTCCATACCCGGCTTAGCAAATCTGGTCCTGGAGGCGACTCTCAGGGTGCGATGTCATTAGCTGCTTTTTATTCCCTCCCTCTGTTTCTTCTTACTCCACATAGAGCTGGTTCTGTATTTGCCCATCTCCCTCTGAGTCACTCCGCTCAGCGTGATGCCCTCCAGTTCCATCTTTGCAAGCAGCGAAGTACAGGATTTCATCTTTGTCTTAGAGCTGAGGAGTAGTTGGGCATCGAGATATCGCAATTTCTTTAGCTAGTTAGTCATCTGAAGTTGGGCGCTTGAGTTGTTTGCAGATCTCGGCGATTGCAGATAGTGCTGCAATGACTGTCTCTTCTGATGGAATGATTTGGGCTTTGGGGGTAAATGGTGGAATCTCTGGATGACATGAAAGAAATCATTTCTTAAAACATCAATTATTAATTTTGGGGAAGTTTCCATATCCACAGAGGCAACCCAGTGACACCAGTCGTGGATGAGGGCTCTTCTCCACCCCATTCCCACCTGTACTGGTGGCTGTTCTTTGTGATGTGTGCCAGTCTCACTGGTGTGAGATGACATCTCATTATTGATTTGATTTGCATTTCCCCAATGATAAATGATAAAAAGCCCCCTTTCCATATGCCTATTTGCCATCTGCATACGTGCTATAAGGAAGTATCTGTTCACCTCGTTTCTCCACTTTTGGATGGGGCTGTTTATTTGTTGTTGAGTCTTGTGAGTGCTTTATAAATCTTGGCTATTAGTCTTTGTCAGGTAAGTGGTGAGCAAACATTTTCTCCCAGTCTCCTAGGATGTCTTTCTACTTCTAGTCATTTCTTTTGCAGGGCAGAGGCTTCATTATTTGCTGTAGACCCATTCAATTATTTTTTTTATTTTTAATTTTTATCAGTGAGACACCATGAGGTACAGTTGTAGACTTACAAATTTTGTGCTTGGGTTTCAATTATACAATGATCAAATACCTATCCCTCCACCAGTGCCCATTTCCCACCACCATGGATTCCAGTAACCTTCCCACCCCCATCCCCCCCATCCCACACTGCCTCTGTGGCAGGGCATTCCCTTCTGTTCTCTCTCCTTTTGGGTGTTGTGGTTTGCAAAAGAGGCATTGAGTGGCAATCATATCTGGTCTATAGTCTACTTTCTGCATGCTTCTCCCATCCTGGGTGGATCTTCCCAACACCCTTTATTTGGTGCTCCCTTCTCTATCTGAGCTCCCTTTTCCCCTAGCATGTGTGTCTGGCCTCCAAGCCATGGAGCAAAATTCCTGGTACTAATCTCGGCCATTCTTGGGTGTTAGTCTCCTATTTTGTTATTTTGATGTATTTATTTATTTATTTATTTTGGTTTCGGGATCACATTCAGCAATGCTCAGGGCTTGCTCCTGGCTCTGTGCTCAGGGAACACTCCTGGCAGTGCTTACGGAACCATCTGGGGTGCTGAGAATTGAACCCTGGGGGCCGCATGCAAAGCAAGCTTCCTACCCACTGTACTAGCGCTCTGGCCTGTATTCATTTATTTTTGCTTCCATCTATTTAGCCAATGACATCATTGAAGATGCCATTGGAGACAATCTCATGGGCAATTCTGCTTATATTTTCCTCAATGTAATTTATGGATTCAGGTATATTATCAAGATCGTTAGTACATTTTGAATTAACTTTTGTGTGTGGGGTGACAATGGTGTCCAATTCCATTTGGGGGGCAAGTAATATGGCTATCCAGGCTTCCGATCACCATTTGTTAAAGAGGTTTTCATGCTCCATTTCATGTACCCAGCTCCCTTGACAGAATGCTTAACTGTCCATATATCTGAGGATCTGTCTTTGGGCTCTGAATTCTATTCCACTGGTGTGACGGTCTAACTTTATTCCAATACCATATAATTTTAATTACCATAGCTTTAATGTATAATTCAAAGTTGGGGAAAGAAAAGCTTTCCAAATTCTTCCCCTGCCCCCCCCAGGGTTGTTTTGGTTACCCCAAGAATTCTAATTCCTCTATGTACATTTTAATTTTATTTTTTGTATGTGTGGTTTTAGGGCCACACCTGGCAGTGTTCAGAAGTTACTCTTGGGTTTTCACTCAGGCGTCACTCCTGGTGGGCTTAGGGAACCATATGGGATACCAGACATCGAACCCGGGTGCAAGACAAGCGCTCTACCCACTGTACTATATCTCAGACCCATACTCTGTAAATTTTAGCAGTACATGTTCCATATCCTAAAGAGTACGAGGTCAGTCTTCATGTGACACTATAGGTGGTGAAAAATTATCCACTACTAAACTTTGAGGCATATGGTATCTCAAGAGCCTGTGGTTTGCAGTATAAAAAAAAAATAAGGCCCTCCCGTTGATCATCGATTTGCTCGAGCGGGCCCAGTAATGCCTCCATTGGAGACTTTGTTGTTACTGTGTTTGGCATATTGAATACATCACGGGTAGCTTGCCAGGCTCTGCCGTGTGGGCGAGATACTCTCGGTAGCTTGCCGGGCTCTCCGAGAGGGGCGGAGGAATTGAACTCGGGTCGGCCATGTTGGCTGCGTGCAAGGCAAATGCCTTACCGCTGTGCTATCGCTCCAGCCCTGGTTTGCAGTATAGAGATAGATTTGGAGTCTGAACATTGTATGCCTGAAATTATGTCCTTAACAGTATTGTAAATCACGGTACCTAAATAAAAATAAAACAATAGAATAAAGTCAGGAAATACATTGTTAATTATAGAATTTCTAACTTTGAGACCTTTAGTTTTAAGATTCACTGTATCACTGTATCACTGTCATCCCATTGTTTGTCAATTTACTCGAGTGGGCGCCAGTAATGTCTCTATTCGTCCCAGCCCTGAGATTTTAGCAGCCTCTCCTTACTCGTCTTTCCCAGCAACTGGAGGCTCTTTCAGGGTTATGGGAATGAGACCTGTTATCATTACTGGTTTTGGCATATTGAATACGTCACGGGGAGCTTTCCAGGCTCTACCCGTGCGGGCAGAATATTCTCGGTAGCTTGCCTTGGTCTCTGACAGACATATATTTACATATTTCTCTCTATAATTTGTTGCCTACTGTCTGAACCCCATAAAACATGGTTTGGTAATTACGGAAAATGGGTAGAAAGTGTTTTATGATGGGTCTTGTGGCCACCTGGAGCACTGGTGGAGTTTGGGTAGTGGAGGTCAGCTGCCCAGGCTGGGCTCTCACCCGCCCCCCTCTGTGGCACCCTGAGTGAAAACAGCCTGGCGCAGAGATTATTAAAATGAAATTGCTCTGAGAGGTAGGGTTAACAGTCATTTTTAAACCGCGAGGAACAAAATGGAAGAAGGAAAAAATTTAATTTCCTCAACTTTTTTTTGGAGGGGTGTGGTCCACAGTGATGCTCAGGGCTAATCCTGGATCTGTGCTCAGGGGACCATATGTGGTGCTAGAGATGGAACTGGGATCTGCCACACATCTGGCAATACCTTAATCCAGTCCTAAAAATTCCTCAAACTCTTGAACATAAGTGTGAACATAAATATAAGTCGATGCTGTTTGAAATAAAAATTTAAAAATTCTCTACCATGAGCACAATTTTCTAAAATTAAGGAAGATAGATTTTTGAAGATTTTTTTTTTTTTTTGCTTTTTGGGTCACACCCGGCGATGCACAGGGATTACTCCTGGCTCTGCACTCAGGAGTTACTCCTGGCGGTGCTCAGGGGACCATATGGGATGCTGAGAATTGAACCTGGGACGGCCGCATGCAAGGCAAATGCCCTACCCGCTGTGCTATTGCTCCAGCCCCCTGAAGAAATTTTTAATTTAATTTTAATTTTAATAATTTTGGGTCCAGCCAAAAGAGAGAACTTGAAAATCTATTTCACACGATGACCAAAAGGTTTTACATTTTTAAAAAATACTGTAGTGGCTAGTTAGATTTATGTGGTATATGTTCAAAAGAATCCCTGTTGCTATTTTGGTTACTATGGATACTTTTTACCAGGATCCAAAGACCGGGATCCAAAGTTGCAGAACTCATTATTAAAAATAATTGGAAAATAGATATTGGACTTTTGGTGGAGACAGCCTTATCATCTGTAATTAATTGTAAAATTGCCTCATTATCTTTTTATCTTTTGAGGGCCTCCTATCTAGTGCTCAGGAGACCTGGGGCACTTGGTGGGGGCTCTTCTTGGGGATTCTCAGCCTGGTTCAATGTAAGAGCCACGCAGTACTAGAAATTACCCGAGTCACCCCAGCAACCTGGTCAGCACCTTAACCCAATTGCCATTTCTTTGGCCCCAATTCATTATATCAAAAGGTTAATTTTTGTCAATTTCCCTGGAACTTCTATGTCATGTTAAATATAATTAGCCATAGCAGTTAACTTAATTTAACAAATTGTAGCTATTCAATATGATTTCTTTTTCAGTTTTGATGAGATAAGTTTAAGGAAATTATTATCTATTTCAAGCTTACAAAGTCTTGTAAGAGTATGTGAGTGGGATGATACCATCCCATATATTTTTTGGGGTGGGGGACAACTATTGCTTGATTCATGAGTTTGTGCACCATTCATTATATGGACCAAGTACCATCACCCAAAGAAGCAGAGTGTTTAATACAAAGATTAGGTTTTTTTTCAGAGTGGACCACATTAAAGCAATCAATCAGGATGATTAAAAATATCCAGATTCTTCAAAAGGGAATGCCCTGCCACAGAGGCAGGGTGGGACGGGGGTGGGGTGGGGGAGGAGGGATACTGGGATCCGTGGTGGTGGAAAATGGGCACTGGTGGAGGATGGGTACTTGATCATTGTATAACTGAAACCCAAGCACAAAAATTTGTAAGTCTACAACTGTACCTCATACTTTTTCACTAATAAAAATTAAAAAATATATATCCAGATTCTTATTTTAAAATGTAGTATGGGATTAATACCCAAGGTCAGTAGAAACAAGGACTAGAAGGATTGGTCCGCAGTTGGAAGCCTGCCTCAAGTGCTCAGGGAGATGGCAGTTGGGACAGAAAACTAACCACTATGACAATGATGGTTGAAAGTGATCACTGTGGATGGAAGCTGCATAGTGAAAGTCGGTAAAAAACCAAACATGATAGCCTCTCGGTATCTGTATTGCAAACTATAATGCCCAAAAGGAGAGAGGGAGTGACAGACAGAGAGACAGAGAGACAGATATAGAGAGAGACACAGAGAGAAGAGAATGTCTACTATAGAGGCAGGAGAAGCAGGAAGCAGGCTGGGGTTGGGGTAGGGGGAGGAAAACTGGGGTCATTGATGGTGGGAAATGTACACTGGTGGAAGGATGGTTTTTGGAACATTGTGTGACTGAAACTCAATCATGAACAGCTTTGTAGAACTGTATATCTCATCACTTAATCACTTAACTTCCCATTAGTCATCGATTTGCTCGAGCGGGTGCCAGTAACGTCTCCATTTGTCCCTGTCGCATGCTAGTGTAGTCCAATGGCGTCTGTTCGCTCTAGGAACATGAAGAGCCTCAAACCGATCGTTCATGATCTTGATGAAGAAGTCATTGTGGCAGCCTAGTTCGGCCTTGAGATTTTATTGGCCTCTCCTTTCTCATCCTTCTCAGTGCTGCCATGTCAGTGAAGCCTTCATTCAGGTGAATGAGACCCGTTGTAGTTACTGGTTTTGGCATATCGAATACACAACGGATAGCTTGCCAGGCTCTTCCGTGCGGGCGAAATACTCTCGGTAGCTTGCCAGTCTTTCCGAGAGGGACTGTATATCTCATGGTGATTAAAAAAAAATCCAGGGGCTGGAGCAATAGCACAGCGGGTAGGGCATTTGCCTTGCACGCGGACGACCCAGGTTCGATTCCCAGCATCTCATATGGTCCCCCGAGCACTGCCAGGAGTGATTCCTGAGTGCATGAAGCAGGAGTAACTCCTGTACATCGCTGGGTGTGACCCCAAAAAAGCAAAAAAAAAAAATCCAGCTTCTAACAACTGTTGGAAACCATTACTACCACTACTCATGAAGGTGCTGGGGTGGGGGTATGGAGCGGGAAACACTACAGTTAGTTCCTGAATGTTCTACAGTTGTGGGAGATGTGCTTCCTGACAGAAGGGTACTATATGTAGTGGCACATAGAATTTCTCACCTTTGCTTCCCTATGACTGAGCATAACTGTTAATGGATTATGTGATTCCATGTATATGGAATATGTTGCCTAGACAAATTCACAGAGACAGTAAAAGCTGGTCAGGGGTTGTCAGGGGTTGATGGGTGGATGATGAGTACTGACTGGATTTCTTTCTGAGATGATGTTGATATTTAGGAATTCCTTACAGTCGTTCACTTTAGTTTCGTGTGAGTGGGTGGCTCTCAAGCAGTGCTCATCCCCCCACCCCTCTCCACAAATCAGAAAAGCGTTCAATACAAAGGGGGCTTTACAGGGGCGGAGCAATAGTACAGCCAGTGAGACTTTTGCCTTGTATGAACGGGGTTTGATCCTCAGATTCCGCATGGACACCTTAACAGAAATCCCCCTCCTCGTCCCCGCCCCCCCCCCCCCCCGCCCCTCGCAAGTGGCATGGCTGTAAGTATTTAGGAATCACACGGTCAGTCAATTTTTTGTTTGTTTTTTGACCCACACCCAGCAGTACTCAGGGCTTACTCCTGGCTCTGTGTTCACGGATGACTCCTGACGGTGCTCGGGGGACTATTTGGGGTGCTGAGATATTTGTTCCTTATTGGTGGAAGTGGTTTAGACTCTCAGCGACTGTGCTAGAACAGGGAATGCAGGAATTATGGGAAGCAAAGGTTTAAACGTAGCAATAGAATGCACACTAGAGTCTCTGATTGGTCCAAACAATGCAGTTAAAAAAAATACTCCAACGGCATTTTGAAATTTTCAAATCGTGCCGCCATTTCTTCCCGCCATTTGTGTTAACTGCGCTCAGACTCAAATCCGATGACTTATTAGTTCCTACCAGGGAATTCAGATCCCCCCACAAAAACCAGTTTTGGGAAGTGGGGTGGAACGCGAGCAAGGCAAATTCCCTATCTGCTGTTTTATCACTTGGTCTCTGAGATGAGGATTGTTATTTCTGTGTTCATTCGAGGAATCAATCACTAGGAACCGTACCATGTCCCACCGCATCCGCTAGCTACGGAAGTGCACTGGTCTAGTTCGGTTTTCTTCTCTCTCCACCCCTTTGTTTTGTCACAGTAGTATCTTCCTGTCCACTTTCAAAAAATAACATATGGGTGGAATTCTGGGCTTTCTGGAATTTCTGGGAATTCTATTGATATGGATTCATCACCAACTTGAAAATTTGCATAAGTATAAACTACTTTGATTAATCAGGAGACAGGATTTGGGGTACTTTGTGTGTTCCGCTTGTCTAACAGTGGATCTCGAAGTGACTGGTACATTTATACTAAATTTCTGTGACTTTATTATTTTTTAATTTTTATTTATTTATTTATTGCATTTTGGGTCACACCCGGCGATGCCCAGGGGTTACTCCTGGCTCTGCACTCAGGAATTACTCCTGGCGGTGCTCAGGGGACCATATGGGATGCTGGGAATCGAACCCGGGTCGGCCGCGTGCAAGGCAAACACCCTACCGGCTGTGCTATCACTCCAACCCCAATGGCTGTGACTTTAAACACTCCGGGACCTAATTCTGATAACCCATTCAGTCTATTCTCACCCCACGACTCGTGAAACTCTCCCAAGTGCCACGCTCAGGGAATAGTTGCCAATTCTGTACATCGGTTTTCAGTGGTTTGGCTGTACCCCCTTACGTTTCTAGTGCATATGTGCAATTGTCAGGTGGGAGCTGTTCAGGTGTATCTTGGCTCTGGTATCCTCTCCATTTCCGAAAACTGGTTTTTGTGGGGGGATCTGAATTCCCTGGTAAGACTAATAAGTCATAGGATTTGAGTTTGAACACAGTTAACACAAATGGCGGGAAGAAATGGCGGCACGATTTGAAAATTTCAGAATGCCGTTGGAGTATTTTTTTTAACTTCATTGTATGGACCAATCAGAGACTACGGTGTGCATTCTATTGCTACATTTAAACTTTTGTTTCCCATAATTCCTGCATTCCCTGTTCTAGCACAGTCCCTGAGAGTCTAAACCATTTCCACCAATAAGGAACAAATATCTCAGATAAGGCGGGGCTTCTACTTGTAGACAAATTAGGAATAGATGGGGTACCTGTCAATCATTTTCACTCCAACCAATCAGTATCTTGGTGAGCTGAGCAATAGAATAGCTATAAAAAGAAGTCCAACGTTCTCACCTTCGCCCATTTCATCCTGGGCTCCACAGCGTACCAGGTCTTGTGAGGTTGAGGCTGCATGACGACGGTTCTGACACCATAATCGTAAGGTTAAGCCTAATTGTTAACTGATAGTAGCTGTAGTGTGCTTTTTATAGATGAATATATGGATTGTAGTATATTTTCATAATATTATAGTAAATACATTTAGTAGTCTGGAGGGCTTGAAATATGTGAGTCCCTTGGCTGAACTGGGGCACAGCCCTGTGCTTTGCAATAGGACGGCACTAACATTTTTGTACCTTTAAATATTGAGCGTGGTCGGCTCTTATAAGTAGTATTAAGATGCTGTGGTATTTTTTTAAAGTTAAAAAACAAAGGAAAATATAAAGCTATTAGCTCAACAGGTGCAAGACCCCACGGTGACTGCCAGCAAGCTGATTTTGCTTTTCATTTTGCATCTTTGGGTTATTATTGCTGCAGTGTATTTGTTTAGTTCTTGGTCTTGGCCCCTCTGATTCTGTTTTTTTTTTAATTTTTTTTCAACCTGAAAAGGAGAAAATTTCATGCTTGGAGGGTTTGTGTTTAGTATTAGGACGAGTTAATCTGCCATTAACTGTTTTCGAACGCAGTTTTGTGGGGGTTTGTTTTTTTCTTTCCATGTCTTAAATATCATTTTGAGTGCTGAATTTTGGATCCAAGCCTCCCATGCCCCGAATTAGTGTTTTGTTGTGTTGTTGATGTTTAAGTTAGCTGGAAACTTGAAAATGAACTGCCTGGTCATGGTCAATGCACAATTTGTTTTACTAAAGGAAAGGTGGATTTTAATAGCCTTGAACCGCTTTTGATGCTGCTTTGCATTTTTATAAAACGCGGGCTTCCTGGGTTTTGACTATAACGCGACCTTGATGCTTTTTCTAAATTTTCCTGTAAACATTTGGTCTTAGTGCACTTGCATTTTATAAACGCCTTGGATGCTGGTAAACTTAAGCCTCCTTCGGTCCCAGTGTGGCATTTAATTTAACAAAACAAGTGTTGGCTCCTGTTGGTGGCATTCAGTTAAATTTTTGTGGTGTTGGTGATTTCACAGTTTTTGTGCAAAATTTCAATTTATTGCGCAGGAAATAATTGGTTCCTATTGAGCCTTTTCTCTCTGATCATATGATTGGGGGATTCGGTGCCAATTTATCTCTGAATTCCGGCCTTGCTCTCACGTCTTTGAGGCTCATCATTGGGAGTGAGACCTTCACATATTAGGAAGGTGAATGTCTTATTAGGAGCTGCTACTTGATACAGCTTGGCATTTTATTTTAACGAGGGATTGTGTGTTCGTTATCATGCTGCGTAGTTTTAGGTCCTGCATCTTTTTATAGCTGGGTGTAAAAGCCAAGTCTCGAATAATTTTCAATTTGCAAGGAAGAAAAAAAAATTTTTTTTTGAAAATGCTCCTTTGGTATTTTCAGCGTAAAAACGCACGCCTTTGTCCATCTCTGGCTGGGAGGTGGTTTTAGGACTGTGAGCAGGGCCCCGAAGTGCCTGGCGCACTGACCTCCGTGGAGCGGCTTTTAATGGTTTTGTTCACTCCAAAATTCGGGTTCAGATTTTTCCTCTTGGTGGTGTTGCATACGAAGGTGGTGTCCCCCCACCCCCCCACCCCCAGTATGAGAAATTTCAGCGCATGAATCAGGAAGAGAGCAGTGAAATGGACTGCTGGCTTCCCACCCACCCCCCACCCCCTTTCGGGCCGCTCTGGCAGTGCAGGGGGCTGAGCCCCGGCCCTGCCCTCAGGCATCTTTCTTGGCGGGCTCGAAGAACTCCTTGAAGTTCGCGTGCCGCGAGAGCCCAGTTCAGCAGCGTGCAAGGCCAGCACCTGGGAATCGAACCCAGTTCAGCTGCGGGCAGGGCACCCAGCAAGCAACCTTAACCCTTGGCCTGAAGTGGAGTCCTTTTATGTTTGCCAGCAGTGAGCACGCAGTTGCACGAGCAGTTTGCAGTTTTATTTTAAAGGTTAGTTGTGTATTTAATATAATCATCCTAAAAAAAAAAAAACAACCCACTGCCGGGGCCTCTTTGTCAGGCTTTTTCATTTTTCCACCGGGAAAGGTGGTGATGGGGTGTGCGGGCGGGGTGGGGGGGGTCGCAAAGAGATTCGCTTGGCTTCTTGATTTTTCCAAGTCTTTCCGACCCCGTCGCCACCAAACTCTGGTTTAGCTTGCAAAAAGATTTTAATTGAGATAACTGATTTTCCCAGAGCGTCGGTGTTGCTGCAAAAGCAAGCTGGGCAAGCCGGGGATTTGCATGTGGCCGGCCGGACTTAAAATGGCGAGATTTTCTACCCCCTCCCCCCGCCCCCCCTCCTCCCCGCCACGGATGCCCCTTCCCCCCATACCCGGTGTTCGAACCGCGTTGCTTTTCCCGCGCGCCCCTCCCCCACGGGCTCCGAGCGCGGCCATTTGAAACTGGCGCGTCGCGACCCCTTGCTGAACGGTCAAGTATTAGATTCGAGGGAAGCGCTTAGAATACTGAAGCTGTAATCACTCTTTGTGAACCTGATTTTTTTTTTTTTTTGCTTTGAGGTTAAAACAGAAAACAAACCATACACTTGCTTTTGAAAAAAAATTGTAGTTTAGGCAGAGTGATTTACTATATCGATAAGCAGGCAGGCTTCGTGCATCAGAAATTTCGTGCATTAGAAATTCCAGCAGCAAACCCTCCCGCAGAATAGCGGCTTTGCTCCATCACTGCTCAGGTGTTTCTCCGGCTCTTCTTCTGTGTTTCCCCCGCCCTGCACCCCCGCACCGCTTTTTTTGCCTTAGTATTTTTTTGGGGGGAGGGTCACACCCGGGGATGCTCGGGAGTTGCTTCTAGCTCTGCACTCAGGAATCACTCCTGGCGGTGCTCAGCGAACCGTATAGGGTTCTGAGGATTGAACCTGGGTGGGCCCCGTGCAGGACAAACGCCCTTCCCGCTGTACTAGTGCCCGGGCCCTGCCTTTTAAATATTTTTATTTAGCCCTTCCCGCTGTACTAGTGCCCGGGCCCTGCCTTTTAAATATTTTTATTTATTTTTGAAATTTAATTAATTTTTTTTTTTTTGCTTTTTGGGTCACACCCGGCAATGCATAGGGGTTACTCTTAGCTCAGCACTCAGGAATTACTTTACTCCTGGAGGTGCTCAGGGAACCACATGGGATGCTGGGAATTGAACCCTGGTCGGCCGCCTGCAAGGCAAACACCCTACCCGCTGTGCTGTTGCTCCAGCCCCCTTTTAAATGTTTTTAAATGCTGCTGGTTGTTTGCTTTGGTTTTTTTTTCCCAGTTAGGTGTATTATTACTTATGACTTTGATCCATTCTTGCTTTGAACTCGAATTAGATTTATATATTGTTTAGTATCCAAGTGACTCATCGAGCACTACAAGATTGGTGGAACATTGATATTCTTAAAAATAGCTTTCTGGAAGATTATTTAGAAATCAGAAGCATCTATTGTTGGTAGGACTGAAAGCTTCCTTTCTGCCTTCGTTACTGGTAGGGACCAAGATTTTAGGACATCTATTAGTCTCACAAATGGTTCCTTTTCAAGCAAAGCTCAAAATCTCAACCAATGTCTAACTGTGGCACTTAGGTTAATGTGTCAGGATTCTAAGTACCTTTTATTCCTACTTCTCTCAGAGAATCATAGAAGGGTCTATTTTTCAAAACAACACACCTGCCGAAGTCAGTATTAGTAACTCTAAAATTTCCTTTATTGTTACTTCTATTTAGACTGTTTGCTCCATGTCAGGCTGTGGCATTATTTAATGATTGGAATTATTCGTGAAATTACCTTAAATGATTGCTGTGCTTTGTTTTGTTTGGAGGCCACATCCGGTGGTGCTCAATATTTTCCTCTTGTCTCTGCATTCAGGGATCATTTCTGGCGGATGCAGTGAAACACATGTGGTGCCAGTGATTGAACCCAGGTTGGGCTGTGCAAGGCAAGTGCTCTATCCACTATAATATTATTACTCAGGTTCCTACCAATGTATTTTATTTTTTCAATTTTTAAATTTTTTTGCTTTTTGGGTCACACCCGGCGATGCTCAGGGGTTACTCCTGGCTTTGCACTCAGGAATCACTCCTGGTGGTGCTCAGAGGACCATATGGGATGCTGGGAATCGAACCCGGGTCAGCCGCATGCAAGGCAAACGCCCTACCCACTGTGCTATTGCTCCAGCCCCTGTTTTTTTTTTTTTTACTTTTTGGGTCACACTCAGTGATGCTCAGGAGTTACTCCTGACTCTGCACTCAGAAACTACTCCTGGCAGTGCTCAGGGGCCCATATGGGATGCCGGGGATCGAACCCAAGTCGGCCACATGCAAGGAAAACGCCCTCCCCTCTGTACTAGCGCTCTGGCCCCACCTAACCAGTTTATTTTAAATGTTCATGATTTTGTAACTTGCTGTGTTAGCCAGCACTGACACTAATACACCATGAAATGCTATTTGATAATCTTGGTGCTTTATAACCACTCATCATCGCATTTTGAAGGTTTGTTAACCACAATCCTGAGAGTCCTTTTAGCTACAGCATTGAATAAACTGATCTATTGAGATTTTCCCTTAGAGAAATTAAGGGACACTGACTTCCAGTCTAATGTTTCATAATTCCCTTGTGCTGCTTGAGTAAGGCAGGATGAACTATGGTTCATTTTTTTTAAACTATGGTTCATTTGGAAGGGACAGACAAACTTCTGAAGTAGAACTCTTTTTTTTTTTTTTTTTGCTTTTTGAATTACAATTGGCAATGCTCAGGGGTTACTCCTGGCTCTGCACTCAGGAATCACTCCTGGAGGTGCTCGAGGGACCTTATTAGATTCTGGGAATCGAACGCGGGTCGACTGTGTGCAAGGCAAACGACCTGCCCTGAGAGCTGTGCTATTGCTCCAGCCCCTGGAAACCATTTTTGTTTTGCTTCATTATCTGTATTTGAACCATACCTTGTGGTGCTGGGGGCTATTCCTGGTGGTGCTTGGGGATCCATGTCATGTCAGGGTTCAAACCCAGGATTCCCACATGCCAAGCATTTCCAAAGAGCCATTTCCTTGACAGAGAAACCTCATTTTGACTATGTAACATCAGTTTTTTCTTTTATTTTTTTTTTTCTGCTGCTGCTGTTTGTGAAAGCCAGTAACAGAGAGATTAACAAGCTGGACTAGATTGTAGGAAAAAACCTTTGGAGTTGAAGTGTGGGGTGCTACTGGGATTCTTTGGTTTTTAGGTTGAGAAGGTGGGTCTGAAGTGGAAAGTCCGGTTCTATCTCTGAAAAGCAGGGATGGGGGGAATGTGGGGGAGACAGGTTCAAATGGGCAGGAGTGAGTCATTTGTGTGTGGGTGTCCCAGATGTAGTCATCCTAGCATCCCGCGAGCACAGAATTCGGAGTAGCCTCTGAGCACTACCAGGTCTGACTCAAAAATCAAAAATAGAAAATGACTAAAGCAGGAAGAGGATGAAACTGATGGACAGAGTGGGGTACAGGAAATGGTAGTCTCCAACTTACCCTCTCTATGGCATTGAATTGATAAGATTTCTGAACTAAATTAAAATTCAATCCTGGGAAAACATATTTTTATAAGTGTAGTATAACATTGGTTTGTCCTTTCCGCCTTGCCACAGGGAGCTTAGGTTTATTGCGTTACTCCCACCACAGTGCTCCCATTCCTCTGTGTTTATTTGTAGCTTCTTTCTTTCTGCTCCGTTGACTTGTAAATATTCTTTTTCTCTTCTCCTTAAGTCTTTTGCAGATCGTATAAATAAATAAATAACCGCATAAAAACAAAAGAAAAAAATTCAATCCTGGTCAGCCACAGGATTTAATATGCTGTAGCTATCCACCTCTTTACGTTTTGTTTTGAGTCTCTCGTTGGCCCTTCCCTTGTATTGCAGACCTTGCTAGTAAAGATGCAACAAACCTCCCCTTTTTGAATCTGAAAGATTCAGCTCATTTTCACTGGAAAGCAATTGCCTGGCCACCGGACACTTGTTGTCTCTGTTACAAATGCTCATTGTATTCAAGCAGTATGGAGATATACATGCTGGCAGGATGGAGGTATTCATGACTAAAGTTCCCAGGTCCCCCTATTGTCTTCCGCCCTTCACCAAGTAATTACAGTGGGATGAATAGAATGAGTTGGTCAGGACAAAAAGTCATTAGTATTTATGGGGTTAGAACTCCTGTGTATTCTGGTGGAGGGATGGGTATTTGATCATTGTATAATTGAAATCCAAGCAAAAAAAAATTTGTAAGTCTACAACTGTACCTCATGGTGTTTCACTAATAAAAAATTTTTTAAAAAATAATAAAAATTAAAAAAAGAACTGTGTATTAATTGCTCTCTTTGTCTCTCTTCAGGTCTGGAGTGGAGTCTCTCAATATTGAGGTCAAGGCTTGATTGGTAAGCATTCCCACATTGGTGCTTTCCCTCCAAGAATGAGGTTCCTTTCCGACATGGACAAGTTTTGTTGTAATAGCACTGTCATGACCTATTCTGGGATTTTTGGACACTGTGCAAATGAGCATGCAGACACCACCTGCTTTTATTTATTTATTTAATTTATTTTGCTTTTTGGCTCACACCCAGAAATGCACAGGGGTTACTCCTGGCTCATGCACTCAGGAATTACTCCTGGCAGTGCTCGGGGGACCATATGGGATGCTGGGAATTGAACCCGGGTTGGCCACGTGCAAGGCAAATGCCCTACCTGCTGTGCTATCGCTCCAGCCCACCACCTGTTTGTTTTTTTTTCAAGTAGAGAAAGAGTTTTATTAACAGTACACAGTTTGGAAAATGGAAGGCACATATCCTAGAGAACCACCCTGTTTAGACAGTCACAGTCGGTGGGTTACATGAGAATAAGTGCGAAGCATATATCTGAGTACAGGACATTTTTCAGAGAGTTTAGTTGCCAAGGTTGTTAGTGAGGTTTGTAGTGATCTGGTCTTCTGAGAAATATTTCTGTTCGCGGGAGCTGGAGAGATAGCACAGCGGGTAGGGTGTTTGCCTTGCACACGGCTGACCCGGGTTCAATTCCCAGTAATCCCATATGGTCCCCTGAGCACCGCCAGGAGTAACTCCTGTGCATTGCTGGGTGTGACCTAAAAAGCAAATATATATATATAATATATATATATATATATATTTCTGTTCACCCCATGTCTCATCATGTATATCTAATAGAGGTTTCTGACTAATGAATCTTTTTTTTCTTTTTGGGTCATACTTGGCGATGCACAGAGGTTACTCCTGGCTCTGCACTCAGGAATTACTCCTGTCGGTGCTCAGGGGATATGGAATGCTGGGAATAGACCCCGGGTCGGTCACGTGCTAGGCAAATGCCCTATCCCTCTGCTATCACTCCAGCCATCCCCCCCCAGCTAATGAATCTTATGATTATCTCCAATTTCTCTTTTTGTCCCTGCAGCTTTGTTTGTACTGTTTTTGCAGTGTTCTCCTTCTTCGGGTGCTCAACCACCACCTGTTTTACAGATTTCTTACTTTCTCTCCTGTATCCCTTCTCTCTTACCTCCTCTTTTCTGCTTTTCTCCCTCCTTTCTCCCCCATCTTTTCTCCCTCTCCCCTCTCCATTGTTTTCTTTTTTATTTATTTATTTATTTTGTTTTGTGTTTTGGGCCACACTCAGACATGTTCAGGGCTTCCTCCTGAATCTACACTCAGGGCCTACTCCCTGTGGGTTCAAGGGGCCATATCAGGTGCCAGGGATCAAATCCTGCGGCAGCCCCATACAAGCCAAGTACCCTACCCACTGTAGCTCCAATCCCTTTCAGCACCCACTTCTCCCGAGTGACCACTTCCCTACTCCACTAACATGGCGTTTTCTTCCCTGTCTTATCACCTGCGCTCACCAGTGACAAGCTTCCTGCTGAAGAACAGTCTCTGTTTCTTGATCACAAAAGAGCAGGTATATGCGGGGGCCTGAGAGATATAGTACAGCGAGTAGGGCATTTGCCTTGCACACAGCTGACCCGGCGATAACCGGCATCTCATTTGGTCCTCTGAGCACTGCCAGAGGTGGCTACCAGATGTGACCAAAAAAAAAAAAAAAGAACAACCCCCCCCCCCCCAAAACACCAAAAAATAAGTAGCACTGCTGGAGCAATAGCACAGCGGGTAGGGCATTTCATTTGCCTTGCATGCTGCCGACCCGGGTTTGACTCCAGGAGTAATTTCTGAGTGCAGAGCCAGGTGTAATCCCTGAGCATTGCTGAGTGTGACCCAAAAAGAAAAGGAAAACAAGTAGCCATATTTGGTTATGAGGAATATGCTGATATTTCAGTCCGATCATGTTTGTAATCGACCCAGCAGGCGGGCAACCACTATCCGCCCGTTTGTGGAATACATATTTGGGTCCAGGTCATTATAGTAATGGAGTTGGCCTCCTCCCCTGTCCCATTCTCCCTTTTATTCTATTCTCTTTTTTTCTTTTTTTTCTGCGTTATGCCTGACAATGCTCAGGGGTTACTCCGGGCTCATGCACTCAGGAATTACTCCTGACGGTGCTCAGGGGACCATATGGGATGCAGGGAATTAAACCCGGGTTGGCTGCGTGCAAGGCAAACGCTCTACCTGCTGTGCTATCATTCAAGTCCCTTATTATGCTCTTTTTTTTCTTAGGTTACTCTGACTTCTCTTCTCATACCTTTTTATTCTTGCTATGAAGCAAGAGGTGGTCCAGGGACCTGGGATTTTTCCTCACTGAACCAGGTTCTGTTCTGGCCAGCTTAGGCATCTCACGCCAAGTCTGCTCCCTTGTCAGTGCCCGTCAGAACTTCTCTAGCATTTTTTCAAGTTGGCTGGGCTGGAGGGGATGCCTGTTAACGAACCGTTTCTCCTTCTTTCCTCACTTATAACAAAACACTTCTAGGTGGTGATTAGTTCATTGAAGATTTGAAGACAGTGACAATGTGAAAATGGTGAAAAATGTTAAATAGAAACTGGAACTCCCGGAAGATGTTCTCAAAGAGATCCTTAGTCTCAAAAGATACCTCTGACTCCTAGATTTTTCTATTAGCACATGTTTGATTTGGGTATGATCGAGGAACCAAAAGTTCACCCACACACAAAGTAAAAAAAAAATTCACATTGCTTTTGGATCTGAAGCTGGAGTGAGTAGCTATTACAAGCCACATTGCCACTTAGAGCCTTTTGATTGATCCTTATAGTTGGTTAAGTCACTTTCAAAACCTCGATCGTTGAGGTCATTGTCATTTCCCATCAAGTGAAAATCTGAACACAGAAACATTTAGAAAAAGCTTTACCCTGGAACCCCTTAGTTAAACTCTGCCAGTTTTTCTTTTTCCCCCTTTTTGCTTCATTTCTTTGCTCTTCTCTTTTTGGGGGTCACACCAATGGTACTGGGGGAAGGGTACTCCTGACTGTTGTGCTTAGGGGTCCATGCAGTGTCATGGTTCGCCCTGGCCCCCTGCATGCAAAGCTTGTGCTCAGCCTGTTGATCTCTCTCTGGGTCCTGGTAACTGTTCTCACTAAGTGATATGATGGTGACTTTATGTATTTGTCGGTTCAAAAAATATCTGAAATTTTACTGTAACTCTGCTACCTCCTTTCCCCTTCCACACCTACTCAAACCCAGAACACTTAATATTGAGTCCCCTTATTGAGAGATGTGGGAAAGGCTAAAGCAAACTGGCTAGTAGGTGACTTCACCAAGTGAAGTCACTTCACATTTACAAAGTCACAAGGCAGAGGAATCTTAAAAGGGTGAAGACCTAGTTAGGTGGACGTCTCTGGAATTCAGAAAAACCTGGTAAAAGTAAAGTTCAGAGACTCTGGGTTCCATCCCTAGCATCAAAAAGTTTAAAAGTAACTATCCTCTGTAGAACTTATAGTGGATTGAGTTTTGTGTTTGTGTTTGTGTTTGTGTGTGTGTGTTGCCAGGGATCAAAATCAGGGCCTCACACAGGCAAGACTTGTTCATTACTACTGAGACTCAACAAGAATGCAGTTCTTCAGTTCTAGTGAGCTGGAGAACATGCTTTGCATGCAGGAGGACTGACTAGATTCAACACCCAGAACCACATCATCCCCTAGCACTACTAGGGGTAACTCCTAGGAACAGCCCCTGAGACCTGCAGGATTTGGCGGGGGGAAAAAAAAGATTTAGGGGCCAGAGAGAACAGAAATTAATGCACATGCCTTGCAATGCTGCCAATGGTGGTTTAATCCCTTGCTACTACATATAGTCCACCAAGCACTGTAAGTGGTCACTCCTGAGCACAGATCCAGAAATAGTCCCCGAGCATTGCTTGGTGTAGCCTAAGAACCTAAATAAAAAGAGTTTGAGTTCTTTTTTCTCTGGACTCATCTGGCATCTACTGACTGCTTATTCATTGCTTGTAACTTTATACTATTTTATGATTTTTTTCATACATGCGATGCATTCACTACCCCCATGGGAGGTAGTTGGAATTTTAACAGGCTCTCAGTTCTTGCATTGATTTTTTTAAATCTCAAAGTCATGTTTATTTATTGTATTCAACAAGTGTTTTTTTAATTTTTTTATTTAATTTTTATTAGTGATCTGAAACACCATGAGGTACAGTTGTAGACATACAAATTTTTGTGCTTGGGTTTCAATTATACAATGATCAAATACCCAACCCTCCACCAGTGCCCATTTTCCACCACCATGGGTCCCAATATCCCTCCTACCCCCATCCCCCCATCCCACTCTGCCTCTGTGGCAGGGTATTTCCTTTTGTTCTCTCTCTCCTTTTGGGTGTTGTGGTTTGCAAAAGAGGCAATGGGTGGCAATCATGTTCGGTCTATAGTCTACTTTCTCAAACTCATGTTTAGATTATGTCTGTCTTCCTATTTCTTTCTAAGAACTGATCAGAGAGACTAGATTCTAATGGCAGTTATAGGACAAGCCTATATGGATTATGGCTTCTATGATGTCAAGGGAAAAATCAATTTTCTACATCGATTGCCTCGAGCAGGCCCCAGTAATGTCTCCTTCATCCTAGCCCTGAGTTCAAAGCTCATTCAGGGTTAGGAGAATGAAGACCCATCATTGTTACTGGTATATGGCATATTGGATACACCATGGGGAGTTTGCCAGACTGCCGTGTGGGCAGGTTACATTCAGTAGCAGGCTACTGAATTTTCTCCGTACTCAATGTAAAAGCACCAGGCCCACAAAAATTAATATGCTCAAAATTTATTCTCTAAAAATTTCAGGAGGTTGGGAGCTATCTCAGGGAGCTTGAGTGCATCACACTGGAGCCCCAGGTTTGATCCCTGGCACCACCTGGTCTCCCCGGCACGCCCCAAACCAAAACCCCAACTAGGGAGAAGGTTCTGCTCCCTTGCTTAGGTGTCTCAAGTGCGAGGACTCAGGAATGAACGAGCAGAGAACGACTGATCTTGGGGCCGTAGTGATAGCACAGCGTGTCCTGCGCAGAGCCAGGGTCAATCCCCAAGCACCGCCTGCTGTAACTCAGGTAGTAACTTTTCTACATCTGATCTTTTCTCAACAGATCCCCTGCCATCCTTTCCTGTGGACTGATCCGTGCCTGCTCTTCTCCAGGGATCCTTGTTGAGGTGAGGATGTACGAGAGTCGCAAGGGACAAGTAGCTTAAAGAATGTATAACTTGAACTCAAATACAAACGTTTGGAGGTGAAGACTTCCGCCACTGGGGGAGGAGAGGCCATATCAGACTGAGCTTAGGAATCCTGGCAGGTGCTCAGGGTGGGCTACGTGGGGTGCCGAAGATAGAACCCAGGTCGGCTTCGTGCAAGGCCAGCACCTTAGTCTCTGCAATATGTCTCCAGTGCCATCACTGTTTGCTTGCGTAGTAATTAGAACTAGAATCTGGACTGGGAGAGGGGATACTCTTTAAATTTTGGTATCCATGCAGATAAACTTGGACATAGCATGTTCAAGTTAAGACTGCCCCCCTTGCCCCTGTCCAGGCATTAGGAAATCCCCAAACAGATGTTTTCCTTGGATTTTGGACTCAAATATGTCATCCATACATGTCATTAGCATGAGTATAGATCATGGAGATCTGACAACCCAGTCACAGTTTTAATGTTTCTATATATATATATATATATATATATATATATATATATTTGCTTCTTGGGTCACACCCGGCGATGCACAGGAGTTAACTCCTGGTTCGTGCCTTCAGGAATTACTCCTGGCGGTGCTCGGGGGACCATATGGGATGCTGGGAATCGAACCCAGGTTGGCTGCGTGCAAGGCAAACGCCCTATCCACTGTGCTATTGCTCCAGCCCTTTAATGTTTCTATTTAGGAGAGATTCCCCACTCTGTATTGTTTGCATCTCTTAATTTTGCCTATTCTAGAATCCATTGCTTCCTTTTGCTCATGTGTTGGGTTGGGAAATAAATGTACGGGGGACCACAGAGTGAGTTTGGTGAAATTCCATCAAAATATTCCTTCACTAAACTGAAGTATGTTGGTGTCCCAGAGGTGCTGGTAATGACTTCATTTCCATCTGACTCTTATTCTCTCCCCTTCCCCTTGAACTTTTTGCTGGAGTCTAGGAATCAATTTTGTCTAATTTCCAAATGTTGCTTGCCAGTGATTAAGCTACATTCATTAGATGTATACCCAGAGTGGAAAGTCACTTGGTGCATTCTAATGACACAAGTAATACCCTCCTTAACAGCTTTTGTTCCCTTTCTGCTATTTTGTTTTCTCATTTCTTAGCAGAATCAATATAGATCGTGTTATTTTATTCAAGTAACAGGTTCATATATTTGTGGGGAGGAATCACAACCAGCAGTGCTCAGGAGCGACCCCTGGCGGTTAACCTGGATAGGCTACATGCAAGGCAAGCATCTTAAGCTCTGTATTCTCTCCAGCCCCAGAGAATATCAGGGAATCAAGAGGGGCTGGGAAGATAGTAGCACTGTAGCACTGTCCTCCCCGTTGTTCATCGATTGGCTCGAGCGGGCACCAGTAACGTCTCCATTGTGAGACTTGTTGTTACTGTTTTTGGCATATCAAATACACCATGGGTAGCTTGAAAGGCTCTGCCGTGCGGGTGGGATCTCTCAGTAGCTTGCCGGACTCTCCGAGACAGCCGGAGGAATAGAACCCAGGTTGGTCGCATGTAAGGCAAATGCCCTGCCCGCTACTATCACTTCAGCCAGAGAAGCAAGTGTTTGCCTTGGATGCGGCTGTCCTGGGTTTGATCCCTGGCACCCCACGTGATCCGCTGAGTATCTCCAGGAGTAATTCCTGAGTGTAGAGCCAGGAGAATTCCTGAGCATTGCCAGGTATAGACCCCCAAATAAATAAAATAAGGGGGGAGGGGAAACTAGAAGACTAGAGTGATAGATGAGAAATAGTTTTATTTGACATATTGTCCCACTTTCCCCCCCGGTAACCTTAGAAGTTATGCTATTTGGGGATGGAGAGGGAGGGAACATTTGGGCTAAACCCAGCTGTTCTCAGGGCTTACTCCTGGCTCTGTGCTCAGAGGTCACTACTACTGGTGTTCAGTGGACTATATGTGATGCCAGGGGTCGGACTTGTTTCAGCTGCATGCAAAGCAAGCACTTTGCACATTGTACTATTTCTTTGGATCCAGAAGCTCTCCTTCAACCATTTTCTTTTGATTTAAGTACCACGACCGGCTGGAGCGATAGCACAGCGGTAGGGCGTTTGCCTTGTGCGCAGCCAGCCTGGCTGAGCCGGGTTCAATTCCTCTGCCCCTCTCAGAAAGCCTGGCAAGCTACTGAGAGTGTCTCGCCTGCACGGCAAAGCCTGGCAAGCTACCCGTGACGTATTCGATATGCCAAACACAGTAACAACAAGTCTCAAAATGGAGATGTGACTGGGCCCACTCGAGCAAATCCATGAACAACGGGAGGACAGTAACAGAGGACAGTGACAGTGACAGTTTCTTGTAGGGTCACAGGCCTGCAATGTTCCAGCACCATCCCTACCTCTAGAGTACTAGCGCCCCTCTGCCACTGTCTCGTGGTGCCTGTCTCATCCTCCATCCCTGCCCCACCCACCCCCATCCCCGAAAGTAAACTTACTTCATTAGGGCACCTCTCACATTCTGTTCTATTGGCCATTTTAAATTCCCTTCCTCTGTTTCTTCATACTCCACATAGAGAGGTCATTCCGTGTCTGACCTTCTCGCTGTGACTCATTTCACTCATCGTGATGCCCTCCAGTTCCATCTTAATAGCAGTGATGTACACGATTTCATCTTTTCTTCGAGCCAAGGAGTGCTCCATTGGGCATCTGGAGAGCACAGTTCCTCTAGCTACTCCTCTGATGTTGGGCATTTGAGTTGTTTCCCAATCGAGGCTATTGTGAATCACACTTCAATGAACTTAAGAATTACTGCCCCCTTCTCAGAAAATGAAAATGCACACAATTGCCTCCACCCGGTGGGATTCTGCTTTCTTTAAGCGAAGAAAGAGAAAGCATCCCTCCAGTTGCATCTGAGTCCGCTCTGACTCTTCAGGATCATTCCAAGGTCCCCCCCTCCCCTGCGGTGCACAGGATAACCCGTGTTGGGAGCAGCACTGGCCTGGAGTTAGGCAGTAGGCTGGGAACAATGGCTCTGTGGAGGGCTGTGGCCAAGAGTAAAGATAAAGCAGACTCGGGAACATGGACTATTGGTCTGAAAAGTGTCAGGGACCTCGTGTGTTCAGAGGACTGTCTCCCAACGCCTACTCTTTTCCTATTTCTACCTGTACCTCGCCATCTCCCTGACTAGACAAGTAACTTAAGGGAGCGTTGCAGATGGAGGAGCTCTGTTCATTTGACCTGAGATGTATGTAGAATGGAAGTTAACAAATATATTTTCAATTTCTTTTCAGTTTTTTGGGGCCACACCCGGCAGTGTTTAGGCCTTACTCCTGGCTCTGTGCTCAGGGATCGCTCCTGCCTGGCAGTGCTCAGGGGACCATACAGGGTGCAGGGGATCAAACCCAGGTCGTTTACATGCAAGACAAACCCCTTATCTGCTGTACTATCTCTGTGTACCCTCCACACTATTTTACAAAAACAACTTTCAAATGTGTTCCCACCTTCTGCTCCGTGCTTTGCACTGTCAATCATGAGTAGTACCCATAGGTGATTTTTTAAAAGTGGGCACAGATGTCTGTGAAGTTGAGATTTTAAATCTTAGTCCCCTTGAAGTCAGTCTCAGCTTGAGATGCAGTAGTTGCTTTAAAGGCTTCATTTCGATGTGTTTCCCTCTATGGTAGATTTTTGCTTATTTATATTTAGGCGTTTGGGGCCACACCTGGTAGTGCTTAAGGGTTACTCCTGACTATGCACTGAGAAACTCCTGGTGGGCTTGGGGGACCATATGGGGTGCCGGGGATCGAACCTGGATCACAGTGTCCAAGGCAAATGTCCTACCCGCTGTACTATCTCTCCAGCCACAGTGGTGGATTTTTGAAAAATACTTGGATGTTAAAGTGGGCAGCTGCATGCTCTGAGCACAAGCCTATTTCTTGGTTCGTGATTAAGATGACAGAAAGACTTGGGGGCTGGAGCGATAGATAGCACAACGGGGAGGGCATTTGCCTTGCATGCGGCCGACCCGGGTTCGATTCTCAGCATCCCATATGGTCCCCTGAGCACCGTCAGGAGTAATTCCTGAGTGAGTGCAGAGCCAGGAGTAACCCCTGGGCATTGCCGGGTGTGACCCCCCAAAAAAGCAAAAAATAAAATGAAATAAAATAAAATGACAGGAAGACTTGAGTACTCTTGACACACGAAGAAAGGAAGTCAACTTGTGTTCATCATCTTATATGGAGCTGGTAAATTATGCTTTTTTGTTTGTTTTTGTTTGGGGGCCACACCTGGCTGTGCTCCAGGCCTGCTCCTGGCTCTGCGGTCTGAGAGCATTCCTGGTGGGCTCACACGACCATGTGGGGTGCTGGAGATTGGACCCAGATCAACCACATGCATGGCAAGTGCCCTACGCACCGTGCTATTGTTCCTACCCAATACATTTTTTTCTTTTACCTTTTAAATTTTTTTATTGATTTACTTCATTTTTTTTTGGTTTTGGGGCACATCCAGCCCAGCGATGCTCAGGGGTTACTCCTGGCTCTGCGCTCAGGAATTACTCCTGGTGGTGCTCAGGTTACCATATGAGATGCCATGAATAGAACCTGGACTTGCTATGTGCAAGGCAAGTGCCCTACTCATTGTACTATCACTCCAGTCCCCAGTCCTTTTTTTTTGTTTGGAAAAAGTTCCCATGGTCAAAGTTCCCATGGTCACCAAAAGGCAGATTTGGGCATCACTGTATTTGAAATATTGGTTTCTTTGGAGAAATTTCTTTTTATTTCTTTTTGGGTCACACCCGGCTATGTTCAGGGGTTACTCCTGTCTCTGCACTCAGGAATTATTGCGGGCAGTGGTTGGGGGACCATATGGGATGCTGGGTATCAAACCCTGGTCAGCTGCATACAAGGCAAACGCTCTACCTTCTGTGCTATAGCTCCAGCCTCTGGAGCAATTTCTAAACTTGGAAAAGGATAACTTAGAGTCATGGGTATAGATGTGCACTTAATGAATCCTCCGAAGACCAGGGCAGAGGCCAACCCAATTAGACAGGAGTGGAAGGAAGGAATGGAAAGTGTGTGACTTGGAAGCAGGCAGGATGCAATTCCCAGTCAGCCTACTTGGAGGGAGACCAACATCTGAGAGCCTTTCAGTTCTCAGAAACACTTTACGTACTTGAGTCATCTCTTCATCTCTTTCCAAACATGGTTGGAAATTGGATTCCATTGTCCCCATTCACACAGGTGGGAACCTGGGAAGAACTTTCAGGAAGCGAAGGAATTGTAGATCTTGGAGTCATGACTCCAGATAGCTGGTGATGTGGCAACTTTTAATTTTTCCACTTTCCCCTATGAATTCTGTATTGGGGGGGTGTGGTTTGGACCACAGCTGACCTTGACTGGGGGCTATTTCTGGCTCTGTTTTCAGGAGTAATCCCTGGTGCTTTTAAGCGGACTGAATATGGTCCTCACCAGGGCCCTTTGGAGGAGGGTGGGTTGAGTTTCCCTCCCCACCCTGAGCAGAGCCCGGGCGGCTGAAGGCCTCGGGTTCCGGCCACAGCCATGCTCAGGACCACTCTCCACACATTCGGGCGAGCCTCATGCATGAAGGAACTGGCAGAGGAACCCAGGTGTGTGGGACCCGGGGCGTAGATCTCCAAGGCTCTGATTGGGACTGGGCCTTCTCCACCCAGATCCCTCATCTCCCAGTACATAGGCATTATACCCACCAACTGCCCCCAGCGCCGTGTAATCCCATCAACGGTGAAGACCTAGAGACTATAAAACCCAGCTACCGGAAGCATCTTATTATCTCATTCTTACTTTGGACAACCTGGCAGGCTACCGAGTGTAACCTGCTCACACGGCAGAGTCTGGCAAACTCCCTGTGGCGTACCCAATATGCCAAATACCAGTAACAATGATGAGTCTCATTCTCCTAACCCTGAAAGAGCCTTGAGTATGGCACTTTTTAAAATCTCAGGGCTAGGACGAAGGAGACATTACTGGTGCCTGCTCGAGGAAATTGACTAACAACAGGATGATCGTGTTCGTGATTCTGGGGAATCTGGCAGGCTACCAAAAGTATCCTGCCCACACGGCAGAGTCTGGCAAACTCCCCGTGACATATTCAGTATGCCAAAATTCAGTAACAATGATGGGTCTCATTCTCCTGACCATGAAAGAGCCTCAAATGTGGCACATTCTAACATCTCAGGGCTAGGATGAAGGAGACGTTACTGGTGCCTGCTCGAGGAAATCGATGAACAACAGGATGACAGTGATACAGTGATTGTGGTCCAGTGAATTGATCCAGGGTTGGCTGCATGCACGGCAAATGCTTTACCCACTTACTCACTCTCTGACCCCTGTATCTGGGGGATGTGAGAGGTGGTGGGCCACACCTAACAGTGTGCTTTCTCCTGGCTCTGTGCTCAAGGATCACTCAAGGCAGTGGTCAGGGGACCATATCTGATGCCTGGGGGTGAACTGAGGTCAACTGCGTGCAAGACAAGTTTCTCACCCTTACTTGCCTCCTGTACTTCATCTCTGAACCCCTTCTTTTTCTATTTTATTCTTTTAGGCCACATCTGGTGATTATCAGAGCTTACTCCTAGCAGTCGTGCTCAGGGGACCATACGGGGTGCTGGGAATCAAACTCAGTCGCCTGCATTCAGAGCACGTGACCTACCCACTGTACTATCTCTCCAGCCCTTGACCCTTATTTTTTATTTGGTGTACCCCCTGCACTATGAATTTTTCTTGGATCTGTGAAAAGTGGGTTTGGGGTTGGTTAGCCATTCAACTTATTATTCATTTGAGTTCTCCGGGACAGACTTGTGTACATTACCTGCTATTTCACGATGAGGCTGTTCTACTGTTTCCTTCAAGACACTGTTTTCCTTGAGTCTTGCCTTACCCTGTATCTTTGCCGTACCTTAATCTACAGTCATTGATCCTCCTTGTGAGATTTTATTTCTCTCTTATGGTTCATCAGTACTTTTTAGGGAAGTTTTGCAAATTTGTAAGCTTTAAATCCTTGTAACGTCTCAGTTTCTTTTTATTCACTTTTGAGGCATTTGTGGCGGGGTAGGGAAGCGTGTACTCATAGGGTCACACCCCTGGTTCTCAGGAACTATTTCTGGCTCTGTGCTCAGGACTGACTCCTGGTGGTGTTCGGGGGACCAGATGCAATTCCAAGGAGATTTTTGGGGCTCATTCTGTGTAGTGGGTGTTCGGTTTTATTTGGGGAGAGGTGTGCACACCCAGAAGTGCTGGCTCTGAACTCAGGGTATCACTCTTAATGAAACTTCTGAGGCCCTAAGGGGAGTTAGGGACTGAACCTGGGTCAGCCACGTGCAAGGCAAGCACCCTCCCCACTGTACTGTGGCTCCAACCCATGAGTACTGGGTGCTGTTGTTTCCCGTGGATTTTTCCTAGTTTTCAGGCCCAAACCTCTGCTGTCTTAGCATACTTTTTTTTGTGTCTCTGATTGTGGTGATATTCCGTTCTTCCATTTTTTTCTTTTTAACTCACACCCGGCGATGCTCAAGGGTTACACCTAGCTCGTACAGTCAGGAATTACTTCTGCTGCTGATGCTCAGGGCACCAAATGGGATGCAGGGGATTGAACCTGGGTCAACTGCATGCAAGGCAAATGCCCTACCCGCTGTACTACTACTAATGCCCTACTCCAGCCCCTGTAATGATGTTTCTGAAGTTGGATATGTTTGGGATCTGTTGAAGAACACCTATCCTTCAACAAAAACCTGTCTCGCCCATGAATACCATCATACCCTACAGCTATACCAAGCTTTGGTTTTCTCTGGCCTAAGTCTGCTTGCCTTCATTTGATCATATCTTTCTTCCCAGCATCTTTCATAATTCCATAAATGTCTCTGCCATAATTCCATAATTCCATAAATGTGTCCTAAGGAAACAGACAATTGCTACCTGCCAACCTATACACAGTAACTTTCCCTATATATCTGTGTTTTTGTTTATTTTTTCTTTTTTTGTTTTGTTCTGTTTTTTTCAATGTATTATTATCTCCAGATTTTCTTTTTTCTTTTTTTTCGACCCGAGTTCGATTCCTCCGCCCCTCTCGGAGAGCCCGGCAAGCTACCGAGAGTATTCGATATGCCAGACACAGTAACAACAAAGTCTCCAATGGAGACGTTACTGGGCCCGCTCGAGCAAATCGACGATCAATGGGAGGGCCTTTACCTTTACCTTTTTTCTTTTTATTTTTTCTTAGAGAGACACCATGAGGTACAGTTGTAGACTTACAAATTTTGTGCTTGGGTTTCAATTATACAATGATCAAATACCCATCCCTCAACCAGTGCCCATTTCCCACCATCACAGATCCCAGTATACCTCCCACCCCTCATGCTCCCCCACATCCCACCCTGCCTCTGTGGCAGGGCATTCCCCTCTGTTCTCTCTCTCCTTTTGGGTGTTGTGGTTTGCAAAAGAGGCATTGAGTGGCAACCATGTTTGGTCTATAGTCTACTTTCAGTATGCTTCTTCCATGCTGGGAGGAGGATCCTCCCAACACCCTTTATTTGGTGCTCCTTTCTCTATCTGAGCTCCCTTTTCCCCTAGCATGTGTGGCTGGCCTCCAATCCGTGGAGTAAAATTCCTGGTACTAATCTCGGCCATTCTTGGATGTTAGTCTCCTATTTTGTTACTTTATGTTCTGTAGCTCTTAGAAAAGATGAAGTCATGAAATTTACATACGAGTGGTACTACATGGAAAGTATCATGTTAAGCGAAATGAGTCAGAAAGAGAGGAATAGACATAGAAAGATTGCATTCATCTGGGGAACATAAAGTATATCTGTGTTTTTAAATCTATCTTGAATTTGATTTTCCCTTGATCTTCAAGTGATAGTTCCCAAATTGCTATCACTTTGTTATTACTGTACATTTTGACTCCATCTTCTTTGGTGGAGGGTCTGGCGGGGGGGAGATACCTGGTGGTGTTCGGGGTCCTTTCCTGACTTTGTGCTCAGGAATGACACCCACCCCGGGCAGTGTTCATGGAGCCATATGTGATGCAGGGGACAGAACCCAGGTCTGCTGTATGGCTCCTATACCTTGTATATTATCTCTCTGGCCTTCAGACACTATGGTACTCCGGGATTCTGGCTCTGAACTCAGGGATCACCCCTGGTGGTGCTCAGAGCACTGTATGTGGTTCAGAGGATGGAACCTAGGTCGGCCTTGACAAGGCAAGCGCCTTACCCACAGTACTATCTCTCTAACCCCATCCTTATAATCGTCTTGTTATAGTGGAAATCACTTAATCACACTGAAAACATCTTTAGTCAAGAAAGCAAAGAGACTTGATTACTTAATATTGAGACAGACCACAACTAGGCAATCACCTAAAATTGTGGCGCCAAGCAGGAGTGCAGAGCACTTTTCTAGCAGTTTTCCTGGCAACATAGCAACTTGTGGGACAAAGGAGAAAGGCATGAATGGAGTTTTGGGAAGTTTTTTTGGTTTGGGTTGTTTTTTCTTTGTTTGTTTTTTGGATCACACCTGGCAATGCTCAGGGGTTACTCCTGGTTCTTGCCCTCAAAAATTACTCCTGGTGGTGTTTGGGGGGCCATATGGGATGCCAGGTATCAAACCTGGGTCAACCGCATGCAAGGCAAACGTCCTATCTTGTGTACTATTGCTCCAGTCCCACGAATGGAGTGTTTGATTGCTTACTTCACCACACAGCACCGAGGTGCATTGAGGCAGGAGGGACACAACACAGGACATAGAGAGGACTTAGAGACCTTTGTGGTGGACACATTCTCTTTTAGGTTCCGTAGAGACACTTATTGGTTTACTAATTGTTTCAGTGGCCCTGCTCCCTTTCCAAGGTCACAGGTGGGTTTGTGTCTTTCTGCTCTGCTCTGAATCATAACTTATGATGTGTGACCTATTCATCTGTGCCTGGGTCTCAGAATAGACCCAGGAGCTCCTGCCTCTGCCTGCCTCCCTTGTCCCCAGTGCTTAGTTACCTGTGTATGTGCTTACTTCTTACATACCACAGTCTTAAATCCATATTATTTGAATATTTTCCCAGGTTTGCTTATATTTTGAAATTTTTTGCTTGCTTATTTTTATTGTCATATTCTCATTTTTAAATTCACATTAATTTGTCCACTCAACATATTTTTCTTCGGCCCTATGATAAACTTGCTTCTCTTTTGTGTTTGAGGGCCACATTTGATGGTGCTCTGGGCTTACTTCTGGCTCTGTGCTCAGAGATCACTCCTGGCAGGGCTAAGCGAACCAGATGAGGTGTCAGGGATCGAATCTGGGTCGGCCACATGTAAGGCAAGAACCTTACTTGCCTCTGTCACTGCAATCTTGTCTCTCAACAATTCGCATATTCTTGGATCTCGTCACCATTGGTGACCTTCACAATTTAAAAATCTTCCTTTCTATAAACAACTTTTGAAAAGATTATAATCTTGGACATGATTTTTTGTTCCTATGTCCTTTCTGATTTTCACGATACCATACCCCCCTATCTGAGAGGTTGATTTCTAAGATCTCATGATTAACATTACGAACTGGTGCTTTACACTTGATTCTTAATCTTTCTGATGTTGTTCTTTGATTTGCCAGATTACTTCTTAGAATTTTAGTTTTCATTAGTATAAAATGGAGATCGGACTCACCTTCTTTTCAGGAGGTGTGCTTTGAGACTACATCCAGTGTTCAGGGGTTACTCCTGACTCAGCTCAGATTTCATTCCTGGTAGTAAAGTGGACCATATGTGCTGAAGGGATTGAATGGGGATTGGCAGCATGGAAGCGTCTTAACTCCTGCACTGTCTCTCTAGTTCCTGCCTGACCTTTTTATTTATTTTAATTTTCATTTTTTTTTACCGCAGCCAGCGATGCTCCGGGGTTACTCCTGGCTCTGCACTCAGGAATCAAACCTGGTGGTGCTCAGGGAACCATATGGGTTGCTAGGGATTGAACCTAGGCCATTCCCATGCAAGGCAAGCACCTTACCTGCTGTACTAACACTCCGGCCCTGGCCCCAAATCTTTAAGTGGCTGTTAGAAGGGCATAAATTAAGGGCATTGTTTTGCTCTTTGATTTGGGGGTGGGGACACACACCTGCTAGTGCTCAAGGATATTCTGGTCCCAGAACTCAGGGATCATTTGGGGTGGTGCTTAGGGAATCCTATGCATGACTGGGGATTGAGCCAGGGTCAGCTGCGAGCAATGTAAGTATCTTAACCCCTGGCCACTCTCTCTGGCCTTAAGAACATTGTAGACTGATGCCCTCCCCACAATACTATCAGAATAGCATAATGTGAAGACAAAGTTGAGTTTGCTATGGCCACCAAGAGTATTACTTTGACAGAGTCTTAGTCACATGCTGAGGAAACGACAAATGGAGATACTTGTGAGATTTGTAGCCTGACTGAAGGTAGCTTTTTGTGTGTGGGACTCCGATCAGGATTGGTTGAAGTTCATGGTAACCTAGGATCGATCACTAAAACAACAGGAGTTCTGGACACAATGTACATGGATTGTTCTAGCTGGTGAAATGGAATTTTCTGGAATGAACAGAAAATTTTTTTAAATACTTTTTTACTTTTTGGGTCATACCCAGCAGTGTTCAGGAGTTACTCCTGGCTCTGTACTCAGGAATTACTCCTGGTGGTTCTTGGGGGACCATATGGGATGCTGGAGATCAAACCCGGGTCGGTCATGTGCAAGGCAAAGCCCTACCTGCTGTACCATTGCTCCAGCCCTGAACAGCAAAATTCTTTGCATTTTTTCACGTACAAAAGTTACCTGGAATAGTAAACACATGTTGATACAGTCAAATGGTAAAATTATGTTGGCTAAGACAGCCAAAGAGGAAAATCATGTTAATGTAGGCAGTGAGATGTGAGATAGTTCTCAGTATACAACAGCACATTGTAAGTGATAAGTGCTCTATAAATGGTGGTGGTATTAATAAAACAAATGTTTCCCTGGGTTTTCATTCTTAGGTTTTTTCCTTGTTTGTTTGTTCTTTGGGCCACACTCAGCTGTGCTCAGGGCTTCGGAGCTTATTCCTGGCTCTGCTCAGGGATTACAATCCTGGGCTTAGGAGATCATATAGGGTGCCAGGGCTCGAACTTGGGTTGGCCACATGAAGGCAAATAAATGCCCTGTCCACTGTATTATTGCTCCAGCCCCAAGTAAATCTTTTTTCTTTAATTTCACTTTTTTTTGGCCTTTTTTGGGCCACATCATCTATCCTTAGAGCATACTCCTGGCTTTGTACTCAGGAATTACTCTTGGCAGCCTCGGGGGACCATATGGGGTGCCAGGATCGATCCGAATCAGCAAGCACCCTACCCAATATACTATTACTCCGCCCCCTTAGGCTCTTTAAAAAAAAAGCTTAAAATCAATATTCTAATGCCTAAACTCAGTAGGAAGGGGAACTCTTGAATCAAAAGGAGTAAACTTCTGAAATATCATTTTATTCTCTTTGATGCCTAAACCTTACCTTGGCTGAGTCAAGTATACAATTACTATACAATTTCTTTTTCTATTCTTTTAGTATGAGAGCAAGTGATGGGAGATTTAATGCAGGTTAGTCTTTCCAAAACAGCACCAAAAAATTTGGGGAGTTCATCACTGTATCACTGTATCACTGTTATCCCGTTGTTCATCGATTTTCTCAAGCAGGCACCAGTAACGTCTCCTTCGTCCTAGCCCTGAGATTTTAGCAAGTGCCGCATTGGAGGCTCTTTCCGGGTCAGGGGAATGAGACCCATCATTGTTACTGGGTTTTGGCATATCAAATACACCACGGGGAGCTTGCCAGACTCTGCTGTGCAGGCAGGATACTCTCGGTAGCCTGCCGGGTTCTCTTGAGAGAGAGAACTAGACAATAAGAGGTCGCGGGCCACGAATGGTCGCACTTTCTGGGACCTGGATATTGATAGTCTCTGGATCTTGACTATTGATGAGATTACACGGCACTGGAGGCTGTTTGTCGGTGTAACTGCCTAGCTACTGGAAGATGGGGGATCTGGGTGGAGGAGGCCCAGTCCTGATCGAGCAGGCTTGGAGATCTCAGCCCTGGGGCTCTGCAATCCTGGGTTCCTCTGTGGGTCCACGCTGCAGGTTCCTTCATGTGTGAATGTGTGAGGCTCATCCGAGCATGGCTGTGGCTGGGTTCTGGAGGTCTTCAGCTGCCAGGGCTCTGCTCGGGCTAGGGAGGGAAACTCAACCCGCCCCCCTCCAAGGGACCACAGTGAAGACAGCCAGGTGTGGGGGCAGGAATCTCTGCGTTGTTCGCTTCTGGAAGCTTGGGGAGTTCATATATTATAAAAAATTGTGTGAAACAAACTTCTTCCCTGGCCGTCTTTCTCTGCAGTGTATATTCATGTGGAATCTCGATAGTTTTGCCTACAGGGTACATACATGGTATGTAGTTTTGGTTTCTGACCAAACCTGGAGGTGCCCAGGCACCATTCCTGGTGGTAGTTGGGGACCCTCCTTGGTGCTATAAATCAAACTAGGGTTGGACACATACCAGGAACGCATCTTAACCCTGGAACTATCTCTCTTACTCATATATTTCTGGGTTTTCGTTTTGGGGCCACACTGGTATTCAGAACTATTTTATTTTTGCTTTTTGGGTCACACCCAGCAATGCCTCAGGGGTCACTCCTGGCTTTGCACTCAGCAATTACTCCTGGTGTTGCTTGGGGAACCATATGGGATGCCGTGAATCGAACCCGGGCTGGCTGCGTTCAAGGCAAAAGCCCTACCCACTGTACTATCACTCCAACCCTGTGTTCAGAACTTTTTAATGGCTCTTTTTCATAGTTCAGGTATCACTCCTGGTGCGGTTCGGGGGACCATATGGTTGTTGGGGATTGAATCTGGGTCAGTTGCGTGCAATGCAAGTGCCCTACCCACTGTACTGTCTCTCCAGACCCCTGACCCATATAATTTTAACCAATTAACTATTAATTGGAGAATGAGTTGCTCAACCCATAGATTGGTTTAGGTAAAATGCCATAGGAGGATCATATAAAACATCGGACACAATTTGATCATATCAGGATCTTTCTCCAGCGGGCAAAGAGATGGTGCAGAGATTTAGGTGCTTTTCTTACATTTAACTCGCCCTAGTTCAATCCCTGGAACCACATGGTCCCCCAAGCATCACTGGGCACAGCCTTGGAGCCTTCCTCCGCCAGCATTGGGTGGATGGCCTTAGTAGCTCCGGCACTGCAGGGCCCAAAGAGCATTCTATTCTTGGGCTCTTGCATTGAACTGATGATGTCAGTGGGATTTCCTGAACCTCCTGAGAACTGTTGGGACATCCACTCCCTGCAAAAATCAAAATCTTGGGCTAGTATTTTTTTATAATTTGGTATTGTTATATTTGATGTGATATGTTTATAATAGTGTTGACATTTATGGCCTTGGTGTACAGTTATTGTGTCTTAGCACTTGAGCTAAGACCCTCCTACCTTTGCCCTTATGTGACATCTAGTCCACTTAAGGAGTTAACTGTTTTTTAGCTGTAAGATAAATTTAGTGATTGAATCACTGTGAGATACAGTAAAAAAAACTTTCATTTTGAGTTTCGGTCATACAATGATCAAACACCCATCCCTCCACCAGTGCACATTCTCTGCTACCAATGTCCCCTGCCAGGAGTTAACTTTTGTTGTTGGATTTGAGGGGTAACGGGCTGGTTGGGCTATAACAGGTGGCTATCAGTGGTTATTTCTGGCTCTGTACTCAGGAGTCGTTACTGGGCCTGCTCGAGCAAATAGATGAACAACGGGAGGACAGTGCTGACAGTACTCAGGAGTAAGCCCTGGTGTACCTCTGGGGATTACCCTGTGTGGTTCTGGAGATTGAGTGATGGGCCACATGCAAAGTATATGCCTTTATCCATGTACTATTTTCCTGGACCAAGAACTTACTAGTTTTTTATTTATGGATTATTGATTTCTTGGGGTGGGGGTGGGTGGGGGTGGGGGAACTTACTAGTTTTTTAAAAGAGATTCAGCACTGTGAAAAGGAGGAGTTCATATAAACAGAGATTCATCTTATTTTCTTGCAGCACTGTAGCACTGACCACTGTAGCACTGTCCTCCCATTGTTCATCGATTTGCTAGAGTGGGCACCAGTAATGTCTCACAACAAATTGTGAGACTTGTTACTGTTTTTGGCATATTGAATACATCACGGATATCTTGCTAGGTTTTGCGGTGCGGGCGAGATACTCTCGATAGCTTGCCGGGCTCTCCGAGAGGGGCGGAGGAATCGAACCCGGGTTGGCCATGTTGGCTGCGTGCAAGGCAAACGCCTTACCTGCTGTGCTATTGCTTCAGCCCGTTTTCTTGTAAAGAGAATTATAGGTATCACTTTGGTCAGTGCTCTCCAGAATCCAGAGCACCAAGAAATTCTGTTTCCCAGATCACGTGTTTGAAAAGGTTGTACAAACCAAATAAATCATCTTTAATAATAGCAATAACCTTAGTAGTGCTAATTTGGTTCCTCATCATGTAGAAATTGCTGGCATTGGAGATTACTAATTAGAGCTTCTGAAAGCATGTTAGTGCACTATGTTGCCGATTTCTCGTCTTTCTATCTTTCTCGTGGCGGTATTCATGTTATTATCCGTATTTATCTTAAGCTCTCAGGCATGAGTAATATAATAATCCTCTCCCCAGTTTGCCATGCTTTTGATTCCACGGAAAAGTCAATAGGTTAACACAACTCAAAAGGGAACGCTAACACATGCGAAAGTACTCAAATACCCTTTATTGCCTCTAAGTATTTTTTTTAAAAAAAAACACCTTCTTTCCACTATATTCCTGCCTCTCTAGTAGATGTGGAGGTAATGGATAAAGCTGCTGAACTTGGGACAGAGAGATAAGTCCAGGGGGTAAGACACTTGCATTGCTTGTAGACAACTCCAGTTCGATCCCCAGCATGGCGCATCATGCCATGTGGATGTACCCTCAGGAAGTTGCCCCCAAACGCTGCTGTGTGTGGCCCCCAAATTTGAAAAAGAAAATGTGATTGTTTTTGAAAGGTAACATCTGCTGATCTCAGTTCTGATTAGTGCTGAAGAATTCTCAGATGATAACCAATTTTTTTTTATTTCGGTTTCTCTGATTCTTAGCTCTTCCTGTTGTTCCGGGTCTCTTTGATTCCTTACAGAGTCCAAATAATTTCTTGTCTCGGGGCTTTGGCTCTTGCTGTTTCTTCTGCCTGGAATGATTTGTCGTTACTTTCCCTTGGCGCACTGCTGTCTGACCATATGCCTCCGTGCAGTTTGTTATTTGACCATTGGAGTGGAAATGTAAATAATCAGGAAACAGTGGGAGCTGGATAGGAGTTCTGAGACGACGTGCTCCCTTTCCTATCTTGCTTGTGAGATCAAAAGCTGGAAGGAAATAGATTTGCTCGATTCGGAGACTGCACCTTCTACTTGGAGTAAATTCAGGACAAGAAGTGACATTGACAAGAGCCTTGTAAATGTGGTCTAGGAAGAAATCTTTTCTAGGACCTAGCTGTCTAGTTTGAAGAGGTCGGGCTGTCTTAAACTCAGTCTGGATAATGAGCGGAAAAGGGGGAAAATAATGGCAATTTTGATAAGTCTTTGAAATCATAATTCCGGGGTGCCACTTTGGGCGATACCAAGGAGAGAGCCAAAATGAGCCCTAAGGAGAGGAGATGAGTAATGAAGAACAAAAGATGTGAGGGAAGGGAACCAAAGTGGGAGGGCACAGAGTGACCTTATGACCTCTCAAGAGGCGTGGCTTTGTGGAATCTCCTGCTGCCACTGGACTCAGCATCTTCCCCCGCCCCCCCCCTGCACAGGTACCACTTAACCCTGAGTACACAAAGGCTTTATTTGATTACAACAGTTGCAGTGCCATTCCTTGCCCTCGGCGCTAGGACTTGACAATATAATGATAGACTATTTACACTTTGGACGGGATAATGTAACAGAGGTGCTGCAATCATGACCAGGAAATCCCATTTTTTTTTTTTGCATTCGGGACAAAAAGGAAAAAAACAAGGGGCTGATTCGATGTTCTCTAAAGCTCCAGAGTGGTTTAGAAACACCTTATATTGAGAGTGTGGGCTGAATTGTGCATTCCGCTGGACACTTCTCCCTAGAGGAGCAATGAGGGAAAGGTCCGGTCAGAGCATTTGCATGCAGTAGAGGGCTCTTAAATGGATAATTGCATATATATGCTTCACATACTGAAAGCATTGATTATTTTACAAGGACATACAAAGGAATGGCTCTTTTGTGTTTCATACTAGTTGCTCTCCTAGGTATGAAAATGAAACCAGCTACTGCTTCCAAGCTTGTCAGAGGTTTACTGTGCATCATTTTTCAACAGTATTTGATAAACCATTCCAGTACACCCTGAAAATACAAACTGACAGGGCACCTGGAGGTGAGGAGGGGTATTTATGTAAAGAAGAGGCATTATGGGGCAAGTAGATAACTCAAGCTTTGCATATGGGAGCCCCAAGTTTGATTCCCAACACCAGTGTTTCCTGAGCATCCCTGGGAGTCACTTCCCCTACCAATAAGCTAGGAGAAACCTTCAGCATCATCTGGTATAACCCAAAATCCCCCGAAAGAAGAAAAAGAGGTATGTAATCTTAATACCAGGAGAGAACACGCAGGACCATTTATATTCTTGTTCCTACTTAATTCATTTTTTTGGTGGTGAGGGGGCAGTGCATCCCAATGGTGCTCAGTGCTTACTCTTGGCTCTACACTCAGGGATCACTTCTGGCGGGGCTCAGGGGACCATATGCAGTGCCAGGAATCGAACCTGGGTCATGTGGGCATGACGCCCTACCCATTGTATTATTTCTTTAAATAATCCTGCTACTAAATTCTTGTTCCAAAAAGCCACGTTCAAAGGCTTCCCAGTATTCTTCCCACACATTTCTCCTCTTGGAGATCACTGTGCACTGTAAGAGGGAAGAATTGGGGCTGGAGCGAGAGCTCAGTAAATAGAGAGCTTGTCTTGAACGTGGCCTGGTTTAATTTCCGGCATCTCATATGGTCTCTTGAGCACTGTCAGGAGTAGTTCCTGAGTGCAGAGCCAGGAATAACCCCTGAGAATCGCCAGGTGTGCCCCCTCAATAGGTGAATCCCCCCACAAAAGAGTGAAGAATTGGCAGTTTAGACCACAGATGACCTTTGTAATCGAGCCAAAGCTGCATCTTCCACACTGTTCCATTCTTTTCCATCCACTCTGCCCCTCATTGAGAATTCAAAACCCACTTTTCTAGAAGATGAATAAAGGTAGAGAAGCAGGCCTTTAAAAACAAGGATAAAGGAACCCCATTGTCTTTAAATGATTTTTCTACAGTCACAAAGATGACTTGGTCAAGAATCTGTGTCACCACTCTGCTCACACCCGTTTGACATCAGTGTGTAAGAGACGGTGTGTCCCGTAACGAGGTGCTTAAATTTTCATTGCTTAAACCAACTGGCCTGTGAGGTTTAGACACTAGGAACTCTTTGTGGACCCACGATGTTACTTAACAGTAAATAATGTGCGTGTCTTGCATGAATGAGACCTGGGAATCCATCCCAACCTCTTCAATAAAGAAAAGAAAAGCACTTTGTCTCTTTCTAGAATCCCAAGGTCGACAGCGATATCTTACCTGCTTGTCTTTTTTCTTCTTTTTCTTTTTTTTTAAATTTTATTGAATCACCATGAGTTAGTTACAAGCTTTCATGTTTGGGTTACAATCACATAATGATCAAACACCCATTCCTCCAGCAGTGCACATTTCCCACCATCATTATTCCCGGTATAACCCCCCTTTTCCACCCTCCCTCTGCCTCCATGGCAGACAGTATTCCCCATATTCTCTCTCTACTTTTGGGCATTATGGTTTGCAATACAGACACTGAGGGGTTATCATGTTTGGTTCTTTATCTACTTTCAGCACTCCCATCCTGACTGGTTCCTCCAGCCATCATTTTCTTAGTGATATCTTCTCTATTCCAGCTGCCTTCTCCCCTTTTCTCATGAGGCAGGCTTCCAGCTATGGAGCAGTCTTCCTGCCCCGTATATCTACTATCTTCATGTGTCAGCTTCATGTTATGTTATTTGATACTCCACAAATGAATGCAGTCCTTCTATGTCTGTCCCTCTCTTTCTGATTCATTTCACTTAGCATGATACTCTCCATGTCTATCCATTTACCTGCTTGTCTTTAGGGCTAAATTTGGGCTATGATGGAGACTTTAGGACTTGAAAGGAGAAAGTGATGTGTTGTACATGATTGAATCCCATAGGTGTTTCGCCTTCCAGGAGCTCCTTACCATGTAATAAGCGTGCTTTTTCATTACATGCTTCCAATTTTCTTTACAAGCATGTAATCAGAAGGTAAAAGGCAGTAAGTGTTATCTAACATTGAGGTCTGGATCTGAATCTAAATCGTACAGAAAGGGGAGCACTCCAAACTCTACAACCCTGACAATCCAGTAGTAGCACACCAGATTGGATGGAATGTAACGGGGAGGCCAACCAATCTCAATGAACAAAAACATGAACACAGCAGACTTAACTTGCAACAACATTCTATTAATCCCTCAGACAAGAACTTTATGTCCCCATAGAGGAGATACAACAGTTTTCACTAATTTTCTTCTATGAAAAAATTTTTGATCATTCCATTAGCCATTTATTGGTAAGAAGCAGTATAAAATAAATTATTGTGGGCCTGCTATGGGGGCAGGCTTGAGGGATGATTGGTAAAATGGAGACAGTGAAGGTAAAATGGAGACAGGGAAGGTGAGATTGGTGGTTGGATTGGTGTTGGAATGTTGAATGCCTCTAACTAATCATCATGAACAACTTTGTAAACCATGGTGTTTATTTAACTAAAGTGGAAATAAAATAAAAAGACAAAATAAGTAAATAAATGGGCTGGAGCAATAGCACAGCGGTAGGGCATTTGCCTTGCACACAGCCAACATGGCCAAGCCGAGTTCGATTCCTCCGCCCCTCTCGGAGAGCCCGCCAAGCTACCTAGAGTATCTCGCCCGCACAGCAGAGCCTGGCAAGCTCCCCGTGACGTATTCGATATGCCAGACACAGTAACAACAAAGTCTCCAATGGAGACGTTACTGGGCCTGCTCGAGCAAATCAATGAACAACGGGAGGACAGTGACAGTGACAAGCAAATAAATATAGCAGAAAGCGCTTGGGAGATGGTCCAAATGGCAAGAGTGCATGGGTCAGAGAGAGATAGTCCAGGAGTTGAGGCTTTTGCATTACATGAGGCCAACTTTAGTTTCATCCCCAACATCACATATCATAGCACCACCCAAGAATCGCCAGAGGTCACTTCTGAGCACAGAGCCAGGAAGAGCTTCTGAGCACTGTGGCCTTAACCCCCTCATCCCCAAAGGCAAGAGCTCAGACTTTACATGTGGGAGTCCCTCAGTTTGGTCCAGGAGGCTCACTGAGTGTGACCCCAAATAAAAGATAAATAAATCAGCACTCCAAACTGTTACTATAAGGCATAGATACTCAGACATATTTTTCCAAGAAGTTCTGGGAGAAGATTGGACATGATAGGCAATAAATAGAACCGCTAGTGATTCCTTTCTTTTCCTTTTTCTGATTACTTCGTTTTTGTTCTCTCCTGCGCATCTCTTCATTGTTATGTTGTTCCAGTGACCACAAGTGACATACATACTTGGCTGCTGGATGCTCCCAGCCCCTGCCAGCTGGGCCTCTCTCACTCTTAGCTGAGGCCCACACATTCTGGTTGCAGTGCTCACATGTGCTCACTAGAGGGCGCCTTTCCTGGCTCTGGTGCACATCCATATTTTAGTTGGGATGCTCAGAGCGGGCCCTCTGTTCCTTTTTTTTTTTTTTTTTGGAGGCGGGGGCACACCAAGCGATGCTCAGGGATTATCACTAACGGTGTTCAGGGATCACTCCTGTCAGGGATCAGAGGACCATATGGGATGCTGGGGTTCGAAAACGGGTTTGCCATGTGCAAGGTAAATGCCCTACAAGCTGTCCTATCACTCAGGTCCTGTCCTCTTCTTTGTTAAAGGCATTTTATTTTTTAAAAATTTAAAAATTTTTAATTTTATTTTATAAAGTGGTTCACAATATTTGATTACATTTAACATTCAAACACTAATTCTACCACCATTACACCTTCCCACCACCATATTTCGGGTGTTTCCATCTCGAAACCCAATCCCTGCCCCAAAGCAAAACCGAAATAATATAATATAATATTGCCCTCTAAGGTTGGTTGCTTCCTACTTTGAATTCCATCCAATGTGGTGCTCTTGGAGTATGGGTAGGGTGTGTTCTATATGAAGTGTTGTGCTGCTGCATTTGCGGCCGCACAGTCCAGGAAAAGGTTCACTTGTGGGTGAGACTCGACTCGAGCATGTGCGGAGTGGCCGTGAGTGTGGCAGCGGTTGAGTTCTGGAGGTTTTTTGGCTGCTGGGGCTGGGTCCCTTGGGGTGGGAAGGCCTCTCACCCGCCCCCCTCTGGGGCACCTCGAGTGAAACAGCCTGGCACCGGGTCCGGCCGCATGGTTATGGCACGCATAATGTTATGCTCCCTGGCATTTTATTTTTGGTTTTGGGTCACAGTCAGCAGACTCAGAGCTTACTCCTGGCTCTGTGCTTAGAGATTACTTCTGGCAGCACTGAGGGAACCCTTTGAGGTTCTGGGGATTAACCCAGGTTAAGGGTGTGTAAATCCTTAACCCCTGTTCTATCACTCCAACCCTTCCTCTTCCTTTCTGCAGTGCTTAAAACACACCTGGTCCTGTGCTTCTGGGATCCCAGACAGGGGTCTACCAGGCGCAAAAGGCACAGCTGCTGTGGGGCTGGAGCAATAGCACAGCAGGGAGGGCATTTGTCTTGCACGTGGCCAACCCAGATTTGATTCCCAGCATCCCATATGGTCCCCTGAGCACCGCTAGGAGTAATTCCTGAGTGCAGAGCCAGAGGTAACCCCTGTGCATCGCCTGGTGTGACCCAAAAAGCAACAACAAAAAGGCACGGCTTCTCAGACTGCCCCACGCGTATGGAACACTGGAGATTTGAACTTGTGACCAAACACTTGCAAAGCAGGTGCTCTAAGGCTTCAAGCTGTTCCAAGGGGTCCCTTTTTACCTTCCATTTTTTAACTCAGCAAACAAGTCTTGAGTTCTATGGTCTAACTAGCATTGATTGGGGGCATTTAATAACTCACTGTTTAGCTTCTGCATTGAAGTGAACAATGAACATCAAGTAGAAAACCAATGTTAACTCTGTGGATGGACTAACAGTTTCCTATTTAGAAAGAGTTTCCAATCGCAGCTTTCCCACTAAAACCTACAATTAGCTTGAATATTGTTATACATTGATTGCCATACTGCTTTCAGTAAAATACCACCCTCCCCTAAAATTGCAGTTTCTCTGACAGTCGCTCCTTTTCAATTCTTCACCCGCGTCTGAAGGAATTCTCTGCAAATCAACCATGTAGTGAATGCTTGCAGTACTTTTTCAATGAAACGACTCAACAAAAAAGGTGAAATGGGTAAACAGTCAGGACCCAAGCTGACTGGTACTCTGGCTCATTTCTGAATTCAGGCCTCCTTGTATTCACAGGCTTTTCCAGAATCCCCGAAGTGGCTTGAGAGGTCAGGCTGGCTGACCTGTCTGTTCCTGAACTTCTGCGTATTTGATCCAGGTAAAAGATTGAACTTGATGGTAGACTGGGTAAGACGCCATCTGCAAGGGGCATTCAAAGGATTTTGCCCTTTTTTTCCTCGAGATCAAACTTTTTTTCCCCACGGGGTCAGCTCACCTTTCTGTTAAGCGGGAGTTACTCAGCTGAAAAACAACTGGAAAGAATAGAGCATTGATGTTCAACTTTACGTTGCTCTCGCTTTCCACTGAAATCCGTTTGTCTATCCTTGCTTGTGACAGGTGTTCTGTCATGCCTAACCCTTATGTAACTGAAGTAGGTAGTGACTTGCCACGCTCGGTGGAGCTGGCCCTGTGTGTTAGAAAGGTCTCCGTGACACGGCTCATCCCAGAGGAGCCATGTGCTTGGGGACGGCTTGTCCCCTATTCGGTGTACGTGAGTGTGCGCATGCTCCTTATGTAGCCGGGAACCAAATGGCAACCTTGTATATCTACTGGGCCAAGAGCTCACTTTGACGGACTGCATTTGGTGTACTCTAAAGCACTTCAGTTTTGATGGTCAAGTTGATAACTCATTGTTGTCACCTTAGCCCCTTACTAAAAGGCTTTGGAATTTATCTAGAGATACTTGGCATTTTTTTGGAGTTCTAGGACTTTCTGAGTAAAATTCAGATTATTCCGCCTAAGAACCCGTTAAAATAATTTAAGGAGAGAGAGAGAGAGAGAGAGAGAGAGAGAGAGAGAGAGAGAGAGAGAGAGAGAGAGAACTAAGGTTAAAGTGCTTTCTTTTTTGCTTTTTTTGGGTCACACCCGGCGATGCACAGGAGCTACTCCTGGCTCACACACTCAGGAATTACTCCTGGCAGTGCTCAGGGGACCATATGGGACGCTGGGAATCGAACCCGGGTCGGCCGCGTGCAAGGCAAACACCCTCCCCGCTGTGTTATTGCTCCAGACCCTAAAGTGCTTTCTTAGCATGTGGCTGCAGCAGTGACCCGGGTTTCATCCTCAGCACCACCAGGCATGGGTTTTGGTTGAAAATACCAAAAGTAAATTGTCTAAGGAGGACTGGGGAAGTATTACAGCGGGTTGAGGGGGGGCTTGCCTAGCACGCAACTGATCCAGGTTTGATTCCCAGTACTGCATATGGTCCGCTGAGCTCAGAGCCAGGAACGGACCCCAAACATCACTAGGTATGGCCCAACCTTCCTCCCTGGAAACTTTATATGTGGGCTGGAGAGATAGTAGGAGTTAAGGCATTTCCTTGCATGTGGCCATCATCCCTAGTGCGCTATATTTATATGGTTTCCCAAAACTCCCAGGAGTGATCCCTGAGCACAAAGCCAGGAGTAGCCCCTGAGCACTGCTGAGTGTGTCCCCAACCACTTCCCCCAAAATGAATGAGTATGTGTAAGGAATTATTTCTTTGGTTAGAAAGCAGTTTCCTGTGCCCTGCGGAATATACTGTATTCCACGCAGGCCCATCTGGCACCCAGCTTTATTTCTGAGTGCTTTAAAAACATTTCTAAGAACTTGAAACCTTTTCAACCAAGTATGTAATGGGTCCAGTTACAGGTTTTGGATCAGAGGATCCAATACCAGCTCCCTGCTTAACCAACCATGCGACCACAAGGCCATCCTTTTGCCTCCTGTGGCCTAAGTTTTCTGCAATATCTAATTTGAGTTTTGTAATGGAGTGGTCCCTAAGATCCTCTATAATGCTTTATCGACTCAGCACTGTTCCACGCACAAAAAGAAATACACAGGCTGAAAGCAAGAGAGATAATAGAGGAGGTAAGGTGCTTTCCTTGCACTCAGCCGACCCCAGTTTGATCCCCAGCATCACAGAAGGTCCCCCACAGCACTACCAGGAATGATGCCTAAGCATAGCCAGGAGTAAGCCCTGAGCACTGCTGGGTGTGACACGAATAACAGCAGCATGAGCAAAATGCTGAGTATTTCAGTAAGGTTGGAAGGACAGTGACCAAAGCTACTTGCAAGAAATAAAGGGAATAAGTGGCCCCTACTAGATCACCGGAGGCTCTGACACTTTGGCGAACAGTTTGTGTTGAACTGGTAGGAGGATATTGCTGCATCGACGTTGTCTCTGTATTACATCTGGTGGTAGAATAATGGATTCTCATATCATTAATCTCTTTTGACTATTGCATGGCTCTTTTACTCTATTGCTGGGTTGCATTTAATCTGTTTTGGTTTTGTTTGGGGGCCATAGCCAGCGGTGCTCAGGGGTTACTCCTGTTGCTGTTCTAAGGAATTACTCATGGCAATGCTTGGGGGATCAGATGGAATGCAAGGGATCGAACCCAGGTCAGACACATACATGCAAGGCAAGCCCTCTACCTGCGGTACTATTGACCCAGCCTACTTAGAAACATTTTTAAGAATTTATATCCTTGGCCGGAGCAATAGCACAGTGGGTAGGGTGTTTGCCTTGCACGTGGCCGACCCGGGTTCGATTCCTAGCATCCCATATGGTCCCCCAAGAACTGTCAGGAGTGATTCCTGAGTGCAGAGCCAGGAGTAACCCCTGATCATCGGCTGGGTGTGACCCAAAAAGCAAAAAAAAAAATTATATCCTTTCCCATCAAGTATGTAATGGTTCTGTTTGCTGATTTTGGTCTGTCAGGAGATTGGGAAGATGGGAACCTGTGTGAGGAAGCCATGAATGGAGATTTACATCTCAATCTTTTCAAGTAAATTATATTTAGAATGTTTATATTATTCCAGGCTCTACTAAAAACATTTCGAAAGCTCTTTGTAAACTTGTCCCTAGCTTGTGTATGTAATTATTCAGGCTTCAAATATTCACTTGCTTTTGTTGGGATGTGTTTGTTTTAATTTTTTTGTCAAGACGATTTAATATTCTAATAACGATTTTTGTATAATGAGAGCTTCAAGCTCTTATCGGGATGTCCGAATAAGTTCGTTAATTCTGGGACGGTTTCTCCTAACCACTACAAATTCATCAACAGTCAAATAATGACATATTAGACCTATTCAATTGAAAATATCTTTACTCTTACCCTGGAGCTTAAAGATGTCTGCCAGTAATAGTCCAACGCCACCCAGATGCTCACAATTTTTGGGAAAGGGAAGATACCTGGTTTTAATATATCTGAAAGATCATCACACCCACAGAATTCTATCATTTGTGTGAGAAATGTATATAACTCACATGAAACATGTCAGCTCAGCTGGGAAATTGGAATAATTTAACGTTACAGGCAAATGCATCTTATTAGAAGTGCAGGCAAACCATTATACTGTCAATATACTATTGAATACTGCCAAGATCATACCCTAAAGGCCCCAGAGAGAGAGAGAGAGAGAGAGAGAGAGACAGACAGACAGACAGACAGACAGACAGACAGACATAAGACCTCTAGGTTAGAGGGTGTGGAGAATGATTAGGTTCCCTGGAGCCTGTAAGAATAAAGAGAGAGTGGCTGAAGCGATAGCATAGTGGGTAGGGTGTTTGCCTTGCACCCGGGTTCTATTCCCAGAATCCCATGTGGTCTCCTGAGCACCGCCAGGAGTAATTCCTGAGTGCAGAGCCAGGAGTAACCCCTGTGCATCGCCAGGTGTGACCCAAAAAGCAAAAAAAAAAAAAGAATAAATACAGAGAGACCCCCAACATCTCCAGGCTAATAACTACTGTGGGGGAGAGGGAGTAAACCTAGATTATACCAACACTGGACAAGGTGACATCTAATGTATAGGTCGTCTGAGTCTTTCTGTTTACATTTCAAATATGTTTTAGTAAAATTCCAATGTTCTGGGGGTATGGTGCCGCCAGCAGGTCAATCTGTATCTGTGAGGAGAGTGCATCAGCAGCCTGATGGCGCCTTCAGACTTCCAGATACCCCAAAATTACTGCTGTGCCTTTGGCCAGACCCCAAAAACTTGTGACCAAGTTTACCAAGAAAGTAAACGGCCAAAAGTTAGGTATGTGGGAGACACACCCACAAACCACCTCCAGCTCGGCTATATAATTGGAGGCATGGCCTCTCTGGTTCCTGATTGAACTGCTTAATGGCCATGATCCCAGAGATTCAGAAACAAATCTCGAAACCCAGTGGCTTTTGGCAGATATGCGTCCGGACCACGCAGTAGGTTACTGTCGCCGGGCCACCCCAGTGGGGAAAGGGTGCTGCCCCTCTGCCTGCTCCCCCTTGGTGGCTCCGTGGCCACCATCCTCCAGAGGTCATTGGACAGTCAGGTTTGGGCCCGCAGCGACGAGACACGCAGGGCCTCACAGAATGGGGGTGGAGCCGGCCCTTTCCTCCCCGTCCCAACGAGACCCCGAGTCGCTGCCCATGAACAGCCTTTCTGGCTCCTGATCAAGCTGCTTAACGGCCATGATCCCAGAAACTCAGGAGCAAATCTCAGAACCCAGCAGGTTTTGACAGAAATCCCTCCAGATTTAAACGTTAAAATTTCAGAATTTCAAAATTGCGAAGCCACTACTGCAGCCACGCGACATCATATGTTATTCATAACCAGCAATAGAAAACAAATTGTCTACTGTTGCCTTTTTGGCAGATCTGAGTGTTGTGGTAAAATTCCAAATAATACTGATGGGCCTGGTGTTGAAACATTGAATATAATCAAAGTATAGAGAGAGTAATGTGGAAATCATCTGCCCCACAGGTAGGGGGAGGGTGTGGGTTGGGAGTATACTGGGGTTGTTGGGGGTGGAGAATGGGCACTGGTGAAGGTACGGGTGTTTCACTGTATGACCGTGATTTAGACCCGAAAGCTTGTAACTGCTCTCACGGTGATTCAATAAATAAAATTACAAAAAATGAAAAAAAGGAAGGTGAAGTTCATGCCCAATTCAATCAGCTAATCAGTGGCTGAATAAATAGCAGTGCTCCTACATTATAAAAAAATTTCAATGTTCTAAATCAGGCCAGAGAGCTAGATAGCATAGGGGTTAAGATGCTTGCCTAGCATGTGGCCATCCTCTGTTCTACCCTTATACTGTGTGTGGTCCCAAGAGGACCACCGGGGGACACTTCTGACCATAAAGCCAGGGGTCCCCCTGAGCACCACTGGGTGTCACCAACCTCTCCAAATGCTCAAAACTTATGAATTAAGTTTTTGACGAAAATCAGCAGCTTTTATTTATTTATTTATTTATTTGCTTTTTGGGTCACACCCGGCAATGCACAGGAGTTACTCCTGGTTCACGCACTCAGGAATTACTCCTGGCTGTGCTCGGGGGACCATATGGGATACCAGGAATCGAACCTAGGTCGGCTGCGTGCATGGCAAACGCCCTACCCACTGTGCTATTACTCCAGCCCCGAAAATCAGCAACTTTCTCTCCCTTTTCTCACCTCTGTCCTCCTTCAATATTTGTTTTTTGTGCTTCTGGTAAATTTCCTGTCTGCCTATACTGCCTTCATAACCGTTATTTACAACCATTATTTATCTTAGGAAGTGGTTTTAAATGTCATTAAGTCCACCCTCGTCTTTTCTCTTACCTCTTTCCCCCAAATTGTGCACTACCATTAACTTCACCAAGTTATTTCCATGACTTGAGCTTCATGCTTCAAGTGCCATCTGTTGCTACCTCAACTCCATGTACAAAAAGAACATTTCTTTTAGATCTCTTTTTCCCTTTGCTTCTTTCTTTTTTCCATTCTGCATTACTTACTGATTCCATTCTGCATTGCTTTGCTTATATGTGAACAAGGTTCACATATATTAAAAAAAGATTCGTTTTTTTTTAAGGATAAATAATGTCCTTGTTTTGTTATGGTCAGTCTTTAGGTTCCTAAAGAGAAGCAACTCTGGAAATAAGGCGGTGTTTGGTGAACTGTTAATTACTTGGAAATGTCTTTACTCAAACCTCAAATTGATTGCTTTGTTGATTTTTTTTGGTGGCGGGCCACACCCAGCAATGCTTAGGGATTACTTCTGACTTTATACTCAGAAATCACTCGTGGTGGTCTTGGAGGGGCATATAAGATACCCCGGATCGAACCTGGTTAAGTGGTGCAAGGCAAATGCCCTATTTGCTGTACTACTGATCTGTTGAATCAGGGCTGGAGCGATAGCACAGCGGTAGGGCATTTGCCTTGCACGCGGCCAACATGGTCGACCCGAGTTTGATTCCTCTGCCCCTCTCGGAGAGCCCGGCAAGCTACCGAGAGTATCTCGCCCGCACGGCAGAGCCTGGCAAGCTCCTCGTGATGTATTCGATATGCCAAACACAGTAACAACAGTCTCCAATGGAGACGTTACTGAGCCCGCTCGAGCAAATTGACGAACAACGGGAGGGCCTTTACTTTTACTGATCTGTTACTACATTTGATTCTTGCTTGAGCAAAACCCAGGGGCCCAGGGCTCACTGTTTTCTTATTTTTGCTTCTGTCTCTTTTTTTGTTTGTTTTTGCTTTGGGGGCCACACGAGGTGGTGCTCAGGGGGTTACTCTGGGCTCCGTGCTCTGGAATCTTTCCTGTCAGTGCTCAGGGGACCATATGGAACCTGGGGGATTGAACCTAGGTCGGCCGTGTGCAAACTGCTGTGCTATCGCTCTGTCCCCTCTACTTCTTTTCTTTTGGCTCTTTCATTAGCGATGCAGACTTTGAGTCTCCTATACCAGTCCTTACCAATTATTTTTCTTTTTTGCTTCAATCTCTTTGATGTTTTTTGCTTTGATGTTTTTGTTCTAGAAACGCATTCTGAATATTGTGAAATGTGTGATTCATTGAACCCCCCTTTTCTAGGCCTTGGTGGACTCTGCCAAACTCCATTTTCTGAGTCTTTCCCATGCCCTATTTTTGATAATCCTTCTTTTAGGCACAGAAGATACTGTAGCTAATCTCCACGTCTTCTCTAATCAATAATACCTATTTCTCCTTTCCTTCCTGTTCTCCTCCTCCAGTGCTCACGAAAATGCACCTTCTCCTTCCTTCCAAATGTCATTATTCAACATAAGGCAGCAATTTCAGAGTGTCATATTTACCAAGGCATCGTGAAGGTTGCCTTTCACAGTGCCATACCTGGGCTTTGACCAGAATTCATTTTGTGAATTTGCTACTCCACAGTTGATTTTTAGACACTTTTCCACTAGAATCAGGATAAATAAAAACCGCACAAGGCTGTGCATTAAGTGAGCCATTTAAAACCACTCAAAGAGCAAATGCAGAAAGTGGGGAGTTACTTATGTAGGAGTCTTCCCTGTCCAGAAAATTATAAAGTAGAAAATCTACTCTAAGCACTTTATTATTCTGAGCTGCTAATGATCTCATTCTTAATTGAATTAATGCCACAAAATACTGCCTTGATAATTCAAATCGTTTTTGTTGTCAACAAACTCCTTCATTTAAGCCTTGCACTTAACTTTATCCCTGGACATATATAGTATCCCAACTGTCACAAAAATTCTTCAGAATTTTCTTGCAATTATGCTATGTTTTGTGCTACATGGAAACTTTTCCTAGAATGGGCTTATCAAACATCCCACTTGTTGCAAGACTGCTGCCACACTGTGTCCTAGTACTTTTTCTAGATTCTTCTGTCTGAGTAGGGTGATTGTGGAGTGGAAACAGGCCAGGGATAAATGAGAAAAGTTTGTTTTTTCACCCAACACTGAAACTACCCTGACATGAATGAGACAGCCAAAGCAAGAGTAAGGATAAGGTAAGGATAAGGCTTCTGTTTGCAGAGCTGGAGCTTAGCCTCTGGAGACAGAACCTACTTTGCTGTGGAAGGCTTTGGTTTGGTTTTCTTTCCTGTTTATTGTTCACACGCACTGCTTTTATTAAGGTGAAAGTTTGCCATGCCGTTCTTCACAACCTATGAAAGCACATATAGATGGCATTTTTGCAAATAACCGCTAGGCACTTGTCTTTCATACTTAGCAGTTACTGAGCGAAATGAGTCTGTCGACATACATTATTGTTCATTCTGATTCATTGAAGCAATCCTGAAAGACTTCCAGAGACTGTGCCTGTCTGTGGACTGACTGGATTTATTTGTCTTAATTTGACTTATGTATTTTTTGTTTGGGGGCCATACCCAGCGATGCTCAGGGCTTACTCCTGGCTCTGTACTCAGGAATTACTCCTGGTGGTGCTTGGTGAGCCATATGGGATGCCAGGGATAGAAACGAAGTCAACTCTGTGCAAGGCAAACGGCCTCCTCATTATACTATTTATCATTTATTTATTTGTTTATTGGTGTGGGGCCGCACCTGTCTGTGCTCAGGGTTGATTCCTGCCTCTGCTCAGGGATCACTCCTGGCAAGGCTCAGGGACAATATGGGGTGACGGGCTTCAAACCCTGGATCAAACTTGCAAGGCAAGGGCTGTACGATCTTTCCAGCCCTACTATGGACTGGATTTAGAAACACTTCTGTGGCCTTCTAAGATGTGTCAAGATTATTAACAGAGCAAGCAAACGTTTCTTATGCTTCATAGTTAGAAAAAGATGCCATGATGATTTATTTTTGTCTATTTTGAAACTGACTTATTTTTAGTGTTAGGGCCACACCCAGTGGTGTTTAGGGCTTACTTCTGGTTATGTTTCTGTGCATCAGGTATCATTCCTGGCAGGGCTTGGAGAACCCTATGTGGTGCCAGGGACCAAACCTGGGTCTACCTCAAGTAAGGTAAGCACCTTACCCACTCTACTGTCTCTCTGGCCCAGAAATTGAGTCTTAAATCATTTCTAGAAATGTTAAGATAATTTTTTTTGTATCTGGTTTGGGTCTGACTTCCCTTTAAGGAATCCCCTAAACACTTAAGGGATCCCTGGGTGAATCTTTCACATGAATTGACATACTTTTAAATATCTATTGATTTTGAGCCGGAGAGATAGTATAGCAGGTAATGTGCTTGACCTTGTTTGCTGTTGACCCCAGTTCAATTTCAAGCACTGTATACAGTCTCTTGAGCACTGGAAGGAGAGATCCATGAGCACAGAACCAGGAGTCTTCCCTGAGCACTGCTGGGTGTGGCTCAAATCCTACCCCAATAATTAATTCTTATTATCATTATAAATTCAGTGGTACCCCACATAAGGTTTAAAACATTTAAAGAGACTGTAAGCATAAAGATGTATACAATCCAGGAAGAGAAAAGTGAGGTATTATTTTATTATCATTAGAAAGAAACATTCAGTAAAATGCTCGTATTGTGTTGAGTAACAGGTTTTTATCGTCTCATTGCTAGTCAAGACCAGTATTTGATTTGTTATCTGATTTCTGTGCTCTTCCACTAACCTGCTGAACAGAATCTATTTTAAGAGAGTAGAAGAATAGAAATAGGAATTATTATGACTTCTCCATGCCCTACTGTTTCTTGCCACAGCAAAACGCTCCAACCTCTTAGAGAGATGCTGGCGTAAAACCCTAAACTACTCCTACACTAAATCCAAGTAATGAACTGCGATATCAGATTCCAATTTGATTAATACCCCTTTCCATCATTCAGAGGCTGGGTCATAGAAAAGGAAGTTGATATTCTTTTGTTTAACAGTCATCTGCTGTGCAGAATGCATTGAAACAGAGGAGAATCAGAGAATATTAGGAAATATTAAGACTCCTTATTTCCAAAGACATTTTGTTTTACTTTTTGGGTCACACCCGGAATTGCACAGGAGTTACTCCTGGTTCATGTGCTCAGGGATTACTCTTGGTGGTGCTCGGGGGACCATATGGATGCTGGGAATTGAACCCGGGTCGACCGGGTTCGGCAAACGCCCTACCTGCTGTGCTATTGCTCCAGCCCCCAAAGACATCTTTCTGTTACACCACATGAATGTTTCTCAACCAGGAATCCTATGGCCCTATGCAGGCCCCCAGGATAGTCCAAAGGGCTACAGGTGAATATCATGTAGATGAGGGATCATGATAACAGACAAGGGTCAACTCATAGTTTGGGGTCCATAGGGAGGAAACACTGTCAAAAGGGGTCCATGGTCAGAAAAAGGTTGAGAAACACCATCTTCTATCTTGAATCAATATTTGCTTTTTACCCCTCTTTGAGATTTGTTGTTAACGATTTTAAGAAAGAGGAGTGGAGAAGAGGATTAGAGAGATGCACCATAAGACTTTTGTGAGTAGCCTTTAACTGGGCTCTGAAGTAATCTAAGGTTATTTGGAGGGGGGGACCATAACCAGCAGTGCTCAGGGCTTACTTTACTCATGGCTCTGTGCTCAGGGATCACTGCTGATAGAGCTTGGGAAATCCTATTTCATGCCAGGGATCCAACCACAAGGAAAGTACTTTTACCTCTATACTATCTCTTTGGCCCCAAAGAGTTGTTTTTCAGCTACAGCCATTCCTGAAATTTAACTATTCTTGTCAAAAGAATGTTCGGATTCTTTTTCTTTTTGTCATCATTGTCCCCAGATTTAGATTCTGTGAAGAGTGGCATAAAAATACAACGATTAGTATTTGTTGACTCCTGGGTTTAATATGTTTAATCCTGGTTTAATTTGTTTAATCCTGGGTTTAATCCAGTTGAAGTGTAAATAGCATTATATTTTCAGACACCTGATGAGGTGAACATGAATTCTCATAGTGTAAATAGGAGAAAAGGACTCTGAGCTTTGGGGCCAGAGAGATAGTACAGTTAGCATGGCGTTTACCTTGCATGGGGCTGGCCTGGGTTCAATGCCCAGCGCCATATAGGGTTCTGAGCATCAACAGAAGAAACCCCTGAGCACAGAGCCAGGAGTAAACCCTGAGTATCTTCAGGTATGGGCCAACCCCCCTCCACACACACACAGAACATCACCAAATAAAAGTAGACATTGTTCTTTGCTAACCCACAGGAGCTTGACCCCGGTACAAGGACTTAGACTCAGGAGTACATGCTAGGAAAGCAATGTTTCTCCTGTCATAGTACAAAACCTGTGAGACACTCAGCTTTCTTAAACCTGCCAGGTTTGAGTTTGTAAGTTTTATACTGGTAGCTTCACAGCTTTGAAAGGACTATTCAAAGAAGTTCTTCAGGGAAAATGACAATTCTGGATATTTTTAGGTCATGTGCCCACACCTGTCAGTGCACAGGGCATACTCCTAGCTCTGTACTCAGAGGTCACTTCTAGTGGGGCTCAGGGGACCCTGGGCAGTGTCAGGGATTGAACCCGGGTTGGCTTGTGCAAGGCAAGTGCCTTATCTATAGTGATATCTCTTCGGGCCAAGATTGGTAATTAGTTCTACTTTTTTTTTTTTTTGCTTTTTGGATCACATCTGGCAATGCTCAGGGGACCATATGGGATGCTGGGGATCGAACCCGGGTCAGCCGTGTGCAAGGCAAATGCCCTACCCGCTGTGCTATTGCTCCAGCCCCAATTAGTTGTACTTTAAAGGAAGAGTGGGCCAGAGAGCTAGTGCAAAAGTTGAGGCACTTGCTGAGCATGCGGCTGCAACCATGACCCTGGTTCAAATCCTGGCACTGCATCTGGTCATGCAACACCAGCAGATATGCTCCCTGAGTACTGCTAGCCATAGCCAACAAATAAAAAAATGAAGAGTACTGGAGAGGAAATAAGTGAAGTGGCTAAGATAACATATTTTTATTATTTAACAAGGAACAGCTCAATAGTACCATATATGACTACTAATATATAACTAATAGAAAATGCCATGTAATAATACCAGATGATAGTATTGAGTGATTACAGCACCTGGATCAGTGAAAATATTGTCAGTAATTAATAACACATGGGAATTTTGAAGTTGAGAATATTTTATATGAGTTACCACCACTGCTTATGAAATATCATTGGAATGTGAAATTTGATTTGCTATAAACGTAAACTATTAATTCTAGGGATCATTAGATTTTCTTTTGAAATATTATTGATATGCTGAGAGAAAAGAGAAGAGAATCTTATAAAATATCCCGTTAAAACCAGAGAAGACAAATAGAGAAGGTTTTAAAAGAACAAGAGAAATTAATATAATATGATTACAAATATATCAGTCCATTCATTTCAATAATCACTTTAAATGTAAATGGTCTTGGGGCCGGAGTGATAGTGCAGCGGGTAGGGCGTTTGCCTTGCACGTGCCTGACCTGGGTTCGATCCCTGGCATCCCATATGATTCTCCACTCACCGCCAGGAGTAATTTCTGAGTGCAGAGCCAGGAGTAACCCCTGAGCATCGCTGGGTGTGACCCAAAAGTAAAAAAAAAGTAAATGGCCTAAAACATCAGTTTAAAGGATTGTCAAGTCAAGGAATTGTTTAATCTCCAATACAAAGACCTCCCTCTGTAATATTGACCACCGAACAGTGATGAAGGATCCTGGCACTGTTGTGGTGAGCAAGGTATAGCAACAGTGCAATTATAAAACAGTAATACTATTTCTACTGTAAAAACAAATAGCCAGCTTGGGAGCTTTGTGGAAAGCCAGGTATGAGCTGGTCGTGATGGGGCGACTAAAACCTCATGGGAGTGGGGCGTTCCCGGCTCATCCTTCACGCCCTACTGAGGTCACCAGTTGCCCCCGATGAGCGGCTCTCCGGCACAGCCATGGCTCCAGAGCACAGAAACCAATCTCTTAATTATCTGACTCTCAGCAGAAATTCTTCCAGGGTTAATAAGTAAAATAGCAGAAATCCAAAACCGCGGCCGCTATTGCAGCCATCATTTAGTTCTTGAACCCAGCTGTAGAAAGCAAATCATTTCACAATGCCTTTTCAGCATGTCTGATTTGGGGGTGTAAACTCTAAATAATAATGGTGCATCTTTTATCGAAACAATGAATCTAGTCAAAGTAGATAGAGTGTTAACTAGAATTCATCTGCCTCACAGGCATTGGGAGGGGTGGGGGAGTGGGGGTTTAATGGGGTTCTTCGTGGTGAAAAATAAGTATTGGTAAAGGGAAATGTGTTTGATATTTGCATGACCAAGACCTAAACCTGAAAGCTTTGTAACTTTTCCCACAGTGATTCAATAAATAAATAAAAATAAAAACAAATAACCAAAAAAAGTGATATTCTAAAGTAAACAAACAAAAATCAGGTTGTCAGAGTAGATGAAAAAGTAAGGGCCCAACTATATGTTGTCTGTGAGAAACCTACTTTAGCTATAAATATCTGGCTAGTTCATGTTCATATGCAAAAGGTTGGAAAAAGATGAGAATAATAAACAAATGAAAGTTAGAGCAGCTCTATTTTTAGGAAAAGTAGATATCCAAACAAGGCGAATTATCAGGGATCAAAGGGGATATTACATAAATAACGACAGTCAACTCTCCAAGAAGACATAGCAATCATTACTTATTCTAAAATAAACCTTAGGGGCCGGAGTGATAGCAGTGTGTAGGGCGTTTGCCTTGCATGTGGCCAACCCGGGTTTAATCCCCTGCATCCCATATGGTCTCCTGAGCACTGCCAGGAGTAATTCCTGAGTGCAAACCCAGAAGTAAACCCTGAGCATTGCTGGGTGTGACCTAAAAAGGAAAATAAAATAAAATAAATCTTTAGGGGATGGAGCAATAACCCAGCAGGTAGGGTGTTTGCCTTGCACGCAGCTGACTGGGGTTTGATTCCCAGCATCCCATATGGTCCCCTGAGCACCACCAGGAGTAATTCCTTTGTGCACAGCTAGGAGTAACCCCTGAGCATCTCCAGATGTGACCCAAAGAACCAAAATAAAGTAAAATAAAGTAAAATAAATCTTCTTCAAATAAAGTTTCGTAAAGGATTAATGATTTATCGTCAAGGGTTTTCTAAGGATATGGGCTTAAAAATCTGAGTTCACACAAAGCTCATTCATGTTATGTTTAGGATCAGTTTTGAGTCTGCTATGTATGCAGGACAAAGATGTTGGAAAAATGAGCTTGGATGGATCTGTGAATGCGCGCCACCCACCCTGCAAAAAAACCGCAAAATTTCTCAAGGTTTAGACCAACTTGCCTTTTCTTTTCCCTTATTCTTTTTAAAAAATTGTTTATAAAGTAGTTCACAATATTTGATTACATTTAATATTCGAACACCAATCCCACCACCATTACATCTTTCCACCACCATATTTTGGATGTTACATTCCCAAACCCCAACCTCTGCCCTAAAGCAGAACCAAAATAATTTATTTTGTATTGTTTGTTATGAATAAGCTGTTGAAAATGCTCCAAAAAATCTTTTCTTAGTTGTATTTCACCCAGGGGCCATTAAGCCCTTCTGTAAGAAATTACTAATATGTTGTTAAGGTTTGAGCCTTTTGTGATACATATATAGCACGTAGCCAACCTGAATTCGAGTCTCTATCCCTCTCAGAGAGCCCGGCAAGCTACCGAGAGTGTCCTGCCCACACGGCAGAATCTGGCAAGTTCCCCGTGGCGTATTTGATATGCCAAAAACAGTGACAAGTCTCACAATGGAGACGTTACTGGTGCCCGCTCACGCAAATCGATGAATAATGGGTCAACAGTACTAAACAGATTTGACAGTGCTAAACATATATATAAAACCCTGCTCCCGGAAGAGAACAGAGCAGTCTTCTGCCTCTGCGCCTGGCTGTCCTCACCAAGGCCCCTTGGAGGAGGGTGGGTTGAGTTTCCCTCCCGGCCCCAAGCAGAGCCCTGGCAGCTGAAGACCTCTGGTTCCAGCCACAGTCATGCTTAAGACCATTCTCCACACGTTTGGATGAGCCTCACACATGAAGGAACCGGCCGAGGAACCCAGGGGTGTGTGGGACCCAGGGAGTAGATCTCCAAGCCTGCTCAGATTGGGACTGGGACCTCCTCCACCCAGATCCCCCACCTTCCAGTATATAGGCATTACACCCACCAACTGGCCCTGGCGCTGTGTAATCCCATCAATGGCCAAGACCCAGAGACTATAAAACCCTGCTCCCGGAAGTGTGCGGCTGCATTTGTGGCTGCGCAACATCTTATTATCTAGGTCTTACTCTGGAGAATCTGGCAGGCTACCAAAAGTGTACTGCCCACACGGCAGAGTCTGGCAAACTCCCCATGGCGTATTCAATATGCCAAAAACCAGTAACAATGATGGGTCTCATTCTCTTGACCCTGAAAGAGCCTCGAATGTGGCACTTTTAAAATCTCAGGGATAGGACAAAGGAGACGTTACTGGTGACTGCTCAAGGCAATCGATGACCAACAGGATGACAGTGATATAATATATATAAATATGTAAAAATATATTTCCCTCTAAGTTTGGTTGACTTCTACTTTAAACCCCATCAAATTTGGTGTGCTACTCTTGGAATATATGTGGTGTGAGGTATGAGATGTCCAGGAATAAATTCACTCATGGGTGAGGCTCAGTCCGAGCATATGGAGAGCAGCTGTGAACATGGTCGCTTATGATTTCTATAGATTGTCAGCTGCTGGGGGAGGGATCTCACCTGCCCCACTCCAGGGTTCCTCGAATGAAACAGCCTGGCACAGGGTCTGGCGGCATGGCCGTGGTAGTGTCATTTTATGCTCTCTTCCAAAAGAGAAGGACAGAGTCTCTGGATCGTGGCCGTTGATGAGATTATCTGGCACCAGCCAGAGGTGACTTGTGGGTGTGATTGCTGAGTTGCCAGAAACGTGGGGGAACATGGGCAGAGGTCACCCATTCCTGGTTCAGTTGAACTCGGAGTTTTCAGAATTTTCCTGTATTCTTTTAGAGAAAGGCAAAAAGATTACCACAGCAATCGTAGCAACAACTGATCAGAGGATTATATATTGTTTTTTAAACTGCATTATGCTAGGACCCTTTTTACATATTCCAGGTGCTGAAAAGAGTGTCACTTTTGAGGTCAGAGGAGGTAGGGTATTTGCCTTGCATTTGACCTACCCAGGTTTGATACCCGTCACTCCATATAGTCCCCTAAGCCTGACAGGTATGATCCCAAGTGCAGAGTAATCCCAAGCATCCCTGAGCCAGAGTAATCCCAAGTATTGCCGGGTATGGCCCCAAGACAAAACCAAAGCACTAAAATTTGCATTAAGAATGGGTCACCTGAATAAAGGAAAGTGCCTGCCATAGAGACAGTCTGGGGGCAGGGTGCCAGGAGGGAAAATGAGGACACTGGTGCCAAAATATGTACACTGGTGTAGGGATGGGTGTTGGAACACTGTATGACTGAAACCCAATCATGAACAGCTTTGTAATTCAATAAATTAGAAAAAAAAGAAAAAAGAATGACTAACGGGGGTATGGTGCTGCCAGCAGGTCAATCTGTACCTGTGAGGAGAGTGCATCAGCAGACTCATGGCACCTTCAGACTTCCAGATACCCCCAAATTGCTGCTGTGCCTTTGGCCAGACCCCAACAACTTGGGGCAAAGTTTACCAAGAAAGTAAACGGCCAAAAGTTAGGTATGTGGGAGACACACCCACAAACCACCTCCGGCTCAGCTATATAATTGGAGGCATGGCCTCTCTGATCGAACTGCTTAACGGCTATGATCTCAGAGACTCAGAAAAAAAAATCTCGAAACCCAATGGCTTTTGGCAGAAATGCGTCCGGTCCCTGCAGAACGTTACCGGCACCGGGCCACCATAGGTGAGAACAGGTTTTGTGCCTTGGCCTGTTCCCCCTGGCGGCTCGGTGGCTCCAGGGGCCACTGGACAGTCAGATTTGGGCCCATAGTGACGAGACACTGGGACCTCACAGGATGGGGGTGTAGTCGGCCCTTTCCATCCCAGCCCAACAAGATCCCAAGTCGCTGCCCACGAATAGCCTCTCTGGCTCCTGATCAAGCTGCTTAATGGCCATGATCCCAGAGACTCAGAAACAAATCTCGAAACCCAGCGGCTTTTGGCAGAAATGCGTCCAGACCCCGCAGTTGGTTACTGTCTCCAGGCCACCCCAGTGGGGAAAGGGTGCTGTCCCTCCGCCTGCTCCCCCTTGGCGTCTTGATGGCCAACATCCTCCAGGGGCCATTGGACAGTCAGGTTTGGGCTCGCAGTGACGAGACACATGGGATCTCACGGGATAAGGGTGGAGCTGGCCCTTTCCTCCCCATCCCAACGAGACCCCGAGTCGCCACCCATGAACGGCCTCTCTGGCTCCTGGTCAAGCTGTTTAATGGCCATGATGCCAGAGTCTCAGAAACAAATCTCAAAACCCAGCAGCTTTTGGCAGAAATGTGTCCGGTCCTTGTTACCGGCACTGGGCCACCCCAGGTGGGAATAGGTTTCGTGCCTTGTCCTGTTTCCCCTGGTGGCCCAGTGGCCACCATCCTCCAGAGGCCACTGGACAGTCAGGTTTATGCCTGCAGTGATGAGACACGTGGGGCCTCACGGGATGGGGACGGAGCCGGCCCTTTACTTCCCATCCCAACGAGACCCCAAGTTGCCGCCCACAAATGTCCCCTCTGGCTCCTGATCAAGCTGCTTAACAACCATGATCCCAGGGACTCAGAGACAAATCTCGGAACCTAGTGGCTTTTGGCAAAATGCATCCGGATCCGCAGTAGGTTACTGTCACCAGGCCGCCCCAGGGGTGAATGGGTGCTGTCCCTCTGCCTGCTCCCCCTAGGCAGTTCGGTGGCTGCCATCCTCCAGATGCCATTGGACAGTCAGGTTTGGGCCCTCAGTGACGAGACACGTGGGGCCTCATGGGATGGGGTGGAGCTGGCCCTTTCCTCCCAGTCTCAACATGACCCCGAGTCGCCACCCACAAACAGCCTCTCTGGCTCCTGATCAAGCTGCTTAATGGCCATGATCCCAGAGACTCAGAAACAAATCTCGGAACCCAGAGGCTTTTGGCAGAAATGCGTCTAGACCCCACAGTAGGTTACTGTTGCTGGGCAACCCCATGAGGGAAAGGGTGGTGTCCCTCCACCTACTCCCCCTAGGCAGCTTGGTGGCTGCCATCCTCCAGAGGCTATTGTACAGGAACAAATCTCGGAACCCAGAAGGTTTTGGCAGAAATCCCTCCAGGTTTAATTGTTAAAACTTCGTAATTCCCAAATAGCACGGCCACTACTGCAGCCACGTGACACCATATGTTATTCATAACCAGCAATAGAAAACAAATTTTCTAGTGTTGCCTTTTCAGCAGATCTAAATGTTGTGGTAAAATCCCAAATAACAATGCTGTATCTGCTGTCAAAATATTGAATGTAATCAAAGTAGAGAAAGAGTAATGTGGAAATCATCTGTCCCACAGGTATGGGGAGGGTGCGGGATGGGGGTGTACTGGGGTTTTTGGTGGTGGAGAGTGAAGGTACTGGTGTTTCATTGTATGACCGAGACTAACACCCAAAAGCTTTGTAACTCCTCTCACGGTGATTCAATAAATAAAATTATAAAAAATGAAAAAAAAAGAATGACTCACCCTTGTAAGCTCAGTTGGTTAGTGTGTTTAGCTATTAACCGAAAGGTTGATGCTTTGAGTCCAAACAGGGATGTCCCCCTAGATTAAAAAAAATAAAAGGCACATTTCCTCGGTACATCTACCCGAGCACATGTCACCTATATCTGCCCTAATGAAATGTGTACTTTTCTACTTTAATCCTGGCTGTCATGTGTAGTGGGGCTCTCTCCACCCTTGGAAATGCCTGAGTTCTCTCTTGAATGTGTTAGTATCTCTCTTCTCTCCCTCCCTCCACTTCTTCAAAATTTCTAACTAAAAATGGCTTTACTTTAATTTTTTTAGGGAGAAAAATGATTCACCTAAGCCTGGGAAGATGCCAATGCAGCTTATTTTCCCAAACTTTTATACACCGTGATTTACAAAGTGGTTCATAAAACAGTAGTTTCAGGTATTAAATGTTCCAACACTAATCCCACCACCAATATGACCTTCCCCTGACCAGTGTCTACAGTTTCCCACCCACCACCCAGCCTGTCCCCTTAGCAGGCACAAAAAATGCTTGTTGCAACAAAATAGCAAATGGTATTATCAAAAATAGTTCAGCAAAAGAAAATTTGAAAACTGTTATATCTCACCATGGTGTTACTAAAGTTGTGTGAGGATTTTCTAATCTGACGGGTGCTAATTGAGCCTTCTGTGTTATTGTTTTCACTTACTGAGCTTCGTGGGCTTCTGTGGATCTTTCCCATCTGATTTGTTGTGCTCTTATTGGACTGTCAGTACTGTGAATTTGTAGGCTCCAGGGGCTGTAGAACTAGGATGAATTCAGCTGCTTTGTGTCTCTTTCAAGATTGGTTGTGAAACTGATGCTGGAAGATGTAGGATATGTGCGTGGGGTTGCTGGGCCTTCCAGCAGAATGGGGGTGGTTTGAGAGGAGGATTCCTGCCTCCTGCTTCGAGAAGGTCCCAGAGTTCTCAGCCCGGTGACAGGTCTACATGGAACTTTCATGGGCTTGGCGTCTATTGACCCAGCTTTGGTCCCTAGCACCACATAGCATCCCCTGAACACCACTGGGGATCATTTCTAAGCACAGAATCAAGACTAAGCCCTATTTACCACTGAGTGTCACTCCATCCCTTCCCCCTAAGAAACTTGTAATTTAAAAAAAGTCTCTAGGGCTGGAGAGATGATAGTACATGGGTTTGGGTCACGCCAGAGAACACAGGAAGGCAGGCGGAAAAGGAGGTTACCCAAAACCAAACACTGGTTCTGGGAACCATGAGAAAAAACAAACTTTTCCGAGACATCCGATCTCTAGTATTTGTTAATGGCAGCTCAGCTCAACTAAGATGTTCTTTCTACTTTTTTCTCTAGCTCTAGAGACTCACTTGGGTCAGGCGGTGGGGATGAGTGGCTGCTGGTTATTGTCTGCATTTAAAACACAGATGAAGAAACACCCTATGTGAAAGTTTGGCCTTTGCAATGGTTTAGAGGACAATTTGCCTTGTCTCTTGGCGTTTTAATAGCAGAAAGGCATTTCACATGATAATTCAATGCGGCTGTTGACTCTAATCTAGATCCTCGGGTTGGGGGCGGGTGTTCGCATTCTTGGCCTGTGATTTACATTGCCTGCCACCTAATGTCATGCCTCCCTCACTGAGGGCCAGTGTTGCATCTGTCCAGCTCCAATCTGTCACCAGCAGCATTGTGAGAGCTGGGGTAGCCCCCATGAAAACAAGAAACTAGTGGCATGTGTAATGAATTATATCCCTAGTCCCCCACCCTACCAACTGCTTCCTACCTCTCCTCTTAAAATCTCAATGAAAGCAATAACATTCCACACCACCTTCCCCTTTTCAGTAGATGCAAACTTGGCTGTACAGTCAATCATAGAAAATGTGCACGGGGTTGTTTTCTTCTTGCCATTTTCAAGCATTTATCTGCACGTCTTTGTGGAAAATATCAAAGGCATTGTTTCCAGGATGTCATTAGTACCTGAACCCTCTACCCCTGTCCTTAAGTTACGCTGCAGGACAATCTTTGAAGCTGCAGTTTCAGCCATCTGTATTGTAAGCAATCACTCCTCTTTCTGGTGATCATCTGAGGCTGTGACACATGTGTTAGTTGATAAATAACACCTGTAATGTTATTGTCAGCATCTCCGTTCAATGAGAGTGCCTACAAACTAGGCTAGGCTCAATGTGGGACTTGGATTTTGAGAGCAAGGGTTAATTTGATTACTTAGGTTGTATCATTTGGCATTATTCCAGCAAATAACATATCCAAGTGGACGGGCCTTCAATTTACAAGTCACTTGGAGGTTTTGAGTGACTGATAAATGAAGAGAAATGGCTTCCTTCTGGGCAATGAGAAGCAAAACGTGCCTCTGAAGCTTGGAACAGAACAGAATCTTAAAACCTGCTAAGCCCCTAATGCAGTTGAGTGCATTGTTAAGCTGCTATTATTATGTTAAAAAGTTCTATCTCTTTTCTATACAGGTCTCCAAGAGTATTTTCGGTTGGCCATTAAAGCAGAGCAAGGCAAACCAGACTGCAATTGTGACATGAATGGGTGTCGTAAAACTATTTTGTGATTTCATTTCAGTTGAGGTATGGAAGATGATGGGGCCTCGGTGCTTGTTGGTGTCATTAAAACTTGGGAGGGAAAATGTAAAGTGAGTAAAAGAGAGAACTGTGGAAGAAATTAATTGGAGCTCAGAGACCACCTAGCACTCTCGCTAGGCTAGCCCCATCTATAGCTAGAGTTCTTTGTGCTGTGTTAGAAACCCCAGAATGAATCACTTCTTACAGATCTCGGCAAGGCTGTCAACCTCTTGCCCACTCACTGGCATGATAGCCCCTGGAAAGGACACCGAGTGTACACGAGAGACGAGAAATCTGGAGGCAGAAGTTCTTAAGAGTTTATCCAGGAGAGTCTAGTTACGAAATAACAAATACCCTCCTTCTCCAAACTCTCTCCTCCAACCTATACATGACTTGTACTTTACCCCTTGGTGCTGCTTCTCATTCCCAGAACAGACCTCCTCCTCCCACTCAGTGAAATCACTGCAATGGAGGAGATTTCTTACTTAGAAGCTGTGAGTTCTAGTTCTAGTTCCGAGTCTTAGAGCCTCTGTCACTTGAATGCTCTCTCACCAATTCGGCTGTGAAGCTAAGGATATTTTATGCCCTATCAGCGCCAAGGATTATTTTGTCTGTAAATCTCAGGTTCCTGCTCTGTGGCACTCTGGTATGTATGTGTGTGTGTGTGTGTGGAGGGGAGGGGATGGTGGTTGTGGGTAGGATATGAGGTGTAATGGGATTACTTACATCTATAGAAGCTCGTTTGGACCAGCTTGTGAACAACCACATTCAAATGTCCATTCTATTTACTTCCTCTTTGCTTGTCTCAAGTATGAGTCTGGATTATTGTAACTGTAGAAATCATTAGCTTGCTTTGATTTTTTTTGTTTCCCTTGTCAAATGGAATTGAGTTTGCACTTAAATTTCTAATGTCTAGGTCCTGTGTGCTGGATTGATAAGATTTCTTCTATGTGTTTTCTGGTTTGGAATAGATAGCCATGCCTTTAATCTAGCTTGAGTTTGCTTTTGTGAATTGTGGTAAGAGTGTTCTAGTTTCTTTATCTTTGTGCATGTGGCAGTCCAGTTTTCACACCACTTGTTGAGGAGGTTTTTGTGTGCTCCACTGTGTGGTCCTGACTACTTTGTCATAGATTGGATGCCTACGTATATGTGGATTTATTTCTAGGCTCTCTGTTTTGCTCCATTAGTTTGCGCACTTGTTTTTATCCTGATTCAATACTATTTTAAATATTATTGTTGTGTAATCCAGTTTGAAGTGAGGGAGTGTGATCTCATTTTTATTTTTTGACTACTCGTGATCTTTTGTGGTTCCGTAGAATTGTTTTTCCTCCTTCTTTGAAAGATGTCATTGGTATATAATATATTGCATATAATTGCAATACATATTGCAATGCCAGGGATCAAACCCCAAGCCTCACACAGACAAGGTATATATGCTCCAGTTCAACCATATCTACAGACCTAACCCTATTGAAATTTCACAGGGATTGTGTTAATTTGTTGATTGTTTTAGGTAAGATGACCATTTTAATGATGCTTATTCCTGGCAGAAATGAGTTCTGAACACAAAGCCAGGAGTAAGCCCTGGGAACTGTCAGATGTGGTCTCAATCCCTCACACCCCCCCCCCCAAGTCAAACTATTCAACTCTGATAACAAAACTGAGGTTTTCAAGTGCTGTGGGAGGGGTCCTAGGGATAGTCTGTGCTGGGTGACTGTTAGTACTTTGTTGTTAGATGTGGTGTGGTAACACGGTACCCCTGAAACTTAGAAACATTTACACTCTTACAGAAGTTCAAGAAAGCAAAGTAAATTAGTAGAAACATGACAGCTATAAACTGGGCACCTATAGTAAAATTTGTTTTTATGGCTTTTTCCGGACATGGGGATGAAAGAAATGATTAGAAATAAGTATCCTTTAGACATATTTAGTTGCATTTAGCAAGAAGATTTACACCCCCACTACAGGGTCACAGCACAACCTGTGTGGGAGCTGTCAGTTCACTCCTTCTAGAATAGCTCCAGTTCATTCCTCTTGGATGCTTTCCCTTGCTTTCCTTTTACTCGGCTATCCTAAACTTCTTAGCTTTTTTATGCACATCATCTCAAGTGACATTTCTCCTGCCTACCTTTTGGGATTTAACCCTCATGGTATTCCATATCCCCATATCCAGTGGTCCTAGGCTATGAACGACAAGTCCCAAAACTACAGTTAAATAAATATGATAGTTATTGCAATGGCCTGATAACATCTTCAAGAAACCATGCCCTTAAGAAATATTTTCACAACTGGGGCCACGAGAAGGCACAGTGGTCAGGGCACATGCTTTGCAATGCACTGGACCCAGGTTTGATTTCTGGCACCCTTGATTTCCCCCAGCATTGCTGAGTACAATTTTGGAGGTACCTGAGCACTGGCCCTGGATGGCCCCAGCACTGCCAGAACAGCCCAGGTAAGCCCAGCACCACAGGACCCGAGTAACATCGCATCTCATCTCTAGGGCTTTCCACTGTACCACAGGCTACTGGCAGAGAATTGCCAGTGAAGCTCCCCAGACCTCCTGACACCTGTTTGGGAGGTCCTCCACCCCCAAAAAATCCCTTTAGGCTCTAGTCTTTATTCCCTTCAGGTGCTTAGTAACTACTGTGACTGGTGGCTGTCATATTAGCACAGATATAGAACATTTCTGCCTCTACAGAAAGTTCTGGACTGGTCTTGGTAGAGGGAGGGGGTGAGTTTCCAGCTCTCCAAGACAGCTCGTAGTGACACAATAACTACCCCCCTACCTGCTCTTCTAATGTTAAGATCCGTGGGATTTTCAATAGAGTCCATACAGTTCTATCATCTGTTTACATTTATGACGGCTTATTTTCAAGAAATTAAACCTGTATTTTGTTCTTTCATACTCTAGGGTGTATCAGTGACTGAAAAGGCTGACGTGGATCATTTGAAGGTAGGTTATTTTTTGTTCCTTTGGGGGCCATGCCCAGCAGTGCTCAGGGGCTCTCCTGACTCATTGCTGGGTGGGGATGGGGCAGGGATCTCTCTTGATGGTAGTCAGGGGACCAGGTAGTACATGTAGGGTCTTAGACCTGTTCCTCCAGCATACAAAGTATACACAATACCCCTTGAGCCATCTTCCAGTAATTCCTTTTCATTTGTTTTTGTTTTCTTTTTCCTTTTTTCTTTTCTTGGGGGGGTCATACCTGGAGATGCACAGGGGTTACTCCTGGCTCTGCACTCAGGAATCACTCCTGGCGGTGCTCAGGGGACCATAGGGGATGCTGGGAATCAAACCCAGGTTGGCCGCGTGCAAGGCAAACACCCTACCCACTGTGCTATCGCTCCAGCCCCCTATTTTTGTTTTATTTTTGATTTGGTTTTGGTCTTTAGGCCATACCCAGTGGTGCTCAGGGTTTACTCCTGGCTCTGTGCTTAGGATCACTCCTGGTGGGCTCTGGAGGCCATATGGGTTCCGGGGCGGGGAGGGGGGGGAGAATCTTGGATTGAACTCATGCAAGGCAAGGACATTACTCATTATACTATCTCTCTGGCCCCTCCTTTTCATTTTTGTGTTTGGTTTGGGGGCCAGACCTGGCTGTGGCCAGGGCTTACCCCTGGCTCTGTGTTCAGGAATCACTCCTGGCTGGGGGAGGGGGGGCAGTGTTGGGGGTGGGGATTGTACCCTAGTCAGCCACACACAAGACAAATGACCTATCCACTGTGCTATCTCTCTGGCCCCTCATTTTCCTTTTTCCTTTTTAATCTTTTCCTTCTTTCACTTTGTCATAGTATAGTTTATATAACATGGTTGCAATGGTGTTATAGTGTATGACATTGGTGCATAAAGCAGCTGCATCCCAACACTATCAAAGTGATTCCAGACACTTAACGTTGCAGTGTCGCAGGGCTGAAATATTCAATTGCAGTCACTTAAGAGTAGAGAAGACTTGTGATGCTTAGGAGTGAAACTGGACTGGAGCAATAGCACAGCGGGTAGGGCATTTGCCTTGCAAACGGCCAACATGGCTGACTCAAGTTCAATTCCTCTGCCCCTCTCGGAGATCCTGGCAAGCTACCGAGAGTATCTCGCCCGCATGGCAAAGCCTGGCAAGTTACCCATGGCGTATTCAATATGCCAAACACAGTAACAATTGTCACAATGGAGACATTACTGGGCCCGCTTGAGCAAATCGATGAACAACGGGAGGACAGTGACAGGAGTGAAACTATTGTATTTTGTTCTTCTATGCTTTCTGTGGTGGCTAAAAGAGATACCCCTTTAAGAAACCAGATAGTGGGCCTGAGAGATATAGCAAAGGAGTTTAGGCACTTGCTTGCACTTGGTCAACTCCAGTTCAATCCCTAGCAGCACATAAGGTCTCCTGGCAATGCACCAAATGATCCCTGAGCACAGAACCAGGAGTAAACTCTGAGCATTGCTGGGTGTGGTCCAACCACACACCTCTCCTTACAAAAAAAAAGGACCAGGGCAGGAGAAATAATATAGCAGGCAATAAGGTGCTGGCCTTGCATGTGTCCCACCTGGGCTCGACCCCCTGTACTGCAAACATTCCCCAAGCACCAAGTGTGACCTCAAAATCGACACAAAAGAACCAGGTGTGGAGGACACTGGAGAGATAGTATAGCAGGTAGGGCACTTGCTTTGCATGCAGCTGACCCAGGTTCTATCCCAGCAACACATATTGTTCTCCAAGCACTGCCAGAGGTGTTCCTTAGTGCAGTGCCAGGGGTAACCCCTGAGCACCCCTGAGGGCAGCCCCAAGACAAAACAAAAAAGAACCAGGCTGTAAACTCAACCCGAGGAAGCTAGAGACATTTAATGTTACATTCCCCCTTTAAAACAAAGGAAGGAAGGCTGGAGAGATAGTACAGTGGGTAGGGCCCTTTTTTTGCAAATGACTGACCTGGGTTCAATAGCCAGCAGCCCATCAAGCCCCACCAAGAGAATTCCTGACTGCAGAGCCAGGAGTGGCTGAGCACCCCAGGTGTGGCCCCAAAACAAATCCAAAACAAAAAGCATCTAGCTTTGTAGAGCCTGGAGGAAAGCCACGGTGGAAATGGGCGGAAGCTGAGTTGTTGCTAAGAGTAACAAACACAAGGGTCTCTTCTCTGCTAGCTTCTCTGTCACAGTCAGGTAACCATGGCAGCTGGAAGCATCTGGTTCAAAGCATGTGGAAATAGCCTAGAGTGATAGGGAAGGACAAAAGAAAGGGCATTAATTATATAACTAAGTCATACTGGGGGGGGTCTATTTAGTACAGAGATTAAGGTGCTTGCTTGGCAGGCAGTCGACACTGATTTGATTCTCAACAGTGACATCGGGGTTCAATCTTGAGCACTGGGCCCCTGAGCACTGCCGGGTGTGGCCCACACACTCTCCAGCCCACCCCACCTCTGCCTGCCAATAAAAAGAAAAATAGGGCTTGATAGAAATAATTTTAAAAAATATCCCCTCTTTTGAATTTTCGTTATCACAGTATTTAACTACTAGTCCATGAATAGCAAATGTAAACTATTAAGCTGATTTTTTCTACGGTCCCAAAGCATTCAAGCAAATTATCAGTTTTTTTTTGGTTTTCGAAAACATATTTTATATGAATCACTGTGAGATACAGATTTAGAAAGCTGTTCATGGTCGGGTTTTCTGTCATATAGTGTTCCAACACTCATCCCTTCACCAGTGCTTGTTTGCCATCACCAATGTCCCCAGTATCACTCCCACCCACCTCCCAACTTGCTTCTGTGGCAGTCTCTCTCTCTCTCTCTCTCTCTCTCTCTCTCTCTCTCTCTCTCTTTCTCTCTCTCTCATTACAGATACTGAGAGGGTATCATGTTTATTCCTTTACTTACTTTTAGTCCACAAATCATTATCAGTTTTAATACTGTTATTCTTGATTTTTTTTTTGTTTGGGGTCACACCCGGTGATTCACAGGGGTTACTCCTAGCTCATGCACTCAGGAATTACTCCTGGCGGTGCTCAGGGAACCATATGGGATGCTGGGAATCGAACCCGGGTCAGCCGCGTGCAAGGCGAATGCCCTACCCACTGTGCTATCGCTCCAGCCTCCATTCTTGATTTCTTAATACAAACGAAGTTCACCTTTCTGTGCTGTCTTTTGATTTCAGCCACAAGTGAAATCCTTCAGAAGATTAAACAGGGCCTTTGGGTTAGCTGGCCTCCCTTGGGTTTGCTGGCCTTAGTTTCCAGCCCCTCCCACCTTTGTCTAATGACAGAAAAATAAAACACTGGAAAACAAATACTTGGCAGCAACCACAACCCATGTTAGTTATATATTTGTTGGGACATATCCACTATTCTTAAACATCAGCCTCATGTTTTTCTTACCACAGAAATCCAGTTTTCCCCATAACTCATTTCCCTCACCCGTCCAGTTTCTGTTTTGTTTTGTGTTTTTTTCCCGTCCATCCAGTTTCTAAGCATGTTTTTTCAAGTGCTCAGCAAGGAAGTGAATAACCTAGCATAAGCATCTCAAGGTTGATTAAGCAGATGCTGGTTCCTTCTGGATCCCTGCTTCATTCCTTCTCCGATAACCAGAAGACAGAAATAGAAATCCCCACTGGGTCTTTAAAAAATAAATTGCATTGGTCAGCAGCACCTCTTGTGAAGGGCTGCGTCTTATGATGCATGATTTGACTATCTATGTATTGCTGTTGGTTTAATTTACTTTGCGGGGGAGGGAATGTTCTCAAGCAGTGCTCAGGAGGTCTGGGTTATCTGCTGGTGTTTCTGGGTCCGCTGGTTGATGGTTCAATGGGAAGGGCTGAAGATGCACGGTTGGTTTGGCCCTGGATTCTCCAGGTCACCCCAGCACTGCTCGGGGTTGCAGTCGGAAATATACAGTTGTTGGCTGCATGAAAGGTGTGCACTCTCCATGCTGTACTTGGGGAACTCGTGCTATTGAGAAAGTCATTTGTCCACAGTCTTTCTTCATTTGGAGATGGACCACCAGAATGATCTTTCAAATGTGTATTTTAGTCACCGTAACTGACAATACTATTAATGATAGTGTTTCTTTCATGCATATAATGTTCCACTCTCAAACTTTCCACCAAAGTGTTCGCTTCCCTCCACCATTGTCTCAGGGTCCCCTTCTGGAAACACCCTCCCCCATCTCCCCAAACTTGGTAAGCTCAGTTCTGTAGACCAATTCCAAGGTTCGGTTGCCTTTGGAAGTTTTTTCGTCCCTTGCTCGACTTCTGCATATCCCACATGGAGGAGATCATTCTGTATTTGTCCATATCCTTCTGACTGACCTCACTCTGCATGAGCCCCTCCAGTTTCGTCCATTAGTGCCAAATTGTATGATCTCATCTTTTCTTACAGCCAAGTAGTGTTCCATTATGTATGGGTGCCATCATTTCTTCATGCAGTTATCTGTTCATCGACACTTGGATTGATTCCAGACTTTGGCTATTGTGAACAGTGCTGTAAAGAACACAGGTGTGCAGATGTCTTTTCTGAATCGAGTTTTTGGGCCCTTGGGATAGATCTACAGAGGTTGAATTGCTGGGTCACATGGAAGCTCAGTTCTTAGTTTTTTGAAGCATACCCTTATCATTCCCCACCCCCAACACTGAACCGTTGACATTCCTACCAGCAGTGAATGTGGGCTCCTTTCCCCACACATCTACCCAATATTGGTTATTCTTGTTCTTTTTGAAGTGTTTTTGTAGGACAGATTTCATGATTTTAAGCATTAAATATATCACTCCCTTGATATAAAAGGGGGAAAAAAGCACAGGAAGTTGCTGAAAACAGCTGTAGTAGAAAATATCCAATACAGTTCATTGTCTCTTTCAGTGAGAACATTGCGAGTTCCCAGGGAAATCCTAATGGATTCTGACCTTCGTCAGGAGGTGCAGCATAAAATCAATGTGTTATTGATTGATCTGCTGTCTCGAATCTGTTTCTTTCCTTCTTTCTGTCTCTTGCCCTGTATGGTGAGTCATCTGTATGGCAGTGACAGAGACTACCCAGGTGAGCTTGCAGTATCTTAGGTGGCTCCCTGAGAATTCCAGTGGTGTTGTGCTTATGGAGGACAAACAGATTATATTTGGTGGGGCGATGGATCATACTTGGCAGTACTCAAGGGGTATTCCTAGCTCTGTACTCAGGAGTGACACCTGGCAGTGCTCAATGGAATATTTGTGGTGCTGGGGATTGGAACATGTGTCAACCACATGCAAGGCGAGTGCCTTAACCCCTGTTCTCTGGCTCCCAAACAAATGAACTAGAGAAAGGAAACTAACTGTTCCACTATAGAGTTGGCTGTAAATTCACCCTTACTCCTAGGGTGGGCCCTGTCACAAGTGATCTCAAGTGCCCAATTAGTGGCATGGAAAAGTCAAACCCATAATAGTAGGGTTATAAAAAGCAATTAAACCCTAATCCCTTCAAAGGCACCCCCGAGGTAACAACTTTATCTTATGTCCAACAAATCCAAAATAAACCATTATTTCACCCCATGAATTACTCGGTTTAACATCAGACATACATGCCAAGATACCAATGCCCTCAAATATTACCAGAACAACCCATTGCCAAGACAAAGCTGAGTTGATTGCTTCCCGCTGCAAGGGAGAATGCTAGCTTATAACGTAGGCATAATATTTTAGGAGAAAGGGAAAGACTTGGGCTATCGAGACTTTGAAGTCTGTTGTACTGGGAGGGTGGTATATTTGAGTTGGGTATCTAATGATCACCATGTGATGATTTGGAATGGGTGGGTGTATTTGTAGGCAAAAGGTTCAAAGTCCTCAGAGCATCACTTGTTGAACTGGAGAGATAGTCCAGTGGATAAGATGCTTCCTTCATGAGGGACCCTACTTAAATGGCCCCTCCTTCTGAATACCAGATCTTCTTTCAAGAGACAACAGAGACTGAGAGCATGAGTCAGTGAAAGTGGAGCCAGGGTGGAAAAAGGAAGCAAATAAAGTGGTCCAAATGAAAGAAATGGCAAAGCTATGTATACTGAAGAGCTATGTGGAGCTCCTGGGGTCTTTCACCCACTGTTTCACCAAACAAGCAAACAGGGCTATGCACTCAGTTCAGCTTGGAGGGAACAGGATTTCCCGAAGCTCAAGTGAGTCATAGATAGTACAGTGGGTAAGGTGTCTGCCTTGTATGCGGCCACCCAGGTTTGATCCCTAGCATCCTATATGGTCCCCCAAGCACCCCCAGGAGTACTTCCTGAGTGATGAGCCAGGAAGTATCCCATGGGCATAACCTGGTGTGGTCCCAAAGGTAAAGATAAAGGTGAAAAGGTAAAGAAGGGTGTTGGACTGGCACTCTGGCGCAATCCTTAGGAGGCCAACAAACCCCACCCCAGCCCTCATCCTTCATCACTAGCATTTCAGTGATGTTTATGTGATGCTAACAGAGCCATTGTCAAGATTAAAAAAGGCAGGACGCGAACACACTCGGCTCCAACTTCTGAGCTGCGTGTATTTAAAAAAACACACACACAAAAACTGATAATGTACTTGAAAAGATCTGGTAGCCTTCAAAAACGGGTACTGGGGTCAGAGCGATAGTATAGTGGGCAGCGATTTACCTTTATGTGGCCGACCTAGATCCAACCCCCAGCATCCCATATGATCCCCAAGCACCGCCAGCAGTGATTCCTGAGTGTAGAGCCAGGAGTGACCCCTAACCATCGCCAGCTGTGACTCCAAAACAAAAACAAACAAACCAGGGAACTGAACCTGCTTCCATTCACTCCTGCAGGACTAGGGTCAAGTGGAAAAGTCTTTCTGTGCCCTCAACAAACTTTTTTGTTGGTTTGGTTTGGTTTAGTTTGAGGGCCACACCCGAAGGTGTGCAGGACTTCCTCCTGGATCTGTGCTCAGGGATCACTCCTGGCAATGCTGTGGGAACCAGATGCAATGCCAGGAATTGACTCTGGGCCTCCCACATGCCTTTTGAGCCGTCTCTTTGACCCTGGAGATCCATTTGATGTTATTTCAGGAAAGGTTACAGTTTGCTCAACAGAACAAATGAAAGCAGTAGGATCTTTGTCCCACTCAGGGAACTTATCTTTCAGATAAGACACGTGATTACGGGGCTGGAGAGATAATATATCATGGAGGGCGCTTGCCTTGCATGAAACTAAGCCAGGTTCCATCCTTGGCATCCCATATGGTCCCTGGAGCACCACCAGGAGTGATTCCTGAGTGCAAAGCCAGGAATAAGCTCTGAGCATCACTGGGTGTGCCAGCTCCCCCACCAAAAAAAAAAAAAGTAAAATGAGACAGATGCAACCAACCCAGGTTCTATCCCAGGCATCCCCAAGCACTGCCAGTGCAGAGTCAGCAGTAACCGTTGGTAAACCTGAGCATGGCAGGGGATGCCCCCACCCCACCTCCCCCCAAATAAAACAAGACAGGTGGGCAAGTTTTGTTTTTAGCCCTTTTTATTGAGGTTCCTGCATTTACAATACTGTTTCTTACACTTGTCATAGGTACATCATTCCAGCATCCCATCCTATGGATAGTTCTATAGACAACATCTTAAACATAATTTTTGAAGACACACGGAGGGATTTTTCAATACCAGCCTTGGGGGCCTTGGCTACATTTTCAAGTTCATTTTCTCAAAGGAGCAGGGCGACTTGACGTTCCCGCACGGCTCGGAGGGGCCTCCCTGCCTAGAGCAGGCTGAACTCAGCTGAAGAGGCGCTGAATTGCTGCGCTGCTTTTCCTGGGAAGGAAAATGCTATAGCTCCCTCTAGTGGCGACCGAGGCCCAAAACAGCCCACACGGCTCCGCAGCCCCAGGGTTCTCTTTTTCTATTCCCCAGGTGTCTCCTTTCCTGCCTTTTGGACGCAGGATGTGACTCTGCAGGAAAATACCAAGAGGGGCAGTTAAATATTTGGTGTCACTCCTTTATTTCCTATCCTCCTGCAGCGTACCCAGGAGATTCCTGCAGGTTTGCCCTTTTTTTCCTGGCAGAGTTCTTTTTTTTTCTTTTTTTAATTTTTATTAGTTAAACACCATGCGGTACAGTTGTAGACTTACAAAGTTTTGTGCTTGGGTTTCAGTTATACAATGATCGAGTACCCATCCTTCCACCAGTGCCCATTCTCCACCACCACTAGTCCCAGTATCCCTCCCACCCCCCATCCTCCCATCTCACCCTGCCTCTGTGGCAGGGCATTCCCCTCTGTTCTCTCTCTCCTTTTGGGTGTTGTGTTTTGCAAAAGAGACATTGAGGGGCAATCATGTTCGGTCTATAGTCTACTCTCAGCATGCATCTCCCATCCTGGGCGGATCTTCCCAACACCCTTTATTTGGTGCTCCTTTCTCTATCTAGCTGACTGGCAGAGTTCTTAGGAAGAATTTTCCTCATGAGGTTGTAATCCTGTGTTCTGAGATAAATTCCAATACCATTACCTCTGTTATGGTAGGAAGGGGAAGAGGGATTTTGCTTTCACACTGGCCTTCTTCGGGCCAGTTGATGGGGAGACTCCATTCTGTATCAAGATTTCTTCGCCCGAGTCAGGTGCTGCTTCTTTATCTTTCCACCTCCAGGTTTACCAGCATGTGAAGTTTTCTCAAGTGTCCACACTTCATCTAGAGCATCTCATCTGCTCAGTTTAGATACGGCCAGGATTTGACATGCAGTCGCACTTCTGTGTGGGAAATAATTCCCCGGTTTTAGCGCTTAAGTGATAGTACAGGGGTCAAGAGACTTACTTCGCATGGGCTGGAGCGATAGCACAGCGGTAGGGCGCTTGCCTTGCATGCAGCCAACATGGCCGACCCGAGTTCGATTCCTCCGCCCCTCTCGGAGAGCCCGGCAAGCTACCGAGAGTATCTCGCCCACAAGGCAGAGCCTGGCAAGCTACCCGTAGCATATTCCATATGCCAAAAACAGTAACAACAAAAGTCTCCAATGGAGACGTTACTGGGCCCACTTGCGCAAATCGATGAACAACAGGAGGACTGTGACCTGTGACCTGTGGCTGACTCTACTCTGGTTTGATCCCTGACACCGCATGGTCCCCTGAGCAAAGAATGAGATGGGACATCAAAAAAAAAAAAAAAACCAAGAAAGAATTCCCCAAGTGTAGTCCCAAATGCCACAGTGTTCTCCATATATGAATTTCCTTCAAATCGTCTTTCATAATTAATGTTCTTCACATGTGTAGCATTCTTGGCCCATGTGGTTCTTGTTACCGAGCTTGCACCTTTGCCAAGATTGTTAGACAGGAAGAAAAAGTCTCATCTAGGCCTTTTAAAACTGCATAAGTTAAAAGATGATGAGTTTGGGATGTGGATGGAGTGGGGAGTTTACTCAGTTTTGAATGTCAACCCTTAGGACAAAAACTTAATAGAATAATTGCTTTGTTAAAAAAAATTGGATGTATTTTAGATCTGGAGAGAGTACAAGTTCAAGCATTTGCCTTGCATGCGGCCAACCTGAGTTCAATCCCAAGCACCACATAGGATTCCCCTGAGCACCACCAGAAGTGAGCTCTGAGCAGAGTCAGAGTCAAGTCAGCCTTGAACACAGCTTGGGTGTGGCCTAAAAGCAAGCAAACAGAAAATGCCAGTGCTTTTTAAATCTGGTAGTATGGGCTCCTGTTTAGAATCATGTTGAACTTCATCTGTCCTTGTCGTAATCGGCTTGATGTTCCAGTAACTGTCTCAACCCACTTCCTATCATTCTGTCCTGCCCTGCGTTTGAAACCTATGGCCACTGTTTTCATAAGAAAAGTAGAAGTTTGGGCTGGAGTGATAGCACAGCGGGTAGGGCATTTGCCTTGCACGCGGCCGACCTGGGTTCGATTCCCAGTATCCCATACGGTCCCCTGAGCAACTCCAGGAGTAATTTCTGAGTGCATGAGCCAGGAGTAACCGCTGTGCATCGCTGGATGTGACGCAAAAGTGAAAATTCTTGTGTCTCAACCTCCAAGGAATTTAGATTTGTCCAAATTGATCCTTTCCCTTGGCAAAGGACAGTTTCACTCCCCACAGATGTAAAACAAACTCACTGTCTTCACTTTAGGGTAGGAACTTAGGAAACAGAATGCAAGGTAGCCAGATCTTCAAAAAAGCGAATACTGGATGAACTTAAAGACCTCACCCTCTTCACCTTCAGACTGAGCCTTTTATTTTGCTTCTTGGGCCACACCCAATGATGCTTAGGGCTGGCTCCTATCTCTGGACTCAGGAATTACTTCTGAGTTTGGGGGACCATATTGGATGCCAGGGATTGAACCCGGGTCAGCTGCATACAAGACAAACTCCCTACCCCTTGTACTATCACTCCGGCCCCAAGACTGAACCATATATATTTTTTGCTTTTTGGGTTACACCTGGTGATGCACAGGGGTTACTCCTGGCTCTGCACTCAGGAATTACTCCTGGCGGTGCTCGGGGGACCATATGGGATGTTGGGAATCGAACTCGGGTCGGCCGCATGCAAGGCAAACGCCCTATCTGCTGTGCTATTGCTCCAACCCCAAGACTGAGCCATTTTAAAGGAAGGTTCGGACTTAAGGCAAAAGTAGATAGATGCAGAGGGAAGTGCAGGCTGAGAGGGAATGCTCCAAGAAGCTGAATGGCAGAAGCCTGTGGGTAGCTAGCAAACTGAATTTTACTCGCTCTCTCTTTCCTGATCCTACCATTATTGTCTACTGTAACACTGTCCTCCCATTGTTCATTGATTTGCTTGAGCCAGCACCAGTAACATCTCACAGCAAATTGTGAGACTTGTTGTTACTGTTTTTGGCATATCGAATGCGTCAAGGGTAGCTTGCCAGGCTTTGCCGTGTGGGCGAGATACTCTTGGTAGCTTGCCAGACTGTCCGAGAGGGAGAGAGGAATCAAACCCAGATTGGCTGCGTGCAAGGCAAATGCCCTACCCGCTGTGCTCTCACTTATTTATTTTTATTTTTTATTTTTTATTTTTCTTTATTGAATCTCCGTGAGATACAGAGTTACAGAGCTGTTCATGGTTGGATTTTGTTGTACCTGGGTTTTTGGGTCATGGCGTGAATGACACAGTCAGAGAGACAGTCATGCAAATGCAAAGGAGTTTTATTCCAGTTAACTGGGGTCAACTACCTCACCCACCAAGTGGCCTCTTGATAGCGACCCCGACCTCCAAGTGCAAGCAGTTTATATATAGGTTCCAAGGTTTTGCAAGCACTATGATAGCAGTGATCAAGCAATAGTCATCAGCTATTCGTCAATATTTGATAACAGTTAGTCAGTTTCTGGTTGTTCCCAAAAATGGACATAGTGACAGTTACCCAGCTTGTGGTTGTTCCCAAACATGGACCTAGTGACCCCTTATGACCAGTCAGATGTTCTAGCAGTTCCTTCCTAGAAATTACAAGTTCAGTTTCTGGGAAATAGAAACTTAGGCCTAGTCAAAACTTAATGTTACCTGTTGCATGTCATGGCTGCAGTCTGGCTCTAGGTCTGGCTTTCGGGTACCTAACGGATTTCAGTCATACAGTGTTCCAACACCCATCCCTCAACTAGTGTGCATTTCCCACCACCAATGTTCCCAGTTTCCCTCCCGCAACCCTCCCCCCCGCCCCCAGACTGTCTCTATGGCAGGCACTTTCCTTCTCTCTCTCTCTCTCTCTCCCTCCCTGTCTCTCTCTCTCTCTCTCCCTCCCTGTCTCTCTCTGTCTCTCTCTGCTTTTGGGCATTAGAACTTCTCTAAGTTCAGGGCAATTTGACTGCAGCATCTTCTCTAGATCTTATGTATAGTTGAGGTCCATTAGTTCACTAGACCAGCTTGCATATGTTGGGTCAATGAACAAGTGAATCGCGATATTTAGCAGAAAGGACTACCAACTTTTAGCAGGGTTGCAAGAAGAAACACAATGGCTAAGAGGAAAGGAGTAAATTCCCCTCCTAAAGCTTCATGTAGCAGGAGTTCAGAGCAACAAGTCTGCACTTTCTCGTGACTCAGCACGCTTGCTTAATGATACCATATTTACTTCTGGAAAGATATTCTTTATTTGATTTTCCTGATACCGTATTTACTCCTGGAAAAATATTCTTTATTTGATTTTCCTGATTAACAAGGTCTTATGAGCAGCACTCACCTCATCGTTTTTAAAAGAATGAGAGGTACACCCCCTAAAAGAAAGCTGCCAAATCTGTCACTCAAACAAGGTTCAAAGCAGGCAAAGTCCATGGGGACAATTTGCTCACCCCGAGAACTCTCCCCCATTCGGGGACTCCATGAGGCCTCCTATGGGGAGATTTTTGTGCCGTGTATGTCAAGAGGCAAAAAAAAAAACAACGGCATTTTTCTGCTATACAATGACTCGGACATCGGCTGGGTGTTGAAATGCACCTTTAGACGGGAGAAAGCAGCAGAAAGAGTCTGTCCTGATCCGGTCATTTTGAAAAGCTGTGTGCATTGAAGCTGGGACCCGACATAATGACAGGATTTAATTGCTCACGCTCTCAAGGCAAGGCGGCTCTGATGTGTTGACCTCTAACCCAGACTGGTGGCGGGGGAGAGGCGCCTCCTACCCTCTCCCGCATCTGATCATGCCCGCTTCCCACCCTGTGCACATACCCTGAGCATTCAGCTCGCCACCCCCTGCCCATTTAGTTCCCGTGCAACTTTGGAGCCAGAGTGAGAGAATGAATACAACAGAAAGGAAGGTTGGACCGAGGGTGGGGGGGGTGATTCCCTTGGCAGCTGCTTCGAGGCAGGGGGGCAGAATTAGAACTGCTGCCATGAGAACTGAGGTACTGGTGCCCCACCCCCACCCACAAATAGTTCATGAGATTGGGGCCTTTGCAGATTTCTGGTCCATTGTCACCCTTTCTTTTTTTTTTTAATTTTTATTTATTTTTATTTTATTGAATCACCGTGAGATAGTTACAAGCTTTCATGTTTGGGTTACAATCACATAATGATCAAACACCCATCCCTCCACCAGTGCACATTCCCCCCCACCAGTATCCCCGGTATACCTCCCCCCTTTCCCACCCTCCCCCTGCCTCCATGGCAGACATGATTCCCCATAATCTCTCTCTACTTTCGGGCATTATGGTTTGCAGTACAGACCCTGAGAGGTTATCATTTTTGGTCCTTTTTCTACTTTCAGCACACATCTCCCATCCCGACCGATTGCTCCAGCCATCATTTTCTTAGTGATCGCTTCTTTATTCCAGCTGCCTTCTCTGCCTCTGCTCATGAGGCAGGCTTCCAGCTATGGAGCAATCTTTCTGTCCCTTGTATGAGGCTGACACCGAAGAACAGTAGATACAAGAACCCTTTCTTTCTTTCTTTCTTTCTTTCTTTCTTTCTTTCTTTCTTTCTTTCTTTCTTTTCGCCTTTTGGGTCACACTCGGCCATGCACAGGGGTTACTCCTGGCTCTGCACTCAGGAATTACTCCTGACGGTGCACAGGGGACCATATGGGATGCTGGGAATCGAACTCAGGTCAGCCGTGTGCAAGGCACACGCTCTACCCACTATGCTATCACTCCAGCCCCCCAAGCACCCTTTCTGGTTTCTATGTATCATTGCTTCCTTCTCTGTTTCCCTTCCTGCTCTTTCTTGCTTATTTAAGGATGGGAGAATCGTGACCAGGTGAAATTTAAAGCTGGGTCTGTTAGCCGTCTGCCCTGGCAGCTGTGTTGCTTGGTTGATTGGGCCACCCCACGATTCCAGACCACTCACTGAATGGCAACCCTTTATACCACTCAGCGTGCTGGGCAGTCCGGTTATTAATGCTCTTTGACAAAATCTGAGCACCTTGCTCTTCTGTGTCTTTGCACTGGCCTGCTCCCTACGTCTTAACATGCTGAGCACACGTTTTACCTAAGGGCCCTGGGGGACTTGTTCTTTCTCTTGCCTGGAGCACCCCACATCTATTAGCTTCCTCGCTTGTTTTTTCCTCAAGCCCCCCCCCCGTTATATCATGTCATTATTAATCAAGCTTTGCCAGACCCCATCGCCTCTGGCCCAGCCTGTGCCCCTTCTGTTAGAATTTTTGTAGCAGATACTACTATCTGGTCGTCTGTACATGTCATGTGTGTAGATTGTAGCTCAGCATTAGAATGAAAGTTTGATGAGTGTGATGCGTTTTATGTTTTAGAGTGGTTCTCATTCTTTTTTTTTTTTTTTTTACTTTTTGGATAACACCTGGCAATGCACAGGGGTTACTCCTGGCTCTGCACTCAGGAATCACTCTTGGTGGTGTTCGGGGTATCATATGGGATGCTGGGAATTGAACCTGGGTCGGCCACGTGCAAGGCAAATGCCCTACCCACTATGCTATTGCTCCACCCCTTTGGTTCTCATTCTTCTGGAACGAGACTTTAATACAGTGCTTGCGAGTATGGCACGCATATTTCTACTTTTATTATTGATATTTTTTGTTTTGAGGGGCCACACGTGGTGGTGCTTAGGGATATTCCTGACTCTGCTCATGAGACACTCCTGGCAGTGCCCCAGGCCCCATATGTAGTCTAAGATATTCGAAACAGGGATGGTGGGATGCAAAACAAGTGTCCTGTATTAGCTCTTCAGTCCTTTTTTTAAATTAAAAGCATCCTTTATGGGGCTGGAGCGATAGTATAGTGGGTATGACATTTGCCTTGCACTCAGCCAACCTGGGATCGATTCCCAGCATTCCATCTGGTCCCCGAACACCGCCAGGAGTAATTCCGGAGTGCATGAACCAGGAGTAACCCCTGAGCATCGCCGGGTGTGACCCGAAAAGCAAAAAAAAATTTAATAAAGCACCCTTTAACTTTTATACTATTTCTTCAGCACCCATTTTTCAATTTTTTTTGTATTTTTGGGGTCACATCTGGCAGTGTTTAGGGTTTATGCCTGTCTCTGTTCTCAGGGATAACTTTTTAAAAATCATATATATGATTTATAGATAGGTAGATTGATAGATAATGTTTGAAACTTTATTCAGGGATCAGTGTTGGGCTCAGGAGGCCATTTGGGGTGCCAGGTATCAAACCCCAGTCAGCCACAAGAGCGCCCTACCTGTTGTGCTATCTCTCCAGCCCCTGTTATTTTCACTCATTGTAATGGTTATATTGTCGTTGAGTTAATATGTTTAAAAGTGAAGTTTATGTTTATAGTGTATGTAACTACTGCCAGTTCACCATCATTAAAGTGGCCAAGACCCTCTGCCACTGCCATGTGGTCCCTTCTAGTTCCCTTCCTCCCCTTAACCTCAGTAGTTCTCGTACTCAAAACGTTCCTGGGGGGGGGGTGTTATCAGGTACCATCAACCCCATAGCTTTGTTTCACTAAAAATGACATGAGATAATCTAGCATTTGTCTTTCTCTCCCTGACTTATTTTACTTAACATGATCTTTCCCAGTTCTACCCATGTTTTGTAGCAAAACGCAAAAATTTATCTTTCCTCATAGCTGAATGCTATTGTATTGTGTATCTCTCAAATTTTTGGTTTGTTTGTTTTTGTTTGGAGGCCACATATAGCTGTTCTCAGGGCTTATTCCTGGTGGTGCTCAGGGGAACTCTTTGGGGTGCTGAGGATCAAATCTAGGTTAGTTGTGATCATTTTTTCAGGCCCTATATCTCATTCTTTATCTTTCATCTGTCTTTGGACATTTGCTACTATTCATGGTTCTTTAAGGAAAGAATGGGTAGCTGAACGCCTGTTGGGTTTTGAGAATCCTCTCTTCCTATTTAACAAACCTAGTTTGTTTCTTTGTTTCTGACAATTTTAATCTTTGACAATTATTCACTTGTCTTCCCATATGTTTGGTGCTATGACCATAGTTTCCAAGTTAATTTTCAATGAATGGCACCTAATTGATGGACGAGGACATCTTCTGAGACTGTCTTGAAAAACCTAATTTGCTTATTTAATTAGTCTACTTAGAATCAAAGTTGCATGGCATGATGTTTTTTATTTTTTATTTTTTTCATTTTTATTTAATTTTTATTTTATTTTTTAAATTTGTTTATTGAATCACCATGAGAACAGTTACAAAGCTTTCATGTTTGAATCTCGGTCATACAATGATCAAACACCCATCCCTTCACCAGTGCACATTTCCCACCACCAAAAACCCCAGTATACCCCCCTCCCACCCCTACCCCTGTCTGTGTGGCAAATAATTTCCACTTTACTCTCTCTCTACTTAGATGACATTCAATATTTTGACACCAGTCCCAACATTATTATTTCCTCCAACACACTCAGACCTGCCAAAGAGGCAACATTAGACTATTTGTTTTCTGTTGGTAGTTATGAATAGCATATGATGTCATGTAGTCACTTGGAATTTTTAAATTTTAATAATTAGGTTTGGAGAGATTTCTACCAAGAGCTGCTCAGTTCCGAGATTTGTTTGTGTGTCTCTGGGATCGTGGCCATTAAGGAGCTTAATAAGTAGCTTGTAGGGCCGTTCGTAGGTGGTGTCTTGGAGTCTCGTTGGGGCCGGGGAGAAGAGGGACTGGCTTTTCCCTTTTCCTAGGCTGCCCGGCGTGTGTCGTCACTTCTGACTCATATCTGGCAGTGAGTTTTGGGAGATGGCGGCCGCCGACTTACTGGAGAACAGGCGGAGGTACAGCACCCATTCCCAACTGGAGTGGCTCGGTGAAGGTGGCCTAATGCAAAATCCGGAGGCATGTCTGCCAAGAGCTGCTCAGTTTTGAAATTCGTTTGTGTGTCTACATGGTGTTCTTTAAAGGAACGTAAAACTTGGATGGTCAATTTAGTTAGCGTAATGGACCCTGATAGAGGAATTGTCCTGAGCTATGTTTTCCTCAGTATAAATGAGTTGTTGAGCAGGAGAGATAGTGGCATTATGACATTACCTTGCATGTAGCTGATATTGATTCAATCCCCAGCACTGCAAGGAATGATTCCTGAGCACAGAGACAGAACTAAGGCTTGAAAACTGCTAAGTGTGGCCCCAAAGCCAAACCAAAACAACATCTAATAAATTAGAGACAGAGATCTAATACAGGGTTTAAGGCACTTTTCTTACATGTGAACTATCCCGGCACCATATAAGAGTTCCTGAAGACCACCAGAAGTGATCCCTGACCATAGAACCAGGGGTAATCTCTGAGCACAGCCAGTATGGTCCCAAAATCAAATAAATAAACAAAACGAGGTGGTACTAAATCTTCCCTTTCCCTCCCCAGTGGGCTCCAAGAAGTTTCCTTAATTCTCCACTGAGATGGAAGTGGGTTGAACTGGGAAGAAGGAAGGAGACATTATTTTTGAAACATACCTCTTAGCTGTACTTTTCCAGGTACAGTGGAAATGTTATTTTGGCTTAGATTATTTCAGCTCTCATTAGAAAGAACAGTCAAGATTCTTCTTTTTTTTTTACTTAAAAATAACTATTTTTGAAATAATACTAGTTTTTTAAAATATTTTATTAAATTACCATGAGATAAACAACTACAAAGTTGTCCAGGATTGTGTTTCAGTCACACGGTGTTCCAACACTCATTTCTCCACAAGTGTACATTTCCCAACACCGATGTCCCCAATTTCCTTCCTTCCACCACATCCCCACCCCCAATCTGTCTCTAAGGCAGACACTTATTTCTTCTCTCTCTCTTCTTTTGGTTATTATGGTTTGTGGTATAGGTACTGTAAGATTATGATATATAGGTAGGTAGATAGATAGATAGATAGATAGATAGATAGATGTAGATATATCCCTTTATCTACTTTTAGCACTAGTTCTTATCCAGAGTGATAATTTCCAACTGTCATTCATGGTCACAGTGGTCCTTTCTCTTTCCTAACTGCCTTCTCCCACTTTGTGACAAGATTCCAACAGTGGGTCAATCCTTCTGACCCTCATTTTTATTGCCCACAGTTAATTGTCTCATAGTATGTTTTTTTCATAATTTTATTTATTTTTTTCTTCTTATATTTATTTATTGAATCACTGTGGGAAAAGTTACTGAGCTTTCAGGTTTAAGTCTCAGTCATACAATGATCAAACACCTCTCCCTTCACCAGTACTCATTTTTCACCACCAAGAACCCCAATATACCCCCCTCACACCCCTCCCAATGCCTGTGAGGCAGATGATTTTACTTAACTCTTCTCTACATTGATTACATTCATTATTTTGACAAAAGATGTACCATTGTTGTTTAGAATTTCCCACCCCCCAACAATCAGAATTACTAGAAAGGCACTGTGAAATACTTTGTTTTCTATAGCTGGTTATGAGAATCATATAATGTTGTGTGGCCACAATAGCAGCCGCGTGATTTTGGATTTCTGCATAGAGCCGGATAATTACGAGATTGGTTTTTGTGCATCCGGAGCCATGGCCGTGCTGGAGAGCCACTCGTGGGGGGCAACTCGTGACCTTGGTAGGGTGTGAAGGACGAGCCGGTACTTCTTCCTTCCCATAAGACTGCAGTTGCCCCGTCACAGCCGGCTCATACCTGGCTTTCCAATCAGCTCTGAGGTGACGGGCACCTTGCTGCTGGGGGGGGGGGGGGGGGAGGCGGAAGGGAGCAACACCCTTTCCCTTCCAGGGAGGCATGACACCGTAGTTTAACGCATGGTCCATTCACTTTTCTGCTGCAAGTTGCCGGGCTCTGGTCTAAGTCCTTTTGCCTCTGGAGCCATGGCCGTGCCGGAGAGCCGCTCATGGGGGGAACTCATGACCTCAGTAGGGCGTGAAGAATGAGCCGGTATCACCCCTCTTCCTATGAGATTGCAGTTGCCCCGTCACAGCTGGCTCATACTTGGCTTTCCAATAAGCTCTGAGGCGATGGCCACTTGTATGCGGTCCAGATGCATTTTTGCCAAAAGCCGCTGGGTTTCGAGATTTGTTTCTGAGTCTCTGGGATCATGGCCATTAATCAGCTTGATCAGGAGCCAGAGGCCCTTTGTAGGCGGTGACTTGGAGTCTCATTGGGGTGGGGAGGAAAGGGCCGGTTCCACCCCCATCTGGTGAGGCTCCGTGTGTCTTGTCGCTGCAGGCCCAAACCTGACTGTCCAGTGACCTCTGGAGGATAGCGGTCACCAGGCCGCCAGGGGGAACAGGCCAAGGCACGAAACCTATTCCCACCTGGATTGGCCCCGTGCCAGTAACATACTGCAGGAACAGGACTCATTTCTGCCAAAAGCCACTGGGTTCCGAGATTCATTTCTGAGTCTATGGGATCATGGCCATTAAGCAGTTCGATCAGGAACCAGAGAGACCATGCCTCCAATTTTATAGCTGAGCCAGAGGTGGTTTGTGGGTGTGTCTCCCACATACCTAACTTTTGGCCATTTACTTTCTTGGTAAACTTTGCCCCAAGTTTTTGGGTTCTGGCCAAAGGCTCAGCAGCAATTTGGGGGTATCTGAAAGTCTGACAGTGCCATCAGGCTGCTGATGCACTCTCCTCACAGGTACAGATTGACCTGCTGGTGGCACCATACCCCCAGTATGTTTTTATACCCCACAAATGAGTGCAATCATTCTGTGTCTGTTTCTCTCCCTCTGACTCACTTCACTCAGCATGATACTCTCTATGTCCATTCACTGATAAGCAAATTACATGACTTCATTTTTCCTGGTAGCTGTGTAGTATTCCATTGTGTAGATGCACCATAGTTTACTCATACAGTTGTCTGTTTTCAGGCACTCATGTTGTTTCCAGATTCTGGCTATTGGAATAGTGCTGCAATGAACAGGGGGGTGCAGATGGTGTTTCTGCAGTGTGTTTTTGGGCCTCAGGGGTATATTACCAGAAGTGATATTGCTGGATCATATTGAAGTTTAATTTCTAATTTTTGAGGAATCCCCTTGTTGTTTTCCAAAAAGGCTGGACCAGTTAGCATTCCCACCAACAATGAAGGAGAAGCTATTTCTCCCCACATCCTTGCCAACACTCTTTGTTTTTGTTCTTTTTGATGTTTGCCAGACTCTGTGGTATGAGATGATATTGTTGTCTTGGTTTACATCTCCTTGATGATTAGCCACATAGAGCATTTTCTTATGTGCCTTTTGGCCATTTATACTTCCTCTTTGAGAATGTTTCTGTTCATTTCTTCTCCCCATATTGTGATGGGATTGGAATTTTTGGTCGAGATTCTTTTGATAACTATGTATCAGCTGGGGATGCAAAAGATTATAATGCAGACAGGAAGTGATAGGAGTCCCGAGTGACTGAAATAAAAGAAACAAATCTTCATCCTCTTGATGGAGATGCAATAACATCTACAGTCAGATAGTAAAATATAAATAATCCAGATTATTTAAATTTGCTGCTGTACTTGAATGCTTTATGGCTCTGTTTCCATCATGATGAATATAGTCATTCCCTTCCTTGGATGCATAAGCACTTTCATGTATGAATGGCTTCAATCGCTACTTCACCAAACATAGGTTGAGAGATAAAGTACTTGATCAAACAAAAATACCATAAATTTATGCTGCACCAGTTTTAGGGGTTTTTTTTGATCATGTGGGCAGAGACTAAGCAGAAGTTTCCTTCAGTAGTCTCCGTAAAGACAAGGTTTGCTGAGCAAGTTAATAACACTGACAAATTTCAGGAAGAATATTAAACTATGACAGAGAAAACAGAAATTAATTCTTGGACATATGCTTTCAGATACAAACATTTGTAGTGCTAATTGCTAAGCTATTAATTCATTCAGATTGGTCAGCTACAGTTATTTATAAATTTTAAATTGAGTGATTAAGTATATCTCTTCTTGGCCTGGAGTGGTAGTACAGTGGGTAGGGCACTTGTCTTATGTAGAGTAAATCCAGGTTTGATTCCCAGCACCACATATGTTTCCCTGAGTCCCACCAGAAGTGATCCCTAAGCACAGAGCTAGGAGTAAGCCCTGAGCACCACCAGGACTGCCCCAAATACCAATATGAAAGAGTTATCTCTTCTTCCTCTAATGCTTTGGAGTATAGGATGTTAACTCAGGTTAGGTGGGCCTCGTGGTTAGAGCTGGCTGGAGGAGGCACACTAGCTTATATATAATGTGCAAAAATATTCCTTTTTTTTTACTTGGTATTAGGTGATATTAGGACTACATAGGCATTGTTTGGGGGCTTTTCGTTGCTCTGACCTCAGGAATGACCCTTGGAAGTGCTTGGAGGGCCAAATGCAGTGCCAGCGATTTAACTGGGGTCAGCTGTGTTCCACTGAAGCAAACATGTTACCTCCTAGATCATCTCTCCAACATTCTTCTTATGACTTTTCCCAGTGACCATAATGGTCACTTTCATATAACTGACCATAATGTGAGTGACTAAAATCCCTTATGTAACTTAAATTGGAATCACCAATGTGTTCTAGGGAGAGCAAAGCATGGAAGAAGCAGAGGATGATTTCTTGACTTTTCTTAGCCTAAGGTTTTGATTTGGCTTAATGATAAATATTTGTCAGGAGCATCAGTAAACAATTTTTTTCTTTCCACATTTTCTATTAAAGCACTGTTTTTTTACAAAGTTATTCATAGTTGAGTTTTAGACGCATACTATTGTATCATCAACCCCACCACCAGTGTCAATTTCCCTGCATCAATGTTCCCACATTCCCTCCCTCCAGCCTGCTATCTTGACAGGCACCTTTCTAAGTTCCGTTGTTAAAGTTTGAGTTCATGTTGTTGACACTGTGGTTTGGATGTTTGGTTCTATCATTCCTTTACACCAACTTTGTGCCAAGCTCCCCTGTCCTGTCCTCCGTTAATTCTCATGTCCCTCTTCTCCCTGCTCCCTTCTACTCTTTCTTTCCTTCTCCCACTGTACACTGGGGCCAAGGTTGATATGGGCATTACCCCTTTAAAATATCGCATTCCCGGGGCCGGAGCGATAGCACAGCGGGTAGGGTGTTTGCCTTGCATGCAACCGACCCAGGTTTGATCCCCGGCATCCCATATGTTCCCCCAAGCACTGCCAGGAGTAATTCCTGAGTGCAAAGCCAGGAGTAACCCCTGACCATTGCTAGGTGTGACCCCAAAAGAAAAAAAAACATTGCATTCCCTTATCCAGTTATTCTAAATACCACATATGAGTGATATCAGCCTGTTTTTTCCTTCTTCTGACATATCTCATTTAACAAGATGTCTTTGAGGTTCATCCATGTTGCTACTAATTGCATGATTTCATCATTCTTAACAGCTGTGTAGTTTCCCATTGTGTGTATGTACGACATCTTCATGATCCATATCTTGGTTGATTCCAAATCTTATAAGCAATGTCCTCAAAACATACTTATATAACACTCTGTCTGTGGATTTATACTGTTAGTTATTGGATGAAGCTTTTTTCATTTAAAGGAGGAAACATTCATTAGCAACCAGCTGCTATCTTGGTTGTTAGGGGGCAGCAGTAAAACTGAAGACCATTTATTTTGTCTGGTTTGGGGTCATACTTATTGATGCTCAGTGTTTAGTCCTGGTTCTATGCTCAGGGATCACTCTTGGAGATACTTAGGGGACCATCTGACATGCTAGGGATCAAACTAAGGTTCACTGCATGCAAGGCAAGTACATTAACCCCTATATTATCTCTCTGACCCTGCTCTGCTTAGAAGTTTTCATGAGTGGAATATTTGCAAGGCCACAGAACTTGTTTGCAGTATTCTTAGACTAAAGTTCTAAATGGATGCTGAAATTCTCAAGTCTGAAGTGACCTGAGTCAGGTCAATTTGGTGCGCTCAACTTGTTAAAAATGGTTATCTTACTGGGGTTTAGAAGGCAAGGTACCTGGAGGGTAGAGAAAAGGGATTACTTCAAGAACTTAACCTAATTTCATTTGTGAGAGGCCAGGCTCTTAATGTTGTTTGTCAAATGTAATCAACTGAAGACAAATGTGAAAGCAATTCAAGTCAGTAAAAGGACAGTGCTAGAGAGGGTAGTGACTATAAAAATGGATCATTGTTTTTAATGTATTATTTTATAGTTTGAATTACATATAGTGTAGAACACAAACCACTCACACACTCGTTTGTCCAGGTGTCATAAATAGACCCAGTTGAAAATGCCTAATACTTGTTTCTCTGTGACTAAGTGTATCCTGAACGTGTTAGAGAACTGTCCTGAAGGGATTGTAAGACAACATACTAGAAGTTGTTACATGTGACTTTCCCTTTGCTTCGTTGAGGTTCAATTATACTGCTGGACTGCAAGACAGTTTTTAGCCCAGAAGACCCAGATAATCTACTGGTGTCTTGATGTGAACATGAACTAACTGTGGGTATGAGGACAGTAGGACTAAAGATCCTGTAGACCGGCGTTTCTCTTTTGGGGACCATGTTGACCCATTTTGGCTTTCAGCTTATGGGGAATGCCAAGGCAATAGACTGGGGGTCAATCAGTAGAATATGTGCAACACAGAAAGGAAACAAGGTCGGACCAGGGCCACAGTGGGAAAAAACCATTGAGAAACACTGTGTGGATGATGTTGTGTAATACGGAATTCACCTATGTTGACCATAACTAGTTTTTTTTCTAGGCCATATGAAGATTCTTTTTATTTTATTTTTTGATTTGTTGAGCCATTCCCAGCAATGCTTAGGGGTTACTCCTGTCTCTGCACTCACAGATCATTCCTGGCAGTCTGAGGGAACCCATGGGATGCTGGGAATTGAACCCAGGACTGCTGCGTACAAGACTAGCATCTTATCAGCTGTACTATTTCTCCAGACACCCTGGTGATTCTAGAGGAGAAAGAAAATAAAGGGACTGGAGCGATATTACAGTGGGCAGGGTATTTGCCTTGCCTGGCTGACCCAGGTTCAATCCCTTGCATCTTAATGGGCCTGTTCCTTTACTTACTTTCAGCATGCAGTTCTTATTCGGAGTCATCATTTCCAATTATCTTTATCATACTGATTCCTTCTCTATCCCACCTGCCTCTCCCCCAGCATCTGAAACAGGCTTTCAACCGTGGGCCAATCCTCTTGGCCCGTGTTTCTACTGTCCTTGGGTATTAGTCTCATATTATGTTTTTTTTAAGTCCCACAAATGAGTGCAATCATTCTATGTCCCTTTTCTTTTGATTTGCTTTACCCGGCATGATACTCTCCATGTCCATGCATTTATAAGCGAATTTCATCACTTCATTTTTTCCCCTAACAGTTGTGTGGTATTCCATTGTGTGTATACACCATAGTTTCTTTATCCAGTCATCTATTCTCAGGAACTTGGGTTGTTCCCAGCTTCTGGCTATTGTGAATAGTTCTGCAATGAACTATGCAGCACTACAGAAATGCAGATGGCATTTCTACTGTTTTTTTTTTGGGGGGGGGGATCTCCAGGGTATATTCCCAGAAGTGGTATTGCTGGGCTACATGGAAGCCCAGATTCTAGTTTTTTGTTTTATTTTTGTTTTTTGAGGAACGTCCATGTTGTTTTCCAAAAAGGTTGAACAAGTCAGCATTCCCACCAACAATGAAGGAGAGTCCCTTTCTAACCACATCCATGCCAGCACTGGTTGTTCTTATTCTTTTGGATGTGTGCCAGTATCTTTGGGGTGAGATGATACCTCACTGTTTATGATTTTCATCTCCCTGATGATTAGTGGTGTAGAGCATTTTATAATGTGCCTTTATGCCATTATGTATTTCTTCTTTGAGGAAGTTTCTGGGCATTTCTTCTCCCCATTTCTTGATGGGGTTCAATTTTTTTCTTGTATAGTTCTACCAGTAGCTTATAAATCTTGGACTTTTTTGCTTTTTTGGTCACACCCAGCGATGCTCAGGGGTTACTCCTGGTTCTGTGCTCAGGAATTACTCCTGGAGGTGCTTGGGGGACCATATGGGATACCAGGGATCGAACCTGGGTTGACCGTGTGCAAGGAAAATGCCCTCCTGCTGTACTATCGCTCCAGACCAAATCTTGGATATTAACACCTTACCTGATAGGTATTGGGTAAGTAATTTTTCACATTCTGAGATGCAGCTGTCTCTTTATCTTGGTCACCTTTTTTTGAGGTGCAGAAGCTTCTTTTTTATTATTTTTATAATATTTTTTATTATTATTATTAGTGAAACACCATGAGATACAGTTGTAGACTTACAAATTTTTGTGCTTGGGTTTCGATTATACAATGATCAAATACCCATCCCTCCACCAGTGCCCATTTTCCACCACCATGGATAATATCCCTCCCACCCCCATCCCCCCATCCCACCCTGCCTCTGTGGCAGGGCAATCCCTTGTGTTCTCTCTCTCCTTTTGGGTGTTGTGGTCGGTGCAGAAGCTTCTTAATTTAATAGAGTTCCATTTGTTTATCTTCGCTTTGTCTTGCTTGGTTAGTGATGTTTTCATCTTTAAAGATGTCTTTAGCTTCAATGTATTGGAAATTTTGCCTACTTTTACCTCCATGTAACTTATGGTTTCAGGTCTATATTGAGACATTTAATCCATTTTCATTTGACTTTTGTGCTTGGCTTAGGAAGAGTGATCTCAGTTCATTTTTTTGCATGTAGCTGTCGAGTTTTGTCAGCACCATTGTTGAAGAGGCTTTCCCTGCTCCAATTCTCATTTCTTGCTACTTTATGAAAGATTAAGTGGCCATATATTTGAGGGACTGTGTCAGAATATTCAACTCTATTCCTGTGGTTGATGTCTCTGTCTCTATTCCAATACCATGCTGTTTTAAATACTACTGCTTTGTAGTATAATTTGAATTTGGGAAGGTAATGCTTCCCATCTTCTTTTTCCCAAGAATTGCATTATGTATTTGTACTCACTCCATATGAATTTCAGGAGTGTTTTATCTATTTCTTTGAAAAATGTCATGGTATCCTTCTAGGGACCTCATTGAATATCTATAATGCTTTGGGGAGTATTGTCATTTGACAATGTTAATCCTCCCAATCCATGAGCAGTTTCTTTGTGTCCTCTTTTATTTCTTGAAATAAGTGTTTTAGTTTTCTTTATAAAAAGCCTTCACCTCTTTAGTTAAGCTCATTCCAAGGTACTTGATTTTTTGAAGCAAAATTGTGAACAAGGTTGTTTTTTAATATCTCTACCTTCTCTTTATTTATATATAGGAAAGCCATGTACTTTTAACTCAAGATTTTGTAGCCTGCTCTACTATACAAACCTATTGTTTCTAGGAGGGTTTTTTTGTAGAGTCTGCAAAATATTACAAGTATAGTGTCATGTCATCTGCAAATAGTCATAGCTTAACTTCTTCCTTTCCTATATGGGTGCCCTTGATATTTTTTTTACTAAACTGCTATAGTAAGTACTTCCAGTACTATATTGAATAGAAGTGGTGAGAGTGAGCAACCTTGCCTGATCTTAGAGGGAAGACTGAGTTTTTCCCCATTGAGAATATTGCTTGCTGTTGGCTTGTGGTAGATGCCTTTTACTATATTGAGGAAAGTTTCTTCAACTCCCATTTTGTTCACAGTTTTTATCATGAATGGTCCTGGATCTTGTTAAATGCTTTCTCTGATCTGTTGATCATATGGTTTTGATTTTTTCTTCTATTTATATGATGTATTATGTTGATGACTTGCAAGGTGTTAAAACCATCCCTGCATCCCTGGGATGAATCCTACTTGGTTGTGGTGTATTATCTTTTTGATGAGTTACTGGATTCTGTTTGCTAGGATTTTGTTGAGGATCTTTGCATCTGTGTTCGTCAGGGATATAGGCCTGTAATTCTCTTTCTTTGTGGTATCTCTCTCTGCTTTGTGGATCAGTGTGGCATTTGCCTCATAGAAACTGGAAGTGTTTCTGATTCTTCAACTTCCTGAACAAGCCTGTAAAGGATTGGGAGTGGGTCCTCTTTAAAGGTCTAAAAGAATTCATTAGTGAATACATCTGGACTAGAGATTTTTTTTTTCAGAGCTTTTGTTTTGGGGGAGACTTTTGAATAACATTTCAATTTCCTCGATAGCAATAAGTCTGTTCAGGTATTCCAAACTTTCTTGGTTCAGTCTTGAAAGATTATATAAATCTAGGAATTAATACATTTCTTCAAGATTTTTTTTGTTTTGTGGCATAAAGTTTTTCAAAGTAATCTCTGATTATCCTTTGAATTTCTGTGGTTTCTGTCGTGATGTCCCCCCTTTCATTTCTGATTCAGTTTATTAGGGTTCTCTCTGTCTTTTTTGTGATTCTTGCTACTGGTTTAATATTCTTGGTTTTATTTTTCTCTCAGAGAACCAGCTCTTGGTTTCATTGATCTTTCGGATTATTTTTTGGGAATCAGCTCTTTTATATCTACTCTAAGTTTTATTACTTCCTTCCCCCTGCCTGGTTTGGGCTCCCCTTTTTTGGTCATTTTTCAAGATCTTAAGTTAGGTTGTTCATGTGGGCTTTTTCTTCTTTCCTGATGAATGCTAGCAGCACTATAAACTTTCCTTGTAATATATTGCTTTTGCTGTGTCCCACAAGTTCTGGTAGCACATGTCTTCTTTCTTGTTTGCTTCCAGGAATCTTTTGATTTCTTCCTTGATTTCCTCTCTAACCCACTGGTTGTTGAGTAGCGAGCTGTTTAATTTCCAGGTGTTTGATTTGATTTTCTGTTTCTGTGTGTGATTAACTACTATATTCAGTGTACCATGGTCTGAAAAGATCGTTCATACAGTTTTTATCCTCTTATCAAGATGTGACAAAGTGATATTATAGGCTCCAACTACTAATATGTTGTTATTCATGCATTTCTTTTAGTCTGTTAGTAGCTATTTTAAGTATTTTGCTGGTCTCTCATTTGGCGAATATACGTTTAGGAATGTGAGATCTTCCTGATGTACAGATTTCTTGATCATTAAGAAACGGCCTTTACTGTCTCATAACCTTCTTCAGCCTGAAGTCTATGTCATCTGATAGTAGTAATGCCACCCCTGTTTATTTGAGGAGGTTGTTTGCTGGAATAATTGTTTTCCAGCCTTTGAATCTGTGTTTGCTCTGTCTATTGAAATATGTTTCTTTGCAGGCAGCTGAGTGTTGGGTTCGATTTTCTAATTCATCCTGCTACTCTGTGTGTCTCTCTCCTTTTATTTTGATTTTTTGGGTCACATCCAGCGATGCACAGAGATTAATCCTGGCTCTGTATTCAGAAATAACTCCTGGGGATGCTTGGGTATCCATATAGGATGCCATAGATTAAATCCTGGTCGGCTGCATGCAAGGCAAATGGCCTACCTGCTGTAGTATCACTCTGGCCCACTCTGTGTCTCTTAATTGGCACATTTAACCCATTGACATTGAGAGAGATTATTTTTATGTGGTTTTGTGCCATCTTTCTGCAGGGGTTTGGTATATTTATGGGACTTGCCCTATCTTCAGTTCATCTTGTCCTATCTTTAGTTCTTCTTGTAACAATGGTTTTGGGTCTATGAAGTTCCTGAGTTGTTTTTTTATTTTTATTTATTTTTTGTTTTTATTTTTTTATTAGTGAAACACCATGAGGTACAGTTATAGACTTCCAAATTTTTGTGCTTGGGTTCCAGGTTTTTTAAAAATTTTTATTAGTGAAACACCATGAGGTACAGTTGTAGACTTACAAATTTTTGTGCTTGGGTTTAAGTTATACAACGATCAATTATCCCTGAGTTGTTTTTTATCTGTGAACTTGCATATAATTCCTTCAAATCTGAACGAGAGCCTGTCTGGGTAAAGTATGCTTTATGAGGCATTCATTTCATTGATTTTTTTTCACTGTATCTGATCACTGTATTTGGACCTGGAGGGTTTCTTCTGATAAGTCTACTGTAAATAAGTCATCTGCTAAGTCTGCTTGAAGTAGTGACTTTTAAGTTTTCACATCCATATGATGGTCAATAAAACTGTGGTCTAAGGTTCTAGGGGACAGAGGATGAGAGAAAATCTTTGGATCAAGGTGATGGGACCCAGGCACTCTGGTATGCATGGAGTTATAACACTGCATGTATAAAACTGTATCATTAGTTCTATTGTTGCACCACCATCACCACCAAATAAATTGTTAGAAATTAAGTCTGCTGGCTTGCTCTTCAAGCTTGTGTTCTCTCTTGAACATGTACCTTGCTTGCTATTCTCTGTGTTTTATTTTGCTTGGTTATTTCAACTTTGGAGATTCCTGTGTACTCTATTGAACACACACTTTTCCTTTTCTCTCCCCTCATATCTTTCTAAGTAAGTTTCAATAAAAACTTTATTGCTTCACACACAAAAATATTAAGCCTTCCAAACATTCAATGATTTCAATTGAAGTGGAGGAAATCATGGATGTAGAATCTAGTATTGCAGTACAAAGGAGACAGTGTATGGGGTGAATTATCCAAGTGCTTCTCTGGTATCTTAACCAATTTTTCTGAATTTGTTTTCCAGTGCTGACATTGATTTGAGAACCAAGATTGATCATTCAACTACGAACAGCTCTTGAAATATTTTAGTTTCATTACTAGGGAAATAGAGATCCAGTCTAAAACCAACAATAAAATCAAGAACATTCAGTGTGGAAAATTAAAGCATTATTTCTTTGCTGTTGCCTTTCTAGGTGAACTTGCAAAGAAATCAAACTCAGAGATTATCAGTCATTCAGAATACATGTATATGATTTATCAGAAAGTATGCCTTCCCTAGTGGTACGTGGTATTGTCCAAATGTGGAACATGAAGACTGGGATGTCTAAACCAAAAGAAGCATACATTTTAACAGTGGAGGGAAAGGATGTTAAACTGGTGGTCTCATTCATCTCTGGAAAATGCACAACTTTTCTGCTAAGTAATAATGTTAAAAATGTGGTCCATAGATCTTTTGGAGAAACCCAAAATTTCCTGCATGTAACATTCCAAAACAATAATTTCTTGTTTGTTGAAGGATTGACTTCCAGAGATGCTGAAAAGTTGAAGACATTCCTGGCTACCATCTGTCAAAGGCAGCTTAAACCATCTTCAAACCCTGGTAGGAACAGGGAGGTCTTGAGAGCTGCAATACCACAGCAGAAAATCATTAAAAAATCAATTCACAGTGTATCTGAGAAGTTAAAACGTAGACTTTTAGACTCAGGAGAAAAAAATGGAACACCTGTCCTTCAGGGTCTGCCTGTGTTGATACCCAAATCATCAGCACAGACCTACCAAGAGTTACCAGAAAAGCAGGGTGAGAAGAGAAAGAGAACAGTACACTCTGATTCCAAGATGAATAGGAAGAACCCAGATGATGAAAGCTCTTCAAAAAGCAAGAAATCCAAGAGGAGTCCCATGGAGCAGAGACGTAAAAAAGAGAAGAAAGAAGCGAAATCTAAAAATGAAGGGCAAGGGGAACGCAGCAGACCTTTACTCAGCCTGGAGTCTCTGGAGAGCCCTTGCCTTGATGGTGCCGGTCATTTCCGATCTCTCTTTGAAAAGATCTATTTGGCATTTCTTTTAGAGCCCAACATCGACGAGGATGATGAGTTAGAGTGGGAAGGTTTGGAGATTACTCTAGAACTTTACCCAGAGAAAATATGGCACGGCCTCCCCAATTTGGGAAACACATGTTACATGAATGCCATTTTACAGTCCCTGCTTTCAGTTTTATCCTTTGTGGATGATTTACTCCATCAGGGCTTCCCAAGGGGTAAAATTCCCCTTGACGTGCTTAGCTTGCGCTTGGCACAGCTGCTTGTTTTGAAAGATACGTATAACAACAAAGTCAAGAGGAACCTACTTGAGAATCTTAAAGAAGCCGTTTCAGAAGTTGCCGTGATCTTCTCTGGCAACATCCAGAATGATGCGCATGAGTTTTTAGGGCACTGCTTAGATCAGTTGAAAGAAAGCATGAGAAAATTAAAAGTGACTATGAAAGCTAAAATGGAGTCTGAAAAAAAGGGCTCAGATCAACAGGCTTTGCCTGGCAATGCTGCCATCCAAATACCGATTTGTCCTGTCGTTGCTAATTTTGAATTTGAGTTGCTGCGCTCTATTACTTGTAAAGCCTGTGGTCATGTCGTTTTCAAGACAGAGCTGAGTAATTATCTCTCCATGAATCTTCCTCGAGGATCAAAGACACGTCCGTTGTCTGTTCAGTCAACTCTTGATCTTTTCCTGGGAGCAGAAGACCTGGAATATAGATGTGAGGTATGTAAGCACAAGCGTTCCTTTGGAGTCCACAAATTTCTCAAGATCCCAAGGGTCTTTATCATTCATCTGAAACGCTATAACCTTACCGAATATTGGTCATTAAGGAAAGATCAAAGGGCAGTTGTTATTCCCAAGTATTTGAATGTGTCTTCACATTGCAACGAAGGTACCATAGCTCCCTCTCCTTTGAATGAGTATGTACATACTCGAGATATACAAGTCTTAAAAATCTTCCAGAGGATGAATTCCGAAGCGCTTCATTTACAGATGCTTTCAAAGAGAATGCGCTCGAAATCCACAGATTCTCGGGCTTCGCCCAGTGAGTCTAACAAGGAGTCAACATTACCAAAAAGTCCAGTTTTCCCTACAAGGTCAAGCAGAGACCAGCAGCCAGCAAACCTGGAGAATGTCTCTATAGCAAGTGGCTTAAAGACCACATCGACAAACACCCATGATGGAACAAGCATTGCAGAAGCAACAAATGTCATGACAGATGGGAAAAACATCCCTTTTCCTCTGATGTTTGAAGATGAAAATATATCCAGCAGCAGTCAAGCTACCGATCTTACAGAAGTTTATCTTGAAGGTGTGCCTGAACATGCAAGTTCAGAGACATACCTGGAAACCGATGGGTCTATTGACATAGATATTGAGAGTGTTGATGAGAATACTGAAGAATTTTATGGTGATAACTTCCCCCAAAGGGCTGAAGAGAACCACCAGACCGAGAGAGCAAGAAACCATGAAAAATCTCTTCAGGAGGCACTGCTTCAAACCGTTCCAAATTTAAGTGCCCAGGGGCACATGGAAGACTTCGGAAGACATACAGAAGAATTCAGTCTCCAGGAGGCCAGTACGAGTTCTCAGGGTGCCTCCTGTTCTTATCCAAGTTCTGCAAGCGTTTCCAAATCAGAGAAGACCAAAACAGAAGCTGAGAAACAAAAAAGAAGTGCAGAGATGGACGATCCTTATTCTTATCGGCTCATTGGTATTATTAGTCATCTTGGAGATGACCTCAATTCAGGCCATTATGTCACTGATGCTTATGACTTTGAGAGGCAAGTTTGGTTCACTTACAATGATATGACTGTGTTGCATGTAGAGGAGTTTCCAATGCAAGAGGCAAGGGTTTGCACAGGCTACATCTTCTTTTACATGAACAGCAAGACTTTTGAAGAGGTGGCACAACGAGTTGAGAAGTCTTCAATTCACAAAAGCACAAAAGATCCTCCTCCTCCTCCCCCTCCTCCTCCTCCTCCTACTCCTACTCAGTAAGAATCAGAAACAGATTCAAGTAGAAGGCTTAAAGGATAGGAGTGCATGTTTTGTGTGGTAGGCTGGATTTCACCCCTGGCACCACACCCTTTCCAGTACTAATATGAGTGTCCCTTCTCAAAAAAGAAATAATTAAAAAGAGGAACAAACTTCTGGTTACTTAGACTTGGTTGACTACACTTTTGACTGCCCCTTGTTCCATGCAAGGAAAAGTGTGGACTCCAGTCAGAGATGTAGAAGTTGTTAGTAGTATTGTTCAAATACAAACACTTGGCAGAATTTGTTTGAACCCTGATTCATGCTGTTCCTCCAATTCTAATGGATAACCATTGTTCGTTGCTACTAGGACAGACATTCAAACCATTTGAATGCAGTGGTTTTCAAATACACTTCATTGCCATCACGGACTGACTTCTTGGAAGTGCAGGCTCTTGAGTTCCACCACAAACATATACTGATTCAGAAACTGAGGAGACAGCACAGCCGTTTGATGGAGATTTGTCTCTGTGCTCAAGTTTAAGAAGAACTGTAGGTCAAGAGTATCTTGCCATACTTATACTATACTTATACTATAGCTGAACTATTTTGTGAAGAGGTTTGATTGCATTTGTTGAATTTCTTACATTTTTTCCTTTGAAAAATTATTAGGAGCCAAACATACTGGCAAAAAAAATTGGACAGGTGTCAGGGTGCATGTCTTGCATGTGAAACCTAATTCTGCAAGGCTTCCTAATCTCTGTGGCATGCAGCCACAGATGCCCCTGAACACTGCCAGGTGTAGCCCTGGGGTATCTCAAGTACAGTTGGCTGTTACCTTCCCCAAAGGTCTCTGAGAGCTTCAGGAGTCTCCCTGGAGGACCCTAGCATCTCCAGGCCTGAACAGCACTGCATGGCTGGATCCTCACAGTGCTCCATCTGGCCTGGTTTCCTGACCACTGCTAGGACCTTTCCAACCAGATAACTTATCTGCAAATAATACTCAGCTCTTGGATGGGGAAAAAGCTCTCTCTGACAGTGAAAAATTAGCTGCTGGGGTCGTGGCCGTCAACATCAGTGAAGATATCCATTTACAATCCATCCTGGGTATCTAGAGATGAAACCGAAGACCAGCTCAATTCTTCAAATTGGTTTGCTAAACCTCTCCTTTTCCTTGCTGTGAAGAAGACTGAGGTCCCCTTTGATTTAAAAATGGAGGATGGAGAAACTGAACTCTTGGAGAATTCACCCACTTTCTTTGCTGGGAAGAAATGTGATCTGAGCCCATGATGTCATTTTGATCCATGAAGGGCTGCTTCCCTCCCCTTTGAAGAACATAATTGAACAAAACCCTCTTTGAAATTTTTCTCCAAATTTGATATTATAAAAATAACCTTGGATTTCTTTACTTCTTACACTGAGAAAAACATACATGCTTTAGAGTAGTTTATAGGGTTTGAAAATCTTGGTACTGATTTGATCTAATGTCCAAAATCTTAGACTTCAAGGTGACCTGTTGCGGGGTGAGGAGAAGGATTCTCCAGGGTCCGCTAGTGGACATGCTCTGCCTGTGCACTGTGTATTCAAGGATTTAGTAATTCTGCTATTCATCTTTGTAATCTTGCCTTTTGCTAACTGCCTTTCAAATAGTGAATATTACACTTTGCACCCTTGTTACAAACAAATAACTTGCTTTAAGAGGCTTTCTCATGTGCCATAAAAGTTTATAAATTATTGTATTTTTGTCCCCCCCCCATTGCCAACTTTAATATCCCCTTTGTGTATGTACTGTGGACTTAGAATAGTTGTTAACCCCTAAACTAATTGATCCTGTTCAACCCGAGACCTTTAAAGAGACAATCTAGAATTTTGCTATGTGGGAATGTTTTAAAAGGACCAAGAGTGGGGGGGGGGTCTCAAAATTGGAGAAGTATATATTGTATAGAGAAGATCATTCTTCAATATGTTCACACCTCTGACTGGCCCTGTTCTGCATAACACTCCACAAAATAGTAATTAAAACTAAGGCACTGGAGGTGATTGTAGAAAGCTGGTTTAGAGCCCTTTAAATCTTGAATCAGGTCTAAACAGGACCTGATGATTGCTGAAGTAGATGGGAGCAGGAGGGACTTCCAGGATTGAAGGAACCATTCTTCTGGAAGAAAGTTTTACAGACACTATGAGTGATATATGCAACTGATGTCATGCTTCCTCAGGTGAACGTGGTTGAGACTAGAGTTGGTTTTATTTAGAAGAGGGATATGTTTGGGTCTGTAAACTCCAGAATTTTCAGAATGGTTCCATATGATTCAAAGTATTTTACTAAAAGTGTGGAAAGTTGTTTTGTTTTGAACAGAGAATAAAAATGCGAGAACTTTGAAGAAGAGACTTTAAATGGTTTGATGTAGAAGATATAGAGTTGTGTATTCAGAAGAAGCTGCTCTTCAGCATATAGAACTTTCAGATGCCAGACAAACCGAGGAAGATTATGGAGGCATCTGTGACAGTGACAATTGTCATCTTGAACTGATGGCTTGGGAAGAATGCATCATTGCTCCGTGAGAAGAAATTCGGAATGCAAATGTACCCTGAATAACTGTCTACCCATTGTTCTTTAAAAATTAATAAAGTTGTGTGGCTTTATTAAGTGACTGTTATTTAGTATTAATTTTAGTTGGCTCATGTGTCTAGCTCATTGTCGGTATAAAAAAGTTTGAGTGTATTAATTTTCTTGCTACCATAACAAGTGAACTCAAACTTCATAGCTTAAATAATACCAGTTTAGTATTTTGTAGTTACAGAAATCGAGTCCAGGATGGAGATCACTGGGTTAGAATCCAGGTGTTTGTTAGAGGCAAAGTTGGGTAGGGCATTTACCTTGCTCACTGCTGACATAGATTCAATCCTCAGCACCCCATATGGTCCCCCGAGCACTTCTAGGAGTAAACCCTGATCATGGCTGGCTGTGGCCCCACTCCCAAAAATCCAGGTGGTAGCAAGATTATGATTCTTTGGGATTCTCTAAGGAAGTTAATTGTATTTCCAACTTCTAGAAGCTGTCTGTATTCATTGATTCATGGCTTCATTCCTCTTATAGCCAGAAATATTGAGCAGAATTCTCACTACACTTTCCCCTGTCTTCTTCTTCCACTTAAAAACACAACTTTTTGTTTTTAAAATGGGCCAGACTAGGTAGTCCAAGATAACATCCCTGGTTTCAATTAATTTAATTCTCATTCTTTTTGTTTGATTGTTTTGGGTTTGGGGGCCACACCCAGTGATATTTATGGATAACTCCTGGCTCTCCTCTCAGGAATCAATCCTGGCAGTGCTTGGGGTACCATATGGGATTCCAGGGATCAAACCTGGGTTGCCTGTGGGCAAGACAAATGTCAGACCTGCTGTACGATTACTCCAGCCCTGCACTTGCCTTGTTGAATTGGTTCCATCCCTGACAACACATGATTCCCTGAACACCTCCAGGGGTTACTCCTAACCACAGAGGAAAAATAAACTCTGAGCACCACTAGGTATGAAACATCCCACCCACCCCCCCAACCCCAACACACACACACATCTTCAAGAACCAGAGATGGTTTGATGGGGTGGTTGAATTTACACATGTCAATGAAAGGGACCTTTGGTCCAAACATCATCCCAGTGTCTCATCCTCTACCAACTAGGGTATATCTGCTCTTTATGTTCACCGTAATCTGGACAAATATTTCAAAAGATGTGTCTTAGCAAAAATCATTTCTGGAACCTAAGAGAGTTGCACATGTGCGCCACACACACTAAGTTTCAGTGAGCAGAAGGCAGCACTGGGGGCCACGAATACCAGGTAACTGAGTTGCATCTTGAGTTTACCCACATCCATGAGATACAGAAGGTGATGGTGCTGTGTCCATGCAGGATGAAACCTTCCCCACATATATGTCACCTAGTACAATCTCTCTGGCGAATAATATGGGGATTTCTCCAAAAGGTAAGATTGGAAGCCCCATTTAACCTAGAAAGACCACTACTAGGTACAATCCTCCCCCCCCAAAAAAAAACCCCACAAAAAGTCCATTCTGAAAGATTGTGGGAAGAGAGGTAGCCAAAATGGTGGCGTGAATGCACGTGAAGACAGGTAGAGTGGTGGCAGCTCTCAGAACTCTGAGCTACAGCACAGAAACTCAGAATTTCTTCCAGAATTTTTCTTTTGCTTTTTGGGTCACACCTGGCGATGCACAGAAGTTACTCCAAGCTCTGCACTCAGAATTTACTCCTGGTGGTGCTTGGGGACCATATGGGATTCTGGGGATTGAACTCCGGTCGGTCACATGCAAGGAAAACGCCCTACCCGCTGTACTATCACTCCAGCCCCTCTTACAGAAATTTTGTGGGATTCAATGTATGTCAAATCTTCACCCCTGTAGCTCAGGGCATAGGCTGTGGATCTGCTGCAGGCCCCCAATTTCCTTCCATAAGAGGTCGGATTGGGTGGCTGAGAGGCTCCAGAAATTTGCAGCCAACCAGATCCTACTCTGGACCCAGAAACTTCACCCAAACTGCCACTGCTCTTGTGGCTCAGGGCATGGGCCACAGAACTGCTGAGAGATCTCAAGTACCTGCCATGAGCGGCCAAATTGGGTGGCTTAGAGACTCCATAAAATTCTGGCTGGCTGGGTGTCTGCTCAGGGCCCAAAAGCTGCACCAAGGTTAAAAACTGCTGCCACTCCAGGGGCTCATCCGTGGGTAGGGGTAGCCCCACCACCATTTCTTCCCCAGACCAGTTCATGCTGTCCGCAGCACACTATGGAAGAAAACCTCCCTGAGCACCAACTATTTGGAGGCCCAGGATGGGGGTGTGTGCACCCCAGTCAGGCTCTGCTGGACTGGTGGTTACAGCCCATCAAGAGTGCCCATGCTGAAAATGGTGGCAGCCCTGGACCCAGTCCTGGTACCTGCCAGGGCTGATGAGGCCATCATCACTAGGGCCCAGGGTGCTGCCAGCAGGTCACCCTGTACCTCTGTGGGGCGAGTGCATCAGTAGCCTAATTGTTCCTTCAGACTTTCTGATACCCGCAAATCACCACTGACTCTGGCCAGACTCCAACAACTCAGGATCAAGTTTCCCTACCACACCCACAGACCACCTCGAGTTCAGTCATACAAGGTCATATATTGACCCTGCTTCAGAGACTCATAAATAAAACTTTTTTTTTAAATGTAGGAGTACTGCTATTTATTCAGCCACTGATTAGATGATTGAATTGGGCATGAACACAACCTTACTTTTTTTTCATTTTTTATAATTTTATTTATTGAATCACCATGAGAGCAGTTACAAAGCTTTCGGATCTAAGTCTCGGTCATACAATGAAACACCCGTACCTTCACCAGTGCCCATTCTCCACACCCAAAAACCCCAGTATACTCCCATACCACACCCTCCCCCTACATGAGGGACAGATGATTTCCACATTACTCTCTCTCTACTTTGATTACATTCAATATTTTCACACCAGACCCACCGTTATTATTTGGGATTTTACCCCAACACTCAGATCTGCTGAAAAGGCAACAGTAGACAATTTGTGTTCTATTGCTGGTTATGAATAACATGATGTCGCGTGTCTACAGTAGTGGCCACGTGATTTTGAAATTCTGAAATTTTAACCATTATATCTGGAGGGATTTCTTGCCAAAACCTGTTGGGTTCCGAGATTTGTTCCTGAGTCTCTTGAATCATGGCCATTAAGCTGCTTGATCAGGAGCCAGAAAGTCCATTCTTGGGTGGAGACTCTGGGTCTCTGGGACGGGGAGGAAAAGGGCTGGCTCCACCCCCATCCCATAAGGCCCCGCATATCTCGTCACTGAGTGCCCAACCCTGACTGTCCAGTGGCCTCTGGAGAATGGCAGCCACAGAGCCACAAAGGGGGAGCAAGCAGAGGGACAGCATCCTTTAGTCCCTGGAATGGCCTGGTGACAGTAACCTACTGCGGGGTCTGGACGCATATCTGCCCAAAGCCGCTGGGTTCCAAGATTTGTTTCTGAGTCTCTGGGATCATGGCCGTTAAACAGCTTGATCAGGAGGCGGAGAGGTCATTCATGGGAGGCAACTCGGGGGTCTCGTTGGGACAGGGAGCAAAGGGCCGGCTCCACCCCCATCCCATGAGGCCCCGCACATCTCGTCACTGCGGGCCCAAACCTGACTGTCCAGTGGCCTCTGGAGGGTGGCGGCCACCGGGCCCCCAAGGGTAACAGGCCAAGGCACACAAAACCTATTCCCACCTGGGTGTCCCAGGAGCCGTAACCTACTGCAGGGACTGGACACATTTCTGCCAATAGCTGCTGAGTTACGAGATTTGTTTCTGAGTCTCTGGGATCATGGCCATTAAATGGCTTGATCAGGACCCAGAGAGGCTGTTCATTGGTGGATACTCGAGGTCTTGGGGTGAGAGGGAAAGGGCCAGCTCCACACCCATCCAGTGAGGCCCCATGTGTCTCGTCCCTGTGGGCCCAAACAAGACTGCCCAAAAGCCTCTGGAGTATGGCAGGCACCGAACCACCAAGGGGGAGCAGGCTGAGGGACAGTACCCTTTCCCCCCCCCGGGGTGGCCTGGTGACAGTAACCTACTGTGCAGTCCAGACGCATTTCTGCCAAAAGTCGCTGGATTTTTAGATTTGTTTTTGAGTCTCTTGGATCATGGCTGTTAAGCAGTTTGATCAGGAACCAGAGAGGCCATGCCGCCAATTATATAGCTGAGCCGGAGGTGGTTTGTGGGTGTGTCTCCCACATACCTAACTTTTGGTCATTTACTTTCTTGTTAAACTTTGTCCCAAGTTTTTGGGGTCTGGCCAAAGGCACAGCAGAAATTTTGGGGTATCTGGAAGTCTGAAGTACTCGCCTCACAGGTACAGATTGACCTGCTGTTGACACCATACCCCCACCATAAATAAATCTTGAAAGAGACCAAAACCCACAGTTAATTTCAGACCTGTGCAAGGCTGAACAGACCAGAGTAGATGGGGGAAGGTGTGCCGGTTTGCCTGGTCACCACCCAAGCAGAGCCCCTGGCAACCACTTCTTCCTACAATCTAAAATTCCCGCTATATCCCTGGCTGGATTCCACTGTCTTAGGATGAACCTCAGTGAGATATTTATTAATCTGCTGAAAATTCTGGTACGCAGGTTTTGTGACTGAAATCTCCAGGCTTTCTTGAGATGGGTATGGGCTACCTCCCCCCCTCCTCCCTTTACCTCTGGAAGCTTTGGCAGTCAAATCCACACCCCAAAGCTGCAACCCAGTTTTTAAAAAAGCTATTCTAGCAGTGCCTTTCTGATAAGAATTCTGAATGCCCTGCAAAAAAAAATATATTATGACCTGTTGGCACCTGTACTGCAAATTATAATGCATGAAAGGGGGGGGGGAGAGAGAGGGAGAAGTAGGGAGAGGGAGAGAGAGGGAGAGAGAGAATAAAGGTGCCTTTCATAGAGGCAGGCAGGGAGGGAATGATGGTGGGCATGAAAGAGAAAGTGGGGACATTGTTGGTGGGAAATGAACACTGGTGGAGGGATGGGTGTAGGAACGTTGTATGACTGAAACCCAACCATGAATAGCTTTGTAATGGTCTCTCTCATGGCGATTCAATAAAAAAGAAAGAGAGAGTGGAACATACACCTATGTTCATTGCAGCTCTTGGTACAATAGCAATGATAGAGAAGCAACTCAAATGTCCAAGGACAGTGAATGGATCAAGAAGGTATGTTCTATCTACACAATGGAATACAATGTAGCCACAAGAAAAAAAAAAATAAAGTCAAGTTGGCAGCACCTTTAACACAATTGGAGGGTAAAGGCCCTCCCGTTGATCATCGATTTGCTCGAGCGGGCCCAGTAACGTCTCCATTGGAGACTTTGTTGTTACTGTGTCTGGCATATCGAATGCGTCACGGGGAGCTTGCCAGGCTCTACCGTGCGGGCGAGATCCTCTCGGTAGCTTGCCGGGCTCTCCGAGAGGGGCGGAGGAATCGAACTCGGGTCGGCCATGTTGGCTGCATGCAAGGCAAACGCCCTACCGCTGTGCTGAGGGAAGCCAGAAGCAGAAGAAGAAAATCAGGATGATCTCATTTGTGGTATACAGAGAAACAAATGAAGGATATGGGCATTATCGATGAATAATAAACCTCTGATACTAGAATCCAGATCTGAGAGTGTCAGGTTGGGGGAACAGGAGGGCTGCGAGTAGGTTTACCAAAGTAACACAGTCAATGATGGATATGGAGAATGGGATGCACCAAAACCATAACAATAAATAATGGGGGGATAGAAGTCTGGACCAGGTGACATATGGATGATAGGAGGGTCATGGGCAATTCAGTGGTGCGGGTGGGCAGTAACTTTGTACGTCAGTACCAAAGACTTGAACAACATTATTGTAGCCCTGTTACCTAAACCATAATATATTTTTAAAAAACAGGGTTATTTTTTGGTTTTGGGATTAAGCTGGCAATGTTCAGGGGTTACTCCTAGTTCTGAACGCAGGAATTACTCTTATCAATGCTCCGGGGACCATATGGGATGCCAGGGATCGAACATGGGTTGTCTTCATGCAAGATAAGTGTCTTATCCAATGTTCTGTCTACTATCTCTCCAGCCCCCCCCCCAAAAAAAAACATTTTTAAAGAAAGACTTCCGAGCAGGCACGAGAGCTAGCGGAGCTGCAGCAGCTCTCAGCACTCTGAACAGTGTGGCTGACGGGGTCATAAAATTTCTGTGTGAATGATGGTAAGTGCCCTTTAAATATTTTTTCTCAAAAAGAGAGGCTTTTGAGCTCCCATTTGACCCAGCAATACCACTACTGGGAATATATCCCAGAGAGGCAAAAAAGTATAGTCGAAGTGACATCTGCACTTGTTTGTTCATTGCAGCACTCTTTACAATAGCCAGAATCTGAAAAAAACCCGAGTGCCCAAGAACAGAAGACTGGTTAAAAAAACTTTGATACATCTACACAATGGAGTACTATGTAGCAGTTAGAAAAGGTGAAGTCATGAAATTTATATACAAGTGGTACTATATGGAAAGTATCATGCTAAGCAAAATGACTCAGAAAGAGAGGGAAAGACATAGAAAGATTGCATTCATCTGGGGAACATAAAGTAACAAAATAGGAGACTAACACCCAAGAATAGCTGAGATAAGTATCAGGAGGTTCACTCCATGGCTTGGAGGTCAGCCGCACATGCTAGGGGAAAAGGCAGCTCAGATAGAGAAAGGAGCACCAAATAAAGGTGTTGGGAGGATCCTCCCAGAATGGGAGATGCATCCTGAAAGTAGACAATAAACCGAACATGATTGCCATTCAATGCCTCTTTTGCAAACCACAGCACCCAAAAGGAGAGAGAGAACAAAAGGGAATGCCCTGCCACAGAGGCAGGGTGGGTTGGGGGGATGGGGGGTGGGAGGCATACTTGGACCCGTGGTGGTGGAAAATGGGCACTGGTGGAGGGATGGATATTCAATCATTGTGTAATTGAAATTCAAGCACAAAAATTTGTGTCTACAACTCTACCTCATGGTGTTTCACTAATAAAAATTTTTTAAAAAGTGAGTAGAATAAACTTTTTATCATATTAAAAGAGAGACAGAGAGCAGCTTTAAGTTGAACCAAAAACTGGCGGCCACGATGGAGTGCAGACCGGAGTGGGACTTGTGAAGATGGTGGCAGTGCCCAGGAAAGCTTGCTACCACAGCTCTCAGCATTATGGGCAGCCGGCCGCACTGTGACAGC